>NC_136063.1:286168455-287389705 GCF_964261635.1 Lissotriton helveticus | reverse complement strand
TATATATATATATATACACATATATATATATATACATATATATATATATATAGAGATATATATATATATATATATATCGCAAAGTTTTGCCTGCAAGGAAGAGAAGAGCCCACTGACATGGACTTATGCTTATTGTCTAGTTGCAACCAGTTTCTACTTGAGTATTGTCTAGTTGCAACCAGTTTCTACTTGAGGGCTGTCCAGCTTTTAGCTTAGTTCGACTGCCTCTCCCTGTTTTCTCTTACGTTTGAAAAGTCCAGTCGAACTATATCACACCTGAGAGAATCTATAGACCTACTATAGGGAGAGTTATGATTTGTAGAGATATAGTGTTGATATTATAGTGACTCTGACATGGACTTATGCTTATTGTCTAGTTGCAACCAGTTTCTACTTGAGTATTGTCTAGTTGCAACCAGTTTCTACTTGAGGGCTGTCCAGCTTTTAGCTTAGTTCGACTGCCTCTCCCTGTTTTCTCTTACGTTTGAAAAGTCCAGTCGAACTATATCACACCTGAGAGAATCTATAGACCTACTATAGGGAGAGTTATTTTGGGCTCCCAGCATTAAGCACCACGGATACAGGTTATTTCAAAACTAGCGGACCGTAGTTCGGCATTTCTAAATAGAGGATATTGGATGTAGATGTGATAAGCTCCATGTAAGAATACCCCACTTTATTTTCCTGACTACATACTTATTTCCTGGAAGCTGTCTGGTATGTAAAACTGCCATAGCACGTGCAAAGAATTGTGAAATGTCACTTCAGTTTGTTTTTTCCCCTCTATTTTGGGATATCCTGCGCACCAAGCCTATGTCACACTGATGTTGATTGATAAGTTACTTTTTAGAGCTATTTTGAGAAGACAGTGCCTTTGTTCCTTATTTGTATGCGCAGCGTGCAAGGTAAAGATAATTACAGGTCCTCCTGTAGAAATCCTCTTAGACGAGGAGCTCTCTGTCAGGGCGGAAGTTCACTCGGTGCCGCATCAGTTTATTGCTTTAAAGGTGTGATGGAAAGTTGTGCCTCAGATTTCCCCCGATTTGCCCGTTCTTTCCCGGATCGACCACTGCAGGAGTCTTGTGGGACTTCCGGATAATAAGGTGTGGAAGCAGCAAAGTGTTCAATGCGCAAGGTCACGCGGGTAAACGAATCTGATTATGTATCACTATCCTGAAGGCTGCGCCCCCTGTCGGTAAGCACCAAGACTTTACAGCGTAGGTCGTCAGCGCCTAAGCTAGCGCGTCTCAATATAAGGAGCATCTCTTTGCCTACGATCTGATGCTCTTCTTTCCATTTTTCATGTGGCTGCTTCCTGGCCTACTTGGTCCCTCATGATGGAAGGGAACCTACTTTGAATCCCTGTACTATTTAAAACTATTTGATTCATAAGTCTTTCCAGGACATCGTGCATTTTCACTTTCCTAGTGCTAAAATGGCACTCAAGGTGTACGTTGCGCTGTAAAAATAAAATATTATTTAAAACACTGTATCTTTATGTGCACAGGAAGTGGCATAACACGGCCTCCGCCTTGAAAAAGCTTATATAAATGTTGCCAGTTTCCTAATGAGGTACCACCTTATTACCCAACCTGTAATTATCTATTGCCGTATTATTCACTTTACACTCTATCATTAGTACCATGTTAACCAGAGTAAGACTTATTAAATGTCACGTGTAGTACAGCAGAGTTAACCACAGTTTCTGCTTTCGTAGAAAGCTATTTCCAGAGAAAACCTTTAATTTCCTTTCTGCTTTGTCTTGAATAACCGAGGGCTAGCACAAAATGATAGTTTCATGTAAATGAACACACAACTATTTCATGCTTATTTTAATTTGTCACAGCGTTCATATCTTATTTGTTCGGCACATTCACTCCATTCTCTTGCTTTATAGGCGTTATGTTTTTAACAGTTTTATCTATTGTTTCCCTTGAATTCATAGTTGAACCTGGACTGAAACCTATGCCTGTGCGCAAGAAAGCAGCAGGGTTTTAGGAAGTATTCCTTGACTGCTTCTGAAGGGGGGGCAGTAGGTGAAAACAGTCTACGTACACACACACACAGGGTAGTGTACGACGGCGACACAATGCCAAATATGGGTTTACGGGCGGCTGCCAGAGAAGTTAAGTAGCATTTCTGAGTATGTCGTGCGTACGAGAGGTTAAAGTAAATATGGTTCTAGATCACTTTTCAGACTCACGTGTACCCTTATCTGTTTAAAAATGTGTATTTAAGTAAAACGTTTTAATACACAGATGAAACGAAAATATCAGCAATTTACCTTTGTAAATATATGCCAAATTAGCAATAATATATTTGTCAAGGTTCGTGTAGAATATATGAAGGTCTTTACAAATAAACATCTCAGCAAACAGGGCAGGCGCTAGCTTCTACCCCAGGAATACCCACACCCTTAGCACTCCATTAGGCTGTCAATCCATGTCCATCTAACCACCCCCCAAATCAACCTTTTATCTCATATGTCAACCCCTGCGTTGTAGTTTTTTTTGTGTACATTTCTTTATTTGTATTTTCAAAAATAGAACTATGAGTTATACGAATCTTTGCAGCAGAGAAGAAAACAGCACGCATTGAAGTCATCACAAGTCTATTTGGGATTCCCTCCTGTACAGTTGTCACCCTTGTATTATTGTAATGATTTCCCATCATCCATCTGCACAGAGAGTGACATCCTTGGTTTGCAGCCAAAACCATCTTTAAAAGAAGTCCCCAAACAGGAGGATTTATTTTTCTATCATCCATCTGTGCAGGAAATAACATCACATTTTAACTGCCAAAACCTCCTTCAAAAGAAGCAAGCAAGATGATTTATTTAATTTCCCATCATGCATCTGCACAGGAACTGACCACTTCCTAACTTTTCCTTACTTAAGTCAACTCTTTATGGCATCCCTTCACCGGACGTCCCCATTAAAGGGATGCCACATAAAAGGGCGCTCCCTGCTTGGTCCTCTTAAGGCCAGGAGGGGTCTTTGGCCAGAATCCCTGTTTCAGTGAAACTTACAGCACCCAGCACTACATACTGCCATGATCACACCCATATGTAGACGACCCAGACACTCACATAGCACTTGGACAACATATAGACCCAACCTCTCATACACATCCTACTAACACTCCCAGTGAGACTATAGAATAAATATTCCATCTCATGCTCATTAACACTCTGCTGTACACAACACACCAGACATTGCAGACCTCATCATCTGTTACAGGCTTGATTCACTCTTCATCACAGAAACATGGTTACCCTCACATCTTTGCACAGGATACAGTATTGATTGTATGGGCTGCACTCATAGGAAGAGAGAAGGACTTGCTCTCATCCATAAGTTCTGGCCCTGCACGATAGGTAAGCAAGCAGAACTCAACTCCATGGATGTGTTGACATGTCATTTACCACTCTCTGCAACTCAGACCACCACCTTCTAGCTCATCTACAAGCCTCTTGAGCAGAACAAGGACTTCATTTATGAATTCTTGGGGCTCCTCATCGTCTAGTCCATCCAACATGCCCTCAAAACCCTCTTGGGCGACTTCAACCTCCCAGACAACACAAGCTAGAAAGGAACACCATCTTCAGCCTCTTTAACACACTTAATATAGTACAGCATGTCACACAAAACTAACGAACCCCAATAACCACATTCCTCAACCTTGTCTTCTCAACATTACCAATGATCCCGACCTTGCCTTCTCAACATCACCAATAATCCAATGCCGACCACACATGCCCCTGAACTGACCACTTTGCCATTCATTGTTTGGTGCTCAGCATAGTACCAATAACAAAGGTTAACACAAAATAAAGGACCACACGTTCAGATAATTCAAAGAAGTCTCCATAGACAACCTAATGCTGCCTATTGATCAACTCCACGTCCGACGCCAACACCCTTCTCAAGAACTTAAGCAATTACATTTTTTTAGTAAGCTATGTGAGCATCCTCACTTCAGATACTACATGCAGCCGCAAGCCTAGTATTCTGTTGTTCAAAAGTTTGTATTGGTTGCTTTCTGAACAAATGAATACATCGAACATACAAAAAATATAAATACAATACTACAAAATGATCTAAATCTCAAGGAAAGAAAGGTAAAGCAAAGGAACACAAATCATACACTGCCAGTGAGTATCTACTTATGTACTGCAATGACAAAGTACAGATAGTTACCTATAGGAGAAAATTAGGTAGAGAACAGGTATAGGCCAAGTTTGAGCAGACTATGAGCCTATTCCTCAGTAAGGGGTATATTTCATGGCGGTTTGTGTGAATCCAAATATGTGTCAAGACTATCCCACATATGTCTGAGGCAGGATTTCCTTGGTGAGTTTTGGAGGGCAATCGTGTCAGCGCCCCTGAGGTGGGAGACCCAATTTAACCAGCTTTTAAACAACGCTTTGTTTGTATCCTTCCAGTTATTTAGGATGTCTTTAATTGCAGCAATAAGGAGAAGGGGCAAAAGGGCCCTATCATTGTCGTTTAGGGATGCCACACTGAGGAAGCCAAACAACAACGTAGAGAATTCCCTTTTGAGAGAGCATGAGAGTAGTTTAGAGATATAATCAAAAATACTGTCCCAAAATGTTTTATGCATTTGCTGTAAAATAGCAGGTGTGCTAGGTCTCCTGTTTCCGCCTTACAGTTCCAACACCTGGAATCCTCTCTAACCTTGTGTAGGTGTAGGCGAGCTGGTGTCCAATATGCTTTGTGTAAGAGCCAACATTTTGTCTGTGATAGGGCTGGTGACATTTTATTTCTAGAGACTGTGTTCCACGTTTTGGACCAGACCTCTTCAGAGATCGGGGAAGAAGATACCGATTCCCAATAGGTGGTGAGCTTTTTATTGAGGTTTGAATGTTTAGGGCGAAGTAATTTATATATCCAGTATACTTGGTGGCCCAGGTTATTTAATTTCAATATGTATTTTGGGAGGGAAGTGGAAGACAGTAGATTAGCTTTCGTGATTGCTGCCTTCATTTTTAGGAAGCTGTAACGCTCCATGGGTTCTAGATTAAATTTAGTCTGTAGGTCTTTAAAGGAGATGGGAACTGCTAGGTCTTTCAGTTGGTGAGGAAAGGAGATACCTTTGTCGATTCATGTATTGTAGTGCATAGTGCTCCCTCTATATTGCATCCTATGGTTGTCCCACAGTGACTCAAAGTGTGAATGCCTTATGCTAACAACTATGTTTTTATCTAGTTTCAGTAGGGCGTATTTCGTGTTCTTAAAAATAGATTTTGAACCGCTGATATTTGTGAGTTTGGAGGTGAGTAGGGCAGCTGGAGCCAAATTGCTGAGCAACGATTTTTCGATCTCTAGCCAGACTGGAGTATATCCCATGGGAGGAACAAACCAATACAAGCCCTGTTTAGCTAAGAACGCCGATTGGTAGAGTTTAAAGTCTGCTAGGTAATACAAGAAAGACATTTCCCCCCTCATTCCCCCACATTTCCCCCCTCCCCAATCTTTGTCCCTCTCCCCTGCCCACCTGAAGAATTCGAGAGTTGGAGCTGCGACAGCAGATCTGTCAACTGGCAGCCGGGAGGGTATAAACTAGGTTAAATCTAATCTGGATGAATCTTAACTAGGAACTGTCTGGTTCTTATTATCCAACCGTAAGTAAGAATGTAATAGAGCCATAGTGACGGATTCCGTTCACAGTCTGAACTCAATAAACAGTGTTTAACATTCCTATACTCGTACAACAGACAATGCAACTCCTATTCTAGGGGGGTGAAGCACATGTATTAATGTGAAACAACCCACCACCCACACTTTTTGCAATGTTCCCAATGGGCGCTGGGATCAGAACGTACTTAGCTCACTAAGTCATAATCAACCTAAGCACACTTGGTTTGTGACTCGTGAGAGTATGAACATTAACGTAAACATATGGTGCTTCCACTATGCCAATGAACTCAGTGAAAACAACCTTTAACATAAACTTATATCTCGATCAGATCAAATGCATGTTTGACTAACAACGTGGCGTAACCAAACTATTGTAGAACAAGAGGTATCATGTTCCTGAAATTCATGTTTTCCGTTTGGTTGAAGGTCCAGCAGCGATATCCATTTCCTTTGCTGGGTTTGCTTCCAGATCCCTTTCCAGATCTTTAGGATTTGTAAAGAAATGCAGTTTGCCATTCTCAAAAATTCTGAATTTTGCCGGGCCAGCAAAGGAGAATTGAATGTTTTTGTCACTCAGTTTGTCTCTCAATTGAAGAAACCCCTTCCTTGTGCCCACCCTGTGTTTTCAGTAATCTTGTGAAAACTTTATCTGGTGGCCTTCCCAGGAAACTTTGTGATTCTTTCTTGCAAAGTTGAGGATTGCCTACGTATTTTGAAAGCGCAAGGGTTTACATATTATTGGTCGAGACATTTTCCTGTGTGAGGAGTTGAATGTAGGAATCCTTTGTGCCCTGTCCATTTCTAAAGCCTGAGGGAATTTTATGCCTGTTAACATGGGAATCCAGGATTCTAAAAATGCTCCACAAGAATCTGCCGAATCCTCTGCAATACCAAAAATGCGTATATTGCCCCTTCTGTTGCGGTCTTCCAATTCGGCCGCTTGTCTTTTAAGCTCGCTCGTAGTATCTCTGAGATATTTTATGTCTTTTCCAACCTGGGAAGTTACATCCTCCACGTCACTTATTCTCTGCTCTGCATCCGCGAGCTTTGAGTTAATCGCGTGCATATCTGCCCTCAATGGCAGTGAGTTCCAGCTGCATAGATTTCGTGTTATGTTTAGTAGATTTTACCAGGTCATGTACGTCGGCTAATTTCTTTAAGATCATGTCCATTGTGCTGTGCATATCCGTTTTAGCTTTGATCGGGGAGTCTGAGATCGCTGGTTCAGCCTTTTACTTTTTGTTTAGGCCTCTATGTTTTTTGTCCGCCATCTTGCGTCCGAGCTTTAGACCTGTGTATGCTTGGAGTTGGTAGGCGTCTATCGCTCCTATGGGTAGGTGAGTAAGAGTAGGCGAAGCGGAAGGACCAGCCGTGTCACCAGTATTCACCAGTATTCATCAGTATTCAATCAGATTCACCAGTATTCAATCAGATTTATGTGCTATGGAGTTTGGGTCGTCTGTTCAGCAAGAATCACAGAAGCACATAAGCAGTGGTGCCAGTCCCGTAGGGTTCACCCCCGATTGAAACATTACACTGGTCCGGCCTGGCATGTGAGACCTACCCAGAAGGTCACCCTTGTATTCTAAAGACCGTGCTGACCGTAACTGATATATCAGCAGACAGGAAAGAAATTTGAAGAAAAAAGAAATCTTGAGGACATCTTGATACTGAAGTTCCTCATCGCAGCACGCAGACAGCCAAATCAAAGTACTTTACCACTACTGAAGAATCAATGGAGTCACCCACAGAAGCAGAACGCTGTTCAAGACAATCAAGCCCAGCATCAACCTTTGGCCGGATCCACCTATTCCTCAGTCTGCAGAAAAGTGCAATGCCATCAAACTCTTCTTCTCCCTCATATGCACCTCTAGTCTTGAAAGGGATTCACCTGCAATGTCCTACATTTGTTCTCCTCCTGCCTTTTCAACTGACACTAGTTTGTTCACATTGGCTCCTCTGGGTTAGAAATTATCCCTGTTATGTGTGGAGCCCTCCAGGGTCCAAAACTGTATCCTGCCATCTTCAAGCTTTACACGATACCACTCTATGTATCTGATCGGGCTCTTTCTTGATCAGTAGTACTAAGAACATCTAGATGGATACAGCATAGACAGCCCACATGTATCAGCCTCTTTGCCAAATAAACAAGCATTTGCAATGCAATAGGTCTCGCATTAGGAAAGTTTGAGCTATTGGTCTTGTAAATGACAATTTTTTTATTTATGTGTTGGTTTTGAAAATAGCTAAATTAATAGCTTTGTCATTTACAATGCCTATAGTTATAACTTTCGCAAATGTGACACCTATAGCATTTGTAATGCAACATATGTTGTATTTACGTGACTTAGATGTATTGATATTACAAATAACTACCATTTTTTTCAGCATGCAATACACCGTGGGAGTGGATACCCACACCCCCACTCCATGACACCACACGCGTCCAAACACAAGGCACATAAGGGTGTTACACTATAAAGCCCACCACAGACTCACAGGCGGAATGAAGGACTCCACTTGAGGGATCTGAGTGGATTTTACCTGCGGTAGTAGGCCTTCTCCTCACAGGTTTACCCTTAAAACAGACTGTGTTCTCAAACTATTGATCGAGCTGTCACCATCTGGTAATCTCCTCATAGCTGGGTTTGAGTGACAGCTGCCTCACTCTGTAATAGATAGGGGTACATTTTAAGTGCCCCCTGCTCAGCAAATCATAATGTTCTGCAGTGGACAGTCAAAGAAAACAGATGGAACATACAGTGGACTCACAGACTGTGAAGTACACCGACGGAAAAGCAAGCAGGGAAGTCAGTAAAAAGTAAAAAGGGGCTAATGGCATGGTTGTTCGCACAAAACCCAATATCCTCTGCCTTTGCCCATTACAGTTCCCACATTTAAACTGCTTCCAAATGCACCCATTTCCCAGCAATATGATGTTATTGATATTATGCACCAAATGTGCTGTCCTGAAGGGGTCCCTGGACCAAATGCACCCTACATGAGCGTGGCAAATTAATTAATTAATTGATTAATGAAGGTTCAGTAGAAAGTATGGTGTTTATTCACGGCATAGATAAGAAAGAAAATACACTGTTCATGTAGAATGACTGCCAACTCTAGTAAAATATCAAACCACTTCTAGTTACCCAGAGCAGTACCGCGCAGCTGCTCAAATCAGACACGAACTTCCAGGATAGGCAAACATGGACACATTCAGCTCTGCACGTGACTCTCTGTCTCTTGGTCTGAATAGCACGAGCTTTGAAGCAAAAAGTCGTAAGTTTCACATCATGGCGCCTTCTTACCTTTTCTCTGAGCTTTGCGTCCATCTGTATGGCCAACGACGAGGAGAAGACACAAAAAAGAAAAATATGTGAACAAGTCCCCGCCGGGCCGCCGCGCTGCCTGCGACGACCCGGAAGCGGTTGGGCAGCCGGCGAATCCCATCGCGGCCCCAACCGGAAGTCCCGCCCCATCGCGGAGAGAGCGAGAGAGAGCCACGAAGTCTCCGGATTCAGTCCCGGTCCCGATATGGAGAACCGGGTGAAGAGCGGCCGGGCGCATGGGGAAGGCGGGGCTCTCATGTGGTGAGAGAGCCCCGCAAAGCGCTATCGCCGCCCGAGAGGCAGAACCGCCGCCGAGCACCGCCAGAACAGGTGAGTGTGTTGAGGGAGAGGAGGGGTGAGTGGGGGTGGGGTGTACGCGTGTGTGTCTGTTTGAGTGTGTCTGTGCGTGCGTCTGTCTGTCTGTGTGCGCGTGTGTCTGTTTAAGGGAGGGTGCGTGTGTGTATGCAGTGTGTGTATGTGCGCATGCGTGAGTGTAGAGTGTTTGCGCATGGGAATGAGGCACGAGAGGGGCACGGCGCCGTGCGCGCTCACGAGGTCAAAACTGAGCAAATCTGCGCTTGTGCACCCTCTCGTGTCCACATTCCCAAAAACGGGTAGCAATAGTTGTCGAAGCACACTGCAATCAATGCTTACGCATTGAATGCAGGTCGTGCTTCGACCTAAAAAGGACCTAAAATCTAGGACTCAAATGTTCTGAGGCAGATGTTAATTATGTTTTGACAGGACCATCCCTTTTAAATGGCATTCACATAGTACAGACTCTAACCCAAACAAAGGCCTGAGACACCCTAACAGAAAAAGATAAAGACTATCCTGCATAACGCGATAATGTCGGAGTAGTTAATAGTGAATGCAGCACCAATGGCCGATTAGTTTTTTCATGAGGACCTAACATTTAGGAAAGATTGGTCACTCATAATGTGGCATTGCATGCAGGGTGGCTAATCTTAATCGTTAATCAAAAGGTTCTCCAACAGTCTTTTGCTTGTTTTAACATGCAGGCAAGTAATAAACCAACTAAAGATAGCAGTTTAAACCTCCACATAAAAAACAGTCTAGAAGAAATTACTTAGGAAATGGCTGAATTGTAAGATTTTCTTTCGCAGTCTAAAATACAAAAACTACAGAAAGATGTCAAATGCTTCGCACACAAGAAGGTTTACCTCCTACTCAACACATAATTATGCAGGGCAAGTTACAGAACAGACGGGAAGAATTGAAAGACAGTCCTCTGACTAGTGCTCCTCAGATTCTGATGCCTGGAGTAATAATAGTGGGTATGAGTTCATGAACAAACAGCACCAGGGGGACTGATGTGCATCCCATCCCCCCTGACTCCGATACTCGGCAACCCAGACTTTACCACTCCAGCAACGGGCTCCGGCTATATAGCCTGGTAAACCGCTAATTGTAAGAGGATAGGGCACTTCTACACCCCAGCCGGCATAACCCCATTTGAGCAATTTTTGAGACTTTGAGATCCCTGAAGCTAAATAATTTCACTGTATGCAAATCCAACATTGTGTTACTCAACCAGTGATAAAACCAGCAGCCCATTAACTGAATTCGAAAAATGTCTCCTCATAAAAAATGACAAGCACATACTATCTGACAATTATAAATGTTACTGTTAAGAGGTGCTAGATAATACAAACAAAATGTACAACACAGATATTCAGAGGTTTCCCTCCTACACTGTCCAAAGTGTACCTGATCCACAGACCTTCCCCCTTTGGTCAAACAGAGGCAAAGGTATTACAATGGCATTGTATACTGTCAGACAGGCAATAATCACCCGATGGAGCACAGTGCTCCTACCTGAACTTTGAGACTGGCTGCAGTTCTCTAGTGGGAATGGAGAAATGTTTGCCCTCTCTGGATAGACAGGAACCACAATTAAAAAAAGATTTGGGGCCTATGTATTGACTCTATCGCGGGAATATAGAGAACTTACTTTTCCAAGATATCTATGAGTGCTACACTTGACGAAGACTTCCATAATTACAATAGCACCTACAGATTTATGTATCAGCCGATGGTCTGAGAAACTTCCATTACATGCAGCGTGATCCTTACCTTGGTTACTGAATTGAGAGAGGGAGGGGAGTTGGGGTGGTTTTGAGAGCAGGGATATTGATGGGATAATTGTGTGTCTTGACACACAATTTGTTCTTGGTTTCCTTTTTTTGTACTGTGAAAACCCCAACAAAACAGATGTTAACCTTAAAAAATAGATTGAACCATGTTTGAATATTAATAATGCACAACCAAATATACAAAATTGTATTTTGTTTTACTAAACTGCCATATCAAATGCACCATCTATTGTAAACCTGATTAATGATCACAACCCTGATAGCCTCTTCATACAAAAGATGTTACTTCTTGACACTAGAAGCACCCGCCTGAACACGATTTTTGGACAAGGATACATAGTATTATGGAAAAATAGAGACAATAGAACTGAAGGGTCAGTCCCCGTTATTCAAAGAGAACAAATCTTTATCCTTTGATATCTTTCATTCCAAAATGTAAATCTCTAACACTTTCTTAACAAGCACACTACTCCATTACAGCACTCTCCAGGCAACAATAGGGCCTTCACTGAACTATTGGTTCATTTCACTGCCCTCACGCTGTTGTCCCCATCATGCTTCATATGTGAAAATGTAGTAAATAAATCAAGTCCCTTTTAGCCAGGAGCATAAACCAACACCGGAAAGACACCAAAATAATATCTTGAACTCTTAAACTGCTTCCCCCTAAATTAAAGATGTCATAATCAGAACCAGAAAACTGGTCAAAATAGTAAGTGCTCAAACTACTGATCTATCTAGATTCTAAAACAACTCTTCAAATACAGGGTCCTCACTGTAATAAGTTGGCCACCTTCATAGACAATATCATATTCCAAATGCAAAATGATAATAGTATGGATATAATATGCCCAGTTTATGTAACCCAAAACAGTAAGCTACCTTCTGAAAGGTTGGAAGCATTTACTCCTCTCTTCAAAGAAGTCCTAGACAAAACCCATTATGCTTACCAAACCTATTACTGATCATCTTGGCCGGATTCCCCCAAGCCTAGCTAAATCAGTGCCCGCCACCCTGCTACACCGTATGGGTGAACATTCTAAATACTTCCCATAACCAAGGCTTTGTACATGTCTCCTGTAATAAGGAAATTACCCGTGTCAAACCCATAAAGCTCAAGGTGTGACCCAAATTGCATTAAAAAGTATTGTCTAATCACTGGTCTTCCTGTTATTGCTAAAAACTGAATCAATTAATTTATGAAGTAACAATCGATGAGGCTTTAACTCATAAGGTAGGATTGAAGCAGCCACACTTAATATCATAGACAATGTCTTCTAGATGTTGGATTTGAATAAAACGTGGCAACTAATCATGCTAGATCCATCAGCTGTTTTAATATTATGATCATGATTCCTTGCTGAACACCCTCTTTACACAATGTATCTTCTTGATGGTGCTTCAGCGGTTCAAATCACACAGTTGCTGCAAAATAGTTTAAAAGCATCACTACTTGCCTCAATCTGCAAAAATCCCTAAAAGATTAATACTAGTCCAATCTTAATTAAGTTCTACCTCAACCTCTTGGAAACCTCTGGATCTCTCTTGCCATGTAGATAACTGTATATAAGCGTCAATAACAACACCCCAATCAATCACATAAAGTAGATCCCTTTAAAATACATTTCTAGATGACAAGTGGAAATGTAAACTGAAACAGAAGACTAAATTCTTGATAATCTGCTGAAAACAAGACCGCAAAAACATGGCTTACATACCTCAAAGAAACAGACCTTTTCTCTGGGCAGCCAGAATTTCAAATATCTGGCCTTCATATTAGACTGCAAACCGAACCTAGATCCCCACTTAAAATCGGGTTAGCCAGCTTATGAGATGGAACAAATAACATCTACCCAGTTAAGATCTCAAACAGGCTGTGCAGGCACCGGAAATTTTGAGATTGAAATATGGAATATGGGATCTCCATCATAACTAACCCCTTTTGAAGCTATTCCACATACAGCTGCAGAACTGATTTCAAACATGAGGACATTTTATCATTTATTGATCTCAGAACGCTCTCACCCTAATCGCTCTTTATCTTTAGATCTTCCTACATCATCTTCTAAAACTCTTAAATGAAACACCCCCACTAACTGAAAAAAATACTCAAAATCTGAAGATGAAGGAGACCTGTTCGCTGCACCAACAATCTCCAGCTCAAAACACTACTGCAATCCACACAAACAGGCTCCTTATCCACTTTTGTGTGAAATATCTGGAACAACATCCCGTTATGTCTCAGACCTGACCTGTCTTTCACATATCTTATAAACCACCTGCAAATGCACATACCTCCCAGTATACACGCACATCTCAGTTCCATGCAAACCCATGGAATGGCTAGATGCAGACAGTGCTATAACCATAAACTACATTTAATTGACTTTTGTCCACCTCTGCTTGTTGAAATGTCACACACAGATACTTACTCTTTTCCTAGAACCATGTTAAATTGGTAAATGGATCACATAACATAAATTGTATGGAAAGCACTCTAACGTCCTCTTGGATCATAACCACTTCTATACGTGTGGAAAACAAAGAACACTTGCTGGTTCCCACCTCTAGCAGATGAAAACATCCAGTGTTCCCTTTGGACAGCTGACTAGGCTGAAGAATGTTGATTGACCAGTTTCCCTGACTTTTTGTTGATAATTTCCCACACTATAGGTAACCGTACATTTTTAAATAGATCATCTTGTCTTATTTCGCCTGTCTTCAGAATTTTATGCAACTTGCTCATAGTCACTTTGTCAATATGAAAGATTAATTTAAAGCACTTGTGTTTTCAGAACAGCTATTTTTCAATTTGGTGTTAGCAGTGACCCGAGCACTGGGCCCCTATAATTAATTCGAGACTTATACGAAATATGTACACATCAACATGAGATTATGTAGCACAGGTCTAGCATGAAACTACAATTCACATTCCAGAGCGGTTAGGGAAAGTTGAGGAATGATTCAAAATTGAGCATGTAACTAAAGAGTTGTGGAACAGGGAGACAAAACTCATTCATTGGTTGATGAGATACTCCTTCTCAACTCAAGTCTCTACCTCCATTCTTGCAGTTGTAGTTTTACATGTTAGATTGTGTCCCTGCTCCTGAGAATATTAATCGAGTTTGACGAATAGAGTAGAAAGCAATTTTTTTGCATGGATCACCAATATGGATTCGTCCATGTCTGCAGAATGTGCCTATTGTGGCAGGTATAGCCATTCTAATAATTCTTTTTGGAAGTGGGCCATTGGGATACATATTATGGTGTATAAGTGAATCACCTGGACATGTATGTATGATCCATGTTATTTAAATATCTAGCTGCTTCTATGTCAAAATGATTCTTCATTCCTGATTCTTTATTCCATGTGTGAGTTTTGGCTTAACTGAAAAGAAAACATGTGTGGGTTATGGGACTGGAGGCATCATCTATTGGTTTACATATACCTGTTCCATTGCTTATTTGATCAGCTACAAAGTAATTTGTTCCACGTTTGTTCATGCTATAAAAATATAAAAAATAAAAAAAGATCGTATTTATAAATTAGTGAACAATTTATGTGTTATTACAGATCAGACGAGAGCAATTAGATAAGATACCGAATTTAAGAGCACTGGTGAAAGATAGATTGGCCGAGTTGCAAAGCAGAAATACTGACCTGGATCTGAAAAGAAATGATAAGTTTATACAGTTCAAGGAGCAGCTCAGAGAAACAGGAAAACAGCGTAAGTCTCACTATTTCACATGCCTGGTGAATGCATTATCTTAGTGGTATAATTGTGTTTTTATTTAATAGCGTACACGTATATATGTTTGCAATTGACTAATGGTGTTTCAAAGGGATCTTCAATGTGAAATTGTTTTGATGTTCTTACCTGTCACTGCTCTTGGTTGCTCCTTAAATGGACTTTTGATAAGAAACTATATCCTGGCAGTGCTACGACACTGCTCTTCTGTTGCAGTTTCACTCTGCATCTAATTAATACAAGAATTGTTCCCGTTTTACATGGAATTAGTTTATAACTTCATATCACCTCCAATGGGCCTCTGAAGCTGGTCTAGAGGAATGCAGGGTGATGCTCAGTGAGGTACCTTCTTACTGTTGACATCAGGAAGAATCACATATTTCAGTTTGTATACATCTGTAGTGCCAAGTGCCAACAATATTTCATGTTTAACCCAAGTACAAATTAAATGACCAACTTGTGTGTTATCACATGGTGATGTTCAGTAGATAACTGGATCTTTAATTTGAATGATTCCTGCAAAAATCTTAGTGATTAGTCCAATATTCTATTGAGGATGCCATTCTAATTAAGGACAGTAACTTCATCTATCAAGAAGTTGTATGTTGATAATGCTAGCAAAAGTAGCAGTCCATAGGTGATCATTTCATTTGACTCATTATTATTAAGGCGAAACCAAGCTGTTGATTTCTAACAAATTCAGTTTTAACCTAAAGAAGAAGTACTTATTAAACAAAACAATAGTACTTGTGTTAGGCAAAGATTAACTACTGAAGCATATTGCTTTGTAATGAAAGGACAACACTACAATATGGAGAGCTATGTTAAAAATATGAATATTTCTTTAGGGAATTATTGGGCATTTTATAGCTTTAGAGTGTTAAAAGGGAAGCACTTGTGACTTAGTGTTAAAAATACCATATTCAGCCTTTGTAAATGTTGTTTGTAAACCTCTAAGAGGTTCTCAAGAGACACTTTGGAGTGACACTTTGGAATTGGACACTTTGGATATGGCATTGTATTTGTGATCTCCAGTAGAAGACCAGGTCCAGTGTCTGATGTGTAGTCTTCACTGAAAACTCATTATTGCCTCGTAAGTTTCAAAATTTAGTTGTTTTTTCCTATCCACCCAAGTCACACAGCCACCATTTCCATAGAGGGGATCCTTGAAGAACCTTTTCAAAATCTAACTTAGTATAAATGTCTTTTCTTGTAGCTTTATCTTTTTTTATCTGCAAATTCTTTGATATTTTAAATCTTTCGGTGTCTCATACATTTTTAGACGTTGTTTGAGAATTTCATTTTTTAATCAACATATAACCATTATATTGAATAAATGTTATCAATATCTCTATATTTCTGAGATTAGGCTTCATCAGCAGAATAGCAAATTCAACAACACTGTTAAAGGAACAAGAAGAACAAATTCTCAATTTGACTTTTTTGAGGTACATACATGCAATTGGTTCATATACAGATTATGCATTGATGTTTATCTCCAGTATAGTCACACACGCAGACAATTAAGCTCTTGATGAAAGAAATATAAAAAGGATTGAAGTTACAAGCTTGTTTTCTAATATGTGAATACAGGAAAGGGGCCTCATTCCTTTAGTTCAAGATATGCTTAGTAATAAGGGTACCAACATTGGCAAGTTGTCGTTGTAACATTTATTTGTTTGTTGTATACATTTATTTAATTGTTTCATAATTTTATTTTCATTTTTTATTCCACCATAATAAGTGCCACATGCTTTTGAAGCGATATACCTGCACTTCTGTGTCTTCAAATATTTGCTCGTACTTGCGTTTCATGCTCTGGTGTTTCGAGATACATTTGCATGTCCTTTTAGACATCGTGCCTTCTTAATATATTTAACAATTAATTGACTTAGACCTTTCGTGTCAGTATAATATAACTTTTTAACCACTTGGCTGCTAAGGGGTTTCCCCCTCCTGCGCTACAGATTTATGTTCCCCATTATACATGACGAGTTGACCTTGTCATGAGCACAGATTCATTGTGCCTCATGACGAGTTCACCTTGTCATTAGCATGCAAGTGGTTAATTACAATTGACAAGATTATTTCCCAAATTGTTCCATCTGATCTTCAGCATCATTTCCTTTACAATTTATTTTCCTCTACTTAAATGAAACATGTCCAGTTTTTTTTATTCATTCAAGTCCAGGAGATGCCATAGCCTTCAAATGATTTATCCAGTAGGTCTCTCATTGGCCCAGTAATGATTTTCTATCTCCTCTCCTTCTGAGTTGAGAAACTTCCTCTATTACCTGGAATGTGATTTGTGTTAATGTGAGTCCTTTTATCGTTTTATAATTAAAATGTCTTGTCACTGTTGATTTTGGATATTTTGTTCTGATATTGTATTTCTGTTACGTCCATCTTGCATGGGTATACATGTGTTGGTACTTTCTTTTGACTTAAATACTGTTTTAAACATTTTAAACATATTGTTCTTTGATGTGTTTGATAAGTTCAGTAAGTTTATTTGTCGGCTTCAAACAGTCAGGGTGAATTAAATCCCTGTATTAGTGCTATTAGGTAACATATTAACTGGTTAAATTAATGGTATTTGCATTTCCATACACCCAATATGTTGTCTTTCTACCACTTTCAATTAATTTATTTGCTTAATAGTGCCTCTTGATTCGTTATGGCCTCAAAATAAATGCATACCTTAGAGCTATTTTTCCAACTCATAGCTTTTCCACTTAGTTGTAAACAGAATATTTCAAAGCAAAAATGGTTATACTATTGAGTTATATGGTTTAACTTAATTAGAAATGCTTTGTCTCAAACTCAAAGATAATGGCTTAGCATTTCTTCATTCCAGTGCCTGTACCCTAAAATTGGCTAAAGTTAACAATTGTTACATTATAATGCTTAGAAATGCCAAGTGTGGTTTTATGCATTATAAATTAAGCTACTACATCACTGCTAGAACATTTCGTAACTGGCACCAGACTGCTAACCTTTCGGTGAGCCTTTCTCTCTATTGCCAAAGAACAGAAATTAGGATTTAATCACTGTGCATGATTAATAGCAAGTTATAGAACAATGGCAAGGGTGTTTATTAAGCTCATAGTTCACATAAAAGGTTTCTTGGAAACCAATCAGCGATTTCGCTTATTGTATCATTATTGATCCAAGAGAAAAGTTTTTAACACCTTTCTAAATATAGAAGGGGAAGAGTGCATATGAAGGGCTATTGGCACTGCTTTCCAGAGTTCAGCTGCAGCGATTAAAATGACAATGGTCCCATATATAGAGGTGCGTAATTTGGACATTAAAGTGAAAATATTTTTTTTTATCCTAGACTTCTCCTATAGCATTGCCGGTGATTTCTGTTGTCGAAAAACCTGGCAGTTAAGAGTAGACAACATTATGGACAATATTCATGGCTTTAAACAATATTCACTAGCGAATTGGAAGTCAATGAAGACGATTTTTTGCCTCCATGAGGCCGAATTGTTTGTAGCCTATATAGTAGGCAAAATGCTTTGTGTTGGACTAGTTGGTTCTATGCTAGATGTTTCTTGGGAGCCCCTAAAAGAATGTCATAGTTTACCCTAACTCGAATTGCAGCGGTGACTACAAACCTCACCTCATGTTGTCCTCTACAAAAGGGAGAATTTGGTGAACTGTTCTTAGGATGGAGAAACAGGTTTGATCACTAGCAAGTATGAAATAGATGTAAAGTCGTCTCAGTCTGTTATTATTTCTAAAGGAGGGCGAAATGTTTTATTCTGCCCATGGCATTTGGTGACTCTGCATTACTCTTGTAAAGCGGAGCAACAGCCAAATTCTGCCAATCACTGCATGGTGGTATTTTTTCTTGCGGGGCTCCTGAAATACAAGCAAGATTTGGCGTCCCCTAGTGCCATATTCTAACGCGGGCTGTCGCAGTCTGAGGGTTGCTTTATGAGTAGATTTGCTGCAGCGCACGTAGATTTTCTACTCGAGCGGCAGCAATATCAACTCAATTGGCCACATGCTTTTGTGCACAGCATGGTAACATTTGCGCTGATTTTTTAGCACTTCTTGCACTACTGGCGCTAAATTGCAGCACGACATTCATATTTCCACCCATTGGCGGAACTCCGCGGAATCTAGCACAGTTATTTTACTACGCGGAATTACGCAGTGAAAATCCACGAGTGCCACCCATCCCTAGTTATTTCTGTTTTAATCCTTCAGCATTATTATTATTCCAAAGTCTGATTTTGTTGACTCTAATCACATTGTTAAAAACTTGCATGCGCCTTTTCTCCCTGTGTCTTTGGTGAAGTTTGTTGATAGTGTTACACAGCTGCTGCAGTGTATTCATTTTTATTTTTGATACCATTAAGGAAGATGACAATTGAACAATGTACAAACGTAGTCGATGCATTTATGTTTGTCACCCAATTTAAATACATAAGAACAACAAGACTAATTTCTGTCAAAAGAGCGAGAGTGATCATCCTTACATCAAAAGAGAAATGCATTGGAACCAACCTCTACAGCAAAGAATTGCTTTACTTCTGGAATATGCTGTACTCCAGGTGTGTATTGGAACATATCCTATATACTTTTCAGTCACTGGAAATTAGGAATTTTGATGCAATTTATGCCAGCTTCTCAGAGTTAACGACTATTTGCCAGGTACACAGTGTGAGTAAAATGCCTTACTACATGCTAAGCTAATAGAGGTGGCATGGAGTGATAACATCAACCTTTCCAGCACCACTAACAGTGAGGAGTTGTGGTCTAGAAGCTAAGCTACCAAATATGGAACTTGGCAGTGAATACTATCTCTGAACTGATATTGTGCGATTCTAAGCAAATCACTTAGTCTCCCTGTATATAAATGGAAGTATGTGTAATCTGTGAGGTGTATTGTATAATTGAAAATTTAAATTGTTACTTAATATACACATCTTTTTTCATCTCACAAGATCCCTAAAAATGTACTGCTCTTTGTTGCTCCCCAGCTAGGTTTAAAGTAATGTTTGTCTCCTTGATTTTTCCCGGATTAAAGGAGAAATTCTATGTGGACTCTTTTTGTGTGTGCACATTTTGTAATTACGTGTACTACAATGGTATGCGTTCTGAAAACCATAACAATATGAGGACTCTTGATATTTTACAATGAGTTGATCTTACATCCTTAAGCAGTTCTCAGCAGTACTATTGGCCATCTAGGTACCAGTCAAGGTAGTGTGGCCAAGGTGGCTGGGTATCTGTTTGTTCAGTATTTTCAGAATGGCTTCCTGCTTTAATACATTACACCTCAAGTTTCCTCTTACTGCCTGAGATCCTCACTTATATGTGAAACGCCTACCGTCTAAACTATTATACCCCTTTAGAAATGTGGATAATTTGAAATCACTTCTTGAATAATATTATGGCCGAATTGAGTGGCTTTCCTATGTCACTCTTTCATGCCCTACTGTTTATAAAGTGTTAATATCACTAGTGTATTACTGATGTGTAATGACATGCCTTTACTGTAGTGCATGAAATGCTGTGGAATCAATTTCAAGCCTGTTGCATCTCTAATATGTATCAGAATAGTAAGCTCTACAACAGCAATGTTCGTTGTAATGCAAAGATTCAATCTGATAGATACTTCTAGCCGCAGATTCCTTACCTTGGATTTATCCCTAGGTGTGAGACTGGATCTGTAATTTTTTCATGAGCAGTACTCCTGTGCCCCGGTAGGTGGCGTCTTCCGGCTCTGCGTGGAGTCGTTGGCATTGCTATATAGGCGCCACCCAAGCGTGCAGGCCTGAGTTATTTTCTTTCCGCACCAGTCAGCGCAGATTCAGGAAGAACTACCACTTAGTTGCTTTTTGGCTACGTTTTTTTGATGTGTTGTTGAAGTCTTTTGTGGTTTTATCTCCTGGTGTGGCAGGGATGTCCTCCTAGAAAGCAAGCTTCAAGCCCTGCGTCACCTGTCACCGACAGATGTCTGTGATGGACCCACACCTTGTTTGTCTGTGGTGCCTTGAGAGGCACCTTGAACCGAAGCCTGTTTCAACTGCTGAGCCATGCACCCGAAGGCCTTGAGAGAGCGACTCCTCAGGCTTTATCTCTGGAGTAGGATGGAGATTGGAAGCAACCAGTTGAACTCTCCCTGCCCGACCAGCCCCAGTGAACATCTGGGGGGTAAATATCCTTTTAATGGATGCCTGAGCTATATCCAAGGAAATGAAGGTTGAGACAAATTTGTTTATTCCCTTATGAATGGGTCCCTGGCGAGACCTTTCTGAGCAACAACTCTAGCTTCCAAGTTGGCAAGGTCCTCCACCGTTCGGTTGACTTTAGTTGGGAGTGACCTGCGTCTCTCTGTCAATATACCACAGTTAGTGTTTCCTAAGAATACAATGATGTATCATGCCCAGCTGAATAGGATGTCTGGGAAGATTAACAATCATGGCTCCTCTGCCATGTCAAGGACATTTGTCCAAGGGACAGTGATGTCCAGGAGTTTGTCCTGACAAGAACGCCAGGAATGGTCTATCCCTTCTTGGAGTCCTGGACACACTTCGCCAGGACAGTGGCCAATCTGGTGCCTATTGTGGATGTTCGCGCCACTTTGCTGTCCAGAGACAGATGGGGGGGCTCTCCTCTTTAAGGCAGTAGCAAATTTCTTTATCAAGGGGCTTCCGTAGCCTGTCAGCAACATAAAAGGATTTTCTCGATCGGGGGTAGAGGATATCCTCCTGGTCCATTGTTAGAAACAGGGTAACTGGTTGACTGGGGTGTGAGCCCTGGGCAAGCAGCAACCACAATCCTAGTTAGGGTAAGGCACACGCAAACCTTAAATTAACCTATTGTGAGAGGCTGGCTTGGTATATGGTGCTCATTTGTTTAAGTGTAGCACCCTGCACTAATCCAGACAACCCTTATGGTGATTTTAGTGGTCTTAGACAACCTCAGAAAGCTCTTTAAGTGGTAGCTGTGGAGAGCAGCCTTCAGGCTTAGTCCAGAAGAAGTGTAAGGCAGCTGGTTTTACCAGTACTTAATCTTATGGTATAGGTTAAGTGAAAAAGAATCGCACGGTGTAATTAAAAAAATAGGTATTTTTTTACAAACACTCACTAATGCAATTTATTATCTCCTACCCGGAAAGAAAAACACAATGCACACAATACTTAGGAAATAGAACACGTAAGTAGAAGAAATACACAGTGGTCTCCAGGGGGAGACCAAACATTGTACTAAAATAGTGGAATGCGAACCATGACTCAAGACAAGAATGGACCCAGAAGAGTCGGGGACCCAAGGAACCCCCCAAGGTGAGTATCTCGGAACCCCATGGAGGGCGTGGGCAGTTTGGAAACACAACTGCATACTCAATAGATGTCTATGGGTATGTCGAGGTTGCAGTTTTCAAGAAAAAGTACCCTTCCTAGCAGACCCTGAAGAAACCCCGTTGTAGATGGATGCCTCACCTGTGGATACCTCGGGAACCACGATACCTACACCAGGGAAGCAGGGTTGATAGGTGTCAAGTGACATCAGAAACTTCTGTAGACCACATTGGAGGACGTCAGGAAGGTTGCTGCTGGAGAAGAAGACAAAGGAGTTCTGTGGAATCTAAAGGTGGATTCAAGGTAAAGAGAACCTGCAAGCTGAGGGGAATAGAGTCTATGCCACTCAGGAGTGAACAGGAGGCACGGAACATGAATGTCCACCGATGTCGGAGATGGCGGAGAGTTTGATGGTGCCCTTCAAGTTGCAGCTGCACGGACCAGGTGACGCTGAGGAAGACTAGGAGCCGTTTTACGAGTTGTCCCACATCGAATATCGAGAGTCAAGGAGTCATTGTCCGGCAAGGGCACCAACAAGCCTTGGCAGCAGATGATGAAAAAGGAAAAGTGTTGGGACCAGCAAGGTCCAAGTGACTCACCACGCACAGGTAAGTCGGAGCCGTCCCCAAGCAACCAGGGGAGCCCACTTGGAGTCGAAGAAGACCCTCAAGAGGACTTACGGGTCCAGAGGCACAGAAGTCGCAAGTGGACCTTGAGCAGATCACTAAATGAGGAAGGCCCACAATGCAAGGGATGCAGTGCAGGTGTAGGAGATGCTTAAGGTTGGAGCTTCTTGGAGCCCGTAGATCTCTGGAGGAGAGAGTCAACAAACCTTGGCAACGGCAAGTCGACGCTTTGCGCAAGGGTTCTGTTCCAGCGGTTACGACGAGGGGTATTGGCCTCCAACTTGGTATGAAGTCAGTGCATGCCTCAAGGGAGTTGCAGAATACCACCACCTGTGTTACTGAGCCTTTCGGAGTCCGTGGGAGCCCAATCGGAGCAGACTGTTCAGCTGTGTTGCGGTGCTTGTGGTTGCAGGGAGTGACTCCTTCACTCCAAGGGAGATTCCTTCAGGTGTCTTTGGATGCCCATAGTCCTAGTGAAGAACCTGTATGGAGCACGAGCACAGACATTGCAGAAGACCAGCAGGCCGACGAGACCAGGAATCTTCCCCGATGCAGTCTTGGTTCCCAAAGCGAAGTCCAGCAGAGTCAAGAGTTTCCAGGTGGTCGAAGTTGAAGTGATATGGGATTTGAATCTTATGCCATGTTATCTTATGTTTAAATTTTCTAAAGCGCTCGGACACCGGTAGGCTTCATGGCGCTGAATGGAAGGTGCTAGTGCTAAGCCGGGTTTTGAGAGATTTCCTCAATTTCATTTAATCGGGACTAGACCTAATTTCCAAGGTCGGCCTTCTCCGCCACTGTCCTGGAAGTCCTTGAACCATACATTGATCTGCCCAATTTTACTATCCTCGGGGACTTCAACTTTCATTTAGAAAGCTCCAACTCGCTCGATACCATATCACTTGTGGATTCCCTAGCCTCTTGTGGGCTGCTACAAAAAGTGGGATTTCCCACCCACTCAGCAGGCCATACGTTGGATGGGGTCTTCACCAATGACCCCAGATTGGAGGTAGGCATTCCCATTCCCCTCTCATGGTCAGATCATATGGCCGTCCCCTTTGAGTTCGATCCCGGGCAACGGGATCCGTCTTCAAAGGAACATAACGCCTGGATCCTCAAAAGGAACTTTAGAGCCCTTAACAACGTAACTCTTAGTCCTTTCATTTCCAACTTCACTTCTTCCAAAGCTGATACGGATTCTGCAGCGCAGGAGCTCATCAACATTATTTCAGAAGCAGTTAATATTCTTGCCCCTGTCAAACCTCATTACTGCGCCAGGAAACGCCCGTCAGCCCCCTGGTCCTCTGACTCCCTTAGATTACGTAGGCAGGAATGTAGGAGACGAGAAAGACTCTGGAGAGCTCATCTTGACCCTGATGAAAGGATCAAACATAAAAACCTTATAACAGGCTATAAAGCCGCTATTCTAGTGGCTAAACAATCCTATTTCACTGACCTAACCACTTCCCTCAGCTCACCAAGAGATCTTTTTAAAATTGTGGACTCATTATCCCTTACCCCCTCCCCTGACCCCACTGTCCCTTCCCAAGAACTCTGTGATCGGATTTCCACGTTCTTTCACACCAAGATCGTGGATATTTACTCTGCCTTGGAAGCCCTTAATTCTACCCATGACTCTGCCCTGCCGTCGGATCTTCCTCCCTGCCCTGTTCTGACCTCGGTATCCCCAGGACGGTTGTCCAATTTCCCCCCCCCTATCCTATGAAGACTTGAATGCTCTTCTTAATAAACTTAAATCGGGCTCCCCTTTGGACCCCTGCCCTCTCAAAATATTGAAAGACTGCAGGGATGTCCTCCTTCCACCTTACCTGGAAGTAATGAATATGGCAATCTCTAATGGCATCTTCCCTGCATCATGGAAGCTGGCTATTGTAAAACCCCTATTAAAAAAAACAACGCTGGATCCCGGTACTCTTAAAAACTTTCGCCCTATATCCCTTCCCCTGCCAAAATGCTTGAGGCTCACCTCAACCTCCACCTCAGCGCCTTTCTTGACAATGCTAGCCTGCTTGACTCTTCACAGCATGGCTTTCGAAAGGCGCACAGCACCGAGTCTGCCCTCACAGTGGTGGTCAATAACATCCGGGCTAAGGTCGACAGAGGTCATTCTACCATCTTGATCCTGCTCGACCTCACAGCCACTTTTGACTCCCTGTCCCCTTCCATCTTGTCTAGGCGGCTCGGTGAGATGGGAGTTGAAGGACCAGCTCTCGGTCTCCTGACATTCTTCCTTAACCATCGTGCCCAACAGGTCAAACTGGGTGACTTCCTTTCCTCTGCCAAGCCTTTGCACTCTGGGGTCCCGCAGGGCTCATCTTTGAGCCCTACTTTGTTCAACATACATGTGGCCCCACTTGCAAGGCTTGTCAGATCTTATGGATTGGAAGTCCTTTCGTATGCCGACGACACCCAGATAATGGTCTCCCTATCTCACTCTGTGGAGTCCACGGCCCTTAACTTTAAGAAATGCATGGAAGCCGTGGCAGGTTGGATGTCTTCAAACTTCCTCAACCTCAATGGGGAAAAGACCGAGATCCTCATCTTTGGTGGCAAACAAGATCTTTGGTCGGATGACTGGTGGCCTCCCTCCCTTGGAACCTGTCCCAAGCCTTCCCTGGCTGCCAGAAATATGGGGGTAACTTTTGACACCACACTGGCGTTTGATAAGCAAGTTAATAAGACTGTTTCGACTTGCTGTGGAGTTCTAAGGATCCTCAGGAAACTAGTTCACTTCCTTTCCCCTGAGGCTCGGAAACAGGTAGTAGTAGCCCTCATCTCTCCTCGCCTGAACTATTGCAATGCCCTTTATCTTGGCATTTGCAAAAAGCTTATTCAGCGCCTTCAGTTCATCCAGAACGCTGCAGCCAGGTTCGTGGTGAATGCCCCCAGGCGTGCCTCTGTAACAGAAATCAGAAAAACTCTCCATTGGCTACCGGTCCAGGCCAGAATTAATTTTAAGGTTCTGGTTCTGACCTACCGTGCCTTACACGGCCTGGGTGCTGAGGACATTGGATCTCTCGTGTCCTTCTACACCCCGGGTAGGGCCCTGAGATCGGCTCACAAAAACCTTTTGGCGACCCCCCGGATCCTTAAGGCCAGATGGGGAGGGAGAGCCTTTTTCTCCCTTGCCCCTAAACTGTGGAACGCCCTTCCCACTGACCTGAAGGGCCAGCCATCCCTTCCCCTTTTTCGGAAGAATCTAAAAACCTGGCTATTTGCAGAATCCTACCTGTAACATTTGCTTCCTCCACTTGCCTCCGACCACTCAGCTGGCTATTTTTCCATCTGATGCGCCTTGATGCCTCCGGGTTAAGTTGCGCCTATATAAATCCCATTTTCATTCATTCATTCATGTAGTTCCACAATCTCTGCGCTAGCGTTGTAAACCTATTTCCCCCTTGTCGCTTCAGCTTGAAGGTGGGGGTTACCAGAAGTTGACGGTGGGCCGAGCGGAGGTTACTTGAAGGGGAATACCGTAGGATCAGGCTGTCGCTAAATCCAGGACCCATGCCTTGCAGGGACTTAAACACCAGACAGCCAATTTCCAAGGCGCAGCATTGAGGAATAGGAAGCCAGTGAAGCTTCCTGAGAAGGGGAAAGGCCTGGTGCCACCTGGGTTGATGGTGAATCAGTCTGGCTGCCTGGTTCTGAACCATCTGCAACCGTTTTGTGAGCCCTTGTGGTGGGCCCAGGTAGATTGCGTTGGAGTAATCGAGGCGGGATAAGACCATGGCTATCACCACCTGTGTCAAAGCTGTTTGGGTTAGAAACGTCTGAACTTTCTGATTTTGCGCAGCTGAAAAAAACAGGCGGAGATCACTGAGCCTACGTGTGTTTTCAGTGATAAATCATTAGATATTGTAACACCCAGGCTCTTGCCAATGCAGAGGTGGTTGGAGGGGGTCCTAATTTGATAGGCCAATAATGTGAGCCCCAGAAGTTCTGGCTCCCACCCATCAAGACTAGTTCAGTCTTCCCCCAATTTAAGATGGTTGCATTCCATCCAGTGACAAATGAACTGCATGGTGGACTGAAAATGAGAGTCAGATTGGGGTGAGCGATCAATTGTAAAGAGCAGTTGTAGGTCATCAGCATAATTAAAAGTGACCACATTCCTTTCCTTCAGAGATCTGATTAGTGGAAGAAGGTAGAGATTGAACAAATGTGGGGAGAGCGAGGAGCCCTGTGGCACCCCACACATAGTTTTTATCTTGGGAGCTATAAACTGGCCCAGACGGACTGCCTGGGAGCGATTTTCCAGGAACGTACAGATCCAATAAAGAGCTGCGCCCTGAATAAACAGCATCCTTGACACGGTCCACCAGAATCCCATGGTCCACCGTGTCGAAGGCAGCCAATAGATCTAGCAGCACAAGGGCCTGGGGGATGCCTCTGTCGGCCTTCTCCCGAAGAGAGTCCAGTACAGCTGTAATTACTGACTCTGTAGAGTGGGCAGAGCGGAAGCCTGCTTGGTGTGGGTTGAGGAAGTTGGTTTGTTTCATATAGTTGGACAGACATTTTGCCACATAGGCCTCTAATACCTTAGCCAGGTATGGGAGCAGGGAGATGGGACAGTAATTTGACAATGTCTGAGAGTCTGCTCCAGGTTTCTTCAGGAGGGAGATCACAACTGCCTCTTTGAAGGCCTTAGGTACACAGCCTTGGGAAAGAGTTGTTAAGAAGGGCCAGGGCTGTGCCCAGGAGGGCAATAAAAACGTATTTTAAGACATGTCGAATCTAGGCACCCACCCACAGGTAAGCCCTTAAGTACCCTTGGGAAAGGGTTGAGACGATTCAGGGGTCCCTCTCAGAGGAGGGGCTTGACAGTGGGGAGGATACTCTCATGTCCTTTGTCCAGTTCCGCACTAGAGCGGGAGCCAACGGCTCCCTGAACTGGTTTGAGCTGGAGTATGCAAGGAGGGCACCAAATGTGCCCTTAAAAGCGGTCTCAAGCGCCCCCATCCTGCCCCAATACACTAAACCTTGTCTGGAAGGTGGTGACAGTATATCTTTTGTTCTGCCTTCCCCTGCTCGAGCTTGGCTGAGCAGCAGGAGGGCAGAAACATGTTTTCGGTCGTCAGCAGCAGCCTTAGCTTGCTGTCCGGTTATGGAAGACTGGTACCGGAAGCACTGAGGGCGTCCCGTAGGAGATTTACAGTTCATGGAATCCTAATGTGGGGTTATGATTCCAACATGTTTGATACCAAATATGACATGGTTTGTTACAGCCAGTTTAGAGATGGTCATCTCGTAATGACGCATGGCCACTCTATATATTGTAATGGCTGCTGCACTTACATCCTGGGAGAATGGACTCCGTAGGTTGTAAGGGCGCCCCGCTCATGCAGGGACACCCTCCCACTTAGAATTGAGCACCCTGCCTTCAGGATTGAAGGGTCTGCCTTAGGGGTCACGTATAGTTTTTAAGAGCAGTGACCTCAGATATAAGAAAATTATATCTGTTGTAAGTGGTGCTGGCACCAGCTTACACAGTCTGCAATGGCTGAGCTGTAGGGCCAATTTGAGTGGTCTTTCATGGGTGGTATAATGCATGCTTCAGCCCATGTGAGACCCCTGGTGTCCCAATGCCCTCGGTACCTTATTACCATATACTAGGGACTTATCAGTAGCCAATCTGGAGTGTATCTAAGTACTCACTGTGTCCAATTTAGCAAAGAAGCACAGAGAGTGGAGTCCTGATTAGCAGGATCCCAGTCAGACTAGTCAGCAAACATAATGACACCAGCAAAAAGTTGGGATGACCATGAAAGCATATGCTCAACCCCATCGTAGCTCAGCACAGAGGCGTCTGGCTTCACTTCGAGGCAATGTGTAAAGTATTTGTGCAACACTATTTTGAAAGAATAAACTGCAGTATAGTGCCTTCAAGCATAAAGCACCAATCATGGCAATCTGGTCACGCTGGACCAGGTCAAAGTCAGATTAGTGTCGCTGAAGTTTTACCTTCTCAAGTTTGTCCCAAGAGGCCTGTTCATGTTGAATAGGAGTAAGGTGAGTGTTGCAGGCAGTGGTCAGCATAGCACAAAGAGCAGGCTGGGCGTCGCAGGCTGGAGGTTTGTGTTGGCAGTCCCCTGCAGGCTGTTGATGCTGCTGTGCGAAGAGACGGTCTGGCGGCTGCAAGCACTGATTTTCTGTGTCAGTTTCGCGGTTCCGGTGCAACCGGCTTGAATTGTGGTTGTGAGGAGCCAAAAGCCTGAACTAAAGTGCCCGTGAACCACTCCAAGGGTCCAGGACCTGAGACACCACTTGGGGGTCAGGAAGTCCAGGAGCTGTTAAAAGCCATTTATGTCCCTGAGGCTCAGATCAAGAGGCCAGCAGACTAGTCCTTTGAGTCCCTCTGGGGTCCTGGGTTCAAGATAAAGTTGCAGGTCCAGTTCTTCCTCAGACAAGAAGGCAGCAGGTCAACATAGCAGGGCAGCAGTTCCTTCAGAAAAGCAGGTCAGTCTGGAATTCCTTGTAACAGCTCAGCAGTCCTTGTTCCTGACAGGGCATCCACAGGTCCAGAAGTGTACTGAAGTGGTGGTGTCCGAGTTCCTTCTTTTATATTCAGCTGTGCCTCTGTAGTGGGAAGTAGCTTCTAGAGGAATGCCTTTGATGTGTACAGATGCCCTGCCTTCCCTGTCCTGGCTCCAGACTAACCACAGGGGGCATGCAGCCCTTTGGAGATATGACAAAGTCTATGCATGTGTGGCTGGGGCTATGTTCAGCTCCTCCTTGCCATCCTGCAGGTAATGGCCCATCCAGTCACATCCTAGCTCCCATCGTGTGTGGTTGCTTAAGAGCAATACACAAAGCCCAACTGCCAACTACACCCAGTCACTTGACCAGAGACAGGCTGCAGGCACCAAATGGCTAAGGCAAGAAAATGCCAACTTTCTAATAGTGGCATTTTCAGAATTATAATTTTATATCTAACTTCACCAAGAGTTAGGATTTTAAATTAGGATTCTGGAGATACCAAACATGAACAGTTATCTCTTTCCATTTGGATATTACAAATTTAATAAGGCAACTCCAATGTTATCCTATAGAAGAGATATGCCTTGCAGTAGTGAAAAATTAATTTTAGAGTTTTTCACTGCCAGGACAGGTCTTGCTACATTACACCATGCCCTCTGGGTTGTCCACTCCTTACCCTAAAGGTGGCGTTACAAAAAGGAAGGTTTGAGGCTGGCAAACAGTTTATTTTGCCAGGTCAAAATGGCAGTTTTAAAACTGCGTACACAGTATTGCAGGGATTCTGCGGAGTCACTGAACTGTGCTTGGGATCATGGAATACTAGTAGGCAGGGACTGAGTTATCCTAACACCTGAGTACCCATGAGCCCGGGGACTGACTAGCTATAGCATCTCACTTGCCCTTCTACTCACTCACAGAGGGAAAAGTGATTAGACACCCCAGAACACAAGACTACCGACCCTCTCAGGAATTACGGTTGCAGTACACATCAATTTGCTCTCACTGTCGTACCAGTCCACAATAAGATTTGACAGAGACACAAGAGAAGTTGAATTTTTTTTTTTTTAACTATCGTGGTCTAGTATGCAGTATACATCCCACAACAAGTAGAAAAATGTCTAACACAAATAGGGTAGTTGGTAAATCATAAAAGTTGCTGTGATTACATACAACAGTGTATCCTAACCTACCTCCCCTTCTACAGAAGCAAAATGATTATACATTAGAAGATCTCTGGGTGTTCGCTGCAGACCCCGTACCTAAGTCTATAGATGAAAGATCTACATCACAGGTGCTGTCACGATCCCTTCTCTGGAAAGATTCCTCTCCAAGTGTGTTACCGACCCATGTATACCTAAATGACCAATGTACGTGTTCCCAAACAACAGCTGCATCTGCATGTTTTGTCTAGGTGCAAGGGTCATTGTTGTTCTACCTTGTCTGTAGTGTTCAGACTAAATCCCAGGAAAGGGCAGAATGCAAAAACATGTTCTGTGTGAAAGTTGCAGTGTGGCATAAAGCAAAATACGTTTGTGTAGTAACATGCGCAAAGCAGAAGACAGTCTGCCAGAGGCTCATGCTAACATAGGGAAAACAACAAGGGCCACATGGACCACGTGACAACAGGCTCTGCAGTGGCAGGTCTGAGACATGTTTAAAGGGCTACTTAATAGGGTGGCACAATCAGTGCTGCAGACCCACTAATAGCATTTAATGTACTGGCCCTGAGCACATGTAGTGCTGCTTTACTAGGGGACTTATAAGTAAATTAAATATGCCAATTGGGTATAAGCCAATTCTACCATGTTTTAAGGAGTGAGCACAAGCACTTTAGCACTGGTTAGCAGTGGTAAATTACACAGAGTCCTAAGGCCAACACAAACGAATTCAGCAAAACGTAGGGTAGGAAGGCAAAATGTTAAGGGATTACCCTGCAAAAAGGGCAGGTCCAACATCCTCCAGAGGGGCTTCAGTGCCAAAGCTGGGATACAGTTGGAAGGGCACCAAGGTCTGTTCTGTCCCAAGTCACAGTGCAAGACCCTTTGGGACTCATTCTCATCAAGGGGTTTTGGTAATGAAGGCTGAAGGTATCAGGACCAGCGCTACCTAAGGGTGGGACCCCTAAATTAAGGGTAATAATGAGTTCCTCTCTAGGGGAAATATTATGAGACAACAAGGCTTTATTGAGCCCATCAAAAACAGCAAGGTCGACTGCCTGGGTGTATTTGTTTTTTTTTGCCCGCACCTTAGATGGCCTCAAGCTGGGCAGCCACTGAGGTTGGGGTAAAGCAGAGGGTCCAACTTGTTCTTCCCTCTTAGGAAGGGCTTCAAAGTAATTCTATGCTAATTGCCTTACATCTTCTCTAGGTGACCCATGGCATCGGATATGGCCTTATGTTTAGAGGCATCTATAGCCTGATAAAAATCATCACCGAAGGGACGCTAGGATAGGTATTCCTTCTCCATATAGGAATCCTCAGACCACATCATGTTGTGGGCTTGTTGTTCATTAAGGTAGGTCTTGTGCCTTCAGGATACCACACACCCTATCAATTCTCTGAGGGCCCAGTGTAAAACAATGTAGAATTGCCTTGGGTGGTGTCCCACTATGAGCACTGGTTGTAGACTGTGGTTTTTTTTTTGTTATATAATTTTTATTAATAATAAAGAGCACAGAAATACAGATATGGAGATATTGTCATACAGTAATAACATCTATAAGATGAGTGATCCAAAAGGATGCAAAAAGAGGAATTCCAGAATATGTAATAACACTCTTATAAAACATCTAATAAATAGCACAAACCCTTATAAGAACTGAACTTTGAACTAAGAAATATTAAGCACCTGTGCAAGTATAGACAAGGGTAATAAGGGAAATGTTTAGAAGATTTTATTATAAAAAGAAAGGAGTGTGAAAGCGAAAAAAGGGGAGAGAAGAAAAGAAGAGGAATAGAAAAGGAGTAACAGTAGAATATAAAAGAGGAAATTATGGAGAAGGTGAGTTTAATGACCGATAAGTAGTGAATGGTAACCATAATAGATCCGATTTAATCTGTAGCTGAATTGAAGCTTGGGCTACCGAAGCAATTCTATGCTCATCACAAATTAAGTTCCACCAGCAAAAAGAAGATAACTTAGAGGTGTCTTTCCAGCAAGATAATATAACCTTAAAAGCAACAGCAATAAATAGATCAAATAAAATTGTTTTGGAAGAAATGTGATCAAAGTGAGGAGACAGAGTACCTAAAAATACATTATGTATGTTAAGTTGGACACTATAAGAAAAAATGTATAAACATTTTGACCATACAGCTTTCCATAAGGCATGAACATTGGGACAATAATAAAGTAAGTGTGTAAAAGAACCTTCCGCAGTAAGACATGACCAACAAGCAGACAGTATTGATTTGTTAAATTTATGTAGAAGTAGAGTAATAACAACTCTATTATAGATAAAAAAGAAGGATTGGGTGATAATTGCAGCGTTGGATGTCTTGAAAACTTTTTGTCCCAATGAGAGATGGATGGAGTTTGGGATAAATCCTGTTCCCAGTCAAGTTCAATATTAGATTTATTTTGTGTGCAATTAGGCGTAGATAAAAATTTATATATGAACGATACACTTGGAATAATAGCAGGAGAAATTTGATATAAAGGTGTATCTGGTGTGAAAGAAACTGGATTTGTCTGAGAAATGAAATTTTGCAAACAATTCTGAAGTACAGGAACCAAAATATTATATTGTTGAATACATGAGTCAGGAAGATTGAAGTTCTCTTGTGGTTGATAGAAAGGCAAAATCACATTATTAACAATTATCTGATTGACATAAAAAATGCCCTTTTCTTTCCAAAATTTGTAATAAAATGATTTGTGACGAAATTTAATGTATTTGTTATACCATTATGAGGAAGCTAGAAAAGATTGATAATTGTCAAAGTGCTTAAAGAAAAGTGAATGTAAGAGATAATGTGAGTATTTTAAAACTGGATATTTAGAAATAAAAGTACAATTGGTCATAATTACAACATCCTGAATTGAAAACTCATTTAACAATGAACCTTCAACAGTAACCCAAGAAGGTTTAGGTAAATTTTGATAATCTTTGGACATAGCATAAAATTGACGAATCAGAAAAGCATTATGATAAAGTTTAAAATCACAGAAACAAACACCCCTTTCAAATTTGGGACGAATTAATTTGGATATTGCAATACGTGCTTGTTTACTATTCCACAAAAACTTAGTACAAATAGAGTTCATCTGAGTAAAATAATATTGGGGAATTTTAAATGGTAACATTGATAATGTGAACAATACGGTGAACAATCATTTCAATTGTATCAAGTCTGCCCCACCAAGATACAAAGTAAAGGAGACCACACTTACAACAAATTGGTAATTTTTAGTTTTAAAGCCTCAAATTTGTGGGATAATGTATCACGAATATTAGAGGAGAACCAAGTACCTAAATACTTAATTTTTTGAGGGCACCGTGTAAAATTGGTAAGATTCAAACATATGCTGAAAGCATGAAGAATTTAAAGGTAAAATTTCAGTCTTGGAAAAATTACGTTTTTACCAGAAACATTAGAGAATAATGAGATTTCATGTAAAAAAGGGGGTGGGGAAGAAACCGGGTTGGACATATGGATAAGAATATCATCTGCATACGCAGAAAGTTTAACTTGGTGTGATTTTAGTGTAAAACCAGTAATAAGGGGGTTATTTCTAATTCGTTCAAGGAAAGGTTCTAAACATAACAAAAAAAGTAGTGGGGATAGAGGGCAACCCTGACGTGTACCTCTTTGTAAATCAAAATATGGGGAAAAAAGACCATTAACAAAAACACATGCTTTTGGATCTGTATATAATAATTTTACATAAGAAATAAACTTTGGACCAAATCCAAGTAAAGTGTGAACCATGAAATCCCAATTAACTCGGTCAAAAGCTTTCTCTGCATCTAAGGATAATGCAGCTAAGGGAAAGGGATATTTTGCACTTAGAGTGAGAATATTGGAAAACATTCTGGCATTATCAGAAGCTAAACGACCTTTGACAAAACCAGCCTGGTCTGGATTAACGAGAAGGGGAATAACTTTCTCCAAACGGGTAGCCAAAAGCTTTGAATAAATATTACAATCGTAATTAATTAGTGATATGGGACAGAAACTTTTACAAAAGGAGGTATCTTTGCCTGGTTTAGGGATGACAACTATGAGGGCTTCTAAAAAAGAGCCATAGGCCTTAGATTTTGAGAGGAATGAATTAAAAAGTTCTAATAATTTCAGAGCAAAAATTGAAGAAAAGGCTAAAAATAATTCATCTGAGAATCCTTCGGGGCCAGGAGCCTTAGATGTTTTCATGGATTTGAGAGCATCAGATATTTCTTGAAGAGAAATATCCTCCTCCAGTGGTGAGAAAATATCTGGTAAAACTTTAGGTTTATGAATATCTTGGAAGAAACATACAAAATCTTCCTCAGAGGGATTAGTAGTTTCTGGGTATAATAGATTATAAAATGATTGAAATGTGTCAATAATATCGGAGTCGAATGAAAGGAGTTTATTGTTCGTTTCAGAGTGGATAGGGCCAATATTTATTCATTCTGATTTAATTTTTAAATAATTTTCTAACAATTTCCCTGCTTTGTTACGGCCTCAATGAAATTTCAATTTAACTTTGAGGAGAATGTTACAAGCGTCTACAGTGGCAATTTTATTCATTATTTATATTATTAACTCTTGTAGTGAAGTGGAGGATTTGGAAAAAAAGTATATATGCTCCAAAGATTTGATTAAAGCTTAGGTTTCTTTATATTTATTTACAACAAAGGGTGGTGAGGGACAGAGTCTCTGAATTAAGCAGAATACTCTCACCAGTCAAAAGATCAGGGCTAGATCCAACACCGTTTTTTAGCTCATTGCACCATCCCAGTTTCAGAACCTGGCTGTATGCAAATTAGTCTGTTCCTGTCCCAGTGCATGATGGGAACAGGGCAAACCAAACTACAAAAGCCAATTCTTACACTGGGAAGGAAACAAGCTTCCGGGGACCGGTTTCTGGCATTACAGCCGTCTTCGGCCCGGCTTGCTTGAATCCTGATGGTGCAATGAGCAAGGGACTCATGTCTGAGTATACCCTTCCACGCTTAGGGTGGACAAAAATATTTACAACAAGGGGTGGTGAGGGACAGAGTCTCTGAATTAAGCAGAATACTCTCACCCAGTCAAAAGATCAGGGCTAGATCCAACACCGTTTTTTAGCTCATTGCACCATCCCAGTTTCAGAACCTGGCTGTATGCAAATTAGTCTGTTCCTGTCCCAGTGCATGATGGGAACAGGGCAAACCAAACTACAAAAGCCAATTCTTACACTGGGAAGAAAACAAGCTTCCGGGGACCGGTTTCTGGCATTACAGCCGTCTTCGGCCCGGCTTGCTTGAATCCTGATGGTGCAATGAGCAAGGGACTCATGTCTGAGTATACCCTTCCACGCTTAGGGTGGACAAAAATATTTACAACAAGGGGAGGTGAGGGACAGAGTCTCTGAATTAAGCAGAATACTCTCACCCAGTCAAAAGATCAGGGCTAGATCCAACACCGTTTTTTAGCTCATTGCACCATCCCAGTTTCAGAACCTGGCTGTATGCAAATTAGTCTGTTCCTGTCCCAGTGCATGATGGGAACAGGGCAAACCAAACTACAAAAGCCAATTCTTACACTGGGAAGGAAACAAGCTTCCGGGGACCGGTTTCTGGCATTACAGCCGTCTTCGGCCCGGCTTGCTTGAATCCTGATGGTGCAATGAGCAAGTGACTCATGTCTGAGTATACCCTTCCACGCTTCGGGTGGACAAAAATATTTACAACAAGGGGTGGTGAGGTTTCTTTATATTTAGCACTCAATTGTTTCTTTTTCTTGGAGGAATAAGCAATAGTGAATGCTCTAAATGATGCTTTAAATGCGTCCCAATTATTGTCTATAGAAGTATCTAAAGAAATATTAAGTACAACAAATTCATTAAAAAGAGGTCGCTTCTGAAATAAAATTACGATCTGATAGGAGGTAATTGTTAAAATGCCAGCGACCTTGTTTGCACATAGTGATGGATACGTCAGTAGAAATAGATACGGGAGCATGGTCAGAAATAAAAATTCCACCAATTTCAGATGAGTGAAGGGTAATAATGATTTGGAGATTAAAATATAATTAATACGAGACATTGTATGGTGTAAAGGAGAAAAAAAAGTAAATTCTGAGGCATCTGGATTACATGTTTTCCATGCATCAATAGAGGACGAGATGAAATGGCAGATTGGAATGATTTATGGGTTTTATCTGGTTTGAATTTACATTTAGATTTTCTATCAGAAAAAGGTTATTGGAGTCACCACCTACCACCACCTTAGGATTAGAGATAGATAAGAGTTTCATTTTTATAGAGTACCAAAATTCCGTATCGGGTTTAACAGGTCCATAAATATTGAAAAAGGTAATTTGCAATTTGTTGATGATAGCGTCAACCAGTACCCAACTACCATTTGAGTCACATTCTGATGATAATATTTGTGGGTTGGAAGATTTATGAAACAGTGTAGCTACACCACCATGACGCTCAGTAGTAGGAGAGAAAACAATTTGATTAACCCAAACACGTTTAAGTTTATGAGATTCTACATCATTACAATGGGTTTCCTGTAAAAAAGCAACTTGGGTGTTAAGTTTAGCTAAGTGAGACAGTACCTTTTGACGTTTAACAGGATGACCAAGACCACGTACATTCCACGAGACCACATTAACCATAATGTTGGATTAGGGGTACATGAGGAAACAGGACCACGAAACTGCATGAACAGAAAAAGAAAAAAGAGAGGAAGACAACATTTGATATGTGATGAGTAAAAGGAACTATTAGTCCATAAAGACGCAGATTATTCCTACGGTTGCGATTTTCAAGATCCTCAGTGTGGATTTTTAACTTGTGATTTTCTTGTTTGAGTAGTGGAACCTTTGTAGAGATATCCTGTAGGTTGCGAACTCGTTGTTCAAGATCTAGAACCTTTCCTTCCATAATAATCCATCTCTCCTCAATTTGTTTTAGCTTTTCATTTGTAGCGGACATAAAGGGTTGAAGACCACGAACTTCATCTAGAATAGAGTCCAGAACTGGATTCTGTGAGTAGAGAATTGGAGAATGCGGGTCGTTTTTATGCCTTTTTGGTTGTGTACCAGATGAAGAGGAACTAGCCGTGTGGATATTGTTAGCCATTGTTGATTTATAAAGGTAATCACTTTAGGAGCTGTAACAAAAGGTGAACTCTTTAAGAAGTGCTGCGAGACACAAATTATTCCTTGAAGTGACGGATGTTAGTAATGCTGTTGCCCTCAGAATGCTAAAAAAAAATCAAGAATTTCTCCAGTGAAGTCAAGGAGCCAGTGTACTATAACTCAAGCTCTGTACATAAATAAGGTTAGATACATTTGAGGAGTCACTCCATCAGCGTTATGAATTTTTATTTATGAGAAAAACATCATTTTTATGAGTTACTCCATAACTAGAGGAACTTGTACAAATAGAAAAGGTATCAGTAAGTGGAAAGGCCCCACCTTCGTTGTGGAACGGGAGAAAATCGGCAACAAGATAAAACGCAAACACTGCGACCCAAAATGGCGGCCTCCTGCATCCACCCTCTAAGAGCTGAGAGACACCAATAATACACTGCAGTGAAGAATATGCCGCAAAAATACCACTCTCAGAATGCGGAAAACAAGGGAAAGTTCTCCAGTACGGTAGGGCAATAGTGTATCTGGATTTGGTCTCATCACACAGTCAATAGTAAGAACACTTGAAAAGGGGCTGCTCCAATTCCAACATCTTTAGACAAAAACTAAATATTTATGAGTCTTACCATCTTCATTATATGCAGGCATGATATGAGGAAGAAGAAAGGCTGCACCGCAGTTGAAGACGTGGAAAATCTGCAAGCACCGCGAATCAAAATAGCGGCCGCTCACGTCTCCGTGAAAAGAAAATTGCCGCTACGGTGAACAGGCACAAGAAAGGACAATAGCGATGCTATAAAGTGGCATTAAAACTCACCGCAGCATCAGTAATGCAGGACTGTCACCCTCTGATGCCAAAATAGGGCAATGAGGCTTGAATAGCACGTCGGAGTCCCTCGATGGAGCAGAGCTCACATCGGGTTCTCCATGTCGCCTCTGCGTGCAAGCCATGCCCCCTCTGTTGTAGACTGGGTTAATCGTTATATTTTTAACGTACAGACCCCTAAACGGGGAATTCAGACTCCATGGTCGGGCATTGCTCCGACTCGGTGCAGGAAGTCCTGTGGAGCTGTTGTGCGCCGGGAAGAGGGAGCACATCCTCCGCGAGGAACTCTAAACAAGTGCAGGTGTCCTTTTGTGGCCGAGTTGGCACCCCGGCCTGCAGTGAGAGGGTTGCCACATAAGGAGCACCGTCGGTGTTCCTCTCAGTCTGCTGCAAAAAAGAAACTCATTAATCACCAGCAATGTTATCTTAATTAGACACCGAGAAAAATGTGCCTTATATAAGGAATAACAGACCCCCAACCCACACAGGGAGAGCAGGGAGCACTTATCTGAATGGGCTGGAGCAACAAAGAAAGAGGGAGCATGATTGTCACCAAAAGACTATTAGAGAGTAGCTTGTTATGAGATTGTTATGAGATTGGCTGGATTGAATGGAATGTTCTGTAGATGTACTTTTTTTAAAGAAATTAATAAAATAAAGCCTAGTCTAAAACTCAAGGCTTTAAGGGATTAGGGCCAGCACTTTCACATGCCTTTAATAATGGTTCACAGAAAGGGGTTTCTACCTGAAACAGCATCTTTTTAAAGCTGCTTGCTTTCGACTCATCACAGCCAAACATTTTTTACAGAGGCCTTGGGAGTAGTTCAAACAAAGAGGCTTGGAAGTAAGGTTATTTCCCTGCCTAGATAACTGGCTGATAGTGAGGTCTTCTCCATGTCAGGTTTACAGAGATCTGTAAACCACTCCGAACCTCTCTTAGCCCTTGGACTTTTTTTTGTCACGTAAAAGAAGTCCTAGGACCTGCTTATGAGTGCTCGTTGTCGGATATTGATAATTATAACACCTGATGATAAAATCAGACACTGAGGTGTTTGAATTTAAAGGGTGCAATAATTATTGAGTATTCTGACTTTTTGGGAATGTGCACGAAAACCTGCATGTCCTGTTGAATGCTTTCCATTTCCCTTGTTAAATTCTAGAAGGCTTGACGTACCAAAATTTAACAGCTGGTGTGAAATTTGATAAAGATTGCACCATTTGTAATTGCAATCAATGTAACATGGTACTTGTAGTCGGTTCTTTAGTCACTCAGTACATAGATAGATGTTTCTTGAATACCTCCCAATGATGAACTTTTTTCCAGACAGGGAGGAAACATCTGTAATTCCTTAGATGCTTTATCTCTTTTTCTATACCAGAGACTTGTGGTTTCCAGTATCTTTTCCAAATATGCTGGCATCCTAGAAGACAAAAGGAGAGCACAGAACTGTCTGAGTAGGAGCTATGTCAGGATAAGGTTACTTCCTGAGTGGCAGAGCCTAGCAGAGCTTAGTGGGTCTATGCTTTGGGATCTTGGGGTCACTAAAGAAGTTTCTGCCTCTACTCTCTTTCTCAGACAAGAAAATGATTATGCAGGCTCTGGTTACGTCCAGACTGGACTATGACAATACGCTGTATTTGGACATACTGGAATATTTCTTGGACAAATTACAGCTGATTCAGAATGCTGCAGCTCACCTTCTGCTGAATATTCCAAAAAGGCAACACATTAGTGGTCATTTGCGGGGAGTTCACTGGCTGCCCATTAGGAAGAGGATTACATTAAAGGCTCTGACACTAGTACATAATGTGTTCATGCGACGCTCTTCCAGTAAATGGCAAGCTGTGGTAACAAAGTACCTGTGCCAAAGGTCAGGAGGCTGATCATTAGCTTTTCTGGTCGCCTCTACCTGGAACCAGCTCTTGTTGGAGCTCTGTTCAGTTGATAACACATTGCTGTTGAGGAAGAAACTAAAAACGTGGCTATTTCTGAAATACAAATCTTCACTTGTCCGACTTCTCTATGTTCTGCGTCGGGACACTCATGGGATTAGCTGTTGCGCATTATAAGTCACATATCATATCATATCATATATCATTAGTTATGACTAAGAGGGAGTAAAATCTCATTTCCGTTGTGCATGGGAAATAGAGGCCAATCTGACAACAAGCTCACCAAATATGATTGAAAAAAACTGCATCAGATAGTTCCTTTTGACGTAAGATTGGCACCAGGCTTTTGCTTCAGTACTATTCTCACAATGGCCTTTTTTTTATGGCATTGCGCTATTTTACTTACAAACAGGTTCTAAATATGAATTTCTTCAATATACTTCTGATTTATGGATAATTTGGTCCTAGGTGCACTGAGAAGAAATGGGGCTAAGAGCCTGATTTAGATCTTGGCGGATGGGATATTCCGTCACAAACTTGATGGTTATCCCGTCTGATGTATTGCATGTGCCATAGTATATAATGCACTTGTAATACTGCGGACGGGATATCCGTCACGTTTGTGAAAGAGTATCCCATCTGCCAAGATCTAAATCAGGCCCTAAGTTTTCATGGCAGAAAATAAGGAAACATCCTGCCTTCATCTTTGTGAGAAGCCAACACCATTGTTTCATTCTCGAAGATGTTAATACTTTGCTGTTCTAATTGCCTCGTTTTCTAGGATTACTTTGACTGTTAGCTTAGAGCTTTATTTAAGAACTTATGATGGTGATGATAAATAGCTTGGCTGGAAACCGCATTCTATCAAGGATGGAGAGTAGATGTACTCCAGACTTATTTTAATTTTCTGATCTGGAAGTATAAAATAAAATCCGTCTGTATAAGGTTGAACTGTAAAATCAGTCTAGCATCAGCCCATCCTTGATTGAAATAGTGTACTAATCAAGGAGTTGCTGTGGTTAATAGCAACAAATGTGTAATGAAGTTACTTGATTTTATATGTGCTTGTGCTATATGTAGATCACTCAAAAGCTTCACAGTGCAGATCAGTCAATGATACAGTGGGGTGGGTGGCAGAAGAAACGGGGTAGGATTAGCAGTGAGTGGGATCAGGTGACCGAGAAGGGCCAAGGAGGAAAGAAGTACAAGGCAAGCAGCAGGGACGGTGGCTATAGGGAGCTCTTCACAAGTTGGTGAAAGAAAAGTGAGAAGGGGCAGGTCTAGTGCTTTTTCCTGAATCACAGCAGAGTCAACCCTTCTCTTAGCAGACGTGACAGAGGTTCCACAGAATGGATGTATGCAGTGTGAAACAGTTCAAGGGCTGTAGATGGTACTTTGGCCCACATGTATGCAGGTTTCATTTTGCAATTCCCTAATCTAGAATTTTTGTTATTTGCTATTACTTTGACACATTTAGTGTTTCCTAATGGGGTCTCAATTGACCTACTTATTAATATTCATAAGTTATGTTGCAATTTGAGATGCATTGGGAATCGCTAAAAACACATTGGTGGTGGCCTACTGGGGACAGAAGACCACCATAACTGTGTTTGCTTTTAAATAAAGCAAAGTTTTTGTTTAAATACAGCACGGTTTCCTTAAAGAAAGTGGGATGTGTTTCAGCAAGAAAATTTTTATTTTTAACTTGCATTTTTTAAGAGTAGGCCGTGGCCCGTGGGGTCACAGCCTACCATTAAACGTTTTGCATGCATTCACAAAGGGGAAGGGGTCCCCTGGGGAACCCTTCCTGTTTGGGAATGGGTTACCACCTACTTGAAATAGGCGGTAGTATGTGAATGTTTTGCGACCCCTAAACATTCGTACACAGCACTGCGAGTCGCTGTTCGGAAAGGACACCCTTATAACCCCACTTCATATTACCGAATCGCCAACCCAGTTTGCCTTTCAGTAATAGGTTACCGATTCACAAAATGGGTTTGGTACATAGTAAAATGCATTTTTACAGTAGCAAATGTGCTGATTCTGTCAATCAGGCCATTTGCAACTTGAAAAAACCTTTCGTACATGTTGCCCTTCGTCATTGTTATTGTGAGTCAGTGGGTCCAGAGCTGTAGAGGAACTTAATTTGATGGGTGCATTCACACTTTTAGCAAGTATTGACTCTTCTAGGATGGTATGTCATACTTCTTGGGGTTGAACGTTCTGTACCATCAGTCTAGCTTCACTGTGTTGATATCCTGAAGCCTAATGAGGAGAAGGGGTAAAAAGCAAAAGCACAGGGTAGTAGCATAGACAAATCTTCAAATTATTGCACACTGAAGGAGAGTTATACTGAGGTACATAAGGAAGAGTGAAGTGATAATCCTGTCTAAATCAAATCAAAGTTGTGGTTACAGTTTTGGCTGCAAGTGTATGTTGACAGGTAGGCCTTGAAGATGGCCGAGGAAAAATCATGATCCCTGGCAAACTCCACAGATCCGTGATTGATTGGATGTACTAGTTAACTTGTCTTTGTTGGTGTGAGTGGATAGAAATGAGCTGATTATATCTGTTACTACTTTGGTGATGTTAATTCAGATTGGAGACAGCAAAGGACAATCTTCTGGTTTATTGTGTCAAATGCTGCGGCTAGTTCACCCAGGATTAGTGTCATAGACTGACCTTCATTCACAAGTCCTGGAATGCATTCTTTGATGTCCAGGAGTGAGTGTTTGGGTCAAAATCCAACTTGTTGTACATCCATCAGAATGTTGTTCTTGAACCAGTTAGCATTTGCCTGACGTTTACTTCAGCCGTTATCTGGAGTAATGCAAGTAATGTTGGAAATGGGACTGTTGTCCAACGAGTCAAGATTCACACTGTTCAAGTGTTTTGGAAGAGTGATGCACAGCATTGTTAAGCACAGAAGATGATTGGTGTTATTTTTGTTCATTTTATTGGATATGTTTATGTAATGAGTATATGGGCCAACAATGAAAAACGTACACTCAATACAGGAATACATATCAGGCGATGCTGGGAATTGGAAGGCCTGTTTACATAGTCCTTGCCGCTCCATGTCGAAAATAGGTAATTTGCATTAGAGGTAAAGTGGGGTTTGCGGAAATTGGCAGGGATAAGGTTCAGGGAGTTTTCAATTACCTGACTTAAGCTGCAGAGGGAAAAGATACATCCTTCCTTGAATGGTTCTAGAGTGAGACTTGAAAGATACTGGAGTTTGTGCTCAAGGTCACAGTCACTAATGGGCTATCCTCATCTCAAGCCTTGCAGAGCTGTGCTTTGTGTGACACAGACACTACCCAATATGAAGAGTTATGCCAGCTAGTCTTTTCTTTCCTTTTAATTGGTGGCTTTTAACTTTGTGCTGTCCACCTTAAATTGGTTGGGGGTGGGGGAATGAAATTGTTCAGGAGTGAAAGATCTATAAAGTTTCTTCCATAACATCATCCGCCCTGTCCCAGCTGAAGACATTTCAGTGGAATTTAATGTGAAAATGTGCTAATTATATTCCTTTTTAAAGGTGGAGTTGGAAAACGATTAAGCATGCACTTTGCACCAGGCTTGTGAGGTGTGCAAAGCGCCACTCTGCCCGCCCACCTTCTCTATTTTTAGAAGTTAGTTTGTTGCGGTATCAATTAGGGTAGAACAGTTAAGCAGGCTCCTGGAATCCAAAAAGTAATGTTTGAAAGCAAAGGGGCATAGCATCCAGTTTCAATACAGAATCCCTAAATCGCACGTCATTACTAAGCACCTAAGGTCCAGTTAGATGAACAAAACAGAAAATGTATAAGTGCGTTCTTCATTCCCGATAAACACAATCTGGATTATTGCCATTTCACAGTCATAAATTGTATTAATGAATTCTGAAAACCCACCAATGTGGGCAATAATATGGATGTTCGAATGAGTTGGCAGCGCATTAAACTCCGAGGAATGCGAAAGTAATTTCCCTTTAAAATATGCAAAACTACTTCTGTGACAAGTATGAACTGATGCACTAGGACTGGGCACGGGAAGGTATCTCCTCATGTGGGCAAATGGTTTCTGTAGATAAGGAGTCTCTCTACCGGGATAAACGTGGTCCAGAAAATTAATAAATGAAGTATGATCAAATGAGCTTTTGAAATTGTTCGCCCCGCATAAAAAAGAGAAAAAATGCTTATTTCCCCATCACCATGTTATAAAGATTTTTTCAACAGGTGAAAATTCAGCATGAATATAATTGTGCATTATACTAGTACAGGTAATGTCTAACTTCTGAATCCCATTACAGCCAGACGCTTACTACGAACATAGGAGTAATTATGACTTTTCCAAGCTTTCCTTTGTGAATCTGATCAGTGAACAGTGTTTAGTGACTATTTTCCTTTGCTGTTTTATTTTTAGCAGTTTCCTACATTTTTTAGAAAAGGGAAGCCACTCAAAGATCCTTCATGTCAAAGGATATACTATTTAATAAAGCCATTTAACATTTTCACACTGCCTCATTTGTTTGCGCATCAGTGGGATGGAAACTAAGATCAGTTTTCTAGTTTTAAATGTAGTTTTCCTGGATGGCTTTGTCACTTTTTTTGTTTAAAGATTTTACTGTTTGCTTATTTCACATAGTTGACAATGTGTTGCAACAACCGAGACCTTTGATTTATGTGTAGCTTATATCATTGGAAAATGCTTACATCACCTTCATGTTTATAGCTTCTAGACACGCACGGTGTAACAATATTCAGCATTTTGAAATTTGTCATGATTAATTTGTTTTGCTCCACCACATGGTTAATGTTTAGTTTGCTTTGTTGGAGCTTACCACTGCAGTGGCTTTAAATCAATACTCACCTCTGATATGTTCTGAAATTGGTACTTAATTGTTATAGTGTGCGCTTTGCTAAAGTGTGTTTTTCACATGTATGTTTTTCAGTGCAAAATCAAAAATAGTTTCTCAACAGCAGATCGAGTCTCTTAAAAGAAAGCATATTGCCACGATCATATGTGTAGACTTTTTTTTATAAATTTTTTATTAATTTGTTCCTCCAAATCATCAGCAGACATGTACAGAAACAATCATACATCTCGTCCACCTCAGCCGAGGGGGTGAACGTTTCAACAATAAAACATGTCAGCGATTAAACCTATGCTCGCATCTGCGGAGTTTTCTCAGTCTTCATTGTTCTCTTCTTTTTGATTAGCTTCATCATAACTCAACTGTAATTAAACTCCCCCCCCCCCCTCACCTCCCTTCCAGCCCCCCTCTAACGATCATATGTGTAGACTTACGCTTTTGTATATTTAAACCGTTGTTACACCTTTATTAAAAAAAAAATAGCGGATGTCGCAGTTTACGGGGTGTATTGAAAGTTTAAGGCTTTGCATGTGCACGAGTCTACATTATTTACCTTTTCGCATTTGTAAATGCTTAGCAAATAAAGTGCATTTGTGCGTGCTTTTTCCCCACTCTATAGAGAAAATATGAGTCCCTCTGGAGTAGACCCTTTCCTTGGACACCCTCCATCTTTGAGGTGTTCTCATTCCTAACCTGGATGCAATGAACTCCCCTTTACAGGAGTAACCCTGCAACCATATCCATTTGCCTTTGAAGCGTTTGTGAGCGTCTGCAGCACAATGCTGAGTTTGCGAATGTTTTCACACTCTTGCCTCGCAGTTCTGGAACGCAGACTCCTCGCCAGTTGGAGCACTTTTACTCCACATCATGATGTGTACTTGCATATAAACTGTACATTCTGTCACTATTAATTGCAAACTTGAATTTGTGACATATAAATCATGCGACTTGTGTGAATAGGTTGAAGTTAGATGCACAAATGGTTTTGCCAGTTGGGCATATTTCTTTTTGTGTGCATTACAGTAAATTTGTGTCAGAAGCAACAGCCTTCCTTTGGGTGCAAAGCACAGCTGTGCCCATGGACAAGTCTATTCTTCAGGCTGACATAACAAACAGTTTAAAGACTTAATACTATTACTTAAAATTGTTAAACTGTCCCAATGCCCGGGGTTCCCTGCTTTGTTCCCATAGCGTGTTACCCGCATTGTCCCATGGGTCTCTTGCTGGACTTGTTAGTAGCACGAAATTTTGTAGGGACTTTATCCTGACCTGGGGTAATCAATTATGCTATTCAGTGCTTATGACAGTCTGGTCGGCCTTCTCAGGCCAGTCAAACCGTCATGCGCACTGAAGCTCTCTCCAACCCGAGCTGCGTTGCTTGATTGAGAGAGCAGGGACAGGCTCCCAGTCTAACTGGAAGCACAAATCATCGGTGCTCAGGCCAATCCTGACGCTGATTTCAGCAGCATTAAAAAAGCATCGTCAGGATTGGCAGCAGTGGACTCTGGGAGCCTGTGCCTGCAGTGGAGAGGAGCGTGATGTGGCAGGTGTTTTTTAATTAGTCTTGTCATCTGTCCATCCAACAACCCCAACCCTCCCCATCCTCGCCACTCTATCGACACACCAGCCGTTACTGCGTTTATCACTTTTTTTCATTAATGAAATCACGGTTGTATGTTAATTCGATTGTACATTGTGTTGCCTAACTCTTGAGTCTTCTATGTTTTTCTCACATCTTTAAGTCCTGTAGTGTTTCAAAAGTCTGCCAAACTATCAATCGAAGTGTCAAGGGTTTGATCTCTGTATTAAGTACAACGTTCGGGTGCTGTTGAATCTTTAGTTTTGCTCTGCAAGTCTTTAGGCTCTCTTCCCCTCTGTTAGGCTGGTAGGTTCCTCGCATTCTCGATCTTGAGAGTGAGTACAGAAGTTGAAATACATGTTTTAATGTAACCCTCAGTAACACCTTACCATAGCGTGCTCAGCTATAATAAATTATATTGTGCGTTTTAAATGTGAAACTTATGTTTATCCTTTGTGGATGACTTGGTTGCCATAGTTATGAAAAGCTGTTAACACGGGTTAAAAGCACAGTTATAAAATATATATATATATTAAGATATGATTCTTGGATGGTGAATGAACTAGGCAGGTGACACGACTAACTGTCTAAAACTAGATTTACCGAGGTTTTGCTGGCAGATGACATCCCCTTTCCCTCGGGTATGCAAGCAAGCAGTGTATATGATGTGACACGATAAGGTGTTGAATGTGGTCTTTACACACTAAACCCAGCCTAACCGTGTAGCATATTATCCATTAGATCAAGCAATTGTAATAATCCTGCGGCTTGTTACATGGATGCGGAAGACAGTTTCTATTTCTTTCTTGATTTGAATATTAAAACGGTTCAAACTGTGTATTGTTAAGATGTTTTAGTCTCAAGTTGTCATTACACTGTGACAACATCCTGAGCTTACTTACATACTTACACTTATTCTTAAATTCATTTCGACTGCTGTTACATCCAGTTGTTATGCAGATTTGTAGAGCGCACTATCACCAGGGAGGGTATCCAGTTCCTCGTCTTTCAAAGAAAAAATAATCCCAGTTGCAAGTGCAGTAGTATCCGTGTCCATGCCCTGCCCCACGAGGTTCCCGGCTTCTTGTGCGGCACAGGTTGGAATTATTTTGCCTTGCTCAGGGTGCACTTATCTCATGGTCTTGGTACATACTGTAATGTTGGTGTTTTCCCACAGGACACACAGAGGCAGGTTAGATGTATAACAAAGGTTTATTTATCTCACAATTAGCATATATAGAGCTAAGGGCGCCGAGCGTCTATCTGTGCCGAGCTCCGGTCGCCAACTGCCGTTTCTATCGTTCGCGCCTTTGCTTTCTCTCCCTCTGCGCATGCGCCGCCTCTCCGCTCTAGTCTAGTGCGTGCCGCGTCATCGCGTATGCGCGCATAGACTAGAGCGCACACCACATATCTCCCCCCTTTAATGAAAACAAGGTTGAGGCGTTCCCCCCCCAAAAGGTTGAGTGTCCTGTAACTGTGAAAGTGTCTTGGTGGGGCACCCAGGGGGGGGGAGCAACCAGCTAGTGTCCTTCCATCTCAAAGTCTCTATAACGAGAGGGCACAATAACTGCCCTTCCGCTGCGGGTGTGTCTTACCGGCATGTTCTCTCCCACTTCTGTCTCTCCTCCTGACACCCCGGCTTCTCTCGCATCTGCTCTCTGTTCTGCATTCGCCTGTACATCACCGCCGTCGGAGATCCTGGCTCCCCGGACTTCCACTTCACAGTCATCCCTTGCACCTTCTTCGTGGTTGTCTGTGCCGTGCTCCGAGAGGGCTCTGGCCTCCTGGTGATTCATGCAACTCTCTTCCTCCTCGACCTTGGGCCAGACTAATATTTTGTTGACTCTGGCCATGCGGTCTTGCGACCAGACCTTTCCGTCACTGAGAAGAGCCGCCCTACCGCGCACCTCCTTGACTTGTAGCGGCTGGCTGAATTTACTTTCACCTTTCTTTTGCAGAGTGGGGAGTTTGATCCTAACCCACTCCCCTTTTTCCAACGCCGTGTCCTTCGTGCTGCGTCGCTTGTCATAGTGGGCTGCATATATCTTCTGGGCCTTCTCCAGATTATGTTGTACCACCGCTGGGGACCACTTGCTGGTGATGGTCTTCTCCCTCCATGCTACATTGTCCCGGGTGAAGGGATAACGTCCCCTAAGCACTTGGAACGGACTATACCCCACCACCGAGGGCGTTATCCGGTAGGCCCACAGCATGTTCATCACTTCCACCTCCCAGTCTTTTCCTTGCGATATGGCTGCCTGAATGGAGCCCATGAGCACCCTGTTAAACCTTTCGACCTGGCCGTTGCAAGCTGGATGGTACACAGCCGTGTGTTTCACCTCGATCCCATTCCTCTTCATGTATCTCCTCCACTTGTCCGACACAAATTGCGGTCCATTGTCACTGAGAATGGATTTGGGTATTCCCTCTCTGAGGAACACCGAGGTTAGGAACTTAAGGATCGTCTCCGTGTCCATCGACTCTTGTATGTCCACATCCGGCCATTTGGAATACTTGTCAATTATCACACAGATGTACTTATTCACACCTCTGCTGTCCAACACAGGCCCCAGAATGTCAATGGCCACCTCTTCCCATGGGCCTTGCGGGGTGTCGAACTTCCCCAGAGCTGGTCTGAGTGGACGAAGCACTTTATCTGCTCCTTGGCACTGTTCGCACTCCCTCACTTGCCTCTCAATGTGGTTATCCATCCCTGGCCACCAATACATCTGCTTGACCAGCGCCTTGGTTTTTACAATGCCCAAATGCCCCTCATGGAGCAATTTCAGCAGTCTGGGTATCAGTGTCACTGGGGGCACCACTTTCTCTCCTCTGTACAAGAATATCCCCGAGTCACTCAGGGACAATTCTTCTCTTATTTCATAGAATCGTCGCACACCCTCCTTGAGCTTCTTCTTGTCCGGCCACCCCTCGGTAAGGTGTTTCCTTACTTCCATCTTCTCCTCATCGAGCTCGTAAGCCGCCTGCCATTCCTGTGCACTGATTGACGTTTCGTGATCCTCCATACTGGCAACCATCTCCTCTGTGTCGGGGGTCTCACCTGGCGCCTCCTCCATTGCAGCTGCCCGGCTGAGGTAATCAGCTACCTTGTTCTGCGTTCCTGGAAGATATTCTACATCATATGTATAGTCTAGCAACTTCAGGGTCATTTTCGCTATTCTCGGGGTGGCGGTGTCATGGCCCGATGATGTCAACACTTTTATGAGTGGCTTGTGATCCGTTTGAAGTCTGAATCTCGTGCCCCATATGAACTGACGAAATTTGCTCAATGCCCACGTGACCGCCAGCATCTCCTTTTCAATGACGCTGTACCTTTGTTCCGTCGGGGACAGCGCCCGGGATGCAAAACTGATCGTTTCCTTGGCACCATCTTCCCTTTCTTGCGCCAAGACGGCCCCCAAGCCCTTGTCGCTTGCGTCCGTTGTCACCACTGTTTTGCCGGTGGGGACATATCCTTGCAATGGGATGGCGTGGCCGATACAGTCTTTAATGGACTCGAATTCGGATTGGGCTTCTGCGTCCCATTCGAATTTTGCATTGTTTCTGATAAGTTGTCTCATCCTGTAGGTTCTAGTGGCAAAATGTCTGACAAACCGGCTGTAATACTCGGCCATTCCGAGGAATGACCGCACTTCCTCTTTGGTAGTTGGGGCCTTGGCGTCCTTTATTGCTCTCACATTTTGCTCCTTCGGTGATATGCCATGCGTCCCTATCTCGTGCCCCAGGTAGGTCACAGAGCGGGACCCTATTCTACACTTGCTCCATTCCGCCGTCAATCCTCTGCCTTGCAGCACTTCCAGTACTCGATGTAGTTTCTTATCGTGCTCACTTTTGTCAGAGCCCATCACTAGGATGTCATCTTGGAAGTATTGCACTCCCGAGATGTCCTTAAACAGCCTGTGCATAAGCTTTTGGAACACAGCCGCAGCGGATGCTAGGCTGAACGGCATTCTCCTGAATTGGTAGCATCCAAAGGGCGTTATGAAGGCTGTGTACTTCCTACTCGACGGATGCAGTTCTATCTGGTAATACGCAGACGTCAGGTCTATGGTGGAGAAGTGGGTGATGCCTTTTGTCCTAGCCAGCATCTCATCTATTCTGGGGAGCGGGAACCTCTCCACTATGAGGTTTTTGTTGAGCTCCCTTAGGTCCACGCAGAGTCTGACCTTGCCATTGGGCTTCTTGACCACTACCAAGGGCGATAGCCATTCCGCACTGTCCACTGGTTCGATGATGTCTTGCTCTTCTAGCTTCAGTAGTTCTTGGCGCACCGCCTCACTCGTGGACATCGGTATGTTCCGGACCTTATGCACCACTGGTACTGCTCCCTCCTTGAGGACCATCTTGTGCACGAATTTGTCCAGTTTGCCAACCGTGCCCTCAAAGACCTTGGGGTAAGCTGCCTTCCAGTCCTCCTCCTTCGAGAGGGGCCATTCGTCTGTTAGCAAAATCTGTTCTTCCCCCCCAGGGTTGAGTATGATACCGAGATCACCTGCATCTCTCCATCCCAGTACCGACGGGCCTTTTTCTGCTACATACAGGGTGCACGTGGCTGACCGTCCTCTGAATTCGAACTCCAGGTCCCTGCACCCAACCAGGGGGATGGCATTCTCGGTATACGAGATGGGTCTGATGTCCGGCGGCATTAGGTCAGGTCCTATGACTGGCGCGAAGTCCTCTTCCCATATCGACCTTTGTACAATGGTCCAGGGGGACCCTGAATCCACGGCCACATGTACTTTGACGCCCCCGATGAGCATGTCGGTGCGGGGCTTATCTCTTCGCTTCCCGGACACGTCCAACACTTGATCCTCTATGCACAGGACCAGATCATCCTCATCCAATTCGTCTTCCTCACTTACGTTGGCCGTGGCTGCATCGATGCACTTAACAGTGGACTTCGTCCCTTTCTTCCGGCAGACCTTTTCGAAGTGACCAGTCAACCCACAGAACGAGCACCTGGCGCGGAACGCGGGACAACGCCTGTCCTGGGCCGCGTGTGCTGCACTGCCGCATCTGTAGCATGCGAATTTTGTTCCCGGGCCGGAGCGAGCCATTTGTTTCCCAGACCCTCTTATATCCTTCCTCGGGTCTCCGTAATTGCTTTTGGGTTTGCTGGATTGTGGTGCCTCCTCAATCTTGTTGATCATCTGTCTCGGCCCACTTTCCCTTTTCGCCGCATCTGCGCCTCTCTTCGACATTTCCGCCTTTTTGACCATCGCCACCACTTCTTTCAGGGTTGTCTCGTTCATTGCCCATAGCTTGTCTTGAACCGCTCTGCTGGTGGTGTGCATTACGATTTGGTCCTTGATGTATTCATCCTGCAGGTTCCCATACCTACACGTGATCGCTAGCCGGCGAAGGGCTGCCACATAATCATCAATGGACTCACCCGCCTCCTGTTTTCGCTGTTGGAAGTTATAGCGGTCTATCGAGACGCAAACCGCTGGGCGGTAATGGCTGTCCAGGTCGTCCAGGGCATTCACAAAAACATCCGTCTCCGTTGCACCCCTCTCTTTGGGCACCAGATTCTTAAACACTCTCACCCCTTCCGGGCCTAAGTTGTGGAGCAACAGTCTCTTTTTCCTTTCCGGCGTGTATTCCCCTTCACTCTCATCTCCCAGCGCCTCAATGTAATTTAGGAAATAATCTTTCCAATCTTCCCATTTTAGTTGGGGTTCACCTGGTCTAGGTAGGAACGGGACTGGTGCCATCAGGGCTGACGCTTGACTCGCCATTTTTTCTTCGCCTCTATGCTCGCCTTCCTGGGCCCTCCGTAGGGTGGGTTCACCAGACGCTCCTGCGCTCTCTGCCGTGTCTCCTTGGCCCCTTGGGCTCCCTGGGGTATTGTCCCTCGCACTGTGCGCAGTCTGTGCACTCTCCCCCTTTTCCTCTAGCTTGGGGGAGTCTCCCTTGGTTGCCAGGTTGCTGCTTGGGGGCTCCTGGAGTCTTGGGCCACACTAACCTGGCTTGTATGGTTGGTGTTCGGTTTCGTGCCGTGCTGCTGCGCTGCTGCCACGCCCTTTGCTCTTTCCTGCCGGTGAATTGCCTTGCTGGCTCGTGAGGGTGGCTGTGGGGGTGTTTGCTGTCGTCCCTGCACCTGGTGATGTCCGGGTCCCAGCCTCGTCGCCACTGTAATGTTGGTGTTTTCCCACAGGACACACAGAGGCAGGTTAGATGTATAACAAAGGTTTATTTATCTCACAATTAGCATATATAGAGCTAAGGGCGCCGAGCGTCTATCTGTGCCGAGCTCCGGTCGCCAACTGCCGTTTCTATCGTTCGCGCCTTTGCTTTCTCTCCCTCTGCGCATGCGCCGCCTCTCCGCTCTAGTCTAGTGCGTGCCGCGTCATCGCGTATGCGCGCATAGACTAGAGCGCACACCACACATACATGTCTTGTTTACTCTCTCCACACTACTTCGTCTCGCAGATCCCATGCTGGACTCACGGTCTTCGAAGCTGTTTCTATCAGCACATGGTCTGCTGGGTGCAACTCGCTTTGCTGTTTTATTTTAGTTTGTACCATGATAAACGTGTGGTACACCCGAATGCCATGCTGAGTAAAAGGGAAAGCATTTCCAACAGGATCCTGCAGTGAATGAAGGAACCAGTGGTTTCTTTTTGCCAAATAAATTATGCTTAGTGTTCTAGAAAGCTACAGTGAGGTCATATATTCCATGATTTCTCACATATCTTCCTCCTCCATTTCAGTAAAACATTCTGACTTACAGAATCAAACATGTACTTCCAGCAGAAGTCTGTTAGTTAACGCCTTAGTGATCAATTGTAGTGGGGCTACAAAGTTTTAATGACCAACTAGAGCGCTCTAATTTTGTTATGTAACATAACAGTGAGGTAGTCCTGAACACCATTTTTTTTGGAATAGGACCTGTTGAATTTAAAGCGTTTCTTGAAGAGCAGGCTGAAGTAAATGAGCTTTGAGGTTTTAATACAAGCATGAAACCAGAGGAATACAGTGTGAAGGTAGGTGTGAGGTTTTAGTAATTAAAGACGTAACGTAGTTTTAAAGAGACTAACAATTGTTAAAAAGAAAGCTGTCTGCATAAGTACAGCATTATCTTTCCACATGTTTTCTCAGCCTGTCCATATTCTCAGTCACTTATCAACTCTCTAATTTTACAGTAATATTTTGGTAGATATGAATATATTTCACTGAAAAAACAAAGGTTTAAGTAACAAATAAGATCTTACCTTAAGTAAAAAAATAAAAACATAGAAATTCACTTCCAAAAATAATGGTAAAGTGACATTATAGCTAGGTGTTGAAATAGGGTAAAAACTAATGTTTAAAAACCTCTTAAATTCACCAGTTATAATTTATCGAGCTAACTAAAATTTGAACCTCTGCCAGCACTGCTTACCAGCTCACATATTACATGACTCATGTCATGTTACGTGCCAACAGCGATGACCTCATTCATGGCATCACTTACGACTTCCATGATCACACCATACTCCTATACCATATAGAGTTATTGAGTGTACACGTGTGGGTCGAAGGGGATGGTTGTAAGACCTGGAGACCAATTTAATTGCACATTTTAAAACTATGTGGTGAACTATTTGCAGATTACTAATGTTTGGGATGGAAGAAGTACTCCATATTAAACAAGGTTAAGGGTGAGCACACTTCATATGGGCTGTAGAGAAAGTTGGTTGTGGCTTAAAACTAAAGCATTTTTCTAAAAAATCTGTGAGAAAGGCCAAAGCTGCTATTGACAATACAATAACCACCATTCGATATCTAGGCATGTGCCCATGTTAAACAGTTGTCATAGAGTTATAGAAATTGGGTTCCTGGTTGACTGGGGTGTGAGCCCAGGGTCAATCAGTAACCACAATCCTAGTCAGGGTAAGGCACCAGCAATCCCCAAAATAACCTGTGCTCACCCTCTGGTAACTTGTTACAGAGCAGTCAGGCCTAACTTGAAGGCAGCATGTAAAGTACTTGTGCAACAATTCAAGCAGTGAAAACACAACAAGATCCCAAACCAGTTTCGAAAAATAGAGAATATTTTAAGGAATAAATTCAAGACCAAAACGACAAAAATCAAATAGTAGAATTTCAGGTATTGATTTTTAACACCTTGGCCACGGCTGGAATTCCGCACCGGTGCTGGGCATTCCGATCGCGGGCGTAGTCATGACGCTACCGGCCGTCATCAGCACACGCCCACCGTGATTCCTGACGGCCGGGAGCCGCCATCAGCACCGAAGGGGTTAAAGAATACGTTGTAAATAGCGTTTAGAAGCAAAATGCGCTTATTTGGGATATCTGGTCACGCGGGACTGGGACAAAATCAAAAGTTCTGGCCGAACGCGATGGAGCGCGGACTTGCTACAGGGATCAGGGTTGGCCTGCTGAACCTGGTTACGTGGTGCAGACAAGGGGGTGTGCCGATCCACGCAGCGGTGGCGATGCACTGGTCTCGAGCCACGCAGCAACGGCGATGCATCTGCTCCGATGAGCAGGGTGCTGCAATGCGGAGATTTGTTGTCAAGACTGCTGTTAACTGAGATGCAAGCTCTCTGCACTGAAAAGAGTGTAGCGTATTGGTGGTTCTGAAGGCAATGCGCCGGTGTCGATCCACGCAGCAGCTGCAATGCGCCAGTTCTGATCCACGCAACAGGGTTGATGCACTGGTTCCAAACCACACAACAGCAGTAATGCATTAGTTTGAGAAAGGATACATTGGTTCCTCAAAAGCAACCACCTTGGACTCCCTTCCAAGGGTTTAGGACTGGGTGGCTCTACTTAGCTGTGCAGAGTCCAGATGCAGAAGCAGGGTGGTTGGAATTATTTTATGTCCTGAGACTTCAGAATAGGAGGCCAGCCAACTGACCCTTGAAGTCACTCTGGATTCTCGGTTCCCACCACGGCAGGGAGAGCAACGGGCAGCAGATCAGCACAGATGGGCAGCAGTACGTCCATAGTACCAGGCCAACAGAGTAGCAGTCCTTCAGCAGTACAGCTGTTCTTCTGCCAGGAATTTACCATGTATGTATCCACAGGTCCAGAAGTGTACTGTGGAGTGGGTCTGAGAACCCTATTTCTATACCCTTGTGCCCTACGCTCAGAAGGTGGGAGGTTTCTGGAAAGGTTGTTTGAAGTTGTGGAAGTTTCCTCCCTCCCCTGGCTGCAAGCTAGAGGTACTGACCATATAGGGTCATGAGGCCAATTGTGATGAGACACAGTTGATTCAGGTGCAAGCGGGACTGTGCTCCGCTCTCCCCATCCTGCCAGTTGATGGCCTATTAAGGCTCACCTAATCCTACTGTTGTGTGACTGTCTGGAGGGAATTCACAAAGCCTAACTGTCCGCTACACACAGTCATGTTATCTAAGGCAGGCTGCAGTCACAAAGGGCTGAGGGCGTGAAAATGCCAACTTTCTAAAAGTGGCATTTTCAAAATTGCAATACTAAATTTGACTGTACCATTAAAGAGAGTATATCATTTCAGTGTTATAGGCACAAAACATGGCATATCCACCTCCTCTCATTTAGGGATTGCAGGTTATTAGGTATAATAAGGAATCCCCAATGTTATCCTATCGGAGGGGAGGGCCTCACAGTAGTGAGTAACGAATTTGGGAGTTTTTCACTTTCAGGACATGTAAAACTTAAAAGAATATGTCTCACCTTTCAATTACACAGCACCTTACACGATGGGCTATGTCGGGCTTGACTAATGTAATAAAAGGGGAGTTTAAGGCTTGACAAGGAGTTTTAAATGCCAAGTCGACATGGCAGTGAGACGCTGCATTCAGGCGGCAACGACAGGCCTGTGACAAGTTTTAAGGTGCTGCTTAAGTGGATGGCACAGTAAGTGCTGTAGCCCCACTGTTAGCCTTTAATGTACAGGCCCTGGGTATGTGATATACCACTCTACCAGGGACTTACAAGGTAATTAAATATGCCAAACCGGTACATGCCAATTAAACCATCTTTTAGGAAAAAAAGCACAATCACTTTAGCAGTGGTAAAGTGCTAAAAATCCTAAGGTCAACAGAAACAAATTCGGCAAAAAGTAGGAGGTGACCTAGCAGAGAGGATCATTTTCCAAAATACAGTAATTTAAATATGTCTCATAAGCTGTGCATGTTTATTTCCACTGCAGATTCCTGAATAATGTAGAATGTAGGAAGTTTATCTCATACTGGTGTTGTAAGCAGGGTACATGGGTTGTTTGCATTATACCCATCTCAGGAATGTGTGTAGTGTATTTTCACTAAACTTTTGCGTATTGGATGCCTTGAAACTGGACGTAGGATACTTGTTTCTGGCCTGGCAGTTTGAGCTGGACTGATCCAATGGGGAGCAGGGGCAAGACTGATTTGCATATGCTGGGGTCTAAACCGGAATGGCGTGGTGAGCAAAAAAACGATGAATTCAGGCCCAGATCTTTGACTGGGGTTGAGTGTTTGACATTGTTCAGGACTCCCGCCATCATTTGTTCTTTTTGAAGGATCCATTCAGTAGCAGATCTCCGAACTCTTAGGCATAACTAAAAATGTTATGTGGAGAGAAGGTGCTCAAATCCTTTCCTTTCATCCTGACTCAATAATATAGAATCATCTACCAGAGACTGACTGCAAGATAGACCTAGCTATCTCAGACCGAAGTTTGACCTACTTAACAGTAAGTTTGGACGCAAGTGCTTCTAGTACAGCCCTCTTACTGATCTCTTGACACTCACCCTTGCACCAATTATACGATTTGACTCTTCCCTGACATAGAAAACACCAGTGCTTAAAGACCATAGCCTGACAGCAGAATCTTGCACCTCATTGAGGTAATCTCTTTTTTAACTTATGCACTCAAGCACTGCCTTCTGCCATATTTCCTCACATCTACTTGTTAATCTGTGATCTTTCGCTGAAATAGTTTTCCCTCATGAAGACCACAGTATCGCCCTGCGTAACCAAGACTTGTGATCCACTTTTCCCTTGATAAACTTGGGCTGTGTGTCCTATGTCAAGTTGCTGACGTTTTACAATTCAGGTTAATTTTCATATCCTTATTACAGACCAGATTCCATGATATTCGTGTGTGCTCTTGTACTGGGCTGAAACAGCAGGTATGCCATAGCTGTCTTTTGCTCAGCCACCTAACCCCCTTCCCCCTCCATCTGCCTTTATCTGTCTGCCCTGTAAAAAGGATCGCAACAGACTTTTACCTGTTTGGCTATTTATACCTCACCTGTAAATATCTGTATAAGAATTGTTAACTCCAGATTTCTTGCTAGGTATATGTGTGACATCACTTGCACTAATTAAACTTAACAGCAATCCCCATGTGTTTCACATTTGCTGCGCTGCACCACGTGGAAGTAAAGAAATACACTACGCAGCTGACACTCCGAGTTAGTGTGTTGACTGATTGAGAACGTCCAACTTGGTCAACATAGGCCTTCTGAGACCAGAACAGCAAGTATTTATACAGATCTTGCCAGTCTGAGGTCATCTGGTCTCCCACAAGATAAGGCCACCTAAACATAGTGTTTTACAGCTTAACAGGTGAGCGACATAAATCAAGCAAGGCTTCCGGCAATTTAAGGCAGTTTAAGCTTCCCAGAACAAAACAAATAACATGCTTACCTTTTAGCCTTGTGCAGTGATTTACTGCAAACATTGTAGGAGAAGAGCAGAAACAGGTAGCCTGCATTCTTCTAGGATCAGCACCGGATGAAAAACGATCCTCACAGATATTCTTGGAGTTGAGGAGAGGGGCACTGGTCAGGAGGTCCAAGGACACAAGTTTAGATCTGCACAGATGCATTTTTTCATCATGGGCACTGTAGCGTTTTTCTTTTCTTTTGCACAACGAGTTAGATTGTATTATATTTATATATTTTGCTGACTACTCCATAACATTGTTATGAATGTTAATTTCTTAAATATCTTAATACTTTAAGCCTTGAAAAGCCATAGGCTAATAAGCTCCCACAGGGGGAAATATTTATTTGCTGAACGATACCCAACATGAAACTGGAAGCTAGAGACTAGAAATTGATGCACCGTAGCATGCGAAGATCTATACATTTGGCTCTACCAATTTGTTCTTTCTAATGTGAAATATAATTTTGTTCATGTCCTTGTCTCACCTGAAGCTGCACGCTATTTTAATTGACTACTAGATGTTGCTTACAAATGATTGCAGCTTTTGGGCTTTTCATCATCAGATTTTGACCCATATCAAGAGATGGAGAGGGACAACAGAAATGGAAGAAAAAGATAGACGATTAGTAGCACAAAAGGATGAAATGAGTGAAGAAGAACCTTCAAGAGTTACAGAAAAAAACAAGTAGAAAGAGGCATGAAGTGGATTCAAGGTTAGGTAGCCTTAGGGAATACCGCGGGTATCCCACATCCCAAATACCCAGATATTCGCAGCAATACCATGTTCCATCACATTTACAGCACTCTGGAACTTTAGAGAGCCAACCACCGAACACATACAGTGGGTCGTGTCATCACATTACCAGTCCTGAAAAGAAGCCTCTCTTGCTCTTATTCCCAACATCCATGGTAGCAGTCTCGCCCTGCAGCTGGACCTCACACTGGACGGAGGCGGGGGTTGATTCTGGGAGAAGGGCCTTTCCCTGTACATCCGCTGTTCTTTGACTGTCTCACCACTAAAAAGATGTGCCAATCTGGGCACTGCCTTGTACTCGATAAAACACTGTATTGTGTGTTTCAGTATGGCTCTGAAAAAAATATTGTGCTTTGCTGTGTCGATTAAAGGAAAGAAGCTATCATTTTGCAAAATGTTCATGAGGCCTCCAGGCTCAATAGGCACATTTTAAACTCGCTTACATTTAAGGAATGTGAAGTACGCTTGCACTGTGGGGAGAGAGGTAAACATACCCCATCCAAACAGACACACACACTCACATTACTAACCTAATCAAGGAGTAAAAGCACAAACTCAAAGTTGACCATACATGTTCTGGCAACACAATCAACCATACATTCTACCACAAGCACATAGAGACACACTCAGAAACACACACATGCAGATATGCACCCAAGCTCATGCATTGCCATCCACCGACCCACGTCAGCCATCTGTTAGCCCAACTACAGCCCACCCACACCTGTGCATTCATTCTTCCATTCTGTCATGTTCATCAGTCTGTTGGCTGCACATATGCTTCAACCTATCCACCTCTGTCATGCATTCTTGTACTTTACCTACCAGCACCCATGTATTCATCTGTGCACCCTTCTACAGTCATCATTCTACTCGCATCTACCCATGTACCCCTCTATCCCTCCATCCTCTTGCACCTACCCACATCCATGCAACTATTTACACATACCGCCAGCATCCATTTTCCCCCATACATCTATCATTCATATTCAGTATCTTTCCTCCAACAGCCAAGCATCCATTTGTCCCGCACTTGCATCCCACATTTGAACTTGCATTGATCCATCCCTCCGTCCACCCATGGATTTAATAACCAACACAATCATCACGGCATATATGCTTACATACAATATCTGTCTGCGACTGCATATGCCCTTATAATATATTTTCTGATGTGTGTTTGTTTCGTTTTCCTGTGCCTCATTGCATTACTAATGCCTGTCTGTATGTTTTTTTTCTTTAGCTATCCATACAGTTCACACCAAAACATATGGTAATTACACCAAGAAACACATACATCTAAAATAAGCCATATTTTTTCGCTTTGCCAGTTCTTGGTCTTCTGCAACCTGCTCAGAGGATGAAACACGATTCTCATGAAACTTATTTGTGGCTTATTTTGCTAAGCATGAGTTTTTTGCTCTGAGCACTTCAAATTGTGTTTTGTTAGGTTATCTTAGTCGTCTCTTGTCTTTTGTGATGGAAACAAATAGTGGGACAAACACCAGCTGGCACAGAACTGGAAGCAATTATTATTGGACTGTTGGTCATTGCTCACAGTTTTGCGCTTTACTGCAGGCCACTGCTGCTGCATATTTCACTGTTCGCTGTATGTGTTGTGTTTAGGGTTATGGTTTTCCTACCATTGTGTTGTACAAGTGATTGCAGGTACTGTGTCTTTTCAAGCAAAGCTTAGGGACCCAAGACATTAGGAAATAAAGACATACCTGTGCCTTTTGTACAAACTCTCTATATCGGAGTTATCTTAAAACAAACTAAACATCTCTCATTGTAGTATACACTGGATTTTATTTTAATTTTGCAGTTGAGCATATGTGTTCTATTAGTTGTACAATCATTCACTTTCTCCAGCATTGGATTTTTCATAGGTTCTCATGTTTGGATCACCCCTGGTAGCTTTAAATAGCAGTAAATAGTGTTAGTATGGCCATAGGATTATCATTAGTGCTTGTTTAGCAGTACATCAACTTCTTATTCTAAACAACCCAAACTTAAAACAGTGAGGCAGAGGTGCTGGGCTTTCTGCTTCTCCTAGATGCCGCAAAATCTCAAATTTCTACCACTTGTACCCAGAGTGCCTGGGAAGAACTCAGCTCTTATCTATCTTTGACTTTACATCTGCTACATTTTGTCTTCTACTTGGTCTTTCCTGGACTTAAGTTAAGCCCTAACTTCTTCTCCTTGCCCTTTGGGACACAGTCATTTTTGTTACTAGCAGAGAAAGAGAACAATATTTGTGCTAAAGTTCTCCGTAGACTGTGGACAAAAGAATATTTATGTAATCATCCACACAATCAATGCATTTATTGCCTTATCCGTCCCTTGAAGTGTTGCAGTGCTTCATTTGAGCAGGTGGCTTCTGGTGTTCGGTACACACTTAATTCTCAACACCTGCACTTAATAGTCAGCCACATGGTGGTCTATTTGTCTAAATTAGAGATGAACACATCAACTGTGGTTTATTAATTCAATATACATTAAGTATGGCTAATGCCTGTCGCGCATGCCATTTTGTTTATAGCGTTGGGGGCCTGGAATAGTGTGAATTGTCACACTTGTAGGGTTTTATGGTTAGTAGTTGTGTTGTTTCGATCACAGTGGTGGCTTTGGCCTATGGCAATCGGTGTTGCAAGCTGCAGTGGCCTCCTGATGAAGACATTGTCACCTATTTTTTATACAAATTTAACACTAGTTACACTGTGACATATGTAAGACAAAACTCTTGAGGACAGGAAATGAAGATTGCCTCTCAATCTTCTGGAGAAGAAGAAAATCCCCTCTTTTAAAGAGGATGCCCACTTGTCTGGGGGTGATTACATGAAAAGTGCTTCTCCAGGGACAATATGAACTCGCCAGCTGAAATTTACCTCAAAAGCATCTAAACCAGAGTTAATCTGGGAAATCATTTATAACCCTGCTAAAGTAAATAATTATGCTGACATTTGAAAAAATAGAATGTTGTACACCTAAGCTGATATGACCAGATACTTCTATGGAACATTAAAGTACCAGGCGGCTCTATAGAGCACTAGGACCAGATTGTGCATGGTTTATTAAAGAGTATGATGATGTCCTTGTCCAACATTGATTACATATGGAAAGTGTATTGCAAAAGTCAACGCTGGGACCCTGTGGACTTTCTATGTACATTCACTCTGGGAGAGTCAAGTGAATGAAATGACAGACATGATTTTTCCATAAGCATATGATTGCATACAAAGTGTGTGTTTATGCCACTTTACAGCCAGCTTTGTTTCAGGAGTGCTGGATCTGGCTGCTTCTCTAGGATATTTCATTGTATTGTATTGTAATTGCATTTATATAGCACCTACTACCCCTGACGAGGTGTCGAGCGCTTTTTTCAGCGAGTAGCACGCTACTCCGAGACCCATCGAGGATTAGTGTTGAATTAGTATAGTGAAAAATGAAAGTACATTTTAAGTGGTGGATAGGTTAGTTAGTTAGTTATTTGGATTCGGAAGGATAGAAGAGGAAAAAAGGTTTGTATTTATATAGCGCTTCTTACCCCTGTTTGGGTGTTGAAGCCTGCTGCACTGGACACCCACAAAGTATTAGTGGTGAATTAGTATGGTGAAATATGAAAGTATTTTGAGTGGTGGATATTAGTCATTTATTTGGAGTGAGAAGGATAGCGGAGGGATAGAAGGGGAGGAAAGGTTTACATTCATATTCACAAAATTTATGTGGGAAAGACTGAAAGAAAAATCAAAATTCGGATTACTGAGCATAAGAGTTTAATTCAAAATAAGAACCCCAACTCCAGTTTGGCAACACATGGGTCAGAGTGCAACCATAGCATTCCACTACTAAAATTCCTTGTCTTAGAAAAGATCAAGCAATCAACGGAATATGATAACGCTAAAGGGTTATCATCCAGAGAAATATGGTGGATAAAGTTCTTAAACATTATGATGCCCGCTGGATTGAATGACAAGCTAGACATGGGTTGTTACCTATAAGTTGTCCTTTGACATAGAGAGTACGGGGTGAACATAATCCCATACATCATCATCCTCCGTTCACAGTGTTGAGTCTACACAACACATTTTCACACTAGAACATTTCAGGGAACCACTTACAATGAGGTCATGGTAAATTATGTGCACACTGTCTTTATGGTTATATATTTGTTAGGTTTTAAAAAATATATATACATTTTCATTCAAGAGTGTCTGTAATTCAATATTTGTATCAGGTCAGGACTCAAGACAAATAAACCCCATTTTCGATAAACTGCAACCTGGTTATTTTGTTGAAGCTATTATAGAAACAAAAGGAAGAAAAAGAGGTTATAAAACTGGCCCACGTCTGTCTCTTGGTAAACGCTCCAAACACAAAAATGGTGTGATGTCCTTTTGAAGTTAGGGACCTGTCTCCCTAGCACCGGTTGTGTTCTTATCCGTACCTACTGCTAGGATCCCTATGGAACAAAGCTGTTCCTTTGAGCTCAGTAGGTTTATTGCGGGTGCACTACCTTGATGAAAGTATGACTATTGGAGATGCCACCCAGAACAGACCATGAGGCAAAATGCTCCTTGGCACCAGGTCCTGTTGATTGCTTGAAAAGGTATAGGTCCTCTCAAAATGTACCACTGTACCCTTCAATATACATTCAATAAAGGCTAAGGGATAAATTACTTTAGCCCTGAAGAATGTCCAAGACCTCTTTTTGGCAGAAACATGTTGCCACGACTACTCGGAGGCATATAAGGGTCATAGTAACCACGTACGTCCTCTGAGACTACCTTATGTTATGTTTAAGCCCAGGGTACCACCAGAATAAAGGATATTTTATGGCAAACCCTAAGGTTTTTTTTAGACACTAACTTGTCCAATTCTTGGTATTGCCTCTTTTCCCTGTAGGGATACTAGCTATAGGTAGGTAGGGGAACACAACCAGTATTAGGGAGACAGGTCCCTATGCACTTAAAGAGAGCATCACACTATTTTTCTGTTTGAGGAACTTAATTAGGCCCCAGATCCCAGCCCTATAGATTAGCACGCTTAGGCTTTGCCAGGTAGATTGCTAACATGTGATCCACTGGCCTCCTTCATAGTTTGGCAGCAAATCAAAAGAGGGCGGAATACTCTATTCAAACTTATTTCCCAGTGCTGGTGCCAAGGCCCAAAGTTATTAAAGACAAGACCTAGATAACTAAAAGTGTTCATGGTTTGAATGGATGTAGAATGCAGAAAACATTTTTAGTTAAATGTAACCGCACATTTTGGACTACAAGACATATCAAAAGTTTTACTGATGTTAACTTTAAGATCCAGCCCTTCCATGAAGGCTTAGAAACTGTCTAAAAGATGCTGCAGTGCTAGGAGTGTGTTCCCCATAAGGACAGCGTCCTCTGCATACAGCAGAGCTGGAATATGATGTTGTCCGATCTTAGAGTGTGCAGGAGTCCTCGGCCAAGTCCAGATAAAAGAACACAACCCAAGATCTTTTCCATAGAGTCCAGGAGAGAGATTAGACGGTAACAACTCACATCCCCAAGGTAATTTTTTTTTTTTAATGGGGAAGATGATTGATTGCGACCAAGTTGATGGTATACTGGAGCGGCTTGCCACCCTGTGAACATTTGTAACCAGTGGGACCCAGAGTTCCAATTGACTCTTAACCCCTTCGACGCTCATGACGAGCTGGGCTCGTCATGCAGTAGCCTGCTCACACGCTCATGACGAGCCCAGCTCGTCATGAATAATGGGTTTTTGTAAATCCCAGCACAGGGCTGTAAATCTCCTAGCATCGATGCGGTTAAAAAGGTTGAAAGGGGCCCCATCGGGGTCTAGGTCTTTACAACTGAGGATAGTTTGAAGAGCTTCCAACATTTCATCATAAGACATAAGATATTTGGGCTTGTAGTTATCCCTTAAAACAGTGATTCCCATACTTTTGACTCCTGAGGATCCCCATTGTGTCACTACTGGAAGCCAGGGACCCTCAAGCAATTTGTACTATTTAAATTTCAAACATTAAAACAGTAATTCGCAAAAAATAAATAGACAAGTGCACACCAAAGAAATATTCTAATTACTAAAGATTTTACTATTGTTTATACAAAACTTTAGCAAAAAACAAAATATTTTAATGGGAAGGTTGGTGCTGCATTTCGGCGACAAACATTTCAATGTTTGATTTTATTTTGCAGTACAAATTGCCTGCTCCTTCCAGGGTGGGCTGGAAACCCAAAGCAGCCCTGGCAAATGTTGTCATACCAGTCCACATACTGTGCACACCAAGTGCAGCGAATGAGCCTGAACACTGCAACGGGGACTTTGGTGGGATCTCTTCCCAAGAAAATTAGGGGGAAAATCGTGCATTCTGTCACACATTTGTCATTATATATTGAATTGTATTCGCTTTTTAAAGCACAGTAAATGATGACCTTACTGTACACCAGGATAAAACAATCTTTATTAGGGCTCTTCAATGATTCCCTCACTATCGCCCTCCAACAGTGCCTATTGTCTCTCCATAGTCCCTCTGTCACATGTATTTTTTATTTGTTTAATAGCACCTCTGATACCACTTTAGGGTGTCAGAGCACTTTAAATCACACACATAGAGACAATGAATTATGTGTATGTCAATCAGTGTATAGAAAATGTTACATAAGGCAAAAGGGACTGCAAGGTGTAGGATTTACAAGTCATCGACACTGGTAGGCATTTTCTAATAGTGCTTGGACTTGAGAAGCAGAAACTCAGGATTTAGAACATAACACAGTGGTTAGCGTTGACTTTAATAATAAGAATGTATTTCTACCCAAACCTTTTTTTAGCTGAATTAAGATAATGAAAGACTGGTAAAAATCATGCTTTACTAACTTATACAATGCAGTTTGCATGCAGCTGTTTGATGGCAGTTCATAGCTCACTGTGCTAGATTATGATTGTAACTTATGAACTGCACAGTAACAACAGAATCTCTGTGACTTTGCTGCAGACATGTTAACCCTCTACACTACCTTAGGTGAGCCAAAGTTGCCACTGGACAAAACTCAGGTCTCTCTCCAGAAGGTCCAAAACAGAAAAGGGTGCGTCTGCCCTTTAGGTTTCAATTTAGAGGCTCATAAAGAGTCCTACAATAATAACATGCACAGCTTTGAGCTCACTAACCACGGCCTGCACATTCAATTTTCCACACAACTTTAGAACAAATATATTTTATTTTCATTTTTCTTTTTTCAAGATATACATGTGATGAAAAAAGTGTGCAAAAACCTCATCATTTAAAAATATATACATGATACAGTAACATAATCACAATCAGAGAAAATATACAACCCCTAGGCACCCTCTCATCATTCATTCAAATTGACAGACTCATTCCGCTACACAAAAACCTCACATTCGGTCCATTCATTAACATTTATACAATCCACATAGCCTTGAAATCCTTCAAATACAGATACACTGATGTTGTTCCGCGATATCCTCTCAGCAACTCGCTGGGGAGAGATATGGTGTTATTCGCAGATGTTCACCACGCCAACGCGCGTTTCGGTGCCAAGCCTGATCTACGGCGGCACCTTCATCATGGCATGTACACGAGGGGGGGAAAACCACTGGGGCAACACAATTTTGCAGCCATGGTAACTATTCAGATGGCACTGGCAGAACACCCTTCACGCTTCTTTGGAAACCTTCCTATGTTTCACCCAGCGATAAAACTGGCTCAGGGGGGAACTCTAAGAATCTTTAGGGGATACGGGCTGCCTTCTTGTAGTACCTTCCACCTGTATATATCTATTTTCTTACACAGTCGATGATTGATAACACAACAAGATAAATACTGTTAGAGCGTGTTTCAATCTTCGACGTTATTTCTGCGCTTATCGTCGCACACACAATCGGGGTGACAGACCCACCATGAGGGGCCTTCTCATTCCAACTCGAAGCTCTTTGAGCAGTATTTTTCGTATCCGATATTCTGCATATAACCGCGGCAGTGAACGCCCGGACTGCCGCGGTTTCTTGAAGTCAAGCAATTCCAAAAGACTCCAATAAATCGACCCACTGAGTGTTATTGCATTTAGTCTTGAGGCCTGTTATAATCCAAAAAGAAAGCGCCATCTTCTTGGCCGTGCAATTTGATGGATTTGAGGGACCCTGGGATGAAATTTCTGCATCACAAGGATTGAAGGCGAGATTACAGGGGCACCGCATCAAATACTTAGACGTCCCACAGGGCACTTCAATGCTACTCGCACAGGTCTCATAGAGTAGCACCTGTTGTATAGGCAGGACAGTACCTTTGGGTTGAGTGCTTCCCATAGCAAACATTAAGCGCTCATCACTTGTTTTACCCAGTATTAAACTGGATTTATCATTTGAGATCCCTGGTAAAGAATGCAAGTGCAAATTTCATGCTTTGCAGGTCTCCCATGAACACAGGGGCCCCATATTACCATCCTGCGGGGCGAAGGTGCCAATTTGCTAGGATCAGCCATTGGTATAAACGCTGGTGACTTACAAGTGCTCATAGTTGTTACTTTGCTGCTCTGCGCCAGCCGTTCCTCTGAGAACTGACTCTGGGATAAAGCAGGTTAGGTAGAGCTCAAGTTCAGCGGGGTGGGAGAACACAGGGGAGTCTGAAATACAGCCTCAATACCCCAGTCAAAGAATTTGTCCCTGTGTTCCTAGACCTGGGTGGCAATTACCTGAGTGGACCAGGACATCACAGTTCTGTCACGTAGGTTGGGACCTAAACTCCACAAATTCACGACTGTTTGATGTTATATGTTCCAAGCCCTCTAAAGCGCTGATCAGTTTGAATATAGCGCTCCTATTAAGTATAGCATAACTGCTTTTGGACATGTAACAAGTAATCAGCAATACGAGAACTGCTATGCACCTCTGAGCTGTCTGATGTAACTGCACCAGTATTCAAAACAGTGGCACCTGTGTGGGTGTCCGGTTCCTTAAAGGTAAAGTAGACCAAATTCACATGCTCGTTCCGCGACTCCTGGGACAGGGGTGTTAGTAACAAAGCACCTGTACCATGGGGTGTTAAAGATCCTGTTGCAAAGCCTTTGGGGTGATTAACTTGATGATGGTCCAGTTGGTGGATGTATAAAGCTGCTTCCTCCATGTTGGCATGATTATCAACTAGCTGGGTGTTTAACGCTGCACCCTCCAAAGGAATGGTGGTTAAATCACAGGGTTTAATCAGAAACAAGGGGGGCGCTGTTGGTTTTACCAAAGAATAATGCCCAGAATTAGTTGATGAATTAGGATGGATAGATGAACTAAACTGGAAAGTATCCTGTAGGAGATTTATTTATTTGAGTTTTATATAGCGCTGGCTAGACCCGGAGGTATCAGAGCGCTTTACATGAGGATAGGTGAGATTACAAGTTACATCTGTTACAAGAGCATAGTCAAAACATAGGACAGGAAAACAATGTTACAGAAAACTCATCAGAGGGAGGAGGACGGAGACAATAGCAGGGAGACAAGGAGAACTGTGCCCAATGTTCGGCTGGGTTGGTGACGGCCGAAGGGGAGACTTGGGCTAGTGGGGCACATTTGTGATTTAAGATGTTAAGATGTTGATCGTTGAACCACAATTCAAATATCTTGGGTGCTAACGGGGTATCTCCCCCTGGCCGAAGGGGAGAATCAGGGCCGATCTCCTCTAAAGCGGTCTAGCAGCTCTACCGGTCATCAGCCAAGTTGCTCAGGTCACCACGGTGAGGGATAAACAACAAGAGCAACAGTTTGCATAGTTACATTAGCATAATCAGACATAAAAGAACAAATCACCAATCCACCTGAATGATCCACCTGAAGCTCCAGATTGTCGGGATGGAATTCAAGAGCCGAAGAAATTAGGTCCGGTTTATGTAGTAGAGGGCCCCAAAGTGACACAGATAGAGGGGCAGTGTAGGCAGCACTGTCGCTCAGTCCGTCCCTTGTGCTTTGTAGCGTGGCATGTACTGCTTTTTGGGGGGTACTTTCTGCCTCTGCAACAACACTATTATGCCTGTGTTGTGTTAGCCCAGATACAAAAGGAGATGATTCCCAAGAATTCCCTTTAGGTTGATTCAAGGGGACTAACTCCGGATGAGCTTGAGGGATGTGCTTAGATGGTGGATACAGTTTAGCGAGGAGTAAATGTATTGGAGTAAGCAGGTGATTGTAATCCCCAATAGTACCTCTCTTGGTAATCCTGCTCAGGCTCAATTCAGGTAGCCCAAAGGGGCTAAGGAGCATCGACTCCATCTCCTGTAACAGGAGCGAATCGACTGGGTCAATGACGTCTACATTCACCAAGCCCGGGGGTGTATCAATGCCCCCCCCCAGGACCTGCGCTATTGTTATAATGCTGCAGCGAGAAATTACCCACAAAGGTTATCCCATTTACAAAATTTCCTCTTTAATTGGGTAACTGCAAATTCCTTCCATGAAGAACCTCTGATCTGCTGGTATTAATGGGAAGCACAGCATAGGGACCAGGTGAATGCACTACGGACTGTGTTGTAAATTATCTCTTACTAGCAGAGCTGAGTCTCTCCAGCATGAGGTGGTTAAAAGTCTGGTCATGCTTGGAGGCTTGCTTACTATCAACTGGCGGGCTAGCCAGATATTGTAACGAATACACTCTACTGGCATTTATGAGAGGCTTTAAAAAGTCCATAATTCTCGTTTTTTTAAATGTATTTTTTTAATAACATTTGAAGTGATATTCCTTCCTTCCTTCCTGTTAACAGCCGCTCCCTCCAGCAGCTCATCTTTTGGGGTGTCTTTGTTATAAATCTTGTTTTTATGTTTCCATCTCCCCTTGCTGTTTAGTCTACAGGCTCGGGTATTGGCGCCAAGTACCTTGCCCCATCGCGGAATGCTCTCCCTCGGTTGGCCTAGATGTCTCAATATCGACCGTCAACTCCTTCTCCTCTACATGTCGCAATCTAACTGGACTACAGGGAGTGTTTCCTTTCCCCAGTGCCTTGCTTTCCCCTGCTATTGCTGTCTCAAAGGGGGCGTTTGGGCTCGAACAATGATGAAATGGTGTGTTGAGGTCCAATGGAGGTTAGATGAGAGGTTCAGAAAAATTAACTGAGACTTTGCTCACGCCAGCAGCACAGGATCAGCCACAAAGAGCCTGAGAAGGACCTTCAGATCTTAAAGCAAGTTGCTGGAAAATGAGCGCCCCTTCACCTTTCCATATGGTGAGATAGCGTTGAGTGGCTACAGGGAAGGGGCACAAGTGCACTGAATGCCTTTGTGATCTACCGGGCCTTTAAAGCCTGTCGGGTGTTTCAAAACCTCTAAATGCTAGCAAGTCACCGCCTTGGGAGGTGGGTGCTTTGAGGGACTAGTGAGTACACAAGCACACAAGAAAATACTGGTGGACTGGGTCTAAGTCGAAGAGGGGGCGTCAGACGTCCAGCTAACTCCTTTAAAATACTGCAGAGGAGATGGGGATGTAGAGGGTAGCCCCCTTGTGAGCAAGCCACACATGCCTAATGTCGGCGGCTTTCATCCAGTACGACATGACCTATGCACTCATGGTTTCACTGCCAAAATCCCACTCCTGACCTCCAAACCTCCACCACAGGCCTCACCTCCACGCCTGGGGCTTTCCGGAACACGCTGGGGCGTGTTTACACCGTTGGTGTAGGGCTGGGATGGGAGGAATTTCCTGGATGGCTGCCTGAATGCCTGGATACCCAAGCCTCCCCGTCTCCCTGGACCACACTAAGTCACGGCATGGATGCTGTCCCAATGGTTGGGTGCTACTTGCTCACTGTAGCTGGACTGGGCTCCGGTATCTGTGCATTATGGCCGACTCAAGACCCTGCCTCTACCCACTGCCTGCCGCCCTGCTACTAGAGCTAGGACTTACCCGCTCCTTCCACTAGGAACCAGGTCCCGGGCCCCCAGGGAGAAAGCAGCAGGAGGGCTACGGGAGGCAGCGGTGGCCTGAAAGAGGTACCAATGACCACGCTCAACAAAGCAGCGTGTCAGGGCCACAGCGCCTCACGTCTCAAAAACCTCTTATTTGGATTCTGTATCATCCGTGTGTCCGGGGTTTAATAATCTTAGGTTGGCTAGGCCCTTATCCTGCTCACTGGTGACATCTGTCTCAAAATCACCTCACTATATTTCACTTTACTTCCTCTCCCTCTGCTGTTTTTTTTCTAACCTGTATCTATCTTCTTATCACCACTCTTTCTTTCTCTAAGCTATATAAGCTTGTCTCCCATCCACTTTATTACCACTTTCTCAGTTGTCTTCTTTCCTGCAGCTGTCACTTTCTCACCTCCCCAAAGTAGCGGCCGGTGTCAGAGGAGAGTGGTGAGGTGAGGGTGGAAAGGAGACAATGAAAAATAAACATTGGCATAGCCAATAGGTCTCGCCTTTGGGACCTTATAAGTGTTTAGCTATGTAGCACAAAAGAGACTACAGTGGCATGGTGGGCAAAACACAAAAGATGGACTAGAATGCACCCGAAGGAGGACCATGCTGAGATTAACTCAGATACTTCACCCATCACTTTTCCCCATAATTTGCTAGTGGCACACCCTGCCCACAGTACTAAAGCGTTAGTCTGTTCTGACGTGGCCTCCCTTCTAGGATGAACGTGGCCTGCTCTACTCCTGAACCCTGGCCCTCGAAATGAGTGCACTCTGCTCTGTGTGTCTACAATCTGAACTGTCGCTCACTGAAAGTACAGCTAGTAAATATTAATAAACGTGTACTTACGAGGTGGGGGGAGCTCCAGGCTGGTAAGTGCACCAGATGCCGAGGGTGCTCCTCCAGTTTCGCCGGCTGCTGGGGGTGCTCCAAGGTAGCTCATGCTCCATAGTGGGAAGTTACTCCAGGGTCCACTGTTGCTTCAAGTGGGGGGAGGGGGGATTCTGGGATTTGTAGTTCCTTCATGGTGGGCTCATGATAGGGGGAATAGGCGTAAACTTGTACGGAGGGAAGGACGGGAGAAGGGAGGGGCAGTGAACAGAGGGCACGAAGGAACAGAGGAGGGGAGGGACAGAGGAGGGGAGGGCCAAGGAGGAGGAGGTTGGAGCAAGGAACCTTAGGGCATGCGAGAATAGTGGCTGAGGTGAAAGAAAAAGGCAGCCTTCACAACACCAGCTAGATATAAACCTAAGGGAGATTGCTGCCTGCAAGGCACTGACAACCAGGCAATAAGGCATCACGGGATTGGAAGTGTTAATTAAATGGGGCATTAAGGACTTTGGGAGGTGGAGGTGGGGTGGGGGGTGAGAACGAAGACAGGAAGAGGAGGAAGGCAAAGAGCCAGTAGGGGCTGGGGTGGCGCTGGTGTACAGAACCGAACCTTCCCAGTGAGGAGACGGGCTGGACCGTGAGGGCTCGGCTCTGCCAGCAGCAGAGACCTAGGAGAAGTGCACGCTCTCTCGCTGTCCGGCGCAGAGACTCCCGGAAGAGACTCTGGTCGGCACCTCCTGTGTTAGGAAAACCACTTCCAGAAGTGGCAGGACCCAATGTGAAGAGGGACCAAAGTGTGCCTGCCACAGAGGTGACACGACAAGCCAGGAAGACAGGCAGGCGCAGACCGCCAAGAGGCCATGTACACAACACAGTAATGCCTTCACGACGAGCCTGAAAGACAGGCAGTCGCAGACAGCCAGGAGGCCATGTACACAACACAGTAGTGCCTCCAATGCATGGCAAAGTATTTTTGGACCGCACTGAAAGGGGGAGGAGATTATGGAAGTACGGACAGGAAAGGAGAGGTGAACACCAAGGGACTCGTAGAGCAGTAGGTTAGAACAGGCGAGGCAGCGAAATGCACGAAAATGAAAGGTAATAAGATAAGCGCGGCCGTGCGAAAGATAAACGAACAAGCGCAAACAAGCCTTGGCAAAGCCTAAAGGGCTCGCGCAGCAGCAGGGGGAGGGTGAGGAGGCCTGCCCGATTCCCTTGCGGGAGCGTGCGACTATATGGTGCCACCATATGGCGCCGCACGCTCCCTCAAGGAAATCGCCACACTTGCACGCTTTGCGATTGAAGGTCATGGAACGCGTGCACGTATTTGGCTGAAAAGCCGAAGCGATAGGAATAGATCATTTTGCCTAAGCAGCGCATGCGCGCTGCGTAGGCTAGACCTAAAAAGAGGGGAAAATAAAGAACTTCCCAGACTCCCCTGCAGCCTAAACTGAAGCTGCTCTCATGCATGAGAATAGCTTCAGGATAGGCCTGAGAGCCGATGATTTGTGCTCCCAGGGAGACTGGAGCTTGTGCTTTGCTGCCTCCAACCCAGCAATGCAACTGGGTTGGAGATGGCTTTGGTGCACATGGCAGTTTGGATGGCCTGAGACGACCGGCCAAACCCACAAACGAACTGATAGTGCTCACCGCTCTTCGTTGGTGTCCTTCATCCCCCTAGGCCCACCCTAAGACTCAGCCGGGAAACAAAATAATATGGTAATAAACCCAGGTTTATTATCGTTGTATTTTTTATGCTGCTGGCGGACAGGGGAGGCGATGCTCCTGTGCTTTAGCGGAGGGGCCGCCGCTGCCTCCCCACCTGTCTCAACAGTTTTTCAGACCTTTCCTTTATCTCACCTTTTTTCTCACACCTGATGCATTTCGCTATATCTTTCTCATCTGTCTCTAGAACACATCTCTCATACTGTCACCCTCTCTGAACTGTCTTCTCTTCGCCCTGCTTCTTGGTTATTTCTTTGTCACCTGTCTATATTTCTCTCACTCCTGTCTCCCCTCTGTCTAATCCTTCTCTCTGCCTCTCTCACATGTGCCTGTCTATCAGCCTCTCCCCTCTCTCTCCGAAGTGTCCTCTTCATGCTCTCTTTTGATATTTCCCCTCGGCGGAGTCCTGGGCTAAAAATTCCACGGACTCGATAATTCTCGCCCCGGTGCCTCCTCGACTCACGGGTTCACACTCTGCGACTCTGGGCAATAGCTTGCTTAATCTCCACAACGGCCCCTCGCGGCGGGATGCCTGACTTTCACCTTGTGGATACCCTGCTATCTCACAGGGGAATACCAGGAAGGGTTCCCTAAGCAAGCGCCGGGAAACCCACTGCGGGTAGCTGTGCGCTATATAAGCTCAACTACATTTACATTCCCTCGTATTTTCACTGTCTTTAACCTCTGCTCCCCCCCACCCCCGCTGTATTTCTCGTTCTCTTCACAACCCCAGTTGCAGCAAGAGTCGCATACTCGTTTTTACTGGGGTCTGCTTCACTTTCAAAAATAAGCTGTTTAGAAAGTTTGCTACTACTCGGAGTTTTTATATATTTTACGACACATAATGTAGTTTCGCCTGTGCAAGATCTTTTGCTTTGTCAATATTTGTTTAATTTGTTGCACATATCTCAAGAAGAAGTTCTGCACTTCTGGTTTAATAGCTAGAAGGGAGGGGGGGGGCATGTGTCTGTCTGAGGTCCTTATTGTGTGGGTAACGCTGACAGAAGCAGACAACACTATCTATATGAGGACTGCCGGTGTGTTTAGGTACTTTCGAGACAGTGTATAAAAAAAACTAAAATTGGATATATTTACCTCGGTCTGCTTTATAACCTATAACCGCGAGTGGAGTTTTAATAGTAAATACACACTTCATTACGGTCAATAGCCTGTCCCCATAAAAAAAAGGGGTGGGGGGTAGGGGGGCTCGTAAGCCCGATATTTTTATAATTATGCCCTCTCCCCGAAAAAAAATCAGCCGACGAACATGGCTGGGACCCCTAAATGAGTGCATGGGCCATTTAGTCACATTATCATCTTAATAGAAATCAATGTTATCTGTCCTATTTACATTTCTTTTCGAGCTGACGCCCCCAGTCTTTCTGCGTCCCCCCCCCCCCTCCCTTACAAGGTCTTCATTTGAACAACTGTCAAGAGAAATGACGCAGAAAGGCGAACTATCAAACTTCGCTTCTAAATATAGGGTGAGCACTCATAATCTACCCGCCGCGCGCTCCCTTCCTGTCTGTAATTGCGGTGGTGTATACACAGAAACACGGGGCTGGAGCTGCCATGGAAACGACTGCTGTGCCGAAGCTTCTGAATTGTGTTGAATATTAACACACTGCCTGGCAGCACTTTAAAGTACAAAATAGCTGAGGCGTGACTCAACGCGAGTCACGCAGCGAGCAGGGCCGCGCAGCCCTGACTGACACCGACCCCTCTGGCGGGCCTTGCTACATTTTTCTAGGAACCCTGAACACATTTCATTCTTGCTAATGCACTTGCGCAACCCCATTAAGCACAGCAGCGTGTTTGTTTTGTTTTACAACACCAAGCGAGTGGCGAAACAGACAGCATTTTCATGGATATTCTGCAGAGGTGGTTTTCCCAGAATCCTGGCGCTGGGAACCCACGGAAAGAAAGTCATTATGGGTGAAACAATCACAGCCATGGGGGCGCATGTTTCCACGTTACTGAGAATATCATCGGCTTTCTTGAGCCTCTGCACAACGAGTATTCTCAAAAATCACTTAGGCTGGAGTTGGTTGGCAACTCTGTTTTGAGAGCTGCCTCACAGGAAGTTTGTCTGAATCAGCAGCATTTCGTGTAGGAGTTTACGCAAGAGCGTCCTGTTGAGTGCCATCATTTTGGGAAACTGACGGTGACTTGGAGGAAATGAAATGAAAACTGCGAGTCACCAATACCGCTGAGGGTAGCATAGTAAGGTTGTGTAATGGTGGCTGGAGGTCTTGAAAGGTGGGGCATAAATGACTGCCCAGATGAGCAAGCCTGACATCATCTAAAGGAGCTCTACAACATGCTACAATTGGCAAGTCCTTTTTCACCTATACCTGCTACAAAGCATTGATTTATGAACGGATTATCATGACACATTGAAATACTCACGGTGAACCAAGCAAACTTCACCCTCCTCAGGGGGTTAAATCCACTAAGAACACGACAAAATGGTGCACTTTAAACATTGTGTTCCAACACATGCCTAAAAAGGTGTGTGTTATTCTAGCAGTTAGTAAAATAATTTCACCCGGCCATTGCCCGAACTACTGGGTTTACTCAGCTCCATTCAAATGTTAGTTTGAGCCAGGGTGGGTTAGGACAGGTAATAGGCCCGGAAAACAAAATGAAGGTGGCCCTCAATAGTGAATTAGGTAGCTAAACAAGCATTGTCATTGACAATAGGTCTCATCTACGCGAGAGCTATTTGCTTTGGCAATGCATTTTAACCATGTTGTACACCAGTGTGGCTGCTGTTCAGCATGGCTAAAAGATAGTGGGGTAGATTGAGGCAGGTTGGAGTAGGGTAGTATGGAATGGGGTAGAGTGGAGTGGAGTTACGTAGATTTGTAGGGAATGGAGTGACGTAGAATTGGAGTGCGGTAGATTAGGTTGATTGGAGTGTGGTAGAGTGGAATGGAAGGGGGTAGATTGGTGTTGGGTAGACTTGAGAATGGTAGATTGTGGTAAATTGGGGTGGATTAGGGTAGATTGTATTAGGGTAGATTGGGTTAGGGTAGATTGGGTTAGGGTAGATTGGGTTAGGGTAGATTGGGTTAGATTAGATTAGGGTAGATTGGATTAGGGTAGATTGGATTAGGGTAGATTGGAGTGGGGTAGATTGGAGTGGGGTAGAGTGGAGTAGATTGGAGTGGAGTAGATTGAAGTGAAGTACGGCAGACTGCAGGGAGTACATTACATTGGGGTAGATTGAAGTAGGTCGGGTTGGATTGGATTGGAGTGGGGTTGAGTTGAGTTGGTTGGGGTAGATTGGAGTGGGGAAGAGTGTAGTGGGGTAGACTGGGGGAGAGGAGTTCAGGGGGTATATTGGGGTACAGTGAATTGGGATAGATTAGAGTGTGGGGCTGGAGTTGGGTGAATTAGGGGATTGGAGTGGGGTAAATTGTGGTGGAGTGGGGTAGATTGTGGTGGAGTGGGGTAGATTGTGGTGGAGTAGATTGGAGTGGAGTGGGATAGAGTGGAGTGGGATACAATGGAGTGGAAATTGAAGTGGGTAGATTGGAATAGGATGGAGTAGGGTTGATTGGAGTGAAGTGTGGTAGATTGTCATGGAGTGGGGTAGATTGTGGTGGAGTGTGGTAGATGGTGGCAGATTTGAGTGGGGGTAGATTGGAGTGGAATAGGTGGGGTGAGATTGAGTACACAAGGAATTGGAGTGGGGTAGATTGGAGTAGACTGGAGAGGGGTGGATTGGGGTACATTGGAGTACACTGGAGTGGGGTAGTTTGAGGTTGACTGGATTGGGGTACATTCAGTTGGAGTGGGGTGGGTTAGATTGGGATGGGGTCAGTTGGAGTGGGGTGTAGTGGGGTGAATTGAAGTGTGTTGGATTGGAATGGGGTCAATTTGAATGGAGTGGGGTAGATTGGAGTACATTGTAGTAGATTGGGGTAGAGTGGATTAGATTTGGGGAATGGAGGGTAGATTGGGGGAATGGAGGGTAGATTGGGCGAATGAAGTAGGGTAGATTGGGGGAATGAAGTAGGGTAGATTGGGGGAATGAAGTAGGGTAGATTGGGGAATGGAGTGGAGTAGATTGGGGATTGGAGTGGGATAGATTGGGGTAGATTGTGGTGGAGAGGAGTAGAGTAGATTGTGGTAGATTGGAGTGGGGTAGGGTGGAGTGGGGTAGAGGGGCGTGGGTTGGATTGGGGGAGAGTGGAGAGGGGTAGATTGTAATGAGTTTGGATGGGGAGGATTGGTGTAGATTTGGGTTGAGTGAGGTAGATTGGGGTTGCGTGAGGTAGATTGAGTGGAGTGGGGCAGCTTGGAGTGCAGTGGGGCAGCTTGGAGTGCAGTGGGGCAGATTGGAGTGGAGTGGGGCAGATTGGAGTGGAGTGGGGCAGATTGGAGTGGAGTGGGGCAGATTGGAGTGGAGTGGGGCAGATTGGAGTGGAGTGGGGCAGATTGGAGTGGAGTGGGGCAGATTGGAGTGGAGTGGGGCAGATTGGAGTGGAGTGGGGCAGATTGGAGTGGAGTGGGGCAGATTGGAGTGGAGTGGGGCAGATTGGAGTGGAGTGGGGCAGATTGGAGTGGAGTGGGGCAGATTGGAGTGGAGTGGGGCAGATTGGAGTGGAGTGGGGCAGATTGGAGTGGAGTGGGGCAGATTGGAGTGGAGTGGGGCAGATTGGAGTGGGGTGGGGCAGATTGGAGTGGGGTGGGGCAGATTGGAATGGGGTGGGGCAGATTTGAGTTGTGTAGTTTGGGGTAGAATGAAGTAGGTGTGGTGTGGCTTGGAGAGGCGAAGAGTAAATGGGCGTGCTTTAGAGTTTCTTAGGGTGGAGTGACGGAAATATGATAGAATGTAGTGGCATGTGGTAGAGTGGACTGGAATGCCATAGTGTTGTAGAGTGATGTGGCGTAGTGTGGAGTATTTATTGTGTGGCAGTGCACTGCCATTACATACAACACATTTTAAACCAACTATTACATTTGCACAGACATAAAGTATTACTGTGCACAAACGAAACAGGAGTTAAAAAGTAATCATATAGTGTATTGATGGGTTTTGATCTTATTTAAATGTGTGTTTTAACACCACTTCAGAATTACAAAAAAAGCTTAATTTGTACTTTCCTAATTCTGATATATTCTGAAATATCAGCACAGTTCATTTTGTTGTGTGCTAGAAAAAACCTTTTGTTTCACAGCAAGAATGTCACACACATTTTCTCACTTTGAAGTCAGTCCAGCATTTGACCTCCGTCTTTGAATGCACGGCAAATCTGACACGATAAGATCAAGACTTAAAGGTTTAGCCCTAGGAAGAAAACAGCAAACAGGAAATGCTCCACCAGACAGATGACCTCAAGCTGGACACCCTAAAACAAATAAAGCCAGCACATAGAAAGCAAGCAAATGTGAGTTACAAACCACAAAGCCAGTGGTCAGCCATGGGCAGAGTTCATTCTCAGGGAAGCTTTCAGAATGCCCACAAGAAGTCATCTGCAAACCTGACACTTGTGCCACTGGTAGGCTTTGGCTTAAAAAGTGGCCCATGTTTGTAAACTAGTGCAGTTTTCAGTGTGTAAATATGCACTGCTTACGTTTTTTGCACGGTATGGGAGACTGCATGCATTTGTTTGTTTTAATGTCTGGGAAATCAACAGAAGAAACCGGCCCAGAAAACAAAAAAAAAAACATTCCACACAGTACCTATCACAACATCTCTTCGGGTGCTGCCTGGTAGCCCTATATGTCAGTTCGACCCTATTTGAGCCACACATCTTGGCTCAGCACAGATGAGCATTTTAGTATCACCGTCATGCTATTGGCTGTTTGGGCATATAATTCCTCCATCACTACTTCCATTTGAGTGCATGAGGGACTATTTTACATCTCAACAGTCCATTCAGTCGTCACACTTTTTGGCATATGTTTACCGTACATTTGCATTTTATTTAATATATTTATTGTTTTTTTCCCACTATAGCGGCTATTTTTAATATGCTTTTGTTATTACTCTAACGTGAGGTTGACCTTAAGAAGCCATCCCTTTGGGATGTTGCTTCTCTGATTGGAACAGTGACCTCAAGATTGCCTACGTTTTGCGAGATCAGCAACAAAAGTCACAATGTTGCGAAATTTCAGGCAGGCATCATGAGGTCAGACCATTGATTTCCAACAGGGCATGCGCAGCTCACCCAGCAAATCCTTCTCGTCATGCTGCCTGCCAGGCCACTGCTAAGAAGTCTTAGCAAAGCCAATGAGTCTGGTTTATAACTTAAAATGCAAGCCGGGCACTTTGGTTTTGTCTGCTTGATTTTCATAGCATCTTTCTTCACTTGTATTGTATATTTCACCTTCTTTTATTTTCCCCCTGTTTTCAGTATGATTCTCAGTTGCCTTGGAGGGGGCAGGGTGGAAAAAATATTCATATTGCACAATCTCATGCTACAAATAGTAGAGCTAGACCGATTTTACAGTTTCATAACACCAGGTTGTCTCTCAAATTATGGAGACCATACAGGTTCGGACAGCAGACCGGTTTTACCATTTTTACAGGCTAGGATCTTAGACAGCCCTAATGATTAGCTTTTGGATGTCAGTTGTAAATTAATTTCTGGAAATGCAGTAAGTTTATCCTCAAACACCAGCGTGTCATTATATGAAAACGCACACATACAAGTTTATTTGGAAAAATATACCCACGACCGGAAACAAAAGTTATAATTTTGATGAAAACACTCTTTTTGTCAGGAAATGATGGATTTTGATGATAAGTAAATACATGTTTGGTACTACAAACACCAGTTGCCATTTTCATCAAGCACTTACTTAATCTTATGTAGTTTCTCCACTGTGACTGGTTTCTTCAGAAGTGTTCGGGTGTGCTATGGCTTAGATAATCTGCACAACAATGGTGCGCCCGAATTTGCTTGGGTCGGGACGGTGTTACCTTCAAAGTCCAGGAGGTAATATGTACTTGAGACAAGATTCAAACACCATTTCAAAATACTCTCAGTAAGAAAGGACTGACTCAAATGGGAGTTTGAGATCAAAAATCTAGGGAAAACCATTAAATATTATTGCAATTTTAAAGTGCAATACAGCAAATAGAAAAACTGCAAATGTAGCAGCATTATTGCTAAAATACATGGGAGTCATTTGCCATGAAGGGCCCTCACTAACAGGAATAATGGAATAATAAGCAAAATCCGGAAAAATAGACCAACTCTCAAATGTGCAGAAAATCAAGAGAAAATCTGGCAGTATCCTCAGTAGAGACCCAAAAGACGTGGCTGGCCTCCAAATTCAAGGCTTTACATGGCCATTTTCTGCTAAGGAAATCATGGAAAGGACAAAGTCTGCATGGTGTGTGCATTAATAGAGCAAATCATATTCAAGGTTTTTGTGCTAAGATTAAGATGTTGTCAAGTTGAAGAAATGAGAATTGGGCTGGGCCTACTCATAGACTAATACAGTAGTCTTTATGCTGAGTTGAAGTTCCAAAGAATGGATGAGAGTTTTCGCAGTGTTTAATGTGATATGTTGGTGGATATTGTATATATTCCGTAGTTGATATTGTACAACTGGCTGTTTTGGCCTATCTTCATTAGTTGCCAAAAAAGAACCCAAGAGTTTATGGGAGAGGAGCTTAATAGTGTAAGGGGTTAACCGAACAGAAGCAGTTAGAAAGAGAAGTTTGACAAGCAGGGAACAAACCTTTTCAGGAGCCCAGTCTTGTAGGAGCATAAGGCCATCCAGTAGCTGTGAAACAGTTTAATTATTATTCTGTTTTAGGAAGGGGTAAAAAAGTTGAATTTGAGAAATATGTTTGAGTGTCATCAGGGTAAAGATGATACCAAAATGACAAAAGAAGATATGATATCTGCAAGGACGATGGTGTAGAGTAAGAAGAAAAGAAGCCTAAGGCGAGAGCCTTGAGGTACAGGAAGTCAGTATTTAGGAGTTCCGGGCAACTAAGAAGGAGAGGCAGGCATCAAGCCATTTTAGGGCTAGGCCTGTAATGCCTCGTGAATCCAGGAAGATAGAAGCATGTGATGGTGTGCAGTGTTGAAGGCAGGACATAGACCCAGAAAAATGAAGATATAAAAAAGGTGATTAGGATGTGCATTGGTGATAAAGTTGGAGATGTGTGAGTTGAAGACCAACTGTCCTGGTGTTTTAATTAGAAAAAAGGTTAGCTGTGGCACTCGGCAAATTTCAATTCTAGGAGAATGGTTGGATAAGGCAGTCAAGCAAAAAAGATCCTTGAAGTTGAGGACAGCAGTTTTGAGGTTTATGGGCTAATTGGTTTAGATAAGGAACAGGATCAGTTTGCTATATTGATTAGTGGAATTAGTTCAGAGAAAGACATGATGGAAAGTAAGAGTACTGCTGAGAGTGGTTTGTGAATGGGATAGAGGGGCAGTGATTGTTTGTAACTTTATAATAGAAGTACAATGCAAAACCATTGGCTGTTAGAAGACATTTTGTAATAAATAAGCATGGCGGAGAGAGTGGAATCTTGTTTTTCAGACATGTGGGTAGGGAAGAAGTGAGGTGATCATGGCTTGACTGTATGATAATTTGGCCTTGCCTAACAATCTGGAAGTGTACTCGAAGTTTGGTTGTACAGCTCAGGTTTGTAGCACGGCTGTTTGCAACACCATTTACTAAGATATTTATGCATTTTGTTTTCAAGCTGAATAGTAAGTAACAACCAACACAAGAACGATCTAGGAGTATGTAAAAATGTCAGTTCTGTCTCTGTTCCCTATAACCCACCTCTCAGGGGGTTCCTTGTATCGCACTGCCGTATTGGGAAGTAAGTGCACATTTTTCACAGGCACCTAAGATCACAAAAATATATAGAATCAAATGAAGCTTGCCTGCAAATTGCGTTACACACACTAGATGCATGTAACCTCTTCCATGCCTGAAAATGGAGAAACATAACTCTTTTGTTCCGTATCAGTGCCCTTAGAAGATCTGCTTCAGTACTTGCCGCCTACAGTTACTAGTGCTAGGTTACTCAGGTAGTCTGTATTATGTCTTTGCTTTGTGTTCTTTAGTTCTGTTCAGTGTTAACCCTCTGGTGTGGGGTGAAGAGGTACACCATGTAAATATGGAGCACAACACTATATGGACTGCGACCCTCCAAGCAAAGTGACAGGAACCCAATAGGTTTGGCTTATACTCTAAGCTGTGCCCAAGATTTCCTCCCATCCTTATGCAAGGCACAAAATCTCACCAAAGTGTTGCCTGGGAGGTGAGTCCGCTAGGTAAGAAACCAAGAAATCTCCATGCTGCCGAGGCAGAAACAATGTACATGGTTCATTTTGGATCGCCATTGGGGGATCCGAAGTAGAGATGGGCTACGAAGCCTTCATAAATAACTTCCAATGGTTGATGTTTGCTTTTTGAGTCGCTGTAGAAAGAACAGGGATGGGAGGTCAGAAAATCAGGTGACCTGGTGTTGATTGGTTTTTTTGGTAAATATTTTTTTATTGCAGGAAGTAAATACTATCACAGCATTGGCACCTGTATCTTATTCTAGAACAGTGTAGGCGGTATCTACACAAACTCTATACACGGCCATTCAGCCCACAACCCGGAGGTCGGGCGGCGTGTGCCATACTTTTGGTGACCTGGTGTTGATGCTGTTTCTTGACAACTGGCTGAGACAGAAGTGCAGGTGAGCACTTGAAAAAGCCTGCCTTGAAGTCATTGAAGCATACCAGAATGACCTGAGAAAACCTTCCCCAAGGCCGGTGAGACTGTCATAAAGTACATTGAATGACTTAGTGTACCGTTCCCTCTACTAAAGCATTGAGTGCTTTACTGAGAACTGTACTTGGTCATATCCAGGCTAATGCGTAAATCAACCATTCAAGCCAATGATTTTTGGTTGCTATGTTGATGGACTCTTTAACTTTTGAGTCCCTTTCACTTGTAGCATTTAGAATACTGCTTCCTTTTCCTGAGAAGGTTTATTAAATACATCGATATTTCTGAATTGTGGCTACTTGTATACTTTTTTACAAAAACATATCATCCAATTGTACAGATTACTTCAGTGTTTCTGTCGATATTATTTGACTGTGCCTTTTGTTCTGCTATTTCTTAATTTATTTGATGCAGCTTGACGTATTTTAGTCAACATCAATATAAAGCGAATAAGGGATTAACCAACCACGCCATTCAAACGGACTTACCTCACACGAGCACGTTGTCTTATCTCACATTGCACTCTTTGACTCACACATGGCCACGCTTATTGTTCACTGTCTTTTCAAGGGTTCGCCATTTCCCCCAGAAGTAAGCCAAAAAAATGAAAACTAAGTATTGACTTCCGGTGTTCGCCAGAGGGTCACCTCCTCCTTATGTTAGGGAGAATATCAGTTGTTTGTTTGCAAACAAGAGATTACATTTCCCAGTAATGTTTTCGAATAATATCGCCAATCTGAATTGCGCAAACAGGGCCACACAACAGCCTGATCTGGAGGAATGGGTTACACAATTGTTTGTTTTGCGAAAAGGCACAGTTCGATGGTCAAGAAGGATTGAAAAAAGGAAAATGTATTCCTCACTGTAGTCACGATTTATGATTTAAATTGAATGCATGTTTTTACCACTGATGGACATCCTTGTTTTCATAATAGAAGGGGCGGGCGGAGGTAGGTAGTGTAATTCTTCATTTAGCAGTCGAGAGTCTGTGTTGTGATGGTGTGAGTCTATGTTCACCAGCAACGACTTATTTACCGGAACCTTATGGCAAGCATAGTAATGCTAAATGATGCGTGGCGTAATTCAAGGGGACACATTTCTAACCGTGCTGAACGTGGAAATGCCTGCTAAATCTTCATGATATGTGAGATAGATTGGTACGAGGCGTAACAAGGTTTTGAAGGTGCTCCCCCATGCAAATTGTTTTGACAAAGATTTGGAGGTCGGCAAATTGCCCTGAATCTCCAGATATTCTGTGTATTGGAGACTCAAAGCGAAGAATTGGCGCTCTTCTTCACTGACCATCACTCCCTAAACATACACGGAAATAAAGGGGATTGCGGCCCCATTTGAAGATACAGTATATACCTGACCTACCTTCGTCGGACACTTTACAGAGCATTCTTGATAATCTGATTTCTGTTTTTTTTCTAATTTTATTTTTATCATTTGAATGACGTTATTCAAATGTGTGTGTTCCCTAGTCACATGCTATACACACAAAATGAACTTGTGGATTGGCTGGTAAATTTGTTCTCTGACTCTCCCTGACAGACCCACAAAGTATGTTTAGCTCAATAGAGCTGCCGAGTGTAGTTGTTGGCGGGAGGGGTTCTAGGAGACAAGCCAGACTGAATTTGTATTTAAATAGAGGAAAGTAGGTATTTGCTAGGATCCGAAAACCTTCAATTTTATATTGCAACTGAACTCTGGCATAGCCATGAGAAGCAAGTTAGCTTATTTAAAACAAGAATTATAGGTCCCCATTATGAATCAGGCGGAGCACAAATACTGCATGAAATTCTGCTCTGCCTTGAATATGAGTGGGTAGGTTTTTCTGCACCTGTTTTTTCCAGGTGTGGGAGAATTAGACCCAGCTTTACCTTGTGGAAATTCTGCATGGTAAAATCGTATGAGGCTTTGGCTACGCCTTATTCCTATTTTTAATGTCTGACTTGACAGTACAGCTCTCGGCAGAACATTGTGTGAGACCCACCAAGAGAGGTAGACACTTACTTGATGCCCATCTTTGTTTCTGCCCATTGTGCTGCCTACTCTTAAAGCAGTTGTGAGAATTGTAAAGGAGTTGATGACTCAAAAGTTATAAGCAAGGCTTTCCTGTACAATGGGTTAAGGAGACTGAAGGATTGGAATCGAGGTTAAGTGCTGTGGAATACGGGCGCAATGAGTAGACTTTAGCTGCAGATTGTAGTTCAATACAAATGTGAAGAGAGGAGAGAGCCTGTGGGTGTTGTCATAAAGCAGTAGATCTGGAGACAGAATGGAACAATCTATGCACACATCCAAGAATTGATGAAAAGTAAAAAAGACAGCTAAAAACTGTGTAAGAAAGAGTTGATTAGAGGAGGAAAGAGGACATGATCATGGTCTGAGAATTCTCTCATAAAATTTGAATGCTAAGCACCCAATGTCTATATAAAAGCCCAAGGCAATGTTACACAACCTTAGTGTTTAGAAGTTGAGGTTATTGGGTACTACTAAAGAAGCTGTTTTTAACCTGCATCACAGGCTTGTGTTTATTGACTGAAGGTATGTGGTATTTCATTTAAAGTGCTCAACGCCTCTTCCTCCGTATAGTGTATCTCAGTTCCTGGCATTTGAAAGGTGGTGGTTGATGCAGCTTCTTCACAAGTGAGCTTACACTGTGATAAACTATAGCTGCCATGTCCCTCTCTAGATAATAAAAAGGAGATGATGTGGCACACCCGATTATTTTGGGTCAAGTTCAACACAGGTAATTCTAAATCAAACAAATCGGTAGTTTCTGGGCGCCTCAGGATTAGATATTAGCAGTTCGTATTAGTAACTTGCACACAAGGCCCTAAACTCTGGAGCCTCGATGGGTACAAGCATAGGTCTTGGTGTTCTTCCATCACTACACCATCCATGGGTGCATAGGGGTATAATGAAACATTTCCTAGTAAGCATGACGGAAAGTTTTAATTCTATTAAGGACGCGGAGGCGAGGATTATGCTGTAATTTTCCTTTATTCCTTGCAGTTAGCAAGTGTTCAGCTTTAACCTTTTTTTTTTTTTACAAAAAAACTAGCACTCCCATGGTGCTCTTCACAGTTCATGCAGAGTCCACCAATCAGCGGCCTCCGCTATCCCCAAGGGCATGTGCTTCCTGTGGCAACTCCTCTTTCTTGACTGCGGACAGAAAGACCTTGTGTCGGTTCAATCATTCTTGGAACCCTCGGAACCTGAAACAGAGGAACCTTAACAAACCATGACTTTGTTCTCCAGGACACCCTAAGGCAAACTCGATTCCACGTTTAAAAGACAAGCCTGAGAATATGATAGCACGGAAGATAACACAGACTGTTTCATGAGGCATATAACGTAAAAGAGGAAACTGGGGCATACTCATACCATACGACGAATCTTCTTCCCAACGGGGACCATCATGTGTCCACACCAGGTGGGAACAAGGAGATCGTCAGAGCCCTGGGCAGGAATAATCCTCGCCTCCGCGTCCTTAATAGAATTGTAACTTTCCGTCATGCTTACTAGGAATTTTTTTATTCTATGTCAGGACTGGAGGCGAGGATTATGCTAGTTCAAAGCTTATCCACCACAAGCGACGCCATGTTGATTACTTGTTTGAAATAGATTCTCTTGAACATCGAGTCTAATGACCAGTCGGCCACGTTCAAAATGTCTTCCAGCCAGGCTCCCAGGGAGAAAGCTTTTGACGCCATGGCTCCGCGCACAGCGGGCTCTAGGGCGGTACGACCCTTGCCACCGCACAGGGTGCTGCCTTCCTGGGGCCGCCGTGTTTGCAAGTTTACTATGATTTTGAAGCACCTGCTGCAGCGTTCCTTTCCCCCTGCAATTACCAGGCCTCACAAAAATGTCAAGATAACTCCTGTGATTATTTATCTTCCTGGAGAGAGATCAGCGTTTTCTATAGTTGAGGTTTTGACTTATGTGAAGTTAGTGCAGAGGGTTAATATGCCTGCTGCAAAGAACGTGTACCAAGTAGAGAGTGTATATAATGTAAACAGATCAGCAGGTTACTGCTTTTAAAAGATACCTCCTTTTCTTCCTTGCAATTTATAACTTAAAGTCCTAATAAACAACAGTGACCTATCATCTTTCATCATAGAACTGCATACACCCTGCAAAGTATACATTAGAGTCTCATGCATATTAATGAGCCTCTCACAATTTGCGATCCCATTGGGAGTGACAGGCCCTCCCCGGATTAGTGGCCTGCTGGGCTCAGCAGACCACCATGTCTGAGACTGCTTTTAAATAAAGTAGCTTTTTTTTTTAAATTACCTTTTGAAATGATTAATAAATACATCTTAAAATAATAAATAAATGCATCCCGTTTTCCTTAAAGGTAAGCGGAATGCATTAAAAAAAATTTGAAAAATATTCTTTTCATTTTTTAAGGGCCGGCAGTGGGCCCTTAAAAAATGATATTGCCTGCATTTGAAAAGGGGATGGGGTCACCTGGGACCCCTTCCCATTTGCGAATACATTACCACCTACTTGAAGTAGATGTTAATTTGCGAGTGTCGCAAAACATTGGTACATAGCTTTGCGGTCGCTATTAGGAAGGGATCGCCCCTTCCTAATAGTGAGTCGCAAAACAGTATTTTGCGAGTCGCGATTTATTTGCGAGTCGCAAAATACTGTTTGAACATGAGCCCAGCTTTTTACCGTGTGCAAACAGGTTTAAGACCCGTTTGCGCACCCTAAAAAGCGTTGTACATCTGGCCTTCGTCACTGTTAAGGCGTGCTAGTGAGAGAATCCGTGGTGGAGGTGGTCGTGGGGGGGCCAACAAACATTGTCGCACATGGCGCCACCAGCGAACCGAATGGGCGCCAAACTGCGAGACATTTATTCCCGCTTCTTGCATCACCCATCGGACCCAGCATGCTATAGTAGTGGTGTAACCGCTTTGAAGGGCTTTCGTAAGGAAATCAACAACTGACGTTCCCCAAAGGGGCATGTCTCCTCCGTCATGCTTTCGTATTCCTTAAGGCATCTGACTACACACAGTTTGGGAGAACTATGGAAGGCTGGGTAAGAGATCACTCTGGAGTCTGTCTTAGTTCTGCCGACGATGTGGAAGGTGACTTCTTGCGGGGTGTAAGCCCGTCCTGAGATGTCCAGTGCTCTGACGTCAGACACTCTGCGACAAGAAATGAGGCACAAGAGCATCGCCAACTTTGCAGAGAGTTCTTTGCAGGGCAAGTGTCTATTGGGCTGCGAGGATTGAAACAGGTGGAGCACCTTATTGACGTCCCAAAGAGATGAATATCTAGGTTTCCAGAGGGAGATTTAACCATATACCCCTCAACAGCTTCCAAACCATTGGGTGTTCCCCAACTGGGAAACCTTGAACCGGTAGATAGCCCACGGAAATTGCGGACCAATAAGAATTGATTCTGCGATAAGCCAAACCCTGAGAAGCTAGGGATGCCAGAAAGTTCAGAATTGCTACCACTTCGCACCCCATGGGAACATGATCGTTCCGAACACACCAACTGACCCATCTAGACCAGGCTGATCTATACCTCTTGTTGGTGCTGTCTGCCCTCGCTGCTCCCAGACACTGCTGAGCCTCCTGCGAAAGGCCCCAGACTCTCCAGTGATGCCTGAAATCCGCCAGGCCACTAAAGGCATTCTCCCTTGCAGGAGCAAGGGATGAGGGTGACCCTAAGGATCCCTCAGAAGAAGAGGATCGCGGGGTAGAAGGATTGGAGAATCCCAAGAAAGTTCCAGAAGACCTGGAAGCCATACTTGCGACCTCCAATAAGGTGTGATCAACACCACCCTCGCTTGCTGCCTCCAAACTGTGTCGTGAGTATCATTATCATCGCAAACGGGGGTAAGGCATAGCCCGTGTCGACGGCCCAATTCTGGAGAAAGGCATTTGTCGCGGCCACTAGCAGGTCTGGCTTCCAGCTGTAAAACTTTGGAGGTTGGTGATCCTACCTGGACGCAAAAATGTCCACCGAGAACGGGCCCCACATGTTGTGTAGCCTCTGGAAGACCTGTGGCTGAAGCTGCCACAGGCTCATGTCTGACCAACTCCTGGCGCACTAGTCCGTTACCTTGTTGGAAACTCCCGGGAGGTATTCCGCCTTCACTGAGATGTTGTGGGAGAGACAAAATGTCCACAGGTCCTTGGCCAAGTCCGCCAAAGCCTTGGACTTCGTACCCCCTAGGTGGTTGATATAACGCACGCCAAGATTTTGTCCACCTTCAACAAGACGCTGCAGGACACCCTGTCCTTGGTCCAACACCGGAGCACGACATCAATTCCAGGCAATTGATATGGAGTTGACCTTCTATGAGAGACCACTTTCCTCCTGTAAAGGAGTCCCCGTAATGAGTCCCCCAGCCCGATTTGCTGGCCTCGGACTCTATTACTAAGTCTGGATCACAACCGCATATGGCCCTGCCATTCCAGGCCCCCATATGGTCGAGCCACCACCTCATCTCCATGCAGACCTCCTCCGTGAGAGGAACTTGGTCCGCATACTGGAGGCCCCTGCGAAGGTTGGAGGCCTTCAGACGTTGAAGCGCTCTGTAGTGGAGTGGCCCCGGGAAGGTAGCTCGGATTAACGAGGCCAAGAGACCCACTAGTCGGGCTATCTGTCGCAGTGAGGTGGAGGAGCGAGCTAACATTCTTCTCAGCTCTCTGCGAATTTTGGTAATCTTCCGCGGAGGAAGGCTCAGGGTGCGGGCCACCGAATCGATGATAAACCCCAAGAACGTCACCTGTCTGGAAGCGGTCAGGAGGGACTTTTTTGTCGTTGATGACAAACCCCAGATTCTAGAGTAGATCTGTCGTCTCCCTGAGTTGGGTTACGAGTCGTAAGGGGCACTGTCCTAGCAGCAAGATTTCATCTAAATAGGTGATGAGACGCAGGCCTTTCGCCCGGAGCGTCTCCACAACTGGCTTGAGAACCTTCGTGAAGCACCATGGGCTGACGACAGGCCGAAAGGCAGGGTCGCGAACTCGTAGACCTGGTTCTTCCAGAGAAACTGCAGGAAACGCCTGTGTGGGGGAAGACGGGTACCGTCAAGTATGCGTCTTTTTTTATTCCAGGCGCACAATCCAATCGTTGGGTTGCAAGAGGTCGCGCAAAAGATGGATACCTTCCATCTTGAAGTGGCGATAAACCAGCCACTGGTTGAACTCCTTGAGATTTATGACCGGTCACTGACCGGCGTTCATTTTGTTTACAAAGAAGATGTTTCTGAGAAAACCCGCCGGGTGCCAGTGAGAGGGCACTATGGCCCCTTTCCGCAGAAGATCTCCCACCTCTTTGTCCATAAGCGGGACCTTGTCCTGTGTGAAAAATAACGGTCTCTGGGCAGATGTCCTGAACGGGAGTGCCGTAAAACTCTTTTTGGAAGCCCTTTACAGTTTGTAATACCCAAGCGTCTGAAGTAATAGCCTTCCAATTGGGTTCGAAAAATGCCAATCTGCCCCCCACCTTGAGATGTTGAAAAGGAGAAAGGCTCACCTGCTGTGGCCAGTGGCTGGCCTCTTGCTGCTCCTCTGCCTCCCCTGCCTCTGTAGCCTCGACAAGACTGAAAGAATTCCTGCCTGCCGGGGTCCCTGGTTTTCTTGGCGTCTCTTTGAGGGCCTTGTGTGTAGAATCTGCTGGCCGAGCGCCTCCTGCCACGACCGGCGCTGACAAAAACACGGGGGTGGAAGACCTTCTTGATTGATGTTTGGACCTTATCGAGGGAAGTGGAAGTTGAAACGAATTTCGTCAGTTCCTTGATAACGGGGTCTCCAAAGAGGCCACCCTGTGCGACGGTGCCTGCTTCCGAAGAGGTCAGGTCCCCAAGTTTAGGATCAATTTTCAGGTGGAATGAGCGCCACCTCTCAATAGAGAGGGCGCAATTAGCATTCCCAAAAAAACAATCACACGTTGAGCCCAGCTGGAAATCCGCTCTGGTGATAAAAGGGTAACTCTTATCTTGGCCTCCTCGGCCAACTCCAGTATTTCGGTGAGTGGTCCGGTGAGGTCCAGGAGTTTGTCCTGGCAGGACTTCCAGGATCTATCAATACTCTTCTTGGGGTCCCTAACATACTTCTGAAGGAAGGTCGCCATCCTGGGGTCGGCCTCCGGCGTTGTTGCAACTTTGGCCCGGGAGGGCCGGTTGAGGATACTCTGCCCTAAGACAGGCTCTGACCTCTTTCTCTAAAGGTTTACGCAACCGTCCAGCAACGAACGCGGAAACCTTTGGGGAGGGAGTCCACTCCAAGGACCGTGGGTGAATTAAGTCCTCCGGGACTAACCTGTCGGAGGGCTCCTCCGCATCTTTTGAGGCCTCAGATGGGGACACTTAGAGCTCCAGGGTGTAGATGGGCCCGATTCATCCGGGGATTCCCCCACCATAATTTTGAACGAAGTCCGGGGTATCTGGTATGTCCGGGATAATATCCTGCTCTACTGGCAGAGGTCGGGACAGTAAAGCCTTTTTTAGGCGCTCAACTGCACCTACGTCAACTGTTGAGATGCTTTTGCTCCTCTAGGGCGCATTGGGGTCGTTCTGTCTGTGTAGCGTAAGCATACTGCATAATGCAGCGTTCAAAAGGACCCATTGCTGCCTCCACCGCCTGATGAATGGACGCGTCCACAGCTTCGCAAAACTCTTCATCGAGAGGGATGACTTGCAGGGATTCCTCCCCTACAAATTCCATCTCCATAATAATGAATTAGAAAGGGTGGCAGGGATCAAAATTGCACGTGACCACTAGTGGCAATCAAAATGCTCAACGCGTAAACAGGTAGACCTGAAGGTAGTGGCAGAAAGATTAGGCCGTGATAAACAATTATATTTTGGGCCGCAGAGCGGCTGGCAGGAAAGATCTGCCCGGGGTGATTCGCACTGTGCTACAACGGGTGTCAAGAAGGGCGGGGCTCGCCCCCACCACAGCTAGTCAGCGCCTGAGCAGTGTGAAAGGAATGAGCTTTACCACGAATCCGCCTCACGGCGATAGAGTTGACCTATGGAGTTTGCAGGTGTCACGCTGTGGCTTCAAGAAACAAACGGACCCGCTATTGCAGGCGTCAGGGTTCCCAGACCAAAGCAGGCTATTGAAAGACGCACGTCGGACTAAAAAACGCGGGCTGCGCAATTAAACTCGCTGATCCCACCACAGAGAGCGGCTCGGATTAGCGAGTTCAATTCAGCACCCCCCTACAAGCCGACGCGCACCGCACGCTATGCCTGGCACAGGGGCCGCGAGCAGAGCTTCGACGGTGCTCCCGTGACCCCAAACGAAGGGAGAAAAATCACCTAGTTGAGGGAGAAAAAGTTAGGAAATACAAGCGCTACGTCGCGTGCCAAAATCCTGAGGAAACAGGTGAAAACACACTCTCACTTAAAACAGGGCATTAATGAAGAAAAAGACCTTCCCTCCCCTCACCGTCAATCGCGGGGGCGTTACTTGGCAGCACGATTAACAGAACAAAGCGCACGCTAAAGTCCACATTAAAGTGTCATGAACAATTCTACATAAAAGTGAGAGACAAGGTAAAAAAACAACTTAACTGCTGGCAGCAGGAAAGAAAGAAGAGTTGCCACAGGAAGCACACGCCCTTGGGGATTGTGGAGCCTGCTGATTCGTGGACTGTGCATGAACTATTAAGAGCACCATGGGAGTGCTAGTTTTGTTGTAAAAAAAAACAAGCATTGGCATTGCCAATAGGTCTCGCTTGTGGGACCTTATAAGTATTTAGTTTTGCAGCACAATATGATGAGTGGCGTTGCGTGTGTGAGTGGCGTTGCGTGTGTGAGTGGCGTTGCGTGTGTGAGTGGCGTTGCGTGTGTGAGTGGCGTTGCGTGGGTGAGTGGCGTTGCGTGGGTGAGTGGCGTTGCGTGGGTGAGTGGCGTTGCGTGGGTGAGTGGGGTTGCGTGGGTGAGTGGGGTTGCGTGGGTGAGTGGCGTTGCGTGTGTGAGTGGCGTTGCGTGTGTGAGTGGCGTTGCGTGTGTGAGTGGCGTTGCGTGTGTGAGTGGCGTTGCGTGTGTGAGTGGCGTTGCGTGTGTGAGTGGCGTTGCGTGTGTGAGTGGCGTTGCGTGGGGTTGCGTGGGTGAGTGGGGTTGCGTGGGTGAGTGGGGTTGCGTGGGTGAGTGGCGTTGCGTGGGTGAGTGGCGTTGCGTGTGTGAGTGGCGTTGCGTGTGTGAGTGGCGTTGCGTGTGGCGTTGCGTGTGTGAGTGGCGATGCGTGTGTGAGTTGCGTTGCGTGTGAGTGGTGTTGCGTGTGTGAGTGGTGTTGCGTGTGTGAGTGGCGTTGCGTGTGTGAGTGGCGTTGCGTGTGTGAGTGGCGTTGCGTGTGTGAGTGGCGTTGCGTGTGTGAGTGGTGTTGCGTGTGTGAGTGGCGTTGCGTGTGTGAGTGGCGTTGCGTGTGTGAGTGGCGTTGCCTGTGTGAGTGGGGTTGCGTGTGTGAGTGGGGTTGCGTGGATGAGTGGGGTTGCGTGGATGAGTTGCGTGTGTGAGTGGCGTTGCGCGTGTGAGTGGCGTTGCGCGTGTGAGTGGCGTTGCGCGTGTGAGTGGCGTTGCGCGTGTGAGTGGCGTTGCGCGTGTGAGTGGCGTTGCGCGTGTGAGTGGCGTTGCGCGTGTGAGTGGCGTTGCGCGTGTGAGTGGCGTTGCGCGTGTGAGTGGCGTTGCGCGTGTGAGTGGCGTTGCGCGTGTGAGTGGCGTTGCGTGTGTGAGTGGCGTTGCGTGTGTGAGTGGCGTTGCGTGTGTGAGTGGCGTTGCGTGTGTGAGTGGCGTTGCGTGTGTGGCGTTGCGTGTGTGGCGTTGCGTGTGTGGCGTTGCGTGTGTGGCGTTGCGTGTGTGAGTGGCGTTGCGTGTGTGAGTGGCGTTGCGTCGATGAGTGGGGTTGTGTGGATGAGTGGGGTTGCGTGGATGAGTTGCGTGTGTGAGTGGCGTTGCGTGTGTGAGTGGCGTTGCGTGTGTGAGTGGCGTTGCGTGTGTGAGTGGCGTTGCGTCGATGAGTGGGGTTGCGTGGATGAGTGGGGTTGCGTGGATGAGATGCGTGTGTGAGTGGCGTTGCGTGTGTGAGTGGCGTTGCGTGTGTGAGTGGCGTTGCGTGTGTGAGTGGCGTTGCGTGTGTGAGTGGCGTTGCGTGTGTGAGTGGCGTTGCGTGTGTGAGTGGCGTTGCTGTGTGTGAATTGCTGAGTGGGGGGGTGGGCGGGGGAGCAGCAGGCAGATGCGAGTGGAGCGCGCGCTGGAGAGGGAGGGGGTGGGAGGACTAGGCAGCGGGAGAGAGGGAGAAAGGAGCGCGAGGGAGGCGTTTTTAGATACATGAAGCCAAAATTACAAGTGAGCATGTTACAAAAGCATCTCATCCACAGTACTGCATCTTGAAATCGCATTATTGCGGCAAATTCACCAAATTACTTAGCAAATTCTACAGCTACTAGCAGCCATCAAAACATTGACTCAGCCTTTGGCAAAGAAACCAAATATTTCTGAATCGGTGTGGTGAACGTTACACCATGTGCTAGGTGTGTATGTTTGACTGAATCAAGGCACCATTAGCTAGCAGGCCATTCACACATACAAATCAAGCTTTTCCCATGCCAATCCTCCAACCATCCGCGTTTATTCAACAGCAATAACAATATCATGAATAAAAAAAGAGAACTTTTACAACTGGTGTCCACCTCAGCCTGCAGTCCAGACAACGGACTTAATGGCTGAGCGAAAAAGACGAGATCCAAATTGTAAAGGCCTCCAGTGAGTGGCAACAATATTAAGGCCTCAGTCCTAGATACTATCCTTATTGTGCTTACAAATGTTCCAAAAACTGGGCACCCTGAGATGTAAAATGTTCTACATAATAAGATTAATGATTAAATATAAAAAGTTTTCTAAAGAGAATTCGGGCTTAGTGCTTGTATTCAACTACAGGCTCTAAAGTGATTGGTTGTGAAGCAAGCAATGTGCCAGATTTACTGAGGTGAAGTATTAGCTTTAAGTGTTAGTTTATTAAATGCTGATGTCTTGTCTTTCTCTCTCCTCTCTTTTCTAAGCCAACAGTGACTAGACTAGAGAAAATGATTTTCCCTTTCAATATTGCATCTTCATTAAAGGTTCTTTACTTTGCTTGCTTTGTTGGGACCAAATGGAATGGTCTTTAGTTTCGAAATCCTGCAATATCTTCTTTGTTATGTCTCTTCCTTGGCATCTAGCGGGAAAGCTTTGACTCTTCAACCCCTGCTTCTGTGGACAACCGTCCTAGCAAGTAGCAAACTGATCCCAAACCCCCATTTGCAAACCCGCTCTTATACACGTCCCCTTTCCCTTTTCTCGGTCAGGGAACCCAACAAAAACTATTTTCTCTTGCTGAGTAAAATACTTTGATAGTTTTTTATTGTAAACTCATTCGTTTTTATCACTCAATGTTGATTTTAATACTGTAACGTGCCTACTTTAACAGTTACATAAAAGTAAATGTATGTGTTAAACAAACTTATCTTCACTTCTCTTAAATTAACTCAGTGGCTGTGTCCAAGGCTATTCTCAGCTACGTCCCTCAAAGTCACATATTTTGTAAGATTGTTCAGTTTATCCCGTGTGTGGTGCCTTTCCCCAGTTTACAGGTGACACCGACTTATTCCAGGTTTTGAAGGCAGAGCATTGACTTTAGAGACCCAAAGTCAACCTTTAGAGGACAATAACACGGTATGAAGGACAAGCACCGGGGGGGGGGGGGGGGGGGGGTACTGGAACCTGCATTAGTATTCTTAACATATTGTGGTTTTCTGCTGAGAAGTCATTAGACGAACCACTTCTAATCTTTCCAAGTGCCTTGCAGTTTGTTACAGCAGCATGGTAGAGCTGACAACATGCTGTAGGATTAATAACAGAGCTCTTACTTTGCTCTAAATTGTTATATTTTAATATTGCCTCCATTCCCTCATTTGCGTTTTATCAACATGGGACTACTTCTTTTAGTGTTTCTCCAATCCAGTCAAGCTTTTCTTTCTGTTGCGGTTTGTGTTGTTCAGAGATTTTTCTATAAGATATCTTGGTCAGAACGCTCATAACGAATATGACTGCTTTGGAGAGCTGGGTAGTTCTCAACAGTTGTTATACCGAGTGCCAGATACTTGCTTTTATTTCGAGCTGCAAACACCATGTTTTATTTTCATTGTTAGACTCTGTTTGCCTCCAAAAAAAGATTACAAGTAGGGCACAACTCACACCCAACATATGTTTTTGGCCTTTTTAGTTTCGACGGGTGAAACCTGCTGTAAATATTGGAAAATGCTCTTTTTCATACCTGGGTCGAGAGAAAATACCCACTGTATGCAGTTTACTACTTGGAATCAGGTGCAAATTGTGCACACACTAGTTACTGCATTGAGCACTAACAGTGTGTATGTTTATATGTAGTGTAGTGCGATCCTAGCTGGAAGGCAGCTGGGTTCAGCACTGAGTCAAAGGCAGAGATGCAGTCAGAAAGAAATAGGAGGGGTAGCTGGGTTGTTAAGGGGCAGGGGCGTAGCTAGAGCTTCTGGCGCCCGGGGCTATCCCTCAAATTGCCGCACATGGAATGTAGCGGGGGGGGATGCTGGGTAAAAAGAACGGCGAGCACTTGAAAGAGGTCTAACAGACACGTCGTATCGCCGCTAATAGTTACCTCGATCATGCATGACATGGGCCAAGGCTACACAGTTGAATACACCGGCAGTACAAAGACATACAATTGATGGACGGAATGCAGAACAAATCAATACATTCACCCACAGTCAAGAGATCTGAGTTAAATCCATCATTCTTTTGCTCATCGTGCAACCCCAGTTTAGACTTGCTCATATGCAAATCAAGACTGATTTGCATATGGCTGGGTTCAAACTGGAATGGCACAGGGAGCAAAAAGCGAAGGCTTTAGGCCCAGATCTCTGTACTGGGGTGAATGTGTGACATTGTTCTGCATTCTGTCCATCAGTTGTTCTATTTGCAATAATAATATATAAGTACAGAGGTATCAAGGTTAACTTGTTAGCAACCTCTGGCATATTTAACCAAAAATATGACCAGAGCAGTGGCAATGTGTTGGTCTGAATAGATGTTATTACACATTCCTAAACTGAGGCTAGTAATAACTCATCGAATTTGTTTCTGCTTTTGAGCACTCCTCAGGACTTTTTTAGTTTTAAAAAGTTCATAATTGTGTTGTATGACGGTCAGATGCTTGCTAACCAACATGATTTCAGATCTGCGCTGTGTTTATTCGCAATCGTGGCTGCGACTCTCTTGGTGATGGCTCACAAATATGACTGGACACTTTCACTTTCATGCACACTGCGTCCCCTGTCCAGCTTGCTGCCCTGATTTCCCATAACTTGCTGTTGGCTTTTTTTTTCTTGGGAGATTATTGATGCCTGAGTTGCTCACTGTAGGGCCATTGTCTCCGGCCTGGGTCAGGCTTGCCCTCACAGCAGCTCACTTGTAGTCAGTGTCCAAGGACAGTCAAAACCTTGTCTTGTTGCAAAGCTGTAAGAGGAATATGTCCTGGAATCGGATGTCAACCTAAAGTCTTAAGGTGCCGCCTTCGTGTGTAAGTGGCCTTAACATCCAGAGTCACACTGAGAAAGCATGAGCTGTTCTTGGTGGCCTTTGGTGGGAGGAGGTAAGAAACCTTTAAGGCAGCTGGTTTTCTTTCCTTTGCACCCTGCATTCTCAGTGACTATGGCTACTCTAGAGCAATGCATGTAAAACGTGACTTGCATTAGCATAGAACACATGCTGATCTCTTGTGCTGTGCCTACACACATACTAGAACAGAAATTTAACTTATTAGGTGGTGGCTATGGAATATCAAAATAAGGAAAAAAGATACCAACCACTTGGATGCTAAGGTACCTGATATTCTTCCATGTAATTTCCATTGAAATCAATGGAAACTCCATGACGAGTTACCCTTGTCATTAGCATCCAAGTGGACTTGGATGCTAATGACAAGGGTAACTCGTCATGGAGTTTCCATTGATTTCAATGGAAATTACATGGAAGAATATCAGGTACCTTAGCATCCAAGTGGTTATAAATTGTTCCTATCTATTGCCAACGACACCAAAGACAACAATCGCGAATTTCGATCTGAAGCAAACTTCAGTTTCTTTATCGCCTGCTGTTCGGTGCTCCGAGGCATGACAGGCTGTCTCCTAAACCCAGGCTAGCTTGAAACCTATGCTGAATAATTCTGTGTCTGGGACCCTATGCTTCTTTACCCCATTCAGTTCTGAGTTTTTTCTTGGAGATCCATCGATGAATTTAACCATACATAATAAATAAAGCTCCTTAGGGAGTGCCAGTTTTCCTGATAGAGTTAGAGTGTGAGTCAAAAGCAAACCAGCTGAAACCTGGAATGGCTTAGGTTCCTCTCACAAATTAAGATACTAAGGGAAAGAATGAAATTTTAAATGTGGCCGACAAATAAGGAAGAAATAATCTTTGTGAGATTTTTAAAAAACAGATGGAAACTTCATAGCTCTACATGATTATCCATAGGGGATGAAAGAAGTAAAGCACATTTTATAAACCCATAAAAAACACCAAACGAAACCAGGTGTGAGAACAATTGCATACATGAAAGTAGACTCACATAGCCCCAACATCAGAGTACAAGTGTCCTTTGCAATACCAGTTGTTTTGTGTTCAGATAGTTACAGCCGGTAACTGTATGCACACAAATAACAGAAGGGAGTAGTCCTTTAAAATCTAAAATATATTGATAGATGAAGAAGTCAATCAGTGAATCAAAGTTGATACATCATTAAAAGTTGCAAGGATCAGATGCCTTTAAAGCACAACTGTTGAGCTCGAAACAGAGATGATGTGCATTAAGAAAACGATGGGCCATAGGCATAAAAATCTGGTTACAAAGTGCTGGCTACATATTGCGACCAGTCAGGATTTATAAGAAGTACTATAGCTTGATTCTTAAAAATACAAATCATTGTGGGTCTGAATCTGACCTACCTTATGAAAACTAATAAGGTAGATCACACATTGCGACACAGTACTATTGGAGAAAATTACAGGGATGGTGGCCCCATGTATGTTACCTTTTAGTCATTTACATTTTTGATGTTAAGTGGTGTAATATGCTAGTGGTGAAACGTTTTGATTTATGATTGGAAATGCAATAGGTGGTCTCGCAATTGTTTGATTTACAGCTATTGACATCGCAAATGTTAGTGTATAACTGTAATAAAAAAAGGTAAATCAAGCCTTTAAAGCATGCAGTGTAAAAAGTGACTGAGTGTGAGGGCCCCTGAACAGCTGTACTGTACAGCTTCCCCCTCTCCTGTCCCCAGCAATTACCTGGGCAGCCTGCTCCAAATATAATTACCACTACCCTCATGGTCAAATTTCGGTCACAAACATTTCTCACATCATGTATGATCACCTGGTTCATTATCCATCGTAGCCCTTTTCCCCTTCTTGGGCCTCTGTCTTCGGGTGGGGGGGAGGGGGGAGGGGGCTTGTCCGCTCTTCATAAAGATTGCTGTGCTTCGCCATGCCTTTGTTCTCCGGCGCCGCTGCCTCCTGGTGCTTCTATCTCTTATAGTGAGCCCTGGTACTTAGGCCTCACCGCAGTAGCTGCCCGATGTAACTAACTTGTGTGCTGTGCGGAGCAGAGGCCCTTTTCTTTCCCTGCTGCTTGGCCCGGACTCTGATACAATGCTCCCGACCTGCCTTTCATTTCCAAGATGCACGTGGCCACATTGCGACATGAACATCATTTGCAGGGAGAGACTCCGCTTCTTAGTGCCTCAGCCCGCAATTCCCCTTCTCTCACGTAGGCATTGATGGTTTAACCTCTATAGTCTTGCCAGGTCCCGGTCCGCCAGCGCGTGATGGTAGCTTGCGTCACTGCTGCATTTTAACAGCAGTGCGCAGGGGCAGGCCAAAAATGATGCCCAGGGCCGTCATTCGTAGCGCTTCTGGCGCTACATGATTGACGGCCCTGGGAACCACATGCAAGGTACACCGCACCACCGCCACTATGCTAGGAGGTGGTGCGTGCGTCCCATGCAGTCGGTGCGCTTTCAGTTACGCAACTGCACGTCAAGTAACATGCGCAGAAAGGGCTCCTCAGTCAGTGACAGACTGTCAGCTGCAGGTGTAGGGGGGGGGGGGGGGGGGCGGTGTGTCGGTGATGTGTGTGTCAGTGTCCACTGTCCCCAAATAAACGCTGCCGCCACTAAGGTCGCACATCTGCCACCCCCGAAATAGTGCCGCCTGGGGCGGATCCCCCCCCCCCCCTTAGCTACGCCAGTGTGAAGGGGAAAGTGGATTTTTACTGCTTCACGATGTAGTGTTCTTTGAAGTGCTGCGTCTTCAGCTGTTTCCTAAATTAGAGTGAGGTTGGGGCAATCATGAATGTGGTGTTGGTTCATAATGATGTTGGTCCACGACCTGAGCTCATAAATTGAGAAGGCTTGTTGATTTCATTTTTTTTTCCTTTTATGCACTTCTTCATATCCACTCTGATGAGCAAGTGAGCCAAGTGCCACTAGAGATGGTGCACTGATTTTTAGATGGATAGGATAGGCCTGTCCTAATTGCTTTTTAGGTGGAGTCTAGCGTTGCAGCACATGCGCTACTCGCTCTGCGAGGCACGCTGTGGTAGAGTATGTTTTAGAAGTGGTGTGGAAGCCCCACTCATATTTTTCATCGGCTGGTATCATTGTCCATGGTAAATGCTGGCTTCCAATTGATAAAGAGGTTTCTTAGTCCCTCCTTGTTACTGCCCTGTCTCCTCTTGTGACCGCGCATTAGGACTGGATCTTTTACTTGCGACGTTACACTGTCGCCTTCATTAGTCACTAAGCACTTTTTTTCCCATTCGGCTTTGGCTATCGCTGCCGCAAATATAAACAAGCGGCGTCAGCTTCTGTTTTTTACACGACCTGTCAAGACCTCTCCGAGGGACCAGTGTTTACAATCACTCAATGGTCGGGCAGAGACATAACAAAAAAAAAGCATTTTCTTCCCCCTATGAAACCTAAAGCGGCAGCCTTATTGTCACCGAGCTCTAGTGTTTTATTTTCCGTGCAGCTCGGCATTTGGAGAGTTGGGCAGGGGAATTACTCCCCGCCAAGGGCTCTAGTTAGGGGGAACGCCTGCTAACACCGGGATATTGACACAAGGAGAGAAATTGGTTTTCTATCACCTGAAAGGGAAGTAGGAGACATGGACGAGTGGCTGCGCTGGGGAGGCGCAGGCCGCAGATATCCGCAGGCCTGGCGCCGTCATCCCCAGGCACAGGCAGATACAACCCGGCATTCTGGGGCGACGAGCACAGCCCAAATGTCAAATTGGCCTTCTGGTTCAGCAAGAACCTGTGAAAATGCGAGCACAAGACCAACATTTTATGACAAATTTCGTCAAATATTATGCTGTCAAATACTTACTTTGAAATCACAGCTGGGCTTCCCTGGCAGTTCTTCCTTCTGAGAGCGATAAAATAACTATAATGAACTGGGTAATAGTTATTCTTAACAGTTGTGGGCATGAAGACATTTAAAGGATTTGTGTATCTAAATTAATATATCGTACATACAGTGTGTGTTGTTTCACCATAGGATCACGTGTAGATTCCCAGAGTGGCAACCATGGCTTGATTTGAGCCTCATTATTTATGACCAGCACTTATTTTAGTTCATCGGAAATTTCTCTAGAGCAAGAGGGAGGAAACACACAAAGGGAAAGAAAGAGAAAAAGACAGACGGAGAAACCGTCACAAATGGAGAAAACAGGAACTTGCAGGCGTGAGATAAAGATACAGGTGTTGTCTGGGGTTGAATAAAGAGGCATGAGGTGGATTCAAGACTGCACAGCTTTGGTATTCAGCGCGCCAAGATGTACTAGCTCCACCACTTGCTTCTTAGCAATAACTTGGGCTCCAGCATGCATTCTTTTACAAATTAAGCACTGTGAGACCTCCTTTTCAATTGATGATAGATTTGGTTAGTGGCATGTCTCGTGTATCAGTAAAAAAAGCACAACCACCAGTGCAGCTCTGTAGAAAATCAATAAATAGGGTGAACTGCAGTGGCAAAGTGGCATGGGAAGGTATTCGATTTACACATCTGCCAGTGTCTCAAATGCTGGTGGCAACAGGCAGAGACTTTCACATGGGGGAGGGGTGAAAGTAGGGGTCAGAAAATGCCATTGTTTGCAGGGTCGGATTGGGATAGAAAATAGGCCCAGGCACCAACATAAAAGTGTCCCCTATTTCGTTAAATATAAAGCTAAAAAAATGATCCAGGTTTGCAAATTGGGGCAGTGTGAACTTGTGCGGGCACGCTGTGTAAACGTTTTGCTATATATGGAAGATTGCGTGGATTTGAGCTCACTGGCATCAATGTTAATTTTAATATCATGAAAACTAATAGTAACAAGCATTTGCAATGCAATAGGTCTTGTATTTACGCGAGCTTGAGCTATCGCCATTGCAAATGACAATGCCTTTTATTTTTGTTTTCATTTTTAAAACCTAGGATCCATCCTGGCTTTCCCGCTTGACCAGATTGTGGGCTCTTGGAGCATTGCCTTATTTCACTGCTCCTTCTTGTCCTTCATCATTACTTTTGAGAGCTCCTTGAAATACATAAGAACAAGAAGTGCACTGTACACAAATCCAGTGAATCCCATTCAAGAGTTCCTGGTGTGGATGAGTGTTGGATGCTCAACAGTGTCAAAGGCGTCTGAAAGAGGCCTAGCAATATCAGTAGGCTAGTTCGTCTTTATCTGTGTTTAAGAAGATGTAGTCAGTAATGTGGCTGTTTTTGTGCTGCAGCTTGAGCTAAAGCCAAATTGGTAGTTGTATGGGAGATGACTGACACTGATGTGATCTTGAATTTTGGCATAGGCTTCTTTCCAGTGGTCTTGCCGATGAATGGAATATGAATGAAGAACTTCTAATTGGCACGGCCATCAAGGTCTAGTGAAGGCTTCATGTGGGTGTGGGAGGATTTTGCCTGTCTTGAGAGCTCATGGGAAAGTGCCTTGAGTGAGGGTTCACAGTGGTGAGTAGAATTAAGAGTGCTTCTTCACAGAAGACTTCGATGACCGATGAGAATAAGAAATCATCTTCATAGGAGGAGGCTGTTAAGGAGTTGAGGTTTTTGCCAATCTCTGTGAGAAACCGGGATATGAAGGATGACCATTCTGGGATGCTACGTAGAGTGATAGGCTTAGTTTTGTGACTATGCCATTGAATCACTTGTATTCGGTCAGTTTCACCTTTACAAAATGACTCCGACCGATCAGCGATGCACTAACAAGGGTGATGGTATCAGTTACACCCCTATGGGAGTATTATACTTCAGCAGCCTAAAAGCCTCCACACAGCGTCTGGTGCCCAAGTTTCTACAGAGTTGTCAGCCAACGATGCCCAGAATTTCGATAACCAGGGCAGAAAAAAAGAAGACGTGTAGCTTTGATTCCTCTGCATGGTCACAAGCAGCACAGCCCAGAGTAGATGCATCTGCCCCTTTGTTCGTGAAGGCGCGTAATGGGAGGGTCCTGACTCCAATGCCTAAATTGGACATAGAGTTTCCTTGCTAGCGCAGGTTGTATCTCATCCAGGGCAGGCTCTACGCTATATTGATGTGTGACCCTCATAAACAAAGCTGCCAGCAGGCCTACATCCGAACACCCCTGTTTTCTGGCAAGTCTGTCGTCCCTGTATCCCTGCACCAATTACTTCTGCAAAACTGACACAGGCTTCCTCTGGGGTGTGCCATAGGCTCGCTCTGCCCATATTCTGAAAGGTGTCCCTAACATAAGCTAACCATGGTATTTTCCCAGGAATATATGACGATACTCAGCAAACTAAAACAACGCATACTTTTATAACATTGTTTTTAGTTCGCAAGTACCGTTACAACGCATTTTTCTTTAACGAATTCCATTACTTTGCATTTGCTTTCAAATGCATAAGAAATGTCTTTGCAGCGGATCCCAATTCCCTGCATAGATTTACAACGCACATTTTATAAAAAATAACCCCCCAAACACTATGCTAATTTCTACAGCCATATAGGAGTCATTTTACCGAAGGCACTGGCTGGATAGAGACCTTGCCTGAAAGCTAACTTTAACTCGCGCTGCATTGTTAGAAACAGTAGAACTTCGTTTATAAACATTTTACTATACTGTTGAAATTGAAGCTTAAAGTTTAAAACTTGCGCCGCATTTTAGAAGTTTTAGAAACTTGCCTTTAATTCGCATTGCACTGTTTAAACTGGAAAAGTTAGCCAGTCTGCTACTAGCGACCTGTTTCTCCTACCGTTGGCCTCAGAGAACAGCCGCACTACCACTGGCTACCTAGACTTGCTCTCAGCCAATCAGGTGAGGTGGGGGCGGAGTCTGCTCCAACTCCGGAGCACAGAAAAGAATGTCCGCAGTGCGAAAGCATGCAGCGGGCAACCCCGTCTGCGCTTGTCCGCGGCTGGCCGGGACCAGGGGCCAGTCACTATGCCCAAAAAAATTACTTGCACCATAGCAGAACTTAAATACTTAGCCCCTAAACTTGGTCTGTCAATAATTACTAGATGAACTCGGGCTCCTTCAATCTGGTCATTCATCTGAGTTTGGCAAAAATAGAGATCCTGGTCAAATCTCAAGCCAGATTACTGTACCAACCAGCCAAAGCATAGCACGCTCTGTAAAATAACTAAACATATTTCGTGGGACTCATCGGGCAGTGTGGATGCAGGATTTATACCTTTTGGAACCAAGGCATAACAGGCAACCTAAATATCGGTGCTAGATATTTTAAAGTGGTACAAAAGGGGGTGGTGATGGACGGAGCATCTGAACCAATCAAACACTCACACCCAGTCAACAGATCTGGGTTTAATCCATCACCGTTCTTTAGCCCACTCTGCCACCCCAGTTCAGATATGGCCATATGCAAATCAGTCTGACCCTGTGCCTCATGGGAACAGTCCAGCCCGAACTGCCAAGCCATGCCTTCCCTGGACCGGAAACAAGCTTCCGAGGACCAGTTTCTGGCATTACAGTCATCTTCAGCCCGGCTTGCTCAAATCCAGTGGCAAAGTGAGCAAGGGACTCACGTCCGAGCATACCCTGCCAACTTATGGCGAACAAAGTGGTACAAAAGGGGGTGGTGATGGACGAAGCATCTGAACCAATCAAACACTCACACCCAGTCAACAGATCTGGGTTTAATCCATCACCGTTCTTAGCCCTCTCTGCCACCCCAGTTCAGACATGGCCATATGCAAATCAGTCTGACCCTGTGCCTCATGGGAACAGTCAGCCCGAACTGCCAAGCCATGCCTTCCCTGGACCGGAAACAAGCTTCCGAGGACCGGTTTCTGGCATTTCAGCCGTCTTCAGCCCGGCTTACTCAAATCCAGTGGCAAAGTGAGCAAGGGACTCACGTCTGAGCATACCCTGCCAACTTATGGCGATATTTTAAAGACTGCACCCTACGGCTTAAGGATTTTTTTGACAGCACATGAGATCTTATGTGAAGAATCTCTTGTTTGTTCATCTACCTGCCCTGAATAGCCCAAGAAGACACCTATCAATCCAATTTCGACCCCACAATAATTAAAAATTGGGATGACAGAGTGACTACTTTTTGATGATTCGGTCGGACCGCAGTATTTGATCTAAAATTGGACTTTTAGTATGGATTTTTTTGTAAACTATGGTGCTTTGTAAATCCTCTGGTGTTTGAAAGTAAGGAGTGAGTATCTGCATAGGTTCTGAGGAAGGTGGTTGTAATATACCAAACCCACCAAAACGCGCGTCGACCCTGCGTGGAACCCTGTAGAACATTCTGTGGTTCTAGTTATGGCAGAGGTTTTTCCTCTCATATAACACACTACTGTGTACAGATACTGGATGCATATGGCTGGTGTGAAAGTGTATGAATCTGAGTGATTGTAGTGTGATAGTATTTATTGTATTTTATAACCAGGGGTTTATGTGTTTCTCTTTTTTTTTTTAAACAGATTTTATTTGTCATAGGTCACATCTATTGCATAGCTCCGGAGTCCGGAGTCTGCTGCACACATCAATAGATCAGCAATAACATATTAGACTTTTGTAGATAAACTAACAACACCCCTCTCCCCCAACCCCCGTTTGCACTGATGCTGCCACTTATTTACAGTATAAAGTCTTAAATGAACGTACCAAGTCCAACGAGAGACTCTATCCTCTCCACCAACGAACCACCTGTCAAATCGTCGGGAGAGCGGCCCTCTCTGGCGGCGGATCCAGGTCCTGCCCGCGGTAGTCCGCCCACCTCTTCCAGATCCTAAAGTGTTTATGGGGGCACCCCCTAGCCATAAATATAGGTTGCTCGAGTCCCATACAAAAGTCCATGTCATTTTTCCAGGCAGTCAATGGCGGAGCTTGAGGCGCCTTCCACGCCTTGGCAATGTCCCTCTTTGCCAGTGTAAAGCCCAACAATAACAGGTGGTGCTTGTACCTGTTGCCCCCAATCCCATCCATCACATGCAGCAAAGCCAATTTCGGCGTGTGCGGGAGCTCCCATGCCAAAACCTCGGACAAACAGGCAAACACCCCACTCCAGAATCTATGCAACGCAGAGCACCCCCAGACTGTATGCAAAAGTGTACCCTTCTCTGATCCGAAGCGGAGACAATCAGAGGAGCTAATCATGCCCGCCCTCCATCGGCGCTCTCAGGTAAAATATGTGCGATGTAGCTATTTAGACTGTATCAGGCGCAGACGTGTGGAAATAGCCGCCACCCTCGGGCTTGCCAATGCCTTCATCCAGTCCTCTTCCTCTAAGTCCCCTACCCCTCCCCCCCCCACGCTGTCCTAAGTCTGTGTAGGTCAGTGGAGCAATGGTGAACTAAAGTTTGGTAGATACGTGAAATTGTCTTATCTGGTAATTTGCCCATAAACACTTTGCCCTCTAACGGGCTAAAATCGGGCTGGGGCCCTAGGTCAGTCAGATATGGCGCCAATGCGTGCCTAACCTGTAGGTATTTAAAGAACTGGGATCCTGGCATCCCATACTCGTCCTGCAGGTTCTGAAAGGACTTCATGGTACTACCCGACATTACATCCCCCAGGGAGGAGATTCCTATTGCGTTCCCACCCCGGAAACCCTGCAAAGCATCTAAACGGGGAAGACGACCATTTCGCCAGAGAGGTTTCTCTCGGGTCAGCACATTCCTCCACCCCATCCTGCCCAGCGCTCGCCTCCAGACATAGAATACCACCTGCGTGGCGGAAGGAAGGCAATTTTGAAGCGATGCTGAGTACAGCAGTGTATGCACGGATGCTGAGCCCATTAGGTACCGCGTAGGCCGGGTCTCCCCTATCACCATACCACCACTCGTTGGGAACCAGCAAGTGCGCCGCCTGATAGTAGGAGAGAACATCAGATGTAGCAAGCCCCCCCAGTGTAGGAGTATAAAAAACACGTTCGCAGAGCCACCCGTGCGATCCCCCGCTCCCACAGAAACCCACCCAGCACCGAGTTGACCTGTTGAAACCAGCGGGGCGGAATCCGGTATGGATGGTTTTGTAGTTGGTACAATAGACGGGGGAGCGCCACCATTTTGAAGATGGCCGACCTGCCATATATCGTCAGAGGCATGTGAGACTAAACCTTCAAATCCTCGCGCGTGTGGTCCCATACCAAAGTGAGGTTGCGATCTCCGGAGGCAGCCGCCTCTTCCGACAGGTACACCCCCAGGTATTTCATCCCTCCAACCGCCAGCTGAAGGCCAGAGGCCCAGGCTCCCACCTGCCACAGTCCACCAAGTACCCACAACGTCGATTTGCCCGGGTTCATATAGAGGCCGGAGGTTTCACCAAAGATCTGCAGAATACGTAGCAGCCCCGGTCCCGACCGATCCAAGTCGGTAAGAAAGAACAAGACGTCTTCAGCATATAGTGCTATTTTGTCGGTGAGGCCCGGCGACCACCTAAAGCCCTTGAGCTGGGCGTCTATGCGCACCCACGCCGCCAAGGGCTCCATGGCGAGCGCGAATAGGTAGGGGGAGAGGGGACAGCCATGTTGCGTGCCCCGCCGGACCTGAAAGGAACGATAGATTGCTCCCTCCACTCATACTGACACCGTGAGGTCTGTATATAATAACTGTAAATAGGCCATGAAGCGCGGGCCAAAATTGAGACGCCGCAGCAGGGCAAACAGATATACCCAGCTCAGGGAATCGAAGGCCCTGTCCATGTCCGCTAGAAATAACGGCGCCTGCTCCCCCAAGCCGATATCGTGGCGTGGGCTCGTCTAATATTGTGGCGAGTCACCCTCCGAGGCATAAACCCCACCTGATCGGGCTGGACTAAGTCCGCAGTGTGGGGCCTGAGCCTATTAGCCAAGGCCTTAGCCAGGACTTTAGCCTCAACATTGAGTAGGGATATAGGGCGGTAGGGCGCATGGCTCTCGGGTGGGGGGTCTACCCGGTTTCAAGAAGACCACCACCTCTGCATGCCTCCAATCTGGGGGAAGCAGACCATCCTCCCGCGCCTCCTCCACTACCAGACGGAGATGTGGGCCCAGCTGTACATAAAACCTCCTGAAAAATTCGCACGGAAAGCCATTGGGGCCTGGGGCCTTTCCGGGGTTCAGCTCTCCCAGGGTTGCGCCCAGTTCATCGTCGGACAAGGGCCTATCTAATTGTTCCCGCACTCCGTCTGAGACTGACCGTGGGGGAAGATCGTCAATAATTCGCTGGATAACATCTTTCGCCAGGCATTCCCTGGGCGCATACAGATCCTCATAGTATGTCGCAAAGCTCTCCGCAATGGGCGGAGGCTCAAGAACAGGCTCCCCCTCCGAATCCAATATTTGGCGCAACGGCTGGGCATGGAGCGTGCCCTGGCACAAGCGGTGTAGCATCTTGCTAGATTTATCACCCCACTGGTACACCGACTTAGCGTGGCTAGCCAGGCCTGCCGTGCCTCCTCCATCAATATTGCGGTATACTGCTGCTGAGCCAGCACAAACTGTCGTCTGGCAGATCCGCCGCCCACTTCACGACCCTTACGCTCCAGCGCCTCCATATCCGCCTCCCGTTGCACCAAATCCCGTTGTCGCTCCCTACGTGCCGCCGCACACCAGGAGATAGCAACACCCCGCAACGTGGGTTTTAAAGCTTCCCAGAGGGTAGCTGGGGATTCTGCGGAGCCTAAGTTAGAAACTAGGTAATTATCTATTTCTTTGGTCAAGTGCTCCCTGTACTCATCCTTCAGCAGGTGCCACCCCGACATACGCCACCTAAATGGCTGCCTGCCTGGGCCTATTCTGAAGGTGAGGGCCACTGGCGAATGGTCCAACATGGCTCTCAGCGGATGTATGATGTTACAACGCATACTTTTACAACGCATACCTTTACAACGCATTTTTTACAACGCAGCATCCTTTACAACGCATTCCTTTACAACGCTTGCCATTACACCAAATTTTTAAAACTACTTTTACAACGTATTCCGTTACATCTCATACTACTTTTACAATGCATACCATTACATTGCATGTATGGTAAGTATCGGATTGTGTAGGGGTAAAAATTACTCTTCTAACTCCAGAGGGGTGCAACAGTAGGGTAAGTGTTGGATAGTGTAGGGGTAAAAATTACTATTCTAACTCCAGGAGGTGCAACAGTAGGGTAAGTGTTGGATAGTGTAGGGGTAAAAATTACTATTCTAACTGCAGCGGGTGCAACAGTAGGGTAAGTGTTGGATAGTGTATGGGTCCTATGCGTTGTAATGACTGCGTTGTAATGACATGCATTGTAAGGGATGTTGTGTTGTAATGACTGCATTGTAATGGTAGTGCGTTGTAAAAGTTGCGTTGTAAAGGTTGTTTCCCCTCTCGGCAGAATTGTAGCCGATAGTATCCTATGTGTCACTCCCCTAGGGACAAAGATATAGTCCAGCCTGGAGAATGAGTCATGTACCGTGGAAAAGTAGGTATACTCCCTGCGTGGGCCGTGTATATATCTCCAGACCATCCGTCCAGTCGAGTCCCGTGGCCATGGCATGAAGTTTAGTGGGTGGGCCCCCCGCTCCTCCACCTATCGCAGCCCAGCTCCATCACATCGTTCCAGTCCCCCCCAACCACGGAGAGGGTGTTCGGCATGTCACTCCAAAGTGACATAAGTCGCTCCACCAGGGTCCACTGTAACGGCGGTGGAGCGTAAACGCTACCCAAGGTCTACCTATCTCCCCCAATCCTACCCTGAACTAAGACGTATCAACCCCCTGTGTCGGTCCAGAGTTTCTCATGTGTGTAGGAGACCCTGCAGTGTATCAGGATCGCAACCCCCCTCGAGCCCCTTGTGAACCCTGAGTGGAATACCTGATGGAACCCAAAACGTTGCAAGCATAGCGCCTTCGTGCCAAGCAAATGGGTCTCCTGGAGCAGGAGTACATCAGCCCCGGCCCTTTTGGCAAACTGAAGAACCTCCCCACATTTCACCTTATCCAGCACCCCACGCACATTCCAGCTAAGTATGCGCAGGGAGCCGGGGGCTACCCGCCCTCCCCCCTCTGCATTAGACATGGTGGAAAAACTCTATGTAAGCTGTAGGTGTCTCTGCGACTCAGCGTCCAAACGGTGTGGCATACATGCAGCCTCAAAACATGGTCAAACAGTCCCCCCATCCCCAAACCCCCTCGCCAACCTCCACTCCACCCCCAACCCCGTACCTCACTAACATGGAAGCACCTGTCGCGGTCGGACTGTAGCCTAGTCCCCAACAGGGGAACAAGAACCACCCCCTCCAATGGATCCCAAATGACAACCCACAACTTTTGGACTTCACTCCCACCCACCCACTCCTGCGGGGCCAGGCTCCCAGCCCTGAAGAAACTAGCCCATCTAGACATCCATTCATTTCATACTTTAAGATCAGTTAGGAAGTCCCACGTGTCATTTCACCCCAGGTTGCTGTTCAGGTGACGGATCCTTCTGCCGGAGCACGGAGCCAGAACGAGAGCTGCGTCCGGACTGCGATCTCCTGTTGCGTCGCTGCTGGCTCCTGAGGCCTTCGCGGGGCCATCCCACTCGAGGAAGAGTCCGAATCTCTCTCCGGCGGCGTGTTGACTCGTAGTTTCACCGTTTCGTCCGTCCATTTAAACACTTCCTCTGGGGAGTCGAAGAACAGTGTGCGGGACTTGAAGATGACCCTCACCCGAGCCGGGTACAGCAGGGCATATTGAAGCTTGGGCCCCAAAAGCGAGCCTTTGCCGCAAGGAAGGATTGTCGCTGCTGCTGCACTAAGCGTGTATAGTCTGGGAAAATGAGGATGGTCGCATTGTCACACGTAAGGGAGGCCTTGACCCACGCCTGCCGCAGGATGGTGTCACGATCCGAGTAGTTAAAAAATTTGGCAATGATCGGCCGCAGGCGTACCCCGGGGGGGGGGGGGACTTTTGCATCAGAGCCCTGTGAGCCTGCTCCACCACAAAGCAGCGAGATAGCACATCTGGGGGGAGCCAGCCCGCCAGCCCGCCAGCCCTCCAGCCACCGGGTAAGGAAGCGCTCCACGTTGTCCCCCACACAGCCCTCTGGAAATCCCACGAAGCGTAGGTTATTCTGCCGAGCCCGCCCTTCGGCATCCTCGACGGGCATAACCAGGCCCTTCTGTATTTTCTCCATGTCCGCCACCTTCTTCTTTAGGATGGACACATCATCCTCCATCTCCGAGATGCGGGTCTCCGTTCCAGTGATGCGCTCGACCGCGTTCCTCAGATCCTGCCGAAGCAACATGACGTCCGATCCCACTGCCCCGATCTTGGCGTCCAGCATGTCCCTGGATTGGGTTATCGCCACCAATAGCGCCGCGTTGTCAGGTGCCTGATGCTGCGAGGCCCACCGCAGTGAACTTATCAATGGTCCCCTGCTTTGTGTGGCTGCCACCCGTGTGATCCTGTGTCATCGTGGCGCAGCCGGTCTCCCCAAGCGATAATTCTTCTCCCCACGGGATCAGCCGCAACCAGCAACACAGAGGCCAGGCAGAACTACTGTCACCAGGCGGACCGTGTCCAGCGCGGCGGGCTGCAGGGACAGTCCCCCAGTCACTGCTGCACAGGGGCCATGCGTCCGCGCCCCACTCCGTTGATGCCCACAAGGTATGAAGACCACCCCAACCGCAGGCCACAGGGGGGCCCTCTGCAAGAAAAACTCGGCGGTCGGGCCCGGAGCACCGCCGCCAGTGTACCTCCACTCAGGCACCTCTCCGCCAGACCACGGAGCCCCTCCGCCCTCAACCACCACTGAGGCCCGATCCGGCCACCGATCCTCCCTACCGCCGCGGTCAGCGGCCACCAAGAAAGTTCAGCCAAGGAAGTGGGGGAAAAGGAGGCTGGAGCGCTCTCACCGCCCCACGCAGGCCCACTCCAGCTCACCGCTCCTCACCAGGGTCCAGGCCACGCTCGTCCGCCTCTCAGGGCTCCACCAGCAGGCTGCCGTATTCCCAGACCTCACCCGGCAAGTTCGGCAGGCCCTACCGACCTGCCTCCACCAGAGCCCACGGGAGGGCCACCCAACTCCACCACGCCGCCGAGGGTCTCACTGCCCCGGTTGGTGGTATGTCGGGCACCCTTCCTCCACGGCCTCCTCAAGATGCCCGAAGTGCCCCAAAATGGCGGCCGCTCCGGAGAATCCCTCAGCCCGACCTCCTCAGGCGCCACAACGCTCGCCCATCTGCTGCTGCAGCAATGCCTCCTCTTATTCCGCACTCAAACACTGGGGCGCCGGATCGAAAGGAGCCCCTTCCGCGCCGACTGCACCTCGACCTCCGCGCTGATCACCAGTCGCACCCCGCCGGACTGGCGAAGTACGGGAGGTCCCGGCTTATTCTCTGCCGGCATCCAACAGGCCGCTCCACGGCGCCGGAGCTCCGCACGCCCCACCGGAGCCGATGTCGTGCCGCAACAACCACCGGAGGATCACCCGGAGGTAGGCGATCTCAACAGGATATGCCACTTCTCTTTAGATGCCTAGGGACAGGATATTTCTAAAGGATATTGCTCGGCTGGTCGGAGCTCACGCACTACACGACCGCCATCGTTGCTGGCCAAGCCACGCCCCCATGTGTTTCTCTTTTTGAAAACAATCCTGTTTTTGCTATGTATCTTTTTGTATTAAAATAGTAGCAATTAAATATTGAAAAGTTTATGTATCATGTGGAACTGAGATAAACCATGTACTAAATATTTACATGTAGAACATGTTATATTTATCAAAAATGAAAAAAGAATATAATAAGTTTAAAGGAAGAGATAAAAAAAGTACAATCAGGAAATTATATGTGTCATTGTTGTGTTTTGAAGGTTTATGAAAAGGATATGAACAATGTTCAAATGCATAAAATATATAGGCTATGAGGGAACTTTCTAGTGTTGTATGTATTATTTTCCCCGGCCTGAAGTATCTCTAGAGGGGTCCCTTTTCTCATGTTATTACAAAAAATTACTTACACCATAACAGAACTTAAATACTTAGCCCCATGGAATATACAACCCCTAAACTTGGTCTGTCAACAATTACTAGATGAACTCAGCCTCCTTCAATCTGGTCAGTCATCTGAGTTCGGCAAAAATAGAGATCCTGGTCAAATCTCTAGCCAGATTACACCACCAAACAACCAAAGCACAGCACGGTCTGTAAAAGAACTCAACATAGTGTACTTAAACACCTGGTCTGCAGTAAAGCATAAATTAGAATTATTCAACCTACTCGACACTGACTCGCCCAATATATTGTTCTTGTCAGAAACATGGCTGACTGAAGAAGTCACGCCTGATATTTTAGCTGCACTGCCAGACAATTATTACCTGCTCTCCGCAAATAGAACAGTAAAAAAAGGGGAGGAGATGCAGCTGCTATTAAAAAAGGATTATCCGCCATCAACGTCCCTCCATTGGCAATATAATTTTTGGATAGCCTAGTCTTCAAGCTAGACTTTTACAACAGCACCATGATATGTGTACTTGTGTACAGACCTCCAATTGCTATGCCTGCATCCCAAAAACTTTTTCAAATTGTATCGCATCCCTGACAATTGACTTCTCCAAAGTCTTGGTCATTGGTGATCTTAATTACTGGGTAAATGAAGAAACAGGGGGAAAAAGTGCTAGGGAATTGACCGACGCCCTACAAAGTCTGAATCTCTCACAACACATTCAAGCGCCAACACACAACAAAGGTCACACTCTTGACCAAGTATGGTTGATCAATCTGACCCTCCATAATTTGGAAATACAACCATGTATATGGTCTGACCATTATATAATCAGGTTAGGCAATATCTACATGTCTAGAACACCTTCTCAAAAGACCCTATCGAGAAACTGGCACCATATTAACTTAAAACGGAAACCTCCCAAAACTAAGGATAATGTAGATAATCTTGAGCGAGAAATTGCAGACTGGCAAAGAAAAGCTATCAATTCTCATGCTCCCCATGAACCTCAAACCTCACGCATTGGGGAACACAAAGCCCCTAAATGGTTTACGGAAGATTGTCAGTGTGCATGCAACGTTGAGGTCTTGAGGCGGAAGCCGGGACCTGGTGCGAATGAGCTATTTTATGCGAGGCTAATCTGATTTGAAACTGCAATACAGATCGCTTTGGAAAGATTTATGTTTTTAAAGTTTAAATTGCTGTGAAACGCTTACGCTTTCAAAAACTGCAACACAGACCGCTTTGGAAAGATTTATGTTTTTAAAGTATAAATTGCTGTGAAACGCTTACGCTTTTAAAAAATGCAACACAGATCGCTTTGAAAAGATTAACGTTTTTAAAGTTTAGATTGCTGTGAACACTTACGCCTCTGTTGGGCTTCACCCTCTTCCCTCTGCTCCCGCCCACCGCAGCCGATTAGGCGCTGCCGGGGACTCTAGCGGTAAGCACCTTCAGGTGAGGAGCAGGCGAGCGGCACAGTGCTCGGCCCTCCCACCTCAGATAATATAAATACGCCCCACTACAGCGCGTGCACCGATTGTCAGTGTGCATGCAACGTTGAGGTCTTGAGGCGGAAGCCGGGACCTGGTGCGAATGAGCTATTTTATGCGAGGCTAATCTGATTTGAAACTGCAATACAGATCGCTTTGGAAAGATTTATGTTTTTAAAGTTTAAATTGCTGTGAAACGCTTACGCTTTCAAAAACTGCAACACAGACCGCTTTGGAAAGATTTATGTTTTTAAAGTATAAATTGCTGTGAAACGCTTACGCTTTTAAAAAATGCAACACAGATCGCTTTGAAAAGATGAACGTTTTTAAAGTTTAGATTGCTGTGAACACTTACGCCTCTGTTGGGCTTCACCCTCTTTCCTCTGCTCCCGCCCACCGCAGCAGATTAGGCGCTGCCGGGGACTCTAGCGGTAAGCACCTTCAGGTGAGGAGCAGGCGAGCGGCACAGTGCTCGGCCCTCCCACCCCTACGGCTATAAATGAACTATCCCCCCAGGAAGCGCAGCGGACGAGCGCAGCGGGCGCGTCGACGGCGCGCCGAAGACGCGCCCAAGACAAGCCCGTCTGCGCCCGTCCGCGACCGGCTGGGACTAGGGCTAGACCATGCTGCCCGCCCCGGCCCCTACCCGAGGTCCGTCCTCTTGAGCTATAGAACCAACGGACAGGGCTTGTTATCAAGGGACACCCTTAGCCGTCTCTGCACTAATGGCATCCTGTCGCAGGGCTGCCATTTAACTACCCCGTCGCTACAACACATGCAGAGAGACCTAATCCCGCTACCGCTCACCATCTTCTACCTAAACACTCGCTCCCTGGTAAAACACCAGCTGGACATTTTTCTCTTATTAGACACAGAGAAACCGGACATTCTCTTGCTCACAGAGACATGGTTAAACCCCAACTCTGCCCCTGACATCATCGCGGCACTCCCACCTAACTACTACATCATCCACGCTGATCGTACCAGCGGGAAAGGGGGAGGAGTCGCAGCTATCATCCGTTCCAACCTGATCGTCACCTCCCTTGCTGGCCTCTCGTTGGAGGAGTCAGACAATCTTGTACTGAAAATTACCACTCCTGACTCAACAATTGCATGTGTCCTTCTTTACAGACCCCCTACCCCAATGCCTACATTTCCTATGAACCTGGCCGACCAACTCGCTAACATAGCACTCGAACACTCCAGAATCTTTCTGATTGGAGACCTAAATTATTGGTACAAAGACCCCCTAGAAGGCCCCCACTCAGCGGAATTATCGGACCTCCTCTCTAACCTAAATTTCACCCAACTAGTCTCCTCTGCTACCCACTGCAAGGGCCACATCCTTGACCAGTTGTGGTCTAACACCACCTGTACCACTGCCCCAAACATACTGCCATGCATCTGGTCTGATCACGCTCTCCTTCAATTTAACCTTTGCATCTCCCCTACGACCACTGCCGCACCAGCCGGAAGCGTGTCAGCCAGGAATTGGAACTCAGTCAACAAACCTGCTTTCTTAGAGTCACTAGCCAACACCATCCCACCTACTCAAGACGAGATCAATTCTTCGGTCTCCTCGCTTACCAACTGGCTCAACACGGCCAGGGATTCTCACGCCCCTCTTAAAAAAATCAAACGGGCGAGACGTGCTGACGCCAACCGGTGGTTCTCCACTGACTTAAAAGCAAGGAAACTGGCCTTACGACAACTAGAACGCCAATGGCGTCGGAAATACGACCCTGACTTAAAAAAATCCTTCACGAAAGCCAGGAAAGAATACATGACGGCCATCCTGATGGCAAAAGCGTCCTATTTTTCCTCTAAAATTCTGGAATCCACAAATAAGTCTAAGGACATCTTTTCCATCCTTAATGAACTTACAAATCTTGACACGGTTCGACCCAAGATCACCCCCACCCAGCCTTTATGTGATTCACTTAACATCTACTTCATTGACAAAATACTGGACATCAAAGCCAGCATTCCTCGACCAGTGTCCCCCCTCACTACCGGCATGTCAATCAAGCCAAATCACTACATCTTGAGTAGTTTCCCACCCATCACCCAGGATCAATTTCGGGAATTACTATTTAGAGTAAAATCTGGTGCCCCTTCAGATAGCTGCCCGCCCCACATCCTGAAAGAGTGCTTCCTGACCTACCCAGCCCCGGCCCTTACACTCTTGAACAAATCCTTGACTCTTGGTCTAGTCCCCACAGCTTTTAAAGAAGCTATTGTGATTCCGCTTCTAAAAAAAACAGGGGCAGACCCAGCCTGCAAAGTCAACTTCCGGCCGATTTCGCTGCTGCCCTATTTGGCAAAAGTCCTTGAGACACACGTAGCCAAATGCCTATCTAATTTCCTCGAGGAATCCTCCTGCTTCGACCCCCATCAGGCAGGCTTCCGGCCTGCTCATTCAACCGAAGCAGTAGTTACGACAGTTTTGGACATCCTGCGTGACTGTGCTGACAGACGTTCTCCACAAGCCCTGGTGCTCCTAGACCTCTCGGCCGCTTTTGACACGGTCGACCACAACATCTTGATCGACCGTGTCAAACAAGCCGGCGTCAGGAACTTAGCAGCCGGCTGGCTGAGATCCTTCTTGACTGACCGTAACCAAACTCTGCGCCTTGGTGACTTAATGGGCACCAAACAGGCCGTCACATGTGGAGTGCCACAGGGCTCCTCCCTGTCTCCTCACCTATTTAATCTGTATATACTCCCTCTGATCCAGACCTTAAGAGATAAACAGGTGAGAGTCTTCAACTATGCAGACGACTTACAGCTGCTGTTCACCATCGATAACACCGAAGACTCCATACGGCACTTCCAGTCCACCATGGGCTTCATTAAAACTTGGATGGACCAGAACCAGCTCAAATTAAATCCGGGTAAAACGGAACTAGTCCTGACCGGTGAAAGCAGCAAATACTGGGGCCCGCATTATTGGCCTTCTGAACTAGGACAAGCTCCAACACCTTCCCTGTCAGCCAAAACGCTTGGAGTCACTGTGGACAGTGACCTATCTCTTAAAACCCAAGTTGGTCAAGTGGTCTCCAAGTGTTTTTTCCAACTGAAGAAAATACGGAAGGTACGCCGCCTGCTCACACCCGAGGCACTCGCCCAGGTGGTGATTTCTACGGTATTGCCCCATCTGGACTACGCAAATGCCATCTACCTAGGTCTCCCTAACTACCTAGTTAAGCGACTCCAGATGGCACAGAACCATGCCGCAAGACTAATTCTGAACCAACCCAGGCGTCAGGCAGCTACCCCGCTCCTTAGGAAACTACACTGGCTCCCGGTAGCCCAGCGATGTGCCTTCAAAACTGGTTGCACAATTTTTAAGTCCCTTTACTGTAAAAGCCCATTATTCATCAACAACTTGATTTCCAAGTACACCCCGTCCCGCAACCTACGCTCACTCCATCAGAACCTCCTGCAGTCGCCTTCCTTCAACTTAAAACGTGCAGGAGGTCGTAGGTTTGCCACCCTCGCTTCCCGCTTGTGGAACTCTCTCCCGATGGAGACCCGGAATTGTCAAGATCTCCTCTCCTTCCGGAAAGCCTTGAAGACCTGGCTATTCAGACAAGCATTTCCATAAGTCTCTTCCCTCTATGTTCATGTTTCTGCTGATCATAGCGCCAAGCAACCAATCGGTGATAGTGCGCTCTAGAAATATTTAATAACATAACATAACATAACAAGACTTAAGATTAGCCAAACTCCAAACTTGCCAAACAGTGCGGAAACGGCGCAACTCCTACTCACCTGAATCCAAAGAGCACTATAAAACTAATTTCAGGAAATATAAACAAGCCATAATGGAGGCAAAAAAACAATTCTTCGCCAACAAGGTGATAAACTAAACTAATAAAACCAAAGATATTTTCAACACAGTAAGGGAATTATCTAACCCTGATCGTATCACTCCTCCAATTCCCGTTACTCAGAAACTTTGCAATGACCTAAGCAATTTCTTCATTGAAAAAATTTAGAAAATTCAGAAATCCATAGATACCAAACATCAGGAGATGGAAAATTGGGTTGTAAATGCCAACACTGACATCCTGACTACCTTCTCGTGCATAGACCAAGATCGATTCTTGGAGTACCTAAACATAATAAAACCGGGCTCCCCAAATGATGTCTGTCCACCTTAAGTACAAAAATCAATTTTCAAAGCATTCCCTAAGATCACCCTCTCTCTTTTGAATCCATCCTTAACTCAAGGGATAGTCCCACAAGCTTTCAAAGAGGCAGTGATTATTCCACTTCAGAAAAAACAGAGAGTTGATCGCCACAGGCTGGACAATTATAGGCCAATATCTCTCCTCCCCTTTTCGGCTAAGGTGTTGGAGACACACATAGCAAAGACTCAGCTCCTTTATTGAAAAAACCAACTTCCTAGACCCACATCAGGCCGGTTTCTGCACAGCCCACTCCGCGGAGTCCATTATTCTGTCTGTAATGGATGACCTAAAGGGGAAGGCAGATATAGATAGCACTCGAGCACTGATTCTCCTGGACCTGTCTGAAGCCTTTGACACAGTCAACCACAACATCTTGGTGGACCGTCTGCCTGAAGCAGGTCTCAGTGGCATGGCTCTGAAATGGTTTCAATCATTTCTTGCGGATAGAAAACAGTCAGTTTGGCTCTCTCCATACAAATCGGGCACAGTAAATCTGAAGTATTGAGTGCCACAGGGCTCATCCCTATCCCCACATCTTTTCAATATATATATCCGTCCTCTTATCGTTGCGTTACGGCAGATGGGAGTGCAAATCTACATTTATGCTGATGATATGCAACTAGTCTTCCCCATCAATGAATCTACAGAGTCTCAGGAATTTCTTAAAAAATCCATCCTGTTCATCATGAAATGGATGAACAAAAATCAATTAAAACTAAATGCAGAAAAAAAAAATCATCATCCCCCAACAATAAACTCCAGCATTGGACCATCCCACTGGCCCTGCGAGTTAGGCCCGCCTCCGACATTAAAAAACTCGATAAAAAGCCTAGGCATACACATTGACTCAGACTTAAACATGAACATGCAGATTGAAGCAGTTGCCTCCGCTTGTTTCCTCCAACTGCTGAAACTGAAGAAAATCAGAAGATTCTTCAGTAGAGAGGCATGCATCAAAATGGTCATCTCTTTGATAATGTCAAGAATTGATTATGCTAACTCTATATACCTAGGTCTTCAGCCCAATCCGATACATCGTCATGCAGCTAATACAAAACCAGGCCGCCAGAATTATATTCCAACAAGGCAGACGATGTCACAGCGAGTTGCACTGGCTTCCAGTGGAACAACGCACCAAGTTTACAGCCGGTTGTATTCTTTTTAAAGCCTTGCATGGGACCGGCCCTAAGTGCATTTCATCAAAAATTCATAAGTACATCACCCACCGTACTTTAAGATCTATGCACATGAACTACTTAGAGATCTCAGTTTGTAGACGCAAAAGAACAGGAGGCTCATGCTTCTCAATGTTAGGACCCAAACTCTGGAACGCCCTTCCGCCCCCCATTGAGACAGTGAGTCAGACCTCTTTCATTTTAGGAAGATGTTGAAGACCTGGCTCTTCACCGAAGCTTACAGTTCGACCAGGACCATCCGTACCAGTAACTCTTTCTGGAAAATAACTCCTCCAGCACCAAGAAACCGTTGGTGAACGAGCGCTATAAAAGTTCCAATTAACATAACATAACAACACTACCCTACATAACGCACTCCACAACACTACTCTACATTACACAACACTGTTCCCTACCGTAAACCCTAAACACTACCCTACACGACCCCCTGACTCTACCCTAGAACACTACCCCCCAGCACGACCATACCCGTCCCCTATACTGAAACACTCCCCTACATGACCCCCTGACACCTGTAACCTGCCCCCCTCTTTTCCCCATCTCGTTATCTCATTATAATTGTTTAAAATCTTTTAGGGATATCCTGACAGCTGCAACTTTCAACTGGGCTGCTTGCTTCTTAAAAAAGAATACATTTTTGCATGGCCAAATGGACTCTTGAAATGGATTTTTTTTTTAATGGCTGCAGTGTCATTATGCATGTGTGGTGAAACTGGGGCCACAATACTGTCATGACGCCTATGTGTACAGCATGTGATAATTCATATACGCATGTGCATCCTCACACCTTTTGCAGTCTTGCTACAGATTGCATTGCACATAATACAATACAGTCAGCCCTTGCTCAGGAGTAAATCGCTTTCTTGTCAATCTTAGCTCCCTGCTTTTTGTTGGTATTTTTCCTTCCTATTCTGTATTTATCCTCCTCCCCTAAAACATAGCTTGTTTGTTTGCCCTTTCTTTTTCCCTGTTAACGTCATGGAACCACTGTTTGAGTTTTTATTTGTTTTTATTTCATTATTTGTTAAGCACTCTCTGGGAGTGCATATCTTGGTTTTCAGTATATTTAAGAAAAACAGTGGTACTCGTGGACAATGTAGGAATACTCAATCATATGTAAGGTCAATGGCAAAATAAGCCTGAAGTAGGATGCCGAAGGAGAAACTTGTAAACATGCAGGCTGAGCTCAGTGTCCCATGTCAAAAAGAACCAACATGACAGGTGTGACAAATTACAACATAGAGCAGGGTTTCTTAAAACACATAAAAGACCATTTTTGAATCGACAATGTCCTACAACAGCCACCTTTCAATTTAGAAAGGCTGGATATGGTTCGTTATAGTGTGAGTCAACGACGTTTCGACCTCAAAAATAATTGGGGGTTTCATCAGGACATTAAAATAGGGGACACCAGAAATGAAACAATGAAAGACTAACTCAGCGAGGGACAGTAAGAACCATGAGTTTTGTAAAGTTAGTGCAGTTGGAAGCGTATCTGATGACACAAAACAATTTTGCGCCAGAGTTGATGGAGTGCACACCAAATGAGTGACAAGGAAGTGTTAACTAACATTGTTGAAAATGGCAATGTGTATGTACATAAGCGGCGTTCATTTTGTGTTCACTGTACCCCTTGTTGTAAGCAGAACGGATATCGCTAAAACACTGACTGTGTCATCCCGCTAGCATAGACCCATGCACACACGTACACGACAGCCATTTTAGGTATCATGGTCTCCTGGTTCACGATCGATCATCGGCACAATTCCCTGACCCTGCAAGCTTCCCCCATGTACCCTGACCGCCCCCGTTCTCACACGCACAAGTCATGAGCCCTCCCCTCCCGCATGACTCTGTCTCTGAGAATCGCACCCCGCGCCTGACCAACACCTCCTGTCCCTCCATGAATACCCCTCCTTTGATGACCTCTTCCTCTGAACCTAATTGTTTGCACGGACCGCTGGTCATCCCTTAGCCCGAGGATACAGTTTATTGCCCACTACTGTATGCACTCGTCTTTCTTGAAAGAAGCCACTATTGATCATGGCCACCCAACCCCCTGAGATTCGATCAGACACACACATTCCAATGGAATCAGCAGAACACTCAGCTGCGTGACAGCCCCCTCCTATTGCATGGAGGATAAGGGCCCCTACTGTAGCCACGTGTTGGAATATCTTCATACTTCACAATGTCTTGATTGTAATGAAGGATGTGTGTGTGCCTTAAACCTGTGTATAAAAGACGAAGCCTCAGAGAAACTTGTTAGAGCACCTCCCGAAGACACTATGCGAGTGTCCCAAATGACATGCTCTCCTCATGAGTAATAAACTCTGTTCTTGTTTTCCTACTTCCAGTGCCCGTCTCTTCATTTGGTAATTATTTATGATGGGAACGAAGAGTCGCCCTGCACCAGCAGCCTGGGCATCGGGTGCGATATGGGCTGACTTTTCCACAACATTGGATCCAGCCGGCGCTTTGGGAAAAATGAAACCAAGCGATTAATATTGTGGGATAAATCGAGGTAGAAACGGACTTAGCGGAGTGTCTCCTGTACTTATCCTAGTGAGGGGAGAAGGCCCCAATCTGGCAATTGGCAGAACATGGCAGTCTGTACTGATGGGCCACGCTGAGGACAGGATAATCCTTATTGAATGGGGACATGTAATTCTGGGTCAGGTAGGGAAAACATGGGCCGCTGAAGGAGGAAGGCAGGCAAAAACTAGTATCCTATGATGAAGGGTGTGAAGGAACAGGCTACGGAAAAGTAACTGGTGATACATAGAACGCAGCTGCATCTGGTAATGAGAAGCGTTGGGTGTGGGGTGCATGAGGACACGTCAGTCCATGTCCAAATGAAAAAACACAGGCCACAGAGGTCCGCCTTACAGAGACAATGCTGGGTTGTACGAGGTGCGCTCATAAATAGGTATATGTGGCGCAGTGAGATGTGCATGAGGCACCGTCTCAGCAGAACGTAATAAGACATCAATAGAGAGAGACGAGCATGGATAATCATGCGTCTCCAGGTTTCTACACTGTCTGGCTCTGAGACACGCATGCCTGCGATATAATCGACAGAACACTGATAATTCAAAGGAGAATAACTAGAGTGTTAACTGGAACCAAGTGTCAAGTGCAATCATGCCGGTAGCAAAAAGGATGGTAATAGTATTACTGGAAGCGATAAAGAGAGGTACAATAAAAACAGACATATAATGTGGGCATATTACAGTATAACAAATTATGCATCTACAATGACAATGGCTGTACAATAAGAGATAGCAGGTGGCAAATTGAATGGCCTAATTATAAAAGGTTAAAAACAGTGGGAGCAGAGATATGACATGTGCACCAATATTAAACGAGAGACCGTGTTGTCCAAACTATCATGAGGTCAACTGTTGAGAGTTGCAAGATAAGCGCGCCATTTCTCAGAGGTATTTGGTCCCTGGATAATGGAGTTGCAATGTGCCATCCACTTGTACTCCATCCTTTGCTGAATATGGGTGATTTCACCTCCTCTTTCATGGACAACAGCCACATCAATTACTTGCCCCTTGAGATCTTCCGCTGTGTGTCTTTTCCATGAACCAAAGGTGCATTGAGTACAGCACATCGTATTCCGTTTCGATGTTGGCAGAACCTGGTTTTAATAGGTCGTGGTATTTGGCCTGTATAGGGCAATCCTCATGGACACCAAATTCAGCATACAACATTACGTGATTTGCAATTTGAAAAGAAATTGAGTTCATTTTTTATGGTACCATGGTCAAAGAATTTTGTGTTAAAGGAAAAGGTACGGGCAATGCAATTACCACAGCGAAAATGACCTTTTCTAGAGTTCTTGATCTAGTGATGTTGGCTCATTGCGTGGAGGAATAACCCATGTGATCTTTGATGTTCTTACCGCGCTTGAAAGCAAACATGGGAGCTTGCAATGATGGGTCTATATTCTCAATTTAGTCCCAATTATTTGTAGTCTTGTTGCAAATTTTAGTTGTGTGGGTGCAGAAAGTGGTTGCACAACCCATTTTGTCTAGAGGAGACTTGTTTATTTAGGTTAGTAGTTCCGCTCTGGGACAACGCCAGGCCCATTTCAGAGAATTTTTCACTACTTTTGGGGGTAGGCCCTTGACGCTAGTTTGTCTTGTAGGTTAAAAGCCTCTCTGAAGTAATATTTCTTTTGGGTACAATTTCTGCGGAAGCGTAAGAATCGACCAAAGCATAAGTCATCACACGGAGCCCTAGTGTGATTGCTTTTAAATGCCAGGAGGGTGTTTCTCTCTGTGGGCTTTCTGTAGAGGCTAGTGTAAAGTTTTCCTTCATGATATCTAATAGTAAGGTCTACAAAGGCAATCTCTGTCTTGTGTATGGAGCATGTGAAAGTGAGATGTTTTTGAGTTTCATTAAGGTATATCAAGAAATGTTGAAAAGTGTGTTCAGGGCTATACCAGATCAGGAAAATATCATCAATATAGAGCTTCCAACATTTAATGTTGGAGTGGTATCTGTTGTAATCAGAGAGCAAGACTGTCTGCTCAGTATGGTCCACATAGATGTTTGCCAGGTTTTCAGAGCATGCTCGCATTCTTACTTTGTTCCCTCCAGACTCACCCATCTCTCCCCTCTTGTGCTCCCTCAGCGATGTTCCTCGGCAAAGCACCAGGTGGCGGATGCCTTGGTGATGCCAGTGCCAGTGTTTTAATCTCCACTGGCAAAGCCAATTACAACGTATTGAAAAATAAAAACATTATCTTTTTATATTTTCATCATGGCCACTGTGTTGCATGATGCAATGTTAATTGGCACTCTAAACAAGGGGTACCTCGAATAACCCTCCAGCAACTTGGTAGGTAAACAGAATAATGTACAAATAATGCCTAGGGACAATTATCAAAAGAAACAACAGTACGATGAAGAAATACTTCAATTATCCCTTCATATGAGTTTTTTAATCTCTCGAGAAAATCTATATCTTATTCAAATCAAAGTCCAAAGGCAATTCCAACAAAAAATCTTTGATACTCATTATTGTACGCAAACTTTTTTTGTATTTATTTTGCCACTTTCAATATGTGCGTGCACGTGTAATCATCTATTCACACATACAAATATTTACATAACAGAAAATATGTATTACACTTGAACAAACATATATAATCTCTTCCTCATTGCCCTATTGTTCAATAGGGATGCTCCCAATATTTTTCAAAAACAAGCATTACTTTTACTAGAGGATCACCATTTCTATGGGGTACTAAGAGGTATATTACTCCAACCTCAACCTTTTTATAGTACTCTTCACTTGTTTAACAATACTTTAAATTCTCATGGGTATCCTCAAATTTCTGGTCAACGCATTTCAGCCCCAATGGTACTGGGCCTCATCAGGACTAGGGCAGTTGAGCAAAACTTTCCCAAGATTATCCTAAGAAAATCAAATATGCCTTTTTACCTATACAATCTAATCAATACTATCTACACACATATACATATAAATACATACACAGGAACATAGGACCCAAAGGTCTTTTCTCAAGTTCATAACAATCTATTTCTTGGGGTGGCGGGCCATGAGCAATTAAACACCTGAGTGTGCATGATAAAAAGCTATAACTGTTTAATCACTCGTGCTAATAAACACAGGAAAAGTGAGGTGTAACCAGAAATGACTTTCTCACCACCATTTTTCTTACTGTGATTCAACTAAAAAAGTATGGTAAACCCACGAACCCAAGTAAAAAACCATATATACCACTTTGCTGTTGTTTATGATCGCCTCTATCTACGTCCAAATCCGTTATTTCCTTGCAAAGAGGCACTGAAAACAAAATTATACTGTAATCAACTCTATTGCACCTTAGGAAAACCACTTCTAATATACTTCAGTCTGTTAAATTGAAACATGCCTTTACCTAGTACTTATAACCTAGACAGCCATCTCACTTACTAATCACCGGCAGGACGTTTTAAATCACCACGGTGGCTTGAGGTTTTTAGCTTTAGGCTTGTGTGTAGCATAATGTTATTCTTCTGGTTGACTACATCGCCGCCGAAGAAAAAGAAGAAAAGGGGATTTAACTATAAATATCTTCTCTATTATACTGAATGCCCTTATTTGAAGTGTGTTTATATCACAATTCCTACCGTCAGTTTTATCTGCGATTAGGCCGTGTTTCAATCCGGCGCCATACCATGTCCATTGCATCACGTGACGCGGAATGGATGTTTGAAAGGCCTCAACTCTGACGAGGTGTCTAGTTCTTTTGGACGACAAAGTGAAAACAGACTACCGGTTCTATTATATCAAACTGGGACGCTATAACAAACTCTTTTAAATCAACACGTCTCCTTGTCTCACGTTCGATCACGTTGTCTTGAAAGAGAAAAACCTCGGCACTGCAGAGCTGTCTAGTTCTTTTAACCGAAAAAGTAGAAGAACAGAGTACACTTTAGAATGTATCAAACCGGTACGTTATGACAATCTCCTCCTAATCAACCAAAATACATCAAAATGCTAAATAAATTATAAAACAGCAATCATAAACAAAAAAATATGAAAAAATATATAGTGCACGTCAAATGAAGATTGTGATTCAAGAACACCTTATAGCCCACTACTGTACCGCCACCCCTTACAATCTTCTCATATTTATTGACTGAACAACAATACATACATATAAACCCCCGGTCAAAACTGTACATGGATTATGTTTGCATATCTCTTGAATCACACCTACTCTAGTTATTTCGATCTTATAGTAATAGTGCCCAGATTTCATCTTTATCGTTAGGCCTGTTGTGGCTGTATGGTACTTTTCAATTAGTCTGGCCTCCAATCTGATAAGTTTAGTTTGAAGTTCCTCTCTTCCAGCATTTCCAATTACACATAGTACCGACCATTTTATATCATTTTCAGAATGATTCTGGTTTTAAAAGTGGTGTACTAAGGGAACGCCCGTATTTTACACTTTATCCTTGATTTATGTTGTAAAATGCTTTTTTTCACTGCCTGCGTTGTTTGGCCTATATATTATTTATTGCATGGGCATTTTACACTGTACACAGTGTTTTTGGAATTGCAGTTGGAAAACACTTTTCGAATGTGTATGTGGCCATTGATATCTAGTTGTTTGGAGTCTTCTGTTAACCTACATGCTACACAATTTTGACATCGGAAGTGACGGACTACCGGTGGTAGACTAAGTAGGCCCCTTAGATGTCTTCTAGGACATTCAGTCTGTCTAGCTCATGGGTACTCACAAACTTTCTCTCGGGGGCCAAATTTACAGTGTGGTTTGTGGCCGAGGGCCGCACCAGTGGGGGCGGGGTCAGAGGGGAGGGGGCAGGGCTAAAACAAAAAGAAAACTTGTGACCATGAGGTTGCACACAGGTCCCTGCAGCAGATGCCTTCATCCACTGAGCCGCCAGACCCAGCATACATACATCTCTCTCTCCCTCCTGCCCTCCCTCTCCATCTCTCTCTCTCCCTCCTGTCCTCCCTCTCCCTCCTGCCCTCCTGCCCTCCCTCTCCCTCCTGCCCTCCCTCCTGCCCTCTCTCTCCCTCCTGCCCTCCCTCTCCCTCCTGCCCTCCCTGTCCCTCCTGCCCTCTCTCTCCCTCCCTCTCCCTCCTGCCCTCCCTCTCCCTCCTGCCCTCCCTCTCCCGCCCTCCTGCTCTCTCTCTCCCTCTCTCTCTCCCTCCTGCCCTCCATCCTGCCCTCTCTCTCCCTCCTGCCCTCCCTCCTGCCCTATCTCTCCCTTCCTCTCCCTCCTGCCCTCCCTCTCCCTCCTGCCCTCCCTCTCCCTCTTGCCCTCTCTCTCCCTCCTGCCCTCTCTCGCCCTCTCTCTCCCTCCTGCCCTCCCTCTCCCTCCTGCCCTCCCTCCTGCCCTCTCTCTCCCTCCTGCCCTCCCTCTCACTCCTGCCCTCTCTCTCCCGCCCTCCCTCTCGCCCTCCCTCTCCCTCTTGCCCTCCCTCTCCCTCTTGCCCTCCCTCTCCCTCTTGCCCTCCCTCTCCCTCCTGCCCTCCCTCTCCCTCCTGCCCTCCCTCTCCCTCCTGCCCTCCCTCCTGCCCTCTCTCTCCCTCTTGCCCTCAATCCTGCCCTCTCTCTCCCTCCTGCCCTCCCTCTCCCGCCCTCCCTCCCTCCTGCCCTCTCTCTCCCTCTCTCTCTCCCTCCTGCCCTCTCTCTCCCTCTCCCTCCTGCCCTCTCTCTCCCTCCTGTCCTCCCTCTCTCTCTCCTGCCCTCCATCCTGCCCTCCCTCTCTCTCCCTCCTGCCCTCCCTCTCCCTCCCTCCTGCCCTCCCTCTCCCTCCTGCCCTCCCTGTCCCTCCTGCCCTCCCTGTCCATCCTGCCCTCTCTCTCCCTCCTGCCCTCCCTCTCACTCCTGCCCTCTCTCTCCCTCCTGCCCTCTCTCTCCCTCCTGCCCTCCCTCTCCCTCTTGCCCTCCCTCTCCCTCCTGTCCTCTCTCTCCCTCCTGCCCTCCCTCTCCCTCCTGCCCTCCCTCTCCCTCCTGCCCTCCCTCTCCCTCCTGCCCTCCCTCCTGCCCTCTCTCTCCCTCTTGCCCTCAATCCTGCCCTCTCTCTCCCTCCTGCCCTCCCTCTCCCGCCCTCCCTCCCTCCTGCCCTCTCTCTCCCTCTCTCTCTCCCTCCTGCCCTCCCTCTCCCTCCTGCCCTCCCTCCTGCCCTCTCTCTCCCTCTTGCCCTCAATCCTGCCCTCTCTCTCCCTCCTGTCCTCCCTCTCTCTCTCCTGCCCTCCATCCTGCCCTCCCTCTCTCTCCCTCCTGCCCTCCCTCTCCCTCCTGCCCTCCCTGTCCCTCCTGCCCTCCATCTCCCTCCCGCCCTCCCTCTCTCCCTCCTGCCCTCCCTCTCCCGCCCTCTCTCCCTCCTGCCCTCCCTCCTGCCCTCTCTCTCCCTCTCCCTCTCTCTCCCTCCTGTCCTCCCTCTCTCTCTCCTGCCCTCCATCCTGCCCTCCCTCTCTCTCCCTCCTGCCCTCCCTCTCCCTCCTGCCCTCCCTCTCCCTCCTGCCCTCCCTGTCCCTCCTGCCCTCCTATCCCTCCTGCCCTCCATCTCCCTCCCTCCTGCCCTCCCTCTCTCCCTCCTGCCCTCCCTCTCCATCTCTCTTTCCATCCAGCTCTCCCTCTCCCTCTGTCATCTCACTGTGTGTGTCTGTCTGTGTCAGCCTTCAGCCCGGGCTGATACAGCTTCCTCAGCGCACACACAGAAAGATCCCTATCTGGCAAGAAGTTTCTCAGACTAAAATGCAGTTTGCGCGCGCCCTTCTGATAATTACAGGAGTGTCCACACGACTGTGAGTGAATGGACACCGCATCAGGGTGATTAAGGGGGGGTGGGGGGCAAAGAGACAGCCGTCCATCAGTCGCACCAAAGTACTTAGCAGGTCGTTAAAAGACCATTTACATATTATTGAGGCTTTGCTGTAGTGCCCCTGCATCTCCACTCTGACAAACATCTCGCCCGGCTCCACAGAGCAGAGGCGCTAAGGGGTGAAATACAACAAAGCCTCTGCTCTGTGGGGGCCGGGGGAGCGGTGATTATCAAGGTCTCCGAGCCCAGCACTGCTGCGGGGTGTTTGCCAACACTAATAAATTATTTTTTTAAGCACAGGTACGATTGTCTCGAAGGTCCGCGGGCCGCCAAGGAAGGCTTGCCGGGCCGCATCCGGCCCGCGGGCCGTACTATGAGTACCCCTGGCTAGCTGCTCTCACCAGTTGTTGCAGAATATTTTTTCCTTTTTTAAAGGCAAAAAGTGGTATCTGGATACCTAAAGTTTCAATTAATTTCCAATTATTCTGAATAATTTTCTTGCCTTTGTTTGCTTTCGTGTCATATGTGATTACGCAGGTCAAAGGAGTGTTCTTATCATGTGGTTTAGGGATAAGTAACACTTCTCTGGGTGTTTACCACGCTCTTTTCAGTGCTGATTTTACCAATTTCTTAGGGTTGCCTCGTGATGTCAATTTATTCTTAAGTAATTCTGCAATGGTAAAGTAATCCTCCTTGTTGATACAATTCCTCCTAATGCGGAGGAATTATCCATATGGCAGATTTTCCTTTAGCGTACGCGGGTGAGTGCTGGCAAAGTGTAAAAGGGTATTCCGGTCTGTAGGTTTTGTATACAGAGTAATTCCTAACTGGCCATTTTCATGTTTAATGAATATATCAAGGAAATGTATCTTTTCATGGTCCCTAGATATGGTGAAATTGAACTCCCTGGTTCTTGAATTTAACCATTCATGGAAATAAGTCAATTGAGATTCCTCTCCATCCCAAATTATAAAAATGTCCTCTATATAAGTACACCAAAACCCGACCTGGATCTTATAGGGGTTGGTGTCGCTATATATCCATTTCTTTTCAAATTCCGCCATGACCAGATTTGCTATCTCTGGTGAAAAACTACACCCCATTGCTACTCCTGATACTTATAGTACAAAGCCTCTTTGAAATTAAAAAAGTTGTTCTGCAGACATAGGGTCGCGAGTGATATTATAAAGTCTGTAGGGACTTGGTGGGGACGATCTCTTTGGTCTAGTGTATACCTCATTACTGCCAACGCCTCATCTTGAGGCATATTTGTATATAATGATTCGATATCGAAGGATACCAACAACTGGTTTTCCATATTGTAGGGCAAACCTTTCAACCTTCGATATCAAATCCATTGTGTCTCTTATGTACGACCAAGTTTCTTTTACCAAGGGAATCAAAAATATGTCGATGTATTTCGCTAGTGGCTCCAAAATGGAGTCACAGGCGGACACTATAGGTCTACCCGGTGAATTAATCATGGATATATGTACCTTTGGTAAAACTTATATATTGGGTATCTTGTTGTCACTGTTGACAAAATCAAATTCATTTTGGCATAGCCAACCCTCTTCCAGGCCCTCTTTAGTAATCTCTATAATTTATGATTTCAGGTCAGGTGTAGGATTCAGTTCTAGTAGTCTATAGTGTATAGGGTTAGACAGCTGGCACATAACCTCTTGGTCATATTTATCCTTGTCCCATAGGACAATTCCTCCCACTATATCAGCCGGCTTAGTTATTATAGCCAGGTTTTCAGATACGTCTTTTAAGGCTCTCATTTCTTGCTTATTGCAATTTGCATTGTAAAAGATCTTCTTTTTGTATAAACTATCTAGTTCTCGTAGAATCAAAATAGCAGAATTTCTGCTGGTAATAGTACACTTTCTGGAACAAACTTTGATTTATTTCTCAGTCCACTTGCATTAATCTGTTCTTTCATCTCTCTTTCTAAGAAAAAAGCTTTAAGTCTTACTTTTCTCAGGAAATGTAAAACTTCCGTTTTTGGACCTATGGGATTTTGTAAAGCCGTAGGTACAAAAGACAACACTTTGTATAACATTGATAATTCCATTTCTGTAAGTATATAGTTAGATACATTATAGATTGGTATCGGCTCAGATTTATCTATCAACCGATTGTTATTTGCCTTCATCGTCTGTACGTTTTCCTCCGAGTTCTGAAAAGCTCTGGATCTTGGTTCTGATGTTAATTGTCTTCACGTTGCTGCAAAGCACGTGACGATGCAACATATGTTGTGTGACGTGCCCAGCAACCACCTTGAAAGAACAGGAAACTATTTGCTTTCTATACTTCAACATAGCTGGTTAGGCATTGCCTAAAGCTGACCGTGTCTTTTGCTCAACATTGGCAAAGCCAGACCAATTGACTTTCTCAATACTTATTATTTTTGCCAATGCTATTAAGTATAGACAATAATATTGTTTTGTTTTTCCCAGTGCTGAACAAAATAAGCACAAAAAAAGGCCAACAGGTCTGCATTGGTTCATTTGAAAATGATAAACCTCTTGGCTTTGCCACTGTTAGATGAATGGCTGTAATGTAATTGGTTTTGAATAATCCGAACAATAATAGTGAAAACAGAGTAGGAAGCTGCTCACTGGCTTGTGAATATGTTTGAAATCCATGATGGAGTAGAAGGCGGGCAGGTGGCTGAAAACACGGGCAGTTGAAGTGATGTTGAAATTGCGTTTCCCTAACTTGTAGAGAAAAAAATGAAGTCTGGAGGCTTGTATTGTAAATTCAGCATACTGTCAAAAAGGAACAGCACGCATGAGAGACTATTCACAGAATCGTTTGTGCATACACAAAATATGCTTTGCCTTTTGAATGTCATGTACTGATGTAGTCATGCTGTAATTAGCGCCCCTGCCAAAAGCAACGTTCAGTAGCAGTGTATTGCTCAACCTTGTTTTTCCAAGAAAAGGAAGGATTGTCTGAGTAAAACAGGTTAAGAATGTTGACCTTCTAGTTCTCGGCTAAAAAAATTCACAGATGGTAAAATGCAAAAGGCTTCTAAAGCAGCGTTCAGTTAAACATTAAAAATATCGAATTCCTTTTTTGCTAATGCACCTTTTTACCTATTTTAAAACAAGTTGTTTTTACTGGCCAGACGATTGAAACATTCAGTGTCCATTTATGTTTTAAAATGCACTTATTAGGAGGGTCGAGGGGGGGTTATAAAGCGCGAACTCGACCCGAAGGTACTGGAGTGCCTTCCATCAGCAGCACTTGCTTTACAGGCGGACACACTCATTGGTAGGCGCCGGAGATGAAGTGAGTGGCCCAGAATCACAGGATGTTGAGTCTCTGCCGTGACTCGAGCCTGGATCCCCAGCTTGGAGGATCCTCTCCCCATTCTTTCTTCTAAAGTCATGACTGCCCCGCAATATTTCTGAAACCACGCTGGCTTAATGTTTGCTAGAGGTAGCAGCGTAATCCATCCCTTCACGACCTTCACAAAATGGACTCCATTTGGGAGTCTAGCTAGAGGGCATCAGTTGTTTTCATAAAACCAGAAACGCAGCCTCGTTGAAAATGAGAAACCCCGTCATTGAAATCCGAATTCCCCAGAGAGGGCAGTGGCTCACTGGATTGAGGAGTAAGCCTGTGGGTGGCAGAAACGCCACATCTTTTGCTCGCACACCACATCTTTCTGCAGGACACCGCTGCCTTTGGGCTATCATCTGATTTGCATTTTCTGACTTCTCCCATGGCTCTGCTGAAGTCCTGGCTGGTTCACACATAATACCTTATTTGGACCGTATCATATGAACATTTTTTTCTGCTTCTTACCACAGCTGTTGGACAGTGTACTGTACAGCGTCACTTTCTGCTCACTCCACCGCGAGGAATCAGTCTGACTTTAGCAAGGCATGCTGATGACTGCAATGTATCTATGGCCACCTAAGCCTTACTCACGAGCCGTATCCCCCTTTTGCTACTTACAGTGATATTCCTGTGGCTCATTTATAGAACCAGAGAGTGGGGTGGAGCTTAATTCACAGTGTTGTTGCATTGCATCCTGTTCCTTAGCGTTTGTTTTTTATTAGTTTGTATTGACCTGGCTCTAGCCAGTATCACTGATCAACAGCAGTAGCCGATGTTTAAGTGTTCACTTGCTTCCTCTGCACCGCTGAATGTTGATGACCCCTACTCGTAGTCTTCCTCATCCCAGACCCAAACAGAGGCAGAGGTGTATTCCACACACTGTGTCAAAGATGCTGTCTCCATGCAGGCCTCATTCATTTCTATTACTAGTATAAATAGCTCCCGCCCCCTTCCATCCCACCTGCAATACCAAGTCGAGCTTCATTAGAAGTGCATAACAGCAGGGAGGGAGGGTTGTGACCAGGGATGAGGAGGACTACGAATCAGGGTAATGAAGAACTGGTACGAAGCCCAAAAAAAATAAAAGCACAATTAAATCATTGCTGTTTTCAAAACTGTTGCACCAAAATAACCCACTGAATCTGTCAGATTCAACATGTAGCTTTTAGCAAAGGTTTGATGGGAAGACCTAGTGACAGCACAACATATCTTGTGTACTGTCACTCCTACTTCTGTCTAAGATGTTGTGGACCGGCTCTCGGCGTTCAATGGGATGGTTTCCCCAAGAGCATTTATAAGCCTGGGGTATAGCTTGGTGAACACATCTGCTAAGTACCCAATTTAATACCTTGTTACCCTTGTTGGCGGACCCATATGACACAAAGAGAGATTTGCTAGACATTAACTCTTTTGTCCGGTCCATATAAATGGTCAGAGGTCTTTCCACATCCAAAGAAGAAGGAATCGCACTATCTGATTCCTAAAGGAAAATAGGAAGGATCACCTCTAGTGCTAGATTAAAAGATGAATGAACCTTGGAAATTAATTTGGGATCCAGCCTCAGGACCACTCCACAAGGAAAGAATTGTAGATATGGGAAATGACCCATTAAGGCACCCAATTTTCCTAATCTCTTAACTGAAGTAATGGCCACCCAAAAGGCCATCATGGCTGTTAACCCAGCTAAGTCTAATGATTCTAGAGACTCAAAAGGTTCTACCTGCAAACCTTGTAAAACAACTGAGAGATCTAATGAAGAGAATGGATGCGTAGTTGTTGGTCATTTCCTTATCCAAAACCTCTCAGTAATCTGGAGACCAATGCGGAGATATGTGAAAAATCCATTTGATTATTCAGAGCCCTAAGGACCAACCACTGAGGAGGCAAGGTGGACGGGATAGTCCCTGTAAAAATCATCCTTCACATATTCCAAGAATTGGAATGGACCAATGGCCACAGGATCGAGGTGCCTGGAAGCGCACCATCGCAGAAAAGGACCCAGTGCTTCTTGTATGAAGCTAATGTAGATGGTTTACATTATGCCTGAAAGTCTAGAGCAACCGACTTCAAGCTGCTCCAAGCCTATCCTTTCAAATTCCAAGCCACCATTTTAAGGTGTAGTAATTGGACAGCTGGGAGAGCAGGAAATTGAAGAGGTGGAGCTTAAAGGGAAGATGGACATATTCCCCCTTGGAGATACTCATCAGGAACGGACACTACAGCCGACATGGCCAAAAAGGGGCAAAAAAGGGTCACAGTGCTTCTCTTCTCCGGCATTTTCTACAACACACTCAGGAGAAGGGGAATGGGATGAAATGCATTAATACTCCCTGGAGGTCAAGCGACTGAAAACACATTGTTCGCCCAAGCCTAGTGACACATGGTCTCTGAACAGAACCGAAGGAGCATCGCATTGTGGAGCGATGCAAACAAGTCGATCTAGGGACCCCCAAACAGTGTGTATACCTGACTAAACTCCCTCCCTGCCAGGTGATACATGTTGGAAGAAAGCATGATCTGACTGAGACTGTCTGCCCTGAAATTCAGAAGCCCTTGTAGATGCAGGCTAGAAGGTGATTCTCACCCAGGAAATAATGTGACCTACAACCAGATTTAGCTTCCAATTCTTTGTACCTCCTTGTTTGTTTGAGTTGCACCTGGTTGTCTGTCCTCACGATCACATTAATTGTGGCGCAAACTCCTTAAGGGCTCTCCACACTGCTTTTAGCTCCCTCTAACTGGAAGGCTGACTGACTTCCCATAATGACCTGAGACATTTTTTTCTTGATCTCTCATGGTTGCTCCCCACCCCCCAAAGAATGACATCTTTAGTGATCTGTGTTGGGGACAGAGGTTGCAAAGGAACGCTCACTGACAAATTACTGGTCACCAGCCACCAATCTAGATTATAGTGAATACGAGACGTCACTGGGATTAAGTGATCATAATTTTGAGAATGTGGAGACCAGTGAAGCAGGATATGATTCACTATAGATTTGAAGTGGAACCTTGCCCATGGAACCACGATCGTCGTGGCTACCATTAGTCCTTGCACTTTGTTCCGTGCTCTTGTTGACAGACTGGTTTTCTGACTGAGAGGGCTAACTGCAGCTTGGAGAGCAGCAATCCTTAAGCTGAAAAGAAACACTCGTTCTAAGAGGGTAATGACCTAGGCTACAATGAACACTCTTCCTTGTGTTGGGTGCAGCTGAGACTTTGAAAAGTTGATGATGAAACCCAGTCTTTGGAGTGTAACAATCATTTGCGGCACATGCTTCTGAGCCTTTGAAAAAGAAGCAGGTAATAACCAGTCAGCAAGGTCTAGAAATATAGAAATGCTCTGTAAATGCAAAACAGCTACAACAGGCTAAGTACTTTTGTAAACACCCTGGGAGATGCCAACAAACTAAAAGGCAAGGCCTCAAACTGAAGATGCTGGTTGCTAACAGCAGGAGGAACAAATGTTTGGCTGGATGGATAATTTGACAGGTGGAAGTAGGTGTCTGTAATCAGTGATTTATTTGAGCCAGTGGTTTTTGGCGCTTGACACCTGCACTTAATTGTCAGCACCAGGACTTTTGACATTCTGCCAAATGGTGGCGCTGTATATCTCATTTAGAGATAGAGGCAAGAACAGTCATTTATTCGTTCAATATAATGTAAAAACAACAAATACCTGCAGCCCAAGCCATTGTTATTGCATTTGGGGCATGGCATGTTTTGAATTATCACACTTGTAGCAGTGCGATGGTTAGCGGTTATATTGGTACTGTCACTGACAGTGCTGACAAGGGCAGTAGGTGTCGCAAGCTGCAGTTGCTTCCTGTCAAGAGCCCTGGCACTTATTATTTTTATTTTCTACAAATTAAGCACAGCCTGTAAGTTCAAAGTGACAAGGAAATCGCCTCTTGACAATAAGAGCATTATGGACTGAATTGAAATCCTCTTGAAATGTTATATCAAAACATATTTGTTGAGCACTTTAAGGTTCAACACAGGACACAATCTCCTGTCAGCATTGGGAACCAGGAATATAATTGAATATAAACCTTTCCTCTTTGATTTGATGGAACCAGAATCACTGCTCCTTTGTCTGTTAAGGCTTGGACACCTTGTATCATTGCATGTTTCGAATACTCATTTGATCAGGAGGGTAGGAAGAAATCGGTCCTGAGGAGGTGCATTCAGAAAAGGGATTTAAAAACCGCTCTTGATTATCACCAAGACCCATCTGTCCATAATTCACTCCTCCCTCTGAAGAGAGACTGATCTAACATTGCCCAAACCTCCAAATGGTAATTTCTGTGGCTGGACTTAACTATCCTGACTGGTTGGCTGTCTTTTGGTGCAAAACGTAGACCCCCCACCGCCCCCAACCAGTGGCCCAACCTCGAAAGGGACGTCTGTTCTGAACCAGGTTAAATTATTTTTTTGTAACAAATTACTTCTTCCCCCCACAAACTAAAAAGGCTTAGAAATGTTCTCCTCTTCCCTGGCTTTCTGAATCACCGGATTCAGTTCCGGACCAAAAAGTTTCTATCCAGTAAAAGGATGTTGCTGGATCAAAGATCTCTGACTAGATTCAAGTTTCCATGATTTTATCCATAATATCTGGATTCCGTAACCCAGATTTTCTGTGCCATACTGATGACCTTCGTCCCTCTGTCAAGCAGGCCATTCAAGATGGCCCCAGTGCAGCAAAGTTTGTTATGGGTTTTGGGCTGGACGCTACTGATTGCCTAAGCCAGACAACAGGATGCAGTGTAGCACTCGGACGGCAATCCAGGGTGAGGTCTACTGGCTTCTCCAGGGATGTATAAGCCTCACCAATGTGTATGCCCGCTCTTTGGCTACTCTCGTCTCTTTGAAGGTAAAGCAAACTCAGCGAATCTAGTAAGCAGTGCTACAGCACACTTCTTGGGCCTGTCTGCTCAGGTAAGACAATTTCACCAGCAGTATCACCCCTCTGTTGCTACAGTAGGGGCTACCAAAACTCTTAACACCAGCCCAGGTCACCAGTTCAGCAAGGTTCCCTGCCATTTTGGCGTGCATCCCACAGACCACGTTGATAACCGGGGCAGAGTACAGCTCAGTCTCCCACCTCTTCCACTCCTGTGGTCCCAAAACCGCTTTAGCATGTCCTTCCAGACACACAACCACCCTACCGGAGGCAGGATCTGTCATTTTCTCCCAGGGTGGCAAGCAATCGCTTTGAACAAGTGGGTCCTACATAGTTGTTATTGTTATTGTTAGTTTAGATTTGTAACGCGCTCAATCACCTACAGGCCTCTAAGCGCATTGGAAATAGATGTTGTTACAATAACTTAGCTTCACTCCTCCGAGAGACACCACTACAGGCCTACATTACGGTCAGGACTCTTCTGAACAACAGTGTTTTCAGGGATTTCCTGAACCGTAGGAGATTCACCTCCCTGCGTAGCCCCTCAGGCAGCTTGTTCCATAACTGAGGGGCCAAAACAGAGAAGGCTCTCCCTCCCTTGGTCACCAATTTATAGCGGGGGCAAACCAGTTGCTGAGAATCCGATGACCTAAGTGTTCTCTTCGGACTGTATACTTCCAGACGGGCTTTAATATATGCCGGCGCATGGCCATAGATCGCCTTATGCGCTATACAGAGGCTCTTAAACTCAACCCTCTCTTTAACAGGGAGCCAATGAAGATTTTGGAGTAGAGGGGAGGCCTTTGTTCGTCTGGGTACTCCGAAGATCAGTCGTGCGGCGTCATTCATTACGACCTGAAGTCGGTTTGTCAATGTTTTTGGGAGGCCAAGATACAGGGCATTCCCATAGTCGATCCGTGAAATGACGGTTGCTGCTACAATTGAGCGCATCATAGAATGAGAAAGGAGGGGGGCTAACTTTCTCAATTGTCTGATGATGTTCGTGCAGGTTCCAACGACGGTGGAAATTTGGCTGCACATTGACAGATCACAATCTAGTTTAATCCCCAAACTCTTCACGTTGGCGCTAGGTTTTGGGGCTGATCCAAGCTCTGCAGGCCAATACAGATCACTCCACGGTGAGGTGGTAGATGGAATTACCAATACCTCGGTCTTATCCGGGTTGATCTTTAGTAGGTTTTCCGTCATCCACCCCACGGTAAACCTCAAGATGTTTTGAGCTTGGATTTGTGCTGTCCCTGTATTATCAATGCTCAGCACAAGTTGAGTGTCGTCAGCATAGTTGAAGACTCTACAACCCATCTCAGCCAAGGACGCAATCAAGGGCTGCAGATAGAGGTTGAACAGAAGTGGGGACAGTGCAGAACCCTGCGGTACCCCGCACTCTAAGAACCTGTGTCCTTCAGGACTAGGCTCTTCCATTCCTTACTATTCTGCAGAACCTTCCACTGTCCTCTGGATGGCTGGTGGAGGCCCACCTGTCCATGTTGCATTAGAGAGTACAGGGCTTTCCGGCCAAAGGGGCCATCAAGAAGGACAAGGCATCAGAAGTGGGCATTGGTTTTTACTCCCACTACCTCCTGGAGCTGAAGAAGGACGGAGGCCTTCATCCTATTCTTGACACCCTCAATGCCTTTCTGTGAAAGGACAGGTTCAGGATGCTCACACTGGTCCATGTCTGGTCTGCCCTTGAGCCTGGAGAGTGCTTGGTAACTTTGGACATGCAGAATGCTTATTACCAAATCCTTGTCCTACAGGCTCACAGGCACTTTTGTGTTTCACAGTTGAGCAAGAACATGTTCAGTCTGCAGGGCTCCCCTTTGACCGTAAAAGTGGCCATTGGTTGTTGACAAAAGTAATGTTGGTGGTAGCAACGCATCTTTGGGGGTTAGGGTTCCCAGTCTTCCTATATTATGATGATTGGCTGCTAAAGGTGGCTTGCCTAAGCATGTTAGGATTCACTATCAACATGCCAATGTCACACATGACTCCCTTTCCGATGTTCCTGTTTATCTGAGCTATCCCGATACACCACCATGGAGCGGAGTGTCCAGGACATTCAGGATATGATCCTGCCGCTGGGATTGCTGGTCTCCTGCATCCTGCTGGTGAAGCATGCTAGATGGCATTTAAGGACTTTGCAATGGGATCAGAAGTCCCAGTGGGCATAGCACATGGGGAAGTTCTCCAATCACATCCAGATTTTCGAGGAGACTGCAAAAGATCTGCAGTGATGGCTCATGGATCGAGTTTGGGTCAACAGCAGACCCCACTCCTTATTCCTGCCCTGAGCGAACAATGGTGACAAATATCTCCTGGGTTGGGGAGGTAATCCAAGAGCAGTGAAGATCAGAGACATCAGGTGTCCAATGGAGGCCTGGCTTAATACACCAACCTACTGGGGTTGCAGACCAATTTCGTGGGGTTGAAAAACTTTTGCCCACCATTAGAGGGAGGCTGGTACAGGTGCTCAACAACAACATAACCGCCATGTAGTACTGTAACAAGCAGGGCAGTGTAGGGTATTGGGCTCTCTCTCAGGAAAGACTATGTCTCCCGAAGTGGCTGGATCGACAGGCGATTTTCCTGGTGGAACACACTTAGCAGGATCTTTTAATGCCAGAGCGGGTGAACTCAATCAGCAATGCCTATTGGATCGCAAATTGCCGTCACACCCTAAGGTGGTGCAGGGAATCTTCCACAAATAGGAAGAACCCTACCTCAATCATTTTGCCGCCACTGAAAATTCACAATGTCAGCAATTTTGCATGCTGCAGTTCGCAATACGCAAAAAACACAGTTGATGGACAGAATGTAGAACAATGTCATACATTCACCCCAGTACAAGGATATGGGCCTAAATCCATCGTTTTTTTGCACTCCACACCACCCTGGGTTAGACACTGGCTATATGCAAATCAGCTCTGACCCTGTGCCTCATGGGAACAGTCCAGTCCGAACTACCAAGCCATGTCTTTCCCAGACCGGATTCAAGCATCCAAGGACCGGTTTCTGGCTATCAGCCTTCATCAGCCTGGATAGCTTGACTCCAGTGGTGTGGAGAGCCTGGGACTCACGTCTCGGCTCTCTCTGAGACTTATTCTGCCCAGAGTGTAGCTCAGGAGTCCTGAATGCCTTCTCCCCACTACCACTCGTGATACAAGTTCGGTTCTGTAGAAGATCAGGAACAAGCAGATCAAGTCATCCTGATGGCAGTAGATCAGGCAAGAATATTGTTGAACCTGGAACTCTTGGGCATGAGCACCTGTCCTCTGATCAGGCTGGCGTTTCAGGATAGTGATGGATTAAACCCAAATCTGTGACTAGGGGTGAGTGAGTGAAAAGTTTCAACACTTCATCCATCATTTTATTTTGTGATGTTGCTATGTGCTCCCTAAGTGGCTAAGGGGTATACCCAGATGTGGATACCTTGATTGCTGTGCCACTGGATTCAAGCTAGCCTGGCTGATGAGGGGTGAAACCCCAAAACTGCTCCCGGGATGCTTGTTTCTGGTCCAGTGTGGACCTGGCTTCACATTTTGCGCTGTACTGTTCCCATTGGGAGCAGGGTCAAGACTGATTTGCATATGGCTGATTCCAAACTGGGGTGATGTGATGAGCAAAATAACAATGGATTAAACCCAGATCTGTGACAGGGGGGTGAGTGTTTGAAAGGTTTTAACACTCCAGTCATCATTTTATTTTGTAATGTTTTAGGAGCATCTCTGTTGCAGCAGCAGGGAAGGGTCTTGATCCCAGGCTTCTGCCATCTTTTTTTCCATGCTTCGAGATTGAGCGATTACAGATGACTGCATTCAACCTTACTCCTGAAGTTGTAGATGCTATTTTAGCAGCAAAGTTCCTCCATCCATGAAATCCTTACATTCCAGTCGTTGGGACAAGTTTCTGCTTTTGTGTGGCATTTGGCATATCAACCCACTGCAAGCCAAACAATCTGAAGTATTGCTTTTAAGGGTTACTCATCTGTTCTTTCTGCTTTTTTGCAGCTGCTGTACAGCCTTCAATATTTAAATCACCTACAGTGATGTGTTTTTGGAAACAGTAGAAGCATTTATTCCCTCCTACACAGTTCATCATGCCTCAGTGGAACTTGAGTTTAGTCCTCATACTCGATCTATACTCTTTTTGAGCCAATATACAGCTTTCCACTGCAGCTTCTCACTCTTCAGACAGTTGTCTTCAAAGCCATATGATCGGTGTGGCTTGTGACTGAGGTACATGTCCTCTCTGTTAACCCACCGTACACAAGCTGGTGTAAAGTACTCGAACGTCTTTTTTACCAAAAGTGGTCACTTATTTTCATGAGTGGCAGTCACCGTCCCAGAATACTTCGTCCAATCTCATCCTTCTAAGGAGGAGGAGAGACTCCATTAGCTGGATTCTAAAAGAGCCCCAAGTTTCTACTTAGATCGCACCAGGGAACATCATGTGGACATCACCTTTATCTTTGTCCGATGCGCTGGGGTGAAGAAGGGCAAAGCAGTGCAGAAAATAACCTTCTCCCGCGGGATCATTCTGTCCCTTTATTACACACTGGCTAAAAAGCAGCCCCCTGAGAGCTCATTCTACCACAAAGCCAAGGCTGCTACCACTGCGTTGGCAAGCAGAGTGCCTGTCCTGTGCATTTGCCAGGCTGCTACGTTGGCATCCATTTATATTCATGAAGCACTACTGTCTGGAAAACATGGTTGGTTGAGACGGGCACTTTACCCCTTCGGTCTTACAGGGCATTTGGTTTGAGCCAGTGTACAGACCCTCCACCTGGGAGGTAGTGTTTTAGTATCTATTCAAACAGTGAGGTATTTGTGGCTTGAAGTATCCATCAGAATAGGTTAATTGCCTTTGCTGATGCTCTTTCCGGACGGATACTTTATCTAACTATACATACCTCAACAACTCCCACTCCTCCCTGTTATGTGTACTATTTTTCTATCTAAAAAGGTCCCAAGTATAAAGATGTGCACACTAGTCAAACCAGTCTGCTGTTATGCTTTGGTTCTGGCGGCACGGACAGTATAGAAACCAAATAATGTCAGTGCGCATGAGTGGTGCTTATTCCATGTCGCATGTCGCTACCAGAGCGTAACAATGTTGGTGCAGAGCCGAACAATGCCACTTAATCGCATGCAGAGGTACTGCTGCAAAGTTCCCAGATCCAGTCTGACACCTGCAGAATATTCACCCAGTAAGGAATGTGCAGATAGAAGTGTCCATACAAAAACAATTCATTCCCTATTAGCTTTCTTTTTGTTGCATATGAATGTGTTAACATGATATACATGCCATAAAAATGCACAAAGCTTCCTCAAAGATCAGCCCAAACCACAGACAACAAACAGCATAGGTAATCTTCATTTTTCTTGGTCCATAATCTGGGATAGACTGTTTCACATGACCTCAAACACACTTTCTGTTGAACAGTTTACAGATCCAGTCTGACGCTGGATCTGATTCACAAGTAGAGGAATCTGCGTTTGGATAAGAATCTAAAAGAAAAAAACGTTGCTGAAGGTATTTAGCTGGTTTGCCATGGCTTTAGAGAATACATTTGCTGGTGCATGCTTACTGTATCATCACACAGAAGAAGGATGGAAGCACATTGCCTAACATCCCGGCACTCAATTTCCAAAAACATGTGTCTAGAGTTAACAAGCACAAGCTGCACCAACAAGGGTGAAAAATGAAAGACTACTACTGAAGTAAGTGTTACCATGCACTGCATTTACATTGATGCGTTTGGGCAGAGTGAGTGCTGGGATGTGAGGCAGTGTGCTCACACCCTCCTCCTGTATTATCACACACAATATGTAATCCATTCACAAGACAGAGGAAGTAACATGGCACTGCACAAACGTCTACTGTGTCTGATATATATATATATGTGTATTTATGATCTCCTCATCATGCCCATCTATTTCCCATAACACTTCTAAAAGAAAACACGATACCATCACCTGCATTCAACTGCACTGTTTTTGTTGGTCTCTTAAGACTGAAATTTTAAAAACATTGCCTTTATCTGAAGGACAAAACTAAGGACTGTAACATTTGCCCTTCTTCCGCCACAAAAACTATTTATCCAGTATTAGGGTATCTTTCATAGATTCACATGCCTGAATCATTCCCCGTCGTCGAGGCGGGAGTCCCACGGTAAATAAAATATATAATAGCAGTGCCTAAAATTTCTTGTAGTAGGCTGGAAAAGCCTAAAGGCCTAACTAGGCCTCAAAACTTAGCAGCCTATCTACATCATTATGTAAAAAGACCTGAAATAGTAGCCTCAGCCAATCAGCTGTCCTCACCCTCTAGAACCTTCCCAGCTCAGGCAGTTCTCCTCAGATTTTCACCGCACTTCGTGTGTAAGGGAGTCTCCCTGAGTGCCTACTCAGTTTTTGGATCTTCAAACCTTAAAATGTCTGAAAAGAAGGCTCTTTTCAAACCTTGTGGCACCTGCTTCAAGAAGAGAGTCCATGTGGATGACAAGCACTCGGACTGTATTTATTGCCTGCACCCTTCACATGTGGTGAAGGACTGTCGAATTTGCCGTACCTTCCCTCAGAAAACCATCAGGGATAGGGAGGCAAGGGTTCTTTTGTGGCTGAAGTCTTCATCCACAGATGATGAGGACAAAGCCTCTACTTCTAGCAAGAGAGCTAGATCCACGGACAATGCTTCTCCTGAGAGAAAGAAAATGTTGAAAATCTCTCAGAAAGCTTCAGAACCCTCTAAGAGTGCATCGGCTTCTTCACATGTGAGTACAACCCAGGCTAAGACTATCTCTCTGGTGTCTGTACCTACTACTACTTGGACTTCTACCTCCTCTTCTACTTCTGTGGTTACTACTTCAGCTATCACGTCACCTTTGATGTCTGTACCACCTTTGTTATCAAAAACCAAGTTACCATCGTCGAAATCCTTCTCAACGAAGGCTCCGTCGACTAAATCGTCTGCTCCGTCGACGACCGCAAGGCTGTCGTCGACGAAGACATTGTCACCAAAGGACTCGTCGTCGAAGCCACCGTCGACGGCCTCGTTGTCAACGAAGACGTCATCGACAGTCTCGTCGACGAATATCTCGTCGACGAAGACACCAACGTCGGACCCGTCGACGAAGGCATCGTCGACGAAGCCACCATCGAAGGCCCCGACGACGAGGGACTCGTCAACGAAGATACCATCGACGGCCCCGTCGACGAAAGGCTCGTCGACGAAGATACCATCGACGGTCCCGACGACGAGGGACTCGTCGACGAAGATCCCAACGACGAGGGACTCGTCGACGAAGATACCACCGACGGTCCCAACGACGAGGGACCCGTCGACGACGGGCTCGTCGACGACGGCATTGTCGACGGTCCCGGCGACGAAGGACTCGTCGGCGAAGATACCATTGACGGCCTCGTCGACGGCAAGATCTTTAGCATTGACAGCACCGTCGACGGAGAATCCATTTACTGGGACTTCTGCTCATCGGATGCACGGTTCCCCACCAGCAAAAATACAATTCACTCATTTTCAAATGAAAACGTATAAAAGACAGGATTATTCACATATTTCTCCACTTTTGCCATCGCACATTTTGGAGACATACATGCAAGGGGAGTCGGATGAAGGGGAAGAGGATGATGGTCCCTTTGGGATTGCCTGTCACCCTTCTCAGTTGAATATTAAATTTCAAGAGGATGATGAAGAAGAGGTTCAGGAACATTATGTGCATGATGTTTATTCAACACCATATCAGTCACCTCATAGTAGACTTCCTCGGTCTGAGGACACGACACATTTGCCAACTTCCTTAATACAGGATTTGCAGGCTATGTTGGCAGATTATCGCCAGAGATTTCCACCCAATGATGGTGCGCCCGCTGGGTCACCTGTTCCAGTTCCTGTGCCAAGACCTCCGTCGCCAACAGCTCCATTGTCGCCACAACAACATACTGCTCCACTTCCTCAAGTTGTAGACAGTTCTTCCACTGATGGTGAAGAAAGTAGGGAAGAGGGAGAGTTACCGGATAACACTCCGGTGGATCCTTGGGAGGATTATGTCATCCCTACACCTTCTCCACCTCCTCCCCGTCCTTCAGACTCTCCACCTGAAGATATTGGGGGTTTTCACAATATTATGCAGAGAGCTGCTAATCGATTTGAATTAGTTGTCACAGTTGAGCAGTCGGACTGCTTTTTACATGACTTTAAAGAGGGATATCGGAGAGTGGTCAGAGCCATACCTATTATCGATTATATATGGAAGGAAGGTCTCAATATAATGAAAACTCCAGCTTCCATTCCGGCAGTTTTGCCGAGGATAGACAAAAAGTATCGAGCACCAGCTGATACTCCTGCTTGTTTAATCGGTCATCCTCGACCAGATTCTGTCATTTCTCAGGCTGCGCAGCAGAAGTCCAAAAATCCTTCTGCTCCCATTTCAACGCCACCTGACAAGGAGGGAAGAAGGCTTGATGCAATTGGAAAGAAGTTTTCAGCAAACGCAGCAGCATCCATTAAGGCGGCTAATTCTTTAGCTATCCTGGCTCGTTATGATAGACAAATGTGGTCTGAGATCACGGAATATCTTGAGCTGATCCCGGAGGATCAACAGATGGAGGTGCGCAGAATTGTGCAGGAAGGCGAAAGGGCGGCCTCAGAAATTATTGATTGCGCCCTAGACATTTCTAATACCAACTTTAGACAATTGGCTGGGGCAATTGTGCTTAGACGTCAAGGTTGGCTCAAGGCTACCACTTTTAGACCTGAGGTCCAAACCAAGATCTTGGACATGTCATTCGATGGTGAGTCATTGTTTGGGAAGCACATTGATGACGCTTTATTTGCTATTAAAACTGATACCGATACAGTGAAATCTCTTGGAACCCTGCAATACAAGAGGGGGTCCTTTAGAGGAGCAAGAGGTCGTGGCTACTCATCCAGAGGCAATTATTCCAACCAACAAAATCGACAGTATCAATCTACCTACACCTACCACAAGCCCTACTACCAACCTTCTAACAGGCAGCCTGCTTCTGGTTCTTTCTCTCGGCAAGGAGGAAAACGGCGCTCAGGCAATCAAGGGCGAGATTCTAACAAGCGCCAATGAGCTTTGCCGGATGTCGGCCATACCCCTTTCCCTCCCCATGGGCGCCAAGATTTCCGCCTTTTACCATCAGTGGCGGAAGATAACTTTAGATCAGTGGGTCCTGGATTTGGTCAGCAAGGGACACACTTTGGAGTTTTTGCAGAAGCCTCCAACAACGCCGCCCAGGGGTCCCCCTCCCCCTCGCCTGCGCTTACTCTTCAAAGAAGCCTTAAAGATGCTACGCAAGAATGCGATAGAACGAGTCCATCCTTCTCAGAAAGGGATGGGCTTTTATTCTTGCTTCTTCCTTGTGGAGAAAAATTCGGAAGAGTGGCGTCCAATATTGGACCTGCGCAAACTCAACAAATATCTAAAGAAACAGAGTTTCCGCATGGTGACATTGAAGGACATTCTGAATTGTCTCAACGAAGGGGACTTTCTGGCTTCCCTGGATATGCAAGACGCATATTTTCACATCCCTATTCACCCGAACCACCGCAAATTCCTAAGGTTTCAAGTGGCCGGCGTCCATTTCCAATTCAAAGTCCTCCCGTTCGGCCTCAAATCGGCCCCCAGAATCTTCACAAAATGCCTGGCTCCAGTGGCTGCAATGTTGAGGTCCCTGGGACTCCAGGTGTTCCCATACCTCGACGACTGGCTGTTAAAAGGTCCAACCAGAAGCTCGACAATGGAAGCGGTCAGCAGGACACTTTCACTATTCTCGAATCTAGGGCTGACCCTCAATTCACAGAAATCTCAACTCCAACCTCGTCAACGATTGACTTTTCTGGGAGCAGTCTTGGACACATGCCAGTGCAAGGCATACCTGACACAGGAGCGACAAAACAAGCTTGTAAAACTAGCAAAACAGATATCCGCAAAAAAGTCGCTTTCAGTTCGGATATATGCTTCTCTTCTGGGGATGTGTTCATCTGCGATCAACCTCATTCCTATGGCAAGACTCAGAATGAGACCGTTGCAAGAAGAGTTACTTCGTCAGTGGAAGCAGGTCGAGGGATCATTCGACGACCGCATCAAAGTCACTGTCAAAATGAAACAGGCTCTTCTCTGGTGGTCAAAGGCGCACAACTTGTCGCCGGGCCTCACCTTTCTCCAAGAGATTCCGGAGTTCACTCTGACTACGGATGCGTCCATGGAAGGTTGGGGAGGTCACCTTCAGATCCAGGGAAAATGGTCTCATCAGTACCAACAGATGCACATCAACATCTTGGAACTAAGGGCCATTTTTCTTTCCCTACAAGCTTTTCTACCAAGGATCGTGAATTTGTCCGTGCTGGTGCGTACGGACAATACCACCAGCATGTTCTACATAAACAAACAGGGAGGAACGAAATCTCTTGCCCTGTCACTGCAAGCTCAAGAGATGTGGGAATGGGCCTTAAGTCACGGCATATCCCTCAAAGCAGAGCATGTACAAGGAGTTCGCAACTCTCTAGCAGACAGTCTCAGCAGAACATTTGTGGACTGCCACGAATGGGAGCTCGAACAACATCAAGTAGAGAAAATTTTTCGGCTTTGGGGGAAACCGACGCTGGATTTGTTTGCCACGCAGCAAAACAGCAAGTGCCTGTTTTATGCCAGCAGGTTCCCAGGAAGGGGGTCAAGAGGAAACGCCCTCCTCATGAGATGGACCGGAATGTTTGCGTACGCTTATCCTCCGATTCCGCTCATTCCGAGAGTGCTGCAAAAGATGAAGAGGGAACACTGCACTCTCATCCTCATTGCTCCACGTTGGCCAAGGCAATATTGGTTTCAGGAGCTTCTCCTTCTGTCTCAACAGCCTCCGTTTCGGCTCAAACCGACAGTGTCGATGCTGACAAGAGAGGGAGGTCAAATCCATCATCCGGATCCTCAATCGCTGCACTTGCACGCTTGGCTCCTGACTTCCTAGAGTTCAAAGACCTAAACATCTCCTCGGACTGCAGGGAGATATTGTCGCAAGCACGTGCGCAAAGTACCATCAAAACATATCGTTTCAAGTGGAAGAGGTTCTGTTCATGGTGTGGAGATAATGAGATTCATCCACTTCAGGCTCCTCCTGAAGCCATCCTTCCATACCTGCTTTCTTTGGCTAAATCAGGTCTAGCCTTTTCTTCTATTAAAGTACATCTGGCAGCAATATCCAGATTCCGGAAGAATTCCAACAAACCATCCTTATGTTCATCCTCCTTGATCAAACAATTCCTTAAAGGGCTATTCCGAGTTTTCCCTCCAGTTCGTCCTCCTCCTCCGGAGTGGGATCTTAATGTGGTTCTTTCCCAACTTCTAAAAAGGCCTTTTGAACCAATCCATAAAGCAGAACTGAAGTTTCTGACTTGGAAAGTTGCAATCTTGTTGGCTCTTACTTCTGCTCGCAGAGTTAGTGAAATACAGGCGTTCACTATTACTCACCCTTTTCTGCAATTCTCTAAGTAATTTGTTACGCTTAGGACCAATCCAAAATTCATTCCTAAAGTGCCAACTCAATTCCACATTAATCAACCGGTCAAACTCAGAACCTTTTTCCCGGATCCAAAAACTCCTGCAGAGAGGGTTTTACATTCTCTGGATGTGAAAAGGTGTCTGAAGTTCTATCTGCAGAAAACGAAAGACATCCGTAAATCTACACAACTGTTTGTTGCCTATGGAAGACCCACCTTCGGTCAAGCTGTCACAAAAGCAACTATTGCCAGGTGGTTGTCTTCTACAATTACCTTCTGTCATGACAAGGCCAATAGACCTTTATCAAGGAAGGTCAAAGCTCATTCCACAAGAACAGTGTCGACATCTACGGCCCTTTTCGCTGGAGTGACGCTGGAGAACATTTGCCGAGCTGCTACTTGGAAAAGTGTCCACACTTTTACCGAACATTACTGTCTGCAGTCGGCAGTTCAAGATGACACAGCTGTTGGTGATGCAGTGCTGCAGCATCTTCTTCACTAAGGTTGGATAGCTTATATATTTTTTTTCTTATACTGCTTTAAACTGTATATATTTATAATGCTGTCCTATCTGTTATATTTGAAGGTTTTGATGCATATGTTATGTTAACAAGTTTTGTGCTCTATTACCTTCCTGGTTGAGTGGGGATAGATTTATGTTTTCTTTGTCTCCCACCTTCCTCTATCGACAGGCATGATGTTACTGCTTGCTATTCTGATTCAGGCATGTGAATCTATGAAAGATACCCTAATACTGGATAAGAAAACGAGTTACTTACCTGTAACTACGGTTATCCAGTATTGGTATCTTTCATAGATTCACATGCACCCACCCTCCTCCCCGGTAGGGCAGTTCTGTCTATGGATACTAATTCTCACTTGTGCTGGGAAAATCTGAGGAGAACTGCCTGAGCTGGGAAGGTTCTAGAGGGTGAGGACAGCTGATTGGCTGAGGCTACTACTTCAGGTCTTTTTACATAATGATGTAGATAGGCTGCTAAGTTTTGAGGCCTAGTTAGGCCTTTAGGCTTTTCCAGCCTACTACAAGAAATTTTAGGCACTGCTATTATATATTTTATTTACCGTGGGACTCCCGCCTCGACGACGGGAATGATTCAGGCATGTGAATCTATGAAAGATACCAATACTGGATAACCGTAGTTACAGGTAAGTAACTCGTTTTCTTACGACTGAAAGGGACATCTCATTAGGTGCTTCAGAAGTAGAAGGGATTTGTACAACCTTCCTCAGGCGTGGAGTCATTACCAGAAAAAATGTCCATCAAATCACATTTGGACCAAGTGGATCATGCGCAAAAGATTACACCTGCCTCACCAACGTCCGGAGAACCACCTAAAACGGCTGCTAAAAAGTCCAACAGGCAGACCAAAAGGCCAGATAAAGTATCTGCTGAGGCACCTTGTGCACCTAAGACAAAGTCAAAATGACCTTGGGTGGCAACAGTGTCAATGACTGACTATTCCTTCATCAACACCCTCTTCTATCACAGGTGCTTCACTTTTGGTAATCCATCAGTTCAAGCTGCTCACCCACGCTTATAAGGCACTACACAACGAAGGACTAGCGTAACTCAGCAAACTAGTGAATTTCCACCAACCTACCAGGGTACTATGTTCCAGATCCCTCTCCGTGGGAGCAACCCAGGGCATCCATTGGACAAACAGCGGAGGCCTTTCCTTCTCCCACCTGGTGGCTAAAACCTGGAACACCCTCCCCCTGCACCTCAGAGCAGCACCGCTGCTCCAACAGTTCAGAAAGGATCTCAAGATCTGGATGTTCAACCAATAGGAACAGGCAACGTATCACGCAGCAGGACCCCACAGCGCCTCAAGATCCTAATGGGTGAAGCAGCCGCACTACACAAATCCTGATTGATTGAATCAGGCCAGTTGCAGCTGTATCCTTGTTTCCAGTATATTCATCAACCATTGATAAGCCATCAAGGATGACACTGACATTAGTGCGTCCTCTGACAAAATCAGCCGAATTGTTACTTTAAGTGACATCATCATCGAGTACAATCTTATCAATGATTTCTCCAAATTTGAAGCCTATAGGAAGACTTCCCTCTATGCCTTTGTCCAGTTTATTCCAACAGGATTAGTCTCCGAACAAGGATTTTTCTATTTTCCTCCTAAGTAATTCCTAGTTACTGAAGGAGAACAGGAAGATGAAGGACCCACTGTCAGTAGTGAAGGACAACTTCACATTAAATGTCAAGATGAAGAAAAAAGAGACAATTTACCGGTACAAGCAGTAGATCAAACACGTTAACCTGATTGTGGATGAAGCAATGACAATGAAGGGGAATCACACTATGATTTGATCATTCTCACTGTGACCGGTTTTATAACAAATATTATACACAACCCCAGTATTCAAGTCTGCAGAGTCTGATAGACCCAGTAGACCTCATTAATACATTACACCACATGGTGACTGACTTGTATGTGTGATTTCCACCTAAGGCTCCTGCTCCAGCACCTTATTTGTGACCACACACTCTACAACTCTGTGCATTCCTTTTCCTGTGGCTCCCACTCAATATCTACCCCCACCGATGGTAAAGGGACACCAACTCCTTTAGTGAATATCAGGAAGAAAAAGGAGATGTAGAACCACAACAAGGTGTTTCCAACAGATGGGAAGATTATGCTTCCTCCGATGCAGAAGAAACCCCACCTCCACCTGTGGATTCACCACCCAATGATATCGGTTGATCTAACTCCCAGTGGAGATAGCCTTGAAGTACTTTGAGCTTCCAGTATTGGGACGGAAACTGGTTGTTTTCTGTATCATTTTAAAGGGCACCAAGAAAATCTATCAAGGCCATTCCCTTTATAAGCTTAAAATGAGTGATTTAAAATATCGTGGTGGCCAGCTTTTGTTTCTTTAATGCTGCTTTGATTAGACAATTAGTCAAAACATAGAGAGCTTCCAACAGCTCACCACTCGTTGGCCATACCCTTAAGCCAATTATTTTATCAGCCTGGCTGCTCAACTCTGAACACAGGACACATAACCCTGTTATCTTTCAGGGGATCTCCAGCGATAATCTTAAGCACTGAGTAGTTAAGCCCATTTGTAGTATCCCAGATAATGTGTTCAAAGAAAATATGTGTTTTACAGTCAACTTTTTTAGAAAAGCTAAAACAAATCTTGTTGTAGGATAAATACTATAGCAGCCTATAAAACAGTCTGAATTGGTCAATTCCATATATTTACTTTAAAATATAAATTCTCAATAAAAAATAAAAATTTGCCACATTGTTAACAATCTCCTGCACGACTATCAGTCTGGCTTCAGATAACGCTGCAGCATGGAGACCACTACCTTCCTCGTTGTAGATGATGCTGTCTTGACCTCAGGTGAAGATGACCCCTGTCTCCTGATCTTGCTGTACTTCTCAGCTGCCTTCGACACAGTTGACCATCCTACCTTCATTTGCACATTGAAGTCATGAACGGGCTTCACCACAGTGTCCTTCACTGATTCTCCTCCTACCTTTCCAACCGACACCAATTCAAAGGCGCATCTCCAGGTCCAAAAAAGATCGCTATCACCTATGGGGTCCCCCAAGGTTCAATTTTGCTTCCTGTCATCTTTAAATTTTACATGGATCCTCTTGGTGCTTTACTTACAGATAATGTCATCAACATTCATCAATCTGCTGTTGATACACTAATATACTTGAAAGTCTCCTGTTCTTCGTACTTCCAATACAGTGCTTGCACATCATCCTGACCTGGATGTCCAGAACTTATCTGAAGCCCAACCCAGTCAAGACAGAATTCCTGTAATTTGGCAGGAACAAAGGTCAAAGAAAAATACAAACCTGGCTCAATGATGTGAACCTTGACAGCTTCAAACCCCAACTTTCACTGAATTCCAAGTCCCATGGATTCACCCTGGCCACCAACCTCAACCACAAGGAGCACACTCTAAAAACAGATGGCCTGGTACCAGCTCTCTTTTCTAAAGAAAGTGTAACAGAATGTTCAGAACTGTTGTTCTAGTGCTCTTGCGTCTTGTCTGATGATTCTGTCATGCTCATCTACGAGGTTGTCCCAGTCTTAGCCTGTATTCTCATAGGTTAACTTGGTTTCCCAAAATGGGCTGGAGAGATCTCCTCTGCTGCTTCGAGTAGAGCTGTTCACTCAGTATTCTGTGAAGTCCGGCAACCAACCCTTTAAAGTATATTGATGTAGTGGCAGCTGGGGAGTTCACATGAGTGTTGCACTAGCCAATGCAGAAGACAGATTTTCAAGCTGGCTGTATCTTCAAAATCGTATTTTCTCCAAGTCAAATTGTGCTCTAAGATCTGAGAAGAACAACAATTTTCCATCAGCCAACAACTGATCGAACATATTTATGCCCTTAGTGGACCAATTTGGTTAGTGAAATGGATGCTGGGCTATCGTTAAGTGCCTGTCATTTCCTTTCAGAGCAGTTCCACGGAGAAAGCCTTTCATACCAAACGTTTTATGGATAGCAGTCCATGTTTTCTCCACATCTTGAATCATCGGGTTGAGAAGGCCTAAAGCAGGGGGCTTCAACCTATTGTTTAATAAGAGCTACTTAAGTTCAACGAAATTCATTGCGAGCTTCTAACATCATTGGTGTTGTTATAGTGACCACATCAGACAAGATTAAATTAGTGACCACAATATTTAGAATTGCCAGCAGTGATCACTTCTGTGCATCAGGAGGGTTGCCAGAAATAAAGCAAAAAAGGCTTTGTCAATTTGGAATACCTATACATAGACAATATATGCCACAGCTGCTGTGCTCGTCGCACAAACGAAATCATATTGGTAATAAATCTCCCTACATGATTTATCACTCAAAAATTAGTTGTTAATATACTTTGGTAATTCAGCCATTTTTCTCCAAATAGCAGCTTAGGAGTACTGAAAATACACACATTTTCTTCTTGGAAACACATTTTGTCATACATGGTAATTCAAACATGCTAAAGGTTCACATTCAAAAGGCTGGGATGCACGCAATAGAGCTGCTGGTTAAAGAAGCCAAGCCTGAAATGTTTTTAGCTCCATTGTAAAGAGGACAAAGGCGAAGCAAGGATTTTAACAGCTCATGTACTACTTCTAACCACTCAAAGGCTTCTACTGCTGAGGCCAGAAATTGGGCCAGGTGGGAGAGGTAGCGAGCTGAGTGGCATGACAAGAAGCCTAAGACCGCTAAAAGTAGGGACTACATGGGTATTAATGAGATCCGCTGACAGAAAGGGTTTGTGTTCTTCAGCCAAGGACTGGAAAACTTACCAGACGCGTGACTTACGAATTGTAGTATGTAGGAGTTTCAGAGCTAGTAGAAACAATGGGGGGACATTGAACAGCCCTGTCATGTACCCCCTATGAATCTAGGAGGCTTCAAATTTACATCTGTTGCAATATACCTCTGATGTGGGGTGCAGTTAGAGTCAGCTTGGGGCCCAATACCTGTTTCTTAGGGTCCAAGCCTTTCCTGTGTCAAGGGAGGCCACAAGGGACTCGCATGATTTATTCCTTTCCTGTAGTAGATGTATACATATCCTTTGATGATGGGTTGATGATCTACCTCGCACAAAGCTAATCTGATTCTTATGTGTCAGTAATGGGACATCTTTCTGCAACCTATTCGCCAGGACTTTGGATAGGATTTTCATGACCATATTTATCAGAGAAATGATTCTGTAGCTAACGGACATATAGGAATCTTTCCCTTCCTTTAAAATAAGGGTAAGAATGACTACACCAAGTTTATTTCTCCAACTTTCATTCTTGTAAACTTTTCATAGTAAATGAAGCTACACCAGAAGCATAAATTGATTTCTTTATGCGATTATACAAATATAATTGTAGAAGAACAAACATGATGATACACTAAATCGTAATGAAGATTTGCAATGATTCCTTAAAAACATTTACAGATAAAAGGATAAAATGAGATAGAAGTTAAAAACATAGCACCTCCAAGTTGCTTCCCCAAAAAGATCTAACACTTTGTCATGTTGTTGAAAGGGCAGACAATAATAAAGAGAAAATCGTCTAAATGTGCCCGGTGGAAAGTGCACAATCAACCTTGGGCAAGGTCTGGAAATCAATCCACTTTCGTCATCACAAGGCACTTTATAGGAAAGCACCCACTGAAGGACATACATCATATGCCGGTAACATGGGGGGATAATAGAAGGCTGGCTTGTGCTGGTGAAATACTTTTTTTATTTAAAGAATTGGGACTAGAAAACTTGCAGAAAAATACAAAATGCTCCATAGTGTTAGGTGAAGTTTTATTGCAAGGATACAATAAGATAGACTTGCGTTCAAACTGGCTAACAAGGAAACATAAATAGCATCTATTGGTTCCCAGGCTCCCTTTTTTCGACATTTGAGAAGTTTGCAAATGCAAAGTCTTTCCATGCATTTTAAGATAATTTTCACTGCATTGCAAATCATTTTCACTGTAATCAAATGGCAAACGTACGCATATTTTTTCCTGCAAGTATTCACTTTGAGGTATAAATTGTCACAAAAGACCTGACTTTCTTGAGGATTTAACATTTTGTGGGTGTTAACATGTGGCAAATGTTTGTTTTTAATGTTCCTGTTTCCTAAAACAATTTACAAACATGTTAAGTCATATCAAGAAGCATTAAATAGTCTATACTGTAGCTTACATTAAGAGTAACAGTTGTGAGCGCTGTCGGATGTGTCTCTTTTTTGCACACACGAGCTAATTTCTAAAATGTCTGAAATAAAGGGTGGTCAATTTTTTTTGTTTGTTTTAAATTAATGTGTAGATTGTTGTGTGTATTTGGCTACAACTTTGTGATTACATTTGGGATCTGAATTGTTTTTGGCTGGCAGGCCTGGAGCTGGGCTGGACAGGTGAAGGGTAGTCTTAGTAGCTGGCAATCCAATTCAGTTCACGGACTTTTCGTCAGAACAGAAAGCCTGTGTTTTTAATTCCAGCTATGCCCACTTATCCAAATTGTGTGATAATGTACAAATAACATTGCTCTTATGCCTTAAACCCTCGTGTCTTATGTTGACTGTGCTGGGGTAATTCAGTGGGCTCTTTGAAAGAATAAAGGCATAACTGCCTAGCAGCAAGCATGCCCCAGTAACACAGGAACCTGTGAAAGAATAAAGTTGTCAGCACACATTGAGTTATGTTCAGAAGATTACGCTTTTTTGTGACTTAACAATATTGCTTTCATGGTGGGTCACAGTAGGTGAAGGGGTTGTTAATTTATCTCCTAAACATTGATGTTCACATACAATTAGAGGCATGGGATCTATAGTGCAGTTCTTTAAGACTTCGTACAGACTTATTTTCCATGAATGAGATTACATTTCTGTTATGCTGTAAAGAAGCTCTTATTCCGTATTACTGTATTTGCGAGGTGGCTGCACATTTGGTTTTACACATTTGACAGTTCAGCTGCACATTTTTTTCACAGAATTAGTTGCTCATATGGTAGAAAAAATAATGGTGTAATTGACAAAGGTACTACTTCACAGTACACATATAATCTCTTGGGAGATAGATCAATCCACTCCCATTGCTATTGACCTCTCCACTGTGGCATGTGTCACATCCTCATGTAATATGTAACAGCTTGAGACACGTATGACACTTTTGCCAATAAAACTTTGCCTTCTGGGACTTCAAGTTAAACTTTTTTTCATTGTGTGTAGGGGCCTATAAGACCTATCACACCAAGTGCTGTTTAAAAAAAGTTTATTTAAAGGAACTTAATTGGCACATAAGTATTGCTAAAGGGGTTGCACTGTCAGTTTTTCTTCCATGTGCACTCATTAATCTAGCAAAACACACAAGATGATGGACGGAATGTTGCACAATGGCAAAACATTCACCCCCAGTCACAGATCTGGGTTTAATCCATCGTTATTTAGCTCACCAAGCCACCCCAGTTCAGACATAGCCATATGCAAATCAGTCTTGACCCTGTGCCTCATGAGAACAGTCCAGCCCGAACTGCCAAGCCATGTCTTTCCTGGACCAGAATCAAGCATCTAGCACCGGTTTCTAGCTATCAGCCGTCTTCAGCCAGGATAGCTTGACTCCAGTGGCGTAGTGAGCATGGGACCCACGTCTGGGCATACCCTTCCCACATAGGGTGAACAGCAAAACAAACAAGATGATGGACGGAATGCTGCACAATGGCAAAACATTCACCCCCAGTCACAGATCTGGGTTTAATCCATCGTTTTTTTGCTCACCAAGCCACCCCAGTTCAGACATGGCCATATGCAAATCAGCCTTGACCCTGTACCTCATGAGAACAGTCCAGCCCAAACTGCCAAGCCATGTCTTTCCTGGACCAGAATCAAGCATCCTAGGACCGGTTTCTGGCTATCAGCTGTCTTCAGCCAGGATAGCTTTACTCCAGTGGCGTAGTGAGCACGGGACCCACGTCTGGGCCATAGCCAGACTCCTGTTTAACATCTCTTGGAGGTCTAGTGTGCGGCAGCATTTGCGGGATTTGCACTGGCTGCCTGTGGCACATCGGGTAAAATTTAAAGCCCTTATCCTTTCGCATAGGGCCATTCATGGCCAGGGTCTTCTGTTTCTCAACAGGCGCTTCACTCGATACGTGCCCAATCAATCTCTGTGGTCTGCTTCCCTACGTCGGGTGGTTATCCCGCGTTTCCGCAGATCTCGTTTGGGAGGCCAGTCTCTCTCTGTTAAGACAGCAGCGGCGTGTAATGCGCTGCCCTCGGATCTTCAGCTCATTCAGGACTTCCGTCTTTTTAAAAAACGTTTAAAGACTTATTTGTTCAGTCAGTCCTGCTAATGGCTCCTGCTTGCTTCACCCCAGTTCACTCCCGCGCCAGGACACTCCAGAGTATTAGTGCGCGCTACAAGCATTTTATAACATGTCTTTATTGTAGAGGGTTCATACGCTGCTTAAATGCATTATGTGAATTTTATCCTTGCAATTAATAAATACTGTAGTGCAGCGTTTCCCAAACTGTGGTCCGCGGACCCCCAGGGGTCCGTGACACATTCCCAGGGGGTCCGCAGGACTTGAGTGCCTGACGTCGTTGTAAAAGGCAAAATGCCCATGCGCCTTCACAGCTCACAAGAGATGTGAATGTTAGCGCAGGGGTGGCAAAACCACAATATAATTTGGCTCAGCTTTAGGTGCGAGCTGAAGGGTAATTGGCCTCCTTTTATTATTTGATTCTGCCTGTCACCCGACGTCGCGCTCGCACAGCAGTGCATGTGTTTCCTCTTATGTTTGCTGCCAGCCCCAGGGCATTTTGCTATCATGTGTCCCTTTAGAAGAGCATTCAAGAACCTCAAATCGGCAGGAGGGCTCTTCTCTGGAACTGCATGTGAGTGTTTTGTAAGTGTACCCTTTTACAGTAAAAGCGTGTGCATAACGTGTTTCCTTTTTATGTCATCAGCACCTCATGTAACATAGCTGCCAATGTTTCAGATTGCCTATGTGTGATATTTTCATATGTGTGAGTGTCTGTTTTTTTACAGAGCTTTTTCTTAACTAGTGTCTCAAAAGGAAAGCTAGGAAAGCAGTGCTTTTAGAGAGCCCACGCCTGTCACTTCTCAGCTGCTGAGGGTGGCAGAGGTGACCTGACATCGAGTGGATTCCAGGTGTAATATGACACTAAATAGTAGACCTTACATTAAGAGTGCCACATTATTGGTAATTGGCAAAAACAAAAGTAGGGTGTTACATGGCGAACCTGGGGAAGAGAATATGGTGGCGTAAAAGATGGGGTGAGGTGAAAGCACATTGGGTTGGGGGCAGTTTGTAATTGGGTTGTGGTGAACAACAGAAGAAAATGGCCAGTGAAATTTATGGGCTGCCATGAAGGACGGAGCCGACTTTGATCACATAAGACCGCACTGGGCTGGGCAGTAATGAAAGTGTTTATGTCAGCAGTGTACCGGCACAATGAAAGTGCAATGTTAGGCAGCAGGGTTAATACTAGGGGTTGAGAGGTAAAAAGTTGGCAAGAGAAATTAAAAAAACACCCTTAGATTTTGAGGTGCTGGTCATAGAAGCATAGGAGGTTAGAAGAAAAGCAGGGGGATGGAATGCTGCACGAAGGAGTAGGCCAGAGCATCAGAAACTGAGTAGAAAAGGGAAGAGACTGACGAAATACTGCATTGTCTTTCCTCTGACATTTGGTGGGACCTTGAAATTGTGAGCTTAAATTATCGGACAGAAGCTTTACCTGCCACCCTCCAGAGAAGGGTAAGTGAGATATTGAGCAGTAGTTACATCTGTTATTTCCAGCGCTTTGAATCTGCAAGAAGTGTGGCATGGAGCTCTTTTGAAAATAAGTTATTAGGATTACTAATCATAAAGAACTCTAGTGAGGTATTTGTGTGGCAGTACTGGGAAGAGAATGGTACAGTGAGGAAGCAAGGGACTGGTATTGAGCAGGTTATGGAGGTATAGAATGACATGAAGAATGTTAGGGAAGGACAGGAATTGGGGAGGGGTCAACCAGAGGCAGCAGTGCAGAAATAATAGAGAGGCCAAGCGAAACAGGCTAGCATAAACCTATACCTAATTTCTGCAAACCAGGTCCAGTGTGGGCAGTGAGAGCAGGGCTTTTAATAGCCCCCAAGCCCAGCAGCCGACCTCACTTGGGGGTAGAGAGGAAAAAGCATACAGTGTTTAATGCAAACTGTTACCGTTTCCTGGCCCTCCCACAATCTCAAATCCGCAGGAATATCTAAAATGTTTCTCTGAGGAAGGGGGCATCCCTTTCTGCAAATGTTCAAATAAGACAGGGGATCAAATGGATGCTCACAATCATGGTTAGAACCCACAACCAGATGCACTCCAATGGCACCAATGAACAGGTACACAGTAGTGGGTGTGATTAATGCTTCTGAAACATAAGGGGTAGTTTCAGGGCAAGCTTCACTCCCTCAAAGAATAGGTACAGCACATCACCAACAGTGCAAGCATCACTCAAAGTGCAAACACAAAGTGGCATTAGCAGTGCAAGCTTTCCTCTCTCGCAGAACAGCTACACAAGGTGCATCAGTTGACAAGTTTGCCAGGTTCATACCACACAATCCCTCACATAACAGGCACAGCTCAGCATCACCATTGCAGGCTTCCATTCCTCATAGAAAGGATACGGCAAGGGCATGAGTGCAAGCTTCCCTCCTTTGCAGAACAGGCACAGCATGGTAACAGCAGTGGAAGCTTTACTCTGTGATAGAAAACCTTTATGCAAAAACAACAATTGATGGATAGAATGCAGAACAATGTCATGCATTCACCCCAGTACAGAGATCTGGGCCTAAATCCTTTATAACAGTATATCATTACAGATTTCCTACAGTCACAGAACAAGTAAAGCTTAGGAATTATCAATGAAGCTGATTCTCTCACGTAACGGGTGCAGCACAGTCTGCAACAGCAGTGAAAACACACTTGCCTATTTAATGCGTATGTTTTAGTATGATTGTGTGGATTGTTAGGTCCTTTGATGGTTGAGCAAGTAAATGCCCTCACCCCATATTTATGTGAAAAGTCTTTCTCAAATCTTATGTACCTAAAAAATAGGTACAGAAATCGCTTGGTAAATATAGAATCTGACCTGAGGATTCAAAAACGAAACATTGAAAAGTTAGTCGCCGAGATGCAGCACCATCCTTCCCATTAAAATGTTTTGATTTTTACATATTTTTCAATATAAAATATTAAAAGCTTTAGTAAGGTAAGTATTTGTTTAGAGTGTACTTGTATGTGTATTTTTTGTGAATTACTGTTTTAATGTTTTAAAATTTAAATTGTACAATTGTTTGGGGGTCCCCGGCTTCCAGTAGTGATTCCGTGGGGGTCCTCAGGAGTCAAAAGTTTGGGAACCGCTGCTGTAGTGAATTAGGGTATTGTTCTTAAGTTATCAGATAAAAGTATCTTTTACGAAATCTTTCCTAGAGGCTAGATTGAGGCTAATTGAATAAAAAAGCAGTGGCCTTTTTTTTCAATGATTATTCTTGGTTCCCTAATTGCTTAAAACAGGTCTCCTATTCTGGGAATACTGGCTGAGGTAATGTTACCATATTCCCAGATTTTGAAGCACCTGCTATTAACTCTCTCATTTACTGGGATTCCATCTGCAATCGTATCACTGCTAATCTGGACTGCTTGAAATCTATCTAGAGGGGAATATTTTGTGCTTTCCTGCAGCCTATGTTCATAGTTGCCTGGTGGGCTCTTAAGTGTGAAACCATCAGCCAATGTTTGCTTTTTAGCCATGAGCACTTCGCATGCTTATCTTTTTGAGTCCATATCACAGTGGGGAAAACAAAATAGAATGACTCAGAATGCGACATTCTTTTGAATAAACACCCAGTACTGGCTGAAGGTATCAAGCATGCTATTCATCTAGTTGGCAGCTGTGGGCATTTCTGCCCTACTCAAATGAGTAGATAACCTGTTATTAGGAAACATGTTTTAAGGCTGCCTGCAATTCAGGGTGATCTAGGCTACCTCAAATAAGTACACTAACATGATATTGGAAAACATACTGATAGGCAAATAATAAGGTTCATATATGCAGATTCTCTTGTGCACTCCAAAGACACAGTCTTTCTTCCATTGAAACAAGGCGGGTTGGTTACACTAAATCATGTGGGTTTGAAACCATGAGAGGCAGAGAAGAGTAGTTGTTGCATCATATCATTGAGTAACTGATGCACTTGAGCACAAGATCACCATTCATGTCCTCATCTTCCTGACTTACTAAACTGAATATTGTTGTCCTCTTACATGAACACATTAGGCCTTTTTTGTTGTTTGTTAAAGTAATTGGAGATGCAATTTTTTCAGCAGTTTTTCAGTTCAAATATATTCTCTATTTATTAAAACTTTGGATAACAGGGAGATAGGTCCTTGGGACGTACGGTCAGCTGGACCATATATAGTATTTATGAAAAAACAGGTGCTGGCCATACAAAAAAGTCTATATACTCTTCTTCTTTGGAGTGACAAATAAAGATGTATTTCAAAATTTGTCTGGTATTATTTATTTTATACCCTTTTACTTTTTGTTTTTTAGATTCAACAATTCATTATACGAAAAAGACATACCCAAATACATTTATCATACAATTATTCAAAAACATGTACAGAAAACATTACATATAACAAGCAGAACATCTATCTGAATTTCATATATACATTAGCACAAATGCTTGTGCATCAACATCATTATTCATTATTGCACTAACTTTCCTTAAAAAGAAAAGGTCTTTATACTCAAATAAGGTAAAATCAGATGGAGAAAACAATACATGTACAAAACAATGCAAGTTTGACTGAGAGAATAAATCAAAACATCAGTCCCACAAGAAGCTAATTATTTTTAGCAGTTGTTAGATACTTGTCTCCAATTGGCCGACGCGTTTCGAACTCGCTATTTTACTTTGCGTGTTCTCGTCAGGGCGTAATGACTCTATACTTATACAAAACGTCTCTGGTGAATGGGGTTCAATATTTACTATGGAGTTCCCCGTCGTAGTATCTTCGAGTAATCCCGTCTCTCTTCAAAATTGAATTTACTGTTCACCCTTTGTGCATTGGAGGGCCCCCGTGGTTTCACTGGTGCCTGTGCCTCTGGTTTTATGGCGTGGGCTGGGGTCCGCTTTATCTTTCTTTGTGCGGTCCGCCTTGCTCGAAAAGAGCCTCCAAAGGCCCTCCAATGCACAAAGGGTGAACAGTAAATTCAATTTTGAAGAGAGACGGGATTACTCGAAGATACTACGACGGGGAACTCCATAGTAAATATTGAACCCCATTCACCAGAGACGTTTTGTATAAGTATAGAGTCATTACGCCCTGACGAGAACACGCAAAGTAAAATAGCGAGTTCGAAACGCGTCGGCCAATTGGAGACAAGTATCTAACAACTGCTAAAAATAATTAGCTTCTTGTGGGACTGATGTTTTGATTTATTCTCTCAGTCAAACTTGCATTGTTTTGTACATGTATTGTTTTCTCCATCTGATTTTACCTTATTTGAGTATAAAGACCTTTTCTTTTTAAGGAAAGTTAGTGCAATAATGAATAATGATGTTGATGCACAAGCATTTGTGCTAATGTATATATGAAATTCAGATAGATGTTCTGCTTGTTATATGTAATGTTTTCTGTACATGTTTTTGAATAATTGTATGATAAATGTATTTGGGTATGTCTTTTTCGTATAATGAATTGTTAAATCTAAAAAACAAAAAGTAAAAGGGTATAAAATAAATAATACCAGACAAATTTTGAAATACATCTTTATTTGTCACTCCAAAGAAGGAGAGTATATAGACTTTTTTGTATGGCCAGCACCTGTTTTTTCATAAATACTATTTATTAAAACAGCATTCCATCTGTGTTTGAGCATATGTCCAAATTTGATGCTGCAATTGCAACGTGCAAATAAGCTGTGGATCCCACTAAAAGAGAAGTTAATGACTGCTACTTCAAGGTTCTGTGACATATATCTGAACAGTATTGTAGGGACTTTCAGGCACATGCATCAATGTTGGCTTTTGCGACTCCTTTATTGCGATTTTTAAGGAATTGCAATTAAGGATTCGCAAAAGCCTATGCATATAGAAATCGCTTAAAAAATTGCAATTTCTAAACATTCCTTAATTGCGACTCGCAAATTGCGAATCGCAATTAAGGAATGCAATTTCAAGGGTGCCAGGGTGTCAAAAGGGCACCCTGTTGCACCCCCTGAAATTGATCTGTGCACATAAGTTGCAGAAACTTTGAAAAATGCACAAAAGTGCATTTTTCAAAGTTTTTGCAAATTACCATGAAGTTCAACTTCATGTAATTTGCTACTCCTATTAGCGAAACCACTATTTTTAGGTCTCGTGACCTATCAATGCGCATGCGCATTGAGAGAAGCGAGACTATAGGGCTTTAAACAAAGCTTACCTAACTGTGGCGATTTGCTGCTGTGCCCGTGGCTTTTAGGTCAATGCGCAAGCGCATTGACCTAAAATGCGCGTGCACATCACCAAATCGCCGTCTGTTCCCTCAGCCGCATTCCTCCCATACCTTTTGAAGTGAAGCTTAGCTTCACTTCAAAGGCCCCGGCTGCTTCACACCCTCATGCCGCTCTCCCCGCTCCGCCCCCTCCCCTGCCCGCCGTGTGCATTTCTCCTCCCCCCCTCCCCACAGCAATGCCCTCCGTCTTGTTTCCTTTCTTGTTTCTCTGGGAACTTTGCACTCCGATGACGCTGAATGGAGTGTGTTTACATGCTCAAGGCAGGCTGGGCTCACCGGTGGTCCTACACACAGCAGCAGCTGGCTTTTGTGTGTGCCTCTAGCAGTCTCTTTTCTTTGCCTATTGCTAACCTTACTTTCTTATCCAGAAAGCCAATCTTTTTGGTTGCAAACGGTTCTGTGCCACAAATAAGGTTACCAGCCGTTCATTTGTGCTGATCACCATCTCTCTTACTCCTGATATTTTCTACTACAGATAGTTATCGGGCATGGAGATTAGCCTATTTTTTTTTACATATTGGCACACGAAAACTACAACTCCCAGAAGACACTCGTTTGTTAAATCAAAGCTCAGTTCTACAAACCTGGTGTTCAGTGCACATACATGCAAAACCTGGCAACTTTGTAGTAAGCCACCAAAATCTCAGAGCCACGGCAATTCAAGCTCCGTGCATGCATGCAGACTGAGGAGGGTGCAGGGCCTGTACTTTGCTCCCACCTGCAGCCCGAGGTATCTTCTCACGTGCTGCTTAAACTCTGTCTTTTTCTGCAGTACAAGCAATGTGCCCACCACAGGCTGCGTCCAGTAGCAGAGGTCGTTACCAGTTAGCAAAGGACTTCCTGATCAGTGATTGTCAGCAAAGCCCAAAGCTATAATGCAGGGCCCTGGATGCTTTTTGAAATGGGATTTCTCCGTCGTCAAGATGCGCATTGTCTGCTTCAGCCACCTTACACCTGCTGCCAGGGTGGTGTACTGGAGCTCGAAGCCATCTCCTCTGCGTTCGGCCCCGTTCTGATTACCTCTGAGTCCTCCACATCACCTGTTCTTTCACTTTCGCTTTCTCGTTATATGCCCATATACATCTCCCATCACACTCACCCTCACCCTCACTCACCCTCACTCACCCTCACCCTCGCTCACCCTCACCCTCGCTCACCCTCACCTTCACTCACTCTCACCCTCACTCACTCTCACCCTCACTCACTCTCACCCTCACTCACCCTCACCCACCCTCACCCTCACTCACCCTCAACCCCTCACCCTCACTCACCCTCAACCCCTCACCCTCAACCCCTCACCCTCACTCACCCTCACTCACCCTCACCCTCACTCACCCTCATTCACCCTCACTCACCCTCACCCTCACTCACCCTCATTCACCCTCACTCACCCTCACCCTCACTCACCCTCACTCACCCTCACCCTCACTCACCCTCACTCAGCCTCAACCCCTCACCCTCACTCACCCTCAACCCCTCACCCTTACTCACCCTCCCTCACCCACCCTCACCCACCCTCACTCACCCTCACCCTCACTCACCCTCACTCACCCTCACCCTCACTCACCCACCCTCACTCACCCTCACCCTCAACCTCTCACCCTCACTCACCCTCACCCTCAAACCCTCACCCACCCTCACTCACCCTCACTCACCCTCAACCCCTCACCCTCACTCACCCTCAACCCCTCACCCTCACTCACCCTCAACCCCTCACTCACCCTCAACCCCCACTCACCCTCAACCCCTCACTCACTCTCACTCACCCTCACTCACCCTCACTCACCCTCAACCCCTCACCCTCACCCACCCTCACTCACCCTCAACCCCTCACCCTCACTCACCCTCACCCTCCCTCAACCCCTCACCCTCACTCACCCTCACCCTCACTCACCCTCAACCCCTCACCCTCACTCACCCTCACTCACCCTCACTCACCCTCACCCTCACCCTCACTCACCCTCAACCCCTCACCCTCACTCACCCTCAACCCCTCACTCACCCTCAACCCCTCACCCTCACTCACCCTCACCCACCCTCACCCTCACCCACCCTCACTCACCCTCACTCACCCTCACTCACCCTCACTCACCCTCACTCACCCTCACTCACCCTCACCCTCAACCCCTCACCCTCACTCACCCTCAACCCCTCACCCTCACTCACCCTCAACCCCTCACCCTCACTCACCCTCAACCCCTCACCCTCAACCCCTCACCCTCAACCCCTCACTCACCCTCACTCTCACTCACCCTCACTCACCCTCAAACCCTCACCCTCCCTCACTCACCCTCACTCACCCTCAACCCCTCACCCTCACTCACCCTCAACCCCTCACCCTCACCCCCTCACCGTCACTCACCCTCCCTAATTCACCCTCACCCTCACTCACCCTCACTCCCCCTCACCCTCACTCACCCTCAACCCCTCACCCTCAACCCCTCACCCTCTCACCCTCACCCTCACTCACCCTCAACCCCTCACCCTCACTCACCCTCAACCCCTCACCCTCACTCACCCTCACTCACCCTCAACCCCTCACCCTCAACCCCTCACCCTCACTCACCCTCACTCACCCTCACCCTCGCTCACCCTCAACCCCTCACCCTCACTCACCCTCACCCTCACTCACCCTCACCCTCACTCACCCTCAACCCCTCACCCTCACTCACCCTCAACCCCTCACCCTCACTCACCCTCAACCCCTCACTCTCACCCTCACTCACCCTCAACCCCTCACTCACCCTCACTCACCCTCAACCCCTCACCCTCACTCACCCTCAACCCCTCACCCTCACTCACCCTCAACCCCTCACCCTCAACCCCTCACCCACCCTCAACCCCTCACCCTCAACCCCTCACCCTCAACCCCTCACCCTCACTCACCCTCACCCTCACTCTCACTCACCCTCACTCACCCTCAACCCCTCACCCTCACCCTCACTCACCCTCACTCACCCTCAACCCCTCACCCTCACTCACCCTCCCTCAACCCCTCACCCTCACCCTCACTCACCCTCACCCTCACTCACCCTCACCCTCACCCCCTCACCCTCACCCTCACTCACCCTCAACCCCTCACCCTCAACCCCTCACCCTCACTCACCCTCACCCTCACTCACCCTCAACCCCTCACCCACCCTCACCCTCACTCACCCTCAACCCCTCACCCTCACTCACCCTCAACCCCTCACCCACCCTCACCCTCACCCACCCTCACTCACCCTCACTCACCCTCACTCACCCTCACCCTCACTCACCCTCACTCACCCTCACTCACCCTCAACCCCTCACCCTCACTCACCCTCAACCCCTCACCCTCACTCACCCTCAACCCCTCACTCACCCTCAACCCCTCACCCTCAACCCCTCACTCACCCTCACTCTCACTCACCCTCACTCACCCTCAAACCCTCACCCTCACTCACCCTCACTCACCCTCAACCCCTCACCCTCACCCCCTCACCCTCACTCACCCTCACCCTCACTCACCCTCATTCACCCTCACCCTCACTCACCCTCACTCACCCTCACTCACCCTCAACCCCTCACCCTCACTCACCCTCAACCCCTCACCCTCACTCACCCTCAACCCCTCACCCTCAACCCCTCACCTCCTCACTCACCCTCAACCCCTCACCCTCACTCACCCTCACTCACCCTCAACCCCTCACCCTCATCCCCTCACCCTCACTCACCCTCACTCACCCTTAACCCCTCACCCTCAACCCCTCACCCTCACCCACCCTCACCCACCCTCACCCTCACCCTCACTCACCCTCAACCCCTCACCCTCACTCACCCTCACCCTCACTCACCCTCACTCACCCTCACTCACCCTCACTCACCCTCACTCACCCTCACTCACCCTCACTCACACTCACCCTCACTCACCCTCACCCACCCTCACCCACCCTCACCCTCACTCACCCTCACTCACCCTCACCCACCCTCACTCACCCTCACTCACCCTCAACCCCTCACCCTCACCCTCACTCACCCTCACTCACCCTCACCCTCACTCACCCTCACCCTCACTCACCCTCACTCACCCTCAACCCCTCACCCTCACTCACCCTCACTCACCCTCAACCCCTCACCCTCACTCACCCTCACTCACCCTCACTCACCCTCAACCCCTCACCCTCACTCACCCTCAACCCCTCACCCTCAACCCCTCACCCTCAACCCCTCACCCTCAACCCCTCACCCTCACTCACCCTCAACCCCTCACCCTCTCACCCTCAACCCCTCACCCTCACTCACCCTCAACCCCTCACCCACCCTCAACCCCTCACCCTCAACCCCTCACCCTCAACCCCTCAGTCACCCTCACTCTCACTCACCCTCACTCACCCTCAACCCCTCACCCTCACTCACCCTCACTCACCCTCACCCACCCTCACCCTCACTCACCCTCACTCACCCTCACCCTCACTCACCCTCAACCCCTCACCCTCACTCACCCTCACCCACCCTCAACCCCTCACCCTCACTCACCCTCAACCCCTCACCCTCACTCACCCTCAACCCCTCACCCTCACTCACCCTCACTCACCCTCACCCACCCTCACCCTCACTCACCCTCACCCTCACTCACCCTCAACCCCTTACCCTCACTCACCCTCACCCTCACTCACCCTCAACCCCTCACCCTCACTCACCCTCAACCCCTCACCCTCTCTCACCCTCAACCCCTCACCCTCAACCCCTCACTCACCCTCACTCACCCTCAACCGCTCACCCTCACCCTCACTCACCCTCACCCTCACTCACCCTCAACCCCTCACCCTCACTCACCCTCAACCCCTTACCCTCACTCACCCTCACTCACCCTCAACCCCTCACCCTCACTCACCCTCAACCCCTCACCCTCACTCACCCTCACAACACATATTGTGTTACAATAGGTGTCACATTTGTGAAAGATAAAACTATTGGCATTGTAAATAACAAAGCTATTAATTTCGCTATTTTCAAAACAAGCACATAAATAAAAAATGTGTCCTTTACAATGCCAATAGCTCAAACTTTCCTAATGCGAGACCTATTGCATTGCTGTGCTTCTCTCCCCTGCTGCACTCTCCTGCTCTCTAGAGATGTGGCCTAACGACCAGAGCTGCCATCTAAGTCACGTAAATACAAAACATGTTGCATTCCAAATGCTATAGGTGTCACATTCACCCTCACTCACCCTCACCCTCACTCACCCTCACTCAACCCTCAACCCCTCACCCTCACTCACCCTCAACCCCTCACCCTCACTCACCCTCAACCCTCACTCACCCTCAACCCCTCACCCTCAACCCCTCACTCACCCTCACTCTCACTCACCCTCACTCACCCTCAAACCCTCACCCTCACTCACCCTCACTCACCCTCAACCCCTCACCCTCACCCCCTCACCCTCACTCACCCTCACCCTCACTCACCCTCATTCACCCTCACCCTCACTCACCCTCACTCACCCTCACCCTCACTCACCCTCAACCCCTCACCCTCACTCACCCTCAACCCCTCACCCTCACTCACCCTCAACCCCTCACCCTCACTCACCCTCAACCCCTCACCCTCACTCACCCTCACTCTCCCTCAACCCCTCACCCTCAACCCCTCACCCTCACTCACCCTCACTCACCCTTAACCCCTCACCCTCACTCACCCTCAACCCCTCACCCTCACCCACCCTCACTCACCCTCAACCCCTCACCCTCACTCACCCTCACCCTCACTCACCCTCACTCACCCTCACTCACCCTCACTCACCCTCACTCACCCTCACTCACCCTCACTCACCCTCACTCACCCTCACTCACCCTCACTCACACTCACTCACACTCACTCACACTCACCCTCACCCTCACTCACCCTCACTCACCCTCACTCACCCTCACTCACCCTCACTCACCCTCACTCACCCTCACCCACCCTCACCCTCACTCACCCTCAACCCCTCACCCTCACCCTCACTCACCCTCACTCACCCTCACCCTCACTCACCCTCAACCCCTCACCCTCACTCACCCTCACTCACCCTCAACCCCTCACCCTCACTCACCCTCACCCACCCTCAACCCCTCACCCTCACTCACCCTCAACCCCTCACCCTCACTCACCCTCAACCCCTCACCCTCACTCACCCTCACTCACCCTCACCCACCCTCACCCTCACTCACCCTCACCCTCACTCACCCTCAACCCCTTACCCTCACTCACCCTCACTCACCCTCACCCTCACTCACCCTCAACCCCTCACCCTCACTCACCCTCAACCCCTCACCCTCTCTCACCCTCAACCCCTCACCCTCAACCCCTCACTCACCCTCACTCACCCTCAACCCCTCACCCTCACCCTCACTCACCCTCACTCACTCACCCTCACTCACCCTCACTCACCCTCAACCCCTCACCCTCACTCACCCTCAACCCCTTACCCTCACTCACCCTCACTCACCCCCTCACCCCCTCACCCTCACTCACCCTCACTCACCCTCACTCACCCTCAACCCCTCACCCTCACTCACCCTCAACCCCTCACCCTCACTCACCCTCAACCCCTCACCCTCACTCACCCTCACAACACATATTGTGTTACAATAGGTGTCACATTTGTGAAAGATAAAACTATTGGCATTGTAAATAACAAAGCTATTAATTTCGCTATTTTCAAAACAAGCACATAAATAAAAAATGTGTCCTTTACAATGCCAATAGCTCAAACTTTCCTAATGCGAGACCTATTGCATTGCTGTGCTTCTCTCCCCTGCTGCATTCTCCTGCTCTCTAGAGATGTGGCCTAACGACCAGAGCTGCCATCTAAGTCACGTAAATACAAAACATGTTGCATTCCAAATGCTATAGGTGTCACATTCACGAAAGTTATAACTATTGGCATTGTAAATGACAAAGCCATCAATTTAGCAATTTTAAAAACCAACAAATAAATAAAATATGTCATTTACAAGACCAATAACTCCAACTTTTCTAATGCGAGACCTATTGCATTTCCAATGCTTGTTTTTACTTTGAGGCATTGCATTTAAGGAATCTCAATTTGGGATTCCTTAAATGCAATCACAATTTAAGGAATCTCAATTTAGAGATTCCTTAAATTGCGAATTTTGCATTTGGGATGATGCATCCCAAATGCAAAAATACCGGTCGCAAAGGGGCAGATTCTGAGAATCTGCCCCTTTGCGACCGGTTTTTAGCTTGATGCATGTGGCTGCTAGTGTATTTGCGTTAAGGATTTAAAAACTCTTTTTTACTTATGCATTGGCTTTCTCAGTACCATATAACTACAGTTGGGACCATTTCCAGTCCCTGTTGCTCAAGTTGTTTTATTTTAAGAAACATGCGTGTTAGGCATTGCTTCTGCCAAACCAGGAAATACAATCTCGGCTCAGTAATAACTTGAATTCCTTTCTAAAATGCGACGGCCTCCGTTACTGTAAACTTTTTATATTTCTTGCGTCAAAAAGATTTATTGGAGAGATACACGCTGTTGTGGGCAACAGTGGGCAGTATCTATGGAAACTGTTATTTGATCTTACAGTAATTACCTAATCACTTGGTTGCAAAACTCTTTCACAATATCTCGGTGGTAGTTCATTACAAACGTTGCTGTTCTCGAAACTGTTAAAGAAAGTTGTCCAGGCACGACTGTTACCTTTGGATATTGGTAGAAGAAAAGATTGCTTTGTATGTGGAGACGACTCATCTAACACATTAAGCATGGTGTGACGACTTTCTCTAGTTTTACCATATTTCTTGTTTCTGCATGGGTTATTACAAATACGGCAACTGAGCTTCTTCATGCAGTCAAATCCTTAGTGGATTGTCATCTTACTCGGACAAAAACGTGTGCTTCCCTCTCACCTCGTGACTATCCACGCCCCCTCAAATATCAGTATTTTTTAAAATGACGTATAACACTTAATACCACGAATTCTGTAGTCAGTGCGCCCTTCAAATGTTAGGTGTTGCTGTTGCCGAATGAATGATGCTAAATATTTGGACCTGGAAATTGGCCAGGAATTGGTCCTGCCAGGATTCGAAATTGAGTTCTTAATGTCACATCAGATATCAGCAGCAAACATTTAATTAATTGAACCATTGCACTGACAAATGCTGATGTATGTCATTCGCCATATATTTATGTAAAATAACAGGCACATTTGATATTTATGCTAGGCTGTTTCTTAAAATACGTCCAAGACAGCTGCTATCCTCATTTGCCTTTCCCCGCTTCAAAGAACCAAGTTGAATCATCGAAGCAATTATTTTTTTTATCATAGTCCTCATATTTCAAGGTTCCCAGAAACAGTAGTACTCCTCCCCATTGTCTTATTGCTCAATAATTGAGGCTTACTCACCAGAATTCTAGGCTAACATCAGCGAGGCTTAGCTTTGGTTGATTTGTGTCTGTCAACATAACAATTCAGATGCTTACAGTAAATGATAGACACCTGTGAATCATTGACATGGTAAGGTGTGGCCACACTTGCACATGAGTGACCCCATTGGAATTTCAAGTCTCAAGCCGTTCACATGTTGTGTGCAGACAATGCAGTAATAGAATGGATCTGTTGGACTCAATATGTATTGACACTGTGTTTAGAGCCTACCACCCAAAGGTATACTGGTTCAAACCCTGGACTTAACCAATAGTACTATCTTGTAAATCTGTGTTTAGTGTGCACGCCCTGGCTTAAGGTGGACATGCGATATCTGGGCATTAGTTTACCCCTCAACACACAAGCCACTCAACTAATTCAGCACATCTGGAATTGATTGGCTTGTGCTTCAGTAGAGAAGCTGAAAGTTGTGGTTGCAGGCTATTTCCTCTCTCTGACTTTTTATGGAGTTCATTCATCCTAAAGTATAACGAACATATAACATAGGGCGTGGAGGTACTTGCCTTTGCCATCTTAAATGTGAAAAGTGTTAAATGCTGTTAAAAGACTTGTAATGTTACTTGTTCTCACTTGTCAGACTCTACTTAATAGTGAACTAAGCGCTCACACAAGCAAATATAAATATAAAAAGAGCTAGATTTTTTTCTACAAGTACTTCAAATGTACTACTATTAAGGAGCTGTGGAAATAGCAGTCGGTCTGTAATGATTTAGAAATGAAGGACGTGAGTTTCGCTTCCTCGTGGTAGTTTAACTTTCCCTACTTTGATGGACGGATCTCTGCTGTAGATTACTGCCTGCCTCAGCATACAGTCTTCTGAGAGGTGTTCCAGTGTTACCTGGCCCCAGGATTCCCTACTCAGCCCAGAGAACATCACCACCAACTCAGGACCGAAAAAGTCACTGCAGCCTTCGGCCATTTTCATAAACTGAGAGTCAAATGTGTTTTATGTTCCTTAATATCTTAATTCAAATAAACCCGATTTTTGCGTGTCATATAAAGGAGGGCTGTGGAAAATAGATGGGTGGAAGGATAGAATGCTCTTTTTCCAATTGATGGTACGTGGTAGGCAGTACCAACATCTTGGCATACTGTTATTTTTTTTCCTACGTCGTGTGATCACCTTCAATTGCTACACCTTCCTACATCCTTGGCTTAAATTTTCAATTGTACACATAAAGTGAAATAGAGGTATTGTGAAATTCTATAAAATTGAAGTCGCGACTCTAGGGGAGAGTGACCTGCATGGATAATTAGCTTTATGGAAAATATTGTGGGATTACTGAATATCTCTATAGGACTTTGGAAGCACCTGTCATTGACAGAAGTCCTCTATGAGTGGAGGAATTAGAATGCTCTAGTGAACTGTTGATCAGTAGCATATTCAATTTCATTTAATTTTGTTTATACAAGTACAAATAAAGACAACATTCAAATTAAAGCAATATTTGTATACAAAATATTAACCTTACATGTTCATATATTACGTGGCATGCTCCAGCATCAAGTTTTTTTTTAAATAAAGTTCTGGACACAATGAAATCTGCCCTGTTTTTGAGTTATCAGAATTCAGAGTGTGAGAAGGCAGTTGTACTGGTTCATTAATGGTGCTTCTCCTATACTATTTCTGAAACATTTTCTCCAGCTTCGGGAGCTTTTGATGATCAGTAGGAAGTTTGTGATGAGTAGTGTATCTAACCTCTAGTGTCCCAGATCCCCTGCATTGAAGCCGAACAACTAAGAACGTGTCCTTTTACTCCAGACTCTCTAATGCTGTCTTGGGTAACATGTCAAGGATTACTCAAAGATGTTGTAGGATTGGAGCTCATGAATCCCACATTAAAATCAATATCCAGCCTGAACTATTACTTAGTAAAATAGTAGGTCTTTATTTATATATATGAAGTGCGGGGAAACAGCGTTTACAACGCTGTTGTTACCACGCAGGTAGGTAACAACGCGGTTGTTACAACGACCGCTTTGTTACCATGCGTGGCTTTACATCACAAGTCGTTTCTACGACTTTCGCTAGGTGGTGTGCAACACCAGGGAATGTGTTGGATTTTAAGTTCAACACATTTGCTGCTTTTGCGCTAACTGGAGTAGGAATAGTAATTTATACTACTCCTAAGTCCAGCGCGCCAACTAGCGCAAGTCGTAGAAACGACTTGCGATGTAAAGCCACGCGTGGTAACAACGCAGTCATTGTAACGACGCGTTATAACCTACCCCGTGGTACTTGCTGGCGTAGTAACGTCATACATTCATGAAGTGCACGTCGGTTAAAACACCAGTGAATACTAAAAGATCCTAGCACCTTCTGACACTCAGATAGAATCCCGTTGCTATTCTAGCACTTGTAGGTTTATACCATAATTACTAGATTTTATGGCAGAAACTCTCATTACACTACTAACTGATCTCTGTTAGTGAAGGCTTTACCAGTTCAGGTCTTGGTACTCAGATGTCAGTAGGGAAAATGTTGCATTTAAATCCAGTCAATCGATTTCTACAAAGTATCCTACGTGCTATGACATGTTTACGCTTGGTTCATTCTTGATGAATTTTCCCAAAACCCAATGCAGTAACCCGCCATCCAACTAGTTAATTGATTTACAGCCTATTGTGAAGGGAACTGGGATAGTTGCTCCAGCACCTCCAAGCATCAGTGCTTGTGAAGGTGGTTAACAGATACAGTGACTCCAAACAGGTCCCACTCAAGTCAGGAACTAGTGCAGAGACAGGATTGATGTCTCTTAATTGGTGTGTACTGACACTAGGATTGAGAGGTTCTCATCAGCCTCAAATGGAGAACTAAGGTTATTAAAAGACTAGTACAACTCCACACGCTGATCTGACTAAATGATTGTTGGTGGCACACTGCGAGGCACACTCATTTATTGAGAAGTCGGTTTTCACAAAGCCACCTATGCCATAGACCTGTGAGAGTGACTGGGTTCCCAACTTTCTTTGAAATCTACTGATTCACTAGAAAGTTTAGAAAAGATGCTTCAGGGCCCAGAATAACTGTTTTCCAATAGAGAAGCTGCCATATTTGATAATGGCGGAGCTCACTGTATTTTTTTATTCTGGACGAATTAATAAAATAGAATTCCATATGGAAGACCTTTTTAACTATAATGAGGCTAGGTGTTTAAAATTAATTTTTGGAGGAGGTGCTTTTTTGAATCTCTAAAGAAACAACACACACAAATATATACGGTTCCCCTAATTTTTAATTAAAAAAAATATATATTAAAATATACCTAAATTAACTTTAATTAAATTATGACTTAATGGTCAAGGATTAGAAGTACGATTTCCAAAATAATATCAAAATACTTATTTTGCAGGGTTGGCAACCTTTTTTTTTTTTTTACATTTTCAAAACCTTTATTGAGGAAATGCAAGTCAGATATATTACACTGTACTAAGCAGCAGCTCAAATCAACACAATACAAACCAAGTCAAGCGTTCGGAAATTAGTCGACTACACCAGGTAAGAAGCATAAATATATTAAGGCAGAGTCACAACATCAGTTCACAGGGATCCCACCCTTTGGGGGTCACAGACTCGGCCAGGACAACAATTATGGGCGCCACGGGGGAGGGGGGGGAATCAATGTGGGGATGAGGGGACGGTCACCGACCAGCACCGGCAGCCGCTGCGGACCCAGGGCCGGCGGGGAGCGCAGGAGAGGCAGCACCACTGGAATGGGTACGGGAGAGGAAGTAAGAAACCAAAGGGCCCCAGATGTAAACCGGTCATGACCTGGCAGGTAGCAAGTCCCAGAACTCAGATAACAGAGTCTGACACTGAGAAGCATCCTCAAGCCAGCACTGAACTCTAGGAGCCACCCTACGCCTGTCCAGTACTAGCAGCATTGCAATCAGGCAGCGAGAGGCATCTGGGCAGAATTTTACAAAACCAAGAAGACACAGGGGACGGTCAGGCTACACCGAGGTACTAGTAATGTCAGAAATTATGGAGCACACCGCCTGCCAGAAGTCGGTGACCCTGGGGCATAGCCACGCTAAGTGAGCAAAGTCTGCGGCGGGGGCGCGCAGTGCCTACAAGCGTCACTTGTTATTAGTCCGAGCTTAGGCGGGTGTGCGGTATAGCCTGTGTAAAAATTTTAAATGTATCAGACGGAGCCGATAATTTGGTGACAGCTTCATCGTCTGATTGCAGCAGTATAGCCAGTCATACCAAGATCAGCACTCCTCGCCTCCCACGGCCGGTCAGCAGAAATAGAGGTGGACATTCGCGTAAGTGCATATAGTTTGGGGACTAATTTGTGTGAGTACGGGGAAGTATACATGAAATCCAGGGCCGGCATAGTAGGTGGGGGCTGAGGAAATGTGGAGTGAAGTTTCCGGCAAATAGCACACAACTGGTAGAATAGAAGTGTGTCCAGCGGGCTTGAGGAATCCGAAGGGGAGTTGAAATTATTCCATGGGTAGAGGTCCCCCAACTGTCCGCAAACCCAACCGCATCGCATGCCTAGACATACCAGAATGTGCAACAAGAAAACCATGTCCTGAAAGGTGGAAGTCGGTAGACAATTATAAATAGCATGCATATAGCATTACTTGAGCAGAGAAGAAGGAGAATACTCGTAATTTAAGGAAAAAGATAGTGATTCATCTTTATATAATTACATTAGTTCCAAGGTCGGACATATACAGTTAAGAACAGCACTGCATAAATTGAATTAATGACAACCACATAGAACTTGGTGCAAAAAACGTGTGCAAAAAACGTGTACAAAAGTGCAAGTGGCGACGCAAGTGAAAAGTAAACAGTGTTGATGGCGCACTGTGCATAAAATGTGAACTATTTACAGTGAGTGGCTTGACGGCGCATGTGACATTGTGATATCACAGCAGGCACGATTAATTTTATTTAATTTAAATGTAGAGCCACAGGGAAGAAGTGCGCTTATTGTTCAGGCTGTCAGGTCGACGGCGTTTCGATCCGGGTTAGTTCGGATCATCATCAGGACTGGTTGTCTGGATGAAGGAGTGCTGGGAGGATCCTAGGCGAGTAGAATCCTTGTACGCAACAGTCTTGGGAGAGGTCAAGGTGACTTTTAGAGCCCCAGAATGGGTCGTCTGTGGGCTGCACGAAGGAGCTTGCCGGTAGAATCAGAGCTCACGCCGGCTCTAGGAATCAGCCGTGCTTAGAGTATGCTGAATGAATCAACGTCCGCGGCGTTCACAGATCCGAAAGCAATTGTCAAATACCACATACCAGAAGGCTGGAGAGGGGAAAAATCAGGGTGGTTCACTATTGGCACAGCATTTGCAGATAATAAGGGAAGATTAGAGAGCCGGCGAAGACCGGACCAAGCCCAACGCAAAGTCTTGACTGTATCAACCTTCGCTCGCAGGCGCACCACCGGCAAAAACAGAGCTGTGGACAGTGGCCATGGGGATGCTATATCCGTCTCGACTGCAACGTGAGGTTGATAGGGGGTAGGGTGAATCCAGAAGTGCAAAAAACTGGCCTGGGCGCACAAGGCTTAAATCTTGAAGTCAGGAGCGCCCATGCCTCCGACAGACATGGGGAGGGTGAGGATGTCGTACGCGACTCGTGGCTGTTTCCCCGCCCAGACAAGCAAAATGATGAGGGATCGTAATTTTTTTTAAAAGTGAGTTGTGAGTATGATAGGAACGTTTAAAAACAGGTAGAGAAATTTTGTCAAGACCACCATTTTGGCGACAGCGATCCGGCCAGCCAGGGACAGCGGGAGCCGGCTCCAGGACGGGATCTTGGATTCCAGCCAGTAGACAGCACGTCCGAAGTTTGATCTCCAAAGTTCGTCCAAGTCCCTACTCAACCAAATGCCTAAATAGCGCGTTGGGCCGGAGGCCCACACAAACGGGAAATCCGGAGTGAACGACGTGGTTGCGTCAGTCAAGGGGAACAACACTGACTTGCCTCAATTTACTTGAATGCCGGAGAGCCCGCCGAATCGTATGATTTTCCGGACCAGGGGGCTGAGATTTTCTTGGGGATGTCGGACGTATAAAGTTATGTTGTCAGCGTATATAGAGACGAGAAGGGAGCGGGACGAAAAACCAATTCCCCTGTGGGTATGGTGCTGTCGCAGCCTGGCAGCCAAGGGCTCCATTGCAACACCAAAAAGCATGGGCGATAAGGGGCACTCCTGCCGGGTGCCACAACCAATGCTAATACGGTCAGAGATCTGGCTGTCAATACGAAGGCGTGCCGAGGGGTCAGTGTATAGTAACTTGATCTTCGGATAAACATTGCACCGAAACCCATGCCTGGTAAGAGGTAAAATAAAAAGGGCCACTCAAGCGTGTCAAACGCTTTTGTAGCGTCCAGAAGGGCGGCCACCGCAGGAAGGCTAGGATTAATTTGATGTAACGCGGAAAAATTGATACATAGGTTTTGTGAGGTAGCCCTACCAGGAATGAAGCCAGATTGGTCCCGAAGGGCGATGAGGGGCATTAGTAACAAAAGGCGGGAGGCAATCAGTTTGGCGAATATTTTGTTGTCTATGTTTATTTGGGAAAGAGGGCGGTAGGAATCACGACGGTCAGCAGGCCAGTCGGGTTTGAGAAGCAGAGTGATCACGGCCTCACGGAGCGACTGCGGTAGGAGGCCAGAATCAAAGGATTCGTTATACATAGCCGCCAAGTGTGATTCCAAGAGATCGGCATACATTTTATAGAATAAGGCCGGTAGGCCATCCAGGCCGGGGCCTTGTCCCCGGGAAGTCCACTGATGGCTGCAAGTATTTCCTCCCTGGAAAAGGATTCATCTAAAAATTTCTGGTGATGGTCTTCAAGCCAGACCAACCCTATAGCCTCAAAATATTGGTCAAAGGCCTCTTGTGACGGAGGGGAGCCGGCGGAGTAAAGCTGTGAATAGAAATCTAGGAAGCGGGATTTGATTTTCACCAGGGAAGTGGTCCTAGCCGAACCCACGTCGCCAAGGGCCATGATATAGGAAGCAGCACGTGGCGGGCGGAGGAGATTGGCAGGGTACCTCCCGGTAGGTCGCCTTCGCAATACGACGAGCCCGGTCCTCCCTACCAAGGAAGGAGAGTTTGCGGGCGGCCTCCTCAGAGAATTCAGTATGTTTTTGGCATATCGATGCCAGCTTCTCAGGGCTAGGGTTAATCACCTGGGCGGCATCTAGCTCTTTAATGTCTGCCTCGAGCTTGGCCATGGTATTGCGGATGGAGCGAAGCACACCGGCCTGTTTGGAAATACATTCACCCCGGATGACGGCCTTAAACCCTTCCCAAAGTACCGAAGCCGATTCAACGGATCCGGCGTTTAGGTCAAAGTAATTAGTAATGGCATTTTGAATGTCAGCACAAAAGACGGTGTCCTGGAGAGCGTTTGGGGGGAGACACCAGGTGAAGGCACGTTGCAGGGAGTGGGGGGGATGCAGACAAATCTGTACGGACGCATGGTCGGAAAAGGTGCGTGCCATGTGTGCTGCGTTAGTTAGCCAGTTTAGGACATCCGGGGGGGGGCAGCCAGAAATATATGCGCAACCAACAGCCGCTAATGCCGGTGACACAAGTTCCCTCACAGGTGTCAGGCTGAAGGTGGCACCAGGCGTCATAAAGGGAATTATCCGTTAAGATAGATGTGAAGGCCGCTGAGGCACGCGGGTGGGACGTGTGGGAACCAGACCGATCGAGTGCCGCCAAAAGAGTAACATTAAAATCCCCCCCCAGACAACAGCCGCGGGGCCACAAGCGGAAATGAGGTGCCATATATGGTTAAAAAAAGTCTGTATTGTCAGAGTTGGGTCCGTAGACCGCCGCGATCGTCACGGGCTGAGCCAATAGTGAGCCGTGTAGGATGAAATACCTGCCCTCTGGATCGGTAAGCACTTGATCAGTGTGCCAGGGTATCCCCCTGCGAATAAAAATAGAAACCCCCTAACGTAAGAAGAGTAGGTAGAGGAGTGGCATTTCCCCCCAATAGCGCCCTTGGAGTCTGGAGAGCGACCCGGGCATCAGGTGCGTCTCCTGTAGGAGGCATATGTCCACCCTATGTCTCTAAGTGTGCGTGTGTCAGTCGGGCCTTACGATGATCATTCAGGCCGCGGACATTCCAGGACCAGCAAACTATGTCAGACATGAGGAAATGGTCCTAAGTGTAATATTACGCAATTCGAGTGTAGAGCGCAACGGGCGGGAGCCAGCTGTGCATTAGAGACCTCAGCGGGTAGTACAAAATGAGAAAAGTACCTCAGCCTTAATCTTGTGGGGAGGGGGCCATTGTGCAGAACGTGGCAATGCGTAATGTGTACACAAGAGGTAAATGCAACTTGACTTGCGGCAAAGAGAAGCAGTAAGCACAACACAGTGTCAAAATCTAGACTGGTGGAAGCAATGCATAATAAACCAACGGTGGCAGAATAAAGCCACATTCTCAATTGAGGAACAAAAAACACCCAAGCAAAGCCCAAACTCCCAAGCGACCAGGAATGTCCCAACCCCGCACCCACTCCAACCCCCCAATCAGGCTGAATAACCCACCCTCCCCGCCCCAGGAACCCACAACTTTCGAATAGGGAATGATCATGTGGGGGCATGGCAGGGCTAGCCATACACCCCTGCAGTGAAGCAGGGTGGCCAAGCTTAGGTGGTGTTAGGCATTAGTCAAAATAGAAGGATATGAAAAGCAATGCGCACACTTCAATCATTGTCACTTAGGCGATCAGCGCCGTCACTCTGAGATTTGGAAGGAGAAGAGTGGGTCTCTTTGTAAAGCTTCTTGGTAAATGCAAGAGCCTCTCTTGGGTCCGGAAAGACAAGTATTTTTGCCCCCTGACGGACCCTCAGTTTCGCCGGGTAGGCCAAGAAGTATGAGACATCATGTTTCTGGAGAATGCGCTTGGCCAGAAGGAACTCCCGCCGGGCCGCCTGTACAGTAATGTGTAGTCCGGTTAGAAGCAGAGTGTGTTACCCTGATGGTTAACGGTGCCCCTATCTCATGCCGCTCGAAGGATGGCATCCTGATCTCCATAATTCAGAATTGTTGCAATGATGGGACGTGGAGGTATCCCGGGACCGGGCCAAGCGAGCGATGTGCGCGCTCTACGATGAAGACAGGGGAAAGGGCATCGTCAAAGAGTTCCCTTATCAGCTGTTCCAGAAAGTCCTCCATCCGAGAGATGTTGGTGTATTCCGAAAGGCCCGTAATACGAAGGTTTCTCTGGCTGGAGTCGGCCTCCAAATCTTCATTCTTCTCCCGGATGACCGCCATAATTCTATCCATCTGAAGAAGTTTCTGCCGGTCCTGAGTGGCAGCATCCTCGGCGTCCGAAACCCTGGACTCGACATGAAGCAGACGGTTGTCGTGGGAGTCAACATGGGCCTTAACCGAGTCCAGACGGGCAGAGAGTTGGACCAATTGGGTCGCGATGCCTGTCACAGTCGACTTGACGTCTAGCATAATGGCTTTCAGGTCGTCGTCTCGACTAGGGACGCGGCGGGCTTAAAGTGCAGCATAAGGGGGATGGTGAAACTCCTCCGTAGAACACAGTCGGGAGCAGGCAGAGCGATTGACTGGCGCCTGACAACCTGCTGAGTCCAGCGCTGACGTTGAGGTGCAGGTAGGGTGCAGATGCCTGAAGGATTGTGGCGGATGTTAAAGCTTGGCCGGCAAAGCCCATTAAAGTGTGGCCATCTTGCAGCCGTCCAAGCCACGCCCCCACGGTTCCCCTAATTAGTTATCGGTTCACATCAGCGTTTGACCCCCACCCCATGCCACCATAAAGATGTTGTGGTGCTAGACAAACAAAAATATACTTACAAAGTCTATCTGCTGCCACGTGAAACGGACTTGGTGGTCCTTATGCCAGTATCTCGTGGACAGATGTAGAATATATTTCAGTACAACTGTACAAGAAATTTGAGGCACTCCAAAATCCTTTTTACAGCATCCTCTTCCCTCTTTTATGTGGTAGAAAATGAATAGAAGAACCCAGATATTTGACTTGAGGGATTATATTAAATTAATTGATTAGTTGAATCATCCATGAGTGATGGACTAGTCATTAAATAGCTTAATTCTGCCATTCTTCTTTCGAGTCTTCTAATTGCGACCTATTGGGTGTCAAAACCGTGGGACTTGTATGTCAAACAACTTATCAAGGGCAAGCTTTTGCAGTGAAGGGTCATTCGTTTGTCCAGAGGCATTCACTGGATTGTTTGGTTCCCACCTTGGACAATGTTTATCTAGGGTTAAGATTTAGGGTGCAAAAGGATGTTCAAGATCTATCAAGGGCCGAACGTATGATATCTCTAGCGGCTCTCAGCAGAGGAAACTCAGCTTTGACAAACCTACTCCTTTGTCCAAGGTGAAAACCCTAAAATTCTTCTCTTTATCCCACGCAGCACTGATACAGATTTCCACAAATTGAGAAACGGATATATGGCCTCTATACATCACAGGGTCAGAATTCCAGGTGCTAGCTGGTAAGGCGGCATCCAAGAGTAAGCTAAGCTTTGCTCTCATCTTTTCAGTCAGAGAATTTTGTTACAGTCAGAAGAATTAGGACCGCAAAGAATTACGTTGAGGTACACATTTTTATTCCAGCCAGCCCCTATTGGCTCATTACCTGGAGAAAATTTAGAAGCTGGGCCTGCAATCTAAACAGTTCATGGTCTCACCCTGGTCCTCCACGAGATGCAACATATCTCTTTAATTATGCAACAAACCAAAATTGACAAAGAAAAATAAGAACTGAAAGAAATGATGACAAAACTGTTTTAGCGAAAGCTATGGGTTAGGTACAACACAAAAGAACAGAGCACAATAGCCTAAGATTTTTTGATAATTCAAGGACAGAAAAAAATATACTGAGATGATAGAAAAAGCTTAATTTGACATAATGCTTTTCCAAATAGGTTTCCTTTGGGACATTAAGGGGAGTGTAAGGTAGTAGCCAATTGGCTACCTACACTAGGGGTCTCTATACCCCGCTATGACCACTTCATGTGGAGCCTGAGCAATACCCTGACCCAGAATTCCCAGTTCTACTAAAAACAAGATGGTGGACCCCTTTTTTCTTTGTTCACTTCGGGTAACCCACCTTAGGGTTGTGACTTGCCTGAGAGTGAGCACACCTTCTGATTAGCTAATTTTCCTACCTTTCCTTGTGCCAGATGGGCCTCAGGGCCGGGGGTGGTGCCTCCCAGGTATGGGGGAAGCCGGGGTCGCATATTAAAGGTAGCAGAGCTTTGATACTTTTGGCCTTGAAATGCTAAAACAGTAGCCATCCTGCTGAAGGAGGTGTGAACACCCTCCCCTGGAGCAGGCATTGTTTATGACCTCAGAGAGTGCAGGCTCTCACCTTCAGGGGGTCAGAAAGTTGTCTGTGTTGGCAGGATGAATTAAACCAGTCAGCCAGCACACTAAGAGACTAGTAGGATTCTGGGGGTGCTTCTAAGGTGCCCACTTGGTGCATGTCCGGACAAATCCGATGCAGGTATTAGTATGGATTTGTCAAGACGAGGTTTTTCATACCAAACACCATTATTTTCAGTGAAGCCATTATGTAGTTGTGTAACTTGTAATGACCAGTGTCCAGTACATATACTTAAGATGGCTTCCTGAACACTTGCAATGTCATGGTAGTGGAACCAACTATCAGAGGGGCATAGCTGCTCATGCAGATATGTCCTCATAGATAATGCACCCTGCCTTAGGGCTCGAAGGCCTGCTGTAGGGGTGACTTACATATAGTATATGAAGTGTGCAGTGGCATTGCACAGGGGAGTGTGCCATGTCGTGTTTTGAAAATGGTTTGCACCATTTCACGCAGCCTACAATGGCAGTCTGTATGCAATTTTGTTTGTGGGTCCCTTATGGAGGTATAATACATGCTGCAGCCCCTAGGGACCCTCTGTAGTACCCATGCCCTTGGTACCAGGGGCACAATTTACTAGGGACTTACAGAGGTGCTAAAGTCCTCGTGAATTGGTTTAACAATTGATCATGTACCTTGTTTTAGGGAAAGAGCACTGGGGCTTGGCAAGAGGGGCCCCATGCACTTTTAGTCGAAAAGCATCAGTACTATGGCAAAACGTGGGGTGTCCATGTCAAAAAGAAGCACTTTTCTACACTCGCAAGCAGCCAATGTAAGGAATGGAGGTGCTGAGAAATCTGAGTTCTCAGAACAAGACTGAGAAGCAGATATTCTGCTTCATTCTGAACCAACTGGAGCCTTTTGATTAATTAGTCTGGCAGGCTGAGGTACAAAGCATTTGCGTAATCCAACTTTGATGTAATAAAGGCTTGAATTACTGTTTTCCTGGCTGGTACAGAAAGAAAATGCAAATATTTTTTAAATACTCAGAGGAGACCAAAACAGGTCCCTACCACTTCTCTGACTTGAGTCTGGAACAAGAGCTGATTGTCGAACTTAACACCTATGCTCTTAACAACTTCACTTTGAGAAAGCAAAGGGGGAAGCTTCCTCCAGCCAATAAGTCGACCTATCAGGGGGTGAGTCCAGACCAAAGAAAAGTATTTCTGTCTTACCACAGTGCACATCTTCTTATTGTGGCGCATCCAAGAGAAAACTGGAGCCATGCAACTCCTGATTAACTCCAGAGCATTATCTTTTCCTCTATTAAAGATGAAGAGCATCTGCATATCATCCGCATATTCCAGTTCCCAGGGATGCAGCCAGGTAAGCAAGAGGGGTAGGGTAGATATTAAACAATGTAGAACTTAAGGCAGAGCCTTGTGGAACCCCTACTGTTAATGCCTTAGGGCTTGAAGAAAAAGGAGGGGTCCAAACCTCTTCACCTCTGTTCCCTAGAAAAGAATCTTCACCAGAAAAATTAAGCGTAGTAACTTTGCTGGAGTGCCACCAATTTCACCATTTTATCTGCCCTTTCACTCATTTTCTCAAACATACAATTGGGACTAAGTTTTGGGGTCCCTATGACATGTTCTGTGCTCCTCACTAGCCTTGAATTTCCTCTCAAGCTTGGAACAATGAGAATCAAAATTTTCTTTGATAATAATTTGGCACTTCACAATGCTCCTGGAGACATTTGCATTCAATGCTTTCTTGTCACATTCCTTATTTGTTCACCTTCTTATCCGTGCAGGGTACAAGTCCAAACTCACTCTTTGCTCTCTAAGCAGAATGAACAATGAGAAACCTTTAACATTGTCTACTGTATACTTAAACAACCAAAGCATTTATTTCACAGACTTTTGCAATCAGCCATACACTGAACACGCTCTAACATCATAAAACTGCGCCTTTCCACAAATCCATTAGACAGTGTTTGATCGAACATCTTTGGAAGAAAGCGGCTGTTCTATCTGATATGAACGTAATGCCATTGTCAAAAGAAGAAAACACTTATCTGGAAAAGACATCGGAAGGAAAACTATACCTACAATATTACAAGGGTCAGCTAGAAATGTAACTTCAACCAAACCTCAAGCAATTTAGAGATTTAATCTAAGGCCAGTGAATAGGAATATAGTTTAGTTAAGTTTGAAGCAGGACTTTCTCTGAACAACCGCAGGTAGTAAAGGGGTGGAATATGTGTGTGTCACTGGACAAGTTTTGAACTCCTCATTCAACCTTGTGGTCAATATCCCTCCCTATCTGTAGATGGCTACTAGCAAGCATGTCTAATCCTGGTTTGGTTTTCGCCCAGCACACGGGACGGAATCTGCGCTGGTGACCGTGCTTGACAACTTACGTTCGCGGGTCGACAGTGGGCGGGCAGCCTTTTTGGTGCTGCTCGACATGTCGGCCGCGTTCGACGCGGTCTGCCATCGTACCCTCATCAGGAGGCTGGAGGAGTGCGGGGTCACGGCATGCGCAAGGGACTGGTTGGTCTCTTATTTGAACAATCGGCAGCAGGTGGTGCCGTTGCCTCCTTTCAGCTCGGAGGTGCGGAGAGTAGGGCAGGGGGTACCTCAGGGCTCGGCCATCAGCCCTATACTCTTTAACCTTTACCTCCGCCCTTTGGTCCAACTAATTAAATCATTTGGCATCTCCGCATTTAATTATGCTGATGACACCCAGTTGGTCTTTTCGCTGGAAGGGAAGGACGCGGTCCCGCTGGAGGCTTTCCACCGATGCATGTCTGCCACAGCGGATTGGCTCCGGTCCAACTCCTTGCAGTTTAATAGTACAAAGACCGAGGTGTTGTATTGTTCTACGGACCGGATTCCTCGTGAACTCCCGGAGAACTTCTGGCCCCCGACCTTCCCCGAGATTGTGTCAGCTGCTGAGTCGGCACGCAACCTGGGGGTGATTTTCGGCCCCAACTTGCAGCTGGATATGTACGTGAACAAGACCACATCCTCGTGCATGATGCTGCTACGTATGCGGCGTAAAGTTCTGCCCCTTCTCCCCGAGCAGGCCAGGCCTGAAGTAGTGCGTGGCACCATCTTGAGTCGTCTTGACTATTGTAATGCGCTACTTCTGGAGGCCCCAAAAACACTGCTGGGGAAGTTGCAACGGGTGCAGAACTTGGCCGCCAAGCTGGCTCTTTCCCGCCCTAATCATAGCTCTTCAGCAGCAGCCCTACGAGATCTAAACTGGCTGCCTATGCACCTAGGCGTCTGTTACAAGGCTGCATGTTTAGTGTTTAGGGCGGTGCATGGACAAGGCCCGGTTCCATTGCAGAATATGTTTGTTTGGTACTCTCCTCCGCGGTCCTTACACTCTTCTTCGGCTCATCTGCTTGTGGTACCGAGATTCCAGAGAGTGAGGATGGGTGGCCGTTCGTTCAGTGTCGCAGCAGCCAAGCTCTGGAACTCCCTGCCACTGTACCTAAGAAGCCAAAGGGACTTCTTCCCGTTTAGAAAAGCCCTGAAAACCCATCTTTTCCCCAGGGTTGTCTGAGCAGCGTATGTGGTGTTAACGTTGATTTCAAGCGCCAGGATGCCCTTGGGGTGACAGGACCGCGCTATACAAGTATACATACAATACAATACAATTGTAGTGAGAGAGAGAGAACCGAAATGCCCTGCATGAGCAACGTCAACAAATTTACCTTTGACGTTAATGGGAGGGGTGAACTTATCCCTCTTAAAGAGGACCTCTTCCATCATATACCGTTCTTGTAACCCCTTCCAAAATGTACCAAGACATGGGGGGTTCCTTTTCTGTCAATACAATACTTGATCACACCTTTCAGTGCATCGTTATGACACACTGCTCTCAATCGTTCAGGATAAGAAAGCGAGCATGTTTCTTCCTTGGTGCTCTCATCCAGATCTATAACCATAGCAAAGCATTCTTCGCCACCGTCCCGTTTCTCAGCATTTTTCTAGCAACAAGAAAAGGGTGTACTCAGTGGTAAACCTAAATCCCAGCAGGTTCACACAGAACCTTGCAATCCTGGTAGTATGTTTGTTCCTTGGATGGTGATGCACGTGGATAATGAACCTCCTACCCCGTCCAAATGGGCAGAATGAACCTGCTGCCCACAGACAATTCCAATAATTCTCCCTCATTCACTGAATATAATTTCTCTGTTTCCCTCTGGACCCAGGATGCAAAATCCAAAGTAAACATTTTCTTGCTTTTTGTTTGGGATCGAATTCTTCAAACGTTTGTTGCTGGCTTCGATGGCCATGCCAGATTTTAGACTTTCAGTGAAAGTTTGAAAAACCGGTGCCTTAGTAACAGGCGTTAGAAGGCCCAGTGTGCTCAAAGCCTGGTTTGGCGGCAGCAGTTGTCCTCCAGCATAGGTGGGGGCTCACTTTGCGTGCAGGCTACAGCCACTGTCCGGCAGAGCTTTGTGTTTTGCTGGGGAGCATAACAAATGTGTAAACTGCCCTAGACTTGAGTCTTCTGGGGGAAAACACATGGCCAGTCAGAAAAAGACGAACATGGGCAGCCTGGCACAGCTTTCCTTTCCGCCTGAGGACATTTGTCCTTACACTCCTGTTAAACAACTGTAGGAATGTTGGCAAGCTGTACCAGCACTTCTGCTGATTTGATATGCATGTGCGACTTATGTCATTTTTATGTCGCAACGCGAATTCTTGCAAGCAACACATTGACCACATACTGGGCATTTGCCCAGTGTCAGATAGGGAAGGAATAACGTTTTTGTCTTCAGTTAGCAAACATAAAATCACGATTTGCGTCACAGACATTTCTGAAAGGAATTCTCACTAGACCTCTTGCCTCCTCCTACTCAATTGAGTATTTCTGTGGGTTGCCTGGGTGTTACTGCGGGAGCACCAACACAGTTCACTTCTTGCAGTTTGGGATTAATGCTAGGGTTTCATCATGCAGAGCACGCGGCCTGCTGAGAGTAGCCGCATCTCCCATGCACACATGACTGGGTCTCTATCGATGCCCCCAAGTTGTGGCAGGGGGGGGCTCACTGTCGCTAAAGGGAACAATGAAAGCCCTGTGGAACCGACACTGGCCCCAGTGTTCTCTCTCATCACACTGCAGTCCCATGAGTCTTACATATTTAACCACCAAGGTCGAATTACTGTCTCGTGAGTAACAGAAGGAATGTGGATTACTAACGCAGATCCCCTATGAAAACATTTTTCAAATGGCTGATGACGTAGGTTAAGCCAAGCACAAGAAAGATTTCATGATAACTAGCTGTACCTCCTGGGACTGAAAGGCTTTTGAAGAAAAACGTGTTCTTTTTAAAAACAGCTATATTTTGTTCGAAATGGTGGAAATATGAGAAAAACAAAAATTCACAAATCTGGCTGGTGTTTCTTAAGATGACTGCATCCAGGTGGGTTGCAGTGGGAAAGTTCTGTTAACAGAGTTCCAGATATATTTGTGATCTTCATACTGATAGACTATTTTGTTTTTCTTTAACGGAATACGGATCTAACAAGAGGAAAGTACATCATATAAAAAACGACACATATCTTAATACATATGTGCTGTTCTCCCCCCTTTAGACCCTGGGGGTCAAGGGGGGGCATAACACAGTTATAAAGAGCTTCATATTGTTAAGAAAAAATAACGGCAAAGGGAATTATGTGACTCTACTTTGTTTTGGCTCGAGGAGAAAGCTGTCCTCTGTGTATACAGTTGTGCAAAATTAGATATTCCTGGCACTATCTTGTTGCCCTACAAAGAAATGTGTACCTTGACAGAATAACCACAGATCAAGTAGTTTACCTTGAAGGTGTAGTGTCTGTTATTGCATTTTTAATGAAGTCAAGAATGTTGCTTTTGAGTGTGTTTATGTTAGAAACTCTCTTTAGTATATGTTGACTATATACAAACAAGGCTTGCGCATGCAGAAGCATTGCGTATTGGCCTTTCCGAAGGCAATGCGTCAGTCCCAAGATGCAGGTAGCTTTGGCAATCTGAGTATTTTGCGACTGGTCCAATCCACACAGCAGTGGCGATGTGTCGGTTCTGCTCAGGGATGCGCCGGTGAGCAGAGATGTGTCAGTTCCGCTGGCAAACACCTTAGGCCCGCTTCCAAGGGTCCAGGACTGGGATGGTACCACTTGGCCGGGTAGACTCGCATATGGCAGAGTCCAGCTGCAGGGGTTGGAAGCCTGTGATGTACCAGAGACTTCAGATCATGAGGCCAGCCAGCTAGCCCTTGAAGTCACTTGGAGTTATTGGGTCAAATGATGCAGGTCCAGCCCTTCTCACCCAGGCAGAAGGGCAGCAGGTCAGCACAGTAAAGCAGGAGCCCAGCAGAGTGGCAGACGTTCAGCAGTACAGCAGTCGTCCTTCCTGACAGAGTATCCACTAGTCCAGAAGTGTACCGCAGTGGTGGTGTCTAAGGTCCAGTCTTTATACCCATTGGTGCCTTTTAAGTGGGGGAGACTTCAAAGACAAGCCTTTTAAGTTCACAGAGGTCCTCCCTTCCTGCCCTAACTTCAGACTCACTACAGGGGAAATGCCTCACAGACCAGGAGCAGACAGGTTTCATTAGGGTGACCTGGTCATGCATAATTTGGCAGGGGCTGCAGATCCTATGCTTCAGTGAGGGTGATGGTTTCCAACCCAGGGGAGCGCCCGTCAAGCTCTCAAGAGTCTCAGGTGGACAGACATTCAGCTTCAGGATCAGAATTGTTCATCTTGGTAGTCGGCTCCTCCTGTTGGGTTAGCTTGCTCCTCCCCTCTTCTGTAAGGCAGGGTACGTTTGGCATTCCAGGACAGGAAGACAGCTATTTTTTAAGATCAGACTCCTGGTGATGATCACCTCATGTCTGGGATGCTGGCTGTCAGGCAAACCTCAGGTCCGGTTTTATATCAGTCCTCCGAGTAATCTGTGGTTAGAGAGAACTTCAAAGTGTAATAATATGTGGATCAACAGCTCCTACTGAGATCTGCACTCTTAGAGCCAGTTCGCGTTGGTTCACCCTTTGTGTGTCCTTCTCAATCTAACCAACTGAGTGAGCCTTTTTGTAGAGTGATGGTCCTAACAGCTAAGTCATTTCCAGTTTGGCACACCCACAATAGAGGCACAATGAAGTGGGAGCTATCAACCGCAACAGTGGGTACTAAAGGCTGACCTCCTCTAAAATACCATTCATATTATGCACAACAGACTGCGGCCCCACCCTTCCCCCCTCCATCCTCCAAATGGTGGTGCTCAGGAAGACTAATTAGCTTTTTGAAGGAAAAGAACATCATTGAATATTTAAGGGCAGCACTATCTCCTCTTGTTCGACCTCAATGTTTAGGTCACCTCCATCCAGTCTCTAGAATGTCTGCAATGTAATTCCGCTGTCTGGGAAAGTAAACTCCCCTACATCCTCTGCATATGAGCAATTCAGTTAGTCAAAAAAATGGAACCCAAAGATCTCCTTCACTTTCATTCACTCAGACACCTACAGAGTAGGTCTCATGTACTCTACATACAATGAATACAAGCGCATTTTAGCTGGTAACAGCAGACAGGCCTTAACACGAGTGGGCCAGTAGGCCACCGCTCCCATAACACAGATGAAAAAGTCTAGTCACAAGTATAGAATCGCTACAATGAGGTATGGTGGCACCACTGCTCTATATTCTAGCACCCATGACCGAGATCATGCTCAACTTCCACTGAGAGACTGCGCTTGGTCCAGGACCACATTACATCAAGTGACAGGTCTAGGCCTTAATGCACACACTAAATTAGGGTGAGTACGGAACCAAAAATCAGGATACCGGATTCTTGCAGTTGGGCACGGTACACGACTGTTGAACATGCAGCGGATACACGTCCCACCACCATGCCGTCATTTTCTGTATGCTAATATAAACTTCAATGATAGTAATGGATTTGCTGTTCAAAAGAAATGATGTCCTAAACTGTTTAATCTTTAGCCACCATTTACCAATTAATGTTAATGCTACGTAGGCATTATAAAGTTACCTATTTCACCACCTGTATTTTTGCAGCATAACATGTCTTCAATAGGGTTCATATACCATATTCAGCCGTGCACATGAAACGCATTTCTTGTTCCATAATTAGAACAGGACATTATTTTTTAATGTTGGTTGCTATTGTGTTGCTCAATGCTTTTGACATTTTGGGAGTTTTTGTACGTACTCTAAGAACTTAAAATGACGTAGTCATCCTGACCCAGTGCGTAATTTCTTCGAGTTGTCAAACTGCAGGCGGTAACTGGCTCACCCTCATTCTTTGTTTTGACAATCTGACAGTCTTTTGGCATGTCAAGGGTGTGAGGACAGATTGGCTTTAGGAGTCTACCCTCAGGCGACAGTGACTGATTGACTGTTTCTAGGCGGGAATTGATGCTACATATATGATTTGAATGTTGTGCTCTGGTGTCCAGAGCATTCAAGAAGCAAAATGTTCGTTTCTGAATTTTGTGAAAACATTACCAATGAGAAACTTTTATGTTGTGCATAATGGAAAATAAAAAATAGTTTCAATTCAAAATAGTATTTAGGCGCTGTTTTTCCCAGTAGGAGATCTTTCGTGGTATACATGTTCAGGATTCATGGTCAGTCCTCTTCCTCTATGATAGTGGTTTAATTCTATGGCGCTGAATATGCTCTACTCTTAATAACGCAGCCAATTTTTTCTTTACACATATATTCCAGTTGAAAGCGTTCTTTCTGGTGTCATGCTGATGGAAATGGTGCATTCAGCGAATGTTCTGTACTGTGGGTGTCAGACTAGGCTCACATCTCTATACATTTCTTATTAAAAGAACTTGAGCTAAATGTTACCTTTTTTCAAAATGATTTCTTGTTGGTTGAACATATATTACTATTAATGGTGACATTAACTGATACCATAGTTTATGTATAAATGTAAATGTAAATGTAAATGTAGTATACTTGTAAAGCGCACAGCTGCCCCAGCAACGGGGCGTCCCGGCGCTGTATAACTCTGGAGAACCCGTCCTGGCTTTCCCTGTGGGATGGTCCCTTGCTGGGAGTCCCCAAGGTGGAGCCAGGCATCCCCGGAATTGGTGGGGCCGTTGTGGAGATTAGGCAAGCTAATGCCCAGAGTTGCCGAGTGGAACCCCTGATTAGAGTAAGCACCGAAGCGAGAATTATCGAGTCCGCTGACCAAGGTCCACGACCCTGCCGCGTCGGGAATTGAACCCTGGTCCCAGGCTGACTTCTGCTCTCAGGCCTGCCGCCTCTAACCAGTGAGCCACACTACTCCACTTGACAGCAGATTTTCAAAACGTATTTTTTGTGTGAACAAGGCCATATGTTTTTTAGGTCTCGCTGAGTGAACGCGCATGTGTTCTCAGCGAGACTTAAGTAAGGGCTCTCAAAAATGCACCCAAAGGCGGATTGCCTACAGTGCATGTGCGCTGGGCGCGTGCACATCGCACACCATTTGGCAGCCTGTGAGCCTCGGCATAAGACTTCAAAGGAATCCGCTCCCCCGCCACGCAATGCAGAGAGCTTGTTGTTTTTAAGTTTTTATTGACTCGCCCAACCTCAGATCCCAACTGTTTCCCTGTGTTATCTTCAACCCGCTCCCCCTATCAGCTCTTCCACTGCCATCACGGTCCTTAAAGCCCAGCAGCTGCCACTTGCAAGTAGGCTGCGCACTTTTTATTAAAAACATGCTTTCGAAGCCCAGTGGTGCATGTCACAGCGAATGGACATATCTCACACGAGATACCTTTGGCTAGAGGTACAAGACAAGGTTGTCCCCTATCTCCTCTGTTATTTGCATTAGTTTTGGAGCCGCTGGCGGCCGTGATCAGGACCTCCCCGCTTTTGAAGGGAATATCCTGGGGGGGATAACTGGGAGGACAGAATCTCCCTCTATGCGGACGATATGTTAGTCTACCTGTCTGAACCGGAGAGGAGCATACCGGCACTGCTAGCAATCTGCGACAAACATGGCCGTGCGTCGGGGTACACAATTAACTGGACGAAATCTACTATCTATGTACTAAAGGGCCCTTCCCCACCCATGTCCGCGAACTGCCCACTGGCGGTGGCGACCTCTTCCTTTAAATACCTTGGGATACATGTTACGGGAGATGGGGGTCTTTTCTACGACCTAAACTTACTGCCCCCACTGACTCGACTGAAGGCGGACGTGCAGCACTGGAAGGCACTACCGCTAACGCTGCTAGGGAGGGCAGCGCTGTTTAAAATGAAGGCACTGCCGCGCTTTCTCTATGTCCTAGAGAACACCCCAATCCCGGTATCGCCTGAATACTTCAAAAAGGTAACGGCTGCGATATCAAGTCTATTATGGGGCAATCGACCCGCCCGCATAGCAAACGTGAAGCTGGTCCGAGATTGGTATGACGGGGGGGATAGCGCTGCCGGATGTGCAGCTGTATTATTGGGCGGCGCATCTAAAGATCATAAATCACTGGATCCACGCCCCACAGGGAGAACCAGCATACCTGGCAGATAGAGCGCAGCTGGGTACCCACAGCTTACTGGCCCCACTATACAATAAAGGTATCGCTGCAAAACTAATAGGACCCACGCACCACACGGTGGCATTGTGGCATAAAGCGCAAACGAGACTCAAATGGGGAGGCATCATAACCAAAATGACTCCCCTGTGGGATGTCAAAGCGCTGGGCCGGCTGCGCCACAGCAAGGGCTTCACGCAGTGGGATGCCATCGGAATCTCCACAGTAGGAGATCTGTGGAAAAATGATGGGGTCGTTCCGTTCGCCCAGCTCCAGCAGCAATATCAGCTGAGCCCAAATGAAACATATCGATACATACAAATCAGGCATGCGCTGATGGCAGCCATTGAGCTCGGTACAAAGGTGCCAGACTCGTCTCCGCTGGAGGACCGTCTATTGACCGAATATATGGAAGCCAGTGCGACTTCCCTGACTTATCGAAAGCTACTGAATAAACTGCAGGACCCGATAGTAAAACTGAAGGCCAAATGGGAGAATGAGCTGGGTGTGATGGACAACGCAGAATGGAACGCAGCGATGGCTTCACCAAAAGAAGCTGGTATCTCGTCAAGATTTCGGCTGGTGCAGCTTAAAATATTGCATAGGGTCTATTACACGAGAACTACTCTACACAAAATGCTCAGAGCTGATCATCCCACCTGCCTGAGGGGCTGCGGAGAACTAGGCACACTCTTTCACACACTCTGGGAATGCCCGATTATCGCCACCTATTGGCGGCAGGTTCTGCGCACCATCTCACAAACATTGGCAGTATCCGTAACACCGGACCCCCGGATATGTTTACTGAATGTCTGGAAACAGAATGGTTTGACTCGTCAGGGGCAGCAATGGGCAATTGTGGGGATAATGTTGGCCAAGCGGGATATAGCGCAAAAGTGGGGGGCAGTGGAGGCTCCGACACTGGCACAATGGTGTAGAAACATGGACTTACTATTAGTGATTGAAAGAGCAGTATATAAAATGAGAGCGAACCCCAGGAAGTGGAACAAACTATGGATGCCATGGAACACCTATAGAGGGGAGATTTGTGAGCCCCTATCAGAAGAAGATATAGATAGCTCTGAAGAAGAGGGAGATGTCGAATGAGGCGCAATAAGGCCGATTTGACATGTACAAATAGAGTTGCTGTGGCGTGGATGGGTTGATCGCACGTCCCGAAATGGGAACTTTGAGATCTGGGAGTCTTGAGATGTGCAGGGTAACTAATTGCATCAATTAACGTAAAGAGAAATAATGAGTGTCGAAAATACGAACATCTGCTCTACTAGCTGAGTCACACGTTTAGTTGAAGTTATAAAATATAAAATTAAGACTGTTGTTAAACTATTTGAGAAATTGATCATATACTTTCTGCTGATTTAAAATACGCTATGAAGGTCAACGACACTGCAAAAAGAGTAAAGTTTGAACTGTGTACCGGAATGTCATTATATAGCAGCCGGCCTCAGGGTTGTAGGTAAATGCTGTGTAAATGATGCAGATTGCAATAAAAGTCTTTAACCCAAAAAAAAAAAAAACATGCTTTCGCTCCAAATTGTGCCTGCTGTACTGTCCCTCACATTTTAGCAAATTAAGGCAATATGTGGGGCTGTTAGGGCAGGACGAAGGTAGGTGGTATTGCAAGTTATTTTACCCTTCACCCCCTCTCAACCCATTGTAACCTTCAGCGCTGTGCACCCCTTCACACACTTGCACATAGCTGACCATCGCTGCGTCCTCTCTTCAGAGAGGCCAGGTATTGGATGGGTGTACATCCGCCGTATGATGTGACTACTGCCCAGGTAATGTCCCCCAAGTGACTTGTGTTCCCACTATCTTTCCGCAGCTTTCGCCTGTTTAGTCCCCCCATGCACCCAAATGTGCTGCATTATACCGCATAATTTGGCCTCTTTTTTTAATTTTTTTTTTTTATACCCAACCCTTCTGCATACTATAGCCCAAGCCATCGTTGCTGCTTATTTCTCGTATGCAACTAACAACCATTGACAAAGCCAATAGGCCTGACTTATTGTCAGTATGCTGCTACTCGTTGTATCATATATCTGGATGCAATGACAGAAACAGCCAAAATACAAGTGGGGCAGCACACTAAGCTAATCACGATTTTTTTTTTTTGCACGTTATTTAAGCCACTCCCTTTATTACATTACCCACGCTGCTGGCGTTATCCTTTCAATCCACCTTTTGCTGCTGTACTGTCCCTCACATTTTAGCAAATTAAGGCGTTATGTGGGGCTGTTAGGGCAGGACGATGGTAGGTGGTATTGCAAGTTATTTCACCCTTCACCCCCTCTCAACTCATTGTAACCTCCTTCAGCGCTGTGCACCCCTTTACACCCTTGCACATAGCTGACAATCGCTGCGTGCTCTCTTCAGAGAGGCCAGGTATTGGATGGGCGTGTCTCCTGTTAAGGGGCGTCATCCATTCCAGTTACCTTACACACGGTCATATTCATTTTTATTGTCCTGGGAATATTAGCTTATTCATCCAGAACTGTAGGATGTCGAGCGACTCCGTGACTCGAACCCTATTCCCAGTTCTAAAGTCAGCAGGTCTGGCCATTACACCGCAACCTGGGGTAAGGAGAGAGGGGCAGGCAATGTCACATGGAGGCTCAGCTAGTCATGGGCTCAAGGTGCCAACAGGACCTCGGGCTGAGCCAGAGCCAGAACCAGGCATCTTCCCCCCCCCCCCCCCCCCCCCCCCCACCTCCCTCTCCAGTATTCAGGGAGCTGAGCCGAGCTTGCCAGGACCTCTCTACAGGCCTCTGCTCTGCTGATGTGGGCGGCATTAAACGAACAGTGTACTGATGGCTCTGCGCACAAGGCGTCTATCTCCCGTAGCGCCTCGCTCAGCACACAGCTGCTTTCTCCTAGCGCTGCATGCTTCTAGCTCACTAAATCCTCACTAAAGCTTGACGATGAGTTCAAGCGCAGTGGAAGACCTTTTACAATAGTTGACTAGTTATGTTTCATCTGTTTATTGGTGCATTTGGATGTTAAACAGGTACTACTGCTAAGGTGAAATCTTTGCCCAGATGGTGTTACCATGAGTAAAAAAGACAAAATAGTTAAGTAATATAACAAAATGTGTTGCATTATGCCACATAATTTGCCTTTTCTTGCCATATAATTTAGCAGCATACTTTGGTCCATCACTCCCACATAATCCCAATGGTCCTAGATATAATGTTCTAGTTAGACCACTATTTCTATGTCAGGAGAGTTTAAAAGCTCAGAAATAGACATGTGCATACTTTTGTAATCGTCTAGCGTAGGGGCGGCAGGTCGGGGTCTCGCACATGACCTATTTTCTCACATTTCGGTAGTTTTTGTAAATACAGTTGGGTAATTTAGGTGGCTCCTGGACATGTCACTACAGCTTCTTTTGGCATCTCAGGTATAATCACCCTTGGATCTCAAGAGGCTAACTCTCGGGTCTCACCGGAGGGTCACTTTATTATCTCACGTGAAGGTCATTTGATGCTATAATGTGAGGGTCACTTTAAGAGCTAACATGAGGATTATTTTATTAAATGCTTTAGATTTCACAGGAGGGTCTCCATCAGCCGGCCAATTAATCAATGTACTGGTACACTTCTTTTTCTCAGTGGCAATAGATGCAAAGCGGAAGTGTGCCTGGGATTTATTGAGGCTTAACAGCAGTGCAAGGTATAACTCGGACCGACCGTCAACGGGGAGCCCGGAGTCTGGAAGCACACGCATCAGAATATGAGCATAAACTGTGTGCTCCTCAGAGCTGACAACATTACGCTTATCTGCCCCCTCACCCGCCCCACACACACACAACCACACACACACACACACACACACAACCACTTACACACAGCCACATACACAACCACACACATCCACACCCACAACCACACACAGCAACACACACACAACCACACACACACTCACACACACTCACAACCACAGGCACACACACAACCACAAACACAACACACACACAACACACACACACCCAGACACAACACCACACGCACAACCACATACACAACCACACACAGAACCAACCGTCAGTGCACACTTTCACCCAGCACAGACACCATCAGTCATCAATGCACACTTTCACCGGGCACAAACACCACCAGCTGTCAGTGCACGCTTTCACCGGACACAAACACCACCAGCCGTTAGTGCATGCTCCCACCAGGAAAACACCACCAGACGTCAGTGCGCGTTTTCACCAGGCACACACACCACCAGACGTCAGTGCGCGTTTTCACCAGGCACACACACCACCAGACGTCAGTGCACGCTTTCACCAGGCACACACACACCACCATCTGTCAGTGCACGCTTTCACCAGGCACACACACACCACCATCTGTCAGTGCACGCCTTCACCAGGCACACACACACCACCAGCCATCAGTGCACGCTTTCACCAGGCACACAGACACCACCAGCCGTCAGTGCACGCTTTCACCAAGCACACACACACACACCACCAGCCGTCAGTGCACGCATTCATCAGACACACACCACCAGCTGTCAGTGCACGCTTTCACCAGGCACACACACCATCAGCTGTCAGTGCACGCTTCCACCAGGCAGACACACCATCAGCCGGCAGTGCACACTTCCACCAGGCACACACACTACCAGCCATCAGTGCATAATTTCTACAGACACACACACCGCCAGCCATCAGTGCACACATCAATTGTTAACGCATCCACATTTATCTATTGTAATAATAGCAGTATGGCGCACTTTACTTTTAAACATAATCATTTAAAGCGCAGAATGCCACCATTGCTACACAAATAAATTTAAAAAATGTTGGCCTACAATTTATAGACTTTTGTTTCAATTGGTGTTGCAATATTTAGCAATGCCAATAGCTCAAACTTGATTCATATGTGCACAGCTGCTTAAGGTGCATTTCAGATGCGCACCGTTTCTCTTCTCACGCTGTCATATTCCCATCTCGTCAGTGTTTTCTTCCAACTCTTGAATGTGATCCTAGGAGCATCCTGCAGCAGTGTGATATCTCAGACCCCATGAACAGCTGCAATCCACGGACTACGTGCTTTCAAGCATGTCTGTGTATGCAGGTACTGTAAGCACAGCTGAGTAGTGCACACACTCCTGCACCCCCACGGCAGAAGAAAATGTGGTGATAGGGTACTCTTCTACCTTTTCATCATATTTGAATTAGAAAATCTTCATTTGATGTTAATCGTTACAGTATTAACATTGTGTATTTAACAAGCTTGTAAATATACTTGCAACTGGTGTTTGTTACATGACCAATATATTGGTCATGTAATTTTTCCTGGTAACCGGAACAGTCCAAGATGGCAGCCACATTTTGCTTTGACGTAGATTCTGTTGCTTTTGAATATGCCTGTCCTTATTCATTTTCTATGACCTGGATGTGGTTTCTCTCTCAAGTATTCGCATGTTAGACTGAGTGTTTGTTTGGACAGTGAACTGTTTATACATTGGTATCTCCCTGTTTTGCCTCTCTCACTCTAAACCTCCTTTTTTATCTGTTTTTGTTGTGTGAGCAAGTGCTTCCACTAGTTTTTATTCGGAAAACATTTGAGAAATAAATGAACCCTTTCTTTGGGAATGTTTCTGACCTACTGTGAACTCTGTTGGAACAGCCGTGTACTCTTGCAAACTTAGCAGAATTTGTCTATAAATTGGTCCTTTTGTGTTAAAAAAAAGAAAGAAAGTGGCACATCTGTGGCAATGCTGTATACATTACTATATTTGTCCTTTTGGGCAAAGCGGCCTGCTCTTAAGGGCTGCTTGTGTTTCACTGCCCCTCTGGCTGTTTCCATCGCTGGCTTAGGTTGACTTTTTCTCCATCTTTTCCTTGCTGTCTTTTCCACTTTGTTCTTTCTCTGTCTCCCTCCTTTGTGCCTTCTTTTCCATTCCTTTCGCCATCATGCCTTTTCTTCATTCAACCGTTCTACCTCCCCTACTTTCTTTTCCTCCCATTAATATTCTCTCACCCTTCTCTAGCGCCATATTTCTTTCGTTCTTGTCCTCATTTTTGCTCTCCATTCCATTCCTGTATCATCTAGCATCACACTCTCTCCATTCTCTTTACCCTCTCTCTCACTATGTATAGGCATTCATTTCCATTACACTTGTTTCTTCCTCTCTCTGAACTGCATTCCATCCTGTAATCTGCAGTCCATCCCTCCAAAACCTATTCTGTACCATTTCTGCTATCTGCATCCTTTTGTTCCTTGTCCAGTCTGTCAATCCATGTTCATCCCCCTCTGCATGACAAGTGACTTGATGACCTCTCTCGTATGAATTTTTCTTTTCTGGCTTCTCCATTAATCCCCCATTATATTGGGTCCACCATAGTCATTCCGTTGGTCAACTGTGACAAAGAATTGCTGTTTCTATTGTTCACTGTTGCATCAGTGTCCCCAACGGCCACCTATATCCCTCAGCCATTTTCCTGAGTTCTTGTCTCATAAAATAGCATTTTTACACACAATATTTATTTATTCATTGGTTTCTGTCTGATGGAACATCTCAGTGACCCATCCGTGAAACGATGCAATCTGCGTATGCAAAGGAGGCAAGGATACGACTGGCAATTTGGCTTTGAAAAGGGAACAGTTTTGTAAGTAATTTAGAGATATCAGGTGTCATTTTCGCAAGTGGCTGAATGAAATTGGTTAAGTTACTATCTCCTGGTTTTTTGCCGTCATACGAAACATAAGCCCTGTGTTACAGCGTTGTTAAAAAACAGGATGAAAGACATGCAATATTATTTGTGGTTCTTGGCACTTTGCACTTACAAATTACCAAAAGGGCCAATTGAAAGGATCAGGACCATAGAAATCTCAAATTACGAGAGCTCAAGGCAAAAAAGGAAACCTACAGCGGATTCAATTCAAAGTCCAAACCATGTAGCTTTATTCAAAATTAAGAATCATTACAAAAAACAAAAAAGTAGTCAGTCAGTTTGAATCAACATCAATATATATCACGTCAAGTAGTATAGGATTAGCATAAAGGTTGACATGAAATCTGCCTCTGAGGAACCCAAAAAAGATCTGGCAATCACGAGTGCAGAATGTAATAGCAAACTGACATGGGCTGTTCCGTTCCAAAGACAAGAAAGATCTTTTACAAATCCGAAAAGTAACACATTTAATATTTTCTGAAAAGTAGACAACCGAGCTTTTCACATGGTGTGAAGAGGCACCATGGTTTGTACTAATAAAGGTTACATGACAGAAACCAATTAACTTTGCAAAAATTGTATTATCTAAAATAGGCCTACCAGTCTTGTGACATAGATGAAAAGGTCTAGTCACAAATATAATATTTGTGACAAAAAGAGTATCATTTAGAACATTAATAAACAATTCCCCTTTAACCTACGTACATGGGGAACGGGCATTGCGCTACTTAACAATGAACTATTAAATAATGTATAGGAACACAGTTTAACCAATGGGCAGCATCGCCCTTGAATGTGTGCAGCACATGAGAACATGCACAAGATAGTTACAATACATGAAGCTCCACCACAAAACAAATGACATTTCAGCTATTTTAAGAAAAAAAAGCATTAGAGCGTAAAACATGCACACTGAAAACTTTCCAATTTACTTTTAAAAGCCATGTAATCTTCAGCTTAAAATTCAATTAATGCAAAACTAGAAAGGCCTAGTCGATTTATGTTCAAGTCTGGTTATGCTAACTTCCAGATATGTCGATTAGCACTTGACCAACCCCACCTTTAACTCTTTTAAGACTAGTTTCATTATTTTCATTAATTTAATTCACATGATACACTCTTGGAAAAATGAATGCTAAGTAACTATGTACTTAAGACTGCAATCTCTCTTTACAATCATTTCTGAGATTTCTCAGTCATCACACTCATCATGAAAATAACTCCCTTCTTCTCCTGATTAATTGTAAGTCTAAGATGCATCTTTGGACCTCTAAATCTTTACTCAGCTTCTTTCAGCTGAACCTCTCCTGCTTCGTCTTGTTAATTTTCACTCTCCTTTCATTAAAATCCCTATTGAAATAACACCAGTTAACTCACACACACTCTTCTTGTAAAACCAAATACTTAATCGCAGGCAACTCTTCAAATGGCAATTTGTCTAATTCAAGCTCCACAAACAATTCCTGCTGCAATAAAAGTGACCAACTGATACTACATGACAGTGCATAACTTAAAGGAAGTTTAAAGCAGGTCACCGCCTATGTAACAGAAGTAGGCAACTAAGTACAGATGTAAGAATTAGTAATGTTCATATTCTGTAAGCAAATTAACATAAGTATTATGTCTAAAATTCGCATCAGAAACATCATTATGATCTAATTTACTAACATTTGTAGCATTACAATAACATAATTCACCTTTGAGAAGCATACCCAACAGTTGTGTATAAGCTCACTAATTTGCAAGTTAAAACTCATATGAGAATCATAAAGATTATTTTTTAGAACCAATCACACAGTTTTACAAGTAGCCATCTTCTTTCTGGAAAGAAATCTCAAAAACTAGATCTGTAACGGGTGCAAAAATCTAAAACAAGGGAGGAGCCAGGCTGGCGACCGAGATGGCTGCATAGACGCTCGGCTCCGTGAGCCTTCTCACCCCGCACATACATCCTGGCAACTATCCTGAGCCGTCACGGCATATTTAAGTAGGCGAAGGACAACTTTCACTGACCGTTTGCTCCTGAGGCTTTTACGTGTGGCAGACCCGAGGAAATGTCCCCGACTGTTTTGCGGCCTTCACAGAGCTGGGACCGGGGTGTCGAGTGAGGAGAGTAGCCAGCCGCGACTGCGACAACAGCGGCCTCTGGTGGAGGTGAGGAGTCGGCCGGAGGGCACCGGAGATCTGTTGGGCCGATGGCGACAGTGCCGACCCAGTCCATCTAGCGGAGTGCCTTGTGGGATGTGCGGTAAAGCAGGGTCGAGGGGAGTGCACGATACTTGGCCCCCTTTCCAGTGTTGTGTCCGGGCATGACTAATGACTTCTCCCGGAATCGGCGGGCGGCTCCCAGGGAGCGGCGGAGATTTTGTTTAGCCTTTTGGTGACCCTTCGCTGGGAGGCCTGCCTTGACTTTCGGGGTCCTCGTGGTGAATCCTGTTGCGCCCTGGTGTGGGGCCCGGTCCCGAGGTGAGGTGGAGAAGGACGAGGCCGGATCAGCTAAGATGGCGGATGGCACCCTCTTACGCAGACCACATCCAGGCAGAGAAGCTGCTGTACGGGAGAGTCCTGGGGTCTGGCGACACTAGACAGAGCCCACGTCCAGAGATATACTGGCTGCGCTAACAACCCTGCATACGACCCTGATCCGGGACGCCCGGGATTTGGGAAGAAGGATGGCCACCATTGTTGTCCCACCGTTCCACACGGGCATAGTTCGATCTCAAGGAAGCGCCGATGTGCCCGCCTCTGCGTCAGTGAGGAGTGCTCCAGCTACGCCTATGTTCGTGGAGACGCTGGAACACCCGGTTCATGTGATCGCTTTGGGCAGATCTGTTGTACACTTGAGTGACTCGTCGGGGCACATATCTAATCGGTGGCTGGGGAAACAACGTCGATCTATGGTTTGGGCTGCCCCGGCGGCGTTTCAGCGCTTACCGGATGGTGTGACTCTCTTCTGGCTGGTGAGACTGTGTTCGGACTGGAGGATGTTTTCGGGGTCGATGCTGACACAGACGGATTTCCGCCATACATATTCGGCTGGGTTTTGGTGGCTGAAGTCCCATGGAGTAACGACTCTGCCCGGTCCGCCCGGACCACTTGGACCCTCCACGCTGCTCTGTATGCCGATTGATATGTGGACGTATGTTGGTACTGCTGATAGAAAAGGCCAGTGGTGAGACCGTCTAGGACATGGTGGAACTTATTGTTGGCTGACGGTGATTTGGGGGACACTCGGCGGGGATGTTATTAATTGTGCTATCGGTGATTAATGTTTTCCATGGCTATTCTGATCTTGCTTTTAGGATGTTTACTGCACATGGAGGGGGGGGGGGGGCCGGGTGGCCAGATCGATAGCCCTTCCCCACATTTTTCCTCTTTTTCTTCTTTTTTTTCTCTTTTTCTATATTTCGGGTCTCTCATTTAGGGCGACAGGCACGCTGCTGGGGGGGGGATAGGCCGTAGCCTTCTGCAGGGTGGGGGGGTAGGGGGATGGGGTTTGTTAATTTGTCCTTTCTTTGTTTCTATGGCCCTTTGTCTTTCTTCCTTTTTGGTGTCGTCGTTTTTCATGTTTCCTACAGTATGTTTCGTTTTGAGGGGTGGGGTGCAGCTTTGCTACGCAACGTGTTTGTTTTTATATTTATCCTGCTCATATGCCTTACCCCCAATACTTCAAACGTATTTGCACTGTTTGCGGATTTCCTGCTTCATGCTTGCTATTGTGGGACCATGTATGACCGTATGGCATTGATTCTGAGTTTTTCTTTATTGTAAAATGAACCTTCTCGAATCCTGAATCTTGCACAGTACGCTTGAATACAAGTTATATCCTGGACACTTATTGGACCCCGATTTTCGGGCTGCTGTATTTTTCTGCATTGATTTGCTGTACTTACGACCTGATTAGCGGCCGGCCGGGGTGGTTGTAGGCCCATGCTTGTATTTACTTGAAGTAACAATAAAGGTTCTCCAAAAACAAGTTATTCAGAAATGTAGCTTCAGTTCTCAAAGTGAATCGATAAAAGTCGTTTTGAGCATATAGTTCAGGAGTTCTGTCTCTTTCTTCTGATTCAGTCTTCAACAGAAATGCCCTTTCAGGTGCTGCATACTACTTGTCGGCACTCTTTCTCTTTTTGATCTTCTTAAATTATGCGTTTCAAAGTCTTCATCACTAAGATCTGTTATTGTTTGTAATACTCTTCTTCCTTCATTCGCACCTTCAGACCAATCAGCTAAAATCAAAATTTCATCTTCAGCTAGATTTGTCCCATTTTCATCTCTTTCTTGATTTGCACAACATGCAACTAGAACACCTTGAACTGCTGTTGGGGGATTCAGAGTTCACATTTTTAAAGTTTGCTTTTCTTGTTGTTCAACCATCATAAGAAACACCCTCACTTTTCTCTATATTGCTGGTGGATTCATTTTCAGAATCGCAGAAATGCTTTCTGTGGACAGCTTTCTTACTCCCTTCACAGTCTGTTGTCCCAAATAAACCACTTCTTCCTGATAGCGCAATTTTGCCTGGGACACTTTATGCCCCTTTTCAGCTAAGCAAGTCAGCAAGGCAGTTGTGTCAAGCCTACAGCCCTGTCTCGTTTCAGCTGCATTTAATAGATAATTTATATATTGAACTAGCACTGAGCCACAGGTCAGATGTAGAGGGTCCAGTTCCATCTTCAGGATTTGGGAAAAGATTAAAGGACTTTCCAGAGAGCCCTATGGGATCCAGTATCAAACCAAAACTCAATTGCAGAGTCTGAACATGAAGGAATAGGACTTGAGGAAAAAGCTTGACATACATTAATTACAGTAAACTACTGAACTTCTTCTGGAATCTGGAGCAATATTACGGCAAGATTTGGTACCACGAGCCAACAAGGAATCACTATACTATATCATTAATTCTGTGCAAGTTGTTTACTAGCTTCCACTAACTTTATTCCCAAACCACCTTCTTTACAGGATGTCTTAAATCCGAAGGAAAGTCTTTATCTGTAACAACCGGGAACATACTAAATCTGTTAATTTTTATTTTGAAATCAGTCTTCATCAATGTCTGAATCAAAACCTCATGTGGTTGCACAGTGAATTACAGTTCATTTTGCGTAGCATGTCCCTTCCTAACAAATAAACTGGACTTGTTTCACTGATTATGATTTCGTGGAAATTAGCGGACAACTAATTAGTTGCTTGCTTATTTGAAATGCCTAGAACTTAGACTTCTTTTCCAGAGTGTCCTAGGTTGGGAACCTCCAATGGCCTTAACATGGAGCTTGGCAGCACCTGTATCGATCAAAAATGAAATTTGAGGGGCATTCACAACTTCTTCCACAAAAGGCTTATTCTAGTCAACCGCTAGGACTGCATCAAGTCTGCAACTCTCTTCCTCCTTCAAGCAACGTCATTGTTCCAAACTCAGTCCTGTAGGAACGCCAAGTGCACCTGCTCATTTTTTTAAATGATCATTTATCACTGAAGGTTTCCCTAAAATTGAAAACTGTGTTGAAAACCCTAGCTAGATATTATTCCTAATGTTGTGTTGCATGAATAGTGCCGAAGGCATATTCCCATTGAACTGTTTTAGATTCTGTATGTTCTGCACTTAAGCCAGTAGGGCTGCAGCAGTTAACCATTCCACTATGTGACACCTGCCTAATATTTTGCTGCATTTAGGAACCATTTGCAACTCATTTTGAAATCTCTTTGGATTAAACCTACAATCTTGTTTCCAGTACCTGTCTTTCTGCAGGTGTAGCATGGGCAGTTTATCCATCTGTGTATTAGCAGCATTCTGATTAGGCATTTTGCTAATGAAACCTCTACCAAGGAACAACATTACCACAATACACAAATGTGCACCATTGCATAGTGCATTAACACCGGCACAAGCACCAGAACCAAAACCAAGTGCCACCCCCTCTACGTCACTCTGCCTGAAAGCCACCTTATCAGCTCTTTTGGAAAAGCTTTGCTGAGCCATCATCAGTTTATCTTTTGTCGATTTCGCATAGTTTATTATGGGTTTGAATAGAAAGGAGAAATAAAGTTTTCCGAACTATAACTCATTCATAACCATTGGTATTTTCATCGAATTTCATATATATATTTTTAATTAAAACATATTTCAAATCGTGCAGTTTACTGACGTTGAGTTGGGTGTCATTAAGTGGAGTGTGGACAATAAAAAGGAGGACAGTGTTGTAAAGTGTACTGTAGTACAGTAGAGTGGAGTCGAATGTGGTACTGTGAAGTGGCATACAGTAGAATAGCGTGGAGTGGAGTGTCATAGAGAAGGGTGGCGTAGAGTAAAGTGACATAGTGGAGTAGTGTACACTGGAGTGGTGTGGAATAACGTTCAGTTTAGTAGCATAAAGTCTAGTGACGTAGAGGGGGTGGCATATAGTGGAGTAGAGTAGAGTGCAATGTCATACAGTGGAATAGTGTAGACTGTAGTGACAGAGTGGAGTGTTGTGGAGTGGCTTAGAGTGGAGTTGCGTACAGTGAAATAGCTTAGACTGCAGTGGTGTGCACTGAAGTGTTACACAGTGGAGTGGCATAGAATAGAGTAGTATGGAGTTTCATACAGCGGAAAAGAGTACAGTAGAGGGTATAAAGTGTAGTAGTGTAGACTGAAGTGTCATCGAATGGTGTGGTGTACAGTGCAATACCACAAAGTACTGTACAGTGGAGTGGTGTACAGTATAATAGCACAGAGTACAGTGGTGTGGAGTGGCGTACAGTGAATTAGCTTACAGTGTTGTGGCCTACAGTGGAGTGTGTTAATTGAAACAGATGTAGTGTGAAAGTGTGTGAATGGATGTAGATGTAATGTGGCAGAAATATACATTAGGAGATGTAAATTGCAATTTGTAGTTTGTCTGAATAGTATAAGTAGTGTTAACGTTATCAGTTCTAAAAAAGAAAAGACTTCTATATTGTGCAGCGGTATACTGCAGTACCTGTGATGGGAAGTCAGCATGCAATTGGCTGATGGCTGTGTTTACCAAGGGTAGAAGGCCAGCAATAATATTTATCGCAGTTTTGCATCATACTGCGGTCTGCGTTTCACTACGTTCCGGTTTAGGGTCTTAAATACTTAAATATAGGGAAGTATTGGATTGTATTGTTGTTCAGTACCCATCATATCTTTATTTAAGTGGTAATAGATAGAGAATGTTATTTATTGTTTTCTTTATATTTTCATAGCAGTTCAGGGAGAACTGTGCATTTTTTTAAGTATCGCAGTAATTTGTAGGTATTACCAGGCTACTCTGTAGACTTTTTTGTGCATATTTAAATATACTGTAATACACTATATTTTGTACATATAGTGTACTAAAGTGTATTGTAGTGTATTCCTTTTTTTTTAACATATTTTGCTTTTAATTTTTTTGTTTTGATGCAGTGGTACTCCTGAGGTAGTACTGCTGTACTCCGTATTTTTTTTAATTCATAAAACTTATAAATATTTTTCCTACCTGTTACCACTTTACTGAAAACAACATGGCTGCCTTTAACCTTTGTAAAGTCCGTCATTAGCCAATCACCCAATGTCTTGTCATCGCTAGGTACCGCAGAGCTTCCGTGAAACACCTAAACATACCGCAACTGCAGAGCTCACTTTTATCTCTGCACCCCTTGCCCTCCTCCCACCCAATCAGTGCAAAACTTTGCGTCATCCGCCAATGTAGAAGGAAGAATAGGTATCCAAAATTTTGTGAATATTTGTTTTGTCTAACAGGCGCAAAGTAATTAATGCATGAACTTTTATTAAACAACGAACAAAGAAACGATAACATAACGTAATGATAAAACCTATTAATGTCCTAGAAACAAGAAAACGTTAGAAATATGCCAGTGGTGAGAGACCAGAAAAACAGTAAGAGAAACCAAATCACCCCTCGCTGTCCCACCGCCTGCCACGCCAAAAAAATCGATAGACTAGGGAAAATGCAAGTCAGTAGAACATCCGCCCCCACTCTGGAAACTTCCAAGGTGGGGCAGGGTTCCGGCTACGCCCAGCCGGGAGCAGCCCATATAAGGCAGGTCCTGCTGCCACGCCTCGGCCAGGAGATCCTAACGTAGGGTGTAGCCGGAGGAGAGGCCGAGACCAGCGGGACCCGGCCAGGGGATTGCCTTTACAACGCTGAACAGTTGCAGGGGGGGGGGGAATGTCTCCTCGACCCTCCCCTCTCTCTCCCAGTCCGGCCGCGGTGGCCCTTGAGAGTTGCAGGTAGTCCCGCCACATGCTCTTCCGGTCCGGCCACCAACGGTCGGGGGGCCGAGGCCGACGGGATCCGGCTGCAGCCAATAAACCAAGAAACCCGTTCATGGGGCCAGAGCCAGGGGCGTCCGGCCGACATCTACCGGAAGCCCGTCCCGAAGACGGACGGGACACTTCTTCTTTCTTGTATAATTGCTGCAACAACCCTGGGGGGGGATGTCTTGCACATGCCTCCGACCCCCCCCCCCCCTCGTCCTCATCGCCTGGTCCGGCCATAACAAATCTCAAGCGAGACGCCGTGGGGTGCACTGGGAGGGAGAGACGGTGCGAACAGGCCTCTCCCGCCTCCCCAGGTGGAGGCTTCCCAGCTGCACCCTCAGCGCTCCAGGCGCCCGGAAAAGGGTTCTTCCACTGTGGCCATGCTGCAACGTCTCGCCCGGCAGGGTGGAGCCCGTCCGCTCATTTGACCCCGCGATCGCCAGTAGCTACCGAACTCTCAAAATGGCGGTCGACCTGGCAAGAGCGGGCCCAGCATAAAGAAATGGCCCGGTCACTGGTTGACTCCACCACCGTAGTCCTCCACGACCTTGAAGATTCTAGAGGAGCCGCGGGAGTCTCCGACCCCCGATGGGGAATGACTGCCATGATCACCCGTGGAGTGACGAAACTGTATCCGCGGGACGTCGGCGCCAGCCTCACTTTGAATTACTAGAATCCTGCAGACCTCACTTCCGGTGAAAGCACAGTGTGACCCGGTAGGAAAAATTGTTGCACCCCCTCCCCTTTTTGACTGATAGTTCAAACCACCGATCCTTTCCTTTGCCCTTTTAACGGAACTTTGGACTGCCTCCCCCTCTTTTACATTTTCTAGAGAAAACAAAACATTAACCACTACAATAACATAGCAGTTGACACCAGAACTGTTTTCAAATTGAAAACCAACAACATCTTCAACAGAATCCTTTTTGTTTCTGCTGTGACCCTGCTACAGCACAGGCATTGTCCCCAGCAGTAATTCTGCAATGCCGGTAAGAATAGCTGTGGTGCCTACTGGACTCACTCACCCCCGCGGCGCCCCACGCCGTTATTTGCTGGGCGGCAACTTGCTAGACATCACTTTCGTGCCATCTAGATTTCAGCGCGTTCTGCTGCCTTGGAACTATTCGCACAACAGACCGCTACTGACAAGAATATTTCATTATTGGTGCTGTCAATTTCAATAAATCTATTGGATAATTCAAAAGAAATTGCCACGGTCTCTTCGTTGTTTAAATGTTTTTACTGTTTTTGTTTTGTTGTATATATTTATATGTTATTAAAGTTTTATATTCCTACTACTTTCTTGGAGTGCTATATATTTTTAATGTGACACATAATTGTAAAAACTTTGATGTACAAAGAGGGATTCCTGGAATCTTCCGCTTCAGGCTCGGTCCCCTCCCCAATCACAATACAGGATAGTTTTCAGATAGTAGGAACACGTGTGGTGTGACGGATCTCATCGGGTGTGGGCCTTGATCTACTATAACTCCTTTGAAGAGGGGTGATTCTTTACAGCTGGGGCCATAAACTACATCTGCAGGGCTAGCTGATAGCCTGGACAATCGGACACAGAGGAAGAGGAGTGTCAGAGGGTGCGGTAGTGAATAGGGCGAAAGGGAGGTGTCGGGCGGGCACAGTGTGATTCTCAGGGAAGAGCAGCGCAGATGGGGGGAGGTTTATTGCCCATGCATAAGACAGAGCGGGGGTGACCAGTGCCTGGGGAAGATGCTTGCGAGGGTGAGGAGCCATGCTACGAATCGACAGCGTGCAGAGAGTGGGTCTGGTCAAGACATCTAAAATGGCTGCCGTGCACGACAAAAGTGTGGCATTTCAAAAAAGGCAAGATGGCGCAGACAATGTTTTTCAACACTTCCTCATTTCCTTCGAATCGAACGTTAACAGACGTTGGGGCATATTACCAAAGTTAAGCGATATTTATCGCTAACGATGCTTACCAACGAATTTTTTACCGCTAAGCATCATCAGAAATTATCGAAGATAAACCTTGCTATTATCAAGGTTTATCACAAATGCGATAATAAACGGCCGCAATGCATGAATATCGCTAAAAACTCAGCGATATTCATACATTACCGAGCTAATGCTCTTAGCCATGTTATCCACCTCCCATTGGATAACATGGCTAAGAACTGCTCAGGGCAGGTGTTACTTTTTGGAGATATTCGCGCTTAGCGCAAATATCTCCAAAAGTTGGTAATAGGAGATAGATATCTTGCATGTTGTAATGCAAGTTATTGTGGTATATGGAACTCATACCATAATCTCTCAGGAAAGCAGAAACTGATCCTTTTGGGACCGCCTAAAAAGGCCTAGGGGGTGAGGAGTACTCTACTTTGCCCCCTTTTCACGTTCCGAACTATTTTATTTTACTCTCTTCTGTAATTACACAAAATAGCAGCGATAAGATGCATCGGAGACACACAGTGAGAGAAAGGAGGCCGGAGATGAAGAAGAGATGTCAAATACACATTGGAGATAATATAGTGGCAGAAGGGAAGTAAATATGAGTAAACTTACCATGTAACATAAAAATGTTGCACTCTATACTATAAGTCTCATTTTATACTACAATCACTTCGCTACAACCTCATAAATTAAAAATAAAAATGAATAATGTCTCAAACAATTTTTGATTTCTAAATATAAATTTATTCTTCAGAATTTTCTAAATTTGAAAGAACTAGTAACATGTCCTCATCAGCAATGTCCTCATGAAAAGTCTCCAATAATGATTCTTGTAACTCTATGGTCTCCAAACACTCGATAAATTCGCCATCAAGAGATTGATCAAAAAAATCATTCAAGTCATCTCCTCCTTCTGACAATATTTCATTATTGGTGCTGTCAATTTCAATCAATGTAGTGGAATCATTCAAGTCATCTCCTCGTGACAATATTTCATTATTGGTGCTCTCAATTTCAATCAATGTAGTGGAATCATTCAAGTCATCTCCTCCTTGTGACAATATTTCATTATTGGTGCTGTCCATTTCAATCAATCTAATGGAATCATACAAGTCATCTCCTCCTTGTGACAATATTTCATTATTGCTGCTCTCAATTTCAATCAACGTAGTGGAATCTTTCAAGTCATCTCCTTGTGACAATATTTCATTCTTGGTGCTGTCCATTTCAATCAATCTAATGGAATCATACAAGTCATGTCCTCCTTGTGACAATATTTCATTATTGGTGCTCTCAATTTCAATCAATGTAGTGGACAATTCAAAAGAAATTGCCACGGTCTCTTCATTGTGAGCCATTTTATTTTGAAATTGCTTGCTGTAAATTGCAGAAAAAAATAATCACTTTCATTTATCGTTTTTAGTAATGCATAATATAAAACTAACTTTATCAAGTATTTAGTATAACAGAAGGACTGCAAATAAATAACAGAAAACATTTTTCAAATTATCTTCAAGTGTACAACATAGTTCCCCTTACAAATTAACAACTCACCTTTTTAAAAGTAGGAAAAGTGTTAGTACTGTGTAAATCAAACACCAGAAATTCACCACCAAAAATTCCTCACAAATGTACCTCAGACAGTAGTATCACAAAATGGCTGTGGTTTCCTCTCATTTGACATATATACATAACCAATTAACTTTCATCACACACAAATACAAAACCAAAGTAACATTTTAATTGGTTCTAAATTTCAACACTTTCAAATGTGTTTTCCCCATGCAATTTTCCATAGGACATTTACATACGTCTACAGCCTGAATGGCTGAACGGAATTACACCAAACTTGGCAAAATGGTACATCAAACCTAAGAGGTCAGGAAGGATCTACTATGCCCCCTTATGGTCATTTCCCCCTTCGCTTTGACCTCCTCTTGTCTCTCAATCCTACCGAGAGACAAGATGGCGGCCGCTACGGACTGTTTGGAATGTTGACAGACGCCGGAGAACCAATCAGCTTCGCAAAGCTCCGTAACGCGAAAAGTACGCGAAGCGGAGCGCTGTTACAGATATATATCTTTTTTTGAACGTTAATTTCTCAAAATCCACTGGAGCACATATATTGAGATCTAGCAAAGGCACATCGGGCTACCAGTCCCTACAATTTTGCCAACTTTCGTGCAAATCCATTCAGCTGTTCGATTATTATTATTTTTATTTTTTTTTGCCCCGCGGGGCCCTTTTAAAACCTCCACATCAAACCTAGGGGGTGAGCGACAATGTACTATGCCCCCTTATGGTCATTTGCCCCTTCGCTTCGGCCTCCTCTTGTCTCTCGATCCTACCGAGAGACAAGATGGCGGCCGCTACGGACTGTTTGGAATGTTGACAGACGCCGGAGAACCAATCAGCTTCGCTTCACAAAGCTCCGTTGCGCGACAAGTACGCGTCCTGGGCCGCTGCCCGGTCCGCTGTTACAGATATATATCTTTTTTTAAACGTTAATTTCTCAAAATCCACTGGAGCACATATATTGAGACCTACAAAAGGCACATCGGGCTACCAGTCCCTACAATTTTGCCAAGTTTCGTGCAAATCCATTCAGCCGTTCGGGCTAAAAGTGAGGCCAACCGCCCTATGGAAATTAACATGGGAAAAACGCGTTTTGGGACCCCCCTTTTATCTCGGCCCCCCCTTGACGAACCCCCCCTAAATTTTCAGGGGCTGCTCAGAAACAAAATGTGCCATTTTCCTGAAAATTTCAGCCAATTCCGTCCACAAACGCCAAACTTATTAGACATAGAATTTTCAAAAAACCCATAGAGAAAAAATCCTAACTATATATACCTACTGGCGACCGCCAGTAGGTAATATATATATATATATATATATATATATATATATATATATATATATATATATATATATATATATATATATATATTTGCAATTCCCAATGCCAGCCCTCGTTACCATGTCCAGACAGAAGCTCAGGAAGACTGCACCATCGCAGTTGGAAGGTTTCACAAGGTTTGTTGATTTTTTTCAGATATATCACCAGCAAATTGCACAGTGCATGTAGGAACAAATGACCTACGTGTTTTGGCCTACGCCCTTCATCTGGGATATATATATATATATATATATATATCACCCCTGAGGCAGGATTAACACGCCCTAAGGCAGGATGCTGTATGTTAAGAAGAATGTGTTTTTACGTGTCCTGACAGTAAAAACCCTGCATTGTTGTTTATACTTTGGAAAGGCTAGTAGCCCCTCTGGCAAGTATGGAGTTACAAACTGACAAACTTAGCAGAGTTAACTTCTGAACAGAACTACTAACGGTGATATTTCAAGTTATCAAAAGAATTGTTACAATTAACCTGACTTATTGGTCAAGTCTTATTTAATCACACTTTTGTACATATGACAGTTTTGCAAAGTTACCAATTTGTTGGCCAAAGGCTCTAGTAGGCGTTTACGGTTGCTTGCAAGCTGTTGTCCTCGAGACAGTCTTCTTCCGTCCTGGAGAGAGGTGTGAACAACTCTCAGGAAGAGGAACAAAGAATCTGCCTGTAGGAGAGCTGTGAACTCCTCCTGGAAGGATAGCTAGTTTGAATGTAAGCCCAAAAGGGGAAGTTGAAAGGCGAAGCTGCCTTTAAAGGAAAAATAAACATTACACACACACAAGAGGGGCTGCTCTTTTGTTTTAGCAGACAGGCTGGCCATTAAGACAGAGAGGCAGAAGCTGTTGTCAAACAGGTTCTTCTGTGGCTGTATTGCCCCTTGGTCCTCCACTCCTCCAGGATGGGCGAGAGAGCTCTACACACTAAGTGAAAGGCTCTGCCATGTTAGGAGTAGCAGAATAGTGCATTCTGGGCTAGCTAGATGCCAAACTTCACAGGAAGTCGTCATCAGGAATGAGGGAACCCAATAGCCCATTCGCATATTAGTCGCCCATCCACCTGGGCTTGTAATGGGCATGAAAGTGGCACCCTTGGGACCCAGACCTCAGATCATGTCTGTACTGGGGAGAGGACCGAAGGACTGCCCTGCTGCACCCTGGAACCAGCAAAAAGAGGCTCACCAAAGACTGGACTGCACCTTCTGCGTCTTGGGCCATCAAAGAACCACTGTGCCTGGGATGTCCGGCTAGAGGAAAAGTTGCCCCGGGGCCCCAGGTGGGGACAGTGACCCCAAGAGTCAGTTCGCTAACTCCCCATTTCAGCCAAAAGGCCATAAAACCTAAAAAGTCTTCTCCTTTGAGAGCCCAGTGCCCAGAAGACTGATCGCTATTGGACCACATGTGGAGCCTGGGAGACAGTCCTGAATCTCAAAAGGTACACAGCAAGTCTGCTGGACCTGGGAGAATTATTGGAGTTTAGTTTTGACACCCAGGATGGAAGTTACTGCAAGTTAAAGGGAACCACTGGTTGTGCTGTAACTCAAAACCAGTTGGCCACAGGCAACTGATTTTATGCTAGACTTCACCCTGATTTTGTGAGACATCGACCCCTGAAACTAAAGTCACTACTCCATGTTCATGGACACAGGAATGCCCATAGCACAGACTCAGAATCCTCAGCATCCTTGAGCATTTCATCATCCTGCAATCCTTGCATTAGGAGCATTCCATTGATTCCTGTGGCTTTTCATAGACCCTGGAACTGGCCTGGAGACTGCTTAAACTGTGAGGTTACTGATCAACTGGAACTTATTGGTCTCTGTAACTGGTTCGCTGTCTAAGTTGGTCTCCTCAAGATGCCCTTATAGCAGTTTCCACATTTTTTGTCGAGAGGCACAGTAGATTTCAATGATTTATTGCATTTCGTGGAAAGCTGTGATTTATTGTTTCTTTAACAATTCATATCTCCTGAACCTTTCAGTGGATTTTGGCATTGAGATGTCTATTTAAAGATAAAAGTACAGGCTGTTTTTATAAATTGGTAATAGATATTTATTGTGTTTGTTCTTTTTTTATTTTATTTTAATTTATTCAACTGTTTTTGACCTACCACTTGCCCCTTTGATAAAGCCTTAGTGCTCTGAGTCACAGCTACACCATGACTGAGCAAACGTTTTACAAACTAACCTGACTGAACCTGATGTAGTTTTGTGACTTTAATACATGGTCAGATCTCATAACCACACCATATAATAAACAGCTTCCTCACCAATTAACATTGCACAAATTGTGTTAAGTAAAATACTATAAGAACCTGTTGCTTAAACATTGAATACCTTGAAAAAACCAAGAGACAAGAGGCGTTTGGCAAAACAGGAACCATTTGTTTAATTAAACTATGCAGTCGGGAGCACAGTCACAGGCATAGAGTCTGAGGACTGTCTCAATGTACAATCGGTCTAACATAGACTTTTGTACACTTTGTTGAATGTAATAAAATGTTTCTGGCGATCCTTTTTTAGTAAGAAATGTGTACATCTGTCTTTGGAACCATAAATAAAGGTTTTTGATGAGGAATGCAGGTGGGCCTCAATCTAGTGTGAACACAATGCCGCAAGTGGGTATCGTTTTCAGATATCCGGAATGGGGAGCGCGCGATTACTGCATGTACTGTGTGTGCTGTGTCTTGATTGGCTAAGTGTTCCTAACTTCATGTGGCATCTGACTTTCTGGTGTTTTGGGAACACACTCACCCTTCCACCAATGTGTGTTTTATTTGGTCCAATCTCCTAGACCATTGTGGTGTCGCTGCACCTGTTTGTGGGGACAATCTGGGATTTCCTGTTTGCACGTTTTGTGTGCTGGCTACGTGCCACGTCACCTGTTATCTGTGAGCTCTGTTCTTGGTCTAAGGGCCTGCCTAACTACGTATTTCTGAGTCGGGTTGACGTGGAATTCACAACGGGCAAAATCATCAATAAAGATGTGATTTAGTTTTTATGCTTGACTGTATCGTTATTCATATTGACATTTACTTTTTCAATATTACCATTCACCCTCTAGTTGAATTTACAACTACACTATCTAACCCATACTTCAAGACAGTTACTTTATTGGGGGACTGTTGTTCTTCGATTTTGACAACTATTACCTTCCAAGTTGCTTGCATTCTATCCAATTTGAGGATTGTGTTTTTACAGCAGGAAATCTCCAATTGCATGGAGCCACACACAAACAAGAACATGAGGAAAACAGGTAGCAATGATGTGAACAATCCGGGAAGACACTGGGGGAACCAGGAGAACCAATTTGAAAACCCCTCCTGCTTAGCCGCACCCCCCTCCTTACGCATGTCTCTTTGCAAACAGTGCAGTGCTTGAATGGCACGAGTCACTGTCCCACTATCCAGGTAATCATTCTCTGGGATAAACGTGCAGCAGGACGCACCAGTCTTGGCACACACCCCTCCCTCCATTGCGGTTATTAAGTCTAACACATACCGATGCTACATCACCATGAATCGGATTGCTCTCAGTTCTTCCTTGATCAAATTGAGGCTGAGCTCAGTGCTGTTCATCATTTTAAGTGTTTCCCAGCTGGTGACCTAAAGCCAGTGGACATTGGTTTTCGTCTGCATGGTGAAGAAGGGTAAAGACCCTCCCGCTGATACTTGTGAGCCCGAGAACAGTCTAAATTCTTCTGGAATGTCTTTGTACTGAGCCCAGCCAAAATAATCAGCAATTTTGTTTTTCACTAGCCTTATGCAGCAAGGTTGGCTTCTTCCTTAGCAGGTGCTGGTAGAAATCCATCAGTTCTTCTCCGGGAATAACCAGCGTAGGGGTGTGTATGGTGACGAGAGAGCAAAGTCTGCGCCATTCGGGAGCGAGCGGAGTATAGTCAAACTCGCCATACTGCCAGTACAAAGCTATCAGCGTGGAGTTGCCCCATTGCATTCTCGTAATGTGCAGGACTGGGTCCGTTTTCATTCGGGTCCAGTGGAACTGTTCCTTTACCTCTGAATCATAAGGAATACAGTGTAAGTTTCTGTACAATTAGGGGCTGCCCCTTCCCTTCTAGCCAAGTGTATCCACCCACCTTGATATCCCAGTTTTCCTGACATGGGGTGTCTATGCTTTCGCTCATTCCTCCCCTCTGAGACCAGTTTCCCTTCGTATCATCGAGCTGGTTGACCCTACACAGGAACTTCATGTTAGGGGGGTCCCACTTGTTGTTAAAGAAGGCTACCCCGGATACGCTAAGGGCAACCCTCCAACCACAAATGGAGGCAGGAGTGGATGTGTTTGTGCATTGAGTTAGGGGTTTTGCTTCTATCAAGAATCTCTTTGCTGGGAAGTCTCTGGGCCAAATAGTATCCTCCCCTATGGTGCCCTTCCTGCGTATCCTGCATAGCTCAGTTTGAATATCACTAGACTCAGTGAAAAGGTATAGAGCCATTGGGTTGGTCTTGTATCTGGTCAGGCTTCCTGACTTACTACTACTCTGTGTGGGTTCTACCTTGTTGAGCTGGATTTTGGCCCTAATCCTTCATAGATATAAGTGGAGAAGGCATTTTGCTTTTTTGGGTCTACCCATTGGGTCCAGTAAAGTCTATCTGCACCTACTTCATTCGGTATCAGTGAACAGACTTTAACACAACCTGGCTGATGTCTTAGAGCCCACAACGGTCATGTGCTGATACCATGTGTTGTGTAAAAACTGTGTAGTGGTAGAGGGATGCTAGAGTTTGGGTTGGTGTAATTATAAGTGACATGGGAGAGGAGAGAGCCATACGCAAGCGCTGTGATAGTTTATGAACAGACTCCATTTGGCCAAGTGGCTCTTTGGCAGCGAATAGGTGCGTCAGCCTCCAAACTAGACAGAAGATACATAGGCATGCAAAAATACATAACTTGTGATTGAACATTGCAAGTCTCTGATATGAATCCATGGGAGATGTCTGTGGTACTCTGGTTATCGGGTGTTTTCATTTAACAATTTGATAAAAATTTCACAGTACAGTTTGAAAGTTTGATTCACACACACACTAGATTCGTGTTGGGGTGATGACATGCCAGCTAAAAGGTGGATAAAACCTTTGTTCTGTGGTTAAACAGAAAATATTGCATGTGCTCTGTTAATGATAATTTCTTCTGGGTTCCTGTATTTCCCTGAGGGGTGTGTTCTCCACACTCCATTTACCAGACAGTGGCCCCGGTCATGGTATTTTGATATATATATTTTTTTAACTCTTTTTATTGTAATTATAATCAAGGAACATGTTGGTCAAATAGTACATACAGACAATCGATTCTGACTTCATCGGCATTATGGCAGTGTTCGTAATAATGGTATACACAGTATAGCCGAGTACAGTATTCCCTTCCGGAACTTCACGTCCCCCCATCATTGTCATCTTCAGACTCCCTTTCCTCCTGTGTCCTTGTTGGCTCACCAATGTACCCCCTGAATTTGTTCCAAACCCCCCTATACCCTGCTCCACTTCTGAGGACAGCCTCGATTAATAAATGCTGCTTTCTCTGCCACCGTGGCTGTGTCTAGATCCCCACACCATGCATTGAGTTTTGGCGACTCTCCCGCACCCCACTTTTGTGCTATATTGCGCTTCGCTACTATTATTCCCAGTGTGGCCCACGTCTGTGCCAGGCTTGTTAGATTGTTCGTTTCCCACATATTCAGTAAATATCTTCTAGGCCCAGGCGTCAATGATACCTCCACCGTCTGTGATATGGTCCTCATTACTTTCACCCAATACTCCGTGATTTTCGGACACTCCCACACAGTGTGAAAGAACGTATCCTCCTCCCCACATCGTCTCAGACAGTAAGGGTGAAATGCTGTCCCTATTTTATGTAGGGTGTGTCTCGTATAATTTCTATGTAAAGTTTTTAGCTGCACTAGTTTGAGTCTTGAGGGTATGCCCACCTCCCGCGGTGAAGCTCGCCCATAAAGTTCACATATATTCAGGAGTACCAGAATGGACCACTTAGGGGAGGCCAGGTAGAGTAAAATGTCATCCGCATATAGTGAGATGCGGTCTTCCCATTCTTCCGTCCACTTAATACCTCGGATCATTGGCTCCCATCTGATCCACCCCGCCAGCGGTTCCAACACTAGAGAGAAAAGCAGCGGTGACAGCGGGCATCCCTGACACCTGCCCCGGGTCAATGGAAAGTCGTGGGATATATGACCATTAGCCGTCACGTGCGCCATTGGTTTTGTGTACAGGAGACGCACCCAAGCGCAGAACTTGCTCCGAAGCCCAAGTGCTGCAGCACAGCCAACAAGAAGGGCCATTCCACCATATCGAACGACATACGAGCATCCAGCGACAGGAGAACAGCCGGCTCTTGGAGATAGGGCTTGCGGGCCAGTACTCCATGCAAACGTCTCAAGTTTAATGCTGTATTTCTATTGGGCATGAACCCGGACTGATCCGGGTGAATTAGGGTAGTGAGGTGTGGGGTCAGTCTGATCGCAAGGAGTTTTGCTAGAATTTTGGCCTCAGCGTTTATTAAGGATAATGGGTGTTAGGAGGTACAGTCCCCCAGCGGCTTCCCCGCTTCGGGATCGCCACCACTGTGGCCAGATGTTGGTCCAATGGTAGCTCACCTGTCTATAAACTATCATGGTACATATTCAGCATATATAGGGCTACTATAACCGCCATCTTTTTATAAAGTTCTACGGGAATGCTGTTAGGCCCCACCGCCTTCCCAGATTGTAAGGAGCCAATCCCCACCTGCAGCTCGTCGGTTGTGAGGTCCGCCTCTAGTTCAAGGGCCGCCTCTGGTGTAAGTTTAGGCATTGCGATATCTTTTATATGGGTCAGCGCTCCTTCTACAGTCCTCTCTGACAGAGATGTGTAGACTTGTTGGAAGTTTAGCGCTAACATATGTACCATTGGCGCGAGTCAGTTGTTACTGTAGCATCGCCCCTCCGTAGCTGTGCTATCCACTTTTTGTCTTGTTCTTTTTTGTCTAGCCACGCCAGTAGCTTCCCGGCTTTATCGCCGGTCTCATTTATCTTATGGCTTTATCGCCGGTCTCATTTATCTTATGTCGTGTAGCTGTTCGTTTAAGTTTGTGCCTTTCCCTAAGGTAGTCCCTATGCAATTGTTGTTTAAGGCGCAAGCATTGGGCCGTGGCCCGTGTTGGATTGCGAGAGTGTTGGGCGTCGGCCTACTGTAACTCCGTCTCTATTGTAATGAGCTCCTGCTGTTGGTCCTGCCTATGAGCTTTAATAGATGCGATGGCCTGTCCCCTTAGAATGGTCTTATAGGCATCCCATAAGATGGTCGGAGAGTGGACCGACATCGTTTTCCTGAAAGTAGTGTCATGTTGTGGAAACTATGGCTTTCTTAATCTTGGGAACCTTCAGGTAGCCAGGGAATATGGGAAATATACGCTCTTGCCCCCTCTGGTGATATGTGTGTGTTAACAGTATCGGAGAGTGGTCGGAGATGCCTCTAGGTCTGATCTCAATCTTGTCCACGTGCTTCAGACTATCCGAAGATGCAATAAAATGAAAAGTGAATTGCGGCTCCGTGGGAAAACGATGCCTCCATACGTCTGTAAGCGCTAGCGCACCCAGAAAGCTCCTCAGATATGATGCCCCCAGTGTCCGCTCCCTCGCGGGGTGCCTATCCAAGGTACCATCTATCATCGCATTGAAGTCCCCTCCAATCAGCAATTTCCCTTCTAGGAGATCAAGGAGATAGTCACTGAGGGCTGGGAGGGTGATTGCATGTAATGCTGGAGGAACATAAACCGTCACTTTATTGATAGGGTGTCCTTCCCACTGTCCAATAATTGCCGCAAAGCTGCCACCTGTGTCCGTCTTTGTCTTATGTATGAGTGGCGTTTGTTTCCGAACTAGTATACCCACCCCTCTAGAACCTGAGGAGAACTCTGAGTGGGCTACCATTTTAAATCCCCGTCTGTCCAATGCCTTACAGGAGGCACCAGTGAGGTGCGTCTCCTGCAGCAGAACCACTGCTGGGGAACTTCTTTTAAGGCACTGCAGGACCAGACCCCTTTTAATTTTGTCCCCGAGACCGCGTACATTCCCTGTAACCAATGTTAGGGAAGCCATCCGTGTATTAGGGGACTTCCCTCGTTCAGGTGACTGTGAGTTTGGCATTGTCATTGTTGTGAGTGTACCTAACTGGCGTGGTGGATTCCGATGAGCATCGCCCTTGCTGAATCATGTCTAGAAAGGTGTCATATACGTGTGCCTGTGTGGTGCATTCTAACCGGAGCAAACATAACAAAAACAACATACCCCTACCCTCCACCCCCTCCCTGCCTCCCTGCCAGACGGATTCGGATCTACCCGCCACCCCAACAATGCAGCGCACTCAATATCCCCTCCCATAACAGTACTTGCGTTTCGGGGTGAGGAGTCCAGGGAATGTCGTAGTCCACCCCCTCCTTGAAGATGAATGTACCATTGAGTCTCGCCGCAGTAGTACGGCCAGCCATTTTACCCGTGATTCTGGGTCTGCCCCCCATCCATGGAAGGCTGTCACATTACTCAGTCACCCACTGGCGGCGTGTCTCATGTTCTGTTGCTGGCAGATCCTGCACGGTCTCTGTAAGGACAGCAAGGTCCGTTCGTGCCATGTCTCCAACGTCACTCTTCAGCTTTCGACTAGCACCACGATTCACCGGCCTCTCATAAACCGGCCCATTGATCTGCAACCATCACGATTACCGGTATAACGCCATAATCGGCATCCAGGTGCATTTAATAGTCTACTTGCATGCATCTCTACTGGCACGTTGCAAGAAGGCCAGCTTCACTGTGTAAAACACCATTACAGTTATGATCGGGTAACCACTCCTTAAGAGGTAACCCAGAAGCACATCCCATAGAGCATGGTCTTATTTTGATCAAACCAGCACAAGAAAACCAAGACTAATTACGTGTTTTGTCTTCTTTAAATGTCTGTTTGTCCATTTTTTTCGCAGACTATACAGGTTCCTCCTATTTTTGAGGTCGCTTACCCTACAAAAACCTGTTGGTTTGTTTTTCTCTTTGCACCTTTTGTTCACAAAAATGTTTTAACTTTCACGCCCTCTGGTAAGGGTGGGCCTTAGCGTGCCCATACCGCCGAGGTACACTCCCCATGGTCCTGACGAATGCCTAGTAAATCACACATATACGGGCAGAAACATGTTGACCTCACTTTAAGTAGAAATAACAAAACAATTAATTTGGTAGTTTCCACACATACTGTTTTTATTATGTCAGATTGGCCACAGAATAAATTTTTTATGTGAGACACAATCTGTACATTTTTAACCCTTCACAACAACACCTTTCTCACAAATACCAGCTGCGCAGTAAATCTGGCGTTGAAGCACACCGGGAAGGCATTCGGATGATGAAGCATGTCACCATCCAGGATGGTGAGTGAGGGCTTTCTAAGCAAATCTAATTGATTTGTTTTTTCACCCATCCTCTTCCCTTTGTGCTTCTACACATGTATTGATTTACACTCTTTTGTTGTTTATAATTGATTCCCGGGGGACTGAGAGTGTACTTCCACTTCCCTCCCTCTCCCTCCCTCTCCTGTTGTTAATCAACATTACTCAGTCACCCACTGGCGCCGTGTCTCATGTTCTGTTGCTGGCAGATCCTGCACGGTCTCTGTAAGGACAGCGAGGTCCGTTTGTGCCATGTCTCCAACGTCACTCTTCAGCTTTCGACCTGTGCACTCTGTCATCTTCCTGCTCCTGTCTATGTTCCTCTGCGTCCTCCTCCGTCTTCCGCTGTTGCTAGCGTCTCCCCGCTCGTCTGGAACCCCCAAACCTGCCGCCATCCCTCAAGACAGTCGTGGGCCTCCACGGGCATGTCGAAGAACCAGGTTTTCCCATCCGCCACTACTCGTAACTTTGCAGGAAACAGCGCGGAGTAAGCAAGTTCTCTGCGAAGCAGTTCTTTCTTAACTTCAAAGTAGCTCATGCGGCGTTTCGAAACCGCCGCCGTGTAGTCTGGGAAGAAGGATACCACTGAGTTGTGAATGCGAATCGGTGGGGCCACTCTCACAGTTTGAAGTATCGCATCCCTGTTGCAGAAATTAAAAATTCGGGCAAGGACAGGTCTGGGAGGCGTCCCGGGCTTGGGCTTAACCCCCGGCACTCTGTGCTCTTTCCACTGAGAGAAATGTGGAGAGCCCCCTAGGCTGGAGTCTGGTCGTTATGAGTTCTTCGACGTAGAGGTCCATGGCCGGGCCCCCTTCACTTTCCGGAATGCCCGTAAGTCGGACATTATTGCGGCGGGAGCGCCCCTCCTGGTCATCTAGCTTCGCCGCTAGTATTTTGTTTTTTAATCTATGTGGCCGTGTCGCTGGACAGAGTTTTCGTCTCTTGTTCCACCTCTGTGACCCTCGCTGTCATTTTCTGAAAATCTGCCCGTAGGAAAGACACATCTATAGAAATGGTGCCCACTCGTGAGGGCCGCCATAATGTCATCTAGCATCACTTTACTCGCCACCTCTCCTTCCGGGGCCTTATCCTGTGTTTCTTTGCGTTCCGGCAGCGCCGGAAAGTCTCTAGCATATGCATATTTGTCCAATTTGCCCTGGGTGGTCGTGCGTGGGCCTCTGCCCCCATTCTGGTCCTGGGAACTTTGTGCCGGCCGGTAGTCGCCGCCGCAGGATTTCCTCCACGCGCGGCCTGTCGGTTTTCCCGCCGCGCAAGTTGGTGGGAGGTACTGGGGCCGAGGGCCGATGGTCGCGCGCCCAAGGGGCACACCAGCGCCGGAGGGGCACCCCATGGGGTCAAATTTTGGCCGTCTGCGACTTCGTGGCTATGATGAGACAATACCCGTGCCCAGGAGGGTTAAATCAGCCGCGGGCTCTGAGCGCGGATGCAGTTGGTATCCTCTGGGTTCGCTGCCTCCTGTGCCGGATAGTGTAAAAATGGCGCTATCCTCATACTTGCAGTACTGCAAGACTCTGGGACCTTCTCCCTGATCAATGCACACAACAATGTTCCATAGGGTGGCAATTGCGCGTGGGGCCCGTGATTATTGGAGGGCCAAGTCACTGTTGGGCTATCCAGGCCCTAGATCGTGTCATGCGGGTGCTTTTTTGTGTGTAAGTCCTTCCTGCTCTCACCCCCACCCCCGCCGGCAGTCTGGAGCCGGGCCCCGCTCACCTCCCGATGGGCATCGACTCCTCACAGGTCCCTGCAGCAGCCGGCAGCCCGACCGCTCCTCCTTCCAGACACCTCAGAGCAGCCAAACCGACAATCGTTTGCGGCCCGCGTCGCGGGCATCCCTCCACTACCCGGCTTCTGCTGCTGTTTCTCAGGGGAGGGAAAGCCTCCACTCTCTGCGGTCTGCGCCCGTCAGCACCGCTCAGCCCCAATTTCGCTCAGCCTGCTCCAAGCCCAGCGGCAGTCGGCCCAGCTGCCGATCGTTCCCCGCCGGGGCCCGACTTCAAGACATTCCCCGGCTCCAACCACAGGAATAGGCCGCGCCGCCTCTCTCGATCTCTCCGGCGTTCTGGTGGACACACACGCTCAAGGAGGAGATCGCTGGAATCACTGCAGGTTCCGCGTACTTTTAGTCGCCTTCAAGGTACGATTTGTGCACGGATTATTAATCGGATTGATTGGGGAATATACTCTCCCCACAGAGCTCCTCTAGGCTGCGGCCATTTTAGTCGGCAGCAAGCCACGCCCCCACCCCCTGTATTTTGATGGTTAAAAGCTAAAAGGTGGCTTATGCTAGTCAGGCGGATTAACCTACTTTGAGTCCTTGTACTTCACTGGGCGCTTGGATGAGTGTTTTAGGGATTGTTCTTGATTATAGGGATGGATGTATCAGTTTTTATCTAGGATTTTATTGGCATCACCAATTTCCCAAGACCCTGTCTCTCCTGATGTGTGCCTAGGTGCACCATCGGTGCGGGTAACCCTCAACCTACATGTGCTGGACTGCATGATGAGGAGCCGTGTCGCTGTTAAGTGTTAGTGGTTGCAACTTGCCTCGAGGTCAAGAGTGTCTTGGCATGTGGCGTGCAACATGCCCCTTTCTTGTGGCATCAGATATCTCGGTTGCACCCTTTCCCTCTTTTTGATCTAATTTTGGGCTACTTTTTGTTGGGTTTTGGGCATTTCCTTAGATCTCACGTTATCTGCTATTTCACTTATGAGGCGGAGGGGGTCGGAAAGTCGTTCCGTAGCTTTGATGTACCCCTGATCATTGTCATGTTGTGTTTGAGATCGGGGCATACTGCTTTCTCTGGATGACGTATGTGGGTCCTGGTGCGGTCCTGGTGCGTTGGTCAATTGCTATGCCTGACATATGCTCTTATCTGCCCCTGTCCTAGGCTATATATAGGGAAGACAAACCAGCAGGTAAATCTCCGAATGGGACAGCACAGATCAAGAATCAAAAAAAGAATACTAACAGCCCCAGTGGTAGAACATTTCATAGAAATGTCCCACAATGAAAATGATTTCAAGTGGACTGTTTTACACACCATGAGTCACGTACAGCGCCCTGCTGACATTGATAAAATGTTACTGACAAAAGAGGCATATCTAATTTTGAAATTTAATTGCATCATGACTGGCCTCAACAATATGTCTGAACTGTCAAGAATCTGAGACTTTGTGTCACACTGCAGCGTTGCCACGTTCTTGCTCCCTTCATGAATAACACATGGGAAAATTATGTACCATATAGCATTATACAGACTAAATCCACTCGTCGTTTGCCATAAAATGAGGTACCTTTTAGCACTGTAGAGACTGAATTCACCTTTTGTTTGCCATCAAATCCACCCCGGATTGACCCTAGTACATCAGAATGGGCTTTGCACCGCAAATCCCAGAATGCACCTTGGACCCAGAAGGGTGCTTCTGCGGTGTTACTTTAAGAATGTAAAAATGGCCGCCGCCACTTCTAGCTAGTAGTGAGTGAGAAGCGCCGGTCCCGAGTTGTACAAAGAGGTTGGAGGTAAGCGTTTCTTAGGAGTTTGGTGTATCCGCCAAGAGACTGCCGTGGGCTGGGTAATCTGTATACTAATCTCCCGCGCGTCTTTCCAGATCACGACGGTACGTGACTGTTGAATACAGAGCGGAATCGAGTCGCTGTGCTCCGCGAGTGCCCCGGCTGGGGTCGCTGACTGGAAGCGCGGCGAGTTGACAACAATAAACAAAGGTACACTTCATTCTGGCACACCTAATAGGTTATGATTTATGCTACAACGTTATGTGTAGCTTGGATAAAAACCAAAAGCGCGCATTGATTTAGTCTATTGCTCTTACAGATACAGGGTAGAAATTCCTGCCGCCTTATATCGGAAGATCGTGAAAGGTATGACAACACGATTTTTCGTTTTCGTTTTAAGAAAAGGACATTTTTACGCATTTGTATTTATGCTAAATGGGTGCATATTTCCCATGCAGGATCAAAAGAAGAGATAATCCTCTGCCTCCCAGAAAACCCCCCCTCCCTTTTTGTGGCCACAAATTTGAACCACTAAAGGTATGACAATATTCTTTTCAATATTTTCAAGGTGTTGGAAAGAGAATGCAGGATGATATTCTATTCCTAAGGGACCACATGTTAAATAAAGGCAACACCTCTTTTCCCAGGTTGGTGCTGCCACTGAAGTTATCCTGGTTGTGTCCTGAATTAAGGATTTGGTCCAGTTATAGAAACCCATACAGGCCAACCGATCACTAACGTTCAGGTACTTTTAATCCCATTCAAACTGTTCTTCTTTCACAGAAGAGGCCATTTGGTTGTATTAAAACAGGTTGTTTTTTACATTCCAACAGAAAAATCACAAGAGCCCTGATGATAGTTTGGAAACTTCACGCCCAAACTTGAAACGCGTCGGCAATCCAGCAAGAGTTAATGATATACATTGATTGTGTATTATGAATTATACCTGCCTCACGCTTTTTCTCTTGTATTGAATTGGCTCTTTCCATGTTTTTTGATTTGTCTGTAATTTTGATTTGGCTGTATAAAACTGTCTAGTGGTGATGGTTATAGTTTAGTATTGTATTGTCATTGGGATGTCACATATAAATATTGTTCACAGAGTGTGTCAGTAGTATCGTGTTAATGTAGTTTAGCGTTATTTGTAAATAATTGTGTTTGTTGTATTCTCCTTTTGCCATATGAAATAATTTTTGAAATAATCAGTCATAAAAGGTATAAATAAAGATACCGGACCAGATTTAACGTCCATGTCTATTTGGTCCTGAAATAATATTGAAGTGATTGAGTGAGGGGGCACATTTTGTTGGTTTGCAATATATAGGGTCCAGCCCTCCCTCAGCCCCGCAAAGGACCTAACTCCTTTCTGTTCGCTGACATGGGGATTGAGCACATTCTGTGTTCTACTCTTGCCTGGTGCTGTGATTGACTTTGCGGCCTCCTCTCACCCTCTAACTACATCTTCTCAGTCGTGTTTGGATCTGTAGTGGCTTGTAGCTAGGAACTTACAACTAGTGGGCGTGCTCCTGTCACTTATTTTGGAGGGGTATGGCATGGTGACCAGACCTTTTATATATATATATATATATATATATATATATATATATATATATATATATATATATATATATATATATATATATGAGATTGTGGGGTCTTCACTATTCCAGGCGTACAGGAATCCTGGATCCCGCCACTTGAGGATAGCTTCATTTTCAAAGCTGAAAGGGGGCCTCCATCTCTCTGGAGGGTTTTAGTATTTGGGTGCGTTGTTGGAATTATGCGCCATACAGGAAACATGAGTCCCGGGCCAAATGCCCAAGAATGCAGACATTTTGACCCGATTATTGAAACCCGTCCCATTTGACTTTGGATTTGGGGACTTGGGTGCCTGCTTTTTAAGTTCTTGGTCTGGGAGACACCCTGCCCCCTCGTCATACTGCCCTTGCCCTGGGGCGTGGCCAGCCAACCCTACCCTGGGCGATCAGCAGGAGAGTGCGGCCTTGGCTCCCACAGGCACCCTTAATAGCAAACTTTGGTGGGGTTACCCGATCGGCAGAACACATAGCAGCCCTGAATCCCCAGATGCAGGTAAATGTTAGTATTCCCATTGGTCTTTCTTTTGGCTTTGGTACACTTAATTCTTGGGATGTGGGTGAATGGGTGGAATTTTGACTTTGGGTTTTTATCTTAATGCACTATTCTGTGTTTGTGTAAAGGCATTCCTCCCCTGACAGTTACAGCTCCCTCCTGAGGCTGTGGCCCGGTCCCTGTTGGGTTGAGTTCCCTGTCTGCGGTTGCTGTTCCACGTGTTCGTCCAACTACCTGATCCCTGTTGTGGTGCTGTAGCAGTTAGCTGGCCTCCTTTCGGCTGAATGTAAGGTGTATTCGTATTTCGCTTGGCTTGGTTTTGTGGATTAGGTTTTGGTGGTGGCTGCCCCTGGCCCATCGATCTTTATTCATGGTATGCTTTTAACTGACATTGGTCTGCCAGGTTGCTCATCCTGTGGTAACATTAACATTCCTTAAAGTCTGGTTACTGCCAACCTCTCTGGACTGAGCAGCTATAGCAAGATTGAAACCTTCCAGCGTTTTGCCGTGAAGCCTCCTTTCAGACTGGTGCCATTTGCACATGCGCGGCCAGTGCGGTCCCCTCAAGGGCGTTCTTTTTCAGTTTGTGTTGGACCAATTTAGAAGTGTTTCTTGGCTTATTCCAGTTTTTCTCTAGTCTTTTTTTTCTTCTATTTGTGGTAATGCAATGTATGGGCTTGTATTTCCCACCAGGGCTTGCTGTCTGACCCAACCACATAGTCCCATCTGCTTTGTATCTCGGTTGGCAGCCTATTTTAGAGAATATTGTAAAAGAATGTGACTTCTAGGCCCGTGTCAGTCCACAGCTGTCCTGACTCTTGTCCCCATCGTTCCCTCATCCTATCTAGAAAATCAGTTACTGTCTCCCCTGGCTTCATATTTTCCGCCGTTAGCATTCCTACATCAGGGTGGTCAGGGGACATCTCCCTCAGGGCGTCCCATATTCGATGCCTGTTTGAATTGAATGCTGCCCCGTCATGCTGGGAGCAAACTCGGGCAAACTTCTTGTTGGTCTGCTCTCCGATAAGACTACTTAGCAGGATTTTGATATCTTCTATTGCTAGTCTTCTTCCCGCGGTATTCTTCTCAAAGCATGAGATCCATTTCTCAGCTCCATTTTGCCATGTTGGTAACTTTGTCCTTAGCCCCTCTTCATCTTTTTGAGCCCACAGCACATAGATGGCCTCTGAGGTGCCCTTCTGTAGTAACGGATACATATTTACTTTGGGAAGCTCTACCGGTTTCTCCCTAATTTAGCGTTCCCATTTTTTTAATGATTCCTGCATATAGGGGAATTTCCCCTCAGGATCGCCTACCTCAATGCCGGATGCAGGCTTCCGTGATTGCCATGTTCTCTGATTTGAAGGATCCCTCTTTCAGCCGGGGCCTATTGTACTGGTCTTTTTCCTCGGTCCAGTGGGCTCGCAGGTGGCAAAATGGCAGCACTAAGGTCTTGCCTTCCACTCTTTCCGCTATCTCCCTTGGGATCAGTCTGTCTATATCATGCGTTCCTGTAGAGCAGCATACGTCTTCGTTACTGCTCCCCTTGTGCGTGCGCAAAGGTGCCATCCTATTTTTCCTATGTATTGGTTGGGTCATCACCATGCTTCGTTTGCCCCAAATTTCCCGGTCATCTCCTATCCTTCTTTGAAAATGTAATGTGGCTTGGATCCCAGCTAAAAGTCTCTCATCTAATTCTACATCTGACCCTTCCCCGATCGATGCCCTGTGTCTACCCCTGCTCTCCTCATGTAAGGTTAGAGTATAGTGAGAAGTGGTCCCAGTGCACAAATTCTTAAGAACACACAAGGATTAAAGCATATTTAGACAAATAAAACAAGTACAACTATAGATTACTTGTTCAATGTTATTTAATCACATTGAACGTTGGAATGCTTGTCAATCAGAACATAATTAGAAAAGCTGTACACAACAAGTGCCCCACAACAGTGGGAGAAAGGAGAGGGAAGGTTATGTGCATCAAATGAGGGTTGTAAAGGTATAAAGGAAAGATAGTGACATCATATTCATCACAAAAATTAATTACAATAGTGATAGCTCATTGAAGCCGCAAACTAGGACGGTAGTTTGATTTCATTGCCATGGTTAGAAATACATTATCACCGTTACAGATCACTGTTGATAGAAAACTGGCATAGGATAGTAAAACAGTCGACGTTTCGACCCCCAATAGAAGGTAGGCTACTTGGATCCTTACTGCTGGGTCTTCCTCAGGACTAAAACAAATGGGCACCTGGGGATAGATATAGAAGTGCTAAGTATTATGTATGTGGATCTGGGTTTAAAAATATGGAAGGGTAGAAGTGAAATTAAGAAATTACTATAAACCGCTCTTGACTGGAAGTGGTTAAGTTGAAGTAGAGCCCGTAGGTTCCAAAGGGCAGAGAGCAGATGGTTGGCACCTTCAAAACAAGTTGAGGGCCATCAGGATATATCCCACAGTGTGGAGTACCCTCACAACTTAAATAACGTAATGAATCCAACTTACTGTGCAAAAATGTAAATACTTTGCAAACAAAAATGTGGTAGAATTCTAGGCCTGTATTGCCAGAATATATTAATGCATACCAAAAGTAATTGTGCAAAGTCACCTCTTCAAAATGCCAACTTGTGCTCACAGTCTGAAAATAAAAATAAAAGGAAACTAGTCTTAGCGGCCATACGAAAATGAAAAAGGGGGCTCACATGTCCAAAAGGAGATAACTATTAGAGGGAGAGAAGTGCACTCTCTCAACGCAGCGTGTGTAAACTCTTACCTACGTTGTGCCAAGTCTATCCATCTCCGTGAAGGGAGCTCAGAAAGTGATGTCTCTATTTAAATAGCACGGAGCACGGCGTTGCTGTGCACGCGCTTACTGCGTAGCCGCAGACGCTCGTTGCTTGTCAAACAAGCATTGGAAATGCAATAGGTCTCGCAGCATTAGAGTTAGTGCATTTAGAATTGTTTATGGGTTTTTTGTTGTAAATCTTTTGCATTTTTATTTTTTGTAGCCAATGCTAAAGAATTACAAATCAAAAAAGCAATAAACATTTGTAAAAGCTTTAACTAAAAATCCTGTGAGACCTATTGCACTGTGTGAGGGTGAGGTGTTGAGGGTGAGTGAGGGTGGGGGTGTCAAAGCAGTGGCAAAGGTGTGAAGCAGGGGGCGGGGGGACTGGATGCCTTTCAAGTGAAGCTCTCGGAGGCGGGCGGGAGCAAATGGCAAGCGAGTGCTAGTGTTCACGTGAACTGTTTTGTAAGTTAAAAAGATTTATGCTTTTAACTCGAAAACTGAGAGAACCAGAACTGGATGCGGTGGTGGATGTGGTGGATGCGGTGGTGGATGTGGTGGTGGATGTGGCGGTGGATGTGGCGATGGATGTCATGGTGGATGTGGTGGATGTGGTGGTGGTGGATGCGGTGGTGGATGTAGTGGTGGTGGATGCGGTGGTGGTGGATGTGGTGGATGCGGTGGTGGATGTGGCGGTGGATGTGGCGGTGGATGTGGCGGTGGATGTGGCGGTGGATGTCATGGTGGATGCGGTGGATGTGGTGGTGGTGGATGCGGTGGTGGATGTAGTGGTGGTGGATGCGGTGGTGGTGGATGCGGTGGTGGTGGATGTGGTGGTGGATGTGGTGGTGGATGCGGTGGTGGATGCGGTGGTGGATGTGGCGGTGGATGTCATGGTGGATGCGGTGGATGTGGTGGTGGATACGGTGGTGGATGTAGTGGTGGTGGATGTAGTGGTGGCGGTGGATGTGGCGGTGGATGTGGTGGTGGATGCGGTGGTGGATGTGGTGGTGGATGTGGTGGTGGATACGGCGGTGGATACGGCGGTGGATACGGCGGTGGATGTGGTGGTGGTGGATGTGGCGGTGGATGTGGTGGCGGTGGATGTGGTGGTGGTGGATGTGGTGGTGGGTGGGAATTAAATGTAGAAAACATACTCTGTAGGGCAATGAGACATGTAAAATAATCCGTTAAAGTACCGTCCAGGGCCAGTCCATTTGAACAGTAAGTAACAAATCTTCACATTTCCTCTGCAGCGTGAGGAATGTGATTTTAGAGGCGTGATAGTTTTTTTTTTGTAAGACTGTCCTTGTGCTGTATGTTGTAGTGTAGAGGAGTAATTGAGTATTACAGGGGAAGGCTACTGATAAATTAATAATCACCTCCGCTCCAGGGGGAGCACGTCAGGAGCGGGGTCTTTGATGTGGAATGGATCAGACTTCGATGGTCCGCTGGTGTGTTTGTTGCTCCATGCCATGAAAGTGTTAAAGATGGTGTGGCAGAGAGGAAAGGCCAGTCCCTTTTCGCCTGCACTGAATTATAATTAACTTACGCATGGTGGAGCAGGAAGGCGCTGAAGAGCAAGACTGGCACGAAACACATGATGGGGACCCAACTCGTCACCAATTATCCAGGCCGTAAAATCAAGTAGCTGCTTGTCGGCTCGTTCAGCCACCGGGTTTTGTGCTTACTAGCTGGCAAGATTGATTGGTGAAATTAGTACATGCAACCGGAGTAGTTACAGTCCTGTAATGAATGTCTACTGTTGGATTTATAGCTTATTAGTCGGGTCTTGCTATTATGAGCATCGTTCAGCTTTATCTGAAGTCTCATTTGAAGCAACCTCTCCAACCCACTGATGATAGCTTAATTTGCTTTGCAAAGATTTGTAATTGCTCTGTCACTAAGTACATCCTAGAAGAGATGTTGCATCAAAGTAATTACAACACTGACTCGCCAGAGATCAAGTTGTAAAAACCCAAGATGACACAGAACTAAATTCTAAGATGATAGTAAAATCTATTAAGAGTATCCATCCATCCACTCATTCACTATGAATTCTGTTATGGAAGATGTGTAAAATGCTTCAAGTTAAATACACAATTTCTCTCTCATAAGATGGGGAGTAACTCATTTTAGGGACTCTTCGGGATTACATTTTAGGTTAATATAATGTGAGTAGTAAAAAATATACTTTTTATTTTTGCTTGCTTTGTTTTGATTAGTTTTATAAATACTAACAATAAGCCCCTATTTTTTAAGCAATTCAATGCAACAGAAAATGCTCTTAACAGGAACACAGAACGCTGCTATCAAGTGAGTAACCGCTAGATGGCAGAGCGTAGATGAGTAAAGTACAGGGAAGACAGGATGTGTTTAAGTGCCACTCCTCCGACTCCAACAACGAGGTGCGAGACTGCTAGTTTCGGCTTGGACGAGGAGTTGTCCACAAACCGTGCACCTCTCCAAACCTTCGGACCAGTCATAAATCACACCAGTCTAACTTCCAAACACTTCCCGGGCAGAGAAAAACACCGCGTACTGTGAAACGGACCACGGGCGGCAACAGGTAATAAGCACCGGCAAAGCAGACACAAGCTGGTGCGATCGTTACATTTTTAAAAATGTTTTTCCTGCAAGCCTAAACCTCTTTAAAAAAACAAGAAGCAGGAAAAGTAAACATGTCACCACCAAAACTTGCCAGACTAATAACACTGGCAGTAAGAACAACAATTCCAAAAATAGAAACGGCACATTTAATTGTGAAAAAATTTGACTTTGTGTTGTTTCTTCCACAGAGGCGGACTTGGAATAGGTGCAGAAACCCTTTTCAGTTGTAATGCACATCGATGTCAAATAGGATTCTTACTGGTGTATGGAAAAGGTGCTATATTGACTAAATTACTGTAAAACGTACACACGTATATAAAAAGAAGGAAAACAAGAACATCGACAAAAGAACCAAGACGGAGGGAAGAGAGGGGAGGGGGGAGGAGAAATGCGACACGGCGGGAAGGGGCAGGCAGGATGACTCAGGGGAGGGGGCGGAGCGGGGCAGAGCGGCATGTGGGTGTGAACAAGCCGGGCCTTTGAAGTGAAGCTAAGCTTCACTTCAAAGGTGTCGGAGGAATGCGGGCGGCTGTGCACGCGCTTTTAAGCTCAATGCACATGCGCATTGAGCTTAAAAGTCACGGGCACTGCAAGGAATCGCCACGATTCCTTGCAAGTTAGATAAAGTGTGGATGAGCCCCTATAGTCTCGCTTGCTCGATGCGCATGCGCATCGACAGGCGAGACCTAAAAAGGACAAGACATCGCGCCGTAGTCAAGAAAGAAAGACTACCTGTCAAAGCCTTAGTGTTAATGTAAATATTCTTAAACACTCAATGGTTACACAGAGTGTAATATCTTAAATGCCATAGTGAATATAACCGATCCCACATGGGAAGGTTGGAAGTATTTGAAATAATAGCCTGTGTTTGTGCAACTTTGTGAGGAAGGTCTAGCAAGACACCCATTGATTATGGAAATTTGAGAGTCTCAAAAGGACATTACGTTCACATTTGTAGAGCTTATACATGGAGTAAGGGCATAACCGATGTTCATGCTCTTTGTGTGTTCTTAAGAATTGTCGCACTGGGACCACTTCTCACTATACTGTTATATACCCAGGTGCCAGTGACCTACTTGGGGTTACCTTTTGTTTATAACCTCCTAATGTAAGGAGCACGCACCATTCTCTGTGTTCTCGCTGTGCTTCCTGGGTGCTAGCTCTTTTTCTTTTCCTCCTCAGCGAGCGCTTTTCTTGTACATCCCATCTAGGTTACCTCCTTCGCTCTGAGCTATGTGCTGTACTTTTTGGTCAAGCTTTGCCCTCACATTCACTCTCTGTTGTTTCCCCGGCTACCTGGGCAGGTCCTGTAGCCCCACGCTGGTCATCAGGTCCTGGGGGACTAGTGTCCCTTTCTCACTCCTCTAGTTATATCACTGTCTTGAACCGCTATAAACCTCCCTCTCACTCGTGAGTGCTCGCCTAAATCAGTGAGGGTTCTTGTTCTGCGTGCCGCTGGGGTTCTATGTGTTGGGTGTGATGGACAGGGTGCCGAACCTCTGGGATCTATTTCACCAGACTGGGGTTGCTCTGTGACTGCTTGGGACGGTTTGTGTCTCATGTCTGGGCCTAGCTGCTCATTGTTGGGTGGGGGCGGGGGGCGCCGACATCTTCAGCTGGCGGAATAGAGTATCTGAATGCGGGGAGAGCAGACAAGAGCACCTCCATACCTGCAAGTAGTGATGTAGGTCCTCGCGTCTTGTTTGCTCTCTGTAGTGCTGGACTGTAGATCTGGGCTGCCTCAAAGATGGCCCATAGTTCTAATAATGCCTCTCTCATCTTTCTTTTGACCTGTGTATTTGGTTTGTATGTATGTCGCAAGTGTTTCAAGTATGTTAGTGTTCCCTCCTATGGCCAGGGTAATAATGTATGTGCCTTCATGTGTCCATGCAATTCTTAGCAAACCTTTTTTTTTTTTTAAATGTATTAATAAAGTTTTCAGTTAGAAAAAACAACAGCAGTCAGAATTCATTCTTTGGCATGGAGTACAGAATACAGTGGCAATGCATGGCAACAATATGACACTCAAGTGTATCCCAAGTTCATACAGTGAGAGGACAAAGAAATTAACTACATTTGAGGAAGCAGTAAGCAAGAATATTAGTCACCGGAAGAATGAGCTATTACATATTCATTAAACGGGCCCCAAAAATCTCGAGGCCTAGAGGCCTGTGGCTGTTCTTCCCCATAGCACAACAGTTGGTCACGACTATAAGCAACATCTTTCAGCCATTGTGCAAGCTGGGGCGCTGGTTTACCATCCCAATGAATGGACACACTGCGGCGTGCTAAGAGCAAGCCCATCGCAACCAGCTTCCGATTACAGGACTTAAGCTTCAACACATTTCCCAAGAGGCAGATCGTCATATCACAGGGTACAGGCTCACCAATCATCTCCCCTAGAGCCTCTGTAACTTTGTCCCAGAAGTCCGACACCCTTGGACAATTCCAGGCCAGATGACAAAAATCAGCACCTTCCATCCCACATTGTTTGCAGCAGGACGAGGTCCTAAGCCCATACTTATGAAGCTGCAAAGGCGTATAATACATTTGATGAAGATATTTATAATGTATTAATCTCAAATTGCCATTAGACACATATAGACCGGTTAATCTACAGCAAGATTCCCATTCATCCTCTGAGCAGTTGAGGTAACACATCATTCCATCTACCCTTAGACCCTAGTGCGACATTGGTCTAATCAGCTTGCGAAGCATTGTATAGTCTGGTAACCAATTTAGTTCGAAGGGGTGAGGATTACAGTATCTGTAACGCTGTTAGAGTGGTAGACTCATCAGGAAACCCAGGATATAATGCTCGAATCGCAGCTCTCAAGCGACTGTACTCAAACGTCACCATTGCAGGCTTAGTATTCCCACCCATAAACGTCTGTATACTAATAAACTTACCTGCATCATACACAGCTCCCATAGTGCGTATCCCGCCTCATGTAATACTGCAAGGGAGCCAGGTTCCCTAGTCACTGAAATCCCATCATGGTGCAGCAATAGCATGGATGGTGCATATAAAGGAAATCTCGCAGCGCGCTTCCCAAGCTCCCTCCAAGCCAGCGCCGTACATTGCACCGTATCTATTTTGCCTTTCTCAAATACAGATGCACTGTTAACAATCATCGCATGTAAGGGTACTGGCCGCACTGCCCCAGCTTCAACCGCGGCGTATAGGGAGGGGCTCTTTGCCAATAAAAAGTGTACTGCGCTTGTGCACATAAGTAATACAGATGCATGTCCAGCACCTTAAAGCCACCTCTCTCAATGGGGCGTGTCAGGACATCCCAGCTAATACGCGGTTTCTTCCCCCCAGACCACAATGATCAATAATCTGCAAAGTGTGATAAAAAATGAGATTTCAGCACTATGGGTATAGTATTGAAGTAGTATAAAAATTTGGGCAGGACTACCATTTTAAGCAAGGCTATGCGGTCCGAAAAGGTCAGTGGCAGGCGTATCCAACGAGCGATTTTCTTCTCAAGCCGAGTAATCGCAGTGCCATTGTTTTCGCTGATGACACATTGTGGATCTCTCTGCATCCACACACCCAAATATTTAACAGGTTCTTAACTCCACTATAAAGGGAATTCTAGCGCAAAATGCTGTGAGGCCGCCGTCAAAGAGAATACCACTAATTGATCCCTAAACTGGAATGCCATTCAAATCTTAGGTATTGCCTGATAAGCTGCTCTAAGTATACTGCTAGCTCCCGCACATATAACACCATATCATCAGCGTACATAGACACCGCTAATGGTCTTTGGTGAAAGCGCAGCGCCGCCTTGGCATGTCGTTGTCGCAATATACAAGCCAGTGGCTCTATCACTATAGCGAAAAGTATATGCGACAGCGGACATCCCTGTCGCGTCCCACCCCTAATCGGGAAGGGTTCAGACGTCCTATCATTTACCCTCACCCTAGCCACGATTGTTCATACAGCAGCTTAATCCAGTTAGTGTAAATATAGGGAACGCCCATACGATGTAGGACCGCTATCATACATTGCCAGGAGATAGTCAAATGCCTTTGCGGCGTCTAAGAGGATCGCTACAGCCGGCAGGGTGGGTTCTATAAGATGCAGGACAGCAAAGAGCGTACGCAAGTTGTGAGCCGTGGATCATGTCGGAACAAAACCTGACCGGTCCGGCAAGACCATGACGGGCAACAACAACTGCAAACTCGTGTCCAAGACCTTTGCAAGTAATTTGACATCCATATTCATTAAGGATAATGGACGATAGGAGAAACATTTGTCAGAGTAGTTTCCTGGCTTCAATAAGGTTACAATCAAAGCCTCCCAAAGGGTGCCCTGCAACATCTGTTGCTCATAGGCATCTTCAAACATGGCATGCAGTTGTGGCACCAGTAGCTCCGCATACTCCTTATAAAACTCTGCAGGGAGCCCATCCGAGCCCGTAGCTTTTCCATTTGGTAAAGCATTAATCGCATCTTGGCTTTCTCCAATCGTGATAGGATGCATTAAAAAATCCTGCTGCCCCTTGGAAAGCCATACCAAGGCTATATCTTCAAGATATTGAGCTATCTCCTCTTCCTCCGTGGTCTGTCTAGCTTGATACATGGCTGTATAATATTGCACAAAAGTAGTAAGGATACCCGCAGAATCACAAAGCCTATCATCCTCATCCACAATGGAAAGTATCAGTCTGTTTTTTGCCCAGGGTCCCGTGATTTTCTCCGCTAATGCCCTGCCAGGCCGTCCGCCCTCGCCATTATATCTAGCCATCCAACGACGCGATAAGTGCTTGATCTTTGAGTCTGCTTGGTTATTGTACTCATTACTTTTCGGTATGATGGACGCCAGAATCCTAGGGTCCAGTGTTGCGTTATATTGACGTTAAAGAACTAGCAGGTCCTGCTCTAAGCGCTTCATAGATCCCCGTATCGATTTCAGGACTCCCGCCTGCAATCCTATACACACACGCCGAATAGTAACTTTGAACGCTTCCCATACCGTCCCCAAACTTTCAACGGAGCCAATGTTTTCTTCAAAAAATGTTACAATAGCTTCAAGCACCCCCTCCCGGAATACCTGATCTTGCAATGCCGTGGCCTGTAGCCTCCACTGAAATAGAGGCGGCTTGTAAGTAGGTATGAGCATTTGAATTAGAACTGGGGAGTGATAGGATAGCGTTCTGGGTAGGTGGTTGGCTTTAGTGATTAGTGAATTCACCTCGTCTGTAACTAACCAATAGTCCAGCCGTGACCATGAACGTTGTGCAGAAGAATGACACGTACCCTCCCTCTGCCCTGAATGCCTCAGCCTCCAAACATCTATAAGAGACAGCGCCTGCATAACATCTTTAACTGCCTGCGAAGCTTTTTAGATTACCGGGTCCGCCCTGGATTGACGATCCATTTGTATATCTAGAACCACATTAAGATCCCCTCCACAGAGAATAGGAGCTAGGGGCATTTCTTGGCAAACCTTATTACGTTTTTTAGCTGGTGTGGGGAACTGGGTTTTATTGGTGTCTTCATTATAAGTTTGTTAATTTCAGAGGACAAGATACCTTGGCTCTTTGTTTTAGGGATTCTCTGTTTTTTCATTCTGAATCAATGGGAAAAACCTACACAGGGGTTTACTTAGTCTAATTATGTAACTCAGCGCTATGTACAAATACATGAACAATTCAATATGATCATTTCATAAACACAAATAATGCATATGAAGGGTTGCAACATAGAAAAAGTGCAATTTATTAATTAAAACAGTATTGTTTTCACTTTTGGCATCAATTACCGTTGGTGAAAAATATCAGCATCTTCATATTGAAACATTGGGTCATTGACCAAAACACAATACTTGGGAAAAAATTGCAGTAATTTAACAGCATCACAACATCACACACATATACCTCACATCAACAATTGCACCCGGTATCACACCCAAGGTCTAAGCATACAAATTGTATCACACCCAGCGGTCAAAGAGACCAACACCCAAAAAACTGACAGAGAAAAAATGATGACTTTGTCAAAACAAATTCCTTAGCCCGCTCCTAGCTCCTGCTATCCTGTGACCAGGGGCAGCTCTGCACGGAACTGCGTGAGCCTGATAGTCTGTCAGTATCTGCTCTGTGACAAAGATAATAACAATGGTTCGCAGAAAAAAGGAATAACTCGAACGACAGGCCCCTCTTAGCCAAGCACAAGTTACTGTAAGCAATAGTAATGAGCACTCAAAGTTCAAACAGAGTCAGGCATCTAATTCAAGGGTCATATATTATTGGTCAACTTGAATCCAATTTATCAATTCAAGCCAAAGGAAACGTTTCTGTACATCCAATTGAAACGGCAGTGTTCCAACTTAGACTGTCAGCCAACACATGTTTCGTCGAATTGCATGATATTCCTCGACCTTTTCAGGGCTGTTAGTATTAAATAAATAGAATGACAGTCTCAAAATGTTATTGCAAATGGCCACCGTCACCCACCATTGGTGTCAGAACAATATACTTCACAACTGTCTTTTCTTGATAAAAGTGAATATACTAAAGTCAAATACAAACATCTCTATTGGATAAAAATAAGTTGACAAGAATAAAACCAAATCAAGGCAAAATTTGCCAAGGTAATCATAGTTGCTCATAGTACCCCTTAATGGAGATTAGGTACTGAGAGAGATGAGAAAGAAAAGAAAACCACATCTACCAGCAGGTTGCAAATGAGAAGCACTTTGACTTCTAAACCATTAACAATTTTTAATGAGTTTACTACCCAGCTTTACAGTGAAATTAAACCTTGCCCCCATGCTTCTTTCTAAAGTGACCACCATAGTACGCCCCCTGAGGTGTCCACCTACAGGTGTCATATTTATTTATTTATTTATTTATTTATAGGTTTGTACCGCGCTAGGAATCAACTCCCGAAGGAGTATCTCTGCGCCTGTGACCTAGGGAGCGTTTTTCTGCGAGTCCAGAGGAAATGTTTTATGCTTGAAACAAGAAGGTCTTAAGTTGTTTCCTGAAACTCAGGTGTTCTGTACATTTCCTAAGTGCCAGAGGTAATCCATTCCACAAGGTCGGGCCGACTACGGATAGAGCCCTGCCACCTTGCCTTCCTTTTTTTACAGCTGGCACTGTTAGAAGCAGCTGGTTACTGGATCTGAGAGATCGCACCGGAGTGTACGGTACAAATTTGTCTGCCCAATGTGTTGGCCCTAATTCATTTAAGCTCTTGTGGATAAGGCAACAGATTTTAAATATCACCCTTTGCCGAATGGGGAGCCAATGTAATTTAGCCAGGAGTGGTTTAGATGGCGTTCTAGGAGGGGCATTTAGAACCAGCCTTGCTGCTGTGTTCTGCACAACCTGGAGTTTAGCTTTAACTCCCTCGTTGGCTGACAGCAGGAGCCCATTACAATAGTCTAAACGACTAAGGATCAGGGCCTGCACCAAAGTTTTTCTGGTGACATCCGGTAGTAAGGGAAAAACTTTACGTAGAAGGCCGATCACATGAAAACAAGTGCCCACCACTGAATTGGCATGTTGCTTCAAGGAAAGATCTCGATCTAGGCGCACCCCCAAGTTTTTCACGACCAGTTTGGGTTCAGGTACTGGCCCAAGATCCTGCGGCCACCAATCTGGGGTCCATAAGATCTTAGCTTCTCCAAACAGCAGGACCTCAGTCTTCCCCACATTGCATTGAAGGCAGTTTGATGACATCCATTTGGCTACTGCCTTCATGCCTTTGGAGAAAGAGACCTTCATTTCGTTCGTGAGATGCTTGAAAGGATATAGTAGCTGGGTATCATCCGCGTAAGATACGGGGATGAAACCAAACTCTCGCAGGATGCTTGCCAGGGGGGCCACGTAGATGTTAAAAAGAGTCGGGCTCAAACATGAGCCCTGTGGCACCCCCTTGGCAATCTCCATTTCAGCTGAACGAAACGTACCCATGCTGACCGTCTGAGTCCAGTTGGATAGAAAGCTTTTTAGCCATGCTAAAGCCATGTTCTTCAGCCCAATGTCAGCAGATCGTTCGAGTAAGATACTGTGAGAGACAGTATCGAACGCTGCTGACAGATCTAGCAGCACCAGAACAACGGAAAAGCCTCTATCTTGATATCTCTGGAGATCATCTGTTACTGATAGTAATGCGGTCTCCGTGCCATGTTTAGGCCGCCAAACTGGGAATGATCCAAGCAGTTGGTCTGCTCCAGAAAATTAGATAAGTACATATTTACATGTTTTTCAGCTAATTTTCCCATAAAAGGGAGTAGAGATATCGGTCTTAAATTAGACAGATCTGTCCATGGGATGGTAGAATTTTTCCTGATCGGTCTGATCGATGCTCTCTTCCATTCTCTAGGCACCTGACCATTTGTCAGTGAAAGATTCACAATTCTCTGGATGCCTGGGCCCAGTATATCTCCAACATAAAATAAGACCTTCAGATAACGAAGTGTAGTAACTGTGTTTGTATTTGTTTGGACTGAAAAACATGATATGGGTCTAGGACCGATGTATTGTAAGATCAAGATCTGCCATAAAAAGTGAAAATGTGTCCAGAAGTCTTTGCAACCCAAGTGGGGTCCGAGCCATGAACATCATGACATCCTTATAAAGTGACTGGGTATAGGGTGTCTTCAAACACACGGTACATCAATGAAAAAGTTATTCAAATGTTTTTCTAGCCAATTAATTTACAATGTGGCAGATAAAGAGCAAGGACACATCCCTGTCTTACTCTTCTTGAAATAGGAAAAGGTTTGCTTGTCTCTCTATTTGGGCCATATATGACACTGGCTGCCACCTCACCATGCAATTGTCTGAGAAAGTAACTATATTGGCCACAACCCCCAGGGTCAAAACAATGTCCCATAATATATTGCAGTTTACATGATCAAATGCAAAGGAAAGATCCATGAATGCGGAGTGGCCATCCTCCTTTTTATTCCTGAATATTTATTAATAAGGATATACATGTTGAGGCATTGCTTGAATGTCTCCATGCCCAGAGTAAAACTAAATTGTAAATCAGACATAATTTGTCCACATCGCCAAAGGATCCTGCCCGTTACCATTTCTGTAGAATCTATCAATGGAATGGGATGATAACACTTTGAATCACTTTTATTGCCTTTTTTTCTTTAAAAACGGCACAATAGTACATTTCTACTCCTTTCCAAGACTATTTGGGGAGTTTTTAAATATATCATTACTTGTAGGGCTTCTAAATGCTTCCTAAACCCCATTTTTATGCAGATAAGACATAGCCATTTCTTCCGAGATTTACCATAGGCTGTACAAAAGAATGTGTGCAGTGTTTTCATTGCTACCTAAAGTGCATTGCGGTCAAATAGAGCCTTCATCCCTACTGTCAGGCAACTTCTTTTTTATGGTGGAGAGTTTCTTAGCGGAATTTCAGATATAATATTTTTGCCGGGTGGGGTTGGAATGTATCTAAAAGCTCTTCGAATCTTGGGCTCGGCTTGACAGGAAGAAATTGTATTGATGCCCTACCTAATCTAGAGTTTTGGTGCGGGGTGTTAAGGAGAAGCTCCCAATATACTTGCTTCAGTAGTTTCTTAGAGCTCAGAGATGGTGTTTATGGTTCATTCAAAAAAGAAGATCGGCCAAGTTTACTGAACCAAGTCTGAATGTGTCGGAACCATGGGAAAGCTACTGCTCTATAAAGTTCCAGCAGTTCCCAAAGGCAATCTCTGCAATGCAATTATTCATTAGTTTGTCCACAGTTTTATCCAATAGAGCATTGGTCTCAGGACTAATATATGTTATATTTGTTTAATAGTTAAGCCCTGGTGCACGACTGTTAGTGTTGTTGATGCTGATAAGCCTCTCAAGTTGCTTTGTATTTATCTATAATGGCATTTGAACTATGTACAAGTACCGCATTTGCCTTATTTATTTGTGGGGTCATGATATTTTTGGAATACGTTATGACGTCAAAGTAGCAGAACACATGCAGCACACTCACTGGCGTCGCTCAGACATCGCTGGGACACTGATCCCCCCATAGACAATGCACAAGTGAGAATGGTCGACTATACTAGAGGAGCTCACACGCATCCCTAGAAATGGCATGTTTTGGCTGATACAATATTTCCTAATACGTAGGGCTTATCTGACACCAGCTAAGATAAACAAGTACTTTAAACGCAGTGATGCTCACTGTCCCAGATGTAGGCAGGAATGTGGGGATCTATTGCACATGTTATGGACCTGCACTGCTCTCATCTCTTATTGGGAGGCTATCACTGCACACCTGTTGCAATGCACTGGTCGAGTCGTGGAATGCACTTGGGAAGTTTGCCTTTTAGGTTTATATCGTAGATCCAAAAAATAAAAGGTGACATCCTGAATCATAGATCTTGAGATGATCGTGGCTAAACGCTTATTTACCAGACGCTAGAAGTGCTCGGAGTCCCGCCTAAGAAAGCTTGGTTTCAATCATTGGTGATCTGGGCTCAGGTGGCGAGCATTGCGTTACACCGCGAAGACACCCTACGGGTGCGTATACTCCCGATAGCAGTAGCATGGGATGTGATCCTACTGGATCTCCCCACTGCCTGGCAGATAGGCGAAGAGGCACGAGAGACTTCCAGGACACAGATGGGGCGGAAGTACCAGTAACCAGCGTAGAGTGGTACAGGTAACAAAAAGACCTGCCGGTTGGGGCTCCGAGCGACCTCATATCTTAAACAGCTTGCACACACATCTAGGGTACATCACAACCGATTAGTAAGATGGCGACTACACCACACAGCAATAACTGGCCAATTATAAGGGAAAATAGTCAATGACACGGAAGGGGCGCGGCCACTGGAGGGCAACAGAATACAAAGTTGGGCAGCAGTTATTACCCCACTTACCTATCCATTATCACTCCTTTCCTTGCTCCAGTCCATGGCCTCCCCTCCAACCCTACACCCCACATGTTGTGCACAGAAAACACACCAACAATATCATGGACATGTAACTGGAATCAGTATGGGTTAACCACCTATATTTGCCCATATGAATATCTGTCAATAACTGTTAAAAATCAATATAATAAATGTAAACAAAAAATGACATCCAGAGGTCCTACAGAGCTATGCGAAATCATGGCTACATTTCATGAGATGGTCACCAACGTTATTTATATAGAGTGAGAACAGGGTGGGTGCTAATTCACAACCCTGCCTTACTCCCCTGTTGTTAGGGATTGCTTCAGTTAGGTCGCCATGTGGGTCCTAATGGACTTTAGCGTAATTGCTTTGGTGTATATTATCAGGTTCAAAATATCATCAGGTATCCCAAGACTCTTCAGCGAGGCCCATAGCGACCCTTTTGGGACCAGATCAAATGCCGCCCTTAGATCTGTAAATGCGATGTACATGTGTCCTCTCCTTATTTTAGTGTATTTCAACAGGATGCATAATAGCATGACGACCTGTCCAATTGTGCTGAAACAGGTCCTAAACCCTGCCTGATAGGGTGTCAGGATGTTATTATCCATCCGGTCATTCAGTTTGTTCAGGACTTTAATAACATAAGTTTTTCTCATTACAACTATGAGGCTAATTGGTCTACAGTTCCCCGGATCGAGCTTGTTCCCTTTCTTGTTTATTGGGATATTTCATCCCCTTTAGAAGGGACCGGTGCTCTCGATGTTACTGCATTACTAATCGGATTTATGTAGGGGAACCACACTTCTTTGTCATGTCTGAGTGCGTCTCCTAGCACTTTGTCGAAGCCGGAAGCTTTTTCCAGCTTAACAGAGTCGATTGCCTCCGCCATTTCTTCTAGGTTAAATTGGGCAATATGTTCTGAACCTTTTTTTGTACTGCCATTCTCAAGCCATTGCTTGCTATGAAAGTGCTCCATCTGTTCAGCATAGAGTTTAGAGAAATGTCAAGTTCAAGCCACAGGATCCAAGTAATCCTCTGTGGGAGTAGTTGCATTTTTACTTCCACGAGTAGCTATTTTCCAGAATGTGGTAGAGTCTTTAGACTTTGCCGCTTGGAGCAAGTTATTCCAATTAATTTCTTCCCAAGTCTTTTGTGCTGTGAGTAGTGCTTTCTTGTAGCTGGCCTTGGCTCTCTTACCGCTTGCGTGTTTCCTGCCTTCATGCCCTCAAGTAGGAGTTTCTTGGCTTATTTGCATTCCTTGGTGTACTATGGGTTACACCAGCAATCGCTTCCTGCCCTTTGTCTCTTTTTGTGGGTCTTTTGTGTTAGTTAGGAATGGCCTTAAACTGGTTAACAATCATTGAAGGATATTCATAATTGACTTTCCAGGGGAGTGTAAGTAGCATTAGGACCTAACTTTTTAGAGAAGGCATTGTAAATACTTGCTAGGATCTCATGGTTGTTCAATATGCACGGCCATTTGGCTGTCCTACAGTTATTTCCAGTCGTCAGTTGTATTAACAATGAATCCCCGCCTATTGATCTTGCTTCTGAAAGATAGCCTAGCAATCTACACACAGTGGGAAGTGATTACTGTCTTCTCTGTTATCAATTATAAAAGTGGCTATCCTATTCCATGTTGTTACACTATGTCTGACATAATCTAACATTGATCAGGCATTACCCCTTTTGAATTTATGTAAGCTGGTATTGTCAGTATCATCAGGGCAAAACCTGCCATTGCATGCCCTTAGGCCGTGTTCCAACGTAAAATGTACCAACTGCATGGCTGGCACTGTTCATAGTACTAGCGGGCCTACCTCTGGTTGGGAAATGTCTCTCTCCATGTCGTCGTCCTCCATTATTAATTCCAGACCATTTATTGGTCCATATGTGCAGTTGGAATCACCGCCTATAATAATTGTGTCACTTGGGTCTATGTTTTTGAGGGCACTATCCAATGTCTCTATGACTTGTGACACAAGGTTACTTCTCTTGGGTCTAATGTACACATTAAATAAGTGCAATACAGTTGTATTTTGTTTGCTTAAATTTACTCCTAAGATATCTGGTAAGTCTATTCTGCATAGTAACCTGAGCATACAGTGCGATTTTAATCCATAAGACTAGCCCCCCTGATGGCCTGCCACTTGATAAGGGAATCGTATTAACATGGTAAGTTTCATACCCTAACTTATGTGGTGAATCTATTATCCAGGTGTCCTGGAAGAGGCATAGGTGAAATTGACCAATATACTTGTGCCAGTCGAGGTCCAGTAACATGTTTTAACCATGCCACATTACACGAGATCAGGCCTGTAAGGTCCAAACGAAATGTTCTAGGGGTATTGAATGCACTATTTTGCCTTGCGTCTCTATCATTTGTGGTGTTTATATTCTCACCTCCCTCGCCCTGTTCTACCTGGTACCTAATCATGCCCAGATTTGCAGCCAGCACTCTATGCAGCTTGTGCCCTGCTCACATGGAGATTTGATGATGCTAGCATCAACTGGAACTAGCATGTCTTAGGCAGTCCACAGCCTGAGGTTCGCCCTGTACTGGCCAGAGCATGGTGATTTTTCAATCACAGAATGTCCTTTGTAGCTTGAACCTCATTGACAATTTGATCATTGTGCTAGATCTTAGGTCAACGGTGATTAGGCCATCCACACTTGTTTTGTCAGTCACAGTAAGAGCGATTGTGTTGTTCTTTCCAGTCCCACCTTATAACCATTCAGCCCACACTATATCTGATTACACAACCGACTGGCATTGTCGATTGTGCCTAATCCAATGAATGATTTTGTTTTTCAGGGCATCCCCATCTTCCCAGCTTGTTTGCCTTAGCTTTGGGACAATTGTTAAATACACTTTGTGTCCCCTAGTTTTGTTTGTGTATTTGCTGATGTGCAGAATATTTCTTGAGCAGAGTCTCCCATAAGGTACGTCCTACTACAAGGCATGCGTGTATTCACCATCTGATGATTTTGAAGCATACATTGAAGTGGGGCTCTGGGTGGTGAATGATGATGTTGGTTAGCCATTGGGGCACATAGACCCTCTGGGTTTAGTGTATCAAAGCCTTTTTTTATTTAGCTGATTACTGCACGTTAACTGTTTTTTTCCGCCCTCCAATATTTATCTTCCCCAATTTACTTCTTCCAAGAGGTTTTTGTATCCAGAGGCATTTAAACCGAAAAATGAAGATGCCACTGCCCATACACCTGACCATTGATTTTTGAGTGAATTCAGCGGCTTAAGAAGAATGCATTTAAGCAGGCCTAGATTTGAGTAGAAATGTAGAATACAATGGTGTTTGATGAGGCGAGAAAGATTACGGTGTGCAGGAGCCAACCTCTGAACAGGGGAAAACATTTGTTTCAAAATATTTTTTTTTCTTTTTTTCTTTCAGTCTACATAACAAACACAGTGTCACTGTAACAGTAACAAACGTCATGTGGAGGATATTCAGAAAGTGCATTGTTATAGAGGCAACAGTAATTCCACATAATGTCAGTTAGACAATTAAGAGACTTTGGGTTCATCTTGCAATACACCATCATAAGAACATCGACAAAAATGTTCTTAGTGATTGACCATCAAGTCCTGATTGTATATTTGGGCCCGCACCTGCCTCTATAGGGAGGTCTTGAGTATCTTCTAGCAGGTCAAACCCATAATAACAAATCCAGCTACCCCAAACCTTTCAGAATTTGAGAGGGCAGACCCTGCTTTTCTGCGGCCATATATTGGTCCATCCCCGTTCTACATTTTAGGATTGTGGGAACCTCGGCTGCCCCCTTTGCCTGGCTACATCGCGTTTGGCCACAACTAGGCCCAGGACATTAAGAGTAGTTGTGATTTACAAGCGTCAACATCACCCTGTCAAATCAAATCAAAGAAACTTTTTTCGATCCATGTAAGAATACAGATCTTAAAAGTACAAAGCAATAAAATCATTTATAATCAAATCAGTTTGGACACAATTCCTAATTTAATTCTTAACACCAACCATGTTAAAAAGACAACTAAGTCTGGAAGTTCATTTAATAAAAACGAATTATAAATGTCCGAGGTATAATTGGATTAATAAAACAAGGTAGCCAATTCATCAAAATTCACAAGGCATGTGCAAAACAGTTATCCTTCTCCTTAGACATGCCAATAAAATAGTAGCTACTGAGAAGCATACAAATGGATCCGAGATTTAAAAAAAAAGTAAAATACCAGGCGACATTGGTTAAAATGAATTTTCTTTCAAATTGGGCATAAAAATCTAGTACGTTCATTCTTCTAAAACCCACAAAAAAGAGTATATGTGATGGTCCGACTGCTCTGAGCCACAGTCACAGGGGCAAGGTACCAAATCAGTATGTCTAAATCTCTTAGTAGGAAAACCCAGCATGAGAGGGATTAGGTTCATGCAGAATCTAAGCAAGATAAATCTGTGCTGCTAGTTTCTTATATGGTCTAAATATCTAAATATGAGAAACCCCTAGATGATATTCCTGGAGAGGTATGATACAACATCACAGTGGCCTTAGAATATTTTACACTTTGGCGCTCATACATTAATTTTCCCTTTAATCATTTTGCACAAGTTTGGGTTAACAAAAGTTTTTCCAATCCTTGTGTCGACAGTAATGATCTTACATACCAAAGCCAGGGAATTTTACAAGTATTGTCTAGGTTTATATAATTTTTAATTATAACTTGAGTCAGGTTCACTGTGTCCCTGCTCCATATCGGTTGCCACAGGAGTACTGGGGCGATCTTAATGTTGTCGATCAGGTACAGAATTTCTAGTTTGTGATGATAGTTGTAATTAGAATATGAAATAGGGACGGCATACTGCTTCTTTTGAAATCTATCCTCCAAGTATTGGAGTTGGGTTGTTGTAGCCATTCCCCATACCCCTGCCCCGTAAGTTGCTGCTGCTACTATCTTCGCTTGGTATTTTTTCCTTATTGTCGATAAAGGTTTAGACACGAATCTTTTTACAAAGGTTTGGATTGCTGCCATACCCTCAATTACTATTGCTCTGTTATTCACCGTAGGTACCCATGACTGTTTTTTGTCGAAATGAACCCCTAAATATGGGAACAAATCTATAATCACTAATTTCCCTGGGCCTATTGTAAAGTTGAGGGATCTTTTTGAGGATAAGGTCCCTGTAACAAGTACAAACGACTTTGTTTTGTTTAGCTTCAAGCCCAGAGAAGACATGAATATGACATAGGCCGTTATTAGCCGTTGAAGGGCCAGCTCTGTCACATGTACCTATTCACTCCTTTTCAATTGATCAAAACCTGAAGTTATACAACTAAACCAATTGGTCTTAAAACTGAAATTGTACAGTTTTAAGATACTCTTGGACATAAAACAATTTAATTAGAAATATCACCATTTTCGAAAAGAGCTGGATAAAAGAGACAACTTCTCTGTCTCTGAACTTCTTTGTCTAATACTGCCCCATTCTCCGTGTTTCTCCCTAAAAGGGCCCAGCCTAATTTGCTATAGTGTGTTTGGAAAAGATTAGGTTTACCTGAATATCCCAAACATCACTACTTTTCATCACAAATCTCCCTAAATGAACAGAGATGTTAATATTGAGAAATGCATTTGGGTTCAGTGCATTTATGTGCCACCACAGTCTGGGTCACTGAATGTAAACCTTGTCAGGTATCCAGGTACATGGAAGGATATGGGCATGACCTACAGCCCAAGAAGACCTCTTTATTAAATTAGCTGATAACATGACAGAACATTCAATTTTATTGGAAAGTGTGAGGAAGTGCAAATGTTCCTACCTCACTGGGAAAGTAAACAGAAAAGTAATGTTTTTGCAAGGGATTCAGCTAAATAAATCGTGACTCCTGCTGTCTCTTGATGAGGCAAGGAACTGATTTGTGAAATCTCTGCTTTCAACAGTGGACAATAATTAATAGCAGTGTGCACCCATGCTTTGCTAGCCTACTTATGCAACATGGTCTTTGCACTGGGGAGTTTTAAGTTTATTATTTAATACCAGATTAGCGAATCTGTAGTGGCCAATAATTTATAGACTGAAGACAGGGTTCCAGCGCCTTACTCCTTGCTTGAACCCCTTCAGGTTGCTACAAACCAAAAACAGACATCTGGCAGGGGGAGGAAGATGCTTCACGTTAATGCCATGACTGTTGCATACCCACTGCCTTGTAAGCACTTCCCTGGCTCCCAGCAGAACAAGAGATTAAACGCGGCACACACTGCATAAGATGTACTATGGTACTGACCCTACCTATCTCCAGACACCAATACTTAAACACCAATACTTACCTGCCTTCTGCCTGTGCTCATGACACGGTGTGTCTGCCAAGTTAGATTCAGAAGGAAGAAGATATTCACTAGTTCAGAATGGAATACCCATTGCCCAGCTTCTCACCACCTATTCTCTCGGAGCACAAACTACCCTTCATGCCCTGGAAGACACAGATCCAAACTTATTTAGGTACCATTTAGGGTCTGCTCTCTCAAGACTCTTTTTTCAGGTGGTGACATTCTGATTCTTTACTCAAGATCATCTGGCTCTGGATAAGCACACCGATCTAGCTGCAATCTGTTCTTTACAAACCCCCTAGATTCATGAATAAACCATGAACCTCTCAATAAACATATTGCGCGATCATTGCCTCCTAGAGTGTGCAGCTTAAACCATCATTTTGCTTCTGCCAAACGAAGTTTTTTTTGGGGGATTTTCCATAAAGACAAAGTGTGCTGCGCAAGAATCTGTTGTGTCCTCACGTGCTCTTTCTCTCTCGCGTACTCGCGCGTGTTCTCTCTTTCACGCGCCTTATATTTATTTAAATGTAGTCATGGCACGATCTATTTTCATGCCGTTTAACATATGTTTACAGTTTATCAGTTGATGTATGCTGACAGGTGCCACAGGATGTGTTACTAGTGGTGCTTCCTTTTTATGCGAATAAACCCATCTTATAACCTAATTACGAGTGATCATCTATCCTACAATTTGGCGACGGGGGACGGATCGTCATCGTCTTCAAGGAGGCACTTACTCGTTTTAAAAAAAAAATAAAAAAAATATGAATACTCGTCCTTTAACGAGCACCGATTAACGAGCACCGAAGTCTTCATTGTTTTTTTTTTTAAACTCCACGATCATTAAGACTACCGGAGTTGAGTGGAAATCCTTAAACTTACTGATTATTCCTTCGAATACGTCCTTTCCTTTTTTCTTTGTTCTGAGCGAGAACTTGAGTTTTACCGGCGTTTCCTTTTCCACACATTTCCTTCAGCCCTTTGCGTGTGATGAACCTTGATTGGATCGCCGTAGCCGCTCTTTAAGACTAGAGAAAGGATTGGATCGTTTTTGGAAACATCACTCTGCCGCATCGATTGGTGGAAACTAATGAATGACTTCATTGGAGCTCGAATAATTTTCTTTAGTGAAAACGGAAAAAGGGTTTTCATTTGTTATACAGACAAGGATTGAATGTCTGCTATTTTCAATGCTGATTGGCTACATCGTTTGTATTCAACTGCTTCCATTTTTTTTTAACAGAAATTAATTTCTTCGTCGACTGAACTTGTCAAGAGAACTGTAACTATTTTTACACTTATCCACCTGAATTTAACTTAATAACATTTAATTATTATTTCGCCATAAATGTGTTAAGCTTTCTTTCCCTTGACAGTATTACAAAGTGAGTATACATATATATTACAAATTGCACTATTATGTGTGCACAGGGCTATACTCTCTCCCCACCTCAGAGTTATTGGGCAGCAGGTAGTTCTCCATGCATGCCCTGGATTGAATGGAAAGCTTATTTCCTAAATTATATTGACACCTTAGATGCAAATGGCAAAATGAAACCTCCGGAAAAAAAAGGTATTTTTCTACACAGTTTAGGACCGGAAGGTTTGAAGGCTTTTAATCAATTGCCGGTGTCACAAGCAGGTGGTGATATGAATGTATTTGACAGAGCTCTGTATGACTTTGATAAATATTGTTCTCCAAAAGTATGTATAGGTATTTCAAGATACAAGTTTTTCCAGAGAAAACAACTGAGTGATGAATCTGTAGACAATTTTGTTTCTGCTTTGAAAACCTTAGCTTTAGATTGTAAATTTGGTAATTTACAAGAAGATTTGATTAGAGATCAGGTGGTAATGCATTCTAGTAATGAAACTATACAGGAAAGATTGTGGATAAATGGTGATGAGAATTTAGATTTTGTAATAGCCATTGTCAGAAAAGCTGAACTTTCCTGTAGGAGTGCTCAACAGGTGAAGGGTAAAGATATTTCTGTTAGTAAAGAAATCGTCTCAAAGATTAATTCAAAGCCTGAAAAAAAGAATAAGGATTATCATCAGAAAAATAAGATCTTTGACTCAAAAGGTAAATCTGAAGAACGTACTTTGAAATGTTATAGATGTAATAGCAAATCACATTTAGCGAACAACAAAAATTGTCCTGGTTTAAAACAAAAGTGTTCCAATTGTGGTCTGATGGGACACTTTACCTCTGCATGCAAGAGAAATGTGGGGAATAAGATTAACCAAAAAGTTAAATGCATTGAACAAAGTGATAACAGTGAGGACGATGCTTTCTCTAATGATTCAAATAATTGTTCATTCGTTTTGAACGTTAAAGAGTCCAATATAGTTGTTTTGAATGTTGACAGTTCCATGATTAAGAAGAAACCACTATGTGATATGGTTATTGGGGCGTCAAAATTAACATGTATGCTGACTCTTGTTCACCATATTCTATCGTATGTGAATCTGTATGGAAAAAATTGTTTGTTAATAGATTAGGTAGTCATTTAGAGAAGAGTGATATTAGTCCTGAAGGATACTCAGGAGGGAGAATAGATATTTTAGGATTTAGAACACTTGTTTTCAGGTTTAAAAATAGAAAATACATTGCTAAACTTTATATCTCTAAGAAAGGTCCTTCAGTTCTTAGCTGGTTCGATCAGGGAAAACTTGATATCATTCTGAATCCTAATAGTCCTAATCCTGTAATGTTAGTAGATGAGCAGAATGGTATTTCTTCTTTGATGTTAAACAAATTTCCAAATGTTTTTCAAAAGAACATTGGAAAACTATCCAGTTTTAAACATGAGATTCGCTTGAAAGAAAATGCATTTCCTAAAATACATAAGGCACGTAATATTCCTTTTGCTGTTCGTGATGAAGTAAAGAATGAGTTAGATGCATTAGTCAAAGAGGGAATAATAGAGAGAATTGAGTCATCGGAATGGGTTTCTCCCATTGTAGTTGCCAGACGTACCAATGGCAAAGTTAGGCTCTGCATTGATCTTCGCCATCTTAACAACAATATTGTTGTGGATCAATTTCCTCTTCCTCGCATTTCTGAATTGTTATCATCTGTGGGTGGGTCAAAGTTTTTTTCAACCATAGATTTATCAGCTGCCTACCATCAGATAGAACTTGAGGCAAAGAGTAGGGATCTCACAGCATTTATCACCCCATTTGGATGCTTTAGGTTTAATAGAATGCCTTTTGGGTTAGCGTCAGCAGCTGCCATTTTTCAGAGGGTTATGCAAGACATTTTAAAGGATTGCAAAGATGCAGTCTGTTTTCAGGATGACATATTGGTGTTCAGTGACAGTAAGGAAAAACACATTTCTTCTTTGGAAAATGTTTTGGGTGCACTTAATCTTCATGGTCTCACCATAAAACATGAGAAATGTAAATTCGGTGTTCATTCAATAAATTATCTAGGCCATGAGTTGTGTGAGGAGGGAATCAAACCTAAATCTGAACTTTTGGAAGCCATTAAATCTGCACCACATCCCCAATCTAAAGATGATGTTAGGTCATTCTTAGGGTTAGTGGAATTTTATGCCAAATATGTTCCTAATTTTTCTTGTAGAACATTTAACATCAGACAGTTGATTAAGAACAGAGTTACTTTTGTGTGGTCAGAGGAATGTGAACAAGAATTTAGTGATGTAAAAGATACTATATGTTCTGCCTCTGCACTTTCTTGCTTTGATCCTTCCTTAAGAAATATTATCACCACTGATGCCAGTTCAAAAGGGCTAGGTGCTGTTTTTACACAAAAGACAAAGGATAGTAAGGAAGTTGTTATTGCACATGCTTCCAGAGCCCTCACTCCATCTGAAGAAAAATATTCCACGATTGAGAGGGAAACTTTAGCATGTGTTTGGGCTTTAGAACACTTCAGGGTGTTTGTCTGGGGTAAGGAATGTACATTGAGGAGTGATCATAAACCTTTGGTACGTTTACTTACAACTGAAGGTATGTTGAGGGCTTACGCTCGCATTGCACGACGGTCTATGCGTTTGCAGGATTTTATTTATGAAATACAATATGTACCAGGAAAAGACAATGTATCTGCTGATTTTTTGTCTAGGATGCCTTTGCCTATTCAGGAGGATCTACATAATGAGTGGGATGATTTGCAGATTGCCATGATTCATGATGAAGGTTCTATCTCTATTGACCAAGCTTTGTGGCAGAAGAAATTTGAGGAAGATGAGATTTTAAGTCATGTTGCAGATTGCATTACTGGTGTTTGCCCTGATAGAAAACATATCAACTCAGAACTTAAGAGTTTTTGGGAAGTTAGATCTGAACTTTCATATGTTGATAATATCATTAGAAGAGGTGAACGCATTGTTCCACCAGAGGGTGTGAGAAAGACCATAGTTCTACAAGGCCATGAGGGTCATAGTGGTATTGTCAGGACTAAACAGCAGGTCAAGAAGTTATTTTGGTGGCCAGGCATGGATTTATTTATTGAACGTTTAATCAGAAATTGCGTTATTTGTGCTAATTCTGACAAGTCTTTAACTACACTCAAACCAAATATGGGTGAACATGCTATTCCTGACAATCCATGGGAAACTATCGCTATGGACATTATGGGTCCTATTGGTTGTGATTCAAAGTACATCATTGCAGCTATTGACATTTTTTCGAAATGGCCTACCATCAAGATTGTTGAGAAAATAGACACTGAGTCTGTTTTATGTTTTTTGGATAGAGTTTTCACTGAAGAGGGTCTACCGATAAGACTCATAACTGACAATGGGGTTCAATTTAATTCCAACAAGGCTAAAGATTACTTCACTAGACTGGGCATAATACATTCCACCACTTCTCTTTATAATCCCAGTGGAAATGGAGTTATAGAAAGATGCAATAGAGTTCTGAAGAGTGCAATACAATCTAGCTCATACTCACAGTGTTAATAAGAAGTACTTTGATAAGAAATTTGGTTCTAAAATTGATCCGAAAGTTGAGGTTGGTATGATGGTCAAAGTAAAGAAACCTTGGAAAGTCAAAAAAGGGGAAAGTTTATTTATGGGTCCTTTTGAGGTCATTGAACTTTTGAAGAATTCAGTAAGATTATCTGATAAAGTTTGGAATCTTAACAGGATTGCTATTCTTAAGGCTGATAAAGCAATTTATGAAAAGACTTTTACTCAAACATTCAGATTATTCTTATTTGGATGATGACTCATGTGAAAATACAATTTCTGAAGACAATGGTTCAACGTCCAGTTATTCTAATGTAGAAGATAATTCTGATTCAAATGTAAATATTCAACTTAATGTTAACAATGATATATACACTAAGCCTGTTGATAACAATGATGTTGTTTTGCAGAAAAGAACGACAAGGAAACCAAAGTGGATGTCTGATTTTATTACTTTTGTCAAAGAGAGATTTGATAATTAATTTATGAATTGTTCTCCAATTTTGTATATATATATTTTGGTTTTTTTCTTTTCCATTTTTTTTATTCTTTCTGTTTAGTTTTATAAAGGAGGAAGGTGTGTTGTGTCCTCACGTGCTCTTTCTCTCGCGCGTACTCGCGCGTGTTCTCTCTTTCACGCGCCTTATATTTATTTAAATGTAGTCATGGCACGATCTATTTTCATGCCGTTTAACATATGTTTACAGTTTGTCAGTTGATGTATGCTGACAGGTGCCACGGGATGTGTTACTAGTGGTGCTTCCTTTTTATGCGAATACACCCATCTTATAACCTAATTACGAGTGATCATCTATCCTACAGAATCCCTTTCCGTTTTTTCACAAGAAGAGCATTCTACCCTATTGCAGCCAATGGGGAAGAGTAGGTGAATGAGAAGTCCGGAATAAGAATGAAGGGGAGCATAATATACACTGAACACTCTTGTGGAGTTTGTAGTGTGCACGATCTTTTCAACCCCACCTGTTGCGAAATAAGTAGCTGACCAACATCTCAAATGTACTTTATATGAGGAGACTCTCAGCCGGAGAAAACGGAGCAATGTTTAATTTGTGAAAGAAAGAGTGCCGGTGCCAGAAGCTCCGCCGGTGGGTGCAATTAAACATTGGCGCGCAAAATACTGAGGCCGGTAGTCTTTAATCCACCCCCAGACTTCTCCCTCACCAAACACCTATAGTTAAAATGTGGAAAGCTCCCATTCATTTGTATTTAAAGTCGAAGTTTCCCTTGGATGCCTCATCCTCGATTACATTTTCAGCAGGAATATTGAACAGTTAATGTTCCATGGCAATTCCTGCCAACTTTTATGTTATAACAATTTTTATAGCGCACTAATACATAGGTGTCTAGGCGCTCATACTTGAAAATGCATGCCGTGGCCCTATGAAGCCTCATTTCATTTACGGCATAAAAAAATGACAAAGCAGCACACGAGCATGGGGACATATGTTCAGTGACTTTTATGTGCTGTGCTTATTTTAACCTGGCAGAACTCAAAACATTGCATATGTTTTAGAATGAGAGACGTTTTCGAATAAAATACATCGTGGAAGAGAATAATAACGTAAAATGTTTTTTTTACTCTTATCTTCCTTCTTTTGACACCCATGAGAGAGATACATGCATTTATGTCTTGCAGCGTGTTTAGCCCGAATAGGAAAAGAGGCGGTACTCCTGCTTTTGTTTTATACAGTACAATACGTTTATACAACATCATTCTTTCTTTTGCATACAAGTGCGTAGTCAATAAAGCAGATCAGTTACTCTGTACACAATACTTTTACTTTGGCATATGCACAGTATTGGAAAGAAAATGTTTGCGACAACACTTAATGATCTCTGTAGCTTAAGCCGAGCGGAACAAATGGCAGCTGCAGCACAATGCTATTGTACCCACCACATACAATTACGTCAGCAGTGTAGTTGACCAAATAAACCTGAAAAGGTTATTATGTCCTACTGTGCCAAGGCACAATCCAAGTGCCATAGACGTCAAATGTCTTGCGCGATTTGGTGTTGGCAGAGGAAGGGTGTAAGTGAAGCATAAACAATTATAAATGTTTCGGCAAAACAGAGTGAAAAAACAGCAGTAGTGCTTGGTAGCGTTGGCATGATTGAACAAACCAGCAGTCTTCGAAGCCTGGTTGCTTTAGTCTTACTGCTCTAGTTGTTAAGGTTGCTGTTAAGCTGTAGTGACATATAGTCGCCACATGGGCTTACTAACTTCACTGAACATCTGAGAAGATAGTTGCAAATATTTTACAGTTTGTCTTTAGGCAAGTTTCTAAGACACAAAGGTGCTTATGTTGATAAATGTCAAAGGCAAGAGGAATAATATTTTGCCACTATCATGACAGCACCAGGCTTAATATCAGCTTGGCAATCCCTTAGAAGACATCAATTTCAATGAGCTTTCCTTTCTATTGAGTCTAGACGTGATTGCTCGAGGAGTTGTACAATTTGCGGCTTAAGGCACACAACTGGGATACCTCTTAGTCTTGGGGTGAGTAAAACCAATGGCAGGCATACATGAAATAAAACAACCTTCCACAATTAGTTATCAAAACAAGAGCAAACAACATAAGACAAACTTCGTGTTGCATTCGAGAATAAACAATTTTCAGGCTGTATTTATTCACACAAGTCATAAAAATAACATAGTAAAATCATTTTAATTTATTATTTACATAATGTTGCAGCGCCCAAATGTTTGCAGTAAGCTAGACATGAAATCTCCGACCTAAGGCTTCTGAGTCGCGAATGACCACCCTGCTGGCCCTTATAGTGCCAGTTAATTGACTTGGGCCCAAGGCACCCTTAGAGCCCCTGATGCATCTCTCACAGGATAAACACACCTGCTTGCTACCCGCGCTGGAGACTAGGCTAAAATGTCAATATAGCCCTTAAGAGATCTATGTGTGAACCAATCCAAAAGCTTGTAGAGATGGCGCATGGTCCTATGGTGCAAGCACCAACTCTCCCCAACCGCAGGACTGTGACATAGAATACCCAAGAGGGCTTGGGACATTCGCTCTAGTGCCCACCCTTTGCCCCACCTTGATCACTGTAGTACCACTGACCCGTTCTGATATAAGATTTAAAACCAAATCAATCCTGAATTCACCTGACTTTTTACTACCTGATGCTAAGGGGTCTACCTACTTTGTGGCCTAACATGACACAGTCCCATAAGGTTAACTGATAACCCGGTCCTCCTCCTAGTTAGTTGCTATTCCACAGTCAGTGAGAAATGGTGCATTGCAAAAGCAAATAAAGTTTCAATAAACAACTGGTTACCCTGTGTGGATAAATGAACACCATGTCTGTGAAAATACACATCACTTCTGATGTAGCTAGGGCGATTGACTTTAAAAGTGTTCACAGCCTCATTTGATGCGTATTCAGATGCCTATCCAATGGTTTAAGGCCCATGGAAGATAGGCAAACTTTCCACACCCACTGGGGAATGATATGGGACCATCAATAACAACCAAAAGGAACCTTTTTGCTAATCAAGACATCTCAATCATCAGTGCTTCGTAAAGCCATCTTCGCCCAATAAGCAACAAGTTGTTAGCATCTATGTGAAGAATGATGAGTGAAGGTGCCCACGAGAAAGATCCCACACCATTTAGAAAACCCAAGGAAACTGACATGCCCACACCTATTCTGATTGAATGGGAGCTTTAATGTGAGCCTCAGGGCCTGCTGTCTGGAGAGTCCTGTCTGTTACTTTGCTAAACTGATATCTCGTAAGCAGGATATCCCTGCTGTGTATTAGTAAAGAGGTGAGTGCAAAGTTAGGACACAAATTCAAGGATTTGCTGAGCGCCTTGACTGGACATCCAGAGACACTGCCTGCCCTCCTAAGTATCAACTGCTCGCCTTTGCCAGAATGGTCGCTGTTTGACCAAGGTAAGGTAAGTAACAGATCTCCCTCAAGCCAAGATATATTCTTCATCAGCAAATCCTCATGATTATAATTTTTGGTTGCTGCCACGTGCTCAGAGATTCCTAATGTCCCATAAAAAGCAAGTGAGAAGGCCGCCAAAGACTGCACCACCTCATAATTTAAATTGCACACAGTGGGAAAACTCCCAGAATCCTTCCCAGCTTATCTATGGGTATGGGGTGCTCCACTTATCCAGCTCTGTCCATTCCAACCTTTCCCAGCCCTTTAGAGCTTTCTTAATGAGAAAGGCTTGTGAGTAGTTAATGCCATTTGCAAGCCTACCGAAACCATGCGGATGAGATGTGACGTCTAGCACATGGTACTGATTTCCCTTCCATCTGCATGTGTTGCAGGAAACCTATGCAATCAACCAGAGAGAAAGGGTCAAAAAAGGACACTCTTGTACCCCTCTATAGTAACAGTAACAAACAACGAAAGAGTGACTGCATCAATAAAAGTAAGAACAAGTCATGGAGTAGAGATAGTTAATACCACCAGGACAGGTACGAAAACAATAGGGGGGTTAAGTGAACATGCAATGTGAAAAGAAAAGAACCCTCAGGCCCCCACAAAATGTCGGTAGCCAATTGTCTTCATTGGGTTCTTATTGAAAGAATAGTATCAAAAGTGTGGTGAAGTAGTGAATTAAAAGGAGTGTGGACTACTCCCCAAACTGAAACACTTTTTTAATAAGAGGGTAGTTCTAACTCCATTAAAACCAGTGAAAAAATAGCGGACTTATAAGTGGTTAAGTTAATTTGAACCTTCAAGTCCTATAAAGATCTACAAAAAAAGGAAGGTCAACATGTTTCTGCTGGTGAGCCAATAGTCAGCTCAGCATTCATCAGGACCGAGAAATACCATCCTCACTCCATGGTTGACACACACTAAGGTGCCAAAACCATATGGAGTGGGCGGGGATATTTATACAACCTTCACTGTGAGAGTCGCACAGATGTTGTCTCCTACGGCCTCTCCAAAAAGTGAGAGACAAGCGAATCTGCAATATATAAACACAATCACAACAACAGATTTATAAGCAGTATCCCTTTAGAAGGAGCAAAAACAGTATTACTTATTTGCAAGTATCCTTGTTCAGCTTAGAAACTCCCCAGTCAAACCGTAATATTATTAAAAACTATTGCAAAAGACATTTTCTCACTTCGTGATTACACGGAAAATATATTTCTATTTTACAAAACAGAACACTGTTCATAACTCAACAGCGCTCCTGGCATCATATCTTGCCAAAGAAGGCTATGCTTTAATATGCCGCGCTACATTTCGAGTGGATCATAATGCATGCCATATGGGTAATTAATGTTATTCAAAAAAGTGCATGGTTCGTTAAAAGTAATAGAGGATGATAAAAACATCTTAAAGGAAGAAACAATAAGTAAATTGTGACCATAATACTCACAATCAATTGATAGTGGAGGCGCCCCTTAGGCTTGTGGCAGGGGGAAACCTTCACGCCCAGACAATCTACAAGAAACGCATAACAGAGATACCGTCCGGTACCAGTTGTGAAAAAATAGCGAGAAAATTATCGCAAAAAGGCACCCGGCTGAATAGCCGGAAAAGACTTTCCGTGAACTTACTTGCTACCGGGCGACTGCCCGCCTAGAAACCTAAAGTATCCACATCCACAGCCCGGAACAACAAGCTTTCGACCCGGACGTGGGGATTAAATGGAATTCGTGAAAGACGTGACTAGCGATCACGTAACTACGTGACTCGCGGTCACGTGGCCATCCCTTAGCGCTCAGTTCTTAAAGTGACAGCGTTGTTTATTTGCATGGGAGAATATATAACATTGATTTGTTTGTGTGTAAATGACGTAACTAGGTGTAAATAATGCCACAAGTGCACAGTTGCAGCTAGTAATAGAGAAAGGTTGTATTATTACTTGCCAAACTTATCATAGCTAGTATAAAAGTCCCATATAATAACGCCGTCATAGCAATCATACTGTAAATGCAGGAAGAGCAAATCCAGTGGCTTAATAGCTAAAATTGCCGTATTTATTTATTTACGCGATTTTTAGGGCGCTGCAATTACCCAGGGGTGTCTCGGCGCTGATGCTGTAATTAAGACAACTGGTAAGAGAATACTGACACGGCAACCCTTTCTTTAGTTGCTTCCTAAGAGTGAAAGGGTTACTGAGGATGATAATTTTACTGAGAAAATAACCATGTTTTTAATTGCTTCCTGAAAATGATGAGGGTGGTACTGATCTTTATATTTAGGGGGAGGGAGTTCCACAGTCTTGCAGCGGCGTTCGTGAAGCATCTGTCTCCCCAGTTAACACTTCTTGTTCTGGATATGTTGAGCAAATGGGCAGTTTTGGAGCGGAGCATTCTGGGGGCAATATGAGGTTTAAATGATTTCTTAAGGAATTTAGGTCCAAGGTTGTTAATTGCCTTATAGACAATACAGAGGGATTTGAATTTTGTGCGGCTTCTGATGGGAAGCCAATGCAGATGTCTAATGTGTTTAGAGATGGGACTGAATTTTGAGATGCCCAGTAAAACTCTAGCTGAGGCATTTTGTATCATCTGGAGTTTGGCGATGACCTTTTCTTGTGCGTTCAGAAGGAGGGCGTTGCAATAGTCAGTGCGTGAGAACACAAGTGTTGAAATGAGTGTTTTTCCTGCCGCTTTGGGGATGTATGGGAGTATTTTCTTGATTTTTCTTAGTGTGTTAAATGATGAAGAAACTACTGAGTTGACATGATGGTGAAAATGGAGTTTGTCATCAAAAATGACTCCCAAATTTCTGACTTTACTGACTGGCTCAGGTGGAGTGCCCATTTCCTCCGGCCACCAAAGGGGGGACCATGTTGGCTGGATCTTGCCGAACAACATAACTTCGGTCTTTGTGGAACTGAGTTTTAAGCAGTTGGAAGACATCCAACTACTGATGGCCCTCATGCCTTCTTTAAAATTTGCCGCTTTTTTGGGGCCATCCCTGTGTATGGATACTACCAACTGAGTGTCGTCGGCGTATGTCGTTAAGTTGATGTTATAGGCTTTTATTACCCTCGCTAAGTCCGAAACATATATATTGAAAAGAGTCGGACTTAGCGAGGAGCCTTGTGGAACCCCACAAGGGAGGGTGAAAGTGGGGGAAGTATATGAGCCCAGTTTAACTAACTGCCTGTATGCGGTCTGCCAGAAAGGATGCAATGAGGTCCTTGGCTTTGTGTGTAATACCGATGGCTTCGACACGGTCGATCAAGGTGGAGTGATCGACCGTGTCGAAAGCCGCCGATAAGTCCAGTAGGATGAGTACAGCCTCTCCACCGTTATCCATATTCATCCTTATTTCATCTGCAGCCTTTATCAGGGCGGTTTCGGTACCGTGTCCCTGTCTGAAACCGAACTGGGTGTCATCTAAAAGTTCGTTGTTATGGATATATTCAGACAGCTGTTGATTCATAATGGATTCAAAAATTTTAGCTGGGAAAGGCAGGGATGCAATAGGTCGGTAACTAGAAGGTGATGAAGGGTTAAGTGATGGTTTTTTGAGCAAAGGTTTGATTATTGTGTTTTTCCAAATGGTAGGGTATGAACCCGATAAAAACATGGAATTACAGATGTGTGTTAAAGGTGGAGTGATAATGTCTGGGATGGTATTAAGAATCGCTGGATGACAGGGGTCCAAAGGAGATCCTGATTTGATAGATGAAATAAGTTTATGAATATGTTGAGGGTATATGTTAGTGAATTCCATGAAGCTTGGTGTGTCCACAATTGTTTGTGTATTGGTTGTTTTGGTAATGGTAGCTTTAGGAGTAAAGTCCTTAAATATGGACGTGACTTTTTCGGAGAAGAAGTCCGCCAGTGCATTGCAGAGGGTTTGAGATGTTTCAGTAGGAGGGCTTGAGGGTGCTGCAAGTTGGTTCACCACCTGAAACAATTTTTTTCATGGTGCATTTTGCCTGATCGATTTGAGTAGTATAATAGTTGTTTTTCTCTATGGTTATCATCTGTTTATATTTGTGAAGAGCAGATTTGTAGGCTATTTTGTCAACCGAATGATATTGTCTGCGCCAATGGCGTTCTAAGTTTCGGCAGTATTGTCTTTGTAGGCTTAATTGTTCGGAAAACCAGGGGGCCAAGGGGGTTTTTCTGTTGTATTTAGACAATCTGGGTGGGGCTAATGTTGTGAATGCTTCTTCCAGGCTTGAGGTATAATTATTAGCTGCAATGTTTGGGTCTGTCTCTGTGTCTGCACAGGAAAATACATCAGTAAGGGTCTGAATAAGTCGTGTCCGATCAAGGTTTCTCCAATCTCTAGTAATTTGATATGGGTTGGGAGATGTATTGTTGTGTAAGGGGCTTTTAATTTTAATGTCGAATAAGATTGCTGAGTGATCAGACCATGTTAAAGGTAATGTTTTATTTATAATAATGTTTGGGTTATTAGTAAAAATACCATCAAGTGTATGTCCAGCTTTGTGTGTGGGAGTGGAGACCAGTTGTTTGAGTTCGATAGGTAGTAGATCGTTGATAAGCTGGAAAGTGTCTCTGTCGGTTAGGGATTCGAGATGGAAATTAAAATCTCCTAGTAAGGTAAAGTGTTTATTCTCTACGGCTAATTCGCTTAGTCGATTTAAATGTGACAGGAATACAGTGCGGGAGCCTGGGGGCCGATACAGTAAAACGCCGGTAAGTGATTGCTTAGCAGCAAGAGTGATAGTAAAGGCAAATGCCTCGCAATGAGCGTGCTGTAAATCTATAGCTTTAACTTGAAAGCAATTGCGATAGATTATAGCAATCCCGCCGCCTTTTTTTGTTGAGGTACGATCCTGCCTGAAGACACAGTAATCTTCGGGCATGGCGGCTTTAAAGTCCGGGCCTGATGCCTCGTCTCCCCATGTTTCCGTGAGGAATAAGAGGTCAAGAGCGTGGGAGGTGATTAGCTCAAGTATCTCTATTTTGTGGCATGGAAGGGAGCGGACGTTAACAAGCGCTGCTTGTATAGGTTTCTGATGTAGTGTTGTTTGTCGGCTATTATTGATGCATAACGTGCAGGTAAAAGGTCCTGCGATCGGGTCTGCATACAAGCATGTTAGATGATCATGGGACTGCTGTAAGGTCTTATTTAAGGACATAAGGTCGTTCGAGGTATAAGTGCGACGTACTGTCTCAGTAGGGGCAGGGGGGGTGGCCCTGGGCTCGGGCCAGGCTCGGACGGGCGCAGACGGGCTTGGCTTTGGCGCGGCTTCGGCGCGTGCACGGCGCACCCGCTGCGCCAGCCCGCTGCGCCGTCTAGTCAAGACACACATTATATAGGGTGTGTGTGTGAGGAGGGCGGGAGGCCGGCGCGACTAGAGCGCTCCCCCAGCCACACCTAAGATGGCGCCCACCGCCGCCTTAAGCCGGCTTGAAAATCGGCTAGGCGAGGCAGGAAAAGAGGTATTAAGAGCGTGTGAAGGTGTCAGAGTGCCTGTAAATTACTTTTCCCCAATTATCATCGCTAAAAAGCCCCCAATGATAAAAGTTGCAAAACGATCTTAAAAGCTTCCTTTGAAGTAAAATGCCTCCTAAAATGATGCAAAGTATTCTCAAGACAGTACAAAATAGCAGCAAGCTCGCAGCCCTAGTTACCCTCACTAGGGAGAGCTTCAAAAAGGCCATTGGTTCAACGGAGTCAGTAAATGTTATCCCCAACTCTACGGTGAATGTCTCCAGGAGCCAGGATATGAATAAATTCTCATTTAGAGGGGATGTCTTAGGCAATTAAAAAGACCCGAGGAAAAAGGAGCATCAGATAGTATCATGAGTAGACTCACCTCCGCATCACTGACCCCCAAGGAATGTCGTAATTAAGGCCATGTGTATGCGTGGAGAGGCGGTAAATCCATCTTTGCTCCTTTTCAAAGATGTTACCCTCATTGGTCTGAGCCAACTGCTCTATTACTGTCCATCTGAGATCATCTGGACAATGACCACATTCAAGGTAGTGGGCCGTGAGTTTTGTAGTACTGCTGCCACATCTCACATTGCTACGGTGTTCGCCAATGCGTGTTTTTATTTTCCTTGTGGTCATTCCCACATACCTAAGGTTGCAGGGACAGGTAATCAAGTAGATCACATTACTCGAATTGCAATTCGTATGTCCCCTGATGTGCCATACTTTGCCCTCCTCCAAATTCAGAGTTTTCGCAGTTGTAGTCAGATGGCAGACACTACATCCTCCACATGGGAAATGGCCTGTCACGGGGGGTAAACCCCATGCATTCTGAAGAGTCTGGTCATGTGGGGAGTGGTCAGTTCTAGGGCGTGTATGGACAAGGGCATCCTGCAAACTTCTCTCACGCTTGTAAGAAAAGAGTGGTTTTTGCCATGTACGACCGCTACTGGTGAGAATGCGCCAGTGTTTGCCAATGCAGCGACTCACAGCATTAGATATATTGCTGTAGGTTGTTACACAGGTCAATGGAATCTCAGCATTGGTCTCCCTATTGTGGTCTTCCAAAAGGGCCTCTCTGTTGTTATTTCTTGCTCTTTTACGACTTTTATGAAGTATTCCTTTTGGATAGCCCCTGGTCAGTAACTTATTCGTGAGATCTTCTGCTTGTTTGTTGAAATCTCCGGGTTTACTACAATTTCTACGGATGCGTAGATACTGCCCGAAGGGTAAATTTTCCCGCAACGAGCGCGGGTGGAAGTTGGAAAAATGAAGCCGATTATTTTTGCTTGTAGGTTTGTAATAGGTTTTACTGATTAGATGGTCATTTTCCTTAGTTAATGTTACATCAAGAAAGACAATGGAAACTGGATCATAATGATGGGTAAATCGCAAATGGGGGTCGCATGTATTCACCCAATCAAAAAAGGAAAGAAGACTTTCCTCTGAACCTTTCCAAATTAAAAGCACATCATCAATGTACCTCTGCCACAGGATAACATTGAGAGAGTAAGGATTGGTGGCTGCCAAGATATGGGTCTTCTTAAAGTTGTACACATACAGCCCTGCAATGCTGGGGGCAAAGGTGCTGCCCATCGTACCCAGCTGATCAATACCAAACGCTGCGCATGTGTGAGATATGCAGAGAAAGTAAGACATAACCGAAAACCCCTCTCGATTGCCTTTGTTTTTTAGGTAAGGCTAACAGCAATTAGGTGTTCTAGGTCTGAGCATCACAATTTTATAGTAGTTCCGGGAAAGGAGTGGGCTCTGCCTCTTTTCCTGGATGGAAACGTCGAAATGTTACAACTTTAAAAGGAGACAAGGCATTTTTCCTCTCTCTTGGAAATTTTCCTTTGACCTCTCCTGAAGAAAGTCTCCCTGGACCTCGGGGTCCTGAAAAATTTTCGACCAATTTCTTTGTTACCGGCCCCCGCCAAAATACTGGAAGTTCATCTTAACCACCATCTTACCACCTTTTTGTAGGACTCGAATTTGCTGGACATCTCGTAACATGGCTTTCGAAGAGCCCACAGCACTGAATCTGCCCTTACTGTGGTGATTAATAACATCTGCTCGAAGGTCGACAAGGGCCATACCACTCTCCTGGTCCTACTCGACCTTACGTCAGCCTTCGACACCCTGTCCCCCTCGGTCCTGGTTTCCAGGCTCAGGGAGATAGGTGTTGGAGGCCCAGCCCTTAGTCTCTTAGCCTCCTTTCTCCATCAAAGGGAACAGAGAGTGAAGCTGGGTGATTTTTTTGTCCCCATCCAAACCAGTGCAGTGTGGGGTCCCCCAGGGATCTTCTTTAAGTCCCACCCTTTTTAATATCTACGTGGCCCCACTTGCCAGGGTAGTGAGATCTTATGGGTTTGAGGTGTTGTCGTATGCCGACAACACACAAATCATGGTCTCCCTTACTCAGTCTATGAATGACTCTGCCCTCAATTTGAGAACTTGCATGGAAGCAGTATCCCTCTGGATGATCCAGAACTTCTTAAAACTTAACGGAGAAAAGACCGAGGTCTTGATCTTCGGGGGTGGTCATGACATTTGGTCAAAAGATTGGTGGCCGGACTCCCTCGCCCTCTCCCCTCCCATTCTGCTAGGAACCTGGGGGTCCTGGTAGATAACTCTCTTTCCTTTGACCGGCAGGTCAGTAGGACCGTGTCCACCTGTTGTGGTATCATCAGGATCCTCAAAGATTGCATCTTATCTCTCCCCTGATGCTAGGAAGCAGGCAACAGTGGCTCTTGTCTCCTCGAGACTGGACTATTGCAACGCACTGTATGTGGGCATGAACAAGAGTCTTGTTCATCGCCTACAGATGGTCCAGAACGCCGCAGCCAGGATGGTCCTCAATCTTCCTAGGCTTTCCTCAGTTTCCCTGGCCAGGAAATACCTTCACTGGCTGCCCGTCCAAACCAGGATCTCCTTTAAGCTTCTTTGCCTTGCTCACTGGGCTATTTATGGCTCTGGATCAAAGGGCATTAGGTCTCTCCTAGTTCCCTATCTTCCTAGTAGAGCTCTCCGGTCTTTCCCCAAAAATCTCCTCTTAGTCCCTAGATTTTCAAAAGCAAGATGGGGAGGTAAGGCCTTTTCCACCTTAGTACCTAAGCTCTGGAATTCTCTCCCCCCGATCTGGTAGGACAACCCTCTTTGGCACGTTTCCGCAAAGAACTGAAAACCTGGCTCTCTCTAGAGGCCTACTCGTAGCCATGGATCCGGTGACCTGAGACTTGTTATTTCGATTTTGTTTTGTTGGGCGCCTTGATGCCCTTGGGCTAAGTTGCGCGGTATAAGTTTTCCCTCACTCATTGGCTGTATTATTCAGAATGCAGGGCACACGTTCAGCTCAATAAAGGATATTATTCTTTAAACATACAAGATCTAGCTCCTTAAGTGATCTCATTACGATCCTGCATTTTGTGTGCTTGAAGTTAATAGATTCATCCACTGATGTGGTGTCTAATCAAAACTGATTGGTTTTAGCCTGTGCAGGTATTCAGTGCCACTACAAGGAGGAAGACTTCTAGGATAGTAAATAAAATTCAATAACCCTAAATCAAAGCATTGTTGTCGCCATGGCTTGGGACTCCACTTTGAGTCTAAGATGGTGCCTAAACCCACACTACCCGCTGTATCCATGAATAGATCAAAATCATGACTATGCTTTAATGGGCTGGGCTATACCTATGTACCATTAAAGTCCTTCAGAAATGACAACCAGATCCTCACATCCAGACCCTCTGCTGATACATGTGTTCTGTGATGCCTCTCCCTAAGCCCAGTCATGGCCTGTGTGATGCTCTTGAAAAGGGGCGACCCCTCAGATTTATCTACTTTGTGAAGTTGAGGTGCCCCCTCTAAAATTTGGAGCTGGTGTAAATTGACCTTCCGCGCCTCCAAACAGGTTTTCAGTGAAGCACAAAAAGGACTCACCTTTTCTTGTAGCATCCTACACTCCCCCTTTACTGAATACCTCAGTACTGAGAAAAACGAGGGTTGTAGCAGGGATACTGTTTTATCCTCTGCAAGTGGTACCTGTACCTGCCCTTGACCTTGATGAAGGATGACCTTAAGTTGGAATGCCTAACTGGCCCTAAAAGGACACCAGCATAAGAAATCATCCAGGTAAAGACACCTGGGAAATGACCCATTCTTGAAAGTTGCTGAAATGGTCAAAGTAGGCGCAAGAATCAAAACTCCCCATAGGCATACATTAGTCATTAAAGAAGGTACCTTCAAATAGAAATCCCTACAGATTAAAATCATCAGGGTGAACAGGAAGTAGGTGAATCACTACTTGACGACTGCCTTGGCCTTGAGTGCCCGCCGAATTCCCTCAACTAGGCCAGTGCTGCATCCAAGGAGGAAAGTGCTGGGTCCATTGCCTCATTGGCTGACTTGTCCCTAGGGGGAGTTTAGGTTGTGAAATAATCTAAACTTCCCTGGGTCTTTTTTGGGAACAATTATTAACGATAAATAGACAAAATCATCAAAAGGTGGGTGGGACTCTCTCCAATCCAAACGCAAGTGGATGACGGACGGAGCACTGAAACTTTTCAGACACTAACCCCCAGTCACAGATCTGGGTTTAATCCATCATCATTCTTTAGCTTACTTCTCCACCCCAGTTAAGACGCAGCTATATGCAAATAAGTCTTGGCCTTATGCCTCATAGGAACAGTCCAGCCCGAACTGCCAAGCCAGGTCTTCCGTGGACATGAAACAAGCATCCTGGGACCGAAGTTTTGAAATATTCATATACTAAGTTTTTCATATGTAATTATCAGTTGCATACTGTTTACACAGGAGTTTTTTTTTAATTTGGCTTCTTGTTAATTTTATCAGTCTGTGTTTGGCTTCTAATGTTGAAATTTCCGTTTACATTTTGTAATGCAAGCTAGTGCTTGTCTACTCAATTATTTAACCATTAGGACCTTGGTTGGTTATGTTGCTTATGCATCAACACTTAAGTATGTGATTTGAAAGTGTAATCTAGGCACTTTTTGCTTTGCCTATGCTCCATCGACATACTTTGCTACCCTTGTCCTGAATGTGTGGTTCAGCTGCTCCCAGTAAATTAATATACTTTAGTAACTATTACATTTATTTATTACTCTATTTTAATCAGATAAAAGGTAGTCAATCATATTTACAACTCTCTGCTTTACTTTTTTGTATTCAGTAATTTCTCAAAAATATTGCAGTCAGGAAGACACAGAGATGGCACAGTGAGTTTACATATTGGTAACGTCAAGATCGCAATAGGACACTAGACTGTAAACATACACAAGATTCCTGTCACATTTGCCATTATGAAGCTAGGATACAGCTGAAGGAGAACAGCACAATCTCCAACTCACGAATCTACTAGACTGTAGTCTGATTAGTTACATAATTCTATTGCAGTTATTCAACACAGTTAAATATTCATTCTGAACATATACTTGTTTACTGCAGAGGGCTTTTCCTTGAAAACTCATCAACATTTGCCAGGGGCACGTGGTGCTGGTTTATATGGTAAAGGGCCTCCTGGCTATATATTCATGCTATACACAGAATGTAGCAGTACTTTTGTACAAGGAATGATGGTATTTATCATAGTTGAAAAGTATAGATGGACAGGCGTATTTCTCTTACAGTTTATCAGGTTACATACTGGCATTGGGGGTCCTAGATTGCATGGTGCAATGCACTGTCCACTGTAGGACTGCCAAAGCCATGGTGCAGCCGCCCATCAGATTAAGAGTTGAATCCTGGTCGGGCGAGCGGTGCTGCGGCAGTCTAAAGCGGCAGTCCGTTAGGCTCATTGAAGAACCTGACATGCAGCGCATTGCTCTCAGAGCGCTGACTACACCTTCCCGCACGGTGTGGCATGTAAAGGAACTGGGGATTCAAAACCAGAGGGGAACTGCATGTGCCCCCGTCTACACCCCCAGGAGTGGCAGGGGGCCTTGTTAGGGCCCCTTTGTTGCCTCTCCGCGAGCCCGCCATGAAAAGGGCGGTGGACAGGCAACTCTCAATATGCTTTGCAGTGCTGAAGCGGCACCATCAACATATTAGTGCTCCTGATTGCTGCCCGTCCGCCTCAGGATCCTTGATGCCCAGCGGTCTCAGCTGTCCTGTGACGGTCCGACCACCGCAGTCGTAATACTGTGGGCGGGCCCGCAGTGTGGCAGTGGTCAGATCTGTCTAATAAAAGATCTAAACCATGGGTGGTTTTGTAAGAGCTTTTACAGGCTTACTTCTCTTGGATCTCCTGCCACTGAATCTGGTATGTGTCGGTTTACTAGTTTTAGTTTGGTTTGCATACTGTGATGAAAAAATACTTTCATTTTGACTTTTTGTGTCATATTTGTGTTATGGTACACAGTATGGTGTATCCCTACACAATTAACTATACATTTATTAAAGACTATGGATGTATAGTGTTGATCTCATTGTACAGCTTTTTTGTTTATGTCAGTTGCACTGTTTCAGCAGAGCAACATGTTGTGTGTCACTATAAGGAGGTCAACTGTCATATAAACCTTCAAAAATATCACATCCACTACACTGCTTACTACTACATTGTCAAGATACATCTTTCTATCCATCCCTTGGCAGTGTGGTGGTAGTGTAGGCAGTTGATGCATTATTTTTGTTCCTGGGGAGTTAAGAGTTTCGGTTGTCATTGCCCTCGTTACATCTCACCTTGACTACAGGAATGCCCTGATTTTAAAGGCAGGGCTCGAGAAATCCACTCGCCAGGTGAATTTCGAAGCCATTTGTGTGGTTAATAAGCGCTTTACTGGTAGGGCTCTAGCTATCTGAGAACTACCTTCAACGGATACTTACCAAATAGACAGTTAAGATCTGCAGGACCAGGGCCGGACTGGGACGCAAACTGGCCTTGGCAATTGAGTCGACTTGCCGCGGGGTGGGGGTTGCTGGGGGGGAGGGGTGGAGTTAGGGGGGGGGTTAGGAAGGAGAATGCATGTGGAAAATACTGCAGCTGCTTTTGTTTCAGGGGGCTAATGTTGCAGCTGTGCTGCAAAACAGGTCCCGGTGACAAACGGCCCCCCAGGGGTTCAGAACCGGCCCCCATCCTGGCGACTCACCAGGGAAATGCCCGGTGCCCGCTACGGCCAGTCCGGCTCTGTGCAGGACGGAGGAAAGTGATTGTTCCTAGGTTCAGGAAAGCTAGATGGGGTGAAAAAGCGTTTTGGGTGCCAGCGAGGAGTTTCTGGAAGACACTCTCTGGACATATTGTGAGTCTCAATTCTTATTCCGTGTTTCGCAGGCACATGAAAACGTTGTTATTTTCGCAACACTAATGCTTCACCTTGTTTCCCCCATTTGCTCTAGTTGGTGACAGCGCTTTGATGCCTTTTTGATTTTATGCGCTTTACAAATTCAAAATTCAAATACAGATTCAATCTGTATATTGCAAGCCATCTAATGACACCCTCATCCAAGTGCATTTGTAATATTGAGGTTCTCTGATATGGTTTAGAGATTTTTATAACATTTTATTCAGTTTGTGACAATACATTTTTATACCTAGATATTTAAAACTATGATTTTTGTACACTAGAAAAACTGTTGTAATATTAGTTTGAGATTTGCACCCTGCGTAACGAATATTTTTTTTTTACCAGCTACATGTGTGATTAAACCACTGTTAAGGTACTTTGCGTGACTTAGGGCTGGGCGATTTCTGGCCCGGAAAGCACTGGTATGTTGTTTACATTGTCCCCATTATCAGTTTGTCTGTGTTAGAGGTTGCGATTCTTATCAGACGCCGGCTGTCTGCTTACTTAAATATGTGAAACATGACTTCATTTTCGGTTTTAATTATATCTTTTGATTAGTGATGCATTCCTACATTGTGGTGTTTTTTCGGCTTTGCCATGCAAATTATTCAGATGTTAAGAAAAGGGAACTATTTCGAATTTTGTGGCACTGAAAATAACAGTGGGTACCTTGTTGAACCAACTTCATACTATAGTGAAAAAAAATAGATTGTTGAATTTCAAATAGATATCACTGATTTTCACGCTGTGGGCAATTTAAATATATGAATTGAATTTATAACTGTATTTGTATGTGGGTATTGACTGGGGATGTGAAGTACCAAATGTAAAACGTGTTTGGTATTATAGTTACAGTTTAAAGAGCATGGTGTGAAAGTGACTCGTTCAGCCTGGGAGCACTGTCTGCAAAAGTAACAAAATTACACACCAAGACATGGCATTCCACATCTGAGCTGTACAATTTTCTACAGTTCTGCATACTTCCATAACCCCTTCAGGGCGTTGGGCGGCTGGTAGCCGTCCGATGAACCAGTGCTCATGTGCGTCCGACGGCTCCCAGCCGTCCGACGCCATAGCACTGCAAATCCCCCCCCCCCCCCCCCCAACAGCCTCAGGCGCTAGGGAAGGACTTCCTCAGCTCCAGAAGCTGTAGATCTGGTTTCTGTGAAATGACAATCAGCACACACATTTCGATGACGTCATTTCATAGAAACTGAAATTAGCCGATAGGCTAATTTCAGTTCCACTTTCTGCTTGATCAGGGAGATATCTCAGCCCCCTAAGCACGTAGAAAGTCAGGATTGGTATTTTCTGAAATGGTGTCCCTCTCCAGTGGATCTCTGCTTGGATATCCACCCACTAGGCACCAGGTAGGGGTAAGCAGCCCCTTGGGTAAGGGCCTTTGCTCCCCCAATACCATTTTGCATAATCAGTCTTTCTGCACCCCAGGGAGCAGATGGTGGCAGAAAGAACCCTAGACACCAGGATATTTTAAAAATTTTCTTTAAAGGTGGGGCCGCCCAAGATGGGTATGCGAATGCAACCCCCCCCCCCCCCCCTGTAAAATTCCAGTCTTTCTGCCTCCCTGGGGGGGCAGTTAGCCTACTAGAAGTCAGGGATTTAAAATAAAATTGATTTAGGGGTGGGGGCTGCCCAAGATGGGAATGCCATTGCTCCTAACCCCCCCCCCCCCGGCAAAATGTCAGTCTTTCTGCCCCCCGGGGGAGGAGACAGAAAGCCCACTAGTAGCCAGGGATTTTTTAAAATTTGATTTGGGGGTAGGGGCTGCTCAAGATGGGCATGCCAATGCCATCACCGGGCCACCACAAATTTCTTACCACTCAGCATTCCCCCAGGTCTCTCGATAAAAATAGTACCTCTCTTGTGTGGGTTGGCCACGTACCCGAAACAGGGAAGGGCCCAAAACGTTTTGGGGAAACAGCCTGGTTTTGCAAGGGGGGGCACCTGGGGTTTTGGCACCGGGCTCGGCGGCCAACTAGGGAAACATACCAAGCCATCACATTTCTGAAAACTAGACACCCTGGGTATTCCAGGGAGGTATGGCTTTCATGGATCCCCCAATGTTTTCCTACCCAGAATCCCCTGCAAACCTCAAATTTAGCTTAAAAAAACTCACATTTTTCTCAAATTTCTGTGTGCGAGTGTTGTGGGATCTCCGGGCTGACACAGATTTTCTTGCACCCAAAACTATACCTTGTACCCCCAATTGGCACCTCTCTGGCCACATGTCAGTCCCTTGTAAAATGTACCAGGGGTACCAAGGGCACTGTGGCCAGGGAAGTCCTCTAAGGGCAGCAGCACGTATTGTGCCACCCTTAGAGGCCCTGTACCTTTACACACACACAATACCACTGTAGGCTGCATGTTTTGGTGCAGAACAAAGTGAAGAGTCGACATGGTACATATCCCTGTGTGCCATCCCTACAACCCACTGCCCTGGCATAGGTCAGTCACCCCTCTAGCTGGATGAACCATACCAGTGGTGAGGGTGCAGGTGCATGAGCTCTGTACCCCTACAGTGTCTAAAACATTGTAAGTGCAGTAATGCCATTAAGAGTATATGGAGCTGGGAGTTTGTCATTATGAACTCCACAGCATCATAATGGCTTTACTGAAACCTGGGAAGTTTGGTATCAAACTCCTCAGCACATTAAACCCACACTGATTCCAGTGTGGGATTTAATGAAAAAGGCACTCAGAAGGCATCTTAGAGATGCCCCCTGAAAAACGACAAGCCTCTGGTGAGTTCCCTGATTGGTACACACCAGCCTGCCACCACGAGACATGTTTCTTGACCCCTAGGGTGGGAACCTTCGCTCCCTGAGCCCAGAAACAAAGCCTTTCCTGGGCGAGGTGTTCACAGCTCTCCTAGGCCAGTAAGAGCCATCTGTGGCAGGGGAGCTTCAAACACATTGAAGCCTTTGTAATGCGACCCCCAGCCAATCCTGCTATCAGGAGCAGGCCCCCTTCCTGTTTCCCCTCCTTTTCGGCGATAAGACAAGCGGGAAAAATTAGACAGCCCACCTCTGCCAACTCGACCCTTCAGGTGGGGAGGCGAGGTGAAGACCACTCTTCAGTGCCCGCCATCTTGCAAATGGCAGGCACTCCCCAATCAGGATCAGGGATTGTCCTCACACCCCCACGTGGGGTGAGCACACCAAGGGTTAAGTCACCCTAAGGTCAGTGCCCATTGGCGACCGACCTCAAGACCCCTAAAACGCCCCTTAAATACAGTATTTAGGGGCAGCCCTGAACCAAGAAGTTAGGCGAGAAACCACAAGTAGAAAAGAAGAAGAACCGTACTGCTGTGCCGAAGCTAAGAAGAGGAGGACGCCCACTGACTTGGCCCCAGCCCTACCGGCCTGTCCCCACCTCAAACCTGTACAAGCGAACCTCAACTGTATCCTGCAGCTAGCAACCTCAAGAACCCAGAGGACCTGCCCTGCCTTCAAAAGAAAATACTTTTTCTCCCTTGAACTCCGTATTTGTTCATCGACAGACTCCAGCTCCGGCAAAAGTCCGCGAGTCTGCACCACTCTGCACCTGATGCCCACGGCCCAAGTTTGAGTGACACAACACCATGAGGTGGTCACCCCGGCGATCCTCACCCAAGATCTGGTAACCCCTGTCCTGCCTCAAGCCTCCAGCCGACACCTGCAACCTCAAACCGGAAGGTCCCCCCAACCGCGACCAGGAGCTGGTAAGAAGATCGGACCCTAAAAGACAACCCTGCACTTGACACTCCATGGCCTTGGGTAGCCCAACCGACGGTGTCTAGCCTACCCCCAGCATCCCAACGTACCTCTCCAAGACTTTTGTCCCTGAGCCTGCAGTGTGTTTGTCAACCGGAGAATTCCCACTGAAAGTAACAGGGCACCCTACGACAAACCTGCACCCGGCAGCCCGAGGGCCGCTGAGGGTGCTGTTTTGGTGCTAACTTGAACTCCCATTTGCCCTGAGCTTAAGTCCAGGAGCTTTGCTCCCACAACCTAGTGGCCTGATCGTAAATTGCCACCAACCGAAGGCCCCACACCCCCCATTAGATAACATTGGGCCTCAGCACTCTGCACCCAGCCGCCCTATGCCGCTGATGGGCGACCCCTGAGTCTAACCCCAGAAACCCAATTCCCACAACAAAGTACTTACCTGTTAACAGATAACACTATTTCCTCCCATAGGATAATAACATTGACTGTTTTTCTATGAAAAAGTTTTTTGGGGTGTTGGAAAATCTATAAAAGTCTCTAAAAATGTTATCAAATAACTGCAACTGCAATTCAAAACGTATTATTTCTGCAAAGTATAAATCACTCGCCTGTGCCAGGCTTGCTTGGTTCTAGAAAAATAAAAAAAATAAAAGACTATTTTATACAAACAAAGTTCAGTCTTTGAGTGTGTGACAATCATTTGATGATTGAGTGTGTACAACAAAAGTTTAACATTACCCTCTGATAAAGCCTTACTGCTCGCCCACACTACCACAAATAGAGAGTAAGGTGCTATCCACTTTTACCTTCGGGGTTCCACTGAACTCTGTGCACAATATACCTCACTTTGGTATAGTATATACAGAGCCAGCTTCCTACAATTACAATTTCCTAATCCACAGCTCCATCTCTTTCTTCTGTCTCCAGTATATTTGGATTGAGCAGAGGAAAGAGACAGGCAGAGACTGTGGATCAGAGAACACAGCAGCTTACTCCCTCTCTCCTCTCGGAGCTCACAATGTCACTGGAGCTTCGTAAAGCGGGAGTGGGGAATTCTGCTCAGCTCCTAGGTCACCTTGGCTCAGCTGAACAAATTCAAACAGACCCATGCTGGAGAGAACCATGGGCTGAGTTAGGCTCCTTTCGCAGCTATTGCTGTATATGTTCAACAGTTAACAGCAGCGGCCGTGTGGGTGGCTGTAATTGTTCAACATTCACAAGTGCTGTGAAACAAAGGCTTCAGTGCCACAGGGGTCTCAACCCCCTCTCTCTCTCCCCAAAGGCCTTTATTTGTAATTATGGCATTCTGCCCTCATAGGGTGAAATGTTCTAATAGCCTGACGTAATCTATGTCTCTTTTGGCTTGGGCCTAAAATGCTGGAGCTAACTTTTAAAGGCCGTATATGCTATTCACTTTAGGCAGTTATCCATTAGTAATGTACTTTCCAACCCCAGCGTGTTAGACGGTAGGCCACTGTTTTTCAAGCAGCTCAACTGCTTATCAACTTATTCTTTGATCCTTCGGCTTAGCTCCACACTGTGCGGTATTTAAAAATGTAAACAACATCTCTGCCTTGGCCCAGCTAACAATCAGTTAGGATCGCTGTTCTTAGCTGTGGTGGACCCAACCCCTATGGACTTTTATTGGCCATGTCTTCATGCTTAAAATGGTGGCTTGAGCACTGTTGTGCAGTCCTGCACGCTCAGGGTTCACTGCATGGCCCATCCCCCAGCTCAGTGGTATTAAAAGTTTCTCACACCGTGCAGAGCTGCTGTGTAAGGAAGGGGGTGAGGCAACTCAGTAACAAGTGGGTGGTTCACTGCAGTGCTTCCGTGTTTTGCAGTGCACGTGGCGCCAGTAGGGTACATCTCTCACTGCAGAGCTAGGGAGCACCCTGTCCTGCCTTGGAAACGTGTATGCAGGAGGATCGTTCTACATAATCTTTATTTTAGTAAGTCATGCAAGGTTGTAAAATCCAAGGCATCTTCTGTAAAGTGTAAATATTGGAAGCAATTATGAAGTATTGTCCATATCAGTGTACAAATGTGGTGAGAGCTAGCATTAGGAATTAGGGCATCAAGGGTAGCCTTGCTGTTGGAGAAAATGCCCCATGGGTGTACGTTGATTCCTAGTCTCATCTCTCACACATTCCTTTCCTCATATCTCGTTTCTTTTACTCTTTTATAAGCGTAGTCTTACTTTTCTTCTTTACTTCGATCCTTTGCTTCTTTTCCATCTACCCTGCTTTCCTTTAGCCCTTCCTCGGTTCCACTCTCATTCTGATGTCTCTTTCTTAACCTTCTCTATCTATCAGCACTTTTCCTCTCCCCGTGTCTGCTTCACTCCCCACAATCCATTTCTCCTCTGCAATATTTCTCTCCTTTTACTTCTGATTCCTGCTCCTACCCCAGACCTCTCGCTATGGCTCCTTGCTCTGCCTGCCTCATCTTCCCCTCGGTTTACCGTTGATCCCATTAGTGTTATTTCCCCTCCTCATCTTTTTTCCATTCTCTTCACCCTTCCATTTAGATGTTTGACAAACTATCTATTCCTACATTTTTCTTTCCCCATCTTTTCACCCTCACTCCTGCTTTTTCTGCATTCGTCATTTCTCCCTGCTCTCCATCCGTCTTCTCTTTTCTCTCACCATATCATTTCTGTTGCTTCCTCGTCCCTTATCTTGTCCATCCTTCCTTCTATTCCCTCATTCTTATGGCCATTTGCATTCCGAACTCGTTTTTATTTGTACTCTCTCCCTTATCTTGCTAACTCTCTCTTTCATCTCCTCTCACTTCTGCCATCATTTTCCTTACCCCTTGCTACATTCCCTTCTCTCTCTTCATCCTCTGATGTCCTCCTTTCATATCTATATTATTCACCCGTTATCACCCTAAGTCCCCTTTCTCTACCTTTCTATCCTTGTATCTCCTGCTCCTTTTTCCCTTAATTGTTCTCTCCTGCCTCCTTAGTTTCAAAGGCACAGACAAATAACAGTAGTACCACGGCCTGCAAGCAGTATACTTGAGCGAGGCATGGCTAATTTGGAGACCATGTAACTTCTGGGAGTAATGAGAAAGTTGGAAAACGACGAGCTGAATTGCCTCAACAGAGGCCACGATGGTATTGGGAACATCTAAGAGTGTAGACCTGAAGTGACAGTGCTTAGTGCAGAACATTATAGCTCTGAAACACTGGCCAAATCAACCGGCCAGTGAAGGGAGGACCCACCTGAAGGGCAGTCGCACGCCAAATCGCTCCTGGGGCCCAAACGCTGTAAGTCTCGCCGCCACTGTACTCCATCCCGCGGCTTGAGACTACAGCTCCCAGGGAGCCTTGGGGCCACTTCCTGCATCCGGCCACAGCGCGCCCGGAGGCGCTACTTCAGCAGGACGCTCCCTCGGTGGAGCGGGGGCCAAATCAACCGGCCAGTGAAGGGAGGACCCACCTGAAGGGCAGTCGCACGCCAAATCGCTCCTGGGGCCCAAACGCTGTAAGTCTCGCCGCCACTGTACTCCATCCCGCGGCTTGAGACTACAGCTCCCAGGGAGCCTTGGGGCCACTTCCTGCATCCGGCCACAGCGCGCCCAGAGGCGCTACTTCAGCAGGACGCTCCCTCGGTGGAGCGGGGGCCAAATCAACCGGCCAGTGAAGGGAGGACCCACCTGAAGGGCAGTCGCACGCCAAATCGCTCCTGGGGCCCAAACGCTGTAAGTCTCGCCGCCACTGTACTCCATCCCGCGGCTTGAGACTACAGCTCCCAGGGAGCCTTGGGGCCACTTCCTGCATCCGGCCACAGCGCGCCCGGAGGCGCTACTTCAGTAGGACACTCCCTCGGTGGAGCGGGGGCCAAATCAACCGGCCAGTGAAGGGAGGACCCACCTGAAGGGCAGTCGCACGCCAAATCGCTCCTGGGGCCCAAACGCTGTAAGTCTCACCGCCACTGTACTCCATCCCGCGGCTTGAGACTACAGCTCCCAGGGAGCCTTGGGGCCACTTCCTGCATCCGGCCACAGCGCGCCCGGAGGCGCTACTTCAGCAGGACGCTATCTCCGCGTCGCGGGACGCGCGCGGGCGTGCGCCGGGCTAAGCCCGGGCAAAGGGCGGGCCCTCTGTGGCCAGAGGAGGCCGGGACGGGGCACCCCCCTTTACATTAATTCGGACCTCGGAATGGGATTACACTAAAGACATAAGGTACTGTTATCTACTGCTACTCCCCAGGTTCCTTACAGGCCCCTGTAGAGCCTTAATACAGCTGAGCGTTTTGCTGGTGATTAATTCAGACCCAATTGTAACTGACAGAATCCTTGTGCTATGACCCGTGAGGAGGAGGAGACCAGAAATACTCTCTCCCAGAGACACTCGCTTAAGGGGACAATGGACTATTTCATTAACAGGGTAACTCTCCCCATTTTTAACGAACTAGAGAGAATAGAACGATCCCCCGCTATGGATTGTCCCCCCAGTGTATGTTCGCCTATAAAGACTCCTGATGCAGTACCGGGCTTATCGCTATTTGATGAACTGAATAAATTATGCAAATCCACGTATGTCCCTGTGGATTCAGGTAATATGCAAATCAATGCTCCTATTTGCACCATAGCAGCCATTAGTCCCGAGCCCTGTAGCCAATCCCAACTAACTAAAAACTCCCAGGGCACTCCCCTTTTAGTACGACCAGAGTCAATTCTCAAACCTACAGGGCCACCACAGATTTCCTCCACCAAAAGGAAGAGAGTTGGGGTTACACAAATGGGGAGTCAGGCAAAGCAACAGAAACTAAAACCCAATTTGTCACTGCCCTACACTCCCAGCACTGTCAGTATTGCCCCTACAGCACCCGTTGAGGCTTCTCTACTGGCCTCAATCGAAAGAATGTTGGAAACGTTAATATCACCCCTGATAGAAAAAATAATCAGCTTAGGGGATAGGCTCACGGGTGTCGAGGAAGCGATCAAGGCTAACTCGCCACTCATAAAAAACCTGGCAGGAATCCCCAGTCACAGTGCCCATCCTCCACAGAAACGACTGAATCCGTCACACAAAGCAAGACTACCCACAAACAATTAGCCTACCCACAAAAAACAGCTCTGAACCTCCCGAAAGCAGACTCAATAGCTCGGAGCTCTTACTATAGATCAGGGCCAAACAAAGCATCTAGGTTGCATATGGGGCTACGGGCAAATAGTGAGAATACGTCACACAAAACCAATCTCCTACATTTGCCACCGGAGGCCGCTCCTTTTGTGTGCGTCCTTGCGGGAGTACTGGAATTGACCAAGGGGAATAATGAAAGACAACAGGATCTAACAAATAAAGTCACGTTCTGGCTAACCAAAAATAGACCTCTGCCAACCAACATCGATGGTACTATACTATCTGTCAGAAGGGTGGGCTGGCTAGGACCTTTACCAAAAGACATTGCAGGAGATCTGATATTGATAAAATTTAGGAGCAAATATGTCATCCCACATCTCCAATTATGGCGGCCACAAAGAGGAGATGGTCCCATTTCCACCTGGAGCATAAGTGATTTTTACCCCAGAACATTATATGTCCCGTCCCTATGTCAATAAGCGCAAAGTAATCAGACGAAGGGTAGATTTGGACTTGCTTCGAGTGGCTATTTCACCCACACTTTTAATCAAATTTGGACCACTCTTGGGTCAAACCTTGATGGATTAAAATGTATGGTCAGAGACATTGTCTGCTTTTATGAAATTATACTCTTATTGAATTTTTCTGTTATTTTATAGTGTATGTAATATCACATGTTATGCTTTTATGGTTATATTTTTAACCGAATAAAGTACTTTTGATTTGAAACACTTGCAAAGTGACGTCATGACGTTCCAAATTAATCTTTGTTTTCAACGTGTGGCCTGCTGATATTTGAGAACTTCTAGTATGCCAGCATGTACATAGCTCAATGTTGACCTTTTTTTTCCAACAGACTAATTGATGATTTAGGTGTAGCCTAAAGTCAGCTTTACCTGTCTTGCCAGCCTCATGTTTTCCTAAAAAAAGCATATAAAAATATAACCAACACTGTTTCATCTTTGGTTTGTTGACATGTCACTAAAATGATACTCTCTTCCACCCTAGCAAACCGTGTAGATCAACAAACCAGTTCACTCAAACCAATGGGATGCTTTCCCTTTAAGTGCTTGCATGTTGCCCTTGCACATATATGCATAAACCTGAAAAATAGTTCCCCAAGAACAGAACTTGTTAGACACTATCACTTCCCAATGACAGATAATGTCTATGCATAAGGTTCCATCAACTATCTCCACAACACTCAGGAAATTATTGTAAAGTACAATGTTAATTCCCCTCCATAAACCAGCTTTGATATATTTATTAATCTTACAGACAATGAGCACAAGGCATTAGAGTAGCTAGAGAATGTATGCAGATTTCAAGTTTGAAGCCTCATACCCCTAAGATTTGTGATTAGCATTTAACCCCTTTATCTGGCTCGAGAAAGACATTTAGTTACTATTTGTGGCACTGCAGCTGTTCAAAATAATATTTCTACCTACACCACTGTGAGGATGCACAAAGTATTCAGGGAAAGCTCTGTCCTTCCCTTAACTCAACTTGGCAGATGACCCCCCACCACAGTTTGGTGCAAGTCTTTTGTAGCAGTCGCATCTAACTTGAGAGTGACCTCTATTAGCAACGAGTGGAACTGCAGCTTCATATAAGACTTTCAGTACTTTTACATTTGACTTAAGAAGAACACCTAGTAACAACTTGCGGAACTGCAGCTACATGTAAAAATTTTAATGATTTTACACTTGAATTGAGAGGCGCACCTAGTGTGGACAAGTGGAACTGCGGCTTCATGAAAGAAATTCAATGCTTTTGCATTTGACTTGAGGGGCATCTAGTAACAACTACTGGGACTGCAGTGTCATGTAAGGTTTTCAATACTTTTGTATATAATACAATAGGGATACCTAATAATGACGGTGAAACTGTGGCTTCATGTAAGAATTTCAATGCTTTTACATTTGACTCCAGAGAGACGCCTTGTAACACTTGTGGAACTACAGCTTCATGTAAGAATTTCAATACTTTTACATTTTACTTGTGAGAGACTCTTGGTAACAGCTACTGGAAATGTGGCCTTCTATAAGGTTTGATTTCAATGCTTTTGCATTTGATTCCAAAGGGACACCTAATAATGCCTTTTGGAACTGTAGCTTTGTGTAAGAATTGCAATGCTTTTGCATTTTACTCGGGAGGGACACCTAGTAACAACTAGTAGAACTGCAGCTTCATGTAAGAATGTTATTGCCTTTGCATTTTACTTGAGAAGGACGGCTAGAGGATCTGCAGCTTCATGTAAGAATTTCAATGCTTTTGCATTTGACTCAAGAGGGACACCCAGTAATAACTTTTTGAACTGTAGCTTTGTGTACGAATGTCAGTGCATTTGCATTTGACAACAGTGGGACTCCTAGTTAGGGCTTGTGGTACTGCAGCTTTATTAAAGAATATCAATGCGGATGCATTTGACTCAGGAGTAAGTTCTAATTACACCTTGAGGTCCTGAAGCTCTGGGAACGAATTCTGAAGATTTAGCATCTGACTCCAGAGGGAGCTCTGGTAACAACTTGAGGAATTGCAGGATAGTGGGTGTTTGTGTGCATATTGTCCCTTCACCAAATATCTTTACCTCTTGGCTTGCATTTTGCTTCTTCCTACAAGACAGTGGGTATTTTACTGGGACATACATATAGTGCCACTCAACAAACAGCAATGTGGTTGAAGATATTTGACTTTACCAGTGACTACTAGCACCTATATATAATATCTTGGCTTCCCTGCCTGTCCCTCTGCTGTGCTATCTTCTATTTCCTACTCTCTGTAAAAATCATTGTATTGCCAAGTGCATCTGTCTAGGTGTTGAATCATATTCACTAACTGCAACATGACAGATATGTTGTACTTACCTGACTTTGAGCAAATCAATTTTAGCAGATCAGCTGTCTGCCTGAAAACTGACTGAAAAATAGTGAAAAAGATTGTTATACACAACAGTGTCACCTTACGGTTATTTCACTTTTTGTGGCACACAGTTGTCTCCATTGAATCTTGGCTGTTGTGAAATATGGAGTAAATTTGGCATTAGCTGTAGCTTTTTGCTGACTATGCATCCTGAGGTTAGACTCTATACATTTCGACCTTTGCTGAGTGTCTCCCCTTTTATATATAAACAAAAAAGAGAGTAAGGGATTTTATTCACATTGGTGAATGGAGAATACTCTCAGTCCCCTGGACTAAATATAAAAAACATGAGAGGAGTACCACCACGAAGAACTAAGCAAGAGTTCTGAGTGGGATGTCTATGAAAAAAGAAAATTCTTTTATAAAAACCCCTCACTCACCAACCTGGTTGGTGACATGCTTCATCATTGGGGTCCATCCTGACCACCGAGTGCCATCAGGGTGTGCTTCGACACCTGAACTACAGCGGAGCTGGTATTTGTGCAAGTGGTGCGAAAAGTGATGTTAAAAATTGTCCTGGTATGACTTGTGTGAAAACGATTTTATTCAGAAGCTACTGGACAATATTAAAAGAATGTGTAGATACATAGGTTTATTATGACCGTGTGTATCTCTATGTGATTGGTCTACATGTTTCAACCTGTGGGTGGCATTTACCAGGTTTTCGTCAGGACCAAAGGAAAGTGGGTGGTTTGCACACACTAACGCGCAGCCAGTCCTAAATTCCTAGAACCTACTGCCAAAAATCTGAAGTAGGTAAAAACCTCAAACCTACAATGGGTGAGGAAAAAAGCAAAAGACTCCTATTCTGGGTCTTAAGGCTTCACAGGGGCAGAGGGAAGGCTAGTCCCCCCTATACGCCTCTCAATGCCGTCCCAAGCGGGGACGGCAATGAGAGGCGTGTAGGTGAACGGCCCACAAACCTCAGTCAAACTATTATGTACCTTGGCTGAGACTAGCCTTCCCTCTGCCCCTGTGAAGCCTTAAGACCCAGAATAGGAGTCTTTTGCTTTTTTCCTCACCCATTGTAGGTTTGAGGTTTTTACCTACTACAGATTTTTGGCAGTAGGTTCTAGGAATTTAGGACTGGCTGCGCGTTAGTGTGTGCAGACCACCCACTTTCCTTTGGTCCTGACGAAAACCTGGTAATTGCCACCCACAGGTTGAAACATGTAGACCAATCACATAGAGATACACATGGTCATAATAAACCTTCTATGTATCTACACATTCTTTTAATATTGTCCAGTAGCTTCTGAATAAAATCGTTTTCACACATGTCATACCAGGACAATTTTTAACATCACTTTTTCGCACCACTTGCACAAATACCAGCTCCACTGTAGTTCAGGTGTCGAAGCACACCCTGATGGCACTCGGCTGTCAGGGTGGACCCCAATGATGAAGCATGTCACCAACCAGGCTGGTGAGTGAGGGGTTTTTATAAAAGAATTTTCTTTTTTCATAGACATCCCACTCAGAACTCTTGCTTAGTTCTTCGTGGTGGTACTCCTCTCATGTTTTTTGATGTCTCCCCTTTTACTCATCACTTGAGGTACCTCTTAGTGGTGGCAATGAAAGTCTCCGAAAAAGTGGAAAAAGATTTGAAGAAAAGGGGCATCCCAGTCTAGAATCACTATTATTCTACAGCTTTTCTGGCAGCTGCTCATTTATCTAGATAGGGCCAGCTAAAGATATCTACAAGTTAACAGCAAAGAAAGTATGTGTCTTATCGCCATGTGGACCAGAACAATTCAGGATAATCAACGGACTGATTATCCTGAATTGTCCCAACCAAGAAAAGACCATGAGTGTATCGATATGGGAAGTTGCATCTCTGCGCTAAATAAACACATGCTGCAGTTGTGACAGAAAACGTTGCCGCCTCGGAAAGTCTCTTAGACAAAGATTTAGTATATTGCTTGTTGTTTCCTTTAAAAAGGATCATAAGGTGATTTTATTCTGTGACATATTTGATAGAAAATGAGCAGTTTTGGTATTGGCCTTTTTGATAAACAGCCCTTTATCAGATCTCAAAATATCGCCTCGCGGTGGCCATTTGATTGAGCCCTTTCAGGTCTGCTGTTTTTTCCTCACTAACTTGTGAAAACAGGGAATGAGCTCTTATCGAGAATTACTTTCACATGAACAATCTGTAAAACATGTACACGACCTCTCAAATATTTCTTTGGTTTCCATACATTTAAGGGATTTGAAAACAGAAAACAATACCAGTATCCTGACCCTAATGTGACAGAACATAGCTTTTTATTAATCTTACTACAAAACGCATTGATTTCGCTAGCGATATAACTGACATACTTGCTAATAAATTAAAACTTCCAATCACTGATTCACTGGGGGATGTCTGGTTGACGGGGTATTGGTGATTTGCTATCGATCCAAAGGATTGGTTCAATAAAAGCTTATCAATGCAGGATGATTATGCATGTGTAATTGAGGAAAGACTGATCTTCTGTTGCTATTCTTGTCCATGCATCTTGAAGGCCTGGGGTTTATTGTATACTCAACTCTGATCTCTAATAGGTGTTATTTGCTCTACCTATGTTGAGGGTAAGTATCCCACAAGGTTTAGACATCAGGATTTTGGAATTCCTATCATCCAACGCCCAGGACATATTGTTTGGAGGTAAAGGACAACACATTTTCGTGTTTCGTGTTTATTTTGGTTATTAGACAAGCCAGCCCAAACAGGGCCGGATTGGGAACCAAAACCGGCAATGGCAAAGTGCTTTGTTACAGGGCCGATTTTGCTGCAAAAACGGCCCTCTAACAAAAACAGGCCCCCCACCCGTGCGGCGGACCGGGGGATTGCCCGGTGCCTGCTACGGCCAGTCCGGCCCTGGACCCAAACCACTGCAGCACAAACCCTTTGGTTGCCATTTTCTATTAAACACAGTAACGATCTGTGAAGGAGTTGGTCAAACATACATGTGATCCATTAATGTAAGAAACCTTTACTATTAAGGTGAGTGCTCCAAAGAAATCCAGTGATCTATAATCTCAGCTTGCATCAGTATAAACCACCCCCAGTATAAAATGTTGTACACGTTTGCAAAATTTGATGCTACTTATGCTCTCAGATTGCTCACTAATTATATGCAAATACATTCAGAAACATGAAAGCAAGATTGAGGGTAGCTTTCAAAATAAAATGTACACAAAAAAATGCAACTTGTAAACCGTTTTGTAAATTATAGTGCAACATTAAATAAAATGACGGAGGTATCGTTTAGTGAAATTAGTTCAATGCGTGCCTGTGTGAAAAAAAGTAACTTCAATGTATTGAGGAAAAAGGGTTCAGGCAGATCAGGTCGTTTACCCCTTTTCTAGGTTTGCCCGGCGTTAGCCGCTTCTCACCCAACTCACGATTACCCAAATAAAGAGGCAGGCGCTGGAGACTGGAAGGCAGGAAACAGGAGTTTATTTCCGACGGAACAGAACACGTCAAATCAGACAACAGGGTATCTTCTCGAGGTGCTCTCCCGACATCTCTGAGGCCTGGCCTCTTATACACTGGTTTATTACTTTATTACATGCAACACATTCTTAGTAATGCTTTGAAGTCCGGAGAAAGGCGTCTTTGGAATCCCCGGTTCAGGTCCGCTCCCACACATATCTACCATAGGAGTCCCCACCCCTAATCTCAGCATGCTGGCTATCGCACAGCTGGGTATTCCGCTGGGAACAGAAATGCGGGTAATCGATCGGTTCTAGGGGTGTGAGGGCATTGATTAATCCCCACTCCTTTGAAGTGAGGCGAGGTCCTACTGTAGATGCAATAAACCGCATCTGTTGGGCTAAGTGAGGGCCTGGGGTCGGGCCGAACAATCGGGCAAGGAGGAAGAGGTTATCAAAGGGGCCTGTTTCATGAATGAGATGAAAGGGTGTGAGGGGGTTCAGCGCGGGATGTGGCTCGGAGGCAGGGTCACGCTGGAGGTGCGTTTAGGGCCAAGCAGGAGAGGCCGGGGCTGTCGAAGAGGGGGGGTGTGCTTGCGAAGCCGGGGTGTGAGGGGGTGAGACGCGCTGGCTATCGGCAGTGGGCAGAGGGGTCATGGCATTCAAAATGGCTGCTGCTTACGCGCAAGCATGGATCCGAAAGGGGACAAGATGGCGCCGATAATGTTTACGCTACAATATAGATTTTAACAGTCCTCCCTTTTTAACATATCTAGCCAGCTTGTCAATTTACGTCAATCCCCATTATATTTCTTATTTCGAGGTCATACAATGCTTTCATGTGTTCAGTTTTGAAGTCCGAAGTCTTAGGGCACATGCAGTTAGCAATGAGCGAACACAGAGGTGGCAAACATTGAATACCTAGGCAACACCCACACAATATTACGACCGGTATCAATATAAATGTGAATAACCTCCATCCCCAGTCCTTCAAGGTGCCCCAAAACCAGCTTCCAAGCGACCATCCTTCCTGTTCCTGGTGAACCTCTGAGGAAAGTCTGTGGAGGTGTTCGATTGCTTTGTAGACTGAGGGCGAGTTATCTGGCACGTAGGTGCAACAGCTGGACCCAATGATGCGGCATGCTCCTCCTCGGTCAGCTAGAACCACATCTAGAACAAGGCGGTTCTGAAGAGCCACCAGGCGGACTGCCTGAAGTTCGGCCGTATTGTTAGTGAGGATGCCAGCCGTGATGTTCATGGTTGTTTCTACTGCCTGGGTCAGGTGGCGGATGGCGCGGCTGTTTGCCATTGGGCCCCACAGAGGAACCAGTCCTTTCACTGCATCCAAGAACTGTGCTCCAGTGGAGTCGGCTTGTTCAATGTCTTTTGCGCGCTTCTGTCTGTGGTGGTTTGCTGGGGCCACGTACGTTGGAGGGAGGACGAAGGCGACGTAGCAGGTACCCCCCCAACTTTTTGGAAGCCAAGTGTAAGCTTTGGTGCCGCAAACAAAGTACATATTCGGGGAAGCAACAAAGGAGGGGGGATCGATGGCGTCCAATGTTCTGGTGATGTGGCAGGAGTTGTGACCCACCGGCTGTGTTCCCAGGCCTTCGAGGCACACGAGGCCCGTGACATTGATAACAGACAGAGCTACCGTCAGAGTGGCAGCAGTCCGTTTCCGTAAGTAGGAGAAGGTGGGTCTGGCTGGATTATGGAACACCTGCATTTCGACTCGTTCCTTAGCAGGGATGTCCATCTGGAAGGAGGAGCCAGAGGTCAAAGGACAAAAGGGAGCAGAAGTCCTTCCGGTTTTGTTCAGCCAGAACCCGTGGTAGAAGTGCGACACTGTCTGACCAGAAGTGGCGTTGTCTCTGTAGCTCTCTTGCAAGAGGGTCAACCAGGCAAGGCAAGAACCGTGAACTGAGAAAGGGGAAGGGATGAAAGGGATGGAGTGTCCGGTGGCATGCGGGAGCAACCCGCAGATCCAGCAGTTTGTGGCGTTGGCGGCAAGGTTGTGTTGGTGCAACAGTTGCACGAAGGAATTGTTGCAGAACTCCTTACGCCTTTCTCGGAGCTGAGGCGAAAGGGAGATCAGGTGATGCTCCTTCGTAGTAGTTGGCTGTGCAGTGGTCAGCAATATCCGATGAGCGGGTGCGCTCTCTTCCACGATCCAGAAAGAAGTCATGAGGAGGAGGCAAAAGAGGAGGACAATGAAAAGAACAATTGTCTTCGATTTGTGTATACCGTCAGTCTTTGGATTCCGATAACGGGTATTTCCTGTTGCTTCCGTTGTCTTCTTATCTGGCGCTTCCATCATCTTCAAGGTGCTCGGTAGTGGGCAGAACCGCTGACTTCGTTTAGCCTCTCTTCGGGTAACCCTTGGTTGTGTTTAGGCTACCGTTCTGAGATTCAACTTAGTCTGTGGTCTACTTAGCCGAAGCTCCCTCCTTTCGACGCAGGAAATACCCTTCCCTGGATGGTACAGTGGGATCAGGGAATTTTGCAGGTTCGAGTGCCTCGATATCAGGATAACAGTTCAATGATGGCCGGTCTTTGTCCAGCAGTTCTTCTTGGGTGCTGACGTTTTCTGTTGTGGTCAGGGTCGAGGAGACCTTCTTACAGTGGTGCGCGTGTAGCCAGTGTCGCTTCCCCTCCACTCGAAGAGCCGTTCGGGTGGTAATCAGTACTTGCCAGGGGCCCGTCCACCGGGGTTCCAGACTCTTTGTCCGTTGGAAATTCCGGATCAGCACATAATCTCCCGGTTGGATATCGTGACCCGGACCCCTGGAAGCATCGGGGATGGCCTGCTGCACCTGCTGATGAATGATAGACAATGTTTTAGTCAATTTGCACAAGTAATCAGACAGTAGGACGTCCGGGACGTCGTGAATGGAGGTCTGTTTAGGGGCAGTCCAGAGGTTCATCGGTCGCCCAAATACAACCTCGTAGGGGGTCAAATGGTGCTTAGTGGGAGTGGAGCGCATCGATAGCAACGCCAGTGGGAGGGCATCTGGCCATTTAAGTCCCGTGGTGGCCACTATCTTTGACAGTTTTAGTTTCAGTGTGGCGTTGTGTCGCTCAACTAAGCCAGCAGATTGGGGGTGAAAAACTGCATGAAACCTCTGTTTTACACCCAACCCCTTCAAGATTAGTTGGATAACTTCAGCTATGAAGTGGGGGCCGTTGTCGCTCCATAGAATTCGACAAAGACCGTAGCGAGGGAAAAACTCCTTCAGCAGTACCTTGGCAGTGGTCATGGCAGTGTTATCACGGGTTGGATAGGCTTCTACCCATTTGCTGAAAGCACACACAATGACCAATACATACTTCAGGCTTTGGCATCTTTCTAGTTGGATGTAGTCCATCTGGAGGACCTCAAAAGGATGGTCGGGGACCCCAAACCCTCCCCGGGGTACCACAGTTCCTTTCCCAGGGTTGTGTTGCAAACAGATAAGGCATTGCTGGACCAGGCGTCTGGCTGAGTCGGGAATCTTGTCGTGGTGCCAAACCCTGGAGTTGAGTTCGATCATGGGGGCAGATCCTATGTGTGCGGGGGAGTGTGCCATAGTCAGTATGGGGATCAAGTATGAATTGGGTAGCAACCATTTGTTGGTGTCCTTTGTCCGCCAGCACCCTTCCTCATCTTTCAATCCCACCCGTGCCCATTCAGTCAATTCGTGTGGTGAGCTGGCCATCTGGATGTCCCTAATCGTTTCCCTAACGTCAGTCCATTTTTCTGCTTGTGACCTGGTCACATACACACGTGTCGTTGTCCTATTCTCAGCTGTGGTTCGGGCAGTGATGTCGGCCAGTGCGTTTCCCTGTCCGACTAAGTCTGTCACCTTCTTGTGTGCCTGACATTTGATTACCGCTAATCGTTTGGGAAGGAGAACTGCTTCAATCAGGGCGGAGACTAAATCTCCGTGGAGGATGGGCGTGCCGTGGGAAGTCAGGAATCCCCTCTCCCTCCATAAGAGTCCAAAATGGTGAACCACTCCGAAGGCGTACTGGCTGTCCGTGTAAATGTTTGCAGTAGTCCCTGTCGCTGTAATACATGCTCGTGTGAGGGCAATCAGCTCTGCCGCCTGTGCGGATCGCTGCGCGATGCGGGCAGTTTCAACTACGGTTTGGGCTGTGGTAACTGCATAGGCAGCTGAGGTGGTGCTGTCGGGGAGTTTTATGCAAGAACCGTCTACCCATAGCTCTCCGTCAGGGTCCATGAAGGCGGTGTCTCGGAGGTCAACTCTACTCCTAGTTTGTTCGTCTGTGAGGGTCACACAGTCATGTATAGGGGGGACGTTCGGGTCGTTTTCGGGCAGGGGCAACAAAGTGGCTGGGTTCAGTGTGGTGCATCTTTTCAGCGTGATGTGGGGTGCAAGCAGAGTCAGTTCATATCCAGTCAGTCGGGCGCTAGTCAGGTGTTGCGTCTTAGTCTGGTTCAAGAGGGTGTCAACAGCGTGGGGTACTAACACCGTGAGTGAATTCGAGAGTACGATCCCCTCACTTTGCCTGATAGAGACAGCAGCGGCAGCTACGGCTCGAAGGCAGGCGGGCAAGGCTCTCGCTACGGGGTCAAGGGTGGCAGAGAAATAGGCACATGGTCGTTGCTTGGGGCCAATGGTTTGAGTCAGGACAGACAAAGCGCACCCCTCCCTTTCGTGAGTGTAGAGGGAGAAGGGCTTTGTGTAATCGGGGGTTCCTAGGACCGGTGCAGAACAAAGGGCATCTCGAAGTTCTTTGAAGGACGATTGGCATTCGGGGGTCCAAGGGAGTGGGAAGGGGACATCTTTTTCTAGTAGGGAAAGTAGCGGCTTTACAATGAGGCTGAAATTTGGCAACCACTGCCGGCAGAAGGAGGTGAGGCCTACCAGGGAGCGGACTTGTTTCTGGGTCTTTGGGACGGGGGTTTCCAGAATGGCCTGAATCCGATCGGGTGTAAGCTTTCTCCCGTCTTTGGACAAGAGGTGGCCTAGGTAGGTGACCTGGGGTTGGCAGAATTGCAATTTCTTTTTGGAGACCTTGTGGCCGTTTTCCGCGAGGAAGTGCAGGAGTTGGAGAGTGGCGGTGATTGCAAGTGGAGTGGTGTCGGCCGCCAAAAGGATGTCATCGACGTACTGTATCAACACCACTCCCTCCGGTAGCTGAACGGCGTCCAGCTGTCTCTTGAGGGCCTGGCTATAGATGCTGGGACTTTCTGTGTAGCCTTGGGGAGCTCTACAAAATCTATATGAGCGTGATTTTAACGTGAAGCCGAAAAGGTAGCGACTGTCCGGGTGGATGGGGATGGAGAATAAAGCGTTTTTGAGGTCAATTACAGTGAAGGAGGTGGCTGTGGAAGGAATCAGGGTCAGGATGGTGGCGATATCTGAGACTACAGGGTACTGGGGTACAACTACCTTGTTGACCTCTCGAAGGTCGATGATGAAGCGGTACGCTTTCTCATCTCCCTCGCCCTGCTTTTTCACAATGGGTAGGATGGGGCTGTTGCAAATATTGCTGACTACTTCCTCTACCACTCCTGCCTCTACCAAGGACTGAATTATCATTACCAATGCCTTCTCTCCTTCGGGCGATATCCGATATTGTGGGAGTTTCGGGAGTATCGCATCTTGGCGGACAGTTATGCGCACAGGATCGATCATCATTCGTCCTACATCAGCGTCCGTTTTAGCCCACAGATACAGAGGTAGAGAGTCAAGTAAGGATGCGTCAGCGTCTGAGATGGAAGACATGTGTAGTGCATGATGAGGTCTGAGCAGGGTCGGGTTATCGTACAGGATGACCCGAACCCCGTCCTGTGAACACCTGATAGTAGCTCGGAAATGCTTTAGTAAATCAAGACCCATAATGGCATCGGGGGTGTTGGAGGAAAGCAGAAACGTCGTGTCAGTGGGGTTACTGTCCAAGTCGAAGGAAACCGGTGCTGATAAAGGGTTAGTGGAGGGCGTTCCATCAAAGCCTATTGATGTTATGTGTGAGCCAGACAAGGGTGCCCTTGGAATCAGTCGTTTAGATAACGCACTACGTGTCGCGCCAGTGTCTACCAGAAATGGAGACTTCGTACCTAGGACCTTAGCGGTGACGTAAGGACCTTGCTGGTCAACATAGAGCTCGACTGGATCCCTTCCTTGCCCTTGGCAGCCCTATGCAAAGTCGCGAGTGTTGTCGCAGTCAGACTGTTGGCACCGGTTCTGTCGGGGGCGGTCAAATGTGTTCGGTCTGCCAGGTCTGTCATTGTTGGTGTCGTGGGTGTGCCCTCGCCCCTGCCCTCTAGTTTTGGGGCCATTTGCCATGTCTCTTGTCTCTTTATTTTTAAGCATTTCCAGGAGGACCGGGCATTGAGACTTCCAATGACCAAATCCTTTGCAAAACGCACCCTGGTTCTCATCGAGGTCTGTTCGTGGAGCGCCAGGTGTGGGTGTGCGGTCTCTAGGGGGTGCATTTGGTTGGTAGTTTCCTCTATACCGTTCCCTTCCTGTCGTCACTCCTTGTAATTGAGCAATCATCACTCGCTCTTTCAAGTCCTTTTTCTTTTTCTCAGTCGCCCTCTCGTTCTCGTTCTTTTGGTGTTCGTAATACTGAGCCATCTGAAGGATAGCTGCAGGTTTGGAGGCCCCCCACCTACTCTCGCTCGTCTGTAACTTTTGGGAGACCTCTTGCGATAGACCCTTCACGTAGTTTTGCACGAATAGGTGTTGTCCGGTTGCAGTGGTCATGTCTTGGCCACTGTAGTCGGAGAACACCGTTTCAAATCGGGAGAAGTATTCTGATACGTCTTCCTGGGGTTTCTGACGGCAAGCCGTGACTACCGACCAGTCTACCTTCTTCTCTGGGATCAATGTCTTTAGCTTCTGAACTATTTTGTCCGGGAGTTCCAGTATGTCTTTTACCGGTTTCTTTCCGGGCTCCTGTTGCCTATCTAGTTCACTGAGTTGATTCCAGGCATGTCCGAACAGATCTGTGTGGTCGGCTTTTCGGATTTGCTTCCACACATCAGCCGGCAGACATAACCCGAAAAACAAGTCAATGTCCGCTAGAGTCACTATGGTTGAGCCTAAGGCTGTACCTAGTTCGGTATAAAATGCTGTCGGATTCTTTCTTAAATCGGGTAGGGTTTGCCTAAAAGTTAAAATATCTTGCCGGTCCCATGGTTGATAAACCCAGTTGTACACAACCCTCCCCTTTGCATCTGCATGGTTGATATCGTCGTTCGTTCCCTGACCTCGTGGGGGAACCCAGTAAGGGGCGGCTTCTCTGATAGGCATCATGGTGTTGCCTACTTCTGATGAGGACCCAGTCGTTTCGGGAACTGTAATCTTAACTTCCGGTTTTTGTTCCGTGAGGTGGCGGAAAACCTCAAGCGTTTGCATGAAGAGGTCCGCCGCGTCACGGTCCGCCTCGTCCCCAATATCGACTTTTCTATATAACGCTGTCAGTTTAGTAGGCCCCCGATTCTGATACCTGTCCTCATATGCGTTCAGGGTGTGGTAACTAAACCGTACAATGAAATGCCGTCTGTGGCTGCCGGCATGCGAATTGTGCATATCCATCGTATATTCTTCGCTCTCCTTCCGTTCTACCAGTGCCTTTGCTATCTTGTCAATTCCCTCTCGCTCATCTTTGCTCAATCTATTCAGTCTACCCGGTGGCTGTTTGCTAGTCTTGTGTTCATCTGATGTCGTTACTAATGCTGCCTGAGCGGAGGCCGTGAGGGCTGGGGCACTAGCTTCAAGGTTATTCTCATTTGCACTCGGAGCTGGCAAGTGTTGTACTAGGGGTTGGGAGGGGGCATAAGGGGGGGGCATATAGATGACCGGAGGACTTAGCAGCAGTTCATCGTTCGCCCGTTGTTTGGAGGTCAGCTCAGGGTAGAGCGTAGAGGGGGTCCTAACAGGACACTGGCCTGTCGATTCAGATTCCTGTTTTTGTCTGGCTTTCTCCCTTTCTTTTATATCTTCTTCTAGTTTCTTAGCGGCCAGGTGGGCTGCCTTTCGCAACTCTTTTCCTATTCTCGCTTCTTCTCTTTTCTTTCGGTGTTCTGCTTCTTTGCGCCACATGCCGAAACTATCAAGCATAGTGGGCGTGGTTTTATTGTTACAAAGGGCTGTTTCCAGCACGTTTATTTTTGTGTCATCGAAGGATCCCATCAGTGGCCACTGACTTTCCTGATCCTTTTTAGTATATTTATTCCATAACTTACTATAAGCTACGGCGACTAGTCCATATTTTAAAAACATATCCTTATTAGGGGTGCCCTCCAGAGGAGCCGGATGATCCACCTCTAATAAGCGGTCCGGGCTGAACCAACTACTGACCAATGGGGAGAAGATAGGCATGACGGGTTACAACGGGGACAAAAGTCTGCACTACCTATCCTTCACTACTTCGCGAAGACTAGACAGAATATTTCTATTCTACAGTATTCGAAAATAGGGAATACCCAAAGAGAGAACCAATATCGAACAATTAATGTCCGTTCAATCAAACAATCAGTGGCGAGAAAGAAATAGGCACGACGGGTTACAAAAGGGGGCAAAAGCCTGCGTTACCTATTCTTCACTATCTGCAAAGGAGGACAGAATACTCTTACCCTTCCCCGTTTGTAGACAGAGAATTCTCGAGAAAGAAACAATCCTCGAACAAACAATGTTCGGGCAAGCAATCAATCAGTGGGGGAGAAAAGATAGGCACGACGGATTACAACGGGGGCAAAAGCCTGCGTTACCTACCCTTCACTGCATGCAAAGGAAGAGAGAATACTTTTATCCCTCTCAGTTTGCAGACAGAGAATCTCCAAGAGAACCAATATTTCGGAGAGCAATACTAGTATTTTCCAATCAAACAATCAAATATTTCCTAGTTTGTCGTGTTACACGACCTTACCCGGACCGTATGGACAGTTTCTCGTCTTCCGCTTCCAGCACCCGATCGTCCTCTATTCTCTGTAATTGCTGTGGCACTCCTGATGGTTCCCAGTCAGGACCGTAGATCACTCGAGAGAGGTCTGTTCGGAACCAGTGAAGTTCGGATGATCGGCTGCCAGACGAGGGTCTATCGGGCAGGAGCTCTTCCCGATCGTTGCAGTCGTTCACTCCGTCGTCGGGACCTCTCCCACTGGATCCACGTGTCGCTGATGGGCCCCACGTTTGGGACGCCAATTGAGGAAAAAGGGTTCAGGCAGATCAGGTCGTTTACCCCTTTTCTAGGTTTGCCCGGCGTTAGCCGCTTCTCACCCAACTCACGATTACCCAAATAAAGAGGCAGGCGCTGGAGACTGGAAGGCAGGAAACAGGAGTTTATTTCCGACGGAACAGAACACGTCAAATCAGACAACAGGGTATCTTCTCGAGGTGCTCTCCCGACATCTCTGAGGCCTGGCCTCTTATACACTGGTTTATTACTTTATTACATGCAACACATTCTTAGTAATGCTTTGAAGTCCGGAGAAAGGCGTCTTTGGAATCCCCGGTTCAGGTCCGCTCCCACACATATCTACCGTAGGAGTCCCCACCCCTAATCTCAGCATGCTGGCTATCGCACAGCTGGGTATTCCGCTGGGAACAGAAATGCGGGTAATCGATCGGTTCTAGGGGTGTGAGGGCATTGATTAATCCCCGCTCCTTTGAAGTGAGGCGAGGTCCTACTGTAGATGCAATAAACCGCATCTGTTGGGCTAAGTGAGGGCCTGGGGTCGGGCCGAACAATCGGGCAAGGAGGAAGAGGTTATCAAAGGGGCCTGTTTCATGAATGAGATTAAAGGGTGTGAGGGGGTTCAGCGCGGGATGCGGCTCGGAGGCAGGGTCACGCTGGAGGTGCGTTTAGGGCCAAGCAGGAGAGGCCGGGGCTGTCGAAGAGGGGGGGTGTGCTTGCGAAGCCGGGGTGTGAGGGGGTGAGACGCGCTGGCTATCGGCAGTGGGCAGAGGGGTCATGGCATTCAAAATGGCTGCTGCTTACGCGCAAGCATGGATCCGAAAGGGGACAAGATGGCGCCGATAATGTTTACGCTACAATCTAGATTTTAACAGTACCCGCAGGCATACCTCTTCCCATTAGTGCACATTTATGGCTTCAGGAATATACAAGACTTTATGGAAGTAGTGCTGGAAAACCTACTCCTAGCAAACTTTGATTATATCCATTTTCGCTTGTGCAGATGTGCACAAGTATATTTGCTCATGTAAAAATATGAGCAACTGCAAATTTACTTTCCCTACACCCCTCTTTTCCCACCATCAAATACAATTTACTCCTTTCTTTATTAGGAGTGAATTTCCAACCTTTCCAGTGTGGGAAGAGATCACAGAGTAGTTGATGAATACGGTTAAACATGTAAGTTTGGAGGTTTGCATAAACACTCAGGGCATTTCAACCCTGGAACTGCCACTTGCTGCCTATTTCCAGCTCCTGTATTGCCCCAATTGCGGCATTCACTGTACTGACTGGCTAGCAAATCTACAACTCTGTAAACACTAGTACTGTACATTAACAATACTTCACTACTATGTAATTATGAGTTGATATTTATGGAATGGGGAATAACCGCGCCGTTTTTCTTGGCGGAATTAGGCACAGTATTCACCTGTCTGTGGTTACCATCCTTCACATTTAGCACCAACTGTAGGCAAGTTGTAAAAATGAGTGGGGCCTGCTTTGGAGCAAGGGGGAAGATGGTGTGGAGAGTGGGATAGGGCAGGGGAGACTGTAGTCTGGCATGGGGTGCATTACATGCCCCGTGTGCCACAACCGAGAGTTCGGTAGGGGTTGGAAAAGAAGTCCAGGCTGCAGGGTGTCTGGTTCCTAGAGTGATTTATAAATGGCCAGTAAACAAGGGCTCATTATTCTCGCACTTGGTAAATCTGGGTGCAGGAACAGGCCACTTATGATTGAGCAGAGCAGAATTTCATACAGGACTTCTACTAAACTCATAATTGAGTCCCATAAAGATTTATAGAAAGATGCCAAAATCAGCATCTTGCTGGAATACAAACTTTGATTTAATGTGAGCCATGGAAAAATCATAGAAGGTATTATCAGAGCTTTTATATAATGAAAACACTGTCATAATCTTCACCTCTCTGCATGGCAAGAAAAGGAACATGCACATGTGTTTACAGGACAAGTAGATTTCAGAAGTATCCCATCCTTTGGACAATTAGATATTTTACAAAATTCCACATCCCTGCACCTTTACAAACCACACTTAAAATACAGACTGTGTCCCATATTCATTTTGCATAACAGTGCTTGAAAGCTCTGTTTGTTTTGATTTTCTTATTTATTTTTTGCAACAGTTCTATATTAAAAAGAGGGAGTGAGCAATACACACATTTAAACTGAATGGCAATCTAAACGGAGTGAGAAAAGAGGAGAGGGAAAAGTGGGAAATTGGAGAGGACTGCCCAGAGAGAAAGGATATGGGGGAAGAGGGAAAAGTCAACAATAAACTCAGTGCACAACAATAGGTGTTATTAGCAAAAGTTACCTGACACGGTATAGGATATGTTGGCAGTATGAACAGAGTATTTCAAAAGCACACAGGATGAAGTAGTAAACTAAGGAAAATACAAATTCATATAAAGAAGATACAAAAACCATTCTATATCTTTCAGACTAACAGTAGGCATCGTGTAGATTAATACATATAGAATGGGAGAAAACACACATAGTACTACCAAATGTCAATTACCTTATAAATGATGCAGTTATAGAAGGCTGTTCTAGCTAGTTCAATTAAACCACTCCTATGATTTGGGCACATATGTTTCTCTCCAATTCATGAGAATACATATTTTAGCAGCTGCAAGACTAGCTACTTGTGAGAACATACCCTGAGGCGTGGACCATTGCGCACATCTTGTAAAAGTGCTAGCTGTACAACTAGGGGAGTATGAATGGTGCACAAGCTTGGTATTTATAATCATATATTCACCCGGTATTGTTCTATCTTGGTACATTCCCATAACCTATAATGAATGTCACATGGTGTGGAATTACATGTCTAGTAGAATTAAGCCTGCTCTAAGGAGGGAAAGGGTGAGCAATGCTAGAAATGAAGAATTGAAGAATTTTAAAGTATGAGAATTTCATCTTAAATTTCCTCAAAATATACACATTTTTATATTAGAAGGGCAGACACACTTTGTGGAATGGAGTTTCGATTAGTAAAGGTTCACTTAATTCAAATAAAAAAGAAATGGATTTTGATATTGTTTTTTTCTGTTTATGTTGGTGTAATGTGTTTGGTGGTCATTTTTTATTGGGTTTATGTGATGCTGCTATGTTTCCTTTTGTTGAGGTGCTGTGATTTTAAAGTTTTCTGTTTTTGTGTGGTTGGGTGTATTGCTTTTGTAATGTATTGTATTTCTGTGCTTTGGTGGGTTTCTTGTGTTGTGTTTGTGTGGGGATATTCTTTTTGTGGTATTATTTTGTTCTGAGGGCAACCTGTTAAAACTTTTCATGAGACGTTTTTTTCTGTAGTGGAGAGGAAACAATCTGACAAATTGAGAAATTAGACCCTTCCTTTTGTTCACTGTGCAAGAAATTTAAAAAAAAGAAAATTTAGTTGAACAGATTAGGCACACCCCAAATTGCAAGCAGTTTCATAAAATGGTGCCTTGTTTAATGGAGAACACTGATGAAACACTCAAAGCCCGTCCAACTGTGGTCCTTGTATTTAAAAATAAATGTGACCAATCTGCGTGGGATTTAAAACAAAATGGAATTGAATACTGTCACATTTCTTGCAGATCTTTCTATAGGCCCCAAATTTATTAATGAAATCAAAAAGTGTATTTCCTATAAAAATGCGAATTAACTATACCTCCACTCACTAATGGTGAATCAGTAATGTATAACCAGTAAATTCTTACTGTTATTAATTATTTTAGACATTGCTTTATTATCCAGAATCAGAGTTACATGCAGTGTGATGATGAGGCTATACTCGTTTTTATCAGAATAAGTTCTTTCTGTCTACTCCTACTTATGTTGTACCATAGATTGAGTTATATCTCGAGGATTTTGTTATTTGAACTAGACGATAACATCCTATTTATTTCTATGGGGTTTATTAGGCTTGATCCAAGAATTGCTGTAAAATCCAAACTTTCTTACATTGACTATTTATGACTAGTAGCATGGTTATTTGTGTCTGTTAGTGCTATGCTGTTATGAGATTAGCTCCGTACTAGCTAACGTGTATTAAGGTTTTCTTGTCAAAAATCATATTTTCTCAGTCATTTGTTTTGTCTTGCCTCACCTACTTGAATTTGTTTTGTGTTCTTTCAAGTGAAGTCCATTGAAACCTTAAAACATATACCATATCTGTCCTGACTCTTGACTGGTGTTCCTTATAGCCACCTTTAGAAAATTTTCTTCTGGTGTAATATAACATGGATAGACATGGTTTGTGCTAGGCAAGGGTCTATTACAGCGTTTCTTAATAATTTGACATCTGTGGACCCCCACTGAATCAGCACTGGAAGCCTGGCACCCCAGCCTAAGCACTCTGTATGATTTGAACCTCAAAACAATACAGAAAAGTACAGAAACAAGTAACAACCAAATTACACAAATTGCTAAATATATTATTTAAATCACAAACAGAAAGGTACACAAAAGTCAGACGTTTAATTTTAATGGGAAGGCTGAAGCTTTTCAATATTTACTTTCATTTCTAAAAGATGAAGTGAGATGCTAGACGTTAGTATATCACTTTGACTTTTTTCTCCTAATGCGTACTCTTTTTCTCAGTGCATACCAGCGCTTCGTCTGAGGCTACCAATTCACCATACTAGATTATGCTTCCTGAACGTGCGTTGCTTCCATGAATCCAGCTAAGGATACCAACTTAATGTTAAGTCTCCGATTTTGATCACTTTCAGATTTACTGATAGTTTTACATTTTTACATTTTTACATTTTGCTTTTTTATTCGTACATACTTTATTAATCTTCTATAATTATTTAATTTTCTCGGCAGTTGTAGACACTCTGAAGATTCATTGTAGACCCTTGGGATGCGCAGACTACGAGTTAAGAATCACTGGTGTAGTGTGCCAGTAGCAAGTACCTCTGCATTTGTAAATTAAGCTTATTACAATAGCAGCTAAATGCCACTTCTTCTTGGTTCTGATTGTAGCTTTTGTGAGCCCACCTAAGATTCCTTGACCTTGCAGTCCAGTAAATGCACTAGATTATGGCATGTCGAGTGAGACCGGCCTGTCTGAGAGTTGTGCCTCTTAAAGAAAGTTCCATCAGAAGTACGAGAAGGGCCCGAGTTATAATTAAGTACAGTTTGAGAGACATTTGATACAAATACTAGGATCTGACTTTGATTGAAAAGTATACAACATGTGGTAAAACTAGCATATGGTATCCCTATAAACATATATAGCTCTCTTTTAAAGATTTGCCAAGCAAGCAATAGCTATTTTTAGGCATGTATGAGGCATTCTTGGAATCACTCTTTCTGGTTACACACCTCTAGGTGTGTCTCCCAGTAGAGAGTGAGAAAGCTACACAGGAGGCGTGAGACATTTAGAGCAGGATGTTTTCAAAGTGCACTAAATCATAGAACAATTTCATGACTCATGATTACTTGACAGGCCACACTTACTGCCATATGGTAGAATAGTGTAAGAATTAGTGTACCTTGCATGTAAAAGTATTTAGCGAGAAACATGGTGGAATCTTTATTAGCTAGTGTGAATCTATTTACCAAAGCACTAATCATGAAACCTCATTTTCAATTAAAGATGATTCGTTCATTGTGATGAAATATTAGGGTTGCATCAGTAATTACCCCTGGTAGGAATGAAGCAATATCACTACAAGCCTCAGCATCAAACTGAGGATCACTGCACTTAAGGCAGGGACTCATCAAGAGCGGAGGTGTCCCAGAGCGAGGACAACCAACAGACACAGCCTAAGACCACAACTAGTGGTTAGAGATACAGAGTTCAGGGTGTAGATTTATAACACATTTTCTTCTAGCATGAAAAAACATCCATATTGATAAAAACCTGTTGTCAAATATTAACCAGCATTTAAAATTTGAATATGCTATATAGAGGCAGCCAAAAATTCCTAACCATTGCCAATCCTCATTATTTTGTGAGCTCATTGTCAAAAATGATATCCAGATCCTCCCTACACCTTAAAAAACAATTTGCGCCCCACCTGAGACTGACAGCCAAGCAAATTCGTAATCACTCCGCTCCCACAAAGGAGGAGCGAGGCCATCTCAGATGCAAACCTAAATAACCATGCCAGAAGCTTACCCTGTAGCACACCCTGGATTTCTTCTGCGAGATGAACCTGGGCGGCTGAACCAGGACTGGTCCTGTTGTGCAGACCCCTTTCCACAAGACAGAACGAAAAGTGGTATTTTCTAGGTCTCTTGGCGCCTCTCAGGAGAGAACCTTTATAGGTATCATTTTGTAGGCACTGGTCTTTTATCAGTTGGTTCTGGTTGCATGATTTGCACCCACTAGGGTCCTATACTCACATGTGTACTCCCCTATATAATCATTGACATCACAAACTCACACATATTCACACCCGCATTGGCTTCTTCATCCTCCATCTTCCTTTGGTAGTTTTTCTGCGTCGTACGGAACAGGACGGAACATTCCCAAATGGAGGAAGGTGCGCTCAGCGACTCGTAACGGAGGCAAGAAGGAGTAGCAATCGTCCCAGAGCCAATAGCGGGTAAAGTATGCCCTATGGCGGTATGTAAATTGTATGAGCCGAAGATGCGCTGCTATGGCCGCGCCGCATGGAGATTCAATAGCCTCCATCGAGTTGTCCTCGTCAAGTGAACCCAAGTCGTCTTGCCAAGCCTCCCTTGTTTTGTGAAGTGTATCATGACTGTTGATGACTAGGGTGCGGTAGAGAGCTGTGATTTTGTGTGCGCCCATCTCGCCTATGAACATCTTGGTCTCAATGGGCTAAAATCAGGAATAGTATCTTGTCACGAAAGATAGGGTGAGAAGGCATGTCGCAATTGAAGATATTTGTAAAATTAGGAGCGGGGCATTTGGAAGTTGGCCTGTAGTTGTTAAAATGACTTGAGAGTCTGGCCTGAAGAACATTGCAGACCGTTGAGATTCCGATAGCATCCCAGCCCGCAAACCCGGACAGCTCAAGCTGCTGTGGCAGGAGGCCATTATGCCAGAGGGGAGTCTCCTTAGAAAGTCTACCCCACCAACCGATCCTACGCAGAGTCTGCTGCCAAATCGCAAAAGCAGTCCGGGCGGCAGCTTGCCACGCGCTGCGTTAGAGTATAGTATTGTGTTTAGAGATTAAGGGTCCATCAGTCAGACGTTTAAGCGCATAGGCAGGGTGACCGGATCACCATACCACCAGTCCTTTAGGACAGGGAGGTGGGAAGCTGCATGGTAAAGCTGGACATCCGGGGCTGTGAGGTCCCTACAGCACTTGGATTGGAAACATGTTTGCAAGGCAACCCGCGCGGAGCCACCCCCCAGAGGAAATGGCTGAGAGCTGATTTCAGTTGTCGGAACCATGTGTGGGATATGGGTAGTTTTGGAGTTGGTAGAGTAGGCAAGGCTTCAAGACCATTTTGAAGATGGCAGATCTGCCGAATAACTTCAGTGTTATACACGACCAGGAGCTCACCTGTTGTCTAATTTGAGGCAGTTGGGAGGCCAGGTTTTTAGACCAGGAGTCCGGTTGAGACAACTGGAACACCCCAAGGTATTGCACAGTGGCCAGGGTGACGGACGCTGGGGATCATGGTTCGATCCCCGGCTCTGGCGGCAGGGGTCTGCCCAGCACCATGTGACTCTGGGAAATAGCTTGCTTAATCTTCCCGACGGCCCCAGCGTCTTGACACTTTCGGGTAATTGTTTGCGCTTTACAAATACTGGACATTTAAAGCCATCAGGCATAATCGTGACTTGTTGCTTCTAAGTCCCAAGCTGGTCGCTCCCACGCAGAGGCCATAAATAGGACATGTGAGCGTTCATATAGAGGCCGGAATTTTTGCCAAAGAGGCCGGGGGCAGACCTTTTCGGGCGTGTGAAGAAGAATAGGACGTCGTCAGCATATAGCGCTATACGATCGGAGACCACGCGTGACCACTCAAAGCCGTGCACCTGGGCATCGATTCGCTCCCAAGCCGCAAGCGGCTCAATGGCAACTGCGAACAAGGAGGGAGACAGAGGGCAACCATGTCTGCTACCACGCCCAATATGTAGAGGACGCAAGGTGGAATCAATAATTCGCACCGAGGCAGTGATGTCAGTTTACAGGAGACGTATGTATTGAAGACGTCTGGGGCCTATGTTTAGGCGGTTAAGGAGTGCAAACAGAAATGTCCAACTGAGGAAATCAAAGGCCTTCCTAGTTCCTTCTTTAGCACAACTCTCAATGGAGAGCAAACTAAATCTCCAAAGGTTCTGCAACGAAAGGACACACCACCCTACCAAGGACCCTCTCCTTCTTAGTCTTCCTCTTCGCTACCCCACTATTCACCAAGGAGGACTGCTCATTCTTACTTCTGGCACCCAATACTTCTCTGTACACCAGATCCTGAAGCCAAATTAAAAGCCATAGTTGAGCTGCTATGCCACCTGGGTGTTAGGATAATGGTTCAACCAAGGAGTCATTGTCTGTAAATCGGCCAGCAAAGGAGCCTTGGCTAGCAGCCGCCCAGGGTCTTTACTTTTAAGATACCTTGCCTTTTTTAAAACAGGTGGGCCAGTAGGCCACAGAAGGAGCACTTGTGCTTAAACCACTGGATGGATGCATGAATTTTTATAGAAAGCCCAATAAGCCCCTTTTTTCTCTCCATGGCCTTTGACAGCTGAAAGGAATGGCTACCTGCCCCGTCTCCCTTAAGCTTCATGCATCACAACCAGGCATTTACATTGGTTTGGCACCAAAACATATTGGGTTTAAAAAATCATCCTCTATAAAGTCCTATGATAGTCCATACAACAGTTCATTCCAGACTCTTCCTGTGCAGTAACAATTCTGTTCTGGTACAAGGATAGCTGGTCCCAAATATGAGGCTTTTCCCAGCAAAATAGACTTGTAAATGGTGACGCCCTTTACCAAATTAGTGAACTTCTCCTCCACCTTGGACCTACACTGCTTATGAGAAGATGTCATTTTGTTCACCTTCTTCAGTAATTAGAGTTTCATTATCAGGTCGAATATTTCAACAAGGGCACCTTTCTGAATCTTTTCTCAAACCTCCTCAACTGGGCAGTGGTAGATAAAAGAGGACTTAACAGCTGCATTGAAGGGAGCGTTTCCTCTCCTTTCTTATTAAGGTCATTGTCTCCAGACATGTGCTCTACGAGGAGAACCACAGACTTCTAGAATTAACCTGTTAACCTGCTAGAAAACAGTCTTTGAGGCAGTGGCTGACTAAACCCAGCAAACTACCAGGCTGGCCTTGTAACCCACTAGAAGGAATCCCCTGCTCTGAAGTCTGACTACCTGGTAAACGGACAGGTTTTCTATCACCCCACTAGAAGGAAGCCACTAAGCTAGCAGCTGGCTGCTAGGCAAACTATTTGCTGGAAGCTGGCTCATCATCTGGGATATTGAGGGCCCCGAACTCTGACCTTACACACCTTTTAAAGCAACCAAGTTCTTTGCTGTATCCAAGTTGACCTCATTAGAACCAAAAACAGCGGACTCGCTGCCTACTGCAGCAGACAGACGGCTCAGTATATATAGCAAAGGTGACTCATGGCCCAGACGTACTACTAAGTCAGGCTGGCCAATTTAACCCTCCTCTGCCTGGCCCACAGCCACTGGAGTGGCTACTGCATGCCTTATAATAGGATTCCAACTTCTTGCAATCTGGTGCCATAGGAGCAGGCGGTGACAGATTAACCTGTCATGGGGCAATACACTAAATGGGCCTGAAAGTTACCAGACTGCGGTCACAAACAGTGGAGTACTCCATCTTCCAACCCCACCCAGCACCCAAACCTTTGAAAGAACCAGTCTTCTTAACCCTCTTGGGAACAGGTTAGAAGGTCACCTTGGGTTAGACACTTGACCTTCTGTGGCATTCCTCGCTCCTGTTTGAGGCCTCTATCTGTGTAAGGCACTCCCTACAAAAGATGGGTGCAGAAACAGGAGCAACTCATCAATGGCATCGAACCTCCCCATGAGATTAGACGTATTGTCCTGACTGCAGAAGTACTTTCCTGACCCTTGTCCCTACCTTGTAAAGTTTGGTTGGGTACAGCCACAGCACCTCCGCTCAGCCCTGCTCCACCACCCCACGGAAGACACTTTTTACGGCCCCTTTACTGCTGGCCTAGTGAAGCAGAAGCATAGTCCCCTTCCACATAGCCTCCACTGTCATAGGGACCCCTCTGCAGCCCCAGTCCTGCTCTTATCTGCGGCAGCCGCCTGTCGGGGAGTACCTTTATGCAACTTTACATTAGTTGCTGCCTTGGAGTAACAATCTGATCTGTCAACGACTTCAATGTTATGTTGATTTGTATAGCGTACTAAAATCTTGCAAAGGTATCCATGCACTTGAGCAGGGGTCTTCAGCTTCTTGTGAAACTCAAGTAGCAAGAAGGATGCTGTGCTTTGTTGTGGGAGATCGTCCCATGTTTTGGGTGAAATGTAAATATCAGGCGACCTAATCTGCTCTTGCGAATACAGGTGGTGTGTGAGAGTGAGGCTGAGCTTAGGTGTCTTGATGGTTTGTGAAAGTGTATGCACCTGTTGAGGTATGCGGATCCCATGTTGTGAAGATCTTTGTAGGTTGCGTGAGGAGCTTGAATTTTCTGCGTTGGTGAATGGGGAGCCAGTGGAGCTCCCTGAGTTGAGACAAGTTGTGGGTGCAGCGATGAAGGTCGAGTATGAGTCTTGCTGTGGCATACTGGATGGTCTGAAGTCTGTTCAGGATTTGCTTGGAAGTTCCAGCATACAATTCATTGCCGTAGTCGAATCTGCTTGCGATGAGTTCTTGCATGACGGTTTCTCTGGAGTTCTGTGGAACTCACTTGTAGATTTTTGTAGCATGCATAGGATGTGGAAGCAAGTAGAGCTCACGGTGTTGACTTGTGCTGCCATGTTCATCTTCTCATCTAGGATGATCACCAGTTTTCTGATGTAGTTGGTGGATGTTGATGCTTGTCTGAGTTCTTTTGGCTACCAGGTGGCGTCCCACGGGGAGTTTTTGTATCCAAAGACCAGTACTTGAGTCTTATTGGAGTTCAGGCCTAGCAGTTGGTTTTATCATTTGGTTATCAGAGTCATGCCTTTGGTGAAACTGGTTTTGGTGGCGGGTGTCTTGTCCTTCAGGGAGAGGGTGAGTTGGGGGTTGTCTGTGTAAGAAATGATAGTGATGCCATGAGACCTGATGATATTGGCGAGTGGAGACATGTAGATATTCACCAGGACTTGGCTGAAGGATGAACACTGGAGGACTCTGGGTACAAGTTTCTTGGTCTTGGGTGTGATGGGGGCAGTTTGTCTCTTTTGGTTCTCCCTGTGAAGAAGTAGCAAATCCAGTTGAGCACTGGTCCTTGGATACCACACTCATACAGTTTTCTGATGAGTGTGTTGTGGGAATGCTGCTAAGAGGTCGAGCAGGATGAGGACATCTGTTGCTCCTCAGCCAAGAATGGTCCTGATATACTTTGTGGCAGTGATGAGTGTGGTATCTGTGCTGTGGTTCTTTCTGAAGTGTGATTGTGTGTTGCCCAGTAAGTGGTGGTGCTCTAGGTGGGTTGTGAGTTGTTTGTTGATGGCCTTTTCAATTACTTTTGCTTGGGAGGGTAGGTAGATGACCCAGTTCAACACTTTGATTAAATGAATAAATGAGCTGCTAAGTTTCTTTATAATACTTGTGTCCAGCTGAACGGGGGGCTTTCCCTCCTGGAAAACTCTGCTTAACACCTTCAGCGCGGTGCGAATTCTCGCGTTGTGCTGAAGGTTCGAATGAGCCAATCGGCTCATGACGGAACGGTTCCGTCATGAGCACAGGCCAACCGACGCTCATGACGGAATCGTTCCGTCATGAGCATCGAAGGGGTTCATTACTTCCTCTACACTCTCAAAGGTGCAATTTGCAATCTAAATATTTACGGATGTCCTCTGGTCTTCAGCTCCCTTTAGAAAATGTGTTCATTATAGTAGAAGTCAAATTCCTGGATAATCTCCCTGCACTGATTGGATTTTGTTTATTTAATACAATTTACTTTATTTTTCTAAATTGGTTTGGGATTTTTCTTGTGTTCTGTTTTCACTTTATTACTGTTTGTGTGTTGCATAAATACTTGCACATCGCCTCTAAGTTAAGCCTGACTGCTTTTGTGCCAAGCTACCAGAGGGTTAATCAAAGGTTAATTCAGTAACTTTTGTGGTTCACCCAGCCCTCGTTGGCTACAGTCTGCAGCTTCGGCCCGCTGGAGATTTTTGACTTCCATAAAAGAGGCTGAGTCCTAACATAGAAATCTTCACCACAACTCCGGCCAGCAGCTCCCCAACGAAGATGCTTCCTCCTCAGACAATGCCAACTGCCTTGCCTTGCTGAACTTTTGTCTTCTCATGCTTCTTCCGGCACCTTTCCAACAACAGCGCTTCGTCCTCGGATAAATCCGGCTGCCTTACCCCACTGAACCTTATCTTCTCAGACATTTTTCTTTAACAATCCTTGTAAGTCTAAAGGTAAGTGGAGAACAGGCCCAATCCACTTTGTGTAGCCGAACCGTGCCCTTTATTGGTTGGACGTAACTTTTGACGTTGTCCCGGTCTTGTGCAACTAGATGTCAGTGGTCAGAACTTTGATCTTTTAGGCACTATTTTTAATTTTAAACTTAAAAACTTCGAAACTGCAGACTTACTGATTATATTTTTGTCATTTTGGTACTCTGATGTTTCTAAATTTGTTTGAGTTTTTTCTTGTGTTGTGTTTTTGTGCCAAGCCATCAGAGGGTAAAGCACAAGTTAATGTAATAACTTTTTGTGGCTCACCCCGACAAGGATTGTGGCTGTTGGTTGAGTAAGGTTTCAGCCCACTCAACCAACAACCCAATTTCTCACAATATTGCAACATCAAAATCAATCTCTGTTGAACAAAAAGGTCAAAACACAACAATGCCCACATAATAAAATAGTGGCAACAACAATGAATTTGAAGCAGAGAACCAATCCTAATTTGTGGGCATGTGTAAACAAGAGAAAAAAACTACCCTGTGATTGATCAGAATCGATAACCTGAACCCTTTTCCTATGCTGGGCAGTTGACGTTTACCTCCTTGGACTCTCCAGGTGTTGAAAATTAAAGAGTGCATTCCTAAACATATATAGTTACACCTTAATGGCTACCACTGAGAACCTACGAGCAGAGCACATGATTGTTTAATCTGAATCAGATGCTAATTTAGAGTTTAGTTCAAACGGGAGAAATCTGAAAGAACCAAATTGAATATTTTTCTCAGTTCTCCATATTTTGATTCAGGTGGTGTTAGAAATGGGATTTCTGGTTGGCTTAGGCTTGCGCCAAAGCCAGGGAGAAACCACCACTCTAGTCAGGGCAAGGGAGTTACACGCTGAAGATAAGCCCTGCTCACCCCCTTGGTAGCTTGGCCTGAGCAGTCAGGCTTACACCAGGGGCAATGTGTAACGCGTTTGTGCAACACACACACACAGCAGCAACACACTAGGCACACCACAAAAGAAACCTTTGTATTATCATGAACACATTAGAAACATAATCACACATTTACACTGTGCCAACTGGCACTAGGCAATATTCACAGGGGATTATATACAGGACCAGGCCAATCGGGCCACGGTCAGAACCATCAGAATGCAGGTAGTAAATATAAAACACAACCAGTAGCTAGTGGTACAATAATGACCTCAGCATTATCACATTAGGCATAAAACACGTTATGCATAAATCCCATAGGCCTAAACCTCATAAGCACCCTCTGTAGGCATCACATTAGCATAAACACATTACGCATCAAGCATCATCCTAAAACCTCATAGCATGACATTAGGCATAACATTACCCATAAATGACACTGGGCATAAACATATTAGGCAGGAACTCAGTAGTGCACCACGGTAACATCACTACAAGGTGCATACATTACCTTAGGGCCTTGTGCCCTTTCACCATCCCACCTAAGACCCCCCAGGCCAGCTGGCCTTCTCTAGGGCTCAAATGCCCTCTGTCCAGAATGTCAGGGCGCTAAGCTGCCACTTGCAGCAAAAGCAAAAAGTGTGCAATGCGCTGGCACCACTGTGCCTCCTGAGTCCCCTTCTGGGGCTCCTCAATACACTCTGGCCTAACGGTTGCAGCTGCGCTAATTGCCGTGCAGCTATGATGAAGAATATACACTGGCACCGACTGTGCCCGGAGAGCCCGACTGGGACTCTATTAAACAATTATGCCCAAAACGTTCCAGCTGCCCACGCTGGTGCGGCGCAGCTGGGAACAAAGTAAAGGGGCCCTGGCACGTCTGTGCCCTCAGGGCCCCCGCTGGGGCTCTCTAACAAAAACTGCCCCCATTGTTGCAGCTGCCCGCTACGGCGGTGCAGCTGTGTTGAAACAAATGGCACGGTGCTCTGGAGCCCCGCTCTGGGGCTCTACTAACCAAAATTGCCCCCAATGTTGGAGCGGCGCTCTATTAGGCGGGGGGCGCTCAGGAAATGGGCACCGGAACTGTGCCTCGTTCGCACTTCCCACCATGGACAACGGAGGAGCCCCACTCAGCCTAGCTGCTGTGGACTCCTCCTCTGGTGCTCCTCTCCTTCGCGTCCCCGGAATGTCAGCCTGAGGAGCCCGCAAAGCTCTTCCAGCCTTCTAGCTTCACCTGGTTGCTCTCCGGAGACACGGGACTTGGCATGGGAGCCCGCGAGACTCCAGACGGCTTTCCCGGCTGCGGGGCGGTACTTCCTCTCCCTGCTCCGCCTATTGCCAGGCAGCCTTGCCTGGCTTCCGGGTGATTCTCGGCAATACCGGATAGGCTCACATTTTAAGCAAAGACAGTGGCATGGTGGGCACCCGCCAAAGGCACCTTTAAAGCGTGGTGGGCATTTAAAATAGCATGAGAGCGGGGTGGGCAGCAGCTCTCCAAAAATAAGGCATTTAAAAATCCAAATGCGGGGTGGGCTCCCGCCTCATTGGCAAAGTGGGGGAATCCCTACGCCGGGGATTCCCTCCTCCACGGACAGCTCAGCGCTGCAGAGCCCTCGTGCTCCTTTTCTTGTGGAAATTAAAATATAGCGCTCCCCAGGTGCTAGAAGCCCCTAAGTCCCTGGAAAATGAAGAGAACAGCGCTCACAGGGCTGAAGGGGTCCCACAAATTCCTTAGAGGCCAAGGGGGCAATGCTGAGCCCATGGAGGCAAGCCCTCATGGTGGTTCCTCTTGGGCCCCAGCAGCAGCACGCCCCAGCAAGGTCAGAGACAGCACAACCAACATGGGGTCACAGCCCCTACATATATACCACATTTTCCTTTGTCTGCAGAGCACAGGGCTTGGGGAGGGACCAGCTAGAGCTGGTTCTGGAGCACTCTTTTTACAATGCTAACACCCGTCTTTGGGAGATGGGGGCTCGGCCATCAGACACACCACAGGGGGGGTGGAACCCGCATTTACTAGGGCAGGCACAATCATATTCAGGGACCAGGGACTTCTCCTCCCACTACTCCAAATGCATATGTCCCATTCAGCCTAGCACTGTCTCACCCTCCTGGAGCCACACACACCTCACCAGCCCCTGTCACTCAAAAGCCAGACATGCAATTCACATCAGGCCGGCAGACACATAGCACACAGAAATGCCAACTTCTAAAAGTGGCATTTCTAAAATAGTTGTAATAAATCTATGCACACCATTGCATATAATTTATTATCACTATTCCAATCATACCAAACTTGACCATGCTGCGCCTCTCATATCAGAAATTACCACTGAAACGCTTATTAGGGATCCCCCAATGCATTCCAATGGGGTGGGGGGGCAGCCCCACAGCCGTGAGAAACCAAAATGGCTGTTTGTCACTACCAGGACTTGTCACACACTTAAGGTACATGTCCTATCTTTTACCTACAATGCACCCTGCTCATAGGGCTAGCTAGGGCTTACCTTAGTGGTGATTGACATGCAGTAAAAGGGGGGTCACCGACACTTTAGGTGCCATGTCACAGCGGCAGTAACACTGCGTGCACAAGCCCTGCAATGGCAGAGGCCTGAGATAAGTTTGAAAGGCTACTTTGGTGGGTAGCGCAATCAGTGCTGCAAGCCCACCAGTTACAAAAAACACAGTTGATGGACAGAATGTAGAACAATGTATTACCTCGAAACCGGGCCGGTCCTCGGATGCTTGTTTCCGTTCTGGGAAGGACATGGCTTTTGTAGTTCGGACTGGACTGTTGCCATGGGGCACAGGGTCAGCGCTGATTTGCATATCGCCATTGTCTAACCCAGGGTGGTGTGGAGTGGAAAAACGATGGATTTGGGCCCAGATCTTTTGACTGGGGTGAATGTGTGACATTGATCCACATTCTGTCCATCATTGTTGTGTTTGCAGTTATCGCTGCAAGCCCACCAGTAGCATTTAATTTACCAGCCCTGGGTATAGGAGATACCACTTTACAGGGGACTGACAGGTAAATTAAATAGGCCAAACAGGTGTAGACCAATCTTACCATATTTAACACAGGGAGCGCACACACTTTACACTGGACAGCAGTGCTAAAGTGCCCAGAGTCCTAACGCCACCAATACCATGTCAGACAAAAGGCTAGGAGAAAAGCAAAACATTTAGGGATGACCCTGCAAAAAGGGCCAAGTCCAACAGGTGGTAAAATCAAATGTATGACCACAGCATAGTAAATTATGTGATAGTTTACCATAGTAGGACACTGTAACAATACTAGGCTAATAAATTAACTCAGTATCTGCACTTCTCAGCACTGGTGCAATACTTTTAATGGAAGAGTATGGCACTTCTTGGAGCAAACATGTACTCTGGGATAGTGAGTTCCTGCTCTTTTATATTTCAATGTCAAGCACTGATTCTCTCTAGTAACTGGTATTTTCTCTAGGTTTTGTGCAGGCGGTTAGGAGAGACTGCAAGCAGTGGAGATCCTCCTACGAGTGCACCCATCTCTTTAAGTGGATGGATTCCAGACTGCTTTCATTGCATAGATCAGCCATAATCTAAACCAGGGGTTGAAAATAACTACATTTATCTAAATGGGGGTATGCTAAAAATCTGGCATGGATACGGCCCTCAGGACCGACTTTGGAGAACCCTGATCTAGACCATACTACAAGTTCTATTTATATTGTGCCATTCTGGTGAAAACCGTTACTCCGTAGTGCACACTTTGCAGTCTTAGTACAGACTTTGTTTTCATTTCCAGACTCTGGTAATCTCTTAAAGTAATATGAAACATATTTTTTTAATTAATACAGTATGTTAGAAATTGAGTTGTTGGATGACTGGGGTATGAGCCCAAATCAGGCAGCAACCACAATCCTAGTCAGTCTATAAAGCCAGCAAACCCTAAATCAACCTGTGCTCACCCTCTGGTAGCTTGGCACAGAGCCGTCGGTCTTAATCTAGAGGCAATGTGTAAAGTATTTGTGCAACACTTCAAACAGTAAAGCAGTGAAAACCCCAAACAAAAAGATCCCACACCAGGTTAGAAAATTGAAAGTAATTTAATAAAAAACAAGACCAAAATGACAAAACTCCAATAAGTAGAGCACGAGATGTAAATTTTCAAAGAATAAACTGTAAAATAGCACTTAGAAGCATGAGCGCTAATTTGGGATATTTGGTCACGCCGGACGGGGATAAAGTCAAAAGTTTAGCCCGACTACGATGGAGTGTGGACTGTATACGGGCACCCAATAAGGCTTGTTAAACAAAAGTACTCTTATCCTGGCTGCGTCTACATCAAAGAGGATGCAGCATGCAGCCGAAGCGATGCACTGATGTCGATCCTTACAATGGCAGAGATGTGCTGGTCCTGATCTGCACAACAGCAGTGATGCACAGGCTCCAATGAGCACAAGGGCTGCAATTGGAAGTTCTCAGCGGCGGCGTTACCGCTGTCATTGACGAAGATGTGAAGACCCTGTGTAGGTCGTTGCGCAGTGCTGGTTCCAATGGCGATGCATCGGATTGATTTACGCAGCAGAGGCAATGCGCCAGTTCTGGTCAAGCAACACGGGGCGATACACTGGTTCCAATCCTCGCAGCGATACGAGAGAGGATTCAGGGGTTTCACTGGAGCAGGCACTTTCGGCCTCCCTTCCAAGGGTCCAGGACTGGGATGGCACCACTTGGCAGGACAAACTCACTGATGGCAGAGTCCAGTTGCAGTAGTTTGAAGTTTGAAGTTTATTACTTTAGCACAGTTACTTAAAACCATTGCTACAAAAGACAACATGAACACATTTATCCTATTAAAAAAGAAATAGCTAAAAAACAGCTCTCCAGGCATAATGACCAATACACATGTAAAGGAAACAGTCTTATAGTTGCCAAAATAAACATATTACTGTGCTAGACCTAAATAAAAGATAAATTATGACAGAGGATACTAAACCAGGGGACAGAAAAAGACTGTGATGAGTTTTTGAGGGGGAGGGGGTGGGAACACAGGATCCACAGAAGGTAAAAAAAGATTGTCCAAAAGTCTCACAAATTATCCAGACCTTGCAAATACTTGAATGTCTGTGGACGTGAAGCACAGGGCCGATGCCTCCCAGCATGTCCTGATGCCCCAATTTAAATACAAAGGTTTTAAGAGAGACCTTCTAGGGGCAGCCAGGGCGGGGCAGCAGCACAAGAGATGCAGTCATGATTCAGAGTGGTAATTGCACAGTCTACAAGCCCCCCCCTCACTTGTTGGGGCCCATCTGTTAAAGGCCGTCGAACGCAGGCCTAGAAGTCGCATAAACATTATGTTCTTCCATGCCGCTGCATTTAAATTTTCCTGTAGATAAGATTGCGGTTTCCTAGGGAGGTACGAGGTGTTCAAGGGAAGCAAAATGGTAGATGTTTTTAGAGCCTGAAGGTCCATACGATGGAAGATTAGTTTGACCTGCTTATTGATACGTTTTTTCCAGACTGAGTATGGAATGGTGTCTGAAAGGAGAGATAAGTTGTCAATCTCTAGCACTGTTATGGCCTTTGTAATCTGAGTGTTCCAGGGGTTACCAGGACTAGAAAGAGTTTCTTTTAGCAGGGATTTTAAGGTATTATCTCCAGCTTGTAATGTCCTTATAAAATATTTCAAAATGTTAACCTCACAATAGATTAATTGTCTTTGTAAGCCCAGCTCCAAGCGTAGTGTTGCCCGCTGGATGAAACTTGGAAGATGGAAGATTTTTTTAAAGGTGGAGATTTGAGCGAGGTCAAGACTGACCGAGCATGCGCCGGGGAAAGCCTGATGCCTGTAAATTAGGGCAGGAAGTAGAGTGGCTTTGGTCACCTTCAGGATGGATTCTGCAGAGGGGCTGCTCAGGGACAGGTTCAATCGTGTCAGGGAGTATGTACTTGCTCCTGCTCTCTTTTTCAAGGCGGATAGATGAGCAGCTGGTCTAGACGTCTTGTTGAACCAGACTCCCAGGTAATTATATTTTGAGGTTGTGTTAATCCTGGCAGGCCCAATGTTCCACTTTAAATTTTTCTTATTCTTGCATCCGCCGAATATCAATACCTTGGTCTTTCCCTGGTTGATTTTAAGGGCGTTAACGGTATTGTATGTGTGGAGCATGCTTAAGGCTCTTTGAAGACCCGATTTTGCTTGGTCCATTATTACAGTGTCATCAGCGTATTGTAAAATGTGCAGAGTCCTTTTTGCAGGGCCCAATTTTGGCGGAAGAAGATTACTATTCTCCATGAATGTTCCAAGGTCTGCTGTATAGAGGTTGAACAAGAGAGGGGCAAGAACGCAGCCTTGCTTTAGCCCGTCTTCAATAGCGATTTTTGAAGAGACTGTCTTTGGGCCAGTTTTAATTCGCACCCACGTGTTCTTATGCAGGGAGAGGAGTGCTCCTAGAAGGCTCTGCGGAATCCCCCACTTGTTCAGCTTCCTCCATAGGATGTTACGAGACACTTTATCAAAGGCCGCACTGTAGTCTATAAAGCACCAGTAAAGTGGGAGATGGTTTTTTTGTGCAGCTTGGTGGCTCAGAATGGCTAGAGTTGTAATATTGTGGAGGCCGATGCCCAAAACCCTGTTTTGAAATAGGGTATGATGTTTTTTTCTGCAGCCCATTTTTCAAGTGATCTTAGAAGACACCGGGCATATGCCTTTGCCTCAAGATCTAGTAGGGCAATAAGTCGATAGTTGGCCGGTAGCGTGGGGTCTCCTTTCTTGAATATGGGACACAGAGTCGAGCCTAACCATGAGTCCGATAGCTGACATGACTTAAACACGTTGTTATATAGAGGAGTCAAACATTCCGCCCACTCTTCCAGGGCACATTTGAATACCCCAGCAGGGAGGCCGTTGGGCCCTGGGGCACCGTCGTTCTTCATGGCTCGCAGATATTTGGAGACCTCAGCTACAGTGGTCAGCTCATGAGTTTCTATTTGGATGGAATCAACACGGTCTCTTAATTAAATCACCACAGGGTCCGAGGCGTCGCTGCGATATAGCTGAGTCACGTGCAGGGCCCAATCTTCTTCACAAACCGCATTTTCTCTCATCTTGTTCGTGGAACGGAGCTTGTTCATATAACTCAAAAACTGGGACTGATTGTTGCCCTTTAGCAAGGCAAATATTTTTAGCCACTCATTCTGATCCTTTAGTCTCTTGGCCTCCCATGAAAATTTCTTAAAGACCTTTTGCAATGAGGCTACATTGTTGGCAGTGTGTACAGTTCCGATCAATTTATGCCGGCGCACAGCCCTCCTAAGGGTCTTTCTTTGGGAGGCAAATACTGGATCATAGGTTTGCTTCAAGTGTAGCCCGGGTGATCTATGGTGAGCCACAGGGCCCGCTAGGAGATTTCGTAATTTAACAATGGCGTTGTCCCACCGATGATGTAGATCAGTGGAAGCATTGTTCCTGAAGTTAGGAATTTCGCCCTTAAGCCAAGTTCCCACCTTGACCGAACCCGATGAATCCCATTTGATTCTTCTAGCCAGGGTGTGGAGTTCGGCCCGCGTTGAGTTCCCCACTTCTGTTGTTTCAACGGCGACTGGCATTTGCAAGTGCATTGTTACCATTAGAGGTTTGTGGTCGCTCTCTGAGCGATAGGGAATTTCCATCCTAGCCAGTTTATATCCCAGAAGTGGTGATAGAAAAATTTTGTCTATAGTTGAGATATTCCTAAACGTTGGCAAAAATTGAGCACCCGTGTGCTGTTCCAGGATAATTTGCTGAGCAGAGCGAAGGTTGTGGAATGTTAGAAAGGTGTTCATTGCTTCTTGCTCTTTGGTTTTCATTGCTGATGGGGCATTGGTAGCAAGGGCCCCTCCTTTTGGAACAGTCTCCCTCTCCCACTCAGATCCATGACGGTTCCGTCATGAGCGTCGGTTGAGCTGTGCTCATGACGGAACCGTTTCGTCATGGTTCCATAAGCCCAATGGAACGTTCAGCACAGCGCGAAAATTCGCGCCGCGCTGAAGCGGTTAAGAACCTTTTTCATTTCATTTTTCATTTCAAGGTCTTTGATGTTAAAGTCCCCTAATAACAGTACCTCCGTGGACGCAAATTCCAGTAAAAGATATTCCAGGTGTTTTATTAGTAGATCTGTTACAATTGTTTTGGTATTTTTCATTGTATTATGGTAACAGTTAATTAGGAGCACATAAAAGCCCCTGCCTAAAGATGAGAGGCCGGTGATAAGTACAGTCTGCATTGTCATCATGTTTCGAAGAATAGGTGTGGCCGTTATCTTACACCTATGCTTAATGAAAATAGAGAGGCCCGCAGAGGGTCTTCCGTGTGAGTTGGCCTGGACGGCTGGTTGAAAAAGTTCGTAATAGCCGAGCAGAGGCGATGGGGATAAAGACCAGGTCTCCTGGAAACAAATGATGTCACTTTTGTTCAGAAATTCCACGGCTGATTTTGAGGCAAGAGTTGACTTAAGCCCGGCCACGTTCCAGGACGTAATTGTTAGTATAGAGTCAGACCGGTTGGCTTCCTTGCTAGGAAGGGCACTGCTGGGCGGAGATAGTTGGAGTCTCTGGGGCAAGGTGCCCGTGGCGGCTGTCAGTGGCGTGGAAGACAGGGCAATTAGGTTTGCAACTTATCAGGCGTTGATTGTTGTGGCATGCGATGTTTATAAGTTTGTCCGCTTTCAACGCTTTTGGAAGCCAGGCGTGGGTTGCACCCCGGGACCCCTTCAGTACGCTAGTAAATTGCTTCACTGGGGCCTGCGGGAGAAGAACATGGGGGTATTTTTGTTGAGTAGGGACCCACATTTCGATGCCCCAATTTTCAAATAGACTGGCTTCCCTGAGAATTGCATTTCTGATGGATTCCTGGTACCATGTTGTGATGGTGGCCTCTGAGCCCCCTTTCCCTGGTATTGAGGCGAACTGGACCAGTTTAAGGTCTGAGGAAGAGACCGCAGACAGTGCTGGGACACAGTTGAATAAACGGATAAGATTATTTCTGTTAAGAGTGTCATATGGGCCCTTAGGGTCGTAGTGAGGAAAAAAGACGAGTTCCGCTCCATTTTCCGGGTGCTGATGGTTCTGACTCCTAGCTATTTCAGTTAGAAGTGCTGGCGCCTTCAAGTGTTGAGGGCGAGCTTCAGGTGGATAATTATTCCCCTCCGGTTGGGTTGTAATTCACGGGACTTGTGTCAGTTCGGGCAGAAAATGCCTCTGCATATGCATGGAGGGATCCCAACCGACTTTAGTTGGATCCTCTTGTGGATGGCACGCACAGTGGCCTTTCGCTTTACCCTCTGTCGCACTTTGAAGGTCCATGTTCAACATTTTTGCCATTCCCTGGCATTTGAGTGGGCTGTTCCGTGCTTCTGGCATTGCTGCTGCGTGTTGTTCTGACTGCCAAGGCTTTGGTCATGGATGATTGTTCCTATGATTTTATTTGGCAATAATCCATTCGCAGTCGTTGTAGAGTATAGTTCGATAGTTCTTGTGGCCCCAGATGCTCCCTGTGTTGATAGCCCGGCCTGTGCACTGGAATCCTTTGATACCACGGGGGTCGTGCTTGTCTCGGTGGTTTTCTTTTTGGATTTTGAGGACAGGTTGAAGATGGGAAAGTAAGGGGGGCCCCTTGATTTAGTGGTTAGCGTGCTGGGTACCACTGACCCTTCAAGCCCTACTCTCCTTTTCGCTAAGTGTTGTTTTTTAGATTGTTTTTTAAGTTTATTTCTCTCCCTCCTTGAGAGTAAAGGTTTCGTTGGAAGATTAGAGGAACTGTGGTTTGAATCAGTATGAGCGATGTCAGCACAGTCCGGTCGCGTAATTACTAACTGTGATGTTGTTAAACAGCTAGTGTCGATGGATTCCAAGCCCACAGTGGGGTGGCCAGGGCTGGTTGCCGGTAGTGAACAAGCCGAATTTTTAGTGGCTAGGTCGGCAGAGGGGGGGAGTATTTTGTCTCCCTGGTGGTGGACTGGCTGGTGTGGTGGAGCATAAAGGCTCTTCCAAGGAAGATGGAATTTGAAACTCTAGCGTGGACTTAGGTGACCCGTATCCGTTAATGTGACACTTCACGCTTTTCATGATTGCGCCCAAGATTTCGGGGAGAGGCGAAAATTTATTGATTATTGGAGAGCAAGAGCATGAAGTCAAGTTGTCCATTTGCCCCACCAAGCTTTCAAGAGAGCTTATCCTAGAGCCCAGGTCAGACAGTGCTGAAGCCAAAGTTTGCATTAGATCGATCTGCAGTTCCATTTTCTGCGACTGCCATAGCGTGGCTTGCTTTGCGTGAAGAGAGGTCAACAAGACCGAAATAGAGTTTGAGCGGTCCAAAGAGGCGAACACGGGTGATTCCTGATCCTCTAGTAGAATTCTAGAAGAATTTGAATGCAGGCCGAAGCCCGGAGAGTGGGCGAGTGATTCTTCGATTCGGGTTTCTAAGGAAGCCAAGAATCGGTTGGATAATTTATTAGATGACAAAGGGCCTTCATTGTTTGGGCTCTTATTTAAAGATGGAGGGTCGTTGTGGCTGATTGGGGGGGCCCCTGGACATAAACTTAGACTGTATTGTGATGGGTGCTTCGGTGATAAGTCAACCGCGTTGGAATTGTCAGAGTATTCTGGCGGTATGGACAGGGCGCTGCCATGGATCTGAGCTTGGACTTGGAGCTTGGTTGTGGTGTTTAGTGCGGTGATGTTTATGGAATCAGAGCCGAAGACTGGTGAGGGTTGTACAAGAGGTACTTAGTGAGACAAAGAAACTGTCCTGGGTCATGATGACATCTTCCTGGGAGGGCGTTTGCAGCTGGTGGGACTCGTGTGAAGCAAAGGACTTGGGCGAAGGTAGGGAGGGCTTCTCCGAAGTTGAACTTTTGATGTAAGCCAGGCTGGGAGAGCAATGATTATCAATCTGAATATCAGCATTTGAGTCCACATCGTGTTGTATTATTTGGGTGGGGGGAAAGCCATTTTGGAGAACAGTTTTACCAAAAAAGTCGCTGATCCGAGGTTGCGATGGAGGGCCACCAAAGTGTGATGATTTATCTTGAGGTGGCGGCGACTCCTGTTGAATCCCCCCGGGGGAGGCAGAACGGAGAGTAGTGCCCTTTCTCCTTGGTAGTTTTCTTAGTTGCTTAGAGGTATCCGTGGCGGGCCAGCAAGGTATTGTTTGCGGGATTGACGGGTGCGGGACTTACACACCCACTGTCCCCTCTCAAGAGGGATGGAAGCCCGAGAGTGATGGAAGGGAACTGGGACTGCACCCACTGAGGCGTCGCACCCCTAGGCTCCGAGCGACTGCAAGCAATGGATACGGTACCAGCCTCAGCCTCAGCCCAAAGCGCCGCCCGCAGCTTAATTGCCAAACAGACAGGGGCCAAGGGCCAGTTCGGCTTCTCACCTGTCGACTGGCGTGCCTCCTCAGAGTTAGCGACGGTGGTGGTGTAGCGTCTCCCCCTTCACGTCAGGGTACGTCCCACAAATCATAGCTGGGTTGGAAGAGACTCCGTGGGATGCCGCGGGGGGCCGCGTTAATCCCTCGCGGTCGTTCGCCGTTTTCACCGCTCCCCCGCAGCTCTCCTGGGTCTCCTCTCTCTCCCCAGTGCAGGATGCCTGCGTGCCTGCGGGCCGGGTGCTGGGCGCCAGATGCTCCGGCAGGCGCAGCTGTGGGGGAATCAGGCCTCACCCAGGCCACGGGAAATCAGACGAGGCGATTCCGCCACGAGTGACAGGGTCTGTCTGACTCGGCCCGGTCAACACGGCTCAGCACGGCTCAGCTCGGCTCGGAGCGGAGCGCAATGGCGATCTGGTGTTCTGGCGTCCTATGTGTTGCTCTCTCTGCTGACCTCTTCTGGACACCAACAATGGACAAGAGCTCCAAGGTCCAAAACACGGGGTCAGTGTCCGACTGGCCGACCAAAGAAGTAAAGAAATCAGAGTTTGCTTTGACTCATAAATAAGATTTGCAAATGAAATTACAGCTTTCACCTGTATCTCTTGCTGCTGAAAAAGATCCTTTCAGTGCTCCTGGTACAACACTGCATCAAATAGACCAGGACCTAATCTGTGGCTCCTGCCGCGTTTTGAGAGCTCTTGCAGCGTTCGTAACTTTCACCAGGTGCTTTGCTGAGATCCGCGGCCACCGCCACGTTAAACCAGCGTTTACGGCTCCCGCCGCAACAGGCAGGCAGGAAGGCCGTTGAACGAACTCCGCCCTGGGCAGCATGCAGAGAATCCGGTAGCCTCAGAAAGGCCAGGAGGAGGGAAAGGTCGGGCCTAGCCAACTCCAGCTCACCGTGCACCCTGCGGCTATCCGACGGTCTCTCCGATGGAGGTGGCAGTGGTGGCGTTTTTTGCAGCTCTCAGCGCTCCCCGCTTGCTCGCCCACTGCTCTCCGCTCTGCTACTCAGTTCCTCTGCTCGTCTGCAAAACGCGGACTGGAGTTGCAGTAGCAGAAGAGTTGGAAGTCTTTTATATCCCTGGGACGTCTGATTAGGAGGCAAGCCCTTGGTGTCACTCTGAGTTCAAGTGATGCAGGTCCAGTCCTTCTCATCCAGCCTGGGGAATAGCAGGCAGCTGGGCAGAACAGCAAGGAAGAAGGCAAGCAAGGCAGCAGTCCAGCAGAGAGGCAGTCCTTCTTCCTGACAGAGTCTTCACAGGTTCAGAAGTGTACTGAAGTGGTGGTGTCTGAGGTCCAGTAATTATACCCAATTGGGCCTTTGAAGTGGGAAAGACTTAAAAGTCAGGCCTTTGAAGTACACAGAGGCCCTCCCTTCCTGCCCGGGAACCAGACTCACAATAGGATGCTATGCAGCCCTTTCTGTGGGGATGGGACACTGCCTATTCAAGTGTGAGGTTGAGGCCAGCTCCTTCCCCCATCCTCCCACCTAGGCTCCCATTCTGTGTGGCTGTCTAGGGGGAATACACAAAGCCTTGCTGTCACCCTCTGCAGACTGGTATCAGAGGCAGTCATCAAATGGCTAAAGTAAGAAAATGCCAACTTTTTAAATGTGCCATTTTCAGAATTGCTATTTAAAATCCGACTTCACTATAAGTTTTGATTTTAAATTGTGATTTCAGCGACCTCAACCATGAGAAGCCTACCTTTTCACAATTGGGAATTACACTTAAAGATGTAATAAGGTAATGCCAATGTTATCCTATAGGAGAGATAAGCCTTGCAGTAGTAAAAAACGAATTTAAGAGTTTTTCACTACCAGGACATGTAAAACTTAAAAATGCATGTCCTTCCTTTAAAATACATTCAACCCTGCTCTCCGGGTTGCCCAGCACCTACTTTAGGGGTAACCGGGAAATGTTTCGTCCTGGCAAAAGGTTTATTTTGCCAGGTTCACGTGGCAGGCTCTGCAATGGCAGGTCTGAGACATGGTTAATGGGCTGCCTAAGTGGGTGGCACAATCAGTGCTGCGGGCCCACTAGTACCATTTAATTCACAGGCCTGGGCACATGTAGTGCAATTTACTAGAGACTTATTAATAAATTAAATATGCTAATTGGATGTGAGCAAATATTACCATGTTTAGGAAAGAGAGAGCACAAGCACTTTAGCACTGGTTAGCAGTATTAAAGTGTGCAGAGTCCTATTACCAGCAAAAACGAATTCATCAACAATTAGGAGGAGGAAGGCAAAACGTTTGTGGTTGACCATGCAGAAAGAGCCATTTTCAACAATGCAGATATTTGCTATTTTCAGTATGGTAAGGAGTTGCAGATTACATTTATGTTATGGAGTAATGTCCCTTTCCTCTATCATATGAAAACCAGACATCCATTTGAGCCATTGTTCCCTATACAGATGTGAAGTAGACATGTGTCCTGTCCTTTCATTATGAAAAACTCCAATTTCAGAGAACTAGTTTTCTTCTGTTTAATAAGACTGTATCAGCCAGTTGCTCGCATGCCTTTTGTAAAAAAAAATTATAATAACACATATTGCTGAATTCACGTGCATAGTTTGCTGAAAGGTAATGACCTAACACATGGAGAGAGTGAGATGCATTGTGGTGCTCCGTTGGAAAGTTACTTGACAGAAACTAGCAATGCGTCTTTGGAATTCGGTGGTTGCAGCAATTTTGAATCTCAAAAACTATTAAACAAAATAGTTAAATAATGAATCCATTGGGAAATGCAGGCTATTCTATTCTGTGGCATATCCGAAGCAAACGCTTGCTAATTATTATGAAGAGGAATTATATCAATGCAGCGTGCCCAGTAGGCTTATTCAGTAAATTGTCCTGGTGTTTTCTTTAAAGTTCTAATGTATTCTGGGATTTGAAGTGCTTGATACTCCGCATGTCACAAACTATATATACACTACCCAGTGTCTGCAGCGTGTGAACGACTGCCATAGCAACCAATGCCTGCAGAGCCAGTGCTTGTTTTCAAAGAAGGGAACAAATCTGGTCCATGATTAATCTTTAAATAAAATACGCTATGCAAATAGTTTATTCATAAGCTGCGCAGCAAGCTTTCCCAGGCCATGAATTAAGAATGCACCCACGCTCTGCCTGACACGAATACATGTGATTCATCTAAGGAGTGTTTAGGTAAATAAACGAGGCATGATGCAAACATCACATGTGCTGTTGCGCCCTCAGCCTTCGTTAACTTAATCTTGTATTTCTATTGGTTGGGAATCTAGTATTTCTATTGGTTGGGATTCTCTTGTACAGCGCCTTGACCCCGGGAACTCTTGGCTGCCTTGCGCCTCGTCACGCGATTACATAGGACTCATGAAACTGCATGTACTGCGCCTCACTTTAAAAAAACATGTTTTATTGTTTTTAATTTCATAGATTACAGCCATTTGTAACGAATCTTTTAGTACTAACGAATAAAACGAAATATAAAAGGTAGCGTAAACATTCATCAGTGTAAGCTGTGGCCTAGTGAAACATGACGCCTCCCACCCCGTAGATTGCCGCGAGGGACCCTGTTCCTCCCATATCTCACAGATACTCATAGCCTTGAGTTGACAGGGGGGCCCTTAATCCGTGCCTCCCCCCCTTTTGCTGGGGGTTCCGTTACGCCCCTCGGTGTCATAGTCACAGCCTGTTACGTTCGAGTTTCCCACCATTTTGCAGACATCTAAAGGGTACTAGCGTTGAACGGCTTTTGGGACTAATGTTTTGTAGCCCAGTTATTTTGTGTCATGTCTCACTCCACGGAGCAGTCTGAAAGCCAGGCTTTCTTAGGGCATTGAAGCTCTTTGACAATTCTATTTCCGACCCCTTCAGCTCATATCTCACTGAAGGTGGCATTAGGTGAGAGGGTGAGAGTGTTAGACTCATGAAGCGTGCAGCTGCCCTTGTACGACCACTGCAGCCCTCTTAAGCATCTTAGTCTTGGATTTCCAGTAAGCATGCACGCTATCCGATGCCTCCGACCAGCAGGCCTATAAGCAAGGGCGAGCCGAATCATATGGAAGAACATCTCTTCTGTTAATTTATATTTAGGGCATTCATTTGTTTTGGTCTATCATGTGTATCATGAAGGCGATATGTGCTCAGTGCAGTCTAATAATTGTATTTTGGGTGTGGCCAAGATGTCGCCGGAGTTGAGTATTTCTCTCCCACATTTTTTTGCATGCCCCTTCATTATTCACTTTTCACCCCCCTGACCTAGGGAATGTGTGTGTGTGTGGGGGTGGGGTGGGGGGGGTTGCCAACCAGTCTTTTAATTTTCTCCCCGGAGGAAGCAGGCTGTGATACCATGGATGTGAAACGTGAGCGGAGGCTCCTGCGGGAGTACAGCAGTACATCATGGGAGGCCAGCGCTAGGACTTGCGGATGGTACCATGGTATCTGAGATACAATTTTTGGGGGGAGCCCTGGGGTGGTCCCTTTGCGTCCCACTTCACAAGTTCCTGCGATCAAGGTGTTGCTGCCCTCCCATCTTTACCATCATTTTTTTGCTTTTTATCATTTTCACGACATAGGGACCAAGTACCCGAGTCCTGTAATGGTGGCTGCACAATTTTTTTTCTTGGTTACAGCCAGCCAATCCGATCGCTCCGTACCATGAGACCTCTCCTGCTTTACCGAAATGGATGACCGGAGAAAAAGCTCCCTCGGCCAATCCGAGGACCCTATTTTTCATTTTGCGTTACAGATTTTATTGTGAAAAGTGTAGGACCACTGGGTGGTATACATTTTGTGGTTCTTTGAAAAGCCTTGGGCCTATCTCCCAGCTCAAATATTGCAGTCTCTGCTACTATGTACACCTGGTTCCTGACCCTTCTCTTTTATTTACTTAGCTTCAGGAACTATTGTTCCCATTCTTAGCCAGCTTTGTAACCAGTTCCTGCTTGCTGGAAGAGGGCTAAAGTCATCCCTCTTCTTAAATGATTGTCTGCTGATCCATCAACCCTGTCCAATTATCGTCCTATCTCTTTGCTGCCTGCTTTTACTAAAATGTTGGAAAAGCTTATTAATACTCAGCTTTCCAACTATCTAGAGGTGAATAATCTCCTTCATCGTACTCAGTCGGACTTTCCTGCAGCACAGCTAAGAAACTGCCCTTCTTTAGGTGATGGAAACACTAACATTTGTTCTTGATGAAGGTAAAAGTGGCGATCTTGATATTGCTCATTCTGGTTTTGGCTTTTGATACCGTGTCTCACTCTTATCTTATTGTATCGTATGACTGAGCTGGGTATCAATGGCCCGGCTTGGTGCTGGTTTAAGGAAGAGAACAGGAGATATGGCTTGCCGCTTGCATCTTCCTCATCATCCTGCCCAAGGTCAGCTTTTGGGGTGCCATAAGGCTCCCCACTTAGCCACACTTTGATTGACATCTATATGGCCCCCTTAGCTAAACCCATTGAATTGCATAGATTGGTGACCGCATCATATGCTGATGATACTTTGCTGCTCCTCACCTTTGACCATTCTGCTACAATATGTTTTTTATTTTTGTTGCAAGTTCGACTTTGGAGGCTGTTCTGTATTGGATGCCCGAGAGCCACCTACAACGCATCACAGTCAAAATGGAAATCCTGTTATTTGGGAAAGTCCGATATCATCAGATAAATAACAGTTGATATGGGGATCTCTCCCCTCCGCCTCCTTCTGCTGCTAAGAATTAAAGAGTTATGTTTAATGACAAGTTGTCCCTTCATTCTCAAATTTGTTGGCGAAGAGAACTTGTTTTGGCTTGATTCGGTCAATTAGGAAATTGCTTGAGCTTCTAACTTTAGAAGCGCTCAGCACAGTGATCCACACGTTGATAACATCCAGGCTTATGGGAATAGGTTATATTTTGACCTACCAGAGTGCAGGATTAGGATACTTCAGTTAGTTTAAAACTCAGCAGGCTGCTTTATTTTAGGCATATCCAAGAGGTAATCTGTTTCAAGCCATCCTAAGGACCTACACTGGCTCCCTATTAAGAAATGAATTATTTTATCTATTTGCCCTTTTATAAGCACGGTCCTGTGTATTTGATTATGAGGACAGTACACTACAATCCTTTCAGAACTCTTCGCTGTACTGCTTATTGAGGTACCCAAATTTAAATGGGTGAGGACCAGCGAGTACTCTTTTTTCAGTACTTGCCAGCAAAGCTTGGAATCAACTTTTGTTATCACTTCGTGCCGTTTCTCAAGAAACAATATTCAGAAAAGCTCTCAAAACTCACCTCTCTCACTTTGTAGGATCACTAGCAAGTTTGCCTGTGCATATCTAGTGCCGAGATGCTCTTGAATAGCTGAGTGGTTTAGAAATGTCCTCATTTGTTCATTCATCTTTGCAGATTCCGGAGCTTTTCATCTTTTCCTTACATACGTGAGGGAAGTGTTTGAATTTGAGCAAAACGTTGAGGTTTGTAGGACATTATGGGAAAGAAAGGGTACAATTAAGTTACCGTTTTTATTGGGAGAAGTGTGGGAACACAGAAGTGTTTTATTTCCAATAGCATTTCTCTGCATTTTTAGTTTCCAAATTTAGGCCGGTGTGTCAGAATATATTTGGTAGATACCCTATGAATCACATGATACTATGGGTAACCCCACGTTCATAGGTGTACAAATGGCCAGTGCTCCTAAACTCAGTATCTTTTATATATTAAAAAAAATACATAGGTTTCCTTCATATGAGTTTTTCATTAGCTTTTACTGTATGAATTGCTGCATGTTCCGTACACAATTAAAAATCATAGCTGCAGTTCAGCTGTTGGTGTAGGCTATTGTGTGTTCTTGGACAACCAACAATCTAGATCCTTGCAACCTTAAGAATCGGATGGAGATAACTGTATATTACTTTTGTAAATCGGTCATTGGGGCCAAATATACAGATGAAAGCTTTGTCACGAACTGGTTATTGTTTTCCTACTCTGTGCTCAGATTTTTTGGGAATTACTCTTTATTGAATTTTGAATTTTGTCTAGTTTTAAGAAATTAAATCAGAACAAATAGAGAGTAACCCCTCAAATCAAGTAGACAGGGTTATCTAGACCAAATCAATAAATATTCTCCTTAGTAAACATTAAAACATACCATAGTCTATACTCCATAGCCCTTCAATCTCACACCATTCCATGTATAGCCTCATTCTGAAAGTTTAGCAAATTTGAATATCACAACATTTAGAAAAATATGTATGGTTTTAATCGCATGATATATATTTGAATATGCTAAAAATAACATACAAATACATACTACCCTATTTTGCTGATGAACCTGTTTTTCTTGGCATTAGAACTCTGTACTCTTTACTCCTGCTAGCTAGTAATAAAGTGCTTGTGCTCTCCCTTGAAACCATGTTAAAATTGGCATACACCTGATTGGTACATTCAATGTACTTATAAGCCCCTAGTAAATCGTACTATGTGTACCCAGGGCCTCGAAATGATATGCTACTTGTGGGTTGCAGCACTCATTGGGTCACTCACTAAAGTAGCCTTTTAAAAAATGAGACAGATAGGAACCAGACTCTGGAGAAGAGGGAGAACTGATCAGAACCTGTTGGAGTTAGACAAAGAAAGTAAACCCACACACAAGCTGGCACTCGGTATAAAGGTTGCACTATCAGAACACTCCTGGGTCTGTGCAGACTCAGAAGGAGGACTGCCCTGCTGTCTGAAGAAGGTAGACTGGACCTGCTTGCCATGAACCCAGGAATCCTGAAGTGACTCTCAGGGTTAGTTGGCTGACCTTCCGTTTGAGGCAGAGAGACACAACAAGCTTTCAGAGACCTCCCCCGCAACTGCCCAGCTGACCAGCACCAAGTGGATTTGCCTGGACCCTGCTGGAGTGAGGCCAGGCCCCTAAAGTCCTGGACTTTTGCTGGTCCGAGAATGTACTCCTCCAACTTGCAAGACCTGAACTTCAGGTGAAAATGTAGAGGTTCTTGACTCTTTGCATCTAAAAAGAACTGTCCCAGTTCCCCTCAGGAACACGAGGACACTTCACCGAGACCGACACAGGACCTGCATCCGACTACCGACGCCTCTGGACTTCACCCACACAATGTCCTTCACGTCAACAACAACCACCCCTTGTTTCCTGCCAGCGCAAAGCAGCAACCAGAGACCTGGTTTTAACGATAATAACAACAGCACTGTCTGCACAAAACTCCAACTGTGGCTCCTCGTGTGGAACTGAATCAAGTTAGAAGGTAAACTTTCCACTGGGGTGAAGCTGGTCACCGTGTCCGACCCACACTCTATCACGTCGGCCTGAACTTTTGACTTTGACCCAGTCGAGCACAGCTAGATAACCGTGATTGCCGCTTTGTGCTTCTTTGTGATGCTATTTTTACATAAAACTTAAAAATGTCATAACCCTGATTCTGCTTATTGGATATTTGTAATTTTGGTGTCAATGTATATATTATAATGAGCTCTATTTACCCAAAATGATTTGAGATTTTTCTTGCGTTGTGTTTTCACATTATTACTGTTTTGAGAGCTGCAAGAATACCTATTAGACTTGGTATCTTTTGGCGTGTTTCCCCTGAGTTTTTGCTTTCTGACCTCCCGGTTTTGATTCTATTTTTGCTGGCGTAGTGTTTCTGTGCACTTTTCTCACTGCTGACCAGTGGTAAAGTGCAAGTGCTCCTGTAGTAAAGTGTGTTATGGATTGGTGTTTCCATGATTGGCCTGTTTGATTTATGTGTCAGTCCCTAGTAACGTGCACTAAGTGTGCCAGGGCCTGTGAATCAAATGCTGTTAGTAGGCTGCAGCACTGGATTGTGCCACCCACACAAATAGCCCGTAAATGTAACTTGGGCCTGCCATTGCAGAGCCTGTATGCAGTCTGGGACTTCCATGTCTACTTGGCACGCGCACCCACTTGCCAGTCCCTAAACATTCCCTTTTCTACATGTTAGTCACCCCTAAGGTATGCCCAAGGTACCCCTGTGGGCAGGGTGTATTGTATGTGAAAGGTAGGACATGCGCTGGTGTGTGTGGCATGTCCTGATAGTGAATTACAGCCAATTTCGTTTTTCACTATTGCAAGGCTACTTGTTCCCATACACAACAAGCATTTACAATGCAATGGTTTCGCCTTTGGAAAAGTTAGAGCTATTGGCATTGTAAATGACAACATTTGTATTTATGTGTTGGTTTTGAAAACATAAATAAATGGCATTGTCATTTACATTGCCATTAGCTTAATCTCTCGCAAATGTGAGACCTATTGTACCCTACGGACAAGCTCAGCAGACAGCAGTTACTACCACACACACACACCCAGAGCCACACACACACACACCCAGAGCCAGCCACATACACCCAGAGCCAGCCACACACACACACACCCAGAGCCACACACACACACACACCCAGAGCCACACACACCCACCCATAGCGCCACACACACACACACCCACCCAGAGCCACACACACACACCCAGAGCCACACACACACACACCCAGAGCCACACACACACCCAGAGACACACACACACACACCCAGCCACACACACACACACATACACACACACAGAGCCAGAGCCACACACACACCCAGAGCCAGAGCCACACACACCCAGAGCCACACACACACCCAGAGCCAGCGCCACACACACACCCACACACCCAGAGCCACACACACCCAGAGCCAGAGCCACACACACCCAGAGCCACACACACACACACACACACCCACACACCCACCCAGAGCCACACACACACACACACACACACACACCCAGAGCCACACACACACCCAGAGCCACACACACACACACACACACACCCAGAGCCACACACACACACACCCAGAGCCACACACACACCCAGAGCCACACACACACCCAGAGCCACACACACACCCAGAGCCACACACACACACACACACCCAGAGCCACACACACACACACCCAGAGCCACACACACACACACCCAGAGCCACACACACACACACACACACCCCCAGAGCCACACCCACCCACCCAGAGCCACACACACCCACCCAGAGCCACACACACCCACCCACCCAGAGCCACACACACCCACCCACCCAGAGCCACACACACACCCACCCAGAGCCACACACACCCACACTCAGGGGGCGGGGAAGCAAGCACAGCGAGGGGGCAGGGAAGCAAGCACAGCCAGGTGGCAGGGAAGCAAGCACAGCCAGGTTGCAGGGGAGCAAGCACAGCCAGGTTGCAGGGGAGCAAGCACAGCCAGGTTGCAGGAGAGCAAGCACAGCCAGGGGAAGGGGAACCAGGGGGCGGGGGAGCAAGCATAGCCAGGGGGCAGGGAAGCAAGAACAGCCAGGGGGCAGGGAAGCAAGCACAGCCAGGGGGCAGGGAAGCAAGCACAGCCATGTTTCCAGTGCTTGGCTATTCTGAACAAACCATTGGTGGATTCCCAATCGGCAACCATCCTCATCTATATTTCCAGCGGCCGATAAGGTGGGCGTTAAGTTAGCTCCCCTGCACCATGTGACTCCAGGCATCAACCCACCCAATCTCCTTGCTGGCCCTGGTACCTTGAAACACTAAGATGCTATGTCTGTGCTCTACAAATAGGAATTAATAATAAATGATGGTTGTTTTGTGTGCATACCTATAATCGACGAGTGATAGAAGGGGGGCAGAGCTTAGTGTATTTCCAACTGTCTGTGCCTAGGTTACCTCTGTGTCTCTGCCCTATACACCTGGTCCCAACGAGCAGTGCCTATACCAACCGGCGGTGCTCCAGGTACGGTCAGCTGTCCCACTAGAGGAAACATTCTAAAACACATCACCATTACAAATTATGGAAATAAAACTGAACAAAGAGTCTGGGGAAGTAGCAGAGAAGAGGACCGCCTCTTGTGAAACTGGGCACAGTCAGCTGTCCCACCATAGGAAACACTCTAAAAAAACATCACCACCACAGATTATGGAATCAAAACTGGTCAAAAAAGTCAGGGGAAGTGGCAGAGGAGAGGACCTGCCTCGTGTGAATCAGAGGAGCCTCCCTTCTAGATGTGCACTGCCCACGCTGAATCGCACCTTTGCAGGCGCTCTACACCTATGTAACAGTGACTGACCCTCCGAAGAAATCAATCAACAAACACGCAGAGCTCCACAAAAAGCCTCAGAACCAAAATATAATCTGCAAATAATTCTACAATCGAACTCACATAAGCATTAAAAGATAGGCAGACGCGCGACTCATCGTGGCTGAAGCACTCCATAAAGACATGCTAAAACGCAAGCGGTGTAGTAAGTAAATGGATCCCTATTTAAAAGTTCATCCCTCCCAATCTTCAACTCAGCCAGAGGCCTCCTATAGACCTGTGTGCCCTCCCATCTTTTTCAGGTAGCTTCATCAAGAGTCACTCACGATGAGGGACAAGAAACAGCAAAAACTTCTGCTACAGAGTAAAACTGTTCCAATGCGATGTAAAGGTTGTGCAGGCTCTAGGCAGTCCTTCTCAGAGGATTAGGTAGGACAAGTAGAAAGCCAGGTCCAGCGAAATACCAAAAAGAGCAGTCCAGAGGAATACAAACTATCACAGGGAAAATGTATTGTCTGCCTCCCCCATCCTGCTGCCAGGGACATGAAATCTATATGGTCGAGATTACCCTGGGTGGCAAACTGCAAATGAATCGATGGCGTAATTGCGTGCAAAGCCAAACTGCGGGACAGTCAGCCGTAGCCGACACAAAAAAACAACTGATTACCCAAAGGAGGGATACGCCACTCAGCTGCAGCTCGACTTGGTACGATCGCCCCCAAAAACAGCAGATCACCTCCCCAAAGACCCACACCACTGTACCTCAGCTCATGCCCCCCTCTGCTGCAACGTGCATAAATCAAAAAATTGCGGGATGGCCAGACATAGATAAAGACAAACTCCCGATCGGTCCAGGGAGAGACATCCCTTCGCTGCAGTGCACACATCTGATCTGTGTGCCGATCGTACTAAACAGCTGATCACCATACTATACCTCAGCGTGTACACTCCGGCATGCGGGACGGCCAGCCGATCGTGCCATGCCGAGGGCGGGAACAAGAAAGGGGAAAGGACAAATTAAAGGTGATGAAAAGGGACAGAGGGGGCGGGAAGGGGAGGAGAGGGGAGGAGAGGGTTGGTGTATTTATATTTTAAGTAGTGAGGGGGCAAGGATATGAGGCACGACTGTAGGGGGAAAAGACTCATCATGTGCCTGTAATCTGAAGTCCTCAAGGCTAGGAGTCTCAACGGCTAGGAGTCTCAACGGCTAGGAGTCTCAACGATTTAAAAATGCTGCCGCTCGATTAGTATTTCTGAAAATATCAATGATGGACAAAGCTAAAAGGGTGCCACTCAATAATAACCCTGATAATCTCTGTTGGTTGAAAAGATGCTAGTAACTAGTCACAAGGTTCAAGATTTCAATGGATAATTGCCTAATGATATTTCAAAGGTATTCCAAATAAAGAAACGCTGCGACATAAGTGGTCTTGAGATGTTGAAAGACGATGTAATGGTGAAAGGATGATTCACTACCTGCGAGCTGAAATGCCAGATCTAAACAGTGAAAGAAAGCAGGTAACGGGAGACTATAAAAGTGGATTCGTATTTGCGTCCACAATGGCATAGAATGCAGGCAACAAACTAATTACCTGTAAGGCAATGCTCCTTTCTCGAATCCGAGAAGTGTCCAATTAAAAAGCCGTAGTGGGCAGGTTGATGGCGTCGTTGAAGGTAACTATGATTCCCGAATATATTAAATGCTTCAATTAATGATATGTGGAAACTACGCTTAGTACTTTCAATCTATTATATAAAGTTATGATGCCTACTAATGTTTAAGCAGTCAGATATAGGGAAGCAACATAATAGAAGTGTCGAGCAACGGCCGACGCCCCGCAGCGGTGCTCCTCCACTCCAATGGCTGCCAGGCACTTTTCGAGCCCTCCATCTCGGGCCTCGGTGCCTCCGCCTGCCGGCAGTCTCCACGGTTTCATCCGCGGCCCCGTATACGGAGGAAAAAGACACTCAGCAACACGGGAGGGGGCGGAGATGTTCCTAATGCCGTGGTTGAACCCGGGAGGGGCGGGAGAGTACACGAACGGCGGGAGGGGGGCGGGAGAGAACGAGGGGGGCGGGAGAGTACACGAACGGCGGGAGGGGGGCGGGAGAGGACGAGGGAGGCGGGAGAGTACACGAACGGCGGGAGGGGGGCGGGAGAGGACGAGGGAGGCGGGAGAGGGGCAGCTAGGAACAAATAAGGAGACCCGTCCCGAGCAGCAAGGGAGGTGCCGGCAATGCCGGAACAGACTCTGGGGGCGTTCCCGGCGTCGCGTGACGTCGGCAAAAGGCAAAGAATGTCGGGAACGCCCCCGTGTCTGGTCCGGCATTGACGGACAGGCCCCTCGTCCAATGGCTAGGCTCCATTTATGGAGCTAGCCAATGGGACGGGGGGGCGTGTTCCAGAGTGCTTACTGTACTCAATAGATTTCTCTGGAGGAGGAGCCTAACGGCTCCGTCCCCCAGCGAAACCTAAAAATCGGCAGTTTGATTATAACATCTTATAATCCTAACTGACCCAAGGAACAAGGAAGTAAAAAGAGTTTAGTATACCTGAACTCAGAATGTTAAAATACATCTTTTAGTGGGGATGATTTGTACATTCTGTGTTTGAAAATATCACTTTTAGAAAGTAGGTATTGTCTTGCCTAACCATCCAGTATGCCTCAGCTAGGTTGTGCTTTCCATGTCTGGGTTTTGAGTGACAGGGGGCTGGAGAGGGACTTGGCTCCAGCAGTCTGATGGGTCAGGGCTGGGCTGAATGGGCCATGCAGTGAATAAAGAGTAGGGGGAGGAGATTTCCTTTCACTTGCCTAAGCCTTCATAGAATAGAGAGTAGGGGGAGGAGTTTCCTTTCAGCTACCTGGGCCAGGTCTGGTTTCCACAATGCTGTCTCCACCTCCTGCCAGGAAGCTGCATCGGAGAAGACAGAACTGGTTTGGGCTGGGTACAGACATTCTCTGCCTTCAGAGAACAAAGGATTTGGTGGTATAAATGTTGGGGTCCAGACCCCAGAACTTTAGATCTCTTTTGTATCAAGAAGAGCCAAGAAGAAGAGCTGGAGAAGCTGTGAGGAGGAACCACCACTTTGCTGTGTTGGCCTGCAGTGGCTGCTTCTGTCTTGGACAGTGAAAGGACTGGACTGAACTTTCTGCAATCTGCTTTTCTGAGTTTCTCCAAGGGCTTGAGGTAGAGCTTGCCCCCTGTTCAAGAAGTCTCAGGAACAGCAAAGACTTCAAGCTCTTCTGCCCTCAGCACTGAGAACTGTGTGTTTTGTGCTGCAACAGAAAAAAAAGCAACCCGTTAACGCCGCTTCCGACTCCGTGTCCTGACGGCACCGCAGAGGGCACCGCCACAATGCCGCACTGCGACCCTGGTCTCACCGACGATGCCTGCTGATGCCGCCAGCGAACTGCTGCTCGCACCGCGACCTGGGGGCACCGCACTCCACACGGTCTCGCTTCACGATGCCGCCTTGGTATCCCCGACGCGCCGCTCTGCTGTGGAATCGATGACGCTGCTTGCACCGTGGTTCGAGGGCACCGCTTGTAAAGTTACACAACGCACCACCCTCCTCCCGCACCGCAGACTTGGCCTGCCGGTGCCATTGTTAAAAGTTAGGCTGAAAACCGTCAACATTATCGGCGCCCTCTTGCTCTCCTTAAACCTTTTGTGCGCGTAAAACAGCCGCCATTTTGGACACCATGGCTTCCCTGCTCTCGCCGAGAGCCAGCGCGTCTCTCTCTCTCTCTCCTAACTTCGCTGGCAACCCCCCCCCCCTGCTTGCACCTGCCTTGAGTCATAAACCCCTCTTCGGCGCTGCTCTGCCCCAGGCCCTCATCCTGTTCCCAGCGCGACACCTCCCTGCTTCCCCGTCATGACCTCCGGCCCTTTTGATGCAAACCCCTTTTCCCCGTGTGCCCGTTTGTCTTCCCCGTTCCCAGGCCGACACCTAGCTCTGCCGATACCAATCTCTTGCCCCTCCCCATACAATAGGAAGCTTCCCTCCTCAAAGGACCCCCGAGATGATCAAAGCCCCCCCCCATCCCACGAGATCCGATCGAAACCCGCACACTCCGTGAATCGGCGGAATACCCAGCTGCGCAATGATCATCACCTGTTGTGAACGGGGCGGGGACTTCCACTGTAGCCTTGCATGGGAACGGGCTGGGAAGGGGGGATTCTGAGGATGTCTTTCCGTACATCAAAGTATCAACGAGAATGTGTTACATGTAATAAAGAGATAAACTTGTGTATAAGAGGCCAGGCCTCCGGGATGCAGTTAGAGCACCTCAGAACGATACCTTCTGTCCGTTTTCGTTGTGTTCTCCTCCGGAGCGAATAAAAACCTTGTTTCCTGCCTTCCAGTCTCCAGCGCCTGCCTCTTCAATAGTTTAACTTCTTTGTGGGTTCAAGAGGCGACATCGCCGGGCAATAATTAAGGATCTTATATTCTGGTTGGTAGTGCCCCCCCAGTTTGTATTTTTCTACAATTGGCGTCCCAAGCGTGGGGCCCATCAGCGACCCATGGATCCAGTGGGAGAGGTCCTGACGACAAAGTGAACGACTGCAACGATCGGGAACGCGTCTGTCCGATAGACCCTCGTCTGACAGCCGATCATCCGAACTTCACTGGTTCCGAACAGACCTCTCTCGAGTGATCTACGGTCCTGACTGGGAACCATCAGGAGTGCCGCGAGGATAACGAAGAAGAGAGGACGATCGGGCGCTGGATTCGGAAGTCAGGAAACTGTCCATGCGGTCCGGGTAAGGTCGTGTTACCACGACAAATTGCGAAAAAATTGCTTGATTGCTTGTTTGTTAAATACTAGTATTGCTCTTTTTGTTTATTTGGAGATTCACTGTCTGCAAACGGAGAAACAACAGGCTCTCTCTTTGCAAGCAGTGGAGGATAGGTAGGGCAGACAACCGTGCTTATTTTTCTCCCCCACTCAATAATCACCTGAAACTGAGCTGTTGTTCACAAACTATTGTTTCCTGGAGATTCCCTGTCTGCAAACAGGGAAGAGACCACCCTTTTTGCAGATAGTGAAAAGGGTAGGTAACGCAGATCTTTGCGGACCTACTCATTCTCCCCATTGTTATTTATCGGTCTTTTGTTATCTTGATCTATGAGGGATTCACTGTCTGCAAACGGAGAAACAAAGGTCTCTCTCTTTGCAAGCAGTGGAGGATAGGTAGGGTAGCAGCCGTGCTTATTTTTTTTCTCCCCCACCCTATAATTGCTTGAAACTGAACTGTTGTTCGCAAAATTATTGTTTCCTGGAGATTCCCTGTCTGCAAACAGGGAAGAGACCACCCTTTTTGCAGATAGTGAAAAAGGTAGGTAACGCAGATCCTTGCGGACCTACTCATTCTCCCCATTGTTATTTATTGGTCTTTGGTTATTGTGATCCATGAGGTATTCACTGCCTGCAAACAACGTAGAATAGAAATATTCTGTCTAGTCTTTGCACCTAGTGATAAGATAGGCAGTGCTGACTTTTTAGTCCCTCGTTACGAGCCGTCATGTCTGTCTTCTCCCCACTGATTAGTAGCCTGTTTAGCCCGGACCGCTTATTAGAGATGGACCATCCAGCCCCACTGGAAGGCACCCCTAATAAGGACATGTTCATGAAGCATGGATTGACCGCTATTGCCTATAGTAAACTATGGCATAAATATACAAAACAGGGTCAAGAAAGTCAATGGCCCCTGACAGGATCCTTCGATGATGACAAAATAAAAATGCTAGAAACTGCCCTAGGTAAAAACAAGACAACACCCACTATGCTTGATAGCTTCGGCATGTGGCGAAAAGAAACTGAACAGCGTAAAAAGAAAACTGAGAGTAGGTTGGAAAAAGAGCTGCAAAAAGCAGCCCACCTAGCTGCTCAGAAACTAAAAAAGGAGATAGAGGAAAGAGAGAAAGCTAAACAGAAACTAGAAAGGGAAACGCCAAGCCAGTGTCCGGTTAGAACCCCCTCCATGCTCTACCCTGATTTACCCTCGAAACGACAAGCCAATGAGGACCTGCTGTTAGGTCCTCCTATCATCTACATGCCCCCTCCATACGCCCCTTCTCGACCCTTGGCGCAGCACGCGCCACCCCCAGGTACAAACGAAGGTACCGCTGCAGCGTCGGCCCCAATGGCCTCTGTGCCAGCCGAACCCCTTGTATTAAAACCCGCATCAACGACAACGTTAGACGAGCATGAGACTCGAGGGGCTGGCCTTGCAAGAACAAACAGGCTAGACAAAGATGAGCGAGCGGGGATCGACAAAATAGCAAGGACACTGGTAGAAAGGAAGGATGATGAAGAGTACATCACAGATATGTTCAGCTCGTATACAGGGAGTCACAGACGACATTTTACCGTACGACTGTGTTATCATGTCTTGAATACATACGAGGACCGATATCGAGACAAAGGTCCCGAGAGCCTAAGGACTCTGTACCGGAAGGTCGATATCGGGGATGAGGGCGAGTGTGATGTGTCGGACCTCCTTACGCGTACGCTTGAGGTTTTCCGCCACCTCACTGAACGAAAGCCGGGAGCTAAATCCGCGGCCCCCGTAGTGACCGAACCACCAACCGAGCAATCTAACACCATGATGCCGATACGTGAGGCTGCCCCTTACTGGGTTCCTCCTCGGGGTACAGGGACTCACGATGATGCAAACAACCAAGATGCGAAGGGAAGGGTAGTATACAACTGGGTCTACCAGCCATGGGACCGGCAAGAGATACTGACATTCCGGAAATCTCTACCCGACCTACGCAAAAACCCCACTGCCTTCTATACTGAATTGGGTACAGCCCTGGGTTCAACTATCATGACCCTGGCTGACATCGACTTGTTCTTCGGGTTATGTCTACCAGCTGATGTGTGGAAGCAAATCCGGAAAGTCGACCACCTTGAGCTGTTCGGACATACCTGGTCACAACTCGATGACTTGGACAAACAACGGGGACCAGGACAAAAGCCGTTGAAATCCATTCTAGACCTCCCAGATAAAATTGTAGAGAAATTAAAAACCCTAATCCCAGAAAAGAAAGTGGACTGGTCGATAGTAACAGCCTGTCGCCAAAAACCCCAGGAGGATGTATCGGAATACTTCTCCCGGTTTGAAACGGTGTTCTCCGATTACAGCGGCCAGGACATGACCACTGCAACCGGACACCATCTGTTTGTCCAGAATTATGTTAAGGGCCTATCATTGGACATCTCCCAGAGACTACAGGCCAGCGAGAGTAGTTGGGCAGCCTCCAAACCTACAGCGATTCTCCAAATGGCCCAATATTATGAGCATCAGAAAAATGAAAACGATAGGGCGACAGAGAAAAAGAAGAAAGACTTAAAAGAGAGGGTGATGATTGCCAAACTGCAAGGGGTGACTATAGGACGAGACCAATACCGGGGAAACTACCAGACAAACGTCCCTAAGACTGCATTTCCCCAGGACCGCACTCTGACTCCCTACAGTGGACGCACAGACCTTAGAGATGACCAGTGCGCTTTCTGCAAAGGGACTGGCCATTGGAAATCCCAGTGCCCAGTTCTCCTGGAAATGATCAGGAACAGAGACCCCAGGGATGTAGCAAACGGACCGAGACCTAAGGGACCACAACGAGGGCCCCCAAATGACGCGACTAATGACAGATCCAGCAGACCGAATACGTTCGATCGACCCAGACAGAACCAATATCAACAATCTGACTATGACGACACTCACACCTTTGCATAGGACAGCCAAGGGCGAGGGAGGGATCCAGTCGAGCTCTATGTTGACCAGCAGGGCCCTTATGTCACTGCTAAGGTCCTGGGTACCAAGTCTCCATTTCTGGTAGACACTGGCGCAACACGTAGTGCGTTATCTAAACGACTGATTCCAAGGGCACCCTTGTCTGGCTCACTCATAACATCGACAGGTTTCGATGGAACGCCCTCCACCAACCCTTTGTCTGCCCCGATTCTCTTTGACGTAGAAAACAACACCACCGACACCACGTTCCTGCTTTCCTCCAATAGCCCTGACGCCATTATGGGACTTGACTTACTGAAACACTTCCGAGCGACGATTAGGTGTTCTCAAGATGGAGTTCGAGTGTTTCTTTACGACAACCCCGTTCTGCTTAAACATTGTTCCCCCCGACACATGTTTTCCATCACCGACGTCGACGCGTCCCTGCTTGACACCCTACCTCCGTATCTGTGGGCCAAAGCGGATTCGGACGTAGGGCGTATGTTAATTGACCCAGTGCACATTACTGTCCGACCAGACGCAACACTCCCAAAACTCCCACAATATCGGATATCGCCAGAGGGCGAGAAGGCATTGGTAATGATTATCCAGTCACTGATAGACGCAGGAGTGGTAGAGGAAGTGGTTAGCAACGTTTGCAACAGCCCTATCTTGCCCATTATCAAGAAGCAGGGAGAGGGAGATGAGAAAGCATACCGTTTCATCATCGACCTCCGAGAGATCAACAAAGTGGTGGTACCCCAGTACCCTGTGGTCTCAGACATCACCACCATCCTGACCTTGATTCCATCCACTGCCACCACCTTTTCCGTCATCGACCTCAAGAACGCTTTCTTCTCCATCCCCATCCACCCAGACAGCCGATATCTCTTCGGCTTTACCCTAAAATCCCGCTCATATAGGTTTTGCCGAGCCCCTCAAGGCTACACGGAGAGCCCTAGCATCTACAGCCAGGCCCTCAAAAGGCAACTAGACCAAGTCCGGTTACCCGACGGGGTGGTGTTGGTACAATATGTCGATGACATCCTTTTGGCAGCCGACACCACCCCTCTAGCGGTTACCGCCACCATTCAACTCTTGCACTTCCTTGCGGAAAATGGCCACAAGGTCTCCAAGAAGAAGTTGCAATTCTGCCTACCCCAGGTCACTTACCTAGGCCACCTTCTGTCCAAAGATGGAAGGAAACTCACCCCTGATCGAATCCAGACCATTCTAGACACCCCTGTCCCTAAAACCCAGAAGCAGGTTCGCTCCCTATTAGGCCTCACCTCCTTCTGCCGACAATGGTTGCCAAACTTCAGCCTCGTTGTAAAACCACTGCTCTCTCTCCTAAACAAAGACGTCCCTTTCCCACTCCCTTGGACTCCTGAGTGTCAAACCTCCTTCACAGAACTACGAGATGCCCTTTGCTCAGCCCCTGTCCTGGGTACCCCTGATTACAGAAAGCCCTTCTCCCTTTACACTCACGAAAGGGAGGGGTGCGCTTTATCTGTCCTGACCCAGGCCATCGGTCCTAAGCAACGACCGTGCGCTTACTTCTCTGCCACTCTTGACCCTGTCGCCAGAGCCTTGCCTGCCTGCCTTCGAGCTGTAGCTGCTGCTGCAGTCTCTATCCGACAGAGTGAGGGGATTGTACTCTCGAATTCCCTCACGGTACTGGTACCCCATGCAGTCGACACCCTCCTGAACCAAACCAAGACGCAACATCTGACGAGTGCACGACTGACTGGATACGAACTAACCTTGCTTGCCCCCCATATCACCCTGAAAAGATGCACCACACTGAACCCAGCAACTCTGTTACCCTTGCCAGAGAACGACCCCAATGTGCACCCCGTACATGACTGCGTGACTCTTACGGACGAACAGACCAGGAGTAGGGTCGATCTCAGAGACACAGCTTTCCCTGACCCCGACGGGGAGTTGTGGGTGGACGGTTCTTGCATCAAACTCTCCGATGGTACCACTTCCGCTGCCTATGCAGTCACCACGGCTCGAACTGTAGTAGAAACAGCCCGCATCACCCAGCGATCTGCCCAGGCAGCGGAACTGATTGCTTTGACGAGAGCCTGCATCCTGGCAACAGGAACCACGGCGAACATTTACACCGACAGCCAGTATGCCTTCGGGGTGGTTCACCATTTTGGGCTCCTCTGGAGGGAGAGAGGATACTTGACCTCACACGGCACGCCCATCCTGCACGGGGATTTAGTCTCCGCCTTAATCGAAGCTGTCCTCCTCCCCAACAAACTTGCCGTTATCAAATGCCAGGCACACAAGAAGGTGACAGACATTATTGGACAGGGAAATGCACTAGCCGACATCACCGCCCGAACGACAGCTGAAAATAGAACGACAACACGTATGTACGTGACCAGGTCACAAGCAGAAAACTGGACTGACGCCAAGGACACAATTAGAGACATACAAACGGCTAGCACACAACACGAATTGACTGAATGGGCACGGGTGGGATTGAAAGACGATGAAGGCTGCTGGCGGACAAAAGACACGAACAGATGGTTGCTACCTGATTCATACTTGATTCCCATATTAACCATGGCACACTCCCCAGCCCACATAGGATCAGCCCCCATGATCGAACTTGTCTCCAGGGTTTGGCACAATGACAAGATCCCAGATTCCGCCAAACGCCTGGTCCAACAATGCTTAATATGCCTGCAACACAACCCCGGGAAGGGAACTGTAGTACCCCGGGGGGGATTTGGGGTCCCAAACCACCCATTTGAAGTCCTACAGATGGACTACATCCAGCTAGACAGATGCCAAGGCCTGAAATATGTACTTGTCGTGGTGTGCGCATTTAGCAAATGGGTGGAAGCATATCCAACCCGTGACAACACCGCTATGGCCACTGCAAAGGTCCTGTTAAAAGAGTTTTTCCCCCGTTATGGCCTCTGTCGTGTTTTATGGAGTGATAATGGCCCCCACTTCGTAGCCAACGTTATCCAGCTCATCCTAAATGGGCTGGGTATCAAACAGAAATTCCACGCAGTCTTCCACCCTCAATCTGCTGGGCTTGTCGAACGACACAACGCCACACTAAAGCTTAAACTGGCCAAAATAGTGGCTACGACGGGCCTGAAATGGCCAGACGCCCTCCCATTGGCATTGCTATCGATGCGCTCTACCCCCACCCGACATCACTTAACCCCTTATGAAGTTGTCTTCGGTCGACCCATGAGCGTCTGGTCTGCCCCGAAACCAACGTCCATTCATGACGTTCCGGATGTCCTAATGTCTGATTATCTGTACAAATTGACTGAAACTTTGTCTGTCCTTCATCAGCAGGTGCGGCAGGCCATCCCCGATGCTTCCAGGGGTCCGGGTCACGCCATCCAGCCGGGGGACTTCGTGCTGATCCGAAACTTTCAGCGATCAAAGAGTTTGGAACCCCGGTGGACGGGCCCCTGGCAAGTGCTGATCACCACTCGGACCGCACTTCGAGTGGAGGGGAAGAAACACTGGCTGCACGCTCATCACTGCAAAAAGGTCTCTCCAGCCCTGGCCACGACAGACACCGTCAACACCCAAGAAGAGCTCCTGAACCGGGACCGACCATCGTTGAACTGCTACCCTGATACAGAGACACTTGAACTTTCAAAACATCCTGACCCCACTGTGCCATCTCGAGAAGGGTATTTCCTGCGTCGAAAGGAGGGAGCTTCGGCTAAGTAGGCCACGGACTAGGTTAAAGAATCTCAGAACGGTGACCCAAACTACCAAGGGTTACCTGGAGAGAAGCTAAAACTGAGTCTGTGGTCCTGCCCACTACCGAGCACCTTGAAGACGAAGATGATGGAAGCGCCAGATAAGAAGATGATGGAAGCGCCAAACAAGAAGCCGACTGAGACAACAGGAAATACCCACTACAGAAATCCGAGAACAGACAGACTCCATAGCTCAAAGACAATTGCACTCTTCATCGTAATCCTCCTCTGTTTTCTCCTCATGACTACGCTCTGGATTATGGAAGAACACGCACCTGCTCACGAAACATTCCTAACCACTGCTCAGCCTACCACCATGAAGGAACATTATCTAATTTCGCTCTCTCCTCAACTAAGAGAGAGGCGAAAGGAGTTTTGGAACAACTCTTTCGTGCAGCTACTTCACCAGCACAATCTTGCCACCAACGCCACCAACTGCTGGATCTGTGGGTTGCTACCCCATGCCACTGGACATTCAATACCATTCATCCCTTCACCCTTCTCCGTCCACGGCTCCTGCCTTGCCTGGCTGATCCTCCTGCAAGAGAGCTATACGGGAAATGCCACCTCCAGCAGAGCTGCAGCACATTCTTCTCATGGGGCCGGGCGAAACAAGACAAAGACACACTTCTGCCCGCTGACCCCCAGCGACTCAATCCAAATGGACATTCCGGCCAAAGAACGAATCGAAATGCAGGTGTTCAACAATCCAACCAGACCCACCTTCTCCTATCTGCGGAAACGAACGGCTGCCACTCTGACTGTGGCCCTGACGGTCATCAACGTCACAGGCCACATGTGTGTAGAAGGACTTGGGACACAGCTGGTGGGTCACAGCGCTTGCCGCTTTACCAGAACTTTGGACTCCACGGATCCACCTTCCTTTGTGTCATCCCCAAACATGTATTTCATCTGTGGCACGAAGGCCTACACCTGGCTCCCCAAAGGCTGGGGGGGCACTTGCTACATCTCCTTCGTCCTTCCTCCAACTTATGTGGCCCCAGCGAATCACCACAGACAAAAACGAGCCAAAGACGTTGAGCAAGCCGACTCAACAGGGGCACAGTTCCTCGATGCTATGAAAGGACTCGTCCCCCTCTGGGGCCCGATGGCAAACAGCCGTGCCATCCGACATTTGACTCAGGCAGTCGAGACAACCATGAACATCACAGCGGGCATCTTTGCCAACAACACTGCCGAGCTCCAAGCGGTCCGTTTGGTGGCTCTTCAGAACCGCCTCGTTCTAGATGTGGTTCTGGCGGACCGTGGAGGAGCATGCCGCATTATTGGGGCCAGCTGTTGTACATACATACCGGACAACTCACCCTCAGTGTACAAAGCCATCGAACATCTTCACAGACTCTCTTCGGAAGTTCACCAGGAGCAAGAAGAATGGTCGCTTGGTGGTTGGTTCTGGGACACCATCAAAAGCTGGGGCTGGAGACTGCTCACCATTATCCTGATTCCCGTAGTTGTAATATGTGGCCTATGCTTAGGAATTCAATGTTTGCCACCTATGTGTTCTTTATGTGCGAGTTGTATTTTTCCCAAAACTGTGGACATTGGAAGCGAACATATGAGGGCATTATATGATACCGAAGTTAGGAATTTGATGAAAATTGACATTGAGTAAGCAAGTTGGCTAGATATGTTGAAAAGGGAGGACTGTTAAAAGTTAGGCTGAAAACCGTCAACATTATCGGCGCCCTCTTGCTCTCCTTAAACCTTTTGTGCGCGTAAAACAGCCGCCATTTTGGACACCATGGCTTCCCTGCTCTCGCCGAGAGCCAGCGCGTCTCTCTCTCTCTCTCCTAACTTCGCTGGCAACCCCCCCCCCTGCTTACACCTGCCTTGAGTCATAAACCCCTCTTCGGCGCTGCTCTGCCCCAGGCCCTCATCCTGTTCCCAGCGCGACACCTCCCTGCTTCCCCGTCATGACCTCCGGCCCTTTTGATGCAAACCCCTTTTCCCCGTGTGCCCGTTTGTCTTCCCCGTTCCCAGGCCGACACCTAGCTCTGCCGATACCAATCTCTTGCCCCTCCCCATACAATAGGAAGCTTCCCTCCTCAAAGGACCCCCGAGATGATCAAAGCCCCCCCCATCCCACGAGATCCGATCGAAACCCGCACACTCCGTGAATCGGCGGAATACCCAGCTGCGCAATGATCATCACCTGTTGTGAACGGGGCGGGGACTTCCACTGTAGCCTTGCATGGGAACGGGCTGGGAAGGGGGGATTCTGAGGATGTCTTTCCGTACATCAAAGTATCAACGAGAATGTGTTACATGTAATAAAGAGATAAACTTGTGTATAAGAGGCCAGGCCTCCGGGATGCAGTTAGAGCACCTCAGAACGATACCTTCTGTCCGTTTTCGTTGTGTTCTCCTCCGGAGCGAATAAAAACCTTGTTTCCTGCCTTCCAGTCTCCAGCGCCTGCCTCTTCAATAGTTTAACTTCTTTGTGGGTTCAAGAGGCGACATCGCCGGGCAATAATTAAGGATCTTATATTCTGGTTGGTAGTGCCCCCCCAGTTTGTATTTTTCTACACCATCAACTCCAGTTCGACAGCCGACGACAGCCCTTGCGCAGCAACAATGCCGTTGCTTGCACCATGACCTGCCAGCACCGTGATGAGCACCGCACTCACTTCTCACCGCGACCCTGGTCTCACCGACGATGCCATCTGACACCGCCACCGAGCCGCTGCTCGCACCGTGATCTGAGGGCACCGCACCGCTGCACTTTGCACCCCAGCACCTGACGTCTTCCGACGCCAACGCTCCTGACTTCAACAAAGAGGAGGTCGATATGCAAAGCGCGTGACTTCGTGGCACCGAAATCTGGAACCGACGCTTGCGGACGCTGTGCTTTTGGAAGCTCAACAAGAGGTCGCCGACACCCTGCATTTCTAAGAGGTACTGTTTGCGGGTCTTTCTGACACCGTCGCTGGCCCGCGACGCTGCGGTCAGCCAGAACTGTTTGGACTTGATTGCTCACGATGCAGTGATAGCCCTGGACGGAGCTATCGACTTCAAGGAACTGTTTTTCAAGGTTATTTTGATAACTAAAGATTTTTAAGTAACTCTATTGTGAGTTTTGATCGTTTTTGGTCTTGTCTTAAGTATATAAAATATTGGATATTTTTCTAAACTGGTGTGGTGTCCTTTTGTAGTGCTTACACTGTATTTCTGTTTATGTGCAAATGCTGTACACACTGCCTCTGGAATGAGCCTGACTGCTCGTTCCAAGCTACCAAGGGGGTGAGCAAGGGTTATTTTAGGAGTGAAACTCCCTTATCCTGACTAGGAAGAAGGGTGCCTATTTGGACAAAGGTGCAAAACCCATTTCTAACAATACCTAACACTCAAAGTTAACCTTCACAGCTTTATGGCAAACTACTCAATGGGTTAAGCAAAGGTGTATTTAGTGACTTTGTGCTTCACCCTGACAAGGATTGTGTTTATTGCTTGAGTGTTGCTCACACCATTCTCAAACAATAACCCAATTTCTTACTCTCACCAATTAAAATTGTATATGGATGGTAAAAGGTTTCTCAGGAGACCAGAACCCATGGATAACAATGAATTAAACAATCAAGATAACATAACAGAGGCAGCTGGAGCAAGATCCAACCCTCCAAACAGGATCTTCTTGACTGTAGAGACCCTAAAGACTGACTTATCTCAAGCCAAGGAAAAAATGGGGTTTAACCAGCCGATGAGAGAGGAATAAATAAAAATGCAACCAGTATGGGGAAGAACACAAATCAGTGACTCTGCCAGATAGAACTTAACCAGATTCAATAATGACCAACTTAAACTGTTTGAAGATGAATGCGAGTACCTCAAAACTCACTTTAGGGGAAAAAAATATACATACGTGCAGCAGAAGCTGCACGCCAAAATTAAGAAAGGTATGTGTATTTTCTGTTTACTGCAGTTCTGAAGGGGAACACCGCTCCCAATATCAAAATTAAGAGTAGGTAGAGTTGGAAGAATTCAGAAAGAAGCAACATTTCCACAGGACATACTGGTTAAGCTACATTTTTTTTCCCATGAAGGAACGAATTATAAACCCCTTTAGTAATGTGAAGATTTGAACTTCCAGGGTCATAAAGTTTTGTTATGGCAAGATGTGTTCCCTGCCCCACTCCAGCAGCGGAGGAAGTTAATAAACATAACGGACTGACTGTGTCTGACTTTCCTAAAAAGTCCTAGGATAGAAGAAGAAGCTAGAAATACAGGGGTTTTAGATGAAGGCCTCTAAATATCCTCTTTCTGAATGAAATTGGAGGGGCATTTAAGCATGGGTTTAAATTGGCTGATCGATTGCTGGATCAATCAAGCAATTTCGGGGTTACATACCTAAAGTTCATTACTGTTTTTGTAATCTCCTATGTTAGGATGAGGGCAATGTTGTGAAGGGCGTCCTCTGACTGAGGATGAGTGCTTTGTGAATTTTGGAGCATGCAGAAAAAGGTCATTATGGTTTTCCAAAGTTAGGGAGGATGGAAAGGAACGCGAAATGGCCGAGGGTGTAAAAGGGGAGAGAACTGGATTGGGGGAAAGGGGACCCGGCACAGATTCTGGAGGTTAACAATGAAAAGGGAGGGAGATATAAAATTGTGAGCGGGGCAGATGAAAAGGTGGGGAAACCCCATAGATATGAAACTCCCCTTAGGCATGAATTGTGACATTGACTTTATAATAGAGATGCTCTTGTTCAGATATGATAAGAAGTAAAGAAAAATTACTTGTGGAATACTTCACAGCTAGAAAGGGGGGAAAAGGTGCTTTGGCAATACTGAGGATAAAAAGTCCTATGTTTAAAGACATCATTAAAACATTTGATTTATGCGAAAAATCATCCCTTAAATATAATCAGCTAAAGCATTGGCTTCATAAGGGCTCATATATAAGATATATTGCTTGTTAGAAATACAAATTCCGAATGCCCAAAACAGACGCACAGTAATGTGGGCGTAGGACATGGGCGATAGCATTATAATGAATGGGAACGAATGCATAGCAGAGTATACTTATCTAATATGGCAGTTGTGCACAAAGAGATGGGATTGGAAGTGCTGTACTAATGGCACTTTCAACTGGTCAGCTAAAAAGCTGTTGTAGAGGGTGTGGTGAAAAGGGGATACTCTTCATATCTTGATTTTGGAAGGGTATACGGAGGGGTTCATAATAGAAACAACTGGGAAGGTCATTCCACAAGATCCAAAAGTTGTAACTTTAGTTTGCCTGAAAACCAGTAGGATACACTGGGAAATTGATATGGGAAACAGCGCTACCGATCACTAACAGTGGAAAAGCTATCCGTGGCCAGCCTTTGGTGAAAACTAGAACGTCTATGGATCAGTATAATTCGGTCTGGTACACCACTGTATTAGACTCCTTAAGGAATAGGCCAAGATGGATAGGGACATTTCATACAGGTCGTCAAAAGTCTTTCGAGATTGTTCTGCCCAGCTCAGAATAGGGCCCTTAATCTATTTTATTACTAGCACTTAAAGTAGATTGGAATGAAGGGGAGAGGGCTGGTTATATTGAGTTTGGACGGTTTTAAGGGATACTTAATGTAAATCATGGTGATGTTTTGACATATGTATTGTACTCAGTTGCAAGTGATCAATAAATGAAAAAATACAAAAAACGGGCTAGCATCTTATAAATCGTTTTGATCATGGTTGACCTTTTTATCAGCTGTATTACAATTTGCATTCATGACCATTTACAAGAAGCTTCATTGAATGCCAGCCATATCACCGCTTGAAATCTTTGTTTTGCCAGACAGTTTTTGCAGACTTGACGTAATTGGTAAACTTTTCTAGCAGATTTTTTTTGGGGGCGGCTACTGCCAAAATAAATTGGTGGGGGGGGGGAGGGGAGGGGCAAATAATATTAAAAAAATACTTATCAGCTGCTCCGGCCACCTCAGTGATCCTCTGTTCCTGGAAGACGTCCAAGAACCAGCACAGGCTCCCAGACTCTCCAACCAATCCAGATGCTGCTCTATGCTATGGCTGGCTAGGCGCTCACTAAGGGACTGAGAGACTGTGCCATTTCTCCACCAGGCTGTACAATGCAGCTTGGTTGGGGAAATCTAAGTGAGCATGTCAGTTTGACCGTCCTGAGACGGCTGGCCAAACCAACGTGCTCTTACAATGCTGCTGTCTGTCCATAGACGACAGCCCTGCCCCGCCCCACCCTAAACTCAGCAGCATCTTCGGTCAGTGAAAAAACAAAACAAATGATAATTAAATTTTTATTATCGTTTTATTTTTCATCTGCAGTGGGGTGATGCTCCTCTGCAATTAAGGAGGAACCACCGATGACATAGAACACTCCACCTGTTTGCCTTGAGTGTACGGTGGAATTTTCGTTTTTCAAGAACTGTGGTTGTTGCAGCTTGTACAGGAGACAACATAGCATTACCTGTCATCAAGAATATTCTTTGTTTATAAGAGACATCTCCTGCTGTTGGGTCTTACCCTAGCCAAACGGGACATAGCACAGGCATGGAAGCCCCCCCGCCCTCCCTCAGTTTTGGTGTGGAAGAAGGGCCTTGACTTCTGTATGGGGTTGGAACAGCCGATATTTGAGGCCCGTGGGTGTCCGCGAAAGCATTACACGATATGGAAGAGGTGGGCGGAATATCGGGGTCTTTGGTTGGAACCCCCAGTGGAAGGGGAGATGGACCAGGAGTTGTGATAAGAGATACTGAGGCGGAGGTACACACACGCTACTGGTTTGCAGTTCTAATTGGAGAATTTGGAGCTTGCTGTCATGCACTCGGACTGGGCGGGATCCGGGGGGGGGGGGTGTTGGGAATGGGTTCCGGGGGAGGGTGGGGGAGGGAGGGGTGTGTTCAATTTGCTGTAACATTTGATTTTAAAAGACTGTGTTGATTGCCGATTTGAAATGAGTCATTTAATTGTGAAGTTGACCTCGATGTTGTAGGGGCTGCTTTATCTGTGCAATCTCTCAATAAAAATTTTGTTCTTAAAAAAAAGAATATTCTTTGTTTATCTGGGTCTTTGAAACAAGCGCCTTAGTTTGAGCTGCACTATTTTTTTTTCTTCAACAAGTCTATATCGACAGCTGTGCAAATTGCGAGGGGTCATAGTAGCTTAGTGGCGATATCCTATGAATGGACCCCAGTTAGGTTACAGCACAGCTTAAGCTCACAGATAAATGTGACTTCAAAGGAGCTGAATGAGTACCTCAACCATGAGGACCTCACAGATATGAGAGAGAATTGTTAGGAGTCCCAGGAGTGTATGTTTTTAATGTCCATGATAATAAATCCTTCTCGATAATTGCCTTTATTTTTTTTTATTAGTGATGGACTTGAGCTGATGTAGAATGCATCTCATTTGAGTCTAGGACTAGGTACAACAAAAAGGGTCAAGAGATGTTCTGTTTATAAACTTTTTTTTATTCATGGGCTAACAGCACACCCAATATAGAATACGTTGGGATATTCTTGGGAACCCTTTCATCAAACTTAAAGAAAACGTTTACTTTGAGCAGCATTAATATTTTTGGAGTGGAAGCCGAACCCTAACGTGACTGGACTGCAAGCTCAGTAGTTGGCGAAGGTCCATTATGGCAACTTCTGATGGATATTTCTAACGCAAATTCCTTACCTTTTTAATCCTCACAGATGGCAGACTGGATCAAAAAAACTGCAGTAGTTCCTTTATATCAGCAGGTGGTGCCTTTGCCTCCATCACACCTTTGTCGCACCTTTAGACTTGCCGATCTAAAGCTGCAGGCACCACCACTGCACACTGATGGTGTGCAGGGGTTGCTCCTCTTTTTCCATGCTCTTCGGTGAAGATCTGAAGCTCCACTCCCAAATCTTTTGTATTACTTACCGAATTTTTCAAACATGTAGTGTGACCTTGTGCAGGGATGTCTCCCTCCAAAACCATAGGGTTTAAGCTTTCCTGCACCTATAAAAAGCTGATAACTGTCACAGCCTGCATACATGTGCCTTTGGTGCCTCGACACCAAACAAACTCTATGTCCTGTAAAAAATACTCCTTGGTGCATACACAGACCATCAGAGCAGGAGGACAAGATCTGTGTTTGCAGGAAGAAAAAGAGGGGGTTGTACCCTTCCAGATTACAAGATCTTTTCTTGATCCCCTTCACCATTCTCTGTTAAGTCCAGAACAAGTTTGTGAAACAAGTCCGAAGACCCTGGATGTTCATCCTGTGTGGCATCAGATCAGCTCTGGAGGCATGGTTACTGAATCTGTTCTGGCTCTACCATCCGATCTGAAGCTGTCTTCGCCTAGAGTTTGCCATATGTCATGCTTTGGAATCAGAAAGGTGCAGTCTGTGGTAAATGTAAATGGTTGAAGATGGTTCCTCTTCTTCTCCTGTGCACCAGCATCAGTATTTCAGGAGATTGAGGCTATTTTGGGCTCTAAATCCAATGATGTACCAGAGCTTGATCATGTCCCTCACAATGGGGATGAAGGGGAGACCTACAACTTGCTGCCCCCCTCATTATAATGATCCTGGCCTACACCTAGACCTTCAGAATGTCATGTACCGAGACACTTCACCTGACACCAGACCTGAATGTGCCCATGTCCTCATGATAGGTCACAGTGGAGACTAAGCCATACTTGTTAGCTAAATTTCTCTATGCCTGGGCTTTCAACATCTGAGCCGTTGCTGCTGTTCAGTCAGGCACTAACTGTAGTGGCATACTTCAGACCGTGATCTGCTCCACCTGTGAGCTTCTCCTTTGCTTGGTACCACAGGCTGGCTCTGGGGGAGAGGCATGGGAGGTGGAAATTGGCGTAGAGCTTCCTTCCTCACACAGCACCAGCTCAGGAGAGTCTTGTCATGAAGCCTGAGCAAGGTGAACCCTGATGCCCTCTCTAATGGTCCTATGGATAGGATATCTATAAAGATTGATACTGTGTGCAAAAACGTTTGTTGTACATTTGTCTAGCTCTATGATCTTTTAACTCTGTGCATTTTGGACTTCTACATACATATCTTCTGAGATATACGGGACACAAGATTTTGCCCTCCCTCAGTATTTGCCCAAATGGTACTTAACAGTGAAGGGCAAACTAAAAATATCCAGAGAGTCGGTCTGGATACTAGGGATTGTGTTGTCTGGGACGTGTGCAGCAGCATCATTACTCTGCGTCACAATTTGTTCTGAAGTCATCCAGGCTTCCCCGAAGGACATGTCTTTTGATGGATCTAGGCTGTTTCTTGAGGAAGCAGATTCTGCCCTGCACTTTAGTCCTTCTTTCTCCCACTCTCCAGTTTCACCAACAATACTGAAAGCCTTGCCTCCTGTCATTGACATCCCTCGCAACCTGACCATCAACCAATCCATCCCTTTCGTGGTTGGAAAGAAAGCAGTGGTGGCAAGGGATGTGGCAAATGCAGCGGCCTTCTTCTTTTTACATGTCTGCTGCATTTGCCTTCAAGTCACTTTATTTTCCCCTTGGACAGTTCTCCGGGCCTGGTAGGGGGCAAAAGGATATTTTTGTCTACCCGGCTGGCATTCAGTTAGTGCTGACCAGTGGGTCCTTCAGGTTGTCCCGGTGGTTACATTATTCCTCTTTTGTGTACACCTCTCCATGTTCCTTCACATTAGGCCAGACATCAACAGACCATGCAGATGTTCCCTCTAGAGAATATCAGATGTCTGCAGCGGGTATGATCGAGGAGGTCGGGGGAGGGGGGCCTTGGCTGATTCCAGACCTCATGCTTCTTGGCATTTTCCTCAGGAAAATGCGCTCAAGATGCTGACGCTGGCCCAGGTCCTGTTGGCCTTGGATCCCAAAGACTGGGTTGTGTCCTTGGACTTGCAGGACATGCACTTTCATATGCCAGTACTGCAATCCTACAGGCACTACTTTCAACTTGTGGTGGGGTCAAACATTTCCAGTTTACCATCTTGCCCTTCAGGTTTTCACCAAATTCATACTGATAGTCCGGACCCATATTTGCAGGTCAGAAGTACATGTATTCCTTTATCTTTATGACTGGCTGTTGACAGTAGGCTCTCCGCTCCTTTTAGACCATCAACAGGCAGCTGTTTTTTGTGGTCAACTCTGGGGTTTTCGATCAACTGAAATCTCACCTTTGGTCCATGCAAAAAATACTCTTTATAAGGGCAAATGAGCACAATAATTTTTGAATGTCTTTCTTCACCCCTAAAGAGTATGCGATATTCAATCTACGATTCCGATGTTTTGGGCACAAGCCCTTGTTTTAATCTGAATGGTTCTGAAGATTCTTGATCTTTAGCCTCTTGCATACTGCTGTTGCTTAGTACCCGTTGGCACATGTAGGGATATAGTGTAACCTTGGCCTTCAATAGAAACAGCCCTAGGGTTGTAACACAGACAACATTCATAATTTAGGCGAAGAAGCCCAGGATCTCTGCTTCAATTAATACTTGACCAAGGTGGGGGATGGGAATAACAATCCATTGTGGAGTCTCTCTGCTGGGCCTGGTTGCACCATAAACCTGCTCATCAAGCCACCATTGGTGAGTTACTCCAGCCACAATCTAAAACACTGGCATTTCCACCATGCTTGAGTGTTTTTGCACTCCTGATTTTTTCTCTTGCACTACGTGCAATTAGGAAGTGAGGAGCACTGGTGTGCCAGGACAGGAATGTGTGTGTGGGGAGGAGTGGCTTCCCCCTCCCTCAAGATGATACCAAAAGAAGACTTATCTTCTAGTAGTACAGAAAGAAAACTACCAGAAAGCCGATGCTGAGGGGAAGAGAGGCGCTCCCCTCTCTCACAACTTCACAACAAAAGAGGACTTCCTCTAAATGAATACAGAAAGAGGACTACTTGAAGGCTTCTACTCTAGAGAGAGGAGTAGTGAATTCCAAGAAGTGTTGCCAAGGGGCTGTCAGTTGATATGGTCCTTTCAAGGTAGACTTAAACCTATATATGACAGTACACCTCAACCTCAGTATGGAACACACCAGACACTCTCAGGAGTAATCAGGTTTAATCGGCAACTCCAAAAAGCAGCCGCCGGTTTCATTTTTAAACGCATACCTCTCCAGGTCCATAAAACTGAGACTTGAACACTGAGCCCTGTCCTCTGTTTCGAATAGTCGGCATTACACCTTTGCAGGCAGACCTTTTGTAGAAACAATTCATAAAAGGGGGTGGTGATGGACAGAGCATCTGAATTAAGCAGAACACTCCTACCCAGTCAAAAGATCAGGGCTCGATCCATCACCGTTTTTTAGCTCACTGCACCATCCCAGTTCAGAACCTGGCTACATGCAAATTAGTCTGTCCCTGGCCCAGTGCATCATGGGAACAGGGCAGACCAAACTACCAAGCCAATTCTTTACTGGAAAGGAAACAAGCTTCCGGGGACCGGTTTCTGGCATTGCAGCCGTCTTCGGCCCGGCTTGCTTGAATCCTGATGGTGCAGTGAGCAAGGGACTCATGTCTGAGCATACCCTTCCACTCCAGTGCATGATGCACTGGGCCAAGGACAGACTAATTTGCATGTAGCCAGGTTCTGAACTGGGATGGTGCAGTCATCTAAAAAACGGTGATGGATCAAGCCCTGATCTTTTGACTGGGTATGAGTGTTCTGTTTAACTCAGATGCTCTGTCCATCATCACCCCCTTTTCTGAATCGTTTTGGCCACTATAGGAGTGGCAGGGTATGCTCAGATGTGAGTCCCTTGCTCACTGCACCATTAGGATTCAAGCAAGCCGGGCCGTAGACGGCTGCAATGCCAGAAACCGGTCCCCGGAAGCTTTTTTCCTTTCCAGTAAAGAATTGGCTTGGTAGTTTGGTCTGCCCTGTTCCCATGATGCACTGGGCCAGGGACAGACTAATTTGCATGTAGCCAGGTTCTGAACTGGGATGGTGCAGTGAGCTAAAAAACGGTGATGGATCAAGCCCTGATCTTTTGACTGGGTATGAGTGTTCTGTTTAACTCAGATGCTCTGTCCATCATCACCCCCTTTTCTGAATCGTTTTGGCCACTATAGGAGTGGAAGGGTATGCTCAGATGTGAGTCCCTTGCTCACTGCACCATTAGGATTCAAGCAAGCCGGGCCGAAGACGGCTGCAATGCCTGAAACCGGTCCCCGGAAGCTTGTTTCCTTTCCAGTAAAGAATTGGCTTGGTAGTTTGGTCTGCCCTGTTCCCATGATGCACTGGGCCAGGGACAGACTAATTTGCATGTAGCCAGGTTCTGAACTGGGATGGTGCAGTGAGCTAAAAAAACGGTGATGGATCAAGCCCTGATCTGTTATGTTATGTTAATGCTTTTTATTGTGCGCACAGCTACTCCAGCTAAGGAGCGTCCTGGCGCATTTGACAAGGAAGCGCATAAAAGGAACATAACACAGCAGAAAGGAAAACCAAGAAGGACCACTCTATTTTAAAAGTACTTAAACGGGCTGGAGCTTAAGGGAGGGAACTAGAACAGGAATGTTTTCAAGGCTTTCCGAAAAGCCATAAGATCCTCCAACAGGCGAATTTCCACCGGGAGAGAGTTCCAAGCTGATGCCGCTTTTACACCAAAGGAACGTCCCCCCATACGGCAGAGCCTGTATCTAGGGACTACAGCCAAGGCCAAGCCCTGGGAGCGAAGAGTGCGAGTAGGGACATAAAGAGAAAGAGAGCAGGCCAGGATTTCAGGGCCAATGCCTTTCAAGATCTTAAAGGCCAGGCAAAGGATCTTGAACAGAATACGTTTCCTCACAGGAAGCCAATGTAAGGAGCGAAGGACATTCGTCACCGAACAAAATCTAGGCAGGCCGACAATCGCCCTGGCTGCGGCATTTTGTACCCGCTGCAGTCGAGTAAGCTCAGCCTGATTCGCCCCAGCGAGAAGAGAGCTCGCGTAATCCAGGCGAGAGATGACAGTGGCCTGGATTACTAACTGTCTGGTTGGGGCGTCGAAATACTTAAAAGGGTCTTAAGCCTCTCAACAGACCAAAGCAGCATGCAGCTGTTCTTTTAGTATGTCCTACGAAAGTAAGACCCGAGTCTAGCCAGACGCCTAGATTTTTCAGCTCCAACACCGGCGTCTGGGATGGTCCCAACTCTGATGGCCACCATTGGTCACCCCAAAGTTCCGCTCCCCTTCCGACAACCATGACCTCTGTCTTAGTGGCATTCAGCTGGAGACAGTTCCCCGTCAGCCAGCTAGCCACCGCCTTCAGTCCATCCTGAAACCTGGGGGCATCAACTTCCGCATCCCCGCTGAGAGTAACCGCCAGCTGTGTGTCGTCGGCATATGAGACCAAAGTTAGGCCCCACTGCCTAGCAACATCAGCCAGCGGTCTCACGTACAGATTAAACAGCGTGGGGCTCAGCGAGGATCCCTGCGGAACCCCCATGGCCAGTGGCTGGAAGTTGGATTTGAAGGGAGGGATGGAAACACAGAAGGAACGATTGCCGAGGTAGGAGCGGAACCACTGCAGAGCCTGTCCGCCGACACCTATCTCCTCGAGCCGATGCAGGAGGATGCTGTGGGAGACGGTGTCGAAGGCGGCGCTGAGATCTAACAATATCAGCGCCGCCGTCTGACCAGCATCCAACACCGCACGGAGATGTTCCACCATCACAAGAAGAGCGGTCTCCGTGCTGTGCCCAGCACGGAAGCCGTTTTGTGTGTGGTCGAGGACATTGGTTCGGGCGAGATAATCTGCCAGGGCCAAGTTGACATGGGCCTCTGTTATCTTCGCCTGTTATCTTCGCCGGACATCTTTTGACTGGGTATGAGTGTTCTGTTTAACTCAGATGCTCTGTCCATCATCACCCCCTTTTCTGAATCGTTTTGGCCACTATAGGAGTGGCAGGGTATGCTCAGATGTGAGTCCCTTGCTCACTGCACCATTAGGATTCAAGCAAGCCGGGCCGAAGACGGCTGCAATGCCAGAAACCGGTCCCCGGAAGCTTGTTTCCTTTCCAGTAAAGAATTGGCTTGGTAGTTTGGTCTGCCCTGTTATGGGAACATAACAGGGCATCATGGGGATGCACTGGGCCAGGGACAGACTAATTTGCATGTAGCCAGGTTCTGAACTGGGATGGTGCAGTAAGCTAAAAAACGGTGATGGATCAAGCCCTGATCTTTTGACTGGGCATGAGTGTTCTGTTTAACTCAGATGCTCTGTCCATCATCACCCCCTTTTCTGAATCCTTTTGTAGAAACAGCCATGACGCTATGCCTGGATACCAAATTACATAGCACTGAAATTGAGAGATATGGTCCCAACTCTTGGAGCATTAATTATCCTAACAATCTCACTAAAACTGCTGTGAAAAGGTTCAACCATAATCTACACAAGCAATTTCCAGAACAACTTATAGCAGACCCCTACTTCAGTGCAAACAAGGGTAATCAAAATACTGATTTCATCTTCTACTCCAAACGTCCAGCAAAGTGGAGAAATCTTATCTCTGATCATCTACATGTAGCAAACACAAACTAAATTCCTTATGGAACCAAACTTACCATTGCCCCATTCTAATGCTTCATATGGAACGTCATCATATCCATCTTCAGAACCAGGAACATACTAATCCAATCGATAAACCAACACCTCACCATATTCAATTGACATTTACCAACACTAATCTTCCTTATCATGCAATAAACCCAGCTTCAACTAACTACTCTATTCTCTAACTCCTCTAACTGTTGATGAGCTCTAATGGCCACGTATCAACCCAGACCTCCACTGTAATCCTCGGCCAAGACAGAGCCTGCCCTAATCTTAGGAACTCCACAGAACTCTCCTCAGCCCTTCCAAGCACAAACATGCTCTCCAACAAGGAACCCACCCAGCCTAAATAAACACATTACACCCAAAGCCCCTGACTTCAACACAAATATGATTCCTCTGCCCCTACAGTCATTGGTACCATCGCCTGTCCCCACTCTTACGGCACCAAAGCTTGCTCTGACCTACTTAACTCAACCCTTAGCCAAGTGGAAAATAAAATTGATGCCCCTGCTGAAGAAATCTCACACATAAAAAATAAACTAAAAAAGGAAAGTACTGTCCCAACCCAGATTATTATGCATAGCCGACTCCGTGTCAGGAAATAAGACTCCTTGTAAAAGACCTCTGAGTGATAATGTGCAAACCTCTTGGACCTCTATCCCGCTCTGTCTCTCATGTAACAGACCGCAGAGAGCCCATTGCCCACTATTTGCTTCTGAAGCAATAGCACTTAGTGAATCATACTGCACAAAAGTTCACCAAAAGGACCTCAAGCATCCATCCAGTATCCCAGTTATCATCAGCACAAACCAAATCCCTCGAACAAACACAGTGCCTAGACTGACAGCTCAATACATCACCATACAAACACTTCACTCCCTAAAAAGAAGCCCTGATTGTTTAAACTGTTGACTTCTGAACTGTTGGTGAGCAGTTAAGCATGCAACTAAAATAGCTGAAACCATACTAACAGAGGGAGCCGACATTGCATTCCTAACTGAAACTTTGCTCAATGATCACTCAACCTCCATACTCGACCTACTCTCACCTCCTTACTGTTCTGTTATTCGATGGGACAGACCAGGTTGTACAAGAGGTGGAATTGCAATTCTTCATAAAGATACCATACGCATAAACATTCTTGAAACTGCAAACTACTCAGCATTCGAATACCTGGGAGTTGAACTTATAACAAAAGATACAACACCTATCAAACTTCGTACCATCTGTCACCCCCCTGGTAATCGCTCATCCTACATTGAAGACATTTGGGACCTGATAACTCATTGGTCTGTTACTGAAACTAAAGACAAGTTCTTAGGGGACTTCAATGTTCATTGGAATGACAGAGATGACAGCATGGCCTGTAACTTATTAATCATATTTGAAATCAATGACTTCAAGCAACTCCGCAGAGAACAGGCCCACAACAGAGGTGCTACTCTAGATGCGATAATTACCAGAAGCGAACTTGTCACTCTCCAATCCATCATACCCATTGACTGGTCGGATCACCATCTCATACACTTCAGCCTAAAAGCTAACTCTAGACCCTTCCAAGCCACATCCAAAAAACATACACACTGGGCAAGGAACATTAAAGAAATACCATGTTGCTCGCTCAAACTCAAGAGATTCAGAAAGGTCCAGTCCAGATCCTGGTTCAAGTCAGACCTCAACACAGAGAGGAGACCACTAAGAGTAACTGAAAGATTTTGGAGACAGTACCCTACCCTAGGACACCTTGCTCTTTTCAGATTTAAACGTCTCTCCTACAAGAAACACATCTTTAGAGAAAAGGCTGTGTTCTTTTGCAATTAACTTGACTGGGCGTTGAACAGACTGAGGGATCTCCGCAACATAATTAAGCAACAAACTACCCTCGCCTCCCAACAGGAATCAATAGCCACCAACAAACTCTGTGAGGAAACAGGGAATTTCTTTTCTGAGAAAATAATGAAAACCGAACAACCTCTTAACCGCATCGCTGCGGCGCATTTTCCCGCTGTGCGCTGAAGATTTGAAAATACGCGGTTCATGGCGAGCTCAGCTCGTCATGAGCGTACGAGAGGTGTACCTCATGACGAGCTGAGCTCGTCATCAGCGTCGATGTGGTTAACCATGTTGCTAGTCTGACAATGCAGCTCTCCTGCTCCGACGACGTACCCATATCCATGGGAACTCCCTCTCCAGGCTCTACCTTTAACCCAAGATACACATATAAAATCAAGAAGGAGCGTTACCCATTGAAGAACAATGCCTATTGGTCAGAGTTCAAATCATTGACAGACGGAGAAGTCCACAAGATAATTTCAAACTGGAAACCTACAACCCATACCACTGATCCCCTTCCTTCTTCCTTAGTCCAGAACCTTAATCACATTATCTCTCCATTTTGGACAAAAATCCTCAATGCTTCTCTGTCATCGTCTGTGTTCTGGACTCCCATCAACTAAGCCAAGTGACCCCATTTCTTAAAAAACCTGGAGCCGACCCAAAAAACCTAAAAAACTTCAGACCGGTCTCCCACTTTCCTTTCTGCAAAAGCAATCGAAAAAGGCCTCCTGATCCAACTCATCGAGAAATTCAACCTCCACGACATCTTCCAATCGGCATTCAAAAAAGGGTGTAGGACGGAAACTGCTATGTTCAACATATCAAATGACATTCTCAGAACCTTAGATGAAGGTGACTCCTGCCATCTAATCCTACTCGATCTTTCGGCGGCATTTGACACAGTGAGTCACTAAGCCCTACTTGAGACCCTCAAGAATAGCACTGGTATTATAGGACTGTCTTGAGATGGTTTACGTCCTATTTAAAACACCGCTTACAACAAATAAAAATCAGCAGCTGCCTCTCACACCTACACCAGTGCCATAAGGAGTACCACAAGGATCCATCTTTGCTCCATCCCTTTTTAACCTCTTCACAACCATCCCGAAGCAACCGGGTGTAAAATACCATCTATATGCCGACGACACAACTTTACTACAAAATATCATCCTACAGTGACATCTGCCATCTGAACACCACACTAAACAAGATACAAACCTGGTTAAGCACCAATCATCTAAAATTGAACTCTAATAAAACTGAACCTTTACCCTTTTCCCCCAAGTCATTGCCAATGCAAGAATGGCTCAAGAGCATGGATGCTTTTAACTGTTCTCTCACATTCTCCAACTCTGTGAAGTCCCTGGGAATCATCCTAGACAAAAAACGTCTATGAAAGAACACATCAGTTATTCAGCCTCACCCTGAAACACCACAAGAAAATCAAACCGTTTATCCCACCTGAAAACCTAAATACTATAGTGCAATCACTGTCCCACTTGAAACACCGGGATCACGAAAAGCCCCATTATGCCTCTAAGAACAACTCTCAATGCAGCTGGAAGACTCCTCACTGGTACCTAATGATTTGACGACTATCTCGCCTGCTCTCAAGAGTCTCAACTGGCTGCCAGTAGTAGGAACATGCATCTTGAAGACAACTTGTATCACTCACAAAGCCCTTCACACTGCAAATCTTTAAAAATTTGAATTCAAACTTTCGTGAGCGCGTAACAATCGGGCACTAAGAAGCTCCAATTCACTCCTTCCCATCATCGCCAAAACTAAAAAACAAAAAATCCCAGAAACGTTCTTTCTCAGGTAACGCTCCATGGATCGGGAACTCACTTCCTAAAGACCTCCGGCGTAATCCCTCCTATACTTGTTTCAAGCAGAACCTCAAATCATTATTACTGACCCCATACTTCAGCTTGCTCCCCTCAACCTCTTACATCAACAGTATCATTTGATATGGTCCACTGTCCCAGTTCAACGTTTAATCCATCACCAATGGATACTGTTGTAAAATATGCTACTTATTGATATTGTGGTTGCAGTGTTTTTTGATGTTGCCTTGTATTTTTTTATTGCTTCCGGATAGACTATATCAACCTGAAATTCTTCTGCTAATGCTATGGTATCTGTGTCTTGTACGTGCATCTGTGTCACATGTCTTGTAAAGCGCTCTGGTACCTACTGGTCTAGCCAGACTACATAAAACTCCTAAAAATAAATACATTCTTACTGGAGAAAGAGATACTCTTATGTGGAAAACGGCGCTATGGTTTCAAATCACCATCACATCTGAGTTCAGCTGTCCCTGTAAAGTCCTAAGGTGTTAGCCAACATGCAGATGATTTGCCTCATTTCAAAGGGTCCATTTCCCTATGAAAATGAGGGATTACACAGATGCAAAATGTGAGCCAGGCAGTTGGTATTACAGAAGGTGTCACAAAAGCATATGCAACTCCCAGCCTTCTGTAATTCATAAAGCAAACATAGCCTTTTTTTTATCCACAGGACTGGTCTGTAATTTTTCCCCTGGAGATGTCAGACATCAGAGGTAGAATCTTACGAAGTGGTGCAACAGTTATATTGATCGGTGCCTGGTGAAGGCAGTGCCCTAGTGCAGCACATAAATCGTGCAGCTCTTGCAGTCAGTCAGTATGAACTTAAAGTAACTTGGCTGTAGAAAAATTAATTATCCCTGCAAAGAAAATATGCTAATAATGAATTTGGAATATGGTCGCCTAATAAATGCTTAATTCTGATGGATACTTCAAACTGCAGATTCCTCACCTTTGGAGAAAAAAAACAGAACCTAACAGATCTGGAAGCTTTTCACAGCAATACTCCTGGACACCAGAAGATGCCATCTTGCAGCTCCACATTGACTCTGTTCTGTCCCTGGAGTGAAGATATGAGCTGATATGGACACAACATCAGCATACTGGCCTCATTTCCTTTCTTTTCACGCCTTCAGACACTGATCCAGAACTATGCTCCTCTTCTTCCTTCATCCTCTGATGAACCTTTAAAACAAATTTGCCTTAAAATCTTTAAGCCAGTATACAATGAAACTGTGTCCCCTCTGAACATTACTGGATTCAAGCCACGCAGGGACAGTCACAAACAGATGTCTGTGACAGCCTGAGTTATGCTTTTGGTGTTTTGGGTCAGGGCATGACTCCAAGTCACGTGAGGAAGGCGCCCTTATGAACTCAAAGGCAATCTGGGACCGTGAAGGGCAACTGTGCTTCAGCAAATACTGCAAGAAATCTCACAAGTACAGCAGCTGTGCATCTGCAAATACCGCAAGAAATCTCACAAGTACAGCTCCTGTTTTAAGTCAAAAGCACGGACTCGCTTGCACTCCCAAGGCGGATCCTTCGACAGGTCATCATCCAGGTCCAAGGCAAGTTGGAAACATAAGAAGGGCAAGTGGGACTCACCCCATCATGCCTCCCTCACTGTCTCCAGAGAAATCGGAAGGGCTTCACAGTGCCACCCAGTCTCCTTCTCAGTCCACCTAGGAGCCAATTGCCACATTGGTCCCGATGCACCCTCAATTCCCCAAGTCATCCGTGACGTCTCACCAGGTCAAGGCCTTCAGGGAGGCCTTTTGGCCTCTTTTCCGGTTCCCTGTAGTGCTTCTTTGGATCCCAACTGCTGTTGAAAATGTGCAGCGTCGCAACTTTCACAAGCTGGAATTCCCAAGAAGAGACTCATGAATAAAGTGCACCACACAGGAGACCTGAACGTATTTTCGTCACTGCCCCGAGTAATGAAGAATATTTGGAACAAATGGGCCCAAGTCATCCTAGATTGGGCAGGGTGAGTGTGGTACCCAAAACTTTAGGGCATGAGCATCTCTTTCCCAGCTAGACTTCCGTTTCAGGAGAATCTTATGCTGCAGCAGCAAGGCAGGGTTGTGCACTAGACCCTGTGCAATCTACACCACCATTCTTGGTGATTCATCTGCAGCAGTTTACAGTGTTCGATCTACCTCATGAGGTTGTGCATGTTATTCTTGCCATGCAACGTCCCTCTACAAAATCCATTGATGCAGGGCCCTGGGACTAGTGTGTGAACTGGCGTGGAGCTTGTAACATGGACCCATTGTAGGCAATCTTCCGGACGTTTTGATGTTTGTTTTGGCCCACCATTGACTTGTTGTGGGCACCGTTAACGATTATCTATTGATCTTTTCAGCTTTTTTGTATTTGCCAGACCAGCCATCTTTGTTTAAATCTCCTGTTGTGATGCAGTGTATTAAAGGTTTGACACACGTTTCCTCACAAACCATTTGTGATGCCACCGTGGGATCTTAATTTAGTCCTGACATTACTCATGTGCACCCCCTTTGAGTTAGTGCACAGCTGCTCATTGCACATTTTGACTCTCAAAACTGTCTTTCTCATGATCCATTCTGCTTGTCACATGAGTGAGCTCGAGGCTCTTACAATGCACCCGCCCTACACCACTTTCTTACTACAGACCAGAGCGGCCTTTTCATTGGCGTAACAAAACTTGAGGTGGCTCCCCTGCAAGGAGCTTGAGGGCCCCCCTCACCATGCAGGGGCTGCAGGGGTCTGTGTTACGTCACTGGGCCTTTTTACCAAAATCGTGACACCATCCCACATTGGGCAATCCATCACTCTCCCAACGTTCTATGCTCTGCTCACCCCTCGAAACAGGAGGCGCAACTCCATCTACTGGACCCCAAAAGAGCCTTAAGCTTTTACATTGTTTACATTGCTTGCACCAAAGACCATCAGGTGGATGATCAGCACTTTGTGGAGTTTTGTGGAGCAAAGAAAGGCGAGGTAAAAAAGGACTTTGACTAGATGGTCTGCATTAAGGTTTACGATGCATTGGCCAAGAAATAGCCTCTCAAAGGATTGAGGGCTCATTCCACCAGGGCCAATGATGCTACCACTGAGTTGGCATATGGAGTGCCTCTTCTGGAAATGTGTCAGGCTTTGACGTGTGTCAATGCACATGTTCACAAAGCACTACTTCCTTGACACACACTTCCAACTATAAGGGGATTTTGCCCCTTCGGTCATGCAGGACGTTTTAGTCGGAGCCTATTCCATGACCCTCCGTCTTGGGATGGTATCTATTTTGTTGTATACACTACAACTTTGGCTTAGTTGTACAAGGTTTGCTTTCTCGCCCACGGGTGACACAAGTGAACTCCGTTCAAAGCACCAGTCCTGAATGTGAACGACATGTTCAGATTCAGACTATCTTTTTTATAGGCTATCTTTATTCGGTTAAAAACAACATAAAAGAATGCTCAATATAAAATCATCATTACTGTGCATTACAATATTTGATTCTTTTAAAATGAACACAAAACAATACACAGTATGAAATCATCATTACAATACATCATGGTATAAAAAATGGGCTATGTTAATCCTAAACCTCACCAGTAAAATCTTTGGGAGTGTTGGAGTGGAAACAATAGGTAGGCTCCATTGTGTCTGTACTTACTAATGGGAGATAACCGGATACCCTCTTCTTTTCCATCATTATGCCTTCTCTACACCTTTTGCTTAAGGCTAAGAAATCCTGTTTTAACTGATGTTTGGGGACAAAGGAGAGGGTTTGCAGCTTGCCAAAACATTAAGCTCTCCCTAACAAGGCAAGTTGCTGTTTAATGTGTCTGAGCCATGCAATGCTGTGTGCATAGTCAAGAGACAGACAATTATTTATTATATCTTGATTAAGTCAAGTTTCTTGTTTGGTCCAAATTGAGTTCCATAGCATAAGCTGGGCTAACTTAATACGGTCCCATACACCTACCTCCGTATGGCAGAGGACTATGGGAAGGTCAGTAGGTACAGACAAAAGCCTTCTCAAGAACACATTCTCTTGAACCTATAAGTTTGAGATGTCACAATATTCCCAGACCCAGCTCCACATGTCACAGTAGAGTGGCAGCGTGCCTCTTAAATGTTCATAATCACATTCATAGGTTAGAGTCAAGCTTCCCAGCAAATCTAAAAAGAGCCTCTATTGTTTGGCCAAACCGAGATTTTCTAACCTTTATTAGATGCAGCCATGTGCCTTTACAATCAAATGGAATGCCTAGATAGGTGAAAGTTTGGACATCAGAAAGTTTTTCATCATTAATGTAATGTGGTCTCAGGCTAGAGCATGTTTTACCTACTACCATCACGTGTGATTTAGCAGAGTTTGTCCTTAGAGCCACTTCATCCATAAATGATGCAAATGTATTCAACAGCTTCTAAAGGCTGACACCAGTTCTTGACATTGACACAGTCATCCACATGAAGCAGTACAGGGAGCCTCCTAGAGCCCACCCGAATGTATGTGCCTCTCCAATATTTAACTAGGTGTCTAGGTCATTAATGTAGAAGCAGAACAGGAATAGTGCCAACACGCAACCTTGACTTTCACCGCACCTCATTTTAATGGGGGCAGTGCATTCCCCATTTGCCCCGTATTTTGTGCAGCTGGGCCAAAAAATTAACCAATACCCCATCCACACCCATTTGTAGCATTTTTTGCCATAGTTTCCCTCTGTTCACATAGTCAAAGGGTGAGCTGAAGTCCATATAGGCTAAATGGAGACAGTCCTTCTTTGCCACTGTGTATTTGCCGAGAGTAAGATGGAGATTGAGACATTGGTCAACGGTGCGCAGACCATGTCTGAATCCATACTCAACCAGAAAAGCAACCCTTCTCAGTGACCCATTTTTACAACTGATTCAATAAGATCCTGCCCATAACTTTACTTGTTTAATCGATAAATGAAATAGGACGGTAACCTCGTGGGCCTTCCCTGCCACCTGAATGACAGGTTATTGTAGCCCTGCAGTACCCTTTCCAATACATTGTTGAAGTAGACTTTTTGCTTTATTAACAATCCCTATAAAGGGATCGGGGGCTCTGTGGTAACAGAAACAAGCCTATTTTGTTGCTCACTGTATCTCACACACATACTAACACACACAGACACACACACACACTTACTCACTGCACTAAGAAGAATAGAAATACAATCATTCATTATGACAAGAATATCCTGTTTCTCAGTACATCTAAAACTACTACACAGGGTATCATAAAAACAGCAAAAAGACATTGTGAGTAATAAAAATAAAATGAACATTTTTAACATGGTTAAAATGTCATCTCAAACCTAACGCCCTAAAACCTACTATGATGTGCTACACTGATAATGCATGGAAAGCAGAGCAACTTGCCATCTAGAGTTTCGTAGGGAGAAGTGACACACTGCATACCTTGTTGACAGCAAAGGCTGCAGTTATCAGTGGAGGCTTGAAGGCAGTGTTTCCTGCGGAGGGCACACAGGTGATGCGGGAGCAGCCCTCCTCCGGGACTTGACTTTCACAGCACTGAACAAGATGTTACATCTTTGAAGTGTGTCGGCAGTAGGTGCAACCGTCTTCTGGTATAATCTCGGACAATAATCTGGGCATGGAACCTCTCACTTAAGTTGTCAAATAGCAGTCCTTATATGCCATATCTTATTAGAAATTTGAATTTTGACATAAGAGAATGTCAGTTATTTTTTTGACTATTTGCCTGTAGACACTTGTCACATCAGGTGATATATCCTTGTCTACAGTCGAAGAGCCTGACACTTCCATGGTACTTAGAAAGATATGGTCAGACGACATCTGCGTCAAATGGCAGACATGTCAATGATTCTGTATAAACAGAGTAAGATGCCGACCTCCATGATCTAAAATGACAACCTCCATTATCTTCAATCAGAGTAGTCAGGTTATACGGCTTTACGTCATTTTTATAGGTGAGGAATCTGCCGTTAGAAGTATCCATCAAAATAACAAGTTACTTAACTTTGGTAATGCTCTTCCTGGTTGAATCTATAACCACAGATTTATCACTGCACTCCCATTTCCCTATTGTGTGGAATAATCTATTTTCTTACATAAAAGGTCCCAATCTAGAGATCTATACACTGGTTCCTCTGATTATATTTTGAGTTCTCCTTCTGTGGGCACAGAGTTAAGAAAGAAACTGATGTCAGCTCACATTGGTGGCATCGATATCCGCTCCTCCCCATCACTTCTGGGGTGGAACAATATCAACCCAGAGATGCAGAATGCCACCTACTGGCATGTGGGATTGTTGCCAGATCCAGTCTCTCACATTGGAATGATTCGAAAGGTGCGCAATCTGAGGTTAGAGTATTCACCAAAAAGAGCGGTACTGGAGGTAAGCTACTTGTTCATCTACTACTTGTTCATCTGCACTAACCACAAGGCCGAAGGTGAACGCTGCTTTTTGGCAGCCTTTTAAGTATTACATGACTGCTCAGACAGGGTCCGTACATGCAAGTTGCACCCTCCAGGTATTTTCCTCTCTTGTAATGGGTCTCACTGAGAAACTGTGGCAGATGTGATCAGTGAGTGGTGAGTGCAGATGCACTGCTCCCTCAGTGACCTGTGGATATTGTATCCACTTAATGGGAAATGTGTAAAAGCAGCTGAGCTCACCCATTGTTTTGAAGCATATATGTCTGTCCTGATAAGTAAGATATGCTTGTGATATGTTGGTTTGGGTTATTAAAGGGGAAAGACTTATTCGGAATTGTCCATTGAAAAATGATGATTAAATCCACAATGAGAAAAATTAAGTATGTTTTCTTGGTTAGGCTTGCTCAGTTTTCTAGTGCAAGGCGTATGTTAATGTCTGTTTTAATAACGTATTATGCTGAATGTGTGATTGATTAACATATTTCGCATAAATATGTGATTTTACCTATAGAGCTTGAATAACATCGTAAAAGTGGCAGAGACAGTGAAGCTGTTTGATTGAACTACTGATGATGTGTTACAGTGTTATACACATTCACTTTATTGAGACGCTATTTCATTGCCCCTAATTTACAAACCTGTTAGTACTGCGGCATATCATGTAAACATTTCTAATTTTTTGCAGACAACCTCTTTAATATTATACAGAGCTCATTCGAAACGAAGCCCAAATATAATTTGTGATCACAATGTTTCTGCCGATTTATTTTCTCTAGGCAATTTATTTTTAGCCATCTTTACCCCTACTGGGAGCCAGATTTGGCCCAGAAGCAGCCCTAAGTCCATTACTTCTTATGCAGTGACCTAGTAACTGCAGATGTAGACACACAGACTTTCATTCGTTTTATATAGACATGATCTAAATAATGCAGTTTTGTAGAAATGAAGATTAAGCACGTCAATCTGAACTATAATGCTGGCAGCAAAATGGTATGGATGTTGATATAAGCTTGTGATCACGTTGTCCTAATTTTATTTCAGTTGGTCTACCAGAAGATCCAGCTGATGAGCAGACCATGGAACAGCTTGATGAAGACATTGCTGTGACCCAAAGTCAGGTTAACTTCATTTGCCCTGTCACACAGGTATGGCATTCGGACATAATTCTGATTTAAGTTAATTCAATGGCAAGTAATACTGCAAATGGATATCCAAGCTACAGTACAAAATGCGGAGTCCAAAATATTTATTTTTTATTCATTATGAGTTTTAAATGGCTATATAACCCTTTCATGTCACATCAGTTGCCTGGGTCAGGAAAGCAGGCAGTTTTACAGGCGTGCAGAAAACAGTACCCGGTGAAGATGTGCTCCAACACTGTTAAATGCTAATTACAGAGGGATGCAAAATGTGGGCCTCCCACTTGAAGGGAGAGATAATTTCCTATGGGGGAAGGTTACATTATCCCTGTCCAATCAGTAATACACACTAATGGGTATCCTCGCCCAAAGCATTTGTCTGACGCGGTCAGATGTTCAGTTTATTACCGTCTGAGGTGAAAGCAGGATTGTTTTCTTTTGTCGGACCCTCACCCACTGGAGAAGTGGCATTCTTTATCATCGGGGCTTATACTGGTCCCTAAAAACTAGGATGGGCTTGGCCATATTCCAGGGAGCACTTTTGATATTCAGTAACAGTTGGTGTCTTTAAGAACAAGCATTGGCATAGCCAATAGGTCTCGCTTTTGGGATCTTATAAGTATTTAGTTATGCAGCACAATATCCTTGGTGCAACAACATCACCTGTTGCATGGCTAAACACTTATAAGGTCCCAGAGGCGAGACCTATTGGCTATGCCAATGCTGGTGAAGTTTTCTGTAACCTGGTCATCAAAACTGGTCTGTTTTGACTGTTTTTAAGTGTGTGAAAACCGTATGGTTACTCTTGTTGAGCACAATACTCTGTACCGTATTTTCCTGCGTATAAGACGACTTTTTAACCCTTTAAAATGTTCTGGAAAGTCGGGGGTCGTCTTATACGCCGGGTACAAAATTTAAAGGTATGTTTTCAGGCGTTTTTTACATAGCGCGGACTTTACCCGAAGTGTCAGAGCGCTTTACAGTAGGAACAGTATGGATACAAGAGGAACAATTATAAATGAACAAATTACAAAAGGAAACGTTAAGTTACATGGATCAAAAGTGACAATAGTGAGCAACCAAAATACATGAGGTAGCAATGGGTACATTCCTGGCGAAAAAAGTGATAAGTGTGCAGGTTACAAAAGCGTACAAAGTACGAGCCAACTATGCAGGACTGCGTTGGACTGCGCTGGAAGTGGGGGTAGTCTTATACGGCGAGTATAGCACGAAACCTACATTTTATCAAGCAGAGTAGGGGGTCGTCTTATACGCCGGGTCGTCTTATACGCCGGAAAATACGGTACTTGAATTAAATAGTGCAAGTAAAAAGTCTTTATCCAAAATGTTCCTTGATAAAGGATCTTTGGAGACATAAAACAGGTCTCCTCCCATTTTCTATTGAAATTTCCAATCAAATGAATGTATTTACTCGAACACTCAATGTTATGATTATTTATGGTAATGTCTCACAATTTTAATACACTGGATGGAATAAAACCAAGAGGTGTCCTTGAAATATCAATTGAAAGTATAAGGAAAACAATTAAATCAACGTTTACTATCTCGAAAATAAGGAAATGAACATAAGACGGTGGAAGTAACCGCTATAATTTGCCCCATAATACTCAGAGATTTACAGTCAAGAGCACCGCGATGACAACACCGCTTATTAACCTGGCCTTCCGTGTTGGTGTTCCAGAGTTGGACGGAGGAAATGCCTCGGAGTTGGTTCTGTCAAAATGAGCGTTTGTAAGTCTTTAAATATTGTTGCATGGTGGGGGCAAGTTCCCAAAACAGTGCTGGGGTCTCATGTCCTCCAGAGCTTTAATGGGTTCACAGTGCAAGAAAGCTGTATTGTGTTTCTTGGCAGTACCTGCCAAGTTGCAAAAAGTAAATGTATGATTGAATTTATCTCTTGGTTAGTGAACTGGTGTATTTTTTCTGTATTCGTTTTAGCATGATTCAGTGAAGGACCTCAAGTATTCTACAACTCTAGAAATGCTGTTTTGGTTTCTGAACTGCCATACAGAAAAGACTTGGAATGTATTCTTAAGTAGTATGTTAAAGAGCGAACACGAATTATCAACTCTCTAGGGATTAATCAGATGGCGCCTACATCGCTTGGTTTTTGTAGAGTAAAAAAAAACTTTATTTCTGCAAATTAAATGAAAATGACGTTTAACCGTCCCCATTGTGGGGAACTAGCTTAAACCAAAACAATATCGCACATCCCGACAGATCTTCCAGTTATCAAGTCAAGTTCCCCATTGATCGACCTTTAGTCAATATGCGTCACTACAGCTGTATGGATTGGCATCGTCGTAACTAAAGATCTATGTGGTGGTTCCCTTGTTTTTTAGCCAAACAAATATTGACTTGTGTGCATTACTAAATTGCCTTTTGTGAACCGGGAGTAAAGAGACGGTTTGCCTTTAAAGAGGAGAAAACGTGCGCCTCTGCTCATTCGTGCGAGGCGAGGTAGTCTGCAGCAGACCTGCCCCCACGCTGGGACGCTAGTTTACCTTTCTGCTTCTCACTGTGTCTTGCCTCTGCGTTTCTTCCCGTATCACCTCTGTGGAACAAGCTTTGGTGACTTTAAAGCCCCTCTTCAAATTTCAGCGACCCACTTCCTATATATTTCCAGCAGCCAGTGGCAGGTTACGGCGGCCAACTTCCGTGACGTAACCCAGTCTCTGCCAGAGAACTGCGTGGGTTTGTGTACAGACCCTTGTTTTGTGAGGGGGAGGAGTTTAATGCTTCAGAGGCGTGTAGAGCATGGCGGGACATCTAATATGCGAGTCATGAGGTAAGAGGACCTGCATTTTGTTACTGGGGTAGGAGCCGGATGGCATACATGTGACTCGTGGACGAGTAAGCATGACTTGAAAGGCAGTTTAGTTTGTGTAAAAGGTCTTGCAGTATCACTGTCTGCTGCACTGTATAACATACGTATTCGAACATTTCTGGTTTGTTAAATTGTATAATGTGAACATGTCCTTTATGTAGTCCTCTATATTAAATTATAATTTTAGAACTAGTATCAGAATACAAAGATAAAACCCTGACTTGTGCACCTTGAGTAATGGACTTGTAAACCGCATCTTTTCATGTCAGAGTACTGTGACGCGTAGCCTTTTATTTCTGGCGTTCTGTGGTGACGAACTCTCATAGTGTCCACTGTTATTAAAAGCTTATCTTGCGGGCGTCAATCTTCTAGGGATTGCTTGGTGGGGAAGGTGTAAATAAATTGTCGAGGAGGGAGGGGGAGAAGGGAGGGGGTAGTAGAAGGGAGGGGTTAGTAAGAGCAGGGGGTGGCGGAGAATAGAAGGAAAGAGAACAAGCTGTAGCCCAGTAACTGACGAGGAGGGAGGGGAAGAATGGAGGGGGTAGTGAGAGCAGGGGGTGGAGGAGCATAGAAGGAAAGAGAACAAGCTGTAGCCCGGTAACTGACGAGGAGGGAGGGGGGAGAAGGGAGGGTCTAGTGAGAGCAGAGAGCAGGGGTTGGAGGAGCATAGAAATAAAAGTGATTCGCGCGCTGTAAGGGTTGTAAGGCTTAATGAGCCATGACAAGAAAGCCAGATGGCGGCTCTGGGCGTGCTCACGCGAGTAACCGCAAGCTTGAGGCCAGCAAAAGCGTGTGGTCGAACTTTTAAAAGCCCAATTACTAAATGTCTTGCCAGAGCAGCGCATACACTGGCTCAGACGAGACCTAATAAAAACACCTTGAGTAACCCAGATATCCCACTATTAGTGGTTACTCAGATATGATTAAAAAATGAAAAGCTGGGTAAAATATAGGGAATAATGGTCATCTTACCCTACTCTCTGTCTGTCAGCATGTTTCAGCCTGTGAAAAAAAACCATTTAGGGTCCCGGACCATATCTGGTCCAAAAACGTGCCCCGAATTCTAGCTGCCACAGTTAAACCGCGGGCAAACAAACATATAACATAAATGCATGGAAAACAAGCTTACTAGCCTGGTTTATTGGAGTGATCTCTACTTTTGAAACCTGTACGTACATTTTGATTAATTCATTGTCTTTATCGCTGTATTAAACTCCATAGTAGTTGTGCAGAGCAGGCATGATTATAAACTGTGGCCAACTTGTTTTTCTGTGTGACACAGTTACTCAAGCATTCAATCTCTATATCAGTGCACATAGATGTAACTGCTGGGAGTTTCACGCCACCTGTATACCTACTTCAGGACTCACTCCTAATGAATCTATCATGGCTCTGTGTCGAAGGAGCTGCATGTGAAATAGCTGATCTGCGGTTGACCCGTAGTGATGTAATCATGTAGTCGCAAGACACAAGGGAGCATGGGGATTAAAGCCCTTGACGACGTACATGCTGATCATATTTTCCTTATTGATATAACTTTCTGTATCCTCTCTAGCTTACTATACCTCTTAAAGTTGATCAGCCTATTTTAAGTTTTAAACCACTCCTAGTGTGTGACTTTAGGGTAATCCCCCTCCCCCCTCGTCTTCCCATGTTGCCTACAGGAGTTACCGTGTATGGTAAGAGTGACTTTGTTTTTATGTACATCCCAAGTTGGTGTGCTTGTATGTACACAAAACGCTTGCCTGCCAGTACATATTCAGAATAATTGCCGAGCATGTCCGTGTGTTTAGTTTCCTACAGAGGTTACTGGTGGGTCCACTGATATACAGATTGATTGCTTGAGTTACTATGTCACAAAGAAAAACGACTTGGTCACTGTTTATAATCAAGCCTGCTCTGCACAACTACTCTGGGATTGAATACAGCCATAAAGACAATTAATTCACCAAAACGTACGTATGGTTTTTTCTTTCCTCAGGATTTGAAAGTGGAGATCACTCCAGTAAACCGGGCTGGTAAGCCTGTTTTGCATTTAATTGAGTTATACGTTTGTTTGTCCCCCATCTAACTGTGACATAGATAGGAGACGAAAATCCGGGGCACGTCTTTGCCCTGAGGAAAGCCCAGGACCCTAAATGGCCATTTTTCACGTGCTGAAACATGTCGACAATAGTTTAGGGTAAGAGTGCCATTATTTTCTATTTAATACCCAGCTTTTAATTTTTTAACCACAGCTGAGCAACCATTAATAAAGGGGATACCTGCCTGGTGGGGAACATGCAAAGTGTAGAAGGTGGACTGCCAAAAAGTCATGCACACTTGGAGGGTGCAATCCACTCCTCCCCCTGTGCCACCAGCCCCGCCCTGTCTTAACATAGCCCCAAACCTGCGAAAAATTAAGTCATAATAGAGATATTATCATCATTTTAGTTTTCCTGCTCTGAGAGGAATGGGGAGACGCTCCTCCGAGCCGACAGTGGGTGTAGAATACTGCGGGTGAGTCACTATATATGTATGTGCATATGGTACTTCCGGAGCTCAAAACAGCTAATCCTTTTGCGCACTCATAGTTTTCTAAATGCTTAGAACTTTTTTTTATTTCTTAATCGTGCATCAATATGTCCGCAGTCCTATTGTACAATAATAATCTTAATCAGACCCCAATAAAACTTATTGGTTTTGTTGTGCACAGATAGCTGTATCTGACCGGCGTTAAAAAAGCTATTTGATCTCTGTTTTAAAAGGCTAAACTGTTGGCTTTGCAAATGCTTATTACTAATCACAGGTGTGCACATGATTCGAGATGTATAGGTGTGCATAGTTGGCAAGCATTATATTACTTTTCGATTTAGAAAGCCCATTGCAAGATGGCCACTGAAGCATGCATCATGATACATGATCAAACATATTTTGTGACGCATGCATGCTAATGCTTTCGTACACGTTGAGATGTATGTCAGGCATTTTTTATTTACCGTTCCAACATGACAAATAACTCTGTTAGAACAATAAATTACCATGATAAAAAGAAGCATACTCAAAACCCAAATTGGAAGGCAGGCTGTTTGGCAATACTTTGCAGTTGTTGAGCTCTTAAGAGAATAAATAATAATAGAAAAAGCATAACAGGGGGAGTGGGATGGGGAGCAATGAGCATGGGGAAGGGGGGCCATCCAGGGGATGTCAAAAAGAAGTACACGCGAGGAGAGCAGCCCAGTAGCACCTGAGGGGGCTCTTCAATATAGATTTAGAGCATGAGAGTTTGGTGGCTTATTGCCAGTGGTAGTCGGTGGAGTGAGGGTTGAATACTAGTCTGGTGTGGGACTCCCATATTGGGTTAACGTATAAGCCATACTTCAGTCTGTGGCGTCGGCATCCCCCTTTATCCACTGCTGTCCCCTGAGTTATTTCTCACTCAACCCTCACATGTCCCTGGCACGGTAAAATACTAGCATCTTCTCTCTAGCACTACTTCCAGCCTTCTTCACTGGGCTACACTGCCTATTTCCCAAAATCTCTAGGCTTAAAGCAGGGCTCAACACCCTTTACTGCATGTGTGCAGTGAGCTCCAGACTTTCCAAGGCAATCTCCTTAATAAGTGCACCACAACCAGAAGTATGCTGGTGGCAAAAGCAGCAACACAAGGCGTGTGTCATCTTCTTTGCATGGCTAGAACTTCTGTATTGCAAATTAATCCTCAAGTCATAGAAAAGCACAAGGAAGCACAAAGAAAAATAAGTAAAACAAATCAAACCATGCTATGTGTAATGTATAAAAATGGGAGAATGTAATATAAATAAATAACTTCAACAGCTCTACTTGAATATATTGCTACTGTATGTGATATTTAAATCTGTAACCGCATGAAAGGTGGAATGAAACCATGGAAACTCAGAAAATTAACATTTTCATTAACCAAGCTGATACGATCCTTAACTCTGTCAACTTTATGTCCGTGTTGAGCAGTTTCTTATGCTATGGAGCCCGTAACTATTGACTGATTTGACAAAGTAGCCAAAAGCCAAAGAAGACATTGTCATGTAAGTTAAAAGAGCTCATTAAATGGCTTCTTACATATACGCTCCACATGGGTGATCAAAAAATCCGATCTACCGTTTCTTCCCGGCACCATCAATATTGAATACACCGTTCAACACAACCTTTCTTTATGTGAAAAAAAGACATTTATTTGAATGAAATTGCAAACATACACATTGGTGAAGAAGTACACTTACAAATGCAGTGGCAATTTTCTAATAATGAAAATACATTCCAAGACAGCCGCCTTTGTTGCAACTCACACCATGTCGTAATGCAGGAAAGCATTTTTAATTGATCATTCTAACTTGGAGGACAGCATGTTAGCATGAGAAATGTAACTATTTGAAAATAAAAAGCAATGAAAAAGGTCTCTGACTAGCCCGATTTCCCTTTCAGTCACCATTGTGCAAGGCACAATGGATGCATCCGTCTTCTAATCAATTCAAAAGGGGAAAACCGTGTCACAATATTTAGCATTGTTTTGTAAGAAAATACAGTATCCAACAAAGCTTTCTTCTAGTCAGTTTCCCCATTCACTGTCAACTGCACTGACTCCTTAAAAACCTATGTGAAACACTCCATCTGCCCATTCGCTTCTGGTGATAAACCAGTATCCTTTTGTGAACCACTCCCTATCTCTTCAAGTACCTAGAAAACTTGTCTCTAGTAAACTCAGGAATTAATGGATAACCTTGAAGAGGTGGCCTAGTGTAAGGGGGTGAGAGAGATGACTACATATTTAGAATTCAACATACATTAGCACATTAGAAATGCAATTTAGAACGTTTAAAAAACATAAATGAAATGCATGTTTAGAAGTGACTTACAAATTGTGTGATTACATTTAGTAAAACAAATAATTAAAACTGAAAAATATTGTACAGCAACACTGGTAGTGACGAAAAATATTATTAGGAATGCTTCATTTACAATTGCATGTTTTCAAAAAATGTGCACCAAGCAACTATACTTTAGCCTGTGCACCGACCAGGCCTGAGGCTTTCTTTTTGACTTTTTGCTCATAGTAAAGTACACTGTGCAACGGCTTAACATTGATGTCATCCTAGCAATGTGCTGACTTTAATATTATGTTCATTTAGTTCTCCTCACGCCATCTTAGATCATTTCCACTAAGAATAATAGACTTATTGAAATTGTAAGAACAAATGGTGATGTAGACTTTTAAATGTTGCTTTAATAGTAACCTGATATATGTTTTCACGTTTGCTGACTAGCTTTTGTTTCTGCATTGAAACTCATAATGTGTCTTTAGCTTAGGTAAGAGGGTTCTCATGGGAACCTTTCCTCACGTCAGAATACGAGAGAGCAGACTGTGGTAATCGGAAGAAGATCAATCAATCAATCATTACATTTGTAAAGAACGCTACATACCCGTGAGGGTCTCACGGCGCTGGGGGGGGGGGGGGGGGGAGGAGGAGCGGGGGAGCTACTGATTGAAAAGCCAGATCTTGAGAAGTCTTCTGAAGGCCAGCAGGTCCTGGGTCTGTCGTAGGCTGCTAGGGAGAGTGTTCCAGGTCTTGGCGGCGAGGTAGGAGAAGGATCTGCCGGCGGCGATGGTTTTCCGGAAACGTGGAACTGTGGCAAGGGCGAGGTTGGCAGAGCGGAGGCTGCGGGTGGGTGTGTAGAAGATGAGTCGGTCGTTGAGGTATGCTGGTCCAGCGTTGTGTAGGGCTTTGTGTGCGTGGATGAGGAGTTTGAAGGTGATCCTGTTGTTGACGGGGAGCCAATGCAGGCATCTCAGGTGGGGTGTGATGTGGCTGCGTCGGGGGACGTCGAGGATCAGTCGTGCTGAGGCGTTCTGGATGCGTTGCAACCGTCTCAGGAGCTTGGTGGTTGTTCCTGCATAGAGGGCGTTCCCGTAGTCCAGTCTGCTGGTGACGAGGGCCTTGGTGACGGTTTTTCTCGTGTTGGAGGGGATCCATTTGAAGATCCTGCGGAGCATTCGGAGGGTGTTAAAGCAGGAAGCGGAGACTGCGTTGACCTGCTTGGTCATGGAGAGAGCGGAGTCGAGGATGACCCCCAGGTTGCGTGCGTGGTCGGTGGATTCTGGGGCTGTTCCTAGCGATGTTGACCACCAGGAGTCGTCCCAGGCTGAGGGGGTGGGGCCGAGGATGCGGACCTCCGTCTTGTCTGAATTCAGCTTCAGCCTGCTGTCCTTCATCCATTCAGTGACGGCCTTCATTCCTCTGTGGAGATGCATCATATGACTGACAACACCACCTCACAAGCTATTCTGATTGGCTACTGAGTGAAGGCGTCATCAAGATATAATACATGTATTAAAAGGTTATAACAAAGAGTGTTCCTAGCTAGTTACTCAACATATCTCTACTTCCCTTTTTCCGGTCGTCTTGCTGCTGTATTTCTCCTCTGTCCAAGACTCCTCTCCTTTATGATATTTTGAGGTGATTCCTATATTAATTTTTGATTGATGCTACTGCACAGATTGCTATTCTAAAACAGTTGCTACTACAATTGGTGGGTACTCTGCTGAATTTTCCAAGAACTACTCTTTTTATGAGAAGTTCTATTTTCATTCATCGCTCTTTTTCAACAGAACTCTTTATGCTTTTTTTTCTAGAATTGGTCCCTTAGTTAGATTATGAGTTTCTTTATGGAAGACATATTTTAATTGCTGATTTCTAATCATTCTTTCATTATTTCTGAAAATTAATAAGCGCAATAAAGAGATGACATTCTGACCTTATTGATCATAAAATCCTGTAAAACTAATTTTAACTTCTTGTCATTGACTCAACGTAAATTATAAAAGACTATGATGTTTTAATGACTTTATTTCACAGAGTACTCTAATTCTGAGCACGATGTAAAAGGTCCATTGACCTCTCCGGAACCTGAGGGACTCCCTATGGTGCTATTTGTACATGGTGTATGTAAAGATCTGAACCATCAGGAGAGTTCTTTGGGCGCCAGCAGGGGCAAGGGATGTGGGCACTTAATTTTGTTTATAAATAGGCAGAACTTATTTTATTTTAAGAGGTGTCTCAGGGAAAGGGGCTACACATGTAGACTTCGTTTTAAAAACAGGGCCATCATTAGCCTACACGCCCAATTTTCCATCCAGCCCTCAGTGAAGGGCTTTTCATGGTACCCCTTTCCTTTCACTCCAGTCCTGAGGAAGACCCCGGCGTAAGGGACACAATAACCTACTACTTTCTAGGGGTCGAAACATCGACATCTGTAATACTATCTAGCCTGACAACAGCGATTAATCACTGTGTTACTGTTTCAAACCATGGCTATTTACTGTTTGGATACATTGTGAAGCATTTGGCTTAAATATGAGCCTTCTGTTTTTTAAGTAATTGACTTTGTGATTCGCACTCCATTTTCTATTCACCCTCTTATCCTCACTTCAATCCAGTACCCTCACCTTTCCCTCCTAGGGGCACTGCATTTTACATGTTTGGTATTGTTCAAACAAATGCTATGAGCCATTGTATGTTCAGGGTGAGTAAATAACACTGAGTACTAACTTTACCACGTTTTCTTCTCATTTAATTTTGTGTGATTATAGTATTTTGTGTGAGGATATACTGATTACTGGGACCACTGTTCTAAAGTACAGTCCTACACCCAGGTCCCAGTGACATAATTTGTGTTTACCCTTTTAGGTAACTGTATTGTGCTACAGTAGCTGGACAAATCTGGTACCGTCTTGGGTCTCTTCCTAAATAAACATGAGACTGTTGGCTGATAGGACTTAGTAGATCTCCCTGTTACAGACTTGCAATGGGAGCAGTGGTAGTTACGATACCTGAGCATTCAGATTGCACTCACCCCAAAAGATCAGTACACATATAACATGGGTAGAGTCCTTCAGGGCCTGAGGACGTCTATAACAATGTACATTTCTAAGAAGAGCTATTGAAATAAGTCATGTGTTCTGCATTTGAATATATATGTTTGACATGAATTGGCACCAGTGACTTTGTATTTCTCCAATATTGGCACAAGTAGTTCTGTATTTCCCCAATATTATATTTTAATGTTCTTATTTTTAAAATGCAGGAGGAAATGAAGAGGCCAATGCGAAATAAAGTCTGTGGCCATATTTATGAGGAAGACGCCATCGTTAAAATGATCCAGAACCGGCAGCAGAAAAATAAAAAAGCACGGTGAGTAAGAAGAAAGGACAGAATCATTGTTGAATGTGATAGAGCAGTCTCTGAATTTAGGGCCATATGTATCAAGCAAATTCGCATTCGCAAAGGCCGAAATTCGCAGAATTTCGGCCTTTGCGAATGCAAATTTGCTAAATGGAATGTATTAAGCAAAATGTGGTGCAAAATGAGGAATCGCAAATTTTGTGATTCCTTATTTTGCAATTGCATTTAAGGAATCGCAAATTTTGCGATTCCTTAAATGCAATGTATGTAGCCAAAATACCCTTAAGGAATCGCAAATTACCACCAACTTCTAGTTGGTGGTAAGTTGCGAATTCCTTGAAAAATGCACATTTTTGCATTTTTCAAAGTGCCATGTGAAGCACATACATGCCCTTAGGACGCACATACATGCCCTTTGGGCATGTATGTGCGCCACATGTGCACCCATGCATATTTCAGGGGTGCACCCCTGCACCCTTGAAATTATTGAATCACAAATTGAGAATAACTTCCCATTCATTCCTATGGGCCTCCTGGCCCATACAAATGAATGGGAAAGTATTCCTTAATTGCGATTCACAATTTGCTAATCGCAATTAAGGAATTTTAAGTAATCGGAAAAAAAATGCGATTTTGTACATACATACCCATTTGCGATTCTCAAATAGCGATTTCTTAAAAATCTCTATTTGAGAATCGCAAATGGGTATCTTGATACATATGGCCCTTCGTTTGGAAAAACATTTCTCCAGTGGCTATGATAGGCTCTTTAAATGCTGTACGACATGGACATGACTACAAATTATGTTGTAATTTCTGACATATAGTCACGTATAAACAAAATTAAAAAAAATAGTAAATCGTGTCAGACGAGCAGAAAGGATTGCCTTGGGCAGAGAACAGACTACAGCTGACTCTTCAATATAGAATTGTTAATGAACCCAGAATGATGTTAGCTCAGCCATCATGTTCTGCGCGACCATGGAGAAGGAAAGGGAAAAGGGCATGTTCACAAAGACGTTTTCGAGTATGTAGTACTTGGCAGTACTTTTTTTCAATCAATCAGGATTTATGTAGCCCAGCAAATCCCCATTGAGGGTCTCAAGGCGCTGGAGTTGCTAGCTGCTTCGCAGAGACAGCAGTGGAAAACAAGGAAAAAGACAGAGAAAGCACTCAGAAAAAAAAGGGAGAGGGAGCAGAAAGCAGTACAAAATTGAGGCGAAAGGACTGAGCAAGCAGTTAAAAACAAGGCTAAGAAGGAGAAGAGGGGGAAAGGAAGGAGAAATTAGAAAAAACGAGGCAAAAGCAGGAGCAAGCACTCTGAAAAACGGGTAAGAATCAGACATAGGAGAGCTGGGCCCACCTGTTCAATGGGGTCGTGCTTCAGCCTCCATTAAGTAAGGTAAGGTAAGGTTTATTATGCATAGTTAATTAAAACCAGTGCAAAGCATGCTACAAAAGGATCGTAAAATATCATACTATAAAACCGTTAAAAAATAAACATACGATTAAAAGGTACAGTGTGGCTGTCCATGCACCTTTTTACAAAGACGGAACAGTGGGTTCCCTTACTTCCTTCTGTCCGTCTGCTTGTTAGCCTGTATCTGTGTTGTTGGTCCCTGGTTTTGGCGGTCTTGGAATTCTTTGCTCGGCCATCGCGAGAAATTTGACATATCTGCAGTTCAATTTAGTGTTTGCAGGATTCAGCCAGGCGAGCACCGCTTGCCTTCTGGTACTGATCCCTTTTTGCTTAAACTGATCCTTAAGGAGCAGTTGACGGGCTTGTTGTAGTTCTTCACAAAGACAGGTGACATGGAGAATGTCACCCTTCTTTGAGTTGCAGAGCGGGCAGGCCTCGTTGCCCTCTGTCCTGAGCCATGGTGGGAGATACTCTGTACTTGGCAGAATCCCTAATCTGTATTTCAGGAACCTCATTTTTGTGGCTTTTGGGTAACCCTGACTAAAGTATGTTTGTGGTGTCAAAGATTTGTACGAGTTGAGGGTCATCCATGCATGAGATCTTTTGGAGAAAGCAGCCTTGTCCTCTAGTAAGGAAAGTAATTTGATATTTTTTTAAACTAGTTTTTTTTAAAGTATTATGCCCACGTTGCATGTCCCAAAGCGCAGAGAGTTTAGTCGCTCCCAGCGCTGCCTGCAAGTAAGTTCTTGCCTGAGATGCGTCCCTGTCTTGTATGTCCTGCCATAGGAAAGAGTTTAATGTGTCTGTAGTGGCGGTTCTGAGTTTGTGGCAGCAAATAATGTATGCTCCGTGCCTGGCTAGATCTTGTTTTTGCAGGCCGAAATCCAGTCTTATTTGAGCAGGCGAAGTGTGGTGCGGGAGCAAGAACATTGTTCTGTAAGCTTTAACCTGTATGTTGTCCAGGTTTTTAGAGTCTCTTGCCCGCAAGGCCTCGCTGCCATAGGTAATCGAGGGGAATAGCTTTGCCTGAATGACTTTCAGATAGGGGGTCAGGGTCTGTCCCATCAGTTGGGTTGCTAAATTTTTCAACATCACGGCAATCAGTGCTCCTCTCCTTCTTGTTTCCTGCTTCTGCTGCACAAATGAGCCTTCTCTATCAAAAATAACTCCCAAGTATTTATACTCGCAAGTTGGCCCAATTTTTAAACCGCCAAGAGACCAGGTCTTCTGTTGTTTTTTGTTGATGTTGATTGACATAGTACGAGTCTTGCTCAGGTTTATTTTTAAGGAGTTTTCCGTTGCATAATTGTGCATTTCCATCAGAAGCTGCTGCAGACCAATATAGGTGTGGCTGAGTAGTACAACGTCGTCAGCGAACAGAAGGTTGCTCAGTTTTCCCTCCCATCCTCGGGGAGTGAGAATTGCAGGTATCGAGTAGTCCATTAAGTAGGCACTGGGAGGCAGTGGGCGGGGCACTGGGAGGAGGTGGGCGGGGCTGGGCAGGAAAAGAGATGGGAGCCGCAAAGAGGAAATAAAACAAAGAGAAGCAGTGGAAAACGGAGGAAAAGCAGGAGAAAGCACTCAGAATAATGGAGAGGAAGCAGAGCGGTGCAGCAGCACGAGAGAGCTGGGCCTTGGGCTCTTGATTAGCTTTTTGTATTGGCCTTTTGCCTTAAAAAATCTAAAATGTATATAAAAAAGGAATATTCATATACAATAAGCTAGAATAGAAAGCTCTGTGCACTTTTACTAATAGAGATTTATAGGTTTCGTGGTTGAGTCATAATGCATGTAAGAGTACATACAAGAATAATCATGTAGTACAACTTCTGATTCTGGCGAATTGGTTTCCTTACTAAAGTATGTCTAGTGCACAAATCAACAGTCTGAAAATTCACACGCAACAATGGAAGAAGAGAGGATATAGTTGTGATATGAGCTTGTGGCTGAGCTCCCGTACTTACCTCACTAGATTCCAGAGGTAAAACTGAGTTGTTCACCATTAGTAGTTTGGCTAGAACAACAAGCCCTTTCCCAGAGAAACTGTATAACATGTTGTGTGAAACAAAGGGCGTAGACTGCAGTACAATTAGGAAGTAGGAGGGAAAGTTCAACACATTGAAAAAAGGATATGGGGTTGAACTCACCGGCTGTGCCATGAGGGTTTAAAATACCCAAATACATGGGGTTTCTGTAGTTTAGACATGTTGAAAGAACACCCTATATGATGGATTTTCTGCAGCCTATGGGTAGAAGAGAAAGACTCTTCCTAAGCCCTTTCGGACATGCAAAGCAAGTTGAAGAAACCCCCGAGATGGAACTTTGAAGGACAAGTACGCATCAAAAATGATGCAAAGGTTTGTTATCATGTTAATGGGTGCATGAGGAACCTGATTATATTTTTTCACCAAGAGTCAGACCAAAGTGATGGTGCACCACTAAAGGTGAGGACTTCTTTGTAATCAGTATTAGGTTTTAGAATATTATAATTCATTCATTTAGCTACGGAGGTGAGGCACTCATAAAGGCAGACTTACAGGTAGTGGTTGTCTTGGTAAAGGCAGAACATCCCTTGGGGTGTCGCCGATATAGAAAAGAAAGTTAAAACCAAAAGAATGTGTCAGTGTGCCTGGTAGAAAAACATAGACATTGAATTATCTGAGACTCTGGGAACATCACAGTTCAGAGTGCGAAAGTTTAATTGTTTAGTGATTGTCTTCAAAAAGAAGTCCGCTATGTCAAGGCACTGAACCTCCCTGTCCAAACTCATCTGCCAGTGTCTGCCAAACGTCACTGGCAGATGAGATGAGGGACGGTGTGTTAGGCGATAATGTTTATCAAAGCTGAGCCACCACCCCGGGGTTTCAGAGGCATTTGTAAGTCATCCATGGTGGCAATGACAACTGATTCAGATGAATGCAAAGAATTAGATTTAAGAAATTGAAAATATTGAACAGTTCTGCATTAATGGCACTCTTCAGAATGTTAGGTGCTGGGGCTGTTAAGAACTAGGGCAAGAGTGTGGATAAACAGACAAGTCCACATTTTTGGCACCATAGTGCAGCTATACAAGAATTCCCTCAATCGGTAAGAATTGGGGTAATACGTGTGGCGACCGCACACATTTTTGTAGGAGGTTTCGGGTGGGATCTACATTTGACATTGGCAGTCTTAAGTGAGCTTAAAGATATTTCGCAGTAGTATTGAGCCTAAGGATGCAGTACCAGAACAATTCAAATCTTCATCTTGTTGTCAATATGTCTGACAAGAAGGTGACATTTTCTCAGTTTTGTCAGAGGAGAAACGTATTAGATCATTGCATAGATACTGTGTGGAAATATTGAGCGAATTGACCACAGAGTTAGCTTAGTCTTTGATGATGTGAAATAGTCCAGTTGAAGGGTTTTTGTCATCAGTGATTCATGTGTAACACAATATCTGCTCCAGCTATCTGAATTACAGATTTGTGCATTTGAGAGTTGCATTTCAGAAAGCTTTCGACATGAGGCACTAGATTTTAATTCAGAATTGCTCAAAAGCAGAGCTGGGTTTCTACAGAGAGTTTCAGTTAAAGGAACGCTTGCAAATATTGGACCAACGGCATTTATTAGGAAGGGTCTGCATTCAGGGTCGTGATTTTCTTGTTAGGAGAGTCACGAAGTGCTACTAGGACAGGTGGGCTTTTTTTATGGAGGACTAGTATGCCATTGATAGGCGGTCCTCATCCAAACCATAAAAAGTTAAGACCCTCAACATATCTACCTTGACCTTTGTAGTTCATGCCTGATGGAACAGAAACCTCCCAAAACCAACTGCGGTTTAAAATTCAACCTGGCTGATAACTCCCATGCGCACAAAGAAGCCCCCGACTTGTCCTCAAACATAATCCACTACTAACCAGTTCAACTAAGTTCACTTCAAAAGTCGTGCATATCTTTGTGCTGGCTCTTTCAAAGAACATAGTAGACTTCGAGTATTACATGTTCTTTTTGAAGATCGGAGCAGACAGATGGTTTAAGCTGGGTTGTAGAGCAATGTGAAGACATGTTTGATCGTCCAATTACATGTCTGACTACCTCACTAATTCACCTAAATTGACATGGATGCATATGTTCACATATTCCAAGAGTACCTAAAGTAAAACACAAAGGCAAAAAAACAAGAAATGAAAAATCAAAAAACATAGAGAAAAGCCCTAGGCAAATGGACAGCTTGTATATTTCTCTACTTTTGATACTAGAATAGCTCCAAGAACCACAAGATGCCAATGAAAGTAATTGATCACAGTGGACCAGGACCTAGTATTAGTTTGAGGATGAGCATGTGTCAAATACACCAACCAGGTTAGTCCTGGTCAAACATTTTACCCTCCGTATAAGTCCTTTAAGTCCTATCCACCACAGGAGTACACTTTTAAAGACCCCCATGACCTCAGTGAGGCACTTGGAGACTCGTAAGATGTCAGGCACAGGCCATCTGTAGGGTCAAGTCCAGGTCCAGTTGTCACTAGTCAGCTGGGCAGTTGCAGAGAATTTGTCTTGTAGCTTGTTATATCCCTTAAGTTGTAATAGAAGGTCATCCATATGACCCTTGGAGTCCACTTCTTTGTCTTGGGTACAATGGGAGCAGGTCCAGTCATTAGGGCTGATACCTGGTGACAGACAGCAGGTCCTGTCCGCTTCTGTTTTTCCACAGGTCCAGAAAGTGTTCTGAAGTGTATGGCACATTTATGCCTGGCACTAGCTAGTGGGTGGGAATAACTCCTGGGTATCCATAACCAAAGGGATAACGTTTCCGAAGCCAGCTCTACCCACTTTGGGCATTTTCAAGAATGTAGAAGTCTTTGGCCACACTAAACTTTAGTTCTGAGGGCTGTGGGGAGGAATTGATTGTACCATGGTAATTCTATTGACCTGTCACATCTAACACTACATTCCAGTTTCAAACATCCACTGTACCCACAATAAACCTGAGACAGAATTCTGGTGCGACAAAGCAGGGTTTATCAGCAACCAAGAGTTGTCTTGCCATCCTGTTATCTGTCTTTCAAGTATGTCCCCAATGCTGTATGTACATTCCAGCAGACTTATCAAAGAGGATTTGATACTCCAGTAGGTTTTGACACTGTAATGTTAAATTCTGTTAGGTTCAGAAGAGTCATCTCTGGCCATTCAAGTTTACCTGTCAATCACAGTGACCTATTGTGTTACTCCTGGGGAAGTATTTCAAACTTTTTAACACCTATCTATTCAAATGCCAATCCATAGTCTGGAGAAGTTGGAGAGCAAATGCAAATTAGCCTCTAGGAGCTTCAGGCATGAAAAAGGTAACTTTCTAAAAGTTACTTTTCCAGAATATTTATTACAAAATCTGACCACCATTCACTTTGATTTTAATAAATATTTTTAAAAACTGTTTAATTATTTTCTAGCTAGTCTCATTAACAAGATGCAAAATTAGGCTTTTAATCTGTGCTCTGGTTTCCTACATTGGAACGATATGCCTGCCCCAGTGAAAAATGGCTCACTGTAAGGACATCTTAACATACCATTTCTCAGTGTCCTACTTTTAAATACCATGAACCCTGCCTTGTGGGCTGTAAGGACACTAAGGGGTGACTTATTAATATTTAAAAAGGATGTTTTCACTCATCAAAAGTGTTTATTTTGATAGATCAAATTGCAATTGTCATGCTACTACAGTCACTCTACAAGGATAGGCCGCAAGTCATGTTTTCCCTGCAACTGTAGTGGATGACACAATAGCTGCTGCTGTCCTCTAGTGGCATTTAACTTCCAGGTCCTGGTTACACTTTGTACCATATACTAGAGAATTATAGGTAAGTTAAATATACCAATTAGGTGTATGCCAATTCTGCCATGTTCGATGGGTGAGCACAAGAACTTAACTGCTGGATTTGAAAGAAACACGTAGTGATAAATTCCTTACTTTAGAATTACCCCCAGGTGTCAGACTGGATCCGAAAAGTTATCATCAGCAGTACCCCTGAGCGTCTGAACATGGCGTTGTTAGGCTCCGTGTCCATCGTTGGCGTCGTGGTCGCCGAGATGACGTCGCCACAGCTACTTAGACGCCGCCCTCGTGCACTGATGTCAATTCTTTCTTTTTCCGCGCCAGCAAGCGCAGATCCGGGAAGAGCAAGTCCCCCCAGTCACTTTTTGACTGAGTTTTTTTGAGGCTTTTTGTCTCAATTCTTTTGAGTCGATCGACTCCTGGTGTCGTAGGGATGTCCGGCTTCAAGAACTGCGGGGACTGTCACTGGAGGATGTTGGTGACGGACGTGCACCACGTGTGTCTCTACTGCCTGGGGCGCGAGCACGACTCCAAGTCGTTCCCTGACTCCCGGCCATGGCGCTGAAGACTTTGCGGGAGCGGTCCCGAAAGTTGCTGAAAGTCTGGCAGTCGGCTCCACGCCGCTCAAGGTCCCGGTCCGGTGGAAGGTCGAGGGACCGGTCGCAGAGCTGTCACCATCGTTCGTCTGGATCTAAGTCTTCGCACTCAGGGTCATGTAAGTGGAAGCATTCCAAGAAGTCATCGAAGAAGCTTCGACGCTCTTTGACTTCACCCCACCCGTCGTGTGACGCAGCTGAGGGGCCACCCCCGCGGCTCTGGCAGAGCCTACGACGTCGCCACCGGGCTAGCCGCCCTTTCCGGGTCCGTCGGCGACACTTGCTCAGGTGCAAGATTTTCTTGCTTTCGTGGCCTGACTCTTTGGGCCGTCTGGCCCCGCCGGTGCGCCTGCGGGCCCCACGGGCCTGCCTGGGAGTCCTGCCCTTCCATCGTCGGTGGCTTCGAGCCCGCTGCCGGCTTCGGCGCCTCAGAGCCCCTTGTGGTCTGGGCTCGGATCCCGTGCGACGGTGTTTGACCTCATAACACCTCCACCGGTGTCGACCCCCCTTCCGGCATCACCTCCGACATCGTCCGGTGCTACCGCCGACGTAGGCCCCGGTTTCAGCCCCAAACTGGACACGGCGCCGGATCTGTTCCGACGCCAATGGGGTTATTTTACCCCCATGTCCGTCCTCCTTATTTTCAGCCTGTTTCGCAGACTTCGGAGGAATGGGAGGACTGGGATGGGTCTGAGGACCCTCTTACACAACAGGGTGACTATGATCCGGACTGGGCAGAGGACTTGGGGGATGACACCTCACCTGACCTTGGCATGCTGTCTCCTCCTACTGTGGCTATGAAGGAAGGAGTAAGTTACGCAGTGGTGTTGCGTAGGGAGGCTGAGGCCCTCCACCTCGAACCCCCTACAGTGGGCGTCAGGACTAACCTCCTGACTGAAGTGCTTCAGCTGGCGGCAACCGCTTTGGAGCCCTTGCTGCCTTTTAATGACGCACTTTCGGACGTTCTTTTGGGCACTTGGTCCAGGCCAACACAGGAGCTCCTGTGGACAGGAACGTGGCCTGATGCCATCCCCCGGCTCCGGCCGACCCCCTCTTTCTCTCCCAACACTCCACTCCTGAGCGCTTGGTTGTCCAAGCCTCTGCTTCACAGAGCGCGTTCCCTTCCACACCTCCAGATAGGGAATCCAAGACGCTGGAGCAGCTTAGCAAGAAGCTATTTTCACCTGCCAGCTTAGGGCTGCGGTTGGTGAACACTGCATGCCTCTTGGGCCGTTATTCCCACTCTGTGTGGGACACGGTTGCGCAGGTGCTGCCTAACTGTCCGGAGGAGGCCCGGACAATACTCTCCCAAGCTATAGCAGTTGGGAGAGACGCACCTAAGTGCACCATTTGTTGTGGGCTTGATACCGCCGACTCGCTGGGCAGGGCGATTTCTAGACGGTGGCGCTTCCACGCCACGCCTGGCTGAGGACAACTGGCTTCTCAGGGGATGTCCAGAACACTCTGATGGACATGCCCTTTGATGGCATTCGTACTTTTTGGCAACAAAGCAGATCGTGCGCTGGAGCGCTTTAAGGACTCGCGGGCTACAGCCAAATCCTTGGGCCTATCGGCGACTCGCCCTCCACCGCCTTCTGCTTTTCGCTCCTTTCGTGGCCAAGGAAGGGCGCCCAACACGTTAATTTCAGAGCACAAAGGCCTGCGCAACAACAACCTCAGCGCGGATGTGGGAACCATCGGGGCGGTTCTGGGGGCCAGCGGGCGGGTCAGTCCACCTCCACCCCTGCAGCATCCACTTCAAAGCCTTCCTAGTCTGAACTTTCAGGCCCATCAAACGCCAGTGTCCGGCAGGATTTGCCATCATCTCCCCGACTGTCGCAACATCACCTTGGACAGGTGGATGCTGCAAATAGTCTGAAGAGGCTACTCCCTCGCCTTCGAGACTACCACTCCAACCATGCCACCTCAATACCACAGCATGTCGGGGGACCATCTTGCTCTTCTTCAGCAGGCAGTCATGGCCTTCTTGGCCAAGGGGGCCATCGAACACGTTCCTGGGCCAGAAGTAGGTCGTGGTTGTTATTCTAGCTACTTCTGGTCCCCAAGAAGGACAAGGGCCTGCGTCCTATCTTGGACCTCATGAACATCAACCGCTACCTCTGGAAGCAGAAGTTCAAGATGTTGACGCTGGCTCAGGTCTTGTCTGCCCTCGACCCTGGAGACTAGATGGTAGCGTGGGACTTGCAGGATGCATATATCAATATCCCCATCCTGCCAGCCCACTGGCGTTACCTACGGTTTACGGTAGGCCACGAGCACTTTCAGTTTACCGTGCTCCCCTTCGGCCTTACCAGCGCCCCTCGGGTGTTCACGAAAGTGATGGTGGTGGGCAGCTCATCTGCGCAGATCAGGGGTTCCAGTCTTTCCCTATCTCGACAACTGGTTGTTGAAGGCGGGCACGCCCCAGGCAGTCGTCTCCCACCTCCAGACTACGGCCGACCTCCTGCATTTGCGGGAGTTCTCCATCAACGTGCCGAAGTTGCACCTGATTCCTTCTAGGACGCTCCTCTTCATCGGAGCGGTCTGGACTCGGCGCAGTTTTGGGTTTATCCTGCCGAGCAGCGAGTCCGGGATATTCAGGCTGCGATTCCGATCTTTGAGCCTCTATCCCGTGTTTCGGTCAGGATGACCCTCCGGCTCCTGGGCCTGATGGCCTCCTGCATCCTGCTAGTGGATCATGCCAGATGGCATATGCGGGCTCTGCAGTGGGACCTGAAGTTCCAGTGGGCACAGCTTCAGGGCAACCTGTCCGATCGCATCCAGATCACAGAGGGCAATGCACGACAATTGCAGTGGTGGCTCACGAATCGCAATAGGGTGGGCGGCCACATGGGAGAGGCGGAGATCAGAGGCCTCTGGTCTCCGGTGGAGTCCGGGCTCCACATCAACCTTTTAAGCTTTGGGCGATCCGGCTTGCACTGATGTCATTACTTCCCTTTGTCCGGGGAAGAGTGGTGCAGGTGTTCACGGACAACACCACTGCCATGTGGTATTGCAATAAACAGGGCGTGTGGGTTCGTGGACCCTATGTCAGGAGGCTCTGTGCCTTTGGACTTGGCTGGAACACCAGGGCATTTCCCTGGTGGTTCATCACCTGGCAGGTTCTCTGAACGCCAGGGCGGACAAACTCAGCCGCCGGTGCATGATGGATCACGAATGGCGTCTGAACTCGGACGTGGTGCAATGTCTCTTTCAGCAGTGGGGAGAGCCTTGGTTAGATATATTCGCCACCGAAGAGAACACACAATGTCATCAGCTCTGCGCGTTGGAGTTTCCAAGGAGGCACTCGCTAGGTGACGCTTTTCATTGTGAGTGGAGTTGCGGTCTACTCTATGCCTTTCCGCCTATTCCACTTCTACCCAGAGTGCTGAAGAAGATCAAGCGCGACCGGGTCGTAGTCATTCTTGTGGCTCCAGACTGGGCTCGAAGAGTATGGTATCCAGAGCTCCTAAGCATGGCCATCGATCCCCCGATCCCGCTGCCTCTTCGGGAGGATCTTCTGTCGCAGCATATAATTATTGTAGCAAAGCATGTGCAGCCAATGTTGAAAAGCAGAAGTGTTTGACAGACAAAGGATATCTCGTCAGTGCATCTGATAAATGGCGATGAGTTTGACCCCAGTGGGGCAGTCCAAGGAGGATCTGGCTTCCGTAGTGTGCAGGGGGTAAACTGAAAGGCAGCAGATCATTTTCCATAGGGTGAGTTCAAGTTCGGCCTATGATCCTTCCAGAAATCCAGAGCGTCTGTGGATGAATCGAAAATGTGGGTCTTTCGTTAAACTGTAAGTGCAGGCGTGCCGGATAAAGCATGGCATACCGAATGTTTGCCCTCCTCGAGGTCCGCTTCATGTCTTGAAATTTGCAGTGGGCCTCCTGAACTATTCAAGTGAAATTAGAAAAGAAAGAAAGCGACATGCCCTGAGATTGAAGTTCTCCCTTATCCCGGGCCATGCGCAAAGCGGTGTCCGGTCGTGGTAGTTCAGAAGCCGGGCTATGATGAGTCACAGCAGAGCGCCGGGGGCCAATCTGGGTGCTAGCCCCCTGTGGGCAATTGCAAAGGTTGGGAAGAAAGTGTCTCTCCCAAAGAGCTCCACAAGGTGTTGCTCCACGTATGCTTCCATGGGGCCTGTGTTGGTGGATTCAGCCACGCCAGCAATATGTATATTATTGCGGCACGACCTGGCCTCCAAGTCCTCTGCCTTAGCCGCTGTTACTTAGAGAAATCGTTCAGTGCATTCCAGGCGCCGAACTGCAGCCCACTTTGCATCCTCCACCTCGGAAATGCTGCATTCTGCAGTGTCGATACCGGTCTCGTGTTGCTTGATGCGGCCATGCATACCGTCTAGACGGGCCGCCAATGTATCAAACTGCATGTCTGTAGCCTTGAATGTGCTCGCAAGTCAGCCATGATAGCCGCAGCGCTGTCTGTGGAGGAGTGATCAGATGCAGGAGGGTCTGTGGGACCTGGCGTCCCCCACTTGAGGGATCTTCGTCGCTCTGACGCCTGGGAGTCTTCGTAGACTCAAAGGTGAGCTGTCGCTGTTTAGAGTTGCCGCGTCCCATGGTTTTCGAAAATATGTGGATTGGTGATGGTGCTGCTGATGAGTGGGAGATTCAGTGCACAGTACACGAGGCAGTCTTAAATAAGGGTCATCAGTGCAGATTAAGGAGTCGGAGTTGAGTGGCCTCTGCCCCGCAGTTATCAGAGCAAGGAGTACACGGGGGTAAATCACCAATGATCGCTTCAATTGTCTTTGTCAGCCCAGCTTGCAGGTCGGTTCACAGTGTACGCACGAACATGACCCCTCTGCTGGAACACATCCTACGGACTTTGTGCTTCACACATCCCCGGGCCCAATACAAGCAGCAGCAATCAACGAGGCCCTAATTGTTGAGGGGATGCCCCACTTGGCGTTCCAATCAATCATTTGTAAAGCTCGCTACTCACTCGTGAGGGTCTCAAGGTGCTGGGGGAGAGGGGGTGCAGCTACTGATCGAACAGCCAGGTCTTGAGGAGTCTCCTGAAGGTCAGCAGGTCCTGGGTCTGTCGTAGGTGGATGGGAAGGGTGATCCATGTCTTGGTGGCGAGGTGGGAGAGGGATCTGCCGCCGGTGGTTGTTCGGTGGATGCGTGGATGCGTGGATGCGTGGAATGGTGGCGAGGGCAGCGGAGCAGAGCTGGCGGTTGGGGGTGTAGAAGGTGAGTCGCTTGTTGAGGTATCCTGGTCCGGCGTCATGGAGTGCTTTGTGAGCGTGGGTGAGGAGCTTGAAGATAATCCTCTTGATGACGGGGAGCCAAGTGCAGGTGCCTTAGGTGGGCGGTGATGTGGCTGTGGCAGGGGATGTCGAGGGTGAGGCATGCAGAGGCGTCGGTATGCGTTGGAGTCTCTTCTGGAGTTTGGCCGTGGTTCCCACGTAGGGGTCGTTGCTATAGTCCAGCCTGCTGGTGACGAGGGCCTGGATGACCGTTCTCGAACCCAGGCCCACAGCAGCAGCCCCCAATGCTGGTAATTAGGTTGATAGTCGTGGCAAGCGAGTAAGCCAGTGAGCCAGGGCGGCTAGAAGGGGAGAGGAGACTCACTCACTGTATGTTGCTAATTAATTTGTGTGCGCGGGTCGCCAAGACTGCTATCGCGCTCCCGCACAACCTGATGGCTCCCCTACTCCGGCCTGGATTTTCACGTGGCTGCTCCGCCACGGCCGTGCCCTCAGGCTCGCCCGCGACCCCTGTCATCGCGGGGCCTCCGTGGGCCACAGCAGGCTGCAGCCCGCAGGAGGCTCAGTGCGGGCGATGGCTCTGCGATCTTCAATGCCGAAGGGACCAACACGTTCCAGGGAGCGGCAGACATCCATTTATAGAGCGACTACTCTGGAGCATCGGGTCAAGCAGCCATCTTGGCACTCGGCCAGGCCACGCCCCTTGAATTTGTCTCTTGAATACAGTTTTATTGTTTTACAGAAAATTCTACATAGATCTCAATTTTGTTTGTGCCCGAAAGAATGACTATATAAGCAAAATCGCCCATCTGTTCTTTAGCAAGTTACTTTGCTTGATAATAAAGATTTCTGTTTATGCAAGAGACCTTTTCAGCACAGGGAGACATGGTGAAAGTAGTATAGGAATTACAAAAGAATAGTAGGTACGCTGTTCATATATCTGTTTTATAGCTCTAACCCAACCCAATTCCCCTCCTCTACGATCAGAAGATTCCCGAGCTCTCTGACCTATGTGTCCTGGTTCCGATTCACATCTTGTGCCTACAAATGCCACCAGATATTCAACCTTTCTCCTCCCATGAGCAGTACTTCCTACAGCCAAACGTGCAGGGCCCATAAACTAGGAGGGCATGCCACTTCCTGGTTGTCCTTCTGCATAATGCAACAGTGGCAGCCACACAGATCAGACATTTTCCCTTTCTTTATTTATGTCTACTGATAACCTTTCCTTAAACATTGTTACTCATATGCTTCAGCAGCATACATTATTTTTGTCTCCAAAGCCTTGCTTTAGTCATCCTTGCTATGAATAGTAGCATTAAAGTATGTTTCCTCCCCCTAGAGGTGATTTCTTCCTTCCCATTAGGCTTCAGCCGCAAAATATTATCTACTGGGTCCAGTTCAATTGCAAATCCTAATATGGTTTGAATACAGCCTTCCTTCCAATATGTGGTGATTATGGGATAAGACCACCATATATGAAGTGACATAACCACCTTTCTACAACTCCTCCGGCATTGCTTTTAGCAAGTTTGTTTGGAAACATAATGATTAAGCAGTAACAATCCATTATTATTTTTGAGGTGGCGGCTACCCTAATCTCTCTGCATCACACAGTGTTAGACTTGTTCGTATGTGAATCTGTCTAGCTCTCTCACCTTCACAGACTTTGATGGACCCGACCTTGACGTTAGTAAACATATCCTGTATCCACCTGCAATCCCCTCCAGCCCATTTATGGAACAGTGTACACTCCTGTGCCATTCCAAAGTCTAGGTTATTATGTATCGGCGTTTACAGAGAAGGGGAAGTTGTGATCCCTCTTTCAATCGAGATGGTAAACACACATTTCCAACAGCATACTCAGAATTGTTCTCTAACAAATGTTCTGCGTTCTACAGAATCAGGTAGCCAAAAAAAGTCCACAAGGAACTTTTCATCTACTGCGTGGTCCATGTCAACCCATTGCTTGTAGGATTCCCTTCAAGACCATTCTCCTAATATACAGAGTTCTGCAGCCTTATAATACTCCATTCTATTGGGGAACCCTAAACCCCCTCTTTACGTTGGTGCTTTTAAGAGTTTACTCAATACTTTCGACTGATTCCCCTCGAAATAAAATCTGGTTGATCTCTTTTCAGGTCCTCCAACAACGTTTGAGTTATTCTGATTGGTAGGGCCTGAAATGCATGTAAAATGTTGAGGGCAATAAACATCTTGATCGCCATATGTCAACTTAATCAAGCTTCATATACATTTCTTCACTTCATAGATCTTCCTTAATTCTCTGAATAATGCTGGATGTTAGCCAAATATAACTCCCATCAAAGAGGGGTCATTGTTATTCCCAAATATTTAAGCCCCTTTCTGGTTATTTTAAGGGTACCGTAGTAATCTGGCAGGTGGTCCTCTTCATTCAGCTGTGTAACGTTTGGCGTGCCCAGAGAACAGGTGCTGTCTTGCTATCGCCAAATGGTCTTATCTTCAATCACTCTCCTCTTCTCTTTGTATGGCTGGTCCCATTGTAGGTGTCTTCTAATAATGCCTGCGGGGGAGCGGGGTCTTTCTTTAGAGGCCTTTATCAATATTACTAGGGAGTCTAGTTTGTCAAACATGTTCTGACTGGAGCAGCTTCTTTTCCTGTAACTTTATACGAATGAAAGACGCAACATCTCTCATTTTCTGTGAAAACTGACCCCAAGAACAACTGACACAAAAGAGCTTCAATGGCTTGTGACCACCACGATGACAGTCCCTGCCACACCCGTTAAGTGTCTTTTGACACTCGCTCTGGATTCAACTCTCAGATTAGCCATGTAATACATTTTCATGTTCTGCCCCAGCCAAAATGTGGTGGAGTCCCCTAAAACTTCACTTAAGTAGCGTTCACACATATGTTAAAGTTGTTGGCTGAAGTGTGGTTCCAGGGCGGTCCAAGCCTTTCTGAACTGCAGTGGTTTCTGGGGCTCACATGTACCCCTCACATGAACCTGTTGCTATTAGCATTGGCAGAGCCTTCTTGTGAGCTCATGTACAGATGCTCTATAAACTACTAGCGGTCAAGTAGAATTTTCTGTAAAGTACGAGCATATTTTGCTAATTCACTTTACGAGCTCATCACTGAACATGTGTTTGCCACGAGGACCAATCTTATGTTCTTTGTTGTGAATTAAGGCTCATAGAAATGCATAAGTGCTGCATTTCGGACACATTGGCAACGGTTTCCAGTTGGAATTTTCAATACTTTGTCTTCTCTGATAAAAAGCCTTATTGCCCTTGACAAAGGGGTCTAGGAAATGTATAGGTGGTGCGTGAAGGTGAGTGTACTGCCTTTGCCAGACAATCCTGTTGTTGGGATCAGGAAGGCTGCAGAGTGGGCGTCTGAACTTGTGTTCACATGCAATGTAAATCTGTGATTTCCCGGCAGCTTCCCAAGTCGTATGTCTCGGGATCAAAATGTAATGTAATGATAAGCACATTGAAGCTAAGGCGTGTTAGAGAGCAAATCCAACCCTTATTAATCATAAACTACTAGCAGACTCGTACTACCAGCGTTAATGTTAAGTTTGTCAGATCAAAACCTTCCTACAACTGTTAGATTTGGCTTCTTCGAGGAAAAACGTACTGAGGGCAGGTATTTTAGTGCTGTATTAAGAAACATATTCAGTCTAAAACTGTAGGAGACTTTGTGAGGTTCAACAATGACGACTTTTCACACATGACAAGTCTCACTAGGAATCGTATTCCATTTGCATCCCTTTCATCTTTGTAACACCACGCATCATTTAAAAAAAATATTTTTGATCTTAGGTCTTTCCATAAGAGAAATAGTAGTTTAGTGTGTAAGCTTAGCACTTTTGGTTTCAATCTTACATGCTGCATTGGGAAGTCCACCTTCGAATGTGGGCGGGTGGTACTGGAAGCATTGAAAAACATACGGATCCCGATAAATCTGATCCTGGTCTTTGCCGTCTTGGGGAATTAAACTGCTTTCACTAACCCTATGACTTAATGTGATGACCACACACCACATTTGGGTGACGAGCGTTCCTGGAGGTTGTTTCAACACTGAAGGAGACCTGAACCCACCAAGATCGCTACTGTGGACACCTCTACCTCAGTATTTTCTTGAAAATTCAGATGCAGAGTCTCGTCTCTATTTTTGCTTGTAATTTACATACGGATCTAAGACATTTATTTATAGTAATTTATTAGTGACAAAAGCTGGTTATTGTAAATAACCCTTGGGGTATTGTTGTGAGATATCATTCTCTATTGGTGCAGCACCTTTTGAAGGATTTCTGCCCTTCATGTAAGGGTTACACAAAAAAAGGAAAAGGCGCTTGGGTACGCATGCAAGAGCCATATGCTTGCTTAGCGGACAGCTTGCGAGCTTTCAGCATTTTGTAGTGGGGTCTTACATATGCTCATCTACTCGAGCCGCTGCTCTGTACGTGTGACCATTTTGAATGAGTATATCTCTGTGCACATCACCGTGCTGCAAGCATATTAAGGTGCAGTTGAGAAAATCTTGTTTTCAATCTTTTGGCTTTCTTATTTACTTTCACTGTTAGAGATTGGATTTTAACTAACATCTTTGATAACGTTCTCTAGTATTATCTCTACATATTGTGCATAACTTCTTAACTTTTGTACTGAAATGTTTATTTGCCTCTAATAAGTTTATCTCGTAGGATTTCATATTTTTTGATGCATCTTCTTAGCAAGTTGTGCAACCCCCTCCTTTTTTCAGCATCTGGGTAAAACTGCAATTAAATTGAGGCAATGGTTGTGTGTTTTTTAAAACTATTTAGTTGCTATTGATGCTCTAACATATGACTCTCCTAGGAAAATTGCTTTACTTTTCAATTAGCTAGGCCACGCTGGTCAATAAGTATTGTAATAATGTGTAAATGACATTCTCCAGTATTACATCTTTCATAGATTCACATGCTTGTATCTTCCCCGTCGTCATGGTGGGAGTCTCACGGTAACAGAATGACCAAAGCAGTATCATAGAGAAGAAAAACTGCATAGAAAGCCCCTAGGGACTGTAGTATTTGGTAACCAGACCTCCTCATTGTTTGGTCCAAAAGTCAGCCAATCAGCATTGCTGCCCTGCCCTCACACTCCCCAGCAGAAGCTTCCTGCCTCAGATTTTCAACCGCCTTCGTGTGAGAAAGGAGATGCCTTTTGATGGCAAAAATCTATTCGGAAAGCACGTCGACGAGGCGTTGCAGGGTATTAAATCAGACACGGATACAGCTAGAGCGCTGGGATCCCTTCAGCAAGGACGGTTCCAGTCCTTTCGTAAAAGAGGTGCAAGGGGTCAATTTATTCAGAGGTCTTCTTTTCAGACCAACGGATATCAACCTTATAACCAACAAGGATATAGGCCATACAATACAGGCAATCAGTACAGGACCTCCAACTCCTCTTACCAGCAGCAGTCTAGGGGCAAGTCCTCTCCAATAGAGGGAGGAATCAACAGTCTAACAAACGACAATGATTTCAGGCAGGCGCTCCCCACACAGCAGATCCCGGAAAACGACCACTATCTGTCTCAATACTTCAACAACTGGATATCCATAACATCAGACAAATGGGTTTTGGACGTAATAAGCAGAGGCCATACCCTGGAGTTTGTGGAAATGCCACCAGATCACCCCCCGGTGCACAGGCATCACCAACATCGTCAGGAGCTGCAAACGGAAGTCCTTTCACTATTGCAGAAGGGGGCTATAGAGGAAGTACCTCAACAACACCTAGGGAAAGGCTTCTATTCGCATTTCTTCCTCATCAAAAAGAAACAATCTCTGAAGTGGAGACAGGTACTGGATTTGAGAGATCTGCATCAATACATAAAGAAAATTCCCTTCCGAATGCTTTCCTTGCAAGAGATCCTTCTAATGTTAAAAGAGAAAGACTACATGGCGTCACTGGATCTCATGGATGCATACTTCCATATCCCAATTCATCAGAAGCACAGGAAGTTTTTAAGGTTCGCTGTGGAGAGTCGCCATTTCCAATTCAAGGTGTTACCTTTTGGCCTCAAATCGGCCCGAGGGTGTTTACCAAATGCGTGGCCCCGGTGGCGGCCCACTTAAGGTTGAAGGGGCATTGCATTTACCCATATCTCGACGATTGGCTGGTGACAGGACCATCATTCAGAGCCAGAGGGTCCCTTCAGTGCTGCATCCGCCTTTTCCATCGGTTAGGGCTAAGAACCAACTTGGAAAAGTCTTCACTGATTCCAGCCCAAGGGATTCAATTCCTAGGGGCATGGATATGCACCAGGGAAACGAAAGCATACCCATCCGAGGAAAGGATGAGAAAAATAATAAGCCTTGCAACATCCCTTCAAACAAAAAGGTTCACTTCTGTACGGATGTACAAATCCTTGTTGGGGATGATGTCCTCTTGCATCCCACTGATTCCAAACTGCCGTCTTCATATGAGACCCTTACAGGAACATCTAGACAAGCAGTGGGTTCAGTCCAAAGGAACCTTCGAAGATCGGATTACCATCACTCAACGTATGAAGGTGGCCATGTCATGGTGGAAGGTTCAGAGGAACTTGAATCAGGGTCTCATCTTTGTACCTCAAACTCACGAATATGTGATGACGACAGATGCTTCGTTGCAAGGATGGGGCGCGCATCTCCAGGAGCTGGAGATCCAGGGCCACTGGTCAGAGTGGGAAGCACAGCTTCACATAAATCTGTTGGAACTCAAAGCGGTGTTTCTGGGGCTCCAAGCTTTCCTTCCCAGAATACAGAACTCGTCGGTGCTCATTCAGACGGACAGCACCACGACTATGTTTTATCTTCTGAAGCAAACCTCTTTCGGCGCTGGCGCAAAGAATTTGGAAATGGCTGTTAAAACACAACATTTCTATTCGGGTGCAGCATATACAAGGCATCCTCAACACAAGAGCAGACGTCCTGAGTCACACGACAAGTGTGCTGCACGAGTGGGAACTGAACGACACTCAGCTTCAGAGTATTCCAAAGATGGGGCACACCAACGTTCGACTTGTTCGCAACCCGAGACAATTCGAAATGCGATCAGTTTGCGTCCAGGTACCCTCAGCGGGATTCCAAAGGAAATGCATTTCACATGGACTGGAGGGGAATGTTTGCTTACGCGTTCCCACCAATTCCTTTAATACCACGAATGATTCGCAAAATGAGATCGGAACCATGTCATGTCATTCTGATAGCACCAGCTTGGCCGAGGCAGGCATGGTTTTCAGATCTGCTGCAGATGTCGAAAGGCAACAAGGTGCAATTCCCGACATTCCAGAGCCTCATATCAATGAGCAACGGACAAATTCTGCATCCGGACCTACCATCGCTAAAATTATCCGCATGAAACCTCATGAGCGGAAATTTCAAGCCATGAGTATTCCACAAGACTGCCGACAAATACTTTCACAATCCAGAGCTATGTCAACCAACAAGACATACACAGCCAAATGGACACGCTTCTGTCACTGGTGTACTAGTCAAAGTCTACATCCATTGACGGTACCCCCAAAAGGTATTCTGCCATACCTGTTGTCGTTATCAAAAGCAGGTCTGTCTCATGCCTCGCTGAAGGTGCATTTGGCGGCGATTTCAAGATTTAGGAGAACACCAGACGAGCCGTCTCTCTGGTCCCACAGGCTGATAAAAGAATTCGTTAAAGGGCTCTTTCGAGCTTTTCCACCCATTCTACGACCGCCAGTACCCTGGCATCTCAATACAGTCTTGACGCAGCTTATGAGGCCACCATTCGAGCCTATACACAAGACAGAATTACAATTCCTCTCTTGGAAGACAGCCCTGCTGCTAGCTCTGACCTCGGCGAGGAGAGTTAGCGAAATACAAGCCTTTTCGGTGGAAGAGCCTTTTCTGCAATTTCGACAGGACAGGGTTATACTACGGACAAATCCTAAGTTTATACCCAAGGTCCCTACTTCTTTTCACTTGAATGAGCCAATTATTTTGCCTACCTTCTTCAACAATCCTTCATCTGAAGCAGAAAGAGCACTGCATTCTTTGGACATCGCTAGATGTTTAAAATTCTACATCGAACGAACAAGAACATTCCGCAAATCTAAACAGTTATTCATTGCATTTGAAGGTCAGAGGAAAGGGCTACCTCTGTCAAGACTTGAGTATCGCCAGATGGATATCATCGGCTATCATTAAGTGTCATGAGAAAGCTGGAAAGCCGCTTCATTCCAGAGTGACTGCTCATTCCACAAGAAAGATGGCGACATCGATAGCCTTATTTGCAGGAGTGTCTCTCCCTGACATCTGCAGAGCAGCGACTTGGAAGAGTGTGCATTCATTTACCAAGCACTACTGTCTTGACACTGCATGGAAAGAGGACACGGCAGTAGGGCAAGCTGTTCTGAAACGTCTGTTTCAATAAGGTATTCTGTATTTCTCTATTAATACTCTATGCAATGTGTGTATGTATATATATATATTTATATATCTATATGTAGAATCTGATTTTGTTATACATGGTATTCTATTCTTATCTGCCCTGTATATTTTCAGATCATGTTCTAACGATATTTCAGCTGCAGAACTTCCTTCTGGGTTCTATCCTGGAAACGCTGCAGGCTTTACTGGTACTACTTACTACTCTGATACAAGCATGTGAATCTATGAAAGATGTAATACTGGAGAAGGAATTAGTTACTTACCTGTACACTATAGTTCTCCAGTATTATCTTTCATAGATTCACATGCGCCCGCCCACCTCCCCGTTTCTCAGGCAGAACTTATTGTCTCGGTATTTATATAGGTCTCTCACTTGGGGCCGGAAATCTGAGGCAGGAAGCTTCTGCTGGGGAGTGTGAGGGCAGGGCAGCAATGCTGATTGGCTGACTTTTGGACCAAACAATGAGGAGGTCTGGTTACAAAATACTACAGTCCCTAAGGGCTTTTCTATGCAGTTTTTCTTCTCTATGATACTGCTTTGGTCATTCTGTTACCGTGAGACTCCCACCATAACGACGGGGAAGATACAAGCATGTGAATCTATGAAAGATAATACTAGAGAACTATAGTGTACAGGTAAGTAACTAATTCCTTGTGATGTCATTCGTTCTGTGAAGAATGTTAAGGGTTGAATGTTGAGGGTTTTAAAAGAATATATATATGTGGTATTCAGTTGAAGTACTGGGATGAGACTGGAGGCTGATTTACGAGCTCCATTAAACAGGAATATTGCACTGTACTTACTGTGTCCTGAGGATTATTTTACAATGGCGACGAGGATGGGATGTATACAGGTATTTGACAATATGCTTGAGATAGAAGCTCCACAGGGTCATTTTATTGTGTGCGATGATAATGAGAAGCAAAAGGAAAGGATGCAGAGACCATACTCCGAAGAACCAAGTGTCTTACTTGAAAAGCATAGTTTTTTAACACAAATAGAACAGTGATAAAAGTGTCAAGGTGTCAAGGTGTATGTAGCTGCTTTACGTATATTAGCAGCCTCTTGTGATTTTGAAAACTATATGGACAGTTATACTATAGACCAATTCGCCTTCAGTTGTTTGTAAAGTAAAACAAAATCAAGAAAAACAATAAATATGTAAAAACCCAAGAGTAACACACATAATTAATATTGAGCAGTCAGTGCTTTCTTCAAAGTCTTAGCCTGTCTGGAGGGTTTATCTCCTGTGAACAGTGTACTTGAAACAGTACCTGTTTATGCGATTAACTTTAAAGCGAAGATACCAAGAGGCACTAACAGAAAGTTTGTATCCGGTTGTTATAGTTGTGGGTCTAGAACTCATGTTGGTAACAACCCTAGTTGTCCAGTACTTGGGGAAACTACAATAACTCTAACAAATAGGTAATTTCAATTGAATCTGCAAAGCTGGGAATGGCAGTATTGAAATCAGTAATGTGCAAGTGATGACACACGATTGTGTGGATAGATTTACCAGTATGGGCTTGGCAATTGATTCAGGTGTGTGAGGTCATCTATTGGCAAAGTGTCTTTAACAGTAATGGCAGATTCAGAGGAACCTATTTCCATTCTTCTAGACTCTACTTTTCATAGAAATAAGCCAGAAGAAATAGGTCTGCATTTTACAGACATAAACCACAGGCCTTTGTGGAACATAATATTGAAATGTTAGGCTATTAGCACTTTGTAATGCTTGGGTAGGAAGATTGAGGGTAGGAAGATTGAAAATAAAGTGTATGTGGCAGTGAAGTGAAGAGGCGATTTGGGATGGAGAGAATTGGCCAGATTAGTATTATTCTTTAAAACCTGGATCAGAATTATCCAATAGTGCTAGGAGAAATAACTGCATTCTCAGTTGATATGAATGAAAGCCTGGTACAGAAAAATATATGAGTATCATGAAGTTTTCATAAATTGAGTCCGCTCTTGTGAAACGGTTTGAACATTGTATTAAAGTAAAATGTGATGCTGTGCCTATTGTACACAGAATTAGACCAGTACTGGTGAGCATCAGGAATGACACCCAAGTTATTTTAGAACATCTTTGTTTTAAAGAGATAATTGAGTCCATTGACTATTTTAGGTTTCCCTAAGTGGTTTTAACCAGGAACCAGTCTGGGGGTTTGCATTTTTGGATTTACATTGGCACACTCAATAAGGACACTTTGGTTGACTTCCCTCAAGTTCCTGCTAGCCAAGAAATAATAGCCAGCTTATAGCCAAATATTTTTACTTCACAGATCTTCACTCTGATTATCATCAAATTGATATTACTCACACACCACAAAATCTTACCACATTTATACCATTTTTCGGTCATACAAGTTTTTATGCCTCCCTTTAAGGCTGACCTCTGCAGCAAGTGTATTGCACAAGATGATCAATCATTTATTTGGGTATTTCAGCACTGTAACAGCATTTTCGAATAACTTACAACTTTTTACTCAAAATCCCGCAGAGTATGTTACTGTTCTATGATGCGTGCTGGAATTACTTATTGACAGCGCTGTGACAACCAGACCAGAAAAGTGCAGACTTTTTTCTCAGAAGATGGTCTTCTAGGTCATAACATATCATCAAAGGGATTCCGACCTACATTTTGGACGGTGCCATGAGAGCAATTTTGTATCCTTGGGGTAATTATCCCCTATCTTGGAAAAAGTTGTAGCTTCCTTCCCAGCCCGGGTGCATGTAACAGACCATACAACACACGGAGCTCTGATTTGCATGTTTTTATTCTTCAGCATGCAACCATTAACTAAATGCACTGCGTCACCAACTTTATTAACCACATCCAGTCACACCCAACAGATGACGTAGCACTTGGAAGAAGTCTGCCAAAGACCACTAGAGGCCTCATTTATACAAACACAAGACACAACAGATTACTCTTCCAAAACCTACTACTCTTTCCCTAGCCTCCATTTCCTTTAACTTCTTCAGCTCTCTGTTTCTCACGATAAACGCCTTTCTCTCTGGATATTGCCTCCATCCCATCCAACAAAACTTAATCATTTCCAAAAGTTGCTTCACAACAATTCTCAATCCTCCTCCACTTATGTTCCATTTCAACACATTCATCATCCTCTTCAACACATTCATCATACCACCACCACTCACATTCTTTCATTCGACTTTCCACATTTCTCGTGCACCTTGACAATCTGCTCATATGTCAGCATTTGCCATCACTCAATACAGCGGAATTGCAACGCAACTCTTCTACTCTCCTAGGTTTCCAAAATCTACAACTTCCTTTCTTCAAAAAAAATTCGTCTTGACTCTCACCTAATCTCCTTCCTTCAAATCGAGTCTATGTTCACATCGTGCCTTACATCATGCAATTTTTTATATGCATTTTGGGATTTTTCCAAATTTACTTTAACAACATTAGAATCCCAAGTCACAACATTAGGATCCCAGTTCACAACCTTAGTTCTGTTCAGCCAACACAAATTGTCCTTAGTTAATGGAGTCCTTCCTTTCATCAATAAAAAAGATGAAACCCAATAATAGCATTGCATGTTATTCTGTAATATCTCAACATCTTTTGTACTTCATGTTTCCAATCTAAATAACTTCTTCTCGCCTAATGTATCACACCTTACACAACTCTATTAAACCTCTTTATACCATCAATTCCAGAAGGAGGATAATTCGACGTGGTGTTAAGAGTAATACCATTTTTTCCTATCTACATTCTATACAAATTGTGTTCCATTATCACTAAAGACCACCTTAGGCAAGGCTTCCTTCAAAAATACTTTGCAGCCACATTTCCTATAAATTCTACCTCAGCCCATTTAGAACATATATCCATCCGTGCAATTAAATACAAATGACCCTTCTATTCCTGCCATAATGGACCCATGATGTAAATTTCAACCTTCTCCCACGGCATGCATGGACACTTAATAGGTCGTAAGTAGGGCTTAATGTCACATGAGATTTGCACTCAACCCAATATAGATCTTATCGTTCAATTTCTATATCGATACCAGGCCACCAATATCATTCTTTTACTCTTCTTTTAGTTTTAATCAAACATAGGTGACCTTCAGTGCAAATATTTAACAACTTAATTCTTACACTTTTTGGGGGTACAACAGATGAACCCCTGACCACACAATCATCAACAAAACTCAACTCATCCTTCAACTCTCCATATTTCCGTAGATCTTTGTCTGCTTTTTCCCTCGGGCTATCCATCTTTGATAAACATTTACTAGCACTAATTTTGCATCACTTTCATTACCCAGGCACCATTCTTCCGGACGTACACCACACATTGAATCGTCCCAAATTCCCTCCAACCTTGCACTCTTCCCAAACATTTTCTAGACAGTATTGATAGCCACAGGCATACAGCTAAGAAAATCTGCAACTCTGTTCCTTACACTTGGCAGGTATTTAACAATGTAGTTGAAATTCAGCAATCTAACGTATGTTCTTGCAATCCCCTGTATTGCTTTGTCCATACCCTCTGAGCTAAGCACCTTAACCAAAGGTTTGTGAGCAGTACATAAAGTTATTCTCATTTCCCAAACGTCCTGCCTACATTTCTCAAAACCCCATGCACAAGCCAGAGTTTCTTTCTCTAATACGGAGTACTTTTCTTCTGCTGGAGTCAATAATCTAGAGGCAAAAGCAATATTGACATCAGACCCATTAGGTTCTTTCTGAGTCAGTACTGCCCCCAATCCTCTGTTGCTTGCATCAGCAGTCACAATCATATGCAAATTAGGATCCTAACCTTTAACAGGGTTTTCCCTTCAAAGGTTTTTCTGCACATTTCTTTTTACAAATTTAGCATAAAACACTGCCATCCTCAACAATGCTCTCACATCAGCCTTATTCTTGGGTGGAGGTGTATTTTTATGCTGATATTAAACTATTTCTTAGGTTTTATACCTCTTGTCCGGTGTAAGTCAAACTATTTTGAGAACATTTTCACTTTTTCATTTCTGTGGTTAAACCATGTTCGAGCAAAATGTGTAACATTTTCCGCAAGGTATCATGCTGCTCCTTTGTTTGTTCCATGAACAAAATGTCATCTTGAAAGAAGATGACATTCTTGAGATCTTTACATAAACTGAACATGAGATGCTAAAATACAGCTGCGGCTGACGCATCCCAAAAGGAACCCTTAGGAACTGGAAACAGCACTTACAAATGCAGTTAACTGCCGGCTTTTCCTGTGCAGAGGTACCTAGTGATATGCTGCTGTTAAATCTGTAGTTGAAAATAATTTGATCCCTTTAGTCAAAGCTAACATTTTCTGACTTTGCAGCAGTGGAAATTTATCAACAAAAATATTCTTGTTCAATTTCTTCAAATCCACACACATACACACATTACCAGTCATGCGTCTTGCAGCTACTAGGGGGTAATCCGAATCGAGGACTCAACTAGTTTGATTACACCTGTATCTCTTAATTTCCTCAATTCTGCCTCAACTTTCTCTTTGATGAAAAAGAATGTTTTTTATTTTATGCATGCATGGAACACAGTCATCCTTCATTCTGAAAACTCTTCAGCTCACCAATTTTCTCAGAAAAGACAAATGGAAATTCCTTGTTCATTTGAACCTCTACGCTGTCTGGTGGGCTGGATGGGTGATCGCCAGGTAACAAACTGGAGACTTGGCCCATGGGCCTTGAAAGATAAAAGAGTTGCTGAAGAGCTCAGGGTAAATTCAGAGCTCTATTTTAAGGCGAATGTAGGTTCAGTTCAGTCGGCAGTCACTTTATGGGAAGCATTCAAGACGTTGCTTAGAGACAGAGCACAAAATATAATTGCCCATAAAAAGAGACGAGAAACCCAGGAGATGGCGGCCTTAGAATGCAAGCTTTTGAGTTTGGAATGAAGTGGCTCTTCCACATTGACCGTTCATACCCTTCGCCAAATTGAAATAACCAAAAGGGAGTATCAGGCACTGGCGACCAGGGAGGTGAGGGCTCGGCTATTGGCAGTCCAACATAGACCCTATGAGACAGGTGACAGGGCAGGAAAGCTGCTACCGTGGTTGGGCAGGAAGGAAATGGAGTTGAGATGGGTAACATCCATTAAAGACCAAAGCTTCACACATACTACACCCACAGATATTGCGGGGGCCTTTGCACTGTACTACACAAACTTGTATGCAGCTCACCCACAGACTGACGTGGCGCAAATAATCCAATCCAGTAGTAGAGAGGTGTTGCTTTTGAGACAGTGGCATTAGAGAAACCAGTTTAGAGCGCACACTTCTAAGGGCGGGAGCTAATTGCAGACATTGGTTTAAATTGAGCTGTCAGTCAGTGATGTTACTAGACTGTGCAGTTTGAAAGCGTAGACACAACCAACAAACAACTGGAGATGTGGTTTGTGGTTAATTTACGAGTTACAAGCAAGACTTCCTCCAGTAGACATCACCTGTGATCTTTGATAAATCACCTTATTTCCATGGACCTAGCCCCCCTTCTCTACAAATAGGCCCAACACAAGTGCCGAGAGCAGTGCAATCAACAGGATGGTTATATTTGCACATTGTATCCAGAGGACCCCGTAGCACAGCATTTTCCACCAACAATCCAGGAAGTTGTAGTCTTCAAATTAACTAATTGGACATACCTAAAAAAGTTCAGTTAAAAGAAGTCCAGGACTGGCGCCTGGTGCCCATGACACATTGCAGCTGTTTGGTAGCCTTACATTCATTTAAGTAGTGCACACAGGTAATACCACGCAGTGCCACATAATTATATGCTACATAATTACACTGCACTCAATGCAACATACACTCCAAATACCACTCAGTGCCACATAATTACACTCTACTGAATGCAACATACACTCCACACACTACCACTCAGTGCCACGTAATTATTTGCTACATAATTACACTGCACTCAATGCAACATACACTCCGAATAATACCACTCAGTTCCACATAATTACATGCCACATAATGACACTCTACTGAATACAACATACACTCCCGATAATACCACTGAGTGCCACACAATTACACACCACATAATAACACTCTACTCAATGCAATATAAATACACTCAAAATAATACCACTCAGTCCCACATAATTACACACCACATAATTGCACTCTACTCAATGCAACATAAATACACTCCACATAAATGCACTGTATACCACATACCACCAATCAACATGAATGCACTCCACACCATGACACAATTTCACTAAGCATAATTTCACTCAACACCACAGTTCCAGGCCACACAATTCAACTCCATACATTTCCAATACACAATGCATAATTACACACCAAACAACATATTTCAACTCCACAATCCACAACGTACCCCCAATCCACAGCATATAGTGTCACCACCTGAGCACCAAACATCATTCACCACCACCATTTTGCATCAGCGCACCTCCTAAGCATCACATCAGTCTGCCCTTGGAATCTGGCATCTGTTGATTCTTCCCTAGTGTCCGTCAACTGCTCGTGTTCTAATTAAATTACTGTTTTCCAAATTCCACTCCCCCGTTATTTATGTTCCGCTCCCCCATAACAAAAACATTATAACTAACAAGAATGAGAACAGGCAGGAAGAAGTTGCCAGCAGTGCATGTACAAAAAATCTAGAAGAAATTTTTTATGTTAAAATCTTTTTTAATCAGGTTTTTCTGTTGTATATAATGTCGTCTTCGTTTGTATAAAAGTAACAACAATGCTTAACACTTTTTATTATTCGTTTTCAACATAATGCACAGCAGCCACAATGCTCTACAACATAGCCAAAAGTCCTGGCTAAACACATAAGGTCCCAAAGGCGAGACCTATTGGCTATGCCAATGCTTCTTGATTAATGCTGGCAGGCAAGTGATACCAGCTAGCAACTTACAAAAACAAGACAAAATACATGGTGAAACGTACATTACGTGCACAGAACCTGGAAAATTATCCCTAGTATGTGCCGTAGTGCCGCTGTGTGAATAGCCACAATTTCCTGGAAAATACTACAGGATAGTAGACATCAATAACCTTGTCCTCATCATGGGTTCTTCTAGTCTGGGGCTAGTTCACGCTCTGCAGGGTCACATACATCTGCTTCTTTTCATGTCTTGTTATATAACCTGGCCTCCTCTAGCATCAGAAGACATATGATATCAAGGTCGGATGATGTCAAAGCATAGTTTGAACAGCACACTTGGCCCTTGTTTTTCCAGGTTATGCTGTAATAATATAACCTTTCCCACTGTTACTCAAAAAGGTTAACAATGTAATTGGTCTTCACAAGCCAATGAGACTTTTATGAAAGTTTATAAACTAGTGATTAAAGCTCTTGCTTTTCATTTCATCTATGGACAAAATGTATCATTAGTGTTAATTCTGGCCTATGGGGTTTAAGGGCAGTTTTAGGACAGTGGGTCAAAGGGAAAGAACACTGTATTACCTATGCTTCAAGGGCTCTAAATGATCTAGAAGTGAATTATTCTACCATAGAGATGTTTTAACTTGTGTGTGGGCAGTTCAAAAATTAAAAACCTATATTTGCGGATCCTCTTTTGACATCCACACAGACCACAATCCACTATTTTTTCGTCTCACTGGTAATGGTTTGTGTAATGCCTCATCCAGGGTAGATAGGCTTTTGTCTAAATTACACGAATGGAATAGCACTGTCAAGTATGTTCAAAGTATAACAATTTCAGGGCAGATTCCCTGTCCTGGATGCCCCTGGTTGATGACTCTATACCTGATGATCATGAGGGTGTAGTAGTAGCCGTGGATGCAGTTCAAGACGGGAGTGGAGGTTTTTCAGAGTTGGGCAAAAGCATTTAAAAAAAAGGGTTCACTGGATTCTGAAGTTTTCAGTTGGTGTGCTTCTCCTTATCCGTATAGTGTTCTTCCTTGCCTTGATTTTTCCTTCTTGGAGAATAAATGTTCTTTCACTAAACCACAGCAGTAGTGTGATGACTACATTCAACATGTAGCCAAATTGAAACTTCACAATCACTGAAAAATCCGCACAAGAAAGCATATTTCATGCATTCACATTTTGTTTTGCAGATGCCCGAAAGTTGGTTGTGATAACTCAGACATGAAAGAATCTGACCTGGTGCTGGATACAGCATTGAAGAGAGCAATTGAAAATCAGCATAAACAGAAGGGGAGGCAGCATTCACTGTAGTCAGATGGACAGAGCTTCTTCAACACAACATTGTGCTTTCCGGCTTGTATGCCTGCTTTTGGTGATGTAAGGAAGTTGTGTAACCAGTGACATTTTTTACAATTGAAGTTGATGGTATTTGATACATTTATCCTCAGTATGTGTTGTGTAAGAGTAAATTACACTGAGAAATGAAAACGCTTTCAGGAGTTGTTTAAAAATGATTTCTAATAAATAGTTGTGAACAACAGCTGTGATTTTTTTTAAAGTTTAAAAGCTTTATTTGAACTAAGGTACAGATACAGAGAATAAGCCATACACATTATCTTAAACTGAAATAACAAGAAATAAGAAGGCAAATATTAAACAAAGTAGAACATTTTACATTTTGACATTTTTATGCGGAGAGGGAAGAATATAATTGTACAACTGAAGATTTCGTATCATTACACAGTGATAACAAAGAACAACATTGTTAAACTACCCAAAAAATGATATAATATTGAGAAATAACAGAGTAAATAAGCAGAGTAAATAAATTACAACGGTTTAACATTTTCAGAACGTTTAAAACATTCCTGCCTTTAAGCAAAATTATTTAAATAATTAGTTAATGGAAACCAATATAAGTATTAGCAAGTGGATTGTAAGAGGAGGCAAAAGCGATATCCAGTCTATTACAGTGACAAACATTATTCCACCAAGACTTAACTCAAAGATTAGTAGAGCTTTTCCAATTTAGTGTGATTTGTTGAAAAGCTTAAGCCAACATAAGATCAAATAAACCTTGTTCGTGGACAGGCAAACCCAGGGATTCTATCAAACTTCCTGCAAAAAGAATATAATTTGATAAAGGGATATTTAACTTAAGATATTTGGATATAGTAGACCATATGTTCACCCAGAAGGATGTTACATTGGGACAAGAAAATAAAAGATCAAATCAGCTAGAGGAGATTTACAGGACCAACAGGAATCTTTATTAATATGTGAGAATTTAGCTATTGATAAGGTAGCAAAATACAACCTGTGATAAAGAAAACACATGGATTGGGTAGTAGAAGCAGATCTAGAAATGTTTAATGATCTTGCCCAGATTTTGATTCAGAAGTCAATGCTCCACACACAACCCAAATCTCTCTCCCAGGCCAATTCTAAATTAGTTTTAGAACAAACAGAGTCTGGGGTAAACAGACATTTATAGATCAAGGAAGCCTTTGGAAATAAATATACATTTTTTTAAATTGGTTCATCTGAGGATGTAGAATTATCAGAAAGAAGGGAATAAAAGATATCCAAAATTAACTCCATAAGTGTTGAGAATGTCTGCCCAAATGAGCGCGGACACTTAAAAGTAGCTTGAAAATAAGGGAAAGAACAAGAGGTCCTGCCGTCAAACATATCACGATCCCAAGCTATTCCTCAGAGTCTCGAAGATGTCCAATATAAAGGTTTATTTTTTTTGTGTAAAATTTTTATTTTTATTTTCAGTGTGCAAACACAAAATAAAACAGTACAACGAGCGACATCTCTGAATTACAGTCCACACACGGGCAACGCACTTCAGGAAGAAGAGACTCAACGGCAGTGCAGCATAGATAATCCAAAGTCGGAGTCCAAGTTCCAGTCAAGGAGGGCAGCCGGAGCCGAGGCAAGCCGTCTCGGGCACAAATTGCTGAACCCGTCTAAAGGTGCAATGAATGTCGCATAATAGGATCATCCCGCAACGAACCTCCCTCCCACCCCTCCCATCCCTCCCCCCGTGATGATGACAGCCATTTATACATACAGACATACTTATCTTAATTAAAGTTGAAATAGGTGGAGCGCGCGCTCCGAGGAAGGACAGACTGCCGAGGGCAATCCTCGTGAAAGGAATCGGACTAGAGGGCCCCAGCGAAAGATGAAGTTCTTAAAGTTCTCCAAAAAGATGTCCGCCACTCTCTCTACACTCAGAAGTCTCCACAGCCTCGCGTGCCAGAGGGAGGTCGCTGGTGCAGTCGGCGTCTTCCATGCTGCCGCAAGGGTGAGTTTAGCCGCCCCAAGGCAGAGCCAAAGAATTTGCTTATCGGCTCTCGTCTGGTGCGCAAGACCTGGGTCCCGAAGCCTGAGTAGGACATGTTCTAGTGAGGTAGATATCGGATAGCCAAGGATGTCCTTGAGGTGGGACAAGATCTCCTCCCAATAAGGGCGAATGATCGGGCAGTCCCACCAGATATGGCGGAAATCCCCCAGGAAACCGCAGCCTCTCCAGCAGCGGTCGGAAGAGGATGGAAAGATGCGGTGCAATTTGGATGGGTATAAGTACCAGTCCATCATCGTTTCGAGGTGGGCTTCTCGCAGCGCTACCGAGCGATTGTGCGCCGTGATGTCCCGCCAGAGGCTTGTCCATTCGGCATCGGCGATGTCTCTTCCGATCGTTTCCTCCCAATGTCCCATATAGCGTGGGCGGGGCGATGCCGCCGTAGTGAGCAGCAGTTTATAGAGAAAGGAGATGGCCCCCTTCATGGTGGTAGTGTGCAGGAGGAAGGCCTCGAAGGTGGAGGGCGGTCTCGTAGCTGCATCACCCGTCCCGGTGGAGGTAGCCCAGTGAAGGAGCTGGAGATGGTGATATCTTTCAGACGGGGGAACCCCATAGTCTCTCATGCAATTAGTGAAGGTGAGCGGAACTGTACCATGGAAAAGGTGAGTAAGTGCTCGACAGCCTCCCTCACGCCACAAACGGAAGGGGCCCTCCTGCAATGCGGGGGGGAAGGCCGGGTTGAAATGAATGGGAGTGAAGGGCGACGGGAACGTCATCCAACGATCATCGCCTGAGACTGTGTCCCACACTTTCAGCACCGTGCTGGTGGGGGTACTGATATAGGCATTCCTGGGCCTATCTCCCTTGGGCTTCCAAGCTAGATCCCATACGGACCGACCCGCGATACTCCTGTCCATATGCAGCCAGTGTTTCTCTGAGAGTTGCTGGGACCATTCCACAAGAACTCGCAGTTGCGCCGCTTTATAGTACAGGTGCATATCGGGAAGACCCACTCCTCCTTCCGACCGCAATCGACGCAATGTAAAAAAGGAGAAACGGGCGCGCCCGTCTTGCCAGATGAAGCGGAGCATCAGAGTTTTGAGGCGTCTAAAAAAATATAGATCCAGCGGAACGGAAAGGGCCTGAAAAAGATAGAGGAACTTAGGGAGGAGAACCATCTTAATGGCGTGTATTCTGCCTAGCCATGAGATGTATTTGGGCCTCCAGCGGGCTAAGTCAGCCCGTATGGACGTCAGCAGCGGAGGGAAATTAGCCGCGAACAGGCCCCCCACGGTAGGTGTTAAGCGGACCCCCAGATACAAGAGGGAGCCGGTCGCCCAGGACAGGGGGGTCAAAAGCCGTACCCGCTCCATTTCAGCCGGTGATAGTGTGAGGTTTAGGATGTACGACTTCCCAAAGTTTACCTTAAAGCCGGCTACCTCCTCAAATTCGGATACTACCCTCCGGACGTGTGGGAGCGAGAGGACTAGGATCTCCTATGGACAGTAGAACGTCATCTGCGAAGAGTGAGATTTTGTGTTGCTCTCCCGTGAAGGGGAGGCCCCGAATCCCCTCATGCTTCCGTACCACCAACGCCAGCGGTTCAATGCTAAGCGCGAAGAGCAGAGGGGAAAGACGACAGCCCTGCCTAGTACCGCGGGAGTGGGAGAAGAAGGGAGACAGGTGTCCATTAACAGCTACTCTGGAGCGAGGAGTACTGTAGTTCGCCAGATCATCGTGATGAATTTATCCGAGAAACCAAAGGCCGCTAGGGTACGAAACAAAAACCCCCAATCCACTCGATCGAAGGCCTTCTCCGCGTCCAACCCCACTAGCACCGCCGGGATGCGGAATCTATCGGCCTTTTCGATCAAATGGATCACCCGGCGTAAGTTATCGTGGGTCTGTCGTCCCGCGATGAAGCCCGACTGATCCGGATGGATGAGGACCGGCATCAGATCCTGGAGGCGTCGTGCAATAATAGCCGAATATAATTTCGCATCGATGTTCAAAAGGGCAATCGGTCGGTAGGAAGAGCAACTGGCGGGATCCTTCCCAGGTTTAGGAATGACCGAGATCACCGCCTCGGCCATAGAGCCAGAGATGCAGCCAGACTCGGCCATCGCATTAAAGAGATCAACTAGGTAGTCACAGATCTCGATGGAGAAGGTCTGATAAAAAAGAGCGGTATATCCATCAGGTCCCGGCGCCTTGTGAGGCTTCAGGGCTTTGATGGTGTCTAGAATTTCCTCCCGAGAGAAGGGGGCCGTTAAGCGTTCGTTGCGGTCAGCAGAGACTTGAGGCAGTGATAAGTCTGCCAGATATCGCCTTTGTGTTTCAGGATCGTGGTCGTCACTTCTATAGAGGTCAGCGTAGAAGCGGCCAAACAGGGCCGCCTTTTCCTCGTCACGATGAAGGGGATCCCCCGCTCCGTCCCGCATGCTCCCAATGTATTCTCTTTCTCGTTTGTCCCGGAGTTGTCGGGCTAAATGTCTTCCCACCTTGTTACTCTGCGCGTAGGAGGTGTGGCGCAGCCGTAGTAGAGTAAATTCCGCCCTATTGTTGTAGTGGGCCCTCAATTTCCCCCGCACTGCCGTAAGGGGGCGAAGGGTGAGCCGGGAGGGGTTCAACTTATGTGCCGATTCCAGGTCGGCCAATTCAGCTTCCAGCTTCTCACGTTCCGCTCTCCGCAACTTGTTAAGATTAGCGTTGAGAGCGAGGCACGTGCCTCTCAGGGAAGCCTTACAGGCATCCCAAGTCGTGAAGATGGAGGTGTCTGAGACCGGGTTTAGAGCCCAGAAATCCCGGATGGCCGTTCGCAAAGCTTTGCAAGAAGTGTCATCCCGGATTAAGGCAGCAGGGAAATACCATTTGCGCAAACCGTCGCCCTTCGCCGACCAGCGCAACCCAAGGACCAGTAAGCTGTGATCCGAGACAGAGAGTGGAAAGATGCTGGAGTCGCGGACATCGCCTCGAAGGGCCTGGCTTAGAAAGATATAGTCGAGCCTGGAATAGGAGCGATGGACAGCAGAAAAAAAAGTGTAGTCTCGGGAGTGGGGGTGCAGTGCGCGCCAACTATCAATCAAACCCATTTCACTTATCTTACGCTGCGTGGCTGAAGAGAACGAGCTGGCGTCTGCTCTAAGGGTGCCTGAACTATCCAGGGTTTTGTCCCACACCAAGTTAAAGTCACCGAGAAGAATCAAATGACCCTCAACAAAGTTCTTAATTTTTCGCAGCAGATCCTGGAGAAAACTATTCTGCCCTGAATTAGGAGTATACACCACCACAAATGTACAAATCCTCTCATGCAGCAATCCTTGACCATCAACCATCGGCCCTCCCTGTCACTCTGCATCCCCATTGGTTGAAAATGAAGGGCCGCTCGAAACAGAAGGGCCACCCCCCTATGTTTGGTGGAAGCCGAGGTTCTATAAATAAGCGGAAAGTGCCTATGCCTAAGGCGGAGCTCATCTCTACGCGCCAAGTGGGTTTCCTGCAGACCCACCACATCCAGCTGATGGTCAGTCAAGTATTTCCAAATTTTTTGGCGCTTTTGTGGTGAGTTCAAGCCCTTCACATTCCAAGTAGCAATATTAAGTGACATAGAAATAAAGTAAAGTCACCTGCTCTGCAATCATTACAACCACCCGCCACCTTGAACCAGCCAGCACATCAGTCCCACTCCCCCAGTCCCTCCAGCACTCAGCAACCCACACACCAACAACAGCACGCATAACAACCCACGCATTCCTGTCATCACCACCCCGTCGAACAACCCACCCAAAAAGCAAAAGCCCCCAACAACACCCCCCCCCCCCCCCCCCTCAAGACCAGAATCATAACCAAAATCAAACAAATGTACTTAGCAGTCCTGGTGGATGATAGCACGTGGAAATCCTCCTGGGTTGGGGTCGGGGCACCATTGTAGGGACCCCAAGAGACCACGGACCGGGGTGTCTTCTCCAAAAGTACAACCAAACCCACGGTACCTGAAGTCATGTGCCCCTCCGGCACCTACCAGCTGGCGGCTGGAAAATCATGCAGCTCCTGAGCTTTGCTGGGAAGACGCCAAGGTCGCCGAGGCCACCGAGGCCACAGCATCCCCCCTCTCCAGTAAGCTAGTCGAACGGTCAGGTCGCCTGCTGTCCGCATCCGGGCCCACTCTCTGCCAGGAGGAGGAACTCTTACGCCTCCGCGGCGGCGAGCCGCCAGATCCCTGTGAGGGGATCACGTCGTCCAGACCCAGAAGATCCTTCGCCACCTGGAGAGAGCGAATCTGCACCAGCCTGTTCTCCCACCTGAATATGATGCGGAATGGATGACCCCACGAATAAGAAATGCCTCGTTCCGGGAAGAAGGCGGTCACTGGACGGAACTCCCGCCTCTTCTGAAGGGTCGAAGCTGCCAAGTCTTGATAGAGCTGCGGCCGGTGCTCCCTGAATTGCAGAGACGAGATGGTCCGTGCCTTCCGTAGGATGCGTTCTTTAAGCTGGAAATCGTGGATACAAACTAAAATGTCCAGGGGCGGCCCCCCTCTCCTTGGAAGACCAACCCTATGTATCCTGTCCATTCTGATTTCCTGGATATCATCGTCACCCAGCACCTGCAGGAAGAGGGCCTGGACATATCCCCTCAGATCGCCCGCTTCTCCGTCCCATGGTACAGCGCGAATGCGGATGTTGTTCCGGCGGGAACGGTTCTCCAGGTCCTCCGTATGGGTCTGGAGGTCCAAGTTTTGCTCCGTAAGCCGAATGTCTTGCTGCAGCTGGTGGACATCATTCGCCATACTTAAGTCGTGATCCTCCAAGGTCGCCACCCTCTCTCCAATACCGTCCACGTCTCTCCGCACTTCACGGAGGTCCGACGCAAGCTGGGCGCGAAGTTCCGATATATCTTCCTTAATGGAGGCAAAGAGCTCCGCCATAAAGGCCTTGGTCGCTGGGGCCACATCGTCCGATTTCTTTGGCGACGCGCTGGGTCCAGGGGACGCCGGTTGCTGAGTAGATTTCGCGACTCCATCTTTCCCAGGCTTCCTTTTGCGTGACGCGGTGGACATCGTGGCACCACCTAACCTGGAGGCGACGGTCCCCCTATTACAGATGGCGCGAGCCGCACCCCTATGTTCCGCCACCTCTTGTCGATGCAGCTTGCAGGTGCACCCCACAGTACAGCGCCCAGGTCACGTGCGCCAGTCTTCGTAGGTCGGGTCCCCCGGCGTGGCAATATTGCTCCGCAAACCTTCCGAGGCCACCACAGTGGGGGAGCGCTGCGGATCCCCTACGAGGCCCCCGGACGCCAGTCAGCCACCGATGTCAAAGCAGGTTAAAGCAGGGTGGCGGGGATGGGGTCATGCACCCTCACAGCTCTGCTCCGCCTTCAGGGGTGGGTTGGAAGCTCCCGCTCTGCAACTCCCGCAAGCCCCTCTCCAGCAGAGACCCCTCGCAGCATCCAACGCAACGCTGCTCCCCCAGCAGCAGGCAAGCCCAGTCCAAAGTTTGTAGGCTCCCCCGAGCACAGCTCAGCACCAGCCCCCCGCAATCTCCACAGCTGCACAGGAAGGTCGGGCCCGTCCAAGACGCCAGGCCGGGAAGCACAGGCCACAGAGCTCAGGGCGCTACGGCCCTAGTGCGGCCGTCACTGGGCCCAAACCCGATGCTGGGTTCCACCGCACCCCCTTGGAGGTCACCGCTGATGGGGGGGGGAAGCCTCCCGAAAGCACAGGCTCGCCGCTGCAGTCGGCGAAGAGCGGGAGGAGGGAGGGGGCGCGCGCCGCCGGTCCGCACCGGTCCGCATCGCTGAGGGACACACGGCGGCCGCAGCCCCCGAATCCGGCAGAGTCTCACCTCTCCAGCACCCCACCGACAATCCTGGCAGGCTGCAAAGCTGCAAAGCTGGGGCCACGGACCTCGAAACCGCCTCAGCTCCGCCTTAGGGTCCGCGCTATGCGGCTGCGTCCGTGACCGGAAGTCCGGCCCCTCTAGTACGCAAGGTCGGGGATGACAGGGCCTCAAGGCGTCGCCGCTCCCGGGGCCTCGTCCAACCCTCCAAATGACTCACTCGTGGCACCGGAGCTGACCCCCACCTTCAGGGAGCCGAATCAGCCCACGAGGGATCGCAGAGCACGCCGCTAATCGTGCTAGGCAAAGCTAAGCTGGGCTCGGCGCCGGAGGGACTTAAAAGACGTCTCACTCCGTCGCCATCTTGGCCACGCCCCTAAAGGTTTATTTTTAATAGTAATGAGGCGGTTACACCAGAGAGGGGATTGTAGAAACGATTCCCTTGTAGAGATCTTTGGTTGATAATGATATATTTTAATAGAGCGCATGTATGACGAAACAGTGGAAGAGATGTGGTGTGTACTTTTGCAGAAAATGCAAGAATTTCATTCACAAAGAAAGTAGCAATCAAAGCACATTCCACTTTAACCCATAAAGGTGTTAAAGGGGAAATATCTGTAAGAAGCCATTTAGATGCTTGCTTCAAACAAAAAGCTTTATGATAGAGTCTGAAGTCAGGACATTTTACTCCTCCAATTGATTTTGGTTTCCCAAGATGAGTCAAGGACATTCTAGGTTTCTTATCATGCCATACAAATTTAGAAAGAAGGGAGTCAAGTTTTTATAAATATATGGAAGGGATGTGAATGGGTAGCATTGAAAAAATGTATAGCAAGATAGGGGTAATCATCATCTTAATGGAGTTAAAACTACCCCACCAAGAAAGAAGAAGAGGATTCCAAGAGGAAAGGAGTTTAGATATACGATCAAAAGCTTCCTTCATATTGATTTTAACCGATTCTAGAATGGAATTATTGAACCAAATTCCTAAGTATTTAATTTTGGAGTTGTTCCATCGGAAACCCGTCAAATCAAAATGTTGTTTAAAACAACATTTTTTAAAGGGGAGAGTTTCTGTCTTATCAGAATTAATTTTGTAGCAAGAAACCATAGAGAAATCTGAGAATGCTTGCAATAAAGAGGGAATAGGTCTGCGTAAGCTGATATTTTCAAATGAGAATCTCCATAAATCTCCATAAATAAACCCAGAAATAGAAGCATTTTGACGAATACGAGATAAAAAGGGTTAAATGGATTCAACAAATAAGAGAGGGGATATGGGACAGCCCTGACGTACACCTCCTTGCAATGGAAAGAATTGCGAAATAAGGCCATTAACTAAGACAGAAGCACTGGAATTCGTATAAAGTAAGGAAATAAGAGAAATTAATTTGGGACCAAAACCGTGCCAATGAAGTGATTTAAATAAAAAGGACCAATCAACTCTGTCAAATGCCTTTTCCGCATTGATAGAGACTGCAGCTAAGGAATATGAAAGAGTGGAAGCTTTATTAAGAACGTTAAGAAACAACGAGAATTATCAGATGTTAGTCTTTCAACGAAGCCGCATTGTTCTGGTCCAATTAGAGTAGGCAGCAGAGGTTTGAGACATAGGGCAAGTAATTTAGCAAAGATTTTGTTATCGACATTTACCAGAGATATAGGACAGTAATTCTTACAAAGTTTGGGGTTGCGACCTTCCTTGTGGATTAAGCATATTGTGGCTTCCAAAAATGTACCCTCTGCCTTATCAATAGTGTGAAAATGATGAAAAAGGCGCAAGAGTTTTGGGAGTAGTACTTTTGACGTGGAGTTTTCTCTTTTTTGAGAAGATTCAAATCTTTGGCTATTACTGTAACTGATATACCTGATTCAAGAGCATCGAAGTCCAAGTTTTCACGTGAAGAGGGAGTACATTGAGCAAGGTAAGAATTGATTAAAGAAGTGGATGTAGAAAATTCTAGTGTATATACAGGTTTATAAAATGTCACAACTTCTTCTAGAATAGCCTGTTCCTTAAAGAGATGTTTCCCTTCCGCTGACTGAATGGAGTCTATTGATACACTTTCTTTTTAAGCTTTGAGGTAATTAGCCAGAAGCTTACCAACATTATTCCGTCCTCCATGATAACAGGCACTACTACGTAAAAGAATAGATGAAGCATTGTCTGTGGTTACTTTATTAAAATTTAACTTCGCACGAATAAGTTCCTCTGGAAGTGAACTAGAAGAGGAAAAATAGAATTGATATTCTAGACGTTTAATGCTTGCTAATAAACTATTATATTGATTGAGTGTTTTTTTCTATTTTCTGGACACAAAATGTATAATAAAGCCACAGGCGGCAGCTTTAAATGTATACCAAATCAATGAAGGGAAAGAATTCAAATCTGCATTCAGGGAGAAAAATTCCTCAGCAAAAGAAATAAAGGAAGAAGAAAAATGAGGATCATGTCCAAGGAAATGATTAAACCTCCATCTGGAAGATCTGGGTTGCGGTACGAATAAGTTAAAATCTGTAACAACCAGGTCATGATCAGAAGTTACAATAGGTTCAATTGAGGAGGAAATAAGATTCTGGGATAAAGGTTTGAAGAGGAAAATGTAGTCTAATCGAGTAAGGGAACCATGAGGGGGGGAGAAAAAAGAAAATTCTGCTATATATGGGTTACCTAAACGCCAGGCATCAACATGGTGTAACTGAGAAATTGTTTTATGAAATTGTTTCTGAGGGATGAAACTGACCTGGAACTGGCGGTCAATAAAAAGGTCTATAATCTGATTGCAGTCAGCTCCTAAAATAAAAAAATAATCTTTATATTGAATGCATTTTTTTTGTAATATTGGGCCAGAAAGAGTAGTCCGGTTGGGTAGGACCATAAACATTAAATACTGTCAAAGATATATTATCAACAAGTAACTTAACTACTATCCATCTACCTTCCGAATCTGTTTCTTGAGAAATAACAGAACACTTCAACATTTTCTGAACTAGAATGATTACTCCATTTTTCTTATTAAAGATAGAAGAAACAAGAACTGAGCCAACCCAACTTTGTTTAAGCTTCAAAGCCTCCACTTCTGTCAAATGGGTTTTTTGTAAGAGCACTAAGTCAGGATTATAGGAGGCTAAGTGAGATAATATTCTCTGCCTCTTTATGTGATTAATAAAACCTTTCATATTCCAAGATATAACCCTGAACGTATATACATTGAGAGATATATGAAGTAATGCGATCAACAATAATAACCATGAGAAAATTAAACAATGAAAAAAGGGGAGAGGGTTATAGAAAGAAAGGGAATTTAGAAAAAAGGTGGGAAAAAGAAGAGGGTAGTAGAAAGGACATTAAGAAAAGAAAGTCCATGTCATCAATTGATAAAAAATAAGAATGTAAATGAATATAAAAAAGGACTGATGACTGTAATAGTACCTTCTGAGGAAAGACAAGAAGAGATATACGAGGAGTGGCGACACAGAGAAGAAGACGACACAACCAACCAGGGAGGAAGCATCACAACGGGGGAATCATATGAGACGAGTAGGAAACGGATAAAAAGACATGTCAAAAAGAAAACCTGCAGAGAGAGATACGAGGGGAGAAAAAATAAGAATAACATGTTATAAGACAATTTTTAATATCCTGCAAGGAAAAACATTAGGTAAGTCAAAGCGGATCAAAACATGTCTGTAATGAAAAAGAAGAAAGTCACGGTATGGAAGACGTAGAAGAAAGAGGACCAGAAGTTTCCATAGATGTTGTGGCGTGCGACTGAATAAATTTCTTCAGGTCTGCCGGCTCATGAAAGATAGAAGTGTTGTTTTAGAAAGTAACCTTAAACAAACATGGGTGGAATAGTCCATAACGTGCTCCAAGCGTACGTAAAGCTGGACGAAGATCTAGGAATTCTTTCTGTTGTGTAGCTGTTGATGAAGAAAGATCCTGGGAAAAAAATAATTTAGCGCCCGACCAAGCAAGCTGTTTTTTACATTTAGCTGCATTTAAAACTTGTAACAGGTCTGTGAATTTCAGAAATAAAAAAATCACACCCCGTGGTTTCGAAGGAGCGGATGAAGAAGACAAGCGGGGACCCAGCTTGTGAGCTTGTTGAATATTCAGAGTTGTAGATGCAGGAAGGCCAAGAAGCTTTATGAGAAAGTTGCTGAAGAAATGGACGGGATCACTACCCTCCAAACCCTCTGGAAGACCATATAAACTGAGATTATTGCGTCTATTTCTATTTCCAAGATCTCTAAGGCAACCAATTTGGTGGATACATTCTGTAGGTCATCAACATGTTGTTCCACTATGTCAATACGAGATTCAATCGACGACCATTTAGTATCCAAAAATTGCAAGCGGGAATTGGTTTCCTCCATAAATGGACGCAATGCACGAATGTCCTCTTAAATAATGTCCAGAGATACCAGAGGATCAGACTTTGGTGGAGAAGGAGGGTCTTGTTTAAGACGTTTGTTGGCAGAGGCTGGAGTCTGCATTTTGATTGAAGATGTTGGCGAAACCGTCGACTTTGAAGATCCAGATTGCGCCATTTTGCTATTTTCGTGAAGTGCAGAATCAGTATGAGAGGAATCAGACACAGGAGCGTGAGCAGTGTATCTCTTATTAGTAAGTAGCAACTTCTTACTCCTACTCATAAAGCAAAGGAAGGAGAAACTCAGTTGAAGTGAGAGAAATCACCAGCAAACACCCTGCAGTCTATGAAGAAAATTCCAGAACGTGGCTACACAATAGACTTTACTAAAATAGTAAATCCTCTCCTAGTCTAGAAAAAGACTGGTTACGCATGAAAGAACAGGCACTATATAATATTGTGGTGAAAGTCATTACATAAGCATTGCACCTGAGGAGAAAGGAAAGAATTCCATCACAGACTAATTCAAAATGGTGGCCATAGAAGAGCTGCAGTCGTTTTGAAGTAATTTCATGGGAAAAAGCCATAACAACGGAAGAAGACCACTTAGGGGCACTTCCAACGCATGAAACCCTCCGTTTCAATTAGAAATTTATGCTGTGACCGCGAAAATCACTGCAGCATTTCCCACCACTATACGGAGCTTCGGGTTAGGCAGCCATCTTGTTTGGCACCACTCGCGCTCCCCAGTTGTGTGTGTTTCTAATACCTAGAAGGAAAATATTATGGTGCAATTCTCTGTTAACTCCCTAAACTCTTTTTTGGGGGGGGGGGTGAAATTATTTCTAGAGAATAAGTTGCAGATGGTGACATTGTAGCTGATGTTAAACAATTACATTTATGTGTCAGTGGGTTTTATATCTGTAGCTAGTCAAAAAAATTAAAAAATGCAAAGTTAATTCATAGGTAAAGAGACAGCGCAAAGAGCATTATAGCGATACAACATCAGGGAATAACAAAACAAATATAGGCAAACCTGAATATGACGCATTAGTTATAAAACTAAAAGTGATAAATGAGATGGTTCAGTTCTAAACAAATAAAGTAGCAGAAAATTAGGCCAAGTAAGTTGGTTAAGAATCAATTAACATATGTCTAGAATAAAATAATTTATTTGTGTGTGTGTGTGTGTGTGTGTGTGTGTGTGTGTGTGTGTGTGTGTGTGTGTGTGTGTGTGTGTGTGTGTGTGTGTGTGTGTGTGTGTGTGTGTGTGTGTGTGTGTGTGTGTGTGTGTGTGTGTGTGTGTGTGTGTGTGTCGGTGTGTGTGTGTCGGTGTGTGTCGGTGTGTGTCGGTGTGTGTGTGTGTCGGTGTGTGTGTGTCGGTGCAGGGTCCCCCGCAATTCTTGCAAACCAAATATTTACCTTCGCAAAACACCCACGGATTGATGAATCAGAGTCGATGTTAAACCTTTCTTTTCAACAAGCAGTGTGTCAAAATTTCAGGAATGCAATCAAGTAAAGGGTTCACTCAAATAAATGAGTTCTAGTCCAGCGAAAAAAATATAAGGAATTTATTACTAGATTCACAAGATTCAGTACAAAATAATTGCCATAAAGGCTCCCTGCAAAATGGAGATTTAAAGAGAAGTGCAAAATCAAAATTACTCGAAGTCCCAAAGGACAGTAAAATGAAAAGAGAAACGGACAGTATTCCTAGTAGAATCCAAAAGTTTTTGGGCAACTTCTGGCTCACCCCTAAATTCAAGAGTTTATATACAATCATTTCACACATTAATTCCCTAAAACGGTAGAATCACAGTGTTATGACCAAAGTGTTACACACTCAGCAAATCAGAACACAGCTTTATTAAACGTCATATTGCCTTAGCACCCAAGTACAATTCCTCTACATAAATATTGATTCTGCCCACTACATGCTAATGTCATCCGGAGATGGTTGAATGCACTAGATACATGAACAACAGCAAACTACTATGAATGACTAGGATACAGTGAGCTAATGGAAGCACCATGACATAAGATACAGTTTTGTGCCCAAGCAAGGAAGATTGCTTTGAGAACTGCAAGAATAATGCAAGTAGAAAAAAGCAAATATGACTCTGCTTAACCATGTGCTGCAGTAACTAGGAGCAGTGCATGGGAAAGACAGGAAGACATCCATTTTGGATAACATGGCTGCCAGGCCTAAAATGAGGCCTAGTTAACAAGGCTCTGGAAAACACACTACTACATGTGATGGGAAATATGTATCAAAAGTAATAGCACAATATCTGTGTGTATATGTATAATCGAGGGCAAAACTACATTCTGCACGTTGTTAATGAGGCGCAAAAATATGAATGCATAAAAATCTTCAACATGTGCAGATTCTACTTCTTGACAAAGATGTTCAATTGAGTGGTGCAGCTGATGAGTAGCAGGACTGTTTGAGTGAATGTATGCGCAATCAGTGAACTACAAAGTTATGCCATTTTCTGAACTAATTCGTTTATCTGTGATTGCTTCATAGGAGTTTGTGATATAAAGGATGTAACGTTATAGAGGAATCCAATATAAATTCAAGAGAATATAATGTCTCACGGGAACTCTGTGTTTTCTGCAAAAGTAAAACGTAAGCTACTTGGGTGGTAGCTGCAGTGCTACCTTGATGAATTTCAAAAACTCTTCAAGATTTGGTTTAAGAATCTCAGAACCACTGGGCACTTCTTGTGGAGGATCTCCTCAGACTGGATCTTGTTCCCTACTCCTTCCCAGCTACTACAGTGTCAATATTCCATGAACTGTCCTGAGGGCGTTGTCTTCTTCTTGGTCTCTAGAACCACACAGCCACCAAGAATGAAATTCCAAGTTCGAGCACTTTGCAAGCACTACAGCAGATCAGTTATTTCACAGTGTCTGAGAGTCAAAGCAGGAAGCTAGTTTGTGTAGCCCCAGTAACAGATCTCAGTCCAGTCCAGAGACTCAAGCTGAAGTAAAGGCAGTCTTTTAGTGTTCTACAGGGAGACAAGTGAAACCTTTTCTGTCCTTTATAGGCATGTTCAAATGTGTAAGGCATTTATGTTAGATCAGAAACCTATGAGATGGCACCTATGCACCAGTCTGTAGCTGCTTGTAAGTTAACTAATGCTACCTTTCACCACAGTATGATGTCAACAAAAGACTTAAAGTAAGTCTGGCTACCGTCATAACTCAAACTTGGCTTGTACCTTACCCATCGTGCTCTAATTCATTGCACTTTGGTGTGACTTAGTGGATTTCTTGTGTCCACCTTGGGAAGGCTGGACCTTAAGCTGGACGACTCTTATATCTGGTAACTAGTGTTTGCTACATTGTTTGTAGTACTGTAACTCATTTTCCATGGTTTTTACTGTAGTTGCGTAACATGCACCACTTTTATTGGTTACACTTGTATAACCTAGATCTTGCAGTATTCTTAATGCCCATTTTAGACCACATAGTGTAGAGACCATGCCCTTGGACCACATCTCTGTTGCGTAGAAAAATGAGGCCTTGCTGGTTCTTTCTTTGCTTAGGCTTCTGGAAGCAATTTTGAACTTTTTATTTTCCTCTTCATTAATTCTTACCTAATTTCAGAGGTAGGGTTTAGAGGTAGGGTTTAGAGCAACCTGTAATCGACACTGTAACTTCATTCTGTTTGCAGCCTTGCTACTAGTGTCTAGAACGTCTTCCTAATACTCAGTTTTAGCGGGACGTGAATCCTGCTTTTCTAACTCTCTGCTCACTTTAAAGTGCTCTTCTTTGATTTGACTACTCTTCCTCCTCCATTTCTAAGTGCTCCCCTCTAATTGGTCTTCCTTACATCCTCTATCTCTAATTGTTCTCTAAACTGGTCTATTTACCTCCTCTTTCTGTTCGCTACCCTCATCTTGGCCCAACACACCTCTTGCTCCTCTGACCACCTTGCTCAAGTACGTCTGAATTCTTTTAAGATTATCTACCCCTCTAACTTGTTTAAGAATGCGAAAAAGACCTTCAAACACAATCTCCTCAAACGATGTCCTGAGATGCTTATCTCTGATACATATATTTCTGCTAAGGGCACTGTGGTGATAGACTTCATTTTCTACACTAACAGAAGAGCCCAGTGGAGACGGTCTCTAACTTCTGAGCTTCGATCCAAACAACTGACCAAAATACCACTCGGTTTCTGTTTAACCACACTACCCTCACCTGCCCTTAAAGCAGACTTGACCATTTCCCTGTATAATAATGGGAACATCCTCATTCAAGCATCTGACCTGAACCTCAAGCGCTTTGACTCAATCTTTCTGAGGATTAAGAACACGCTTAATAACTCCAACCCGGCCACTCTACATTTTAGCTGTCTGCCACATTATCTGCACCAGCTGTGCCTTACGCCTTTTCTTCCCCCAATTATGCATTCCCATCTTTTTCTATTCTTTCCAACACCACGGAGGATGTGTGCATAACTCATGGCCCTATCCCGGACAACCCTGTTATTCCTCACTTGGACTATGATATTTCCTACTCGAGTGCCTTCCACCAAGTTACTGTCCCTAATATCTCTCCTCCTCTCAAATCTCATGTCACCTGCACCACCCACTGTTCGCTCCGTGATCTCCAACAACAGCAGGATTGGGCACTACACCAGCACAAACATCCATGTTAACCCTGCTATTCTACCCCTAGGCCCAACTGATACCGACTCAAGGGCCTTGGGCCTAGCTGCTTTCCCCAGTCCGTCGCCTGGTAACCCCCACACTCCCTCCTCTTCCTACTGTGCATCTTCTAACAACTCTGTTAAATCCACCTTGCCCATTTCTAATCCCAATCCAGGATCTGCTTGGCTCCCCTGTGCACCTAATCTTAAACCCCTTCAGGCCAATTCTTCTTTCTGTAGGTTTGTCGAGACCTTTAACAAGCGGGATTCTATCTCCAGTCTGTCACCTCTTATTCCACACACTCCCTCCTCTTCCTACTGTGCATCTCCTATCGCCTCTGTTAAATCCACCTTACCCATTACTAATCCCAATCCAGGATCTACTCCGCTCCCCTGTGCACCTACTCTTAAGGCTTGCCAGGCTAATCCTTCAATCAATCAATCAATCAATCAATGCATTTGTAGAGCGCGCTACATACCCGTGAGGGTCTCAAGGCGCTGGGGGGGGGGGCTGCTACTGACCGAAGAGCCAGGTCTTGAGAAGTCTTCTGAAGGCCAGCAGGTCCTGGGTCTGTCGTAGGCTGGTAGGGAGAGCGTTCCAGATCTTGGCGGCAAGGTAGGAGAAGGATCTGCCGCCGGCGGTGGTTTTCCAGATACGAGGAACTGTGGCGAGGGCGAGGGTGGCAGAGCGGAGGTTGCGGGTGGGGGTGTGGAAGCTGAGTCGGTTGTTGAGGTATGTTGGTCCGGTGTTGTGTAGTGCCTTGTGTGCGTGGGTGAGGAGTTTGAAGGTGATTCTTTTTGTTGACGGGGAGCCAGTGGAGGCCTCTCAGGTGGGGTGTGATGTGGCTGCGTCGGGGGACGTCGAGGATCAGTCGTGCCGAGGGGTTCTGGATTCGTTGTAGTCGTCTCAGGAGCTTGGTTGTTGTTCCTGAGAAGAGAGCGTTCTCGTAGTCGAGTCTGCTGGTGATGAGGGCCTGGGTGACGGTTTTTCTCGTGTCGGGAGTGATCCATTTGAAGATCCTGCGGAGCATCCGGAGGGTGTTGAAGCAGGACGCGGAGACGGCGTTGACTTGCTTGGTCATGGAGAGGGTGGAGTCGAGGATGAACCCCAGGTTGCGTGCGTGGTCGGTGGGTTCCGGGGCTGTGCCTAGCTATGTGGGCCACCAGGAGTCGTCCCAGGCTGATTGGTTGGGTCCGAGGATGAGGACCTCCGTCTTGTCTGAATTCCGCTTCAGTCTGCTGTCCTTCATCCAGTCAGCGACGGCCTTCATTCCTCTGTGGAGGTTGGCTTTGGCGGTGTGGGGGTCTTCGGTGTGGGATATGATCAGCTGGGTGTCGTCGGCGTAGGAGATGATGTTGAGGTTGTGCAGTAGTGCGACGTGGGCGAGAGGTGCTGGAGGGATGTCGAGATCATTAACAAGCGGGATTCTATCTTTCCCTGTAGCTGTGGTACAGGACTTACTACCCTCTAATAATCCTCCCACAGTGGGGTCAGACCCATTGTCTCATTTGGGGTCAGCTGAGGTGTGCACTATCCGCCTTTGCCTTGATGAGAAGATTGCTGACCTCAAGCAGGATCTCCCTGCTGTTAAAGAGATCCTGCAGACCCTTCTACAGTTCTCCATGAAGATAGAGAAGCTCTGGAATACACACCCCTCCCAGTGGACCAATGAACACTAGCCATGGAAAATGTTCTATGCTGGTGACAATGAAGTCTCTATCCACTCACCTGTTAGCTCCAGCTGGTGGTCTAACCACCATTCAAGGCCCTATAGATTCCAGCCTCAGCTGTCGGAGGAGGACAATCTCCCTCTTTTATTCTCGTACAGTGACAATAGGATTCTCTTCTCCTCTAGCTCTACTATCAACATCCCTACTATTACCTCGGACCCTGACAGGGAACCTAGTGTCGGTTAACAAGGAAAACCTACTTCAAATAAGTACCTCGCATCATGAAGTGATCACTACCAACCAGCATATCAAATCGATGCAACTCAACTGCAGATCAGCAGTGAAACATGCAGCGGATATTTCGGAACTCATCATTTCGCAAGACTTGGACTTTCTGATTCTCACTGAAACCTGCCTCAATGATGCCTCATCCCCTGTCCTCGACATCTTAATCCCTCCCGATTACGCCATTATCAGACAAGATCTACTTGTTAAAACGGGAGGGGGGGGGGCTTTGCATGCTTTCATTGCACCAGCCTCACTATAAAGTAAACTCAATGTGCTTTGCTGTCTTCTTGTGAGCAACTAGTCATCGAAATTTGGAATAAGGGCAAGATTGCCTGTGCTTCACTCGATTTACCATCCACCGGGTGATAATCTGATCTTCATAGAACAAATCATGGAGGTCCTTAGCTCAAGTTTGGACCAACTCAACCATATCTTCCTTGGAGACTTTAACCTCTATTGGAATGACACAAATGATCCTTTAGTTTGCTCCTTTAAGGCTTTCCTCTGGTCTGAACTTCTCACAGGTCTGTAAGGGACCTACCCACAACAAGGGCGCCACTCTCGACCTCATCACTGCCAAAGACAATAGCACATACGTGGGTGACATCTTACCCTGTGACTGGTCGGATCATCATCAAATTTCCTTCCGCATATTGGAAAAGGTCTTGTGCAGACAGTGCCAAACTATTAAAGCTAAACAACTGTCTCCAAATTTGAGTGACATCAACATCAATGCTCTAACATCCATCACCAAAAATAGGCTTCAGCCCCCTGCTAACACGACCAACATTGACCATCTTTCTGATCACTACATTAACACCATGGCTTGAAACTATTGCACCAAAGCAACTCAAAAGGATTCCAGTCACACAGTCCAAACCTTGGTTTAAAGGTGCCCTAAATCATTTGGGCGTTGGAGAAACACACCCTCCTCCACAAGCGTCATTCAGCTAAGAAAGGTGAGAAGTACCTACAACAAACACATCCGCATTGCTAAAACAGAACAACTCGGGGCGTAGCTGGATTGTGCTAAGAATAGACCCAATAAGCTCTTTGAAATCATCAAGCAATAAGCTAACCAAGCTTCCAACTCTATCTCGACTCCCTTGTCCTTCTTCCTAATGGGAAGGACTTCTTAGTGCACTTCGCTGAAAAAAACTAAGAAAATTGAACTGGACCCGCTTCCTGGCACGCCCATTTTGCGATCTCTGATCCCCACTGCAGCATCAGTTGAGTGTGCGGAACCTTCGGCAGTGTTCTTACCCATTGGTTGTTCTCTCAAAAACAACGCCTCTTGGAATTCCTTTCTCCTTCCAGATGTCACGGAGCTGCTCCACTACATGGCATCCCTTAAACCTTCCAACCATTTCAGTGATCCACTACCCGCTACGTTTTTTTAAAGATCTAAATTCGGCCATTCTCCCTCATCATTCATGAATCTCTCTTACAGGGAAGGATCCCTGATTGCCTCAAGACGGGGCAAGATACTCCCATCCCTAAGAAGCCCAATTCTGATTTATTTGATCCTAACAACTTCCGACCTATCACCAGCATCATGACTCTAGCTAAACTGCTCGCAGTTAAGCAACCACATCGAGAAATGTCAACTCCTTGACCTCTACCAGTCGTGTTTCAGAGCAGGGCACAGTACTGAAAGAGCACTAACGCACATTGTGGATGACGCCTTGAGATCCCTTGATCAAAATGTCCCTTGTCTCCTGATCCTTCTTGACCTGTCGTCAGCATTTGATACCATCAAACATAAAAACTTGATTGCTCTTCTTCAGCATAGGATGCGTCTCACGGGCCCGGTCCTAAATTGGTTTTCCTCTTTCTTACATAACCGTTCACAAAGGACCAGTGCCCCTGTTACGATTGAAATTCCGCAAGGATTCGCACTCACCCACTCATTTCAACCTTTTTATGGAACCACTTACCGTCATTCTGAACCACTCTAGCATTCAGTATCACATGTATGCGGATGACACACAACTGTACTTGAAGATCTGTCGAAGACATAAAAACGCTAAATGATGCTCTCTCACAAACTCAACAATGGTTAGCCCAGAATCATCTCCTGTTAAATACTCTCAAAACTGAATTCCTTCTGATTGCTCCACCCAAACACCCTGAACCTACCCTGGTCTGGCTTAAACAATTCACTACTCTTAACTGCACCCCTCATATGGTTGGACAAATACCTCAATATGCAAGCGCACATCAGTGCAACTATTAGGGAAGCCAACTTTCCACTCAACACTCTTAAGAAAATTATACATTTCCTGCCTCCTGAAGAACATCAGGCCTGCTGTACAATCCCTGGTTATCTCTCGTCTGGAATATGGTTTGGTGACCCTTGCTGGGCTTCCCAAAGGTAGCTTGGCCCCACTCAGAGCTACTCTAAACAAATCACCCCGGCTCATCACTGGCTCTAGAGAGCATGACCACATCTCTCCCGTCCTTTTGCAACTAAATTGGCTATCTCTCGAAGCCAGGATACGTTTCAAGATAGCTTGCTTGACGCATAAAGCCATACATTACAACACCCCGGTATACTTGGCAAATAAGCTTGAACTATCGGGCTCTTGTCGGAACTTAAGAAGTACTGCCACCCTACTTTTGAAACCTCCCAAATTTAAAAAGAAAAGATCGTACAATCGGGCCTTCACCTTTTTTGCTCCAAGAATTTGGAACGCTCTACCTCCTGAGATCAGATCCAATCCTTCCACGGTATCTTTCAAGAAACAGGTCAAACTGCTATTCTTGAGTGATCATTAACAGCATCAACTTGTTCTCATGCTCTGTTTACAAATTTGACTCTTATTTTACACCGTTGTTTCGATTTATTGTATGCTTGCCTGTTAAATGGGCATCTTGCTCTAGGGCAATTCTGATAATGTTTGGATCGGACCATCTCTCCAACTCCATACCATGATTGTTTCTCCCCTTTGACGTTGTGTGGACTTAACTACACCATTTGTAACATTGTGCTAGGTTTTATTCGTGCTTTCGCCACATCTGTACAGCGCTCTGATACCCATAAGGTTCTTATATGCACTTTATAAAACTTTTCAAATAAATAAATAACATCTGAAAGGAGTCCTCTGTGATTCTTCTGACCTTGCTTTAGTCAGCAGTAGGGTCTTCCCTCACTTCTTGACAAAAGAAGAGGACAGCCTTCTGAAGCTTGTTCTCTTATTAAACGATTTCACAATAATCATGGCATTTAGCTGGTTAGTGATAGTTAAGGATCTAAAACTAAACTTTCTTAGTTATTAAGCTGTTTTGTTAATTCAAATTGCAATAAATGCTCTGATTCAGGAATACAGAATACAATGACATGTATGTGGAACCCAGTAACCCCATTACAAATTCACAATCATTACTCCTGATACCATAGAAGACATGTTAGTCCTAGTGCTCTTGTTTCAGAAACGGCACAATGTGTAAATATGAAACTCTATTGCTTGAAAGGATATTGGGGGTACACTGCTGCGTGTACCATCCCCAGCGGCCGCCGAGTGGAGGACTCAGTTATCCACGACCCCTGCGGCGGCGCCACCTGAGTACGTCATCCAAGGCGCCCGGAGGCGCTTAAAAGCTCGGGCTCCCCCGGCAGAGAGTTGCTAATTGCTTGAAAGGATATTGGGGGTACATCCAGAGCCCCGTTACTCACCCTGACATTGAACTCGTCCTTCTGCCTGCCTGCCCGAGTCCTCCCGCTGCCGCGTGTACCATCCCCAGCGGCCGCCGAGTGGAGGACTCGGTTATCCACCGACCCCTGCGGCGGCGCCACCTGAGTACGTCATCCAAGGCGCCCGGAGGCGCTTAAAAGCTCGGGCTCCCCCGGCAGAGAGTTGCTAATTGCTTGAAAGGATATTGGGGGTACATCCAGAGCCCCGTTACTCACCCTGACATTGGACTCGTCCTTCTGCCTGCCTGCCTGCCCGAGTCCTCCCGCTGCCGCGTGTACCATCCCCAGCGGCCGCCGAGTGGAGGACTCGGCTATCCACCGACCCCTGCGGCGGCGCCACCTGAGTACGTCATCCAAGGCGCCCGGAGACACTTAAAAGCTCGGGCTCCCCCGCTACGTGGGGCGCCCGGACGAAGCCCGGACAAAGGGCGGACAGTCTTAGACAGTCCGAGACTGGCCGCGACTGGACTGGGCCGAACACTCTGCCCCTGCTAAGATCGAGGCATTTCCCTGTAGTAAGACTATATTTCCTTACTTTATTAAATCCTACAGACGATTGTTATTATTGATGCTCTCTGTTCTTAGTTTGAGTACAGCCTATTTATGTTATAAACTGCTAGGATTTGTCTGAGTATTAACCTGCAATCCTGTAGTATGCCGAAAAAAATAGCTCCAATCACGTCCAATACGATGGATAATTATTTGGTCCAGGTGGTAACTAAAATTAATAGCGAAAGGCGACAGTCACTAGGATTAAGTCAATTCCCAGTTTTCCCCCCCTGAGTCCATCCCCATCATCCCCATTGGCAGATCCATCACTGCCGGCTGCTACTAGTGACGCTCCTGAGATCGATCTTCTTGTCAGTGGCAAGCATGATCATAGCGCACCTATAGCGGTTAATCCAGAAATTAACCCGGTAACTGACCCGGAAAGTGATGCCGACTCTGACCTTGATACACATGCCCATGTTGTAGAAGATGATCTTTCCTCCCCAGAACAGGAAACTAGGGCAGTCAGAACATGTAGGAAGATCCAGCCAAAGCGTGGCGGGTTACCGTCAGGGTTGAGGAGGAAAAAGGCCTCACCGCTACGAAAAGCTAAGGATAAGAGTATGGATGTTGGGGACGACAGTGTAAAGCATATCATGGATGATGAGCTATTTTCTAGGATAGCTGATATGATTGAGTGCAGAATTAAAGCTATTATCAAACCAATGGTGGCCAAAATTGATAAGCTCACTGCTGAGGTTAAAAAATTGGGCGGGATTCAGAATAAGGTTGTGGGGGAGGTTGGTAACATAGCAACTCTAGTTTCAAACCTGGTAGGTACATCTGGGGAGAATGTCGTGAGTGTGGCAGTGGTAGAGAGGAGTAAGACAGCAACCATCCCCCCTGGTCAGGCACCAGCAAATATAGATAATCACCCAGACGTAAGAGAGGATGTTTTGCTAACATCAATCGTACCACCTGCACCATGCCAGGAGACAGATTCTGCCCAATTCATAGTAGAAGCTTCACCTTTGGTGCTGGTACTGGCAAATGTTGCACCTTTGGCACCTGGGCAGTTAGAATCGCCAACATCTCTCTCTAGTAAGGCGTTGCACTGGCTGGCAGGTAACATGCAGATGGCTCCAGGAGGGAAACAGCAGTTAGCAGGGGAGATCAGGACAGCTAGGAGGGTAGCCTGGATAGGGAACAGACCGAAAAAGTTCAAAGGAGACTGCGTAGTGGTGAACTTTTCTAATTCGGCTGTGCTTCCTAGTGTTTTGTCAAATATACTCCCCCCACAACGTAGGAGCGGCACTGTTGTCCCCCTCACCTTAAAATTCTTCTATGGTGAGCAGCAAAACGTGACCTATCCTAAGACTCCAGGGCCAAGGTGGGACACCATGATGAATAGGTGGGGTGGGGGTGTGGGTGCTCCAGCTAATGAATGGGGGATTAGCCTGGGGAATAGGTTTGGGATCCTGTCAGGCCTAAATGACTGCGACTGACTTACAAAGGATCGCAATACGGCATGCACTAGATTACCTGAGGTCTATGGAATGGGTGACACTATAGCTCAGAGTACTGCCATTACAGGTCACTTTCCCATGCCCCAGACTAACATCATGGGCAAATGTACTATCTTAGTGGATTTGGAAGGGATAAATGCCCCTAATCAACTACTTGATTGTATGGCTGACAACACAGCAAAAAATAAAACTGATTTAAACCCGGAGGCATTAGTTATTAGTCTATGCGGGGGTATACTACCTAAAGAGGGCAGGGCTAGCGTTGACCCCAGCACTAAATCCGACAGCACTAAGTCTGACAGCATTAAATCTGATAGCATTAAGTCTCTCGCCCAATCCACCTTGTTGTCATGGAATGTGGCAGGGTAGAGAAGCAAGGTAACATCCCTGGACTGGCTAGCCTTTCTGGATAATAAGGATATAATCCTCCTTCAGGAAACATGGCAGGTAACCCCGGAATTCAAGCAAGGATACTTACATTTTTATATTCCAGCTATTCCTGGCTTACGGGGGAGACCGAAGGGAGGATTGTTGACATGGGTTAAACAGGACAGTAGATATTCCGTTACTCAGCTAGTTACAAATAGCCCAGATATTCTGCTAATTAGACTTAAATGACCAGATTATAAGGACCTTTTTGTTTTTAATATCTACTCCAGGGGACTTCCAGGTGGTAAACCCACTGAAGCTGTTGATCAGCTAGGTATTCTACTTGAGCGATATCGCCCAAAAGGTAACATTATTGTTGCAGGAGATTTTAATTGTTGCTTTGAACCCCTAGACAGCTATGATATGGACCTTACAGTGGAAGAGGACTATATCTGGAAGATCCCTCAGCTGACAATACCACCTATTAAAAAAAGGTCAGAGGCAGCATTACAACTTAAAGTCCTATGTGTGGAACACGGGTTACGTGCCAACTAATGGAAGAATGGGTTCTGACAAACAGGGCGCCTCCACCTTTAACAACGGTATATCTCAAAGCCGCATAGATTACATCTTTATAAATAAAGAGAACTGGTCCAATATTGATGATATGCGGATAGAGGAACGGGTGGAGAGTGATCACAACCCAATAATCCTGCTATTTAGGTTATTTGACTTACTGGAACATGAGGGCCCGTGCGATTGTGTGGAGATAGCCCTCTCAAATAACCATGGACGAATTAGATGGGCTAACTGTGTAACGAATGAGGAAGGTGTTGCTGCCATGAGGGATCTGACTATCCAGGCTATAGTGGAATTAAGGAATAATTCCACTGTGGAAGCAGTTGTATCAAATGTTTGTCGGATCCACTACAGTTTTTTTAATCAGTTAAGATCCTTCTTCGTCAAAAAGGTGACGAAAAAACAGAGTAGGCCGACAAAGAAGGAGGACCAATGGTATGGCAAATCCTGTAGGGTTGCATATAGGGCCTTGTCAGATGCAGTAAAAACAAAAGATATAACTAAGATCAAGATTGCCCGAGTTATGTACAAGAAAACGCAACTTAAGGCAAAAAGTGACTGGGACAATGAATATTGGAGGGAGCTCCCGAGTGCTAGTAAAGAAAGATCTATTTGCTCCTTTTGGGATATGGTCAAATGGGGAAGGGGGATTGAAAGGGGTGAACCTATTAATTGTGTCTCACCAAATGTTTGGGTCTCTCACTATACGTCCCAATTTGCAGCTATGGATGAGGAGGGAGAAGAGCGTGAGGCTCTCCTAAAAGCAATTGAGGGCGCAAATCACCTTTCCTTCACCAAAGCCGATATTATTAAAACTTTATCCCGAAAGCTAGGGCACCAGGCCTGGACTCCGTTCCAGCAGACCTCTTTATGCATGATAAGGATCTTTGGGCCTCTTACATCCATCTGCTAGCTAATGGCATTGCGATGGGCTCACCAATACCAGAGTCCTGGAAGGGTGCCAAGATCATCCCAATCTTTAAAATAGGGGAGGGCTTGGACCCAGGAAACTATAGGCTAATTAGCCTTATTGCCTACATACAAAAGGTAGTGACAAGGCTCTTACTGCAGCGTATTCAGGGGTGGATAGAGGAAAATGATATATTGTCGCACCTACAGGCAGGGTTTCGTAGCCATACCAGTACGATTGACCAAGTTTTTAGATTTGTTTTATTATATTGGCGTGTAGTGCTACTGGGGGGGTATGCTCTTCGCATCTTTCGTTGACCTTAAATCAGCGTTTGATTTGGTGCCCCGTACTAAGTTGTGGGCAGCCTTGCAAGAACAGGGCATCCCATTGGATATCCTGTCACTCCTCATCAGATTGCATGAAGATAATTTTGCCCGAGTCCGCTGGAACCAGCAGGGAAGTGTAACTGATAAATTCCCTATCGCAAGGGGGGTACGCCAAGGGTGTGTACTTGCCCCTACACTCTTCTCACTATACATCAACAGGGTAATCAGCTATTTTGAACAGCAACCAACCGATGCCCCCAAGTTGGATGGCAAGCTGATCCCCTTGTTGATGTTTGCTGACGATACGCTACTGATTTCGAAGACACAGCAGGGCCTCCAGAAGGCCGTTGGAGTCTTCGAGGCTTTTTGTAATGACCATGGTCTTGTCATTAATACATCTAAGACAAAGTTCATGGTCCTGCACAAAAATAAATACGCCAGAGGGAAGGTGGTTATGGATGGGGTTCAACTGGAGCAGACTCAAGTATTTAACTATCTGGGTATAACCATTTCAGCCAAATTAGACTGGAAACAGCACACCAACCAGCTGATCACGAAGCATGCACAATTGACAGGAGCACTCACCAAGGAATTTTACTTATCTCATACCAGGCCAATTACCCCGGTTCTAAAGATTTATGATGCCAAAGTTGGAGCAGCAATTCTCTATGGGGCAGAACTATGGGGGCTCAGTAACCTAAAAAGGTTGACTGGTGCGCAGAATAAATTTTTGCGCAACATCACAGGCTTACCGGTTTCCACTCCATTGATCCCTCTCCATTATGATCTAGGGTCTCATGGCCTTGAGGATATGGCCAGATATAGATCGGTTGCCTACTGGAGGAGACTATGGGTTACCCCAGAACTCTCCCAGTATGCACGGGCCTTCCTCGAGGTGAGAGACTCTGATAAGGGCCATAAAATACTATGGATGAAGGAGGTAAAAGCAATATATAAGGCTATGGGATTATCTCCATTGTGGGATGACCAAGTAGGGAATTCTTTTCCACCTAGAAAAGTGTTTAGAGACCTGTACTGGAACATGTTGGAGGCAAAGAGATTTGGCCGCTGTATTGAACCATCTTTTACGGCAGATTTCCTAAAATTAAAGCATTCTCCGGCCTTTGAGGCCTACTCGGACTGGATTACCATCCCAGGGGACAGGAAGAAATATCATCAGATTAGGGTGGGGACATTACCACTAAATGCTCTCACTGCAAAATGGCGTGGGGGACAAGGTTCGGCCTGTCCCTTTTGTCCCGATCAGCGGGAAGTCATTGGTCATGTTCTCTTTGCCTGTCCAGAATATAAGGTACCCAGGAGATCTTGGTTAAAACCTATCTGTGTCCAGTTGGGTCTCAAAACGGGTTGTGAGGCTGTCAGGATTTTACAAACTGACAACTCCCAAGCCGTAGTTATAGCCATGGCTAAATTCCTCCACTGGATGTGGATAATTCAGGCCCGCAAAATGAGCCTACAGTAATTACGGCCTATGACACATGAGATTGTAAAATGTTACTAGTGACTAATGTACCTAATGATCAATTTTAAAGTATTTTAAAAAAAGAATGAAATGAATTTTATATCTATGTTCCTTCTTTTATCTTCTTTTTTAACATAATTTATTTAATGACTGTAACTTATGGGTTTTATGTAGGGCGGTAGGCCAATCATTGTTAATTGAGAGTCGAAGTGACGAAGTGTGGATTTTACTAGCTGTCAAAGAAGGGTAATTTTAAAATATTAATTTGTAGCTGTCTTTTACGATTGGAAAAAATCGAAATAAAGACTTTTGAATTGAATTGAAACTCTATACATTGATCTGGACTTGCTGTTTCTACAAGTGATAAAAAGCAAGCCCTGGTCATGATCTGCCTATTGAAGCTGCTGGTTTTTGTGAAGATTGCACTACATCCTCCTCAGTGTGGATCCCTTCTTCTTTCTCCTTGCCTCTCTAAATACATGGCAAATGTCTTTATCACAGATAACCACAATGTTGAGAGATTGGTTCATAATCCTGGGGTCAGATGACAGCAAGCGATTGAATACATTCCCCATCTCACAGAAGAACAGACATGATCCTTCAACAGGCACGGGTGCCAATAAGTCCAGCAAAGTCACAGAAATGTGAAGGGAGCTTTGTCCAGCGCTGTGTTGTGCCTATGCTGGCCAAACGCTCACTTCCTTTAATCACCCCCCACCCTTCACTTTTGTTGGGAAGGCTGTTGTGAGTTAGAATGCAGATGATTCCAACAGGAGGCATTTGCTTTGTGTAAGCAGGTTTTTCACTTCAGCTGCTGGTTGCCATTCTGTATTTAGAAAATCAAAAAAGGGGGGAGAATGGACAACTTGGAACTGCGTTTCCAGGGTTTCTTTTGTATATATTCAAAAACCCTGATACACGCATAAGGTTCTAAAGCGGTATATCTTGGTTTTCCGCTTCTAATAATGCGTTAATGCATCATCATCAGGTCTTTGTTTGTCATATGCTTTCCTCTAGCCAGAGGTAACCGCTGGATGCGTAGTAGTGTCAAGAGATGGGGTCTTAAAAGTGCTCATCGATCATGTGAGTTAAAAATCTTTTTCTCACCAAAAAATAACTATTTATTAAATGTAAACAGGGTGAGTCAAAAATGATTAAAAACGCTATTGTATAGATGCAGATCACGTGACTAGATCCACTATACAATCAATTAAGTATCAGGTCGACATGTTTCTGCCCCATTACGCCCAGCCGGGTCTATGGGGCATTCATCAGGACTAAAGTAAGTACTTACACAATTTGTGAAGTTACTTTCAGTGGGTCTTGTGTTCCACTATAAGTGAAGGTCAACTGTACCTGTAGTTTGGGAGACACAGAAGACACATATACATACAACAAACATAGAAATCACAATTAATTAATAGCGCTATGTTTTAGCCACATTTATGAGGTTACACTATAGCCTCTATAATAAGACAAATTGGAGGTGAGATATTTTTGGCTTTACACTGAGGGATGAGGAGGTGTGTACTTTATCCCGCTAATTTTTCTGTCTGAATTGTTCGTAAATTCACTTTCTTAATACATTCTATATTAGTTTGCAATGAAAGTGTGAGCTCGTTTTTCAATTCGATGTATTGGTATGCTGGCGCGCAAAGCTGTTAGTTAACGCACGATAATGGGAGCTTTACATAGCTCTACCATTTAGAAATAGACACTCTGTCTTCGGTGTTATCAGGCTTAATTATTTACAGGGACGTATTAATATATGGGCAGAATGTGAGTAGTTCCGTCTCCATCTTGATAACTTCTCCACCTTGGGCCGTGAAAAGCGCGTTTATAAATACTCGCGGTCGCTGCACTTTATAAAAACGCGTTACCTTCTATACTGAAGACGCGTGCTTCATCGGAGGACTCGGATAATTTATCCAGAGCTGTATGGAGAATGCAAGACATATTCAGAGTATTATTAGCCTTACTTAAAAAGACCGCGTCTCTGCCGTCCTATCGGTCTTACCAGCTGCCGGCAATTTGCCTTCCTGTGCTGTCTTTGCCCCCGGAAACTCCCGATCGGGTGCTTCCTCCTTCTTTTGAATGACGCCGCAGTGTTTAGGCGGTCATCATCATAGAAAGAGGACTCACAGATTGTGAATGGACATAGACGTAATATCTATACTTCTGTCTCGTGGTTCTAGTTCATTACGGAATATAAAGAGACATTGGATGGAGTCTAATTCTGTGTGAGAGAAAATTAATTCTGTGCAAGAGAAAATTTATATTGCTATTTCTCGATCCCAAAAAGACTTATGAATCTGGCATATTATATACCAGTCCATGTTGTATTCGTTGTTGTGATTATATACGGGGCATATTTCTCAATCTAACAAGCACTGTGTATATTTTGTGTAGATATCTAGTGTCACGAAGAAGAGGGGCTTTATCTGTGAATATGCACCAGATGATTCTCATAGATCTTTATCAGTAACAGGGCTTGTTCTATGCACATATACCAATACACCAATTGGTTTTATTTCAATGGAGTTGATGCCATGGTACATTATCATTGAGTCCCAAAACGTTTGCCTTGCGGCCGTCCACTCATCTTTGCTCTTTTTCAAAGAGGACCCTTTCTGCATTATGATTTTTAATTTGTAACATTTCAATTCCTGTCCATCTTATTTCCTCCGCTGTGTGGTTTTGTTCCAGGAAGTGTTTACTCATATTCGTTGTTACTTTTTTTGTCTTAATATTACTCTTATGTTCCCCAATTCTCAATTTTACTTTCCTGCATGTCATGCCAATGTATTTCATGTTACACGGACATAGAATCAAGTAAATAACATGGATCGAGTTACAGTTCGTATGCTGTCGTTGTGTCCAAATTAGGGTGTCTGATAAGTTCAGGGTTTTGGTTGCAGATGTGAGTTTGCAAACCATGCAAGTTCCACATGGAAAATGTCCTGTAATGGGGACCATGTTCCAATTCCTTATGGTCTCTGTGTTCTGTTTCAATTGGGGCCTTGTGTGGACTAACATGTCCTTGATGTTGCTGGTTCGTTTATTGGCAAATCTTGGTTTAGGCCAATTTAGTTTTAACGAAGTCAGAATTCTCCAATTCTTATTTATTACTTTTTTCACTTCATTAGTAGCTGGACTATAGTAGTTACACATGTCATCAGATCCTCAATGGGTTCTTTCGAGATAGTCTCTAAGAGGCACTCCCGAGGTTGGTGTCTGGCTCTCTTTAGACATTTTCATATTGTTCTTGATGGGTAATCCCTCTTTTGTAATTTCACAGGTAGATCCCTTGCTTGTTTAGTATAATCCTGTAGTTTACTGCAATTCCGTTTTAGCCTTAAAAATTGTCTGTAGGGTAAATTGTCTCTTAATGGTCTTGGATGAAAGCTCTGGTATGATAATAAGCAGTTTTTTGCAGTGGGTTTATAATATGTTTTGGTCTCAATCTTTCCATTCTCCACAAATAATGTTATATCCAAAAAATCCAAGTGGTCTTTGTCTGCTGTAAAAGTGAATTTAAGACATCTATCTCTGTTGAGCCATTCCATGAATTTTTGTAGATTCTCATTTCCATCTTCCCAAATCAGTATGATATCATCAATATATCGTTTCCCAAAAATTATCTTGGAAACGAAAGGGTTGGTATTGTTCAGGACATAGTTGGACTCAAACTCACTCACGTAGAGTCCAGCTACTGATGGTGCGAATGCACTCCCCATGGATGTACCATGGCACTGGACAAAGAGATCTCCATTATATTAAAAAAAATTCTCTGTTAATGCCAATCGGCAACATTCAATGAAGAGGAAATGCTTTTGGTGGGGCTGGATGTAGAGAGCCTCTACACCAGCCTCCCCCAACGAGAAACTCTCCAAACTTTGGAGGATATCCTGTTCTCAGAACAATGGAACTACCGAACTCCACGACATTTTGTACTAGAATGTTGCCGATTGGCATTAACAGAGAATTTTCTTGAATGGTACATCCATACATCAAAACATATTATAAACCCACTGAAAAAAACATCTTATTATCATACCAGAGCTTTCATCCAAGACCATTAAGAGACAATTTACCCTACAGCCAATTTTTAAGGCTAAAACGGAATTGCAGTAAACTACAGGATTATACTAAACAAGCAAGGGATCTACCTGTGAAAGAGGGATTACCCATCAAGAACAATACAAAAATGTCAAAGGAGAGCCAGACACCAACCTCGGGAGTGCCTCTTAGAGACTATCTCGAAAGAACCCATTGAGGATCTGATGACATGTGTAACTACTTATAGTCCAGCTACTAATGAAGTGAAAAAAATAATAAATAAGAATTGGAGAATTCTGACATCGGGAAAACTAAATTGGCCTAAACCAAGATGTGCCAATAAACGAACCAGGAACATCAAGGACATGTTAGTCCACACAAGGCCCCAATTGAAACAAAACACAGAGACCATAAGGAATTGGAACATGGTCCCCTTTACAGGACATTTTCCATGTGGAACTTGCATGGTTTGCAAACTCACATCTGCTACCAAAACCCTGAACTTATCAGACACCCTAATTTGGACACAACGACAGCATACGAACTGTAACTCGACCCATGTTATTTACTTGATTCTATGTCCGTGTAACATGAAATACATTGGCATGACATGCAGGAAAGTAAAATTGGGGAACATAAGAGTAATATTAAGTCAAAAAAGTGACAACGAAAATGAGTAAACACTTCCTGGAACAAAACCACACAGCGGAGGAAATAAGATGGACAGTAATTGAAATGTTACAAATTAAAAATCATAACGCAGAAAGGGTCCTCTTTGAAAAAGAGCAAAGATGGGTGGACCACCTACAGACAAACGTTTTGGGACTCAATGATAATGTACCATGGCATCAACTCCATTGAAATAAAACCAATTGGTGTATTGGTATATGTGCATAGAACAAGCCCTGTTACTGATAAAGATCTATGAGAATCATCTGGTGCATATTCACAGATAAAGCCCCTCTTCTTCGTGACACTAGATATCTACACAAAATATACACAGTGCTTGTTAGATTGAGAAATATGCCCCGTATATATAATCACAAAAACGAATACAACATGGACTGGTATATAATATGCCAGATTCATAAGTCTTTTTGGGACCGAGAAATAGCAATATAAATTTTCTCTTACACAGAATAAATTTTCTCTCACACAGAGTTAGACTCCATCCAATGTCTCTTTATATTCCGTAATGAACTAGAACCACGAGACAGAAGTAAAGATATTACGTCTATGTCCATTCACAATCTGTGAGTCCTCTTTCTATGATGATGACCGCCTAAACACGGCGGCGTCATTCAAAAGAAGGAGGAAGCACCCGATCGGGAGTTTCCGGGTCAGAGAGAGCACAGGAAGGCAAATCGCCGGCAGCTGGTAAGACCGATAGGACGGCAGAGACGCGGTCTTTTAAAGTAAGGCTAATAATACTCTGAATATGTCTTGCATTCTCCATACAGCTCTGGAGAAATTATCCGAGTCCTCCGATGAAGCACGCGTCTTCAGTATAGAAGGTAACGCGTTTTTATAAAGTGCAGCGACCGCGAGTATTTATAAACGCGCTTTTCACGGCCCAAGGTGGAGATGTTATCAAGATGGAGACGGAACTACTCACATTCTGCCCATATATTAATACGTCCCTGTAAATAATTAAGCCCGATAACACCGAAGACAGAGTGTCTATTTCTAAAGGGTAGAGCTATGTAAAGCTTCCATTATCGTGCGTTAACTAACAGCGTTGCGCGCCAGCATACAAATACATCTAATTGAAAAACGAGCTCACACTTTCATTGCAAACTAACATAGAATGTATTAAGAAAGTGAATTTACGAACAATTCAGACAGAAAAATTAGCGGAATAAAGTACACACCTCCTCATCCCTCAATGTACAGCCAAAAAGATCTCACCTCCAATATGTCTTATTATAGAGGCTATAGTGTAACCTCATAAATGTGGCTAAAACATAGCGCTATTAATTAATTGTGATTTCTATGTTTGTTGTATGTATATGTGTCTTCTGTGTCTCCCAAACTACAGGTACAGTTGACCTTCACTAATAGTGGAACACAAGACCCACTGAAAGTAACTTCACAAATTGTGTAAGTACTTACTTTAGTCCTGATGAATGCCCCATAGACCCGGCTGGGCGTAATGGGGCAGAAACATGTCGACCTGATACTTAATTGATTGTATAGTGGATCTAGTCACGCGATCTGCATCTATACAATAGCGTTTTTACTCATTTTTGACTCACCCTGTTTACATTTAATAAATAGTTCTTTTTTGGTGAGAAAAAGATTTTTAACTCACATGATCGATGAGCACTTTTTAGACCCTATCTCTGGACACTACTACACATCCAGCGGTTACCTCTGGCTAGAGGAAAGCATATGACAAACAAAGACCCGATGATGATGCATTAACGCATTATTAGAAGCGGAGAACCAAGATATACCGCTTTAGAACCTTATGCGTGTATGAGGGTTTTTGAATATATACAAAAGAAACCCTGGAAACGCAGTTCCAAGTTGTCCATTCTCCCCCCTTTTTTGATTTTCTAAATATTGAGCCAGGAAGCTGAATGGACGATTAAACTTCCTCCTCCCTCTTTGATTTCTAAGCCATTCTGTATTGCCATTGTCCGCATTCAGCCAATGTCTCAAATATAGTAATGCTTAGCAACCTTAAGCTCTAGTCCAATTTAAATTATTTAGGTTCTAAATCATCATTTGAGCGTGTTATTCTCAATCTACAATGCTTCCGAAACGGAGTTTGTAAATTACACATTCGTAGCATGTGTTGGCTGCAGATATACATGCTAATCACACTCCTGCCATCTGGTGTGGAGCCCAGATTCTGTAAGGTGTTTTTCTCGAGGACATTTTATGGTCAGCGTCATGGGTCATGTCCTCTCCTCCTCAAGGTATTGGACATTTTCAACAGCTCCTTTGTTAGACTTAGTTTTTTGCTATTGGACAGACTGCATCGGAGCTCTACAGTTTTGACGTCTATGCGGCCTGTGGACAAAAGAAGAAGATCCACATAATCGAAGATTGACAAAGAAGAGCAATTTACGGCTCCGATACACTTTAGAACCGTGTACATATTGAGCACACGCATCAGACGTTTGCTTCTTCGACATCCATACCCATTGAGAATGTCCATCTCTGGGTAATGGAGGTGAAAAAAGAAAACTTATTTCAATGGACCCCTCTGTGAGGGGCTAAATACGCCTATTGGGACACTCATATGGTCTGTAACTTGAACTTATCAGAAGAGGCCAAGGAACAGGACTGTGCAGCGTGTAACCTCTTCATAAATAACAAAGCACTGTGAAACAGAAGAGATGGGTTAGGCGCATAACATGGAGATGGCAGTAGAGGCAGATTTCTCACATGTAGAGTCACACAGCTAGGGTGAGAAAATAATGCAAGTTCGGGGCATCTTCGCCATCTCCCACTATGTCGCCTCTACTGAATCCAGTGAGGAAGAAGAGTCAGAGGTGCAGGCCGAAACCCCCCGCAGAAGACTCTGGTACCTGGCTTGGGACCAAAAATGAAGACAACACCAAGGGGTGGCGGTACTATTGACCCACCCCATACAAAGAAAATCTTAAATACACCTCCACGCCACGGGCTGTAATCGACATCGCAAGGACACCTCCGAGTCGAGAAGGGACGAGACTGTTCTTGACCAGAATCTGACAACAAGGCCAAAACATGGGGATGGCACCGACACTACTTCGGTACTGAAGGGCATGCCATCATCGACACATACATCAGCGCGGAAGAAAACATGGCAGGCTTTGACCCCGGAGAAGTCATCTGATCCGAAGAAATGCTCGAACTTGAGCCACTCAGAATCCACACATACATCGGCAACAACAACAAAAAAGGAACCTGGGCACTCTTCGATACCAAAAAAAACACATTACCACAAAGACGCTTTCTACGGCCATACCAACAGTGCCAAAGAAGCAGGCAAGAACACCCCAAAAACAAGTGCCACAGGGGGAACAGAGCAATATTTTTGAAGGGCTGCACAAATATATGCAAAACCCAAGGTTTCTGTCAAAGGTCATATCACCTTTCCATTTAATTCAAACGTTAGATTTACCTGTTTTCTTTCCAAAACCAGAAACAGTCAAAGAAAGAGCATATATGTAAAACATGCTTATATGTACTATGTGGAAAGAACAATAACTTTCAGGAAAACACAACAACTATTTGTAGCTTTTTCAAACCCAAGGAGAAGCAATCCAATATCAAAAGCAGGAATTGCTAGATGGAGATTAAAATGTATCTAGGTTTGCTACATCAAAGCAAAACGAACACTAACTACAACGCCAAGAGCTCACTTAACATGAAAAAGGCAGCATTAATGGCCTTTTTTTAGGAAATATCCCGCTAAAGGACATTTGTAAAGTGGCAACATGGACAAACCCATACACTTTTATGTAGGTGTGCAAGCCAGAGAACAAGCTCTGGTGGGGCAAGCAATTCTGTGCCCATTATTTCAAGCAAATGCACCAACTGATGCCTAAAGATACCACGAGAGGAGTACTGATTACAGTCTATGCATATCATGTGTATCTGCAGCCAACACAAGGTTCGAATGGAGTATGTTACTTGCCCTGTAAGCATCTATTCGTAGGGTGTAGTGCTGCAGATTCACACGCACCCTCCCGCCTCCCCGGCAGGTATTGAATGGTGACACAAATGCACAAAACTTTCAGCATGTTAACAGCAAACGCTAACTTAGCAGACTATATGCTCACTTCCTGTATGGTAGGAAAAAAACATTACAATCTAACAAGGGAGCCGTTGAACATGCACAGTACCTCAAGGAGGAGGGGATGCGACGCCCACCATAAAACTTTCTTGAGAAAAAAAACTTGCAGAGTACCGACCCAACACTAGATGGCAGGAGTGTGCATTGCATGTGAATCTGGATTGGGCTATAGTTATGTTTAGTAGAATATTGGATATTCAATGCCATTCTGTAGTTTTCTCCTCCCAGCACATCAATATCCTCTGTTATTTCCATATCTCGTGAGTGCTGGGAATAAAAGCATGCAATAGGTTTTAAAAGGTTAGAAAATTTCTCATTTCAATCATCACGGTTTCCTGAAATCAATTAACTCTGCTCCATACTTTTGATATGCCCATTGTCCATATAAACAGCAACAACATTAAGAATGCACTATTTTCTATACTATATATAGTGTGTATGTATGTACATGTGTGTGTATATATATATATATATATATATGTATATATATATATATATATATATATATATATATTCAGCTCCAAGATGTGTCCATCATTTGGGTCGCACTCATCCAGCAGCAGCGAGAAAATCCTCTTTCATGGTATGGGACAGATACCGCTAACAGACATCAGCAGCCTCTGTGTAGGTTTGCCTGACGCTTTTCGAAAGCTACTCAGCTTTCATTTCAGTGGCTTTCACGGGAAGGAGCTTTCAAATGACATTTCCATTTAAATACTGCACTCCCTCCAATGGGATGGTCATATGGAACTATGCATTATGGGAACTATAGTTCGTAATCGATCATCCCCCAAATAGATGCACGCATTATGCTCTGTGGTTAGTAGGTCACATGGACCCCGCCTGCGGGCCTGTCCTAAATCCTCTGCTGTTGGCCCACATAATCGATTTATTGAATACCTTGTCGAGTGGCCCCCCTTTTGTCGCGGGGTGGTGCGGACTCCGCAGCAGGACAGCCTCGAAATACATTCAGCTCCTCGATGTGTCCATCAGTTGAGTCAGACTCAGTCAGCAGCTGCGAGAAAATTGTCTTTCATGGTATGGACGGATACCGCTAACAGCCATTACCAGCCTCCGTGTAGGTTTACCTGACGAGTTTCGAAAGCTCCTCAGCTTTCTATTCAGAGGCTTTCACAGGAAGGTGGGTGTGCAATATGAAAATGGCAAAGTGGGTTTAGCGTTTGCACACACAGTCTCCATTCAAGCCTCTGAAGAGAAGCATATGGAGCTTCAAAACGCGTCAGGCAATTCCATTACGGAGCGGCTCCTACAAGCGGATCTTCGTCCCTGTCTATCATAAGCAAAGCTGCTGATCGAGTGCTACTCACCAGGTGGACAACTTTTGGAACAGAATATATATATATATATATATATTTATTTATTTTTGTGCTCAAAGAGATCAAAGATATTGTGTGTCCTTGTGCCTGAGGTGACCTGACCAAATGAACAGATTTAATTCCCCTGACTTCGAGTAGCTCCATTTCTTGTAATGGAGTTTGGGGAGGTATATATATATATATATATATATATATATATATATATATATATATACACACACACACTAAAAAAAACAAAGGATCCTGGGATGTTATATTAAGGAAATGGAATTTTAAAAAAAGTACAAATTCACAGATGAAAACTAAACTTACAGGGACGATATAGTTGGGTTCAGATTTTACACACACAAAACCATAGAAATTCAGCAGCCGACTAATGTCCGTAACTGATCTGCACCTTGTGTGATTGTTTTGCCTGGACCATTAAACCAAAGTCTTTGCGGGAGCGGTCCCGAAAAGCTTCTAGAGGCCTGCCGTTCGAGTTCCCTGTTGCGTGGGAGGTCGAGAGACTGGTCGCGGAGCCACCACCACCAGTCTTCTTCAAAGTCCTCGCACTCCTCAGCTAAGTCGAAGCACAAGCAGAAGTCGAAGAAGCACCGTCGCTCTTTGACTTCTCCCCGTCGGTCGGCTGAAGCAATGGGGGATGCGGGTGGTGCCCCTCCCGTGGTTCTGCGTGCGGAGCCCGAAGGGTCGATCTGAGTTTCCCTCCCTTCCCGAGACCTGAGCAACCCCTGCCCAGCTCCGCACCTTTTATGAAGCGATGCATGCCATCTTTGGGCAGCCTGACTCCGCCGGCGCACCTTCGGGCCCTGCCGACCCCGCTGGGGGCCCTGGGCCTTCAATGCCGGCGGCTCCGGCCCCAGCACTGCAGGGCCTCCTTGGATCCAGGCCTGGATCCGGATCAATGCCGGACGACCTGATTACACCTCCCCCAGTGCCGATTTCACCTCCACCACGTCCGCTGCCGATGCCGGTTGTGTCCCCAGCCCCTGTAGACCCTGTCCTCCATCCCGATGTAGACACGGAGCAGGACCGGCGTCAACCGACGCCGGATCCGGTGCCGACAGGCACTTTTGTGCCCCTGTTCTACCCTGGCTCTTTTAGATCAGTTTGGCAGCCAGAAGAGGGTGAGGAGGAATGGGAGGGTTTGGAGACCCTTTGACTGACCAGCTGGATAACGAACCGGACTGGGGAGAGGAACTAGGGGAAGCCAGTGGTCTGGATACCTCACCAGACCTTGGCATGTTGTCTCCTCCTACCGTGGCTACGGAGGAGGGAGCCCTACGCTGTGGTGTTGCGTAGGGCGACGGCGGCTCTCAACCTCGACCTACCTATGGTGGCAGTCAGGACTAACCTCCTGACAGAGGTGCTTTAGCCGGCAGTGAGCTCTGCGAAGCCCCTGCTACCGTTTAATGAAGCCCTTACTGACATCCTTTTGGGCACCTGGTCCAGGCCCAACACAGGGGCTCCTGTGAATGAGATGAATGCCCGACGCCACCGCCTGGCCCCTGGTGACCCCACTTTTCTCTCCCAACACCCCACCCCTGAGAGCTTGGTGGTCCAAGCCTTCTCATATAAAAGGTGCATTTCCAAACACACCACCTGATAGGGAATCCAAAAAGCTGGACCATCTTGGGAAGAAGATGTTTTCTTCCTCTAGTTTGGGACTGCTGTCGGTAAACATTGCATGTCTGTTGGCCGTTACACCCACTCACTGTGGGATACGGTGGTGCAAGTGCTGCCCCACTGCCCGGAGGAAGCCTGGGCCTCACTCTACCGTGCAGTTGCCGAAGGGAGAGGAGCAGCAAAGTTTACCATTCGCTGTGGACTCGATACCGCCGACTCGCTAGACAGGATGATTTTTACGTCAGTAGCCCTTCGCCGCTACGCATGGCTGACGTCGACCGACTTTTCAGGGGATGTCCAGTCCACTCCTCTGGACATGCCCTTCGATGGCCATCGCCTGTTAGGTGACAAGGCAGACAAAGCGCTAGAGCGCTTTAAGGACTCTGGGACTACGGCCAAGTCCTTGGCCCTCTCCACCACCCGCCCTGCGCAGTCTGTTTTTTGCCCCTTTTGTGGCTACGGAAGGGGTGGCCCGCCACGTCCCGCCCAAAGTCACAGGTCGGCGCAAGCTGTCCAGGCCCTGAGCGACCGGGGACATGGGAACCGCCGCAGGGGTTCTGGGGCCAGCGGGCGGGCCAGTCCATCACAGCCCCCTCTGCAGCTTCCTCCAAACGCACCTAGTCCAACCTTTCAGGACCACCAATCACCAGTGGGCGGCAGGATTCGCCACCACCTCCCCCACTGGCGCACCATCAAGTCGGACAGGTGGGTTTTGCAAATAGTCCGTAGGGGCTACTCCATCTCCTTCAAGACTACCCCTCCATCCATGCCACCTCAGCACCATCGCATTTCAGAGGATCATCTGGCCCTTCTCCAACAGGAAGTTATGGCTCTCTTGGCAAAGGGAGCCATCGAACGAGTGCCTGCCCCTGAAGTAGGTCACTGTTGCTACTCACACTACTTTCTGGTACCCAAGAAGGACAAGGGCCTGCGTCCTATCTTGGATCTCAGGAACGTCAACTGCTTCCTCCGGAAGGAGAAGTTCACAATGTTGACACTAGCTCGGGTCCTGTCTGCCCTCGACCCTGGAGACTGGATCGTAGCGTTGGACTTGCAGGACACCTATTTTCATATCCCCGTCTTGGCATTCCACAGGCATTATCTACGGTTCACGGTAGGCTACGAGCATTTTCAGTTTTCCGTGCTCCCCTTCGGCCTTACCAGCACCCCTCGGGTGTTCACGAAAGTGATGGCGCTGGTTGCAGCTCATCTGCGCAGATCAGGGGTTCCAGTCTTCGCCTATCTTGACGACTTGCTGTTAAAGGCGGGCTCGTCCTGGGCTGTCGTCTCCCACCTCCAGACTACGGCCGACCTTCAATGTGCCGAAGTCGCACCTGACTCCCTCTCATAAGCTCCTCTTCATCGGGCGGTTCTGAAAACGACTCGGTTTCGGGTCTATCCTCCCGAACAGCGAGTTCGGGATATTCGGGCTATGATTCCGATCTTTCAGCCTCTATCTCGGGTTTCGGACAGGATGACCCTCAGTCTACTGGGCCTGATGGTCTCCTGCATCCTGTTGGTGGACCATGCCTGATTGCATGTGCGGGCTCTGCAGTGGGACCTGAAGTTCTAGTGGGCTCAACATCAGGGAAGCTGTCCGACTGCGTCCAGATCTTGGAGGGCACTGCACACCAATTGCAGTGGTGGCTAACAAACCAGGATTGAGTCAACGGCAGATCCGTCTCCCTTCCCAACCAGAGTTCACAGTGGTGATAGATGCATCACTGCTGGGATGGGGCGGCCACATGGGAAAGGCGGAGATCAGATGCCTCTGGTCTCCGGTGGAGTCCGGGCTTCACATCAACCTTCTGGAGCTTTGGGTGATCTGTCTTGCACAGAAAGCATTTCTTCCCTCTGTCCGGGGAAGAGTGGTGCATGTGTTCACAGACAACACCACCGCCATGTGGTGCTGCAACAAACAGGGTGGGATGAGATCGTGGACCCTATGTCAAGAGGCTCTCCGTTTCTGGACATGGCTGGAACATCAGGGAATATCCCTAATGGTTCAACACCTGGTCACTGAACGCCAGGGCGGACCAACTCAGCCGCAGCTGCATGATGGATCATGAATGACATCTTCACTCAGAGGTGGTGCAAGGTCTCTTTCAGCAGTGGGGAGAGCCTTGGTTAGATCTATTTGCCACCGAAGAGAATACGCAATGTCATCGATTCTGCGCTTTGGAATTTCCAAGGCGGCACTTGCTAGGCGATGCTTTTTGATGCAAGTGGAGTTGCAGTCTTTTAAACACCTTTCCGCTTACACCACTTCTGCCCAGAGTGCTGAAGAAGATCAAGCGCGACCGGGCCCAAGTCATTGTAGTGGCTCCAGATTGGGCACGAAGAGTCTGGTATCCTGAGCTGTTACACATGGCCATCGATCCTCAAATCCGCCTGCCTCTTCGGGAGGATCTTCTGTCGCAGCAGCAGGGGACGGTCCTCCACCCGAACCTGTCCAGTCTCCACCTCCTTGAGTGGAGATTGAGTAGCGACAGTTGACAGCTTTTCACCTTCCTCCCAAAGTCTGTGATGTTATCTTGGCAGCCAGGCATCCCTCCACTAAGACGGTACTCGCCTGCAGATGGAACAAATTTGTGGCATGGTGCACAGCAAAGGCTGTGGATCCCCTTTCTGCCTCTCTTTCTGAGGGTTTCTTGTTCCTCCTTTCTTTGGTCCAGCAGGGCTCCGCTCTGGGCACTCTTAAGGGCTATCTCTCAGCCATTTCAGCCTTCTTAGGCTTCCCGATAAGCCTTCTCTTTTCAAGTCCCCTGTTGTAAATCGCTTCGTTAAGGCATTACTCATCTTTTTTCTCCTGTTCCCTTCGTAATGACTCAGTGGGACTTGAAATTGGTTCTTACATATCTTATGTGCGTTTCCTTTGAGCCGCTACATAACTGTCCTTTCAGGCAATTAACTTTAAAAACTGCCTTTCTGGTGGCCATCACCTCTGCACCCAAGGTCCATCACTTTGCCCACCTTCTTTCCGCCTCCGCATCCTTCTAAAGAAGGAAGAGACCCTCTACTGTCTGGATCCAAAACGTGCGCTTTCCTTTTATTTGGATCACACCAAGCCATTCCGGGTGGATGACCAGCTCTTTGTTGGCTACGTGCACACGTTCAGAAAACATTACTCTTTGGACAGCCAAGTCCGGGGAGATGGCTTCTTTGGCCATCCTGTTTTCCAAGACTTTCTGGTGTGAACTTGGTTTGCAGCCTCACCTCCGAGGTTGGTATTGCTGGGGTATCTATTTTAAGGTAAGGAATCTATAACTAATTGTCTCTTACCCTGTGTTACTTACCCTTGGTAACGATATATCTGTAGGAGACATAGATTACTTATAGATTCCTTACCGCCCCACCCATCCTCCCCATTCTGCGAACTGACTTCTAGGGTCAGGGAATCCCTTTTAGGGCCCTAGTTTTGTGCACCAGTGGCCAGTGTCTTGCATGGCTCTGCGCTTCTGACGTGGAATGTTGTGTAAAAGAACTGACTTCAGAGCGCGAGGGCGGTGTCTAAGTAGCTACCGCAACGTCATCCTGGCAACCACGACGCCAACGACGTACGCGGAGCCGACCGACGCCAACTTTCGATGCACAGGGGTACTGCTGATGAAAAATTCTCCTGATCCAGTCTGACGCCTGGGGGTAATTCTAAGGTAAGGAGTCTATAACTAATCTATATCTCTTACAGATATATATCGTTACCGAAGGTAAGTAAATTGTTTGTTATGTACATTCACCCTCGCTGTCACCTTGATGCAGTACCATTTAGTCAAATATAAGTATCATTTGGGGTTTAACTCCTTATTCTGAGCTGTAGGGTAGTAATTTGTTATCCAACTATTATAAACAGGGTTTTATTTCTCCTTAACTTCCAGGTGTGTGTTTCTTTAACACTTTCTGTAGGATTTATTTAGAAAATACAGGGCCCAACACATAAAGCTGGTCAATTGCTAGACCTGGTTTAAATTATAATGCCCCCTTCGTCCCCCAGTTGATCCTTAGATTGTCTCCGTGTTTATACTGATTACATCTGTATCAAGTTTCATATACTGGTGTCTTTAAAGAACTATATGGCCCATAAGTTCTAACACATTTTCCCTTTGATACATCAGAACCTATATCCTGCACAATAGTTTAACACTGGTTATAAAATAATAAGGAATTTAAAACTACTTATGAAGAGATCTGTTGTCCCGACATGGCCTTACTAGCCCTGTACTATTTTACAAAGAATCCAGATGGATTTTTCATGCTGTAGTTAAAAGCCTCTAGCTCCATTGCAGGGGAGGGGAACATTACAAATGCTCTAGAATTTAGGCAAACCCCTGACTTTCTAAAGATTTTTGTTTTTAACAAATTGATTTTAATTTTTTTGCAGCATGGACATTGGTAAATGAAACAGTTGCATATGTCAATTTCCCAATAACTGGGACCTCCCATGGTACTACAGGGAGGTGGAAAAGTTTGTGGGTGTATTTGGGCTGAACTGTGTCACTCCTTGCCTTTTGAAGCCCAAGACAATCCGCAAACTGATCAGGACCAGGGACACCACCGAACCAGTGAGCGACCTGCCACCAGCAACGGCAACGCATGTGTGGGGAAATGTATCCTCCCCAACTCTGACCAACAGACACAAGGACATAGCATGGATGACTGTGAAGGGGGGCCTGCCAGTGAGGTCCTTCATGCACAGCAGAGGCCTGTGCCCACACAAGAACTGTCCAAGGGGATGCCCCGCAGAGGAATCTGCACACCATCTCTTCTTGGCCTGCCCTTTTGCCCAGGGACTAAGGGCGGCCTTACGACCAGAACTGCTAGCCCTCATCCCCTGCGAGAACATTACTGAACAGTCCATGATGTACGGGCTGTTTCCAGGGACACACACAGAGCAAGCTATCCAGGGGTGCTGGAGGCTCCTCTGCTGTATTAAGGACATTCTCCTGTTCGCCAGGACCCCCATGGTGACAAATGAAGAGGTGGTGAACCGAGGAGGGTGCTGCAGGATGGTGCTCAGCCTGCTTAGAGACTATGCAGCCATGGACAAGCAGGAATGTGAGGAAGGGGAAGAACTGTAACAAAACCCCCTTACCCCACTGGACTCTTTAAAGTGGCGGCCCCATTAAAAACTGTAAACTCTATTTGCAGACATTTCTGAACCCCAAACTGATGACTTGTAAATGTTTAAATGCATTGATTAAAAAGTTAAAGTGGACTGCCTTCCCTAAGGGGGAGGTACCACTTCCTTAACCACTTGGATGCTAATGACAAGGGTAACTCGTCATGGAGTGCCCATTCATTTCAATGGAAATTACATTGAAATCGTTGGACCTTCTTTAAAAACTATGTATCGCAAACTTTTAAGCACTTAATAAAAATCTTTGCCCCAAAACTAAAAAATAATAATAAAAAAAACGGTCCTAGGATGCTTGTTTCCAGTCCAGGGAGGACCTGGCCTGGCAGTTCGGGCTGGACTGTTCCCATTGGGCGCTGGGTCAAGACTTATTTGCATATGGGGAGTCAAAACTGGAATGGCATGGTGAGCAAAAAAACGCTGGATTTAGTCCCAGATCTCTCCACTGGGGTGAACGTATGACATTGTTCTGCATTTTGTCCATCAGTTGTTCTTTTTGCATTTGTCACCCCGAGTGGGACGGGTATGCCCATGTGGGTCCCTTGCTCTCCATGCCACTGGAGTCAAGCTATCCTTGTTGATGAGGGCTGAAAGCCTGAAACCAGTCCAAGGATGCTTGTTTCCAGTCCAGGGAGGACCTGGCCTGGCAGTTCTGGCTGGACTGTTCCCATTGGGGGCAGGGTCAAGTCTGATTTGCATATGGCTGGGTCCAAACTGGAATGGCATGGTGAGCAAATAAATGTTGGATTTAGGCCCAGATCTCTGTACTGGGGTGAATGTATGACATTGTTCTGCATTCTGTCCATCAATTGTTCTTTTTACACGTTTTCACCTGTTTTAGCTTTTATGCAAGGATCTCATCTGTTCTTTCACATAAAGAAGTTTCTTTCCTGCATCTGTCATCTAGTTCAACCCCTTATTTTGCGCAAATCTCGGAATCCTCCCAGAACCATTTTGTTTGTGCCTGCGGGAGATGTGTTTTGAGGTCCAACTTTTTTTGTTTAGCTTTATGTTCAGTGGTAGCAGTGTATGAAATTAACTCGTCCCTTATTACTTTTTTAATATAGTTTATTATAGTTCTCAATAAATTACCACTATATAGCTTCTCTAATGCTTTCACAAAGTGCTATATCCTGCATAGCCATTTCATTTACTAACTGTGGGTGTGGGGGAGAAGGGGTCATCTATAGCCGTATGGAGGTGTGGTCAGATAACGTTTTTACGTCTACAAGAGTCCAGTATTCGAGATGGAAGGTTTCTACTGATTAAAAAGTAGTCAATTCTGGAGTAAGTTTTCTGCACAATCAAATAAAACATATAGGGCCAGATCTGGGAAGCCTAATACCGGTCGGTAACAGACGAAATTACTGAATTTCGGCAGTTACCGACCAGTACTAGGCTTTTAAGATGTAGGGGGCCAAATTATAGGATTCGGCGGTAATTTAAGGAATCGGTAAATTACCGAATTCTTAAAATACCAATTCGGTTAATTACTGAATCCTTAATGTAGGGAGCACTCAAATGAGTGCTTTTCTCATTTCAGGATTCGTTATTTACCACCAACTACAAGTTGGTGGTAAATATTGAAACCGTGAAAAAAGCAATTTTGTGCTTTTTTCAACTGTGCCATGTGGCAGACATACATGCCATTAGGGCATGTATGTCTGCCACATGTGCACCCATGCACTATACAGGCACATAGGAATGAATGGGGAATACCGAATCGGTAAATACTGAATCGGTATTTACCAAATTTTACCGATTCAGTAAAATTTACTGAATCATTTGCTACATATCATTTACCGATTCTAAAATACCGAATCGGTAAAATTCGGTATTTTAGAATCGTTAAATGATATTTACCTACATCTGGCCCATAGTCCCTATCCTCTTTGTGCTGGTGACACCAAATATATATTAGGTCCTGGAGTTAAGGAAGGAATGGGGTGGAATGGAGGACTGTCACTCCTGAGTCTTATCATATAGTAGTTGTAAACCGGTTTTAAAATCAACACTAATTAGTTCATCTCCTGGCTAGAATTGAGCCAGTGTGGGGAAGAAGTTAGTATCGAAGCGTTGTTGATGTTCGTTGGGAGCATAAATTGAGAATAGGTGATGGCTACTTGGCCCATTCTGCCCACTGTCCTCCCCTCCACTATCCTTGTGTTTTATCCTCTATAAAGAAATCTAGGCTTCATCAGAAAAGATAGCCTTCCCTCTTATTTTCGTGATATAGATAGTAAGATTTAAATGTTGTAACATTGTTTGCAAAGAGATTGGTTTCCTGGAGGAGGGCTAAGTGTGTTTCTTTACTTGAGCCAGTGGAGTAGCACTCTTCATTTAACTGGAGAGTTGATGACTGTGGGCTCCCAGAACCAGCAATCCTAATGGAAGAGAATATTTGGAGAGTATTCACATTTGTTCCATCGTGATCATATCCTGAAGCCAAGCCCCACAGCATATGCTTGACTCATAAATTGGTAGTGCCAACATCATGTGTGTAAAATGAAACTTATTACAAGTAGAATTTAAACTACAATTTGAAAATTTAACCAAAAAACCTGAACCAATGTCTGAGCATATAGTGTACCAACCTTATCTTCTTAGTAGTCATGTAAGATAGTGGTTATCCCAAAAAAGAAATCAGGGCTGGCTCCGCTAGAGAAACGTGTGCTACTACCCCCATGATAATGTAATTGAGCCTGAGTTGAACGAATCTTTCTCCAGGTCTGAGAGCTCACGTTTGGGCAAATCGGCACAAAGTAGCTACCCCATTTCAGTGACCCTACGACGATAAGGAATGGCTATCCCTTTCACGTTGATGTGGCAGTGTCCATTCTTTCTGTGATGCATTATTTAATTTCTGGCTGCGCCAACCTCTTCTGAGTTCATTCAGAGTTGATTCATGGCATGAATATGAAGGGTACTGTAACCCAAGAATCTCCAGAGCCTCTTGCACATCTTTTATTTTATGGCTTTTCCATTGATAGAAAAGAAAAGGTGGAAAGGATAACCACAATAATAAGGGATCTTCTCTCTTTAAGATGGGAGGTAATTTCTATGAATTGTCTTAGTTTTTCAAGAGTGGGGGAGGAGAAATCTTGAAAAAGTCTGATGTGTCACATCTAAAGATCAAGGTACTTGTTTGTTGGCCTTGGGCACTATCTTATATTTTTCTTGAACAAAGTCAATGCATCTGTTGACAGCTTCGGTCTTGGTTGAAATGTTGAGTTAACTCTATGGATGCGGTCTAGGCGAATTGACTTATCGTAAGGAAGCTGAGTATTTGAGCAAACAGCACTTGAACTCATGACTCTGAGTCAGCCTTGGATATCTCCTTAGGGATCCCCCAAAGGAATATGTTGTTGTGTTCGGATCAATTCTCAAGATCATCCAGTCGTTTTAGCATATTTATATGTTGCTCCCGGGCATCGATTTGGAGGGTATGTTTATTGTTCTCACAGACCTGTTCCGCAGGTCTTGCGTGGAGTGGTTTTATCTTTATGGAATTGGGACAAAAGTGTTTGTATGTCTGCCTTTGTGGCCGGAGAGTTGATATCAGTAGTGCCAGACACTTATGATGTTTGAGATAGTTTTACTCTTCCATGGGGTTGTGTGTGATCCAGTGTTTTAGCATTTCTTTAATGGATGTTGATTTAGTCATCTTTGCAATTTGCCTCCAAGTCAATTGAGTGTGTTTGGTGTAGCCAGCTATACGTTGATATGGTAGAACAGTCTATGAGGTTGCTGGAATGTCTCAATGAAATGCCCCTTCTCACTTAAGTCTGGTTGGTGATGTTGATTGTGGCCCTGCACCAAGGCAGCTTTATGCTGTGACTCGGCTGGGATCCACTGGTGAGTTTACAAACCACAGTGCTGGAGGAACGTGTGCTCAAGCCAGAGAAGGGAAGGTCAACATCAGCTTCTTGTAGGTGTAGTGGCGCAATGCGTTATACCCTCAAAGCATATGGCTCCCACTGTTCTAAGCGACTATTTGGTATTAAAATCTTTCCTTATCACAACGGTGTGGCAAAGCCATCTTGGGAGCTTTTTTTTGTGCACCTCTGACTTCTCAGGTAAATCTGTGTCTTTCTCCTTCTGTTCAGACCTCTCGCTTGTAAAGGTGTGTGGATGTTCAACTTTAACATTTTAAAAAATATTGGATTTCTGCAGCATCGTGAGGCTAGCTGTGGCCTCCCAGAGTGGAGGCCTCCACTCTGGTAATGCAACAAAAAGATGTAAAAAAGTTATTCAAAGGGGACATGCCCCTTGAATATGTGTCATCAATAACAGAGACACTTTCAGAACTCCTAATTTCTTATAAAAATAGCTATATGTGTAGCTAAGGCTCTGTTTTCTATAAAATAAATTAATTCAGTTGACACGTGATTACAAGATTTGTTTAATGTTTACTGTGAAGTATTGGTCATGTCTGCAGATATCAGTCTTTATTTAGTTTCTCAAGCAATTTGGTATTAATTAGGAAGTCTTACCCAGCAAATTGGGTACTTAAGGAGGAAAATTGATGATGAGTTAAAAACTTCAATATAAGAGACAGAAGAATGGGATACGTGTTACAACAGATGTCCCATCCTTTGATTTACCATCTTCAGCCGTTGTTGTGAGTATATTTGATAGTCTAACCCCTTTCACAACCAAATTCATTTTTTTGCCTGCAACACTTCTAAAACAAAATATTTGTCTTTTGCTGAGGACATATCCTTTATATCAAATGCCTACTTTCAAATAGGTAGCTGTCCTAATGATGTACAACAAGCTCAAAATGTTGGTTCAAACCCTTACTAACTGTTGATGACTTTGACTCCGCTATTTGTTTCTAACTTAATTGAATCAACTGTAGAAATGTGTGGCATCTAACTTATTGTTGACAGGTTAAGAGTTGGACCTCACCCTGCAAAGAGGGATAAAAACTTCTGTTGTAGATATCCAAGGACAAATGTTTGACTTCTGGGGTAAAAAATGGGCCACTGAATTGCTCCTTCTGGACTTCTTTGCTGTACACCACAGACCATGAATTCCTCCTTGCCCATCTGGAAAATAATCTGAAAGTCAGAGGTAGGGCCTTATACTGGTTACAATATTTTCTAACATTACCAGAAACAGGTTCATTTAAATCTATTTATTTCAAAACAACATTCCCTGAAATGTGGTGTTGCTCAGGTTTTGAACCTATCTCCACTCCTTTTCAACACCTAAATAGTTAATTTGGCAGATACTGTGACAGTTCTTGCCCTATGATGTCAGCTGTAGAGCAAGGGCACCCACAGTTTCTTTCATCTAGGTAATAGATCTACTAATAGGAGCAATAACTTAGCCTACTTGCTATAAGTTAAAAGCTGTATGAAAAAACATCATCCTTGATAATCATCTCAGTTCTCACAGCCACATCGCAGCCATGGCCAACAGTGCACGTCACCAACTTAGGCAGCTTTGCGACATCAGACATTTGATTCCGGAACACGATCTCAAAATAGTGGTGCAGTCTCTTGTTTGCTCCAGACTAGACTATGTATGGAATTGCCTTTCTCTCAGGCATTCCCAAGTGTCACCTACATGCTGCAGCATGCTTCTTCTTGGGCCTCAAGAGAATTGACCACATTTTCCTTGTCCTGCTAACAATCAATTGGCTCCCCAATGAAGTCTGAGCCTAATTCAAAATTGCTTGCATTACCCACAGCGTGCAGCATTCCTCCTCACCGTCCTATCTAAACAAGAAACTGAAAATCTCCGGAGCAAATAGGGGCTTCAGAAATGCCCAATCCTTGCTACTGGAACCCCCCACCTTCAGTGAAGAATGGTATAAGAACCAATCTTTCTCTGGAAGTGGCACTAGAATCTGAAACTCTGTGCCTCCCTCCCTACCTCAGTCTAATTACCTGCCCAGTAACCTTCGAAAGGAACCATAAGCTTCTCCTTTTTGACAGACATGTTTTTTAAATTCACCCTCAATCTAACTTATGTACTCCGCCCTCATTTTACGACTCCACCACCTAAATCGATGCTTTTACTGAGTGTATTCCCTGCTTATTTGCTGTAACTATTTCTTTTGATAACTCCTGCACACACCCAACATTGTTAACATACAAGATTAATTACTAGCATTAAAACCTGCTGTAATCCTTGTATCCTGCTTGTTGTAAACCGCTGATGCCTTTGGGCCATGTCCGCGCTGTATGATATTGCAGAAATAAAAATGCCTCAATGCAGAGAGAGTCAGATGTTGGTTTCCCTTAATGCCATTTCAAGTCTTCATTTAAAAAAAAAAAGAGAAAATATTGACTAAATTAAGAGTAGGCATAAAAGAGGTATGCAGCCCTTACAATAATGACTTTACTTTTACCGGGCAGGTAAATACAGTGTATAGGTTTTTACTTTTACCGCACAGTACTTTACCACGCAGGTAAGTATTTTTTTTAAATAACATAATTTTTATGCAATTTAAAAAAGACGGGTGAAGATGGATGTAGAGGTAAACAGAGGTAAAAGGGATTTTAGTGGTGGATAGTGGTAAAAGGAGATTAGAGTAATATAAAGGGTTAGGGGTGGGTAGAGGTAAAGGGTGGTAAGTGTAATTTTAGGGTTCAGAGGTGAATAGTGGTAAAGGTAGGTGTATGGGTAATTTTAGTGTTTCAGGTTTAATAATTATTATGCTATTTAAAAAGGGGGTAAAAGTGCAGGTAGAGGTAAATGGAGGTAGAAGTGATTTTAGGATTTTGGGGCGGGTAGTGGTAAGGGTCATTTTAGGGTTTAAGGATGCGTACAGGTAAAAGGAAGTAAGGGTACATTTAGGTGTGGACAGAGGTAAAGGGAAGGTATGGGTGAATTAAAGTTTATGGGTTGGTTAGTGATAAAGGGAAGTAAGGGTAATGTCAGGGTTTCGGGATGGGTTTCGGAAAAATGGGATGTATGGGTAAATTTAGTATTTTGTGGTGGGTAGAGGTAAAGGGAGGTAATGATAAATCGCGCACCTGCCATGCACAGTTTTTTCATCAGTGATGTAAATTAGGATATCTGATAGAGACATCTAGCTGCAGATTCCTTACCTTACCCAGCAGTCAGGATGGATCCGGAAGATTTTTGATAGCAGTAACCCTGCGCACTGGTAGGTGACATCGGTCAACTCTGCATGACGCCGTAGGCATCATGTTTGTCATCATCATGATATCCAGGTCGGCAATATAACCACCACTCCTGCGCGCTGACGTCAGTTCTTTTCTTTTGGAGCCAGCCAGCACCAATCCATTGAAGAGAGCAACCCCCTGTCACATTTTGACAGAGTTTTTTTGCCTTTTTAATGTGTTAGGATGTCCAGTAGGAAGACTTTGGGTTTCAAGCCGTGAGGCGCCTGTCACCGCACCATGTTGGTAACGTACCCCCCACCTCGTGTTTTTCTGGTGCCTGAAGCGCGCCCACAACACGAAGTCATGCTCCGATTCCCGAGCCATGGTGCCGAAGGCTTTGAGAGGGCGGTCCCTGAAATTGCGCACAGTCCAGCACGCAAACCGAGGTCGCCTCGCCAATCTCGCTCATGGTCTCGGACGAGAGGAAGGTCAGAGCATCGCTCCGGGGGCTCGAAATTTTGTTCATCGAAGTCATCATGCAAGAGGCACCACAAGAAGTCAAAGCGTGAATCGACTTTGCCATGTCCGCCATGTGGCGAGATGGTGGAGCCTCGGCGTTCTAGGCCCATACCGCAGAGCGGGCACCTGAGTCAACTCTGCGTCTTCCTCCCTTTCCAGGGCAGGGAGTGATCCACCGCCCAACTCAAGGAGTTTTAAGACCCTATGTGTGCTGTGTTTGGGTGGCCTGACCCTGCTGGCGCACCTTCGGGCCACTCAGGTCCAGTTGAAGGAGATCCCGTGGGTCCTGTGCCTTCGGCTCTGGCACCTGCGCCACAGCCACTTGTTGGACCCATTCAGGTTGCACCTCCTTGGCGATCTTCCCCAGCAACACGTCTGGCGCTGGGGTCTCCAGCCAGTGGCGCCTCCTCCATCCTCATTCCAGACGATACGAAGCCCACCCCAGCCCCAAAAGCTTGGTGGTCCAGGCTTCCACTTCTTGTGGCGAGTTCACTTCCGCCCTTTTGGACAGGGAATCCAAACAGCTGGGGACCTTTGGAAAGAATATTTTCTCTTCCAGCCTCGCACTGTGTTTGGTTCACACTGCATGCCTTTTGGGCCGTTACTCCCATTCCAAGACCCTAGGAGCAGGTGATGCCTAGGGTCTCGGAGGAGGACCGGATCCTGCTCTCCCAAGCAATATCAGACGGGAGAGATGCAGCAAAGTTCACCATTCGCTGGGGCTTGGACAGGACGGACTTGCTGGGTAGAGTGATTTCTTCAACAGTGGCCATCAAGCGCCTTGCCTGGCTGAGCACGTCTGGCCTTTCAGGGGATGTCCAGGCCAACCTCATGGACATACCTTTTGATGGATCCCGTCTCTTCAGAGACAAGCCTGACGCAGCACTTGAGCGCTTCAAGGATTCGTGGGCTATGGCCAAATCCTTGGGCCTCAGTACACTCCGGCCTGCGTCTGCTTTTCGCTCCTTTCGTGGCTACGGAAGGGGCTTCTAACTGCACCAACCCTATTCCAGCCAGTGGGTTCCGCAAGTTCAGCAACCTCTGCTGGCCCTGGCCACGGTTCATCCCGCCCTCGAGGGTTGGGAAGCCAGAAGTCGGGCCAAGCCACCATCCCCTCCTCCACCGCAAAGCATTCCTAATCTGGGCCATTGGGATCACGAATATCCTGTGGGTGGCAGGATATGCCATCTCATCCACCACTGGCGCAACATCACCTCAGACAGGTGGGTGTTGCAGATAGTCCGAAGGGGTTACTCCCTCCCCTTTGGGACTACCCTTCTCTCTATGCCTCCAACTCACAACCAGCTGACAGAGGATCATCTTGCGCTACTCCGCGAGGAAGTCAAGGCTGCCTTGGCCAAGGGAGCTATAGAGAGGGTTCACGGGCCAGAAATAGGCTGTGGTTGCTATTTCCGCTATTTCCTGGTTCCATAGAAGGATGGAGGCCTCCGTCCTATTCTTGACCTCAGAGCGCTCAACTACTTCCTCAAGAAGCTCACTCTGGCTCTGGTACTGTCTGCCCTAGACCCAGGAGACTGGATGGTAGCGTTGGACTTGCAGGACTCCTATTTACACATCCCGTCCTGCCGGCCCATCGTCGCTACCTGCGGTTTACAGTGGGCCAGGAGCACTTTCAGTTTGCTGTGCTCCCCTTTGGCCTCACCAGTGCCCCATGGGTGTTCACCAAGGTGATGGCGGTTGTCGCAGCTCATCTGAGGAGATCAGGGGTTCCAGTCTTACCGTATCTCTACGACTGGTTGTTGAAGATGGGCTCGTCCCAAGCAGTAGTCTCCCATCTCCAGACTACGGCGAGCCTCTTGCATTCATTGGGGTTCACTATCATCATGACAAAGTCACACCTGACTCTTTCAGATGCTCCCTTTAATTGGAGCAGTTTTGGACACAGTGCAGTTTCGGGGTTACCCTCTCAAGCGGTGAGCCCAGGACACTCGGTAAACAGCGTTTACAATGCAACTTTTACCACGCACTACCTTTACCACGCAACTTTTACAACGCAAGTTGTTACAATGACTTGCGCTGGGGGGCGCTTTAGGATAGGGAATAGTTTAATTTACTATCCAAAACTTTCCCTACTATCCACGGGGACTGAAGTTAGAATAGTAAATTAAACTATTCACTATCCAGCGCCCCCCAACGCAAGTCGTTGTAACGACTTGCATTGTAAAAGTTGCGTGGTAAAGGCATGCGTTGTAAAAGCATGCGTAGTAACGACATAGATCCGGACACTCCGGCTATGATACAGATATTTCATCCTCCATCCTGGGTTTTGGTGAGAATAACTCTGAGGCTGTTGGGCCTTGTGGCCTCTTGCATCGTTCTTGTGGACCATGCCAGATGGCACATGCAGGCTCTACAATGGGACCTGAAGTTCCAATGGGCGCGCCATCGGGGAAATCTCACAGACCTGGCCCAGATCTTAGAGGGCACTGCGAAATACCTGAAGTGGTGGCTTTCATACCGCGATTGGGTCAGCGGCAGACCCCTCTTTTCAGAATTACAAATTTATAAATCAAACTTCACCATTAGTTAGGATTATAAATTGTGATTCCAGAAACACCAAACTTGGGGTTCCATTTCTGCCCAATTGGAAATTACACTTATAAGATGTAATAAGGTAATCACTATGTTAACCTATGGTAGCGATAGGCCTTGCAGTAGTGAAACACGAATTTCAGAATTTCTCAGTAACAGGACATGTAAAACTTAAAAGAACATGTCTTACTTTTTAAATTCACTGCATCCTGCCCTTGGGCTGTCCAGCCCTAACTTGGGGTGGCTTTTATGCATTAAACAGGAAGGTTGGGGCCTGGCAAGAGGGTTAACTTGTCATGTCAACATGGCAGTTTACAACTTCACACACAGGCTCTGCAGTGGCAGGCCTGAGACATGTTTAAAGGGCTTCTTAAGTGGGTGGCACAATCAGTGCTGCAGGCCCACTACTAGCATTTAATTTACAGGCCCAGAGTAAATCTAGTGCACTTTACCAGGCACTTATAAGTCCATTAAATATGCCAATTGTGGATAAGCCAATGTTACCAAATATGCGTGCTGGTGTTTAGAGTCCTCTATACAGGAGCTGCTTTCCACCTAAACTTGAGAACCACCCGAGTTCTCTGCTTTTTTTTAACATAATTTATACGTCACTCTATACCTGTAAGGGTGTTGTTTTGACTTCTACTGGGTGCTCCCTTGTGTCTGGACAAAGCTATACCTCTCTGAAGAGCTCTAAGTAGAGCGAAACACTGTGTCAGGGGTTGCTTTTACTCATTTCAGGTTGGCTTGGTTGGTGTTGTACCAATTCAAAGCTGTAATACTGTAATACTGTGCCTGGAGTGGTAATTGGCTTTTGTCATTTTACAGCTCGGCATGGACAACACTGTGCTAATCCTATGCTTAAAGACTTTGCTGTAGAAATGGCAAAAAACGATGTCCTTTTCTGTCTCAGCATGGATGGCACTGTGCTAATCCTATGCTTAAAGACTTTGATAGAAAGGTATACAGGAGCTGCTTTCCACCTAAACTTGAGAACTACCCAGAGTTATCTGCTTTATATATATATATATATATAAAGAGAGAGATAGATAGATACTTTGTGATGGGGTCCCACCTCACTTTTTTCAAATCTCTTTAGTGGGGAATTCCCCAAGCCCCTATTTTAATCCAGTAACCTCACTTTATTTCTACCCACCCCTGAACCCCCCCTAAAAACCCTTTACCTGTGTGGTAAAGTACCTAAAAGCTGACTGTGTGATACCTATCAGTGGGATAATGTTCTGTGGGCGAAGAATACATGCCCCTATAGGCATCTGTAAATTACCTGGAAAAACTGGCACTAGGACGCCCTTAGACCAAACACACGTAGTCTATAGATGCAGTAGTTCCAATTGTGAGGTATCTGGATTTAAAGACTAGGAAGTGTTTGAAGGAGGAAAAGGGAAAGGAATACGCAAACTGAGGTAATGGAATCCAAAACAACAAAGGTGGAAGACACATGGTCACTGACGAACTATGCAAGATAGGGAGTCCTACAACACACAAAAGGTTGCCCTGCACCATCTCACTTCTTCTAGCTCTATTTAAGAGACCTATAAACAGTGTGAGAGCTCTTCTCCCTCTCCTGCACCTGAATCAGAATATATTTCTCCCTATTCTTTTATATGTGTTCCCCAGTTGGCAATAACCAATCTTCCATATTCTCTACGATCTCTTGTTAGCGCAACCATCCCTGTTCTCTGTCCTACTTTGCTGAACCCATTTATCCTCTACAGCGTACTCCTAAGCGGAAGCCTGACAGGAAATAGCAGAAACAATCAACAATGGAAAGAAAACACGTTCATAGGGCAATAGGTAACACAGAACATCGGACAGAACAGATGATTAGTGATCCTTGTATACCTTTTTTAGTTGCAGTGTATGGAACGAAATGCATTGATATTCTCTGACTCTTGGGCTTAGTACCACTAATATAGGCTTATATTAAAGTCCTGCTTCGGCTCGGGCCTTTAAAAAGGGAGCGTGCCTTTGACGACCAGTAGAGCCCACTATGAAGGACTCTAAGGCTATTAGAACATTCCGCCCATAGAGGGCAGAATTTCTCTAATTAGTAAAACACACGTCTTATGAAGTCTGAGGGGATTTAACTCCCCTAGGGCTCTGTGAGGCCTTTTGTTCATAGCAGCAGCTGTGAACAAACATTGGAATGTTGGAGGTAGGGGCTTCTACTGGCCATTAAAAGCTCAGCACACTCCATCGTCTTCAGAGAAACCTCCGATCCGCTGACCTGGCCTTGACCAAAGTCCCCTGCATCAACAGAGGCAGAACAGGAGGCAGATCCTTTCCCTACATCGCGTCCAAGACCCGGAACGAACTCCCTCTCAGCATCAGAAGAAACTCCACATTTCAAGCATTCAGGAAGAGCCTCAAGACCTGGCTTTTATTGTGACCAAATGCAGGAAGAGTCCCTAGACCTGGCTTTCTGTTAACCGGAGAAGCACAACCCTCCCCCTCTCCTCTCCCCCAGCTCCTTGAGACCCTCACGGGTGAGTATTGCACTCTACAAAATCCCTGATTGATTGATTGAATGAGAGATTGATTGAGTGAAGCTCCCATCATTCCAATGTTCTAATTCTCATTAAACGTTGTCGGAGGTCCTGATAGAAGTCTTGTTCACTCACACTAGCACACGAGTGTATCCCCTTTAATCTGCAAATTGCTTTGTTCTTTATCTCCGCCTGTTGCCTTGGTGATCCCGTGCTCAGTCTGTGGAAATCTTTAAGACTGCACCACTTGCTGTCAGCGTCAAAGATGGCAAAGAAAAAGACCTGAGACCAGTGTGAACGAAAGTGCTGGAGAATCAGTACTGGCCACTCCCTCGCCAAACAGTATAGGAGAAACATGGACTACACAGCAGGCTGAGGACTCGGAGACAGGCAAATGTTCCAGTATTGCCTAGCGTGAATATTTTTAGTATTAGGTTGCGTCTGTCTTGGTGGTACTTCACCTGTAATGTACGTACAGAATGCTTGAGAAACATTAGGCCAATTAGTCGAGTAGGACTAACCAGGGCAAACCATCCCCGGCTGAATTACTAGGCAACAACTACAGAGATTGCACTTGATCCTTCAAAACAAATCTGATAATAAAGCTAAGTGATTATTTCTAAAGTATTCTGTTTACCAGCATTGTGATGGGGTTTATTCATGTAAATGAATGTGTGAAACTGTAGGCCATTACATTGGTAATTTATAAGCATCTGTGCTTCCCATCGGCTGCCTTTTATGTTTTCAAGAATCGCGGGTTGGAATCTGAGGGGGGGCCCACTGTGGAAATGGAGTTGTGCAGCCTCTGTCCTTCCTGGCAGCAGTGCCGGAGTATCCCACGGGTTGGTAGTGGCGTTCAGGTCCTCCAGGACATAGGAATAAATGTTGCACTACGGCTCTAAAAGGTTTTATGTTGCCATTGGGGTACAAAATGACATCTAAGAGCCCTGGCCTGGTTCCAGGCTCTTGGACGTAACCCAGACACTATCCAGGGCTTTCACCAAATTGCTATAGAAAATAAACCGCAATGTACCGTAGAAGCAGGATAAGGCCCTTTTGGAACTCTTTTCCATCTGCAAGAAAAATTTGATGATGAAAAGAACACTTAACAATTTGGCGGATGCTTCAGGCCATGCTTTGGCATGGGTATCCAACTTAGATTGAGGAAGGCTGGATCCAAGCTAAATTTTTAGGATAACAATATAACATAATGTGGAAGGCATATATCCTGAAGATCTGGTATGGATATAGCTGTCCCAGATGCCCCACTGCCTTATACCATCTCGTGTATGAAGAAAACCTAATGAAAACCTTGCAGCTTCCTTTACACCATTTAATGCAACAGCGGTTCCTCTGGTCTATTTATTGGTCTATTTATTTATTGGTAAAACTGAAATGATTTCGGATTAGTAATTATGTCTGACTGCTATTGGAACAAGATTTGCAAAAGTATTTCTAAATTCATTATTTAAATACAGTTTAAGAAACACTTTGCACGGAAAGAAATATCTGTTTTTTAAAATCATACTGCAAACCTTAAAATATTAAAAAATTTAGAAAAATTGGTATATTCGTGAATTTCCGCAGTTGTAAAAGAAAGTCAAATAGCTTCACAGGTTTATAAAGAAAACAAGTGAACAGTCTAATTATTATTTACACCACTTAGAGGACAAATACATTTCTCAGTTAGAAAAGGGAAGCAAGTTAAAAATGCAAATTCTCAAGAGGGAAATAATTTAGTCTTCTCATTAGCGACAAAAAATAACAGAAGACGTTGCTCAAGCAGAGCAAGGTGATTCCCAGCACATGAACGTTTGTTATAATTTAGTAAAGGTCTATAGGATGAGCTGGAAAAGGAGGTATCGAAATTCCAAGGCGCAAGAATAATCTCAATAACATTATGGTAGGGTTAGGAGCAGCAACCCTAGAAAGCAAGCTACAACAGAGCAACAGGAATTTAGACCTCCAAGAACTTATAGTGATTGGATTGAAATGATTAGTTAACATTGGAAACTAGAAAGCAAACAGTACAAATGAGGTGGGCACAGGTTACTTATCTGAGAAGCTAATGATAAAGTTAGAACAGGGGTCTTATCAACACCACAAGGCCATTGTCGGATGTGATAGGCAAGTTTCTCACCAAATCCAAGCCTCCATCAAAGGTATCTGCTTTTTAAAAGTTTAGTTTCTGGAGCCGTTCAAAAATGAGAAACAAATGCAGCATTATGATTCTGTTTCTTCTTACTGTCTCTACGCCTTCTCTTTTTTCACTTTCTATCTCTCTTTTCTTTTCTTTTCTTCCACCGGCCCCTCTATTGTTTTACAGTTGGTCTATGACCATTCCGAAGGACTTTTATTATATCATTAGCAATTTGCCTTCTCAATATAATTTTTTTTCTAATAGATACTTCTAACTGCGGAATTCTGACCTTACAAAATTTACCTAGGCGCCAGACTGGATCCAAACAATTTCATAGCAAAAGCTCCCATTTGGTGACAGGCGATGCCGTTGGCTACTCAGCAACTTTGAGCCGTACCACTCCTGCGTCCTACAATCAGTTACTTTCTGCATCCTTCGCTGTAGATTCGGAGCACCAATCCATACTTTTCGGGTGTTTACCTAGTCCAAACCTGTTTCTCAGAAGCAGTGTAAGAGGTAAAAATGTTTCCCCTGGAGACCAAAGGACTCAAATCCTGCCATGACTATTGGAAGCAGACGTCGGTCACTGATTTACAATATATCTGCCTGTACTGTCTATGGTCCAGTATTGACTGCAAGTTCAGGCGACAAATGCTTATGGATGCATCTGAAGCCCATCAGGGAGCGACAGGTGAAGCTGTAAATCACACAGCACAAGATCAGTGCAGTTTGCCCTACAACCAGCTGATCCATTCTAGCTCCCAGGCATGCTCCCACCCCAGTTCCTGGTCCCACTTGAAGTCACCAACCTCTGATAAGTAGAATATGAAGTTGACAAACAAGTCTCCCCACAAATGCAAGAATTCCAAGAGGAACTCGTCCCTTTCCCATCACTCCTGCAGCAGGGCTGGGGATGAGTCAAGCAGTTGGCATTCAAAAGACCTGACTAAACTTTCATCATCCGACTCAAAACCCATACATAAGATGGTCCCATCGAGCCCCATGTTTCCAGGCCACAATAAACCCTGCAGGAGATAGATGCATTCAGAGAGACCATTCTGCAGAATTTTAGGATGATGTCTGCTCCCTCTTAAGCAGTTGGCAATGGGACTGTCCCAATGTCGACTGACCTTGTCAAGCATGCACCCAGTCCTCTACCAGAGCCAGCCCATGCCTTCATTCCTGAGCTCGAGGTTTTATGTGTTAAGACCACTCTGGCACCGTCACACACTGCAGTAGCACCTATACCAGATCAAAACCAAAGCCTATCTCTGATGTGGAGTCAACCCACGCCAGGCCCAAATCTTGGTACAAGATTATCAAAGAGCAGCTTCGTGCTTTAGATGAAGCACAGCATGTTAGCCTACATTTAAGCAGGAGATTGGATACTGATGCTGTCCAAAGACTACAAGATTTTCATTGATTTTAATGAGGATAACGTGAGGATGTGGATAGTTATTCCTCTCCATTACACAGATGCTGGCCTCTACTCAGACTTACAATATGCCAGTGGCCTAGATGCTTCCCCAGAGACACAATTGGACTGCCAATCAGGGCCACCCTCTGAGGAAAGCGCAACCTTTGCTGTAGTAGTCTGCAGAGCGTTGGTTCTCCAGTTCCCTTCTACAGAGGTCAAGGCAAACCTACTGACAAAAGTCTACCCTGTTATCTCAGAACCGTTGCTTTCCTTTAACTAGGCTTATTTTTGGACAGATTGGCGCTGCCGTACACCTGTATCTTTATGGGAGAGGTGGAACATCACTGGCTATGGGAAGAGAGCTTTGCTAAATATACCCCCCACAGTACCTTTTGGGGTAGGTATATCAATGATATACTATGTATTTGGCTCGCTCAAGAAAAGAAACTCAAGGAATTCCTTCTCAGAATCAACACCAACCAATGGAATATCAAAACAACCTCCATCATGTCCAGTACAGAAATTAAATGATTGGATATTACTATTTACATCAAAGATAATCAAATAAATCAACACCATATTATTCAGAAAAACACTGCAGTCAATTTTATTCTAAGATCAATACTGTTGTCACCTGAGGATCACCACTAAAAATATCCCTTAAGGGGACCTACAAAGAATCAAACGTAATTGCAGCAAAACAGACACCTACTCTACCACAGCCAAAGATCGTATATAGTGCTTAGGACAGAGACTAGAACAAACAGGAACTGCAATCTACTGCAAGAGGAATTGAGAAAAAAACCTGTCAGACTCTGTTACTCCCCAATATTAACGTCTAGGATGCATCGAAGAAAGACCTACACTTCCTGACAGACTACCATAATGGACACCAAAGCAATAGGAAAATATTAAAATGCCATTAGTATCTTATGACTAACAATCCATCTATCAACAATACATATACTCCATATCCGCAAATGGGCTTCCGCTCTGCAAAAAACATAAGACAAATTCTTTCCAAATCTAAATTTGTTGACCCAAGGAAAACTACAACCACCTGTTTAGCAAACCAACAGGATTCTATATGTGTCCAAATTGCAGAATCTGCAAACTAGGAATTAATAAAATCAAGGAGTTCATTTTAGCGCAAAGACCGACCCTGAAGATGAGTGGATTCATTTCAACACTACCTATATAATCTACATTATCCGGTGCCTGTGCATCAACATATGTTGGCAGCACCTGCGCACCAGGTTTCAGAAGCTCTACAGAAACATCAACAAGCCAGACACTGGTCCCCCACTTATTGAACATTTCAATCAGGAACACCCCCTTCACAAAACCTTTACATTACTTGGATTAGAACAAATCAAACCCACCTCACGTGGTGTCAATCAAGAACAAAGAATGAAAAAAGGAAAGTAACCACATTCTAAAACTGGACAAATCAAAAAAGGTCTCAACACAGATGCAGAAATTCATTTCTAGTTACTTGATACTTAATTGACTACTGGTAACTTCCGAGATCTTAGGGTCACCTATCCCACTATCACAAAAATCTGGTCTCTGACTTATTCTCTTCGACTTGATTGAATGTCTCCCTAGAGCATAACTCCTTCATATAGGAAGCTGGGTCTTTATGTAGTATACCAAAAAGAGATATACTGTGCAAAGAGTCCAGGTATTCCCATATAAGTGGGCAGGGGCTTGCTCAAGCAATCACAAGGTTCTCTTTTAAGGGCTAGTGTGGTCGAGCAGTTTTAGGCTTATCAGAGAGGAGTGTTAGACAGCTGCAACCCACACTCAGTCAATAAATGATGCAAACAGCTCAATAAGGAGATCCACACCAATTTATAAAAATAACTCTTATCTTTATATACCTTTAGGAATCAAGGTCATCAAAATCAGGTAAGTACGTTTTGAGTTATGAATTTCTGAAGCGGTAATGTTATCCTATGAAGTAAAGATATACACTGCATACAGGTACTTCACAGTGACAAAAGTAACCAATCTCCGGAACTTAAGGTAAGCATCGGGCAAGGCAGCACCAACAGGTCACCTCGGGCGGCACAAGAGCAGAGGTGCTTTTCAGCGTTGGTGTCCAATGTTATCCTACAGGGAAAATAAATGTACTGCATTCAGGCACTTCACAGCGCTGTATGGGACCAATCTCCTGGACTTAAGGTAAGTATGGGGCAAGGTCCAAGGCAGCACCAACAGGTCACCTCAGGCGGCACTGGGGCGACCGGTTGCAGAGGTCTTTTTCATCGTTGAGTGCCCTATGTTTTCCTCTGTGGGAAAAACGTAATGCATTCAGGCACTTCACAGCAACTTACGGGCCAATCTCCTGGACATAAGGTAAGTATGGGTCAAGTTCCAAGGCAGCACCAACAGGTCCCCTCAGGTGGCATAGAGGCGATGGGGTGCAGAGGTGCTTTTTAGCGCTGGGTGCCAAGTGTTAGTCAACAGGGATCGGTCCAGTCAAAAAGAGGCTGTGGGCTTGGACTGGGAAACCAGTCAAACTGAACCAACAAGGGGAGGCAGGTCTCACGATGTTCGAGGTCCAGGGGACACCTTTGGCCCCCTTCACTCAGGCGAGGGGCGACCGGTGCAGAGGTGTCTTAAGGTGTCAGGCTTTTCACAGCTGAGTCACTCTTGGTCAGGGGACTGCACACTGAGTCTACAGGTGGCATGGAAGAATCCACTTGTGGCAAACCCAACGTGGTTAACTTTTCAGGGGGCTGAGAGACCACATTGGCTCACTTCCACTTGAGCTTGGAGTGTTGGATGCAATGGTTTTGGCCAGTGTCTGGTTTACGTGGTCTGGACTCCTCACAGTTCTTTCTTTGGTAACTGCAGGGTGCAAGGAAGCAGTTCCGCTGCTCCACAAGAGTTCCCAAGCCTTGACAGAAGTACTGGTGGTCTTGGAGGCACAGCAGCTTACAGGGTGAGTCGACTTTGGCACAATCGTCGGGAATAGCGAACAAACTGGCTAGGTTGGTGCCTAGTCAGTTGCTCCTTCCACAGAACTTGCTTTTCACAACTCTTTAGTTCTTCTTTAGGTCGGAGGATCTGCTTTCCTGGTGCCAGGGGCTCCCCTAAAAACTAGATATAGGGGCCTTAGGGGAGTGTAGGTTAGTAGCCAATGAGCTACCGACTTCTGGGGTCACTATGTCCCCTATATGACCACTTCTTGTGGGAAATGGACATAACCCTATCCCAGAGTTTCTAAGTTTGCCATAAAAAAGATGGCAGACTTCTGATTTTTGTATTCACTTCAGATAGCCCACCTCTGGGATGGAACTAGCATGAAGATGAACATGCCTCTATGACTATTAATTTTCCCACCTGTTGAGGTGCCAGATGACCCCTGGACAGGGGGGTCATCATACTCTCCTGTGAAGGAAGCCAGACTTGCATACCACAGGCTCTTTGAAGCTCCCTGCCTTGAAATGCTAATTTGCAGGTCGTCCTGTGGGAGAGGGTGTTAAAACCCTCTGCCTGAGCAGGCTTTGTTCCTGACCTTCTGAGACCAAACTACCTCACCCTGGGAGTCAGAAACTCGTCTGTGGTGGCAGGCTGGCTAGGACCAGTCACTCAGCACACTAGTAGTTGGTAGGTTTTCGTGGGGGTACCTCTAAGGCGTCTTCTGGGTGCATGTATTAAGAATCCATCTCTGGAATCAGTGTGGGTTTATTAATACGAATAATCAAATGCAGAGATGCACCACAACAATAAACAAAAAAAAGGACAAGGTGGGGATTCTTGTCTTCATTTTCTTTTTTTCTCTCTTTTTTGTGTGAAGTTTCACCCATATATAGTGAAGACCGCCAACGCATTTCATCCTTACAATGACTTCTTTAGTGCAGGTGTAGTCACGCAAAATGTCCGGCCTTATGCCCACAACTTGGTGTGGTTAGAATATAGAAACCGGAATGTTGTGTAGGGTCAAAGATCCAGATGCTACAGCACAGAAAAAATGGTTAACTCGTCATGATCGTCAACAGTGCTACTTTAATAACAAACCAGCATGTGGTCTGGACTACAGGAGGGTAGTAGTATTAGTTATGATGGTGAAACAGGCCAATAGGTTCTGTCAAACACTGCGATCAGTGTTTGTGTGACTGGTGTCCACCCGCTACACCTCAATGTCGTGCACTACATCTTCATACATCGTCCTACTATGGACTCTGTTACAAAATGGGATACTGTTAGAAATGGGGGTCTCTAGTATGGCAGTGGTATGCACCCTGTCCAAGGAGGGACCTGTTTTCCTAGTCAGGGTAAGGTAATTACACACCCAAAATAACCCTTGCTCACCCCTTGGTAGTATGGCACGAGCAGTCAGGCTTATCTCAGGGGCAATGTGTAAAGTATTTGTACATAAACACACGGTAGCCCTCAAATGGACACCACACCAGTCTAGAAAAATGACCAATCTTTATCTAAACCAAACAAGACCATTCCTTAAATGCAGGGAAGGTGATGCGTTGGTTCCTTACTTGCAGGGAAGTTGATGCTTCAGTTCCTTGCTCCAGGGGAGGTGATGCGTTGGTTCCTTACTGAGAGAGGAGGTGGTCATGCATCGGTTTCTTACTTCCAGGGGAGGTAATGCATCAGCTTCTTGCTGCAAGGGGAGATGTGTTGATGTTCCAGATACAGGGCCTCAGTTACTTTCTGAAGCCTGTCATCAATATAGACTTGCAACATAGGTGCGATGCGGAGAAAATCAGGTGCACTGGAGTTGATGCGGCGGCGAAACAGGCACTGTGTCAATTCTTCCAGCCGCAAGCAGGTGATGTGTTGATTCCTTCAGCCACACCGCAGGGTCTGCATCTGAGTGGGGGTCTCAGATGTCAGAGACACAGTGCTCTGGATAGGAGCTGCAGCGGTTTTCTGGCAGCGAAAAGGCACTGCATCGATCTTTTCTGCCGCAGAGTGGCGATGCGTTGTTTTTTTAACTGCACTGCAAGCTTGTGCCAGGAAAACGGTGCTGGAGGGCGATGCATAGATTTTCAGCTCTTCTTGTAGCATGTCATCTCCAATGACCTAGACCTGGAATTGGCACCACTTGGCAGGTAAGAACTCCCAGTAGAAGAGTTCAGGTGCTGCAGTAAAGTCTTTGATGGCCTTGAGACTTCTTAACAGGAGGCAAACACACACAAACACTTGGAGAATCTTCTCAAGCAGGATACCAAAGCAAAAGTCCAGTCCTTGGTCTCTCCAAGGCAGAAGCAGCCACTGCAGGCCAACTCAGCAAAGCAAACGTAGCAAAGGTGTGGTACTCCTTCTGTCAGCTCCCCAGCTCTTCCTCTTGACAGACTTTCCTCTTGATCCAGAAGTGTTCTACATTCTAGGGTTGCAGGTCCAGTACTTATACCTCTTTTGGCCTTTGACGTAGGCATACTACTTCAATGGGTAGTCTTTTTAGTGCACAGATCCTGTCTTGCCCTGTTCTGGCTCCAGTCACACTACATGGGATGGAGACAGCATTTTGAGAGACCTGGCAAAGCCCTATTCAGCTGCCAGTGACAACTCCTCTCACCACTCTAGCTCAGGAAGGCCCTTTGTGTGACTGTCTAGAGTGAATGCACAAACAGCCCAACTGTCAAACTAAACCAGACATGCATTCCACAGACAGGCAGAGGCATAGAATGGTAAAACATGTCCACTTTCTAAAAGTGGCATTTTCAAACAAACAATTTAAAAAACAACTTAATCAAAAGATGTATTTTTAAATTGTGAATTCCGGGACTCCAAATCTCTATCCCTTCCTAATTGGAAACTACACTTGTAAGAGGTTACAAGGCAGCTCCAATGATAACCTATGGGAGAGATAGTCCTTGCAATAGTGAAAAATAAAATTAGGAGTTTCACTATCAGGACATGTAAAAGCCACCAGTACATGGCCTACCTTTTGCATACACTGCACCCTGCCCATGGGCCTACCTTAGGAGTGCCATACATGTAGAAAAGGGAAGGGTTGGGCCTGGCAAGTGGGTGTACTTTCCAGGTCGACATGGCAGTTTAAAACTGCTCACACAGACACTGCAGTGGTAGGTCTGAGACATGTTTGCAGGGCTACTCAAGTCGGTGGCCCAATCAGTGCGGTGGCTCACTAGTAGCATTTGATTTACAGACCCTGGGCACACTGGGAGCACTTTACTAGGGACCTACTAGAAAGTAAAATATGCCAATCATGGATAAACCAATCACCAATACTATTTACACGGAGAGTATATGTACTTTAGCACTGGTTAGCAGTGGTAAAGTGCCCAAAGCCCTAAAGCCAGCAAATCAGGTCAGAAAAAAAAGGAGAAAGAAGGCAAAAGGTTTGGGGTTAACCCTGCAAAAAGGGCTAGGTCAGACAGATATGATAATACTGATTGCCTGTGACTGACTACACTGCAATATGTCAGCCTGCCATTTTCACTACGTCGCTCACGCAGCCCATTACTCATGTGATCCCACGCCATTACCTCCCAAATAGACCAATCACAAATGGCTCTCAGACGTGACTGCAGGGACCGAGAGCAACAATCATGGCGTCTTCTCCCATTCTCCCAACCTTAGTGACTTTCTTCCTTCTGAGCTTTTTACGCAGTAAGCTTGAGAATAGCCTAAGGACACCCCTCTGTACCCTTGCTATCTTATATGTTCCTCCTGCAGATAATTGATATCTAGTTGTATTTCTTCCTCTTTTTTTTGTGACCCCAGATATAATTTGTAACAATTTACCAGTCATCGTACAGATCACCATTGCAGAAGTATTGAGCACAATAACACAATTCAATAGGTAAGCCTGTGCACAGCTTTGCTCTAGAGCTGACCTTGTTGCCTACTCCTTATTTCCTTCCTCATTTCCTTCCTCATTTATGGATAATCTGATGAATCCTTTTAACAATAACCCTTCCTTAGCATCTCTAATCTAATTCATGAGTTTCCCTCCCTTTAGGACACTTTTGGTCCTTTTGTCTTTGGAAAGACATTACACTCTGGAATTTTAGTTAATCAACTTTTAATGCTAAGAGTGGTTTACAAGCTATACATATAACTGGGTAGAGGATCCTCCTTTCTCCCTAAATTCCGTTCTGACCGGCCTCTTCACCGCCAAAATGTAGACAAGTCTATAATATACTTTTTTTTCTCTAAAATGATGGGCACTACTTGCTTCTCCACACTTATAAACTATACGGAGTAATTCTACCATTTCCCTCCATTTTGTTGTTTTTACTTTTCTCCTCCCCTACTTTGGCTTGTGCATTATTCCTTTTCCAATTTGTTGTATGTCACATATTGCCGTTATTTGTAAATCATATCTTGTTTTCTGACCACCTACCCTTGAGAAAGACCCAGGCCCATGAGCCACCAAGGGGGCGAAACACATTTTGACTGAAACCTCGTACATCGTTACATTTCGAGGCTGAAATATTCCTTAGACTCCTATAAATATTTCAGTAAATGTATACATGAACATTTGTATACCACCAATTACTTGAATTACATTTTAATTGAACAAGAACTTTATTACATCTGTTATTGCTGCCCTATCTTCTTCCCATAATCTATCTCAGTGGGTACAGGGGTATTGCCCACATACTAGGGATAGCTAAATAAAACTATAGAGTAAGTCAAAATAGGGCAATACAATGTGCATGATACTACCCCATCTCCCAATTTTGCCAACAAAACACACCACCTCACCAGGGTTAGTAGAACGCAATGAACGACTCGCATAACTTTTGACAGAAAGAATTGGAAGTGGATAAAATAAGTTTTATTAGGATGGGAATGGCATCTAAGAGCAAAATAACCTTTTTTCTTTCAAGGATAAAATTACACAGACGCACGCACACAACCATCCCCTCCCTCCTCAACCCCCTTCCCTTTGTCCTCTTCATAAGAGGTCTTTCACCAGCACTTTAAAAATAGTCCCGAATTAAATTAATCAGTTACTGCTAGTAGTCGGGTGAATTTCTACAGGTAAGGTTTATTGTTAGGAGATATCCAGCTGTAAGCAGTGTGACACTGAGCAATGCAGAACTGATTTGTGATTTTTACAGGATGAATCCATCTTATTTAAAACTAGCAACTCACTCAAAGCGCGAGTCCCACAACCCTTAATTTCACTTCTTATAAATCCTCCTTAATCTATCCCATTAAATGTATTTTAATTAATCCTGGGCGTAGTTTGCGAAGTACTCTTCGGACTACGCGAGCTACACGAACTGCATAGTGAACTGCTGTTCGCTCTGATTGCACAGTGCCAGATGTTTGTCCGCACTGTGCAATCAGTGCAAACTGCATCTTGCACAGTGCAAGCGGTCGTTTTCTACCGCTCAAGTAGATTTCTACTCGAGCGGCAGATTTCTCAATGCGGACTGGAAGTTTCTCATTGCGAGTGGTGGCGAGCATACGCGACCACTCGCAATGAGAAACCTGACCTCCCCGCGTTGAGAAGCTCGCCGGGAGGTTTATTTTCCACGCTCGCGATCGGCAACTTGATGTTGCTGATCGCGAACGAGGAAAAAGTATCGCCGGAATGTCATTTTGCTCGCTCGCGGGCGCCAACTTGACGTTGAGGACCGCGAGCAAGCAAAAAATGACCGCTGCAATACGCTACGCCATGCGTGTTTGCACTGTGCTATGTGCAATTCGTGTAGTGCGAAGTAGCACAAACTTCGCAAACTACGCGAGTGTAGCGTAGTGATTTGCCCAGGCTTCATTTTAATGTACTTTCAAAATAATGACAGATGGCTTGAAATTGATCTTCATTAGTAGTAAGGGGATGGGGGAAATTAAGGCTTATGATACATGTTATAAGGCATTAATTGAGCAAATTGATGATTGTAATGCCCTCTGTGCTTTTCTATATACTGAATATATGAAATTGGATTATTATCTGGGGTGGGCCTTTGCCCACCTCAGGTAATAATAGCTCTTGTCAGTGTAAACCCTCATAGTCACTACATTAACCTTTGCTTAACCACCCTCCCCCCCAAGCACCCAGCAGCGATGGCATGGAGCATACAGTCTTAACTTAGGGCAGTGTGTAAAGTAATCATTCAGTACCAAAATGGACTAAAAAGTGTTGTACCAACTGATATACAAAATGTTATTAAAGTAACAAAAATCCTATAAATGGACCAGGACATATTAATTTTTACGGTTTTAAGGAGAAATAGCGCCAATAAGCCCAAAACGTCAATGATAGTTCACGTAAGCATTAGACTGGGACCTGGGCAGGATTTGAGGCCTACTTCCATGGAGCCATAACCAAATACATCACAATGATTGGTTTATGTGAGAGTCTGGGAGTGAAAAAGTTTTTTAAGTCCAAATGCAGAATGGGACTTTGCCAATGTTTGAGAAGAAACATTCTCCCTGAGTGGACCCCCACTGTGTAACCAAAGGGCAGATACTTGAAGCAGGTTGGTCCTGCTTGACCTATGGACATTTGGAAATTTTCTGAGGTCCCACCGCCTGGTGACCGACCTGACCTGGTCAGAATCGGTCGCTCCTCCCGCTCCTTGGTTTGCCCGGAAGCGTCACTGGTGTGCTGCTCTGAACTGTACTTGGTTTGCCCGGAAACGTCGCTGGTGTGCTTGGTATCGTACCATCCTGGATATAGAATTTATATCTGCCCCTTAACTGTTGATTATATTTAATTTGCCCTCTGAACTGTACTTGGTTTGCCCGGAAGCGTCACTGGTGTGCCTGGTATCGTACCCTACTGGATATTGAATTTTTATTTGCCCTCATAACTGTTGATTAGATTTAATTTGCCCTCTGAACTGTATTTGTGCCAAGTGACCTCCTGATTGTGCCCCGATCCCGTCTGCCTTGTTGTTGTTGTTGCTGCCATTTTGTTGTGCCTCTCAACCCGTCTGCCGCTGCTCCCCCGCGGCCCCACCCCCGTTCCCTCCAGCATCCAGTCCGATACCCTTCCCACTCACCACCCCGCTCCCGCCTCCCAGCTGCTCCTCCCTCCCACTCGTTTCTTTAGGTAAACTCCGCGAGGAGAAGAGCTGTGACCGACCTGACCTGGTCAGAATCGGTCGCTCCTCCTGCTCCTTGGTTTGCCCGGAAACGTCGCTGGTGTGCTTGGTATCGTACCATCCTGGATATTGAATTTATATCTGCCCCCTTAACTGTTGATTATATTTAATTTGCCCTCTGAACTGTACTTGGTTTGCCCGGAAGCGTCACTGGTGTGCCTGGTATCGTACCCTACTGGATATTGAATTTGTATTTGCCCTCATAACTGTTGATTAGATTTAATTTGCCCTCTGAACTGTATTTGTGCCAAGTGACCTCCTGATTGTGCCCCAATCCCGTCTGCCTTGTTGTTGTTACACAATTTTTAGTGGTAACAGTTAATCAGAGCGCTCAGCACAGTCAAGGTACATGTAGAAAATTACAAAGTAAATATGGTGCTCAAAGGATGAGGGGGTTGGTTACCACAGCCCCAAAGACCAACCACAAGGGTACAAACTATTTGATTGTTCATCCGAGCACTCGTTCAATATCAGAAAGTCTTTGTGGTTTTCACCAATCCATTTAATATCCAAATCTTCAGTTGTATTCCAAATCATACATCCAAAATTTTATACGATGCAGCCAACACGTGTTTCGTCAGGTCTGTATGACCATTGACTTCCTCAGGGCTGCAACCCAAAATATCCACAATAAGTAACGATTTCTATACACAATATTCACAATATATCCAAAATATATCCAACTCTCCATTAGGTTTTCTAGAGAGAAAAAAAGAGGATACATCCACAAACCATTTTCTATACAAAAATGCTCCATAGTAAGTGTTGAAAGAAAGAACATGTAAGCCAAAGTCGTGCTTGCATCAATAGTAACCTATACTTAAACATAGAGTAAAATCATGTAAAGAACTATCATTCTATTACAGTCATAGATCCTGGCTATGGGTCACCGGTGATGCAACAGATGCTAGGCCCACGCCCAATGGGATTAAATATATCAATTTATATTATTGTGTAATAACTCAACAATAAATATTGGTGCACAGTCATTAAAGACACCAAATGTCACTATATTTCAAAGCCGCTATGGGTAGCCATCCTCAATTAAATATCTATACCATACGACCCTCACCTCCAAAACGTAGGTATCCAGAACCGAACTTCAAACTGTGTGTGAGTATCTGTTTACGTAGTATCCTGCAATCGTTTAAAAAATGTATTGTCATCGTATATGCTGCGATATATAACAGCACAAATAGGTAGGTTATCTACATCTAAGTTGGTCACAGTTTGACCACATAATGTTCCAAGGTAACAGGTCCTTACCTCATAAACTTGTACTGTCCTGGATTCCGTCGTAATTGAAATCCTATCTTTATCAACCGCACACGTGTACGTGTCTGTAAACAAAGTACACAATGATAAGGCGTCTAGCTATTTAGTTATCTTTGAAGTAAACTTTTCTAACCTCTCCCGCTTACCGTTAGCTTCGTCCTCTCGCGTGTAAAGTGGCGTTCTGCGCCAGCGCCATCTTGTAGTGGCTATTTATAGAGCGCTCTGAATTACGTCCTATTTACACTGTCAGCGCCTATATTATTGTAATACACAGCTAAAAGCTGTCCATAATATAGTAAAAATATAAGAATCCGGTCTGGTATAAATTAAAAGTAATTACAAAAAAAGAGCCGTGTTCGTAATCGTACAACTTTCACAACCAATCCAACCTGAGCGCGTAATTTCAGGATTCATAATCCTATAACATATATCTATGTTTATCGCCATCATAATAGTCTACGATGGTTATTTATACCATATTATCGTGATTTCATGTGTAGAGTTAAATTAATATTAAAGGTATGGACTTAACATCGTGTCACAAACCTGCGCCATCTTGGGACAGGCAAAGTATATATCCTCCAATAGTATATCACAGTAAATGTGAGGTTATCTCATATCATGATCGTTGAGGGTCCTCCTAAAGTTTTGTCATTTCAAAAGTTACATCATTCTATTGGTCACCAATCATTGAAATAATAACGAGATTCCCTAATACTCATTGTTTGTGCGACCCGGGCATCCGCAGCATCCTCAGCCACCCAATCCTCAAAACTAATATTGACAAATTGTCACAAGCACAAAAGGATTTGGAGAGGTAAAACAGTTTAGCGGTAGGCAAATTCTATTTACAGTATTATTTCAAAAAGATGTTACCATATATATTCTCCCAGAGATCAATAAACCTCCATAGGGGAGTAAATACACAACATACCTAAACCAGAGCTGTCAATATAGTGAGACAAAGTAATTAAAAGTACTACTTCATCATCTTGCTGATAATAAAGCAGGTTGCGGTGGGGGTATGAGTGGGGACCATAGTACTGATATATGTCAATGTTATCAGAAACAATAACTAGTTGTTAATTCAGCCTTCCTTGACATATACATATACCTACTGTCCTAAATAGAACTCAAATTCGTGGTCAACATTAAGACCACATTCCACGGCTTTCAATTTGATCAGCCATAGAACTTCTCTTCTCCTCAATGTTAAAAGTCTGTTTCCCCCACGGGGATCAGGCTTAATGTGGTCAATTCCATGATAAGAAAAGACGTGTTGGTCTTTATTATCGTAATTCTGTACTATATGGGATGCAATCGGATAACGTGTATCACCATTTTTTAAGGCTCTGAAGTGTTCAGCCATTCGGTCTCTCAACCTCCTGATTGTACTCCCCACATATATCTTACCGCACGTACAAGTAATCACATATACTACAAATGTGGTGTCACAGTTAATAAACATTCCAATCGTGTAATCACCTGAGTTATTATAGTTAAACTTTAGAACCTTCTTTTTTGCCCATCTGCAGGAGATACATCTCCCACATTTGTAAAAGCCTTTGAAGCTGTTTAGCCAGTCAGTTCTGTTCAGTTTATCAGGGTAACTGGGACTTAACATATTTCTCAAAGTGGTTCCCCTCTTGAAAGTCAGACTTGGTCTGTCGTAAATATATGGTCTCAAGTCCTGATCCATAAAAAGAAGATGCCAATGTCTGTTTAAGATGGAAAAAAGTCTTGAGCTGCCCAGACCATAGTTAGTTATTAGTCTGACCTTCTGATCTCTTACTCTTGATTCTTTAGTTTGTCTATTTAGGGTAGATTTCCTTTTGACTTTCTTAACTCTGGATACTGCAGTTCTAATTACATCTTGTTGGTATCCACGATTCAAAAATCTGTCTGACATATCTGCTAAGTTCTTGTCAAAATCAAGATCAAGAGCACAATTTCGTCGAGCCCTGATCAGTTCACCGTAAGGTATAGCGTTTTTCTGACTGCTGGGGTGGCAACTCCCAGCATGCAGAATCGCATTGCATCTAGTTGGTTTCCTGTACATTCTGCTCTTTATTTTGTCTCCTTCTATAAACAACTCCACATCCAGAAAAGTAATGCATTGGCTGTCAATGGTCATACAGACCTGACGAAACACGTGTTGGCTGCATCGTATCAAATTTTGGATGTATGATTTGGAATACAACTGAAGATTTGGATATTAAATGGATTGGTGAAAACCACAAAGACTTTGTGATATTGAACGAGTGCTCGGATGAACAATCAAATGCCTTGTTGTTGTTGTTGCTGCCATTTTGTTGTGCCTCTCAACCCGTCTGCCGCTGCTCCCCCGTGGCCCCACCCCCGTTCCCTCCAGCATCCAGTCCGATACCCTTCCCACTCGCCACGCCGCTCCCGCCTCCCAGCTGCTCCTCCCTCGCTCCGCCCCCTCCACTCTCCACTTATGACAGAGACACATACGGGCAGCGTCCACACGCAGCGGACGCGCCCTATGCGCGCCAAAGGTAAGCCCGTTTACGCCCGTCCACGCCTGGACCTCGCCCAGCGCCAGACCCCCTGGACCCCGCAAAGACCAACCCCACCGCCTAACATACGACGCTGCAACCCTCACTGCACTCAACACCGACCACCCCTAGGACTGCCACCGAGCCGCCCCAGGACGCACCCACTGTCCTTTCACCTGCCAATCCTGCAAGTTCTGCAGCATTAGGACCTTCACTACATCCGCACAAGCCAAGCCATGCACCAACAACAACCACCTGAAGTGCATCCTGCTCAACACCCGCTCCGTCCACAGACACGCCACTGAACTATGGAACCTACTAGACACCACAACTCCGGACGTCGCCTTTCTCACGGAAACCTGGATGAACGCCTCATCATCGCCCGACATCGCCATAGCCATCCCGGACGGATACAAGATCATCCGAAAAGACCGCATCAACAAAACAGGAGGAGGCATCGCCATCATTCACAAGAACACCATACGCATCACGACCAGCTCCGACGACAACCTCATAACCACCGAACACCTCCACTTCCAGATACACACCGACCCCAAGACCACACTCAGAAGCACCCTCATTTACAGATCCCCAGGACCCTGCACACAATTCAGCGAAGACATCGCTGACTTTGTCAGCCCACACGCCCTCCCCTCCGATGGCTATATCCTCCTAGGGGACCTCAACTTCCACCTAGAGAATAACAACGACAACAACACCACCACCCTGCTGAACAACCTCGCCAATCTCGGACTCAAACAACTGGTGACCACCCCCACCCACTACGCCGGACACAATCTTCTCCTCCAGCAAGCACATCTCCTTCAATCACGCCACGGGACTCCACTGGACAGACCACAGCTGCATCCACTTCACCTTCAAAAAGACCACGACCCACCACCACCTGCAACAAGTTCCCTGCAGAAGCTGGAACAAAATCACCACCGACCAACTCACCACATCTCTGAACCAAAACCCCCCTGCCAGACCAACGGACCCAAATCAAGCAGCCATCAATCTAGCACAATGGATCACCCACTGCACTGATGAACTAGCACCCCTGAAAAACCCTCCCAAGATGCCAGGAAGCAAAAAAGCCTCTTGGTTCAACGACGACCTCAGGATCTCCAAAAAGAACTGCCGCACCCTCGAGAAAGCCTGGCGAAGAAACCCAACCACATACAACATGACCGCCCTCAAGCACGCCACCCGCAAACACCACCAGCTGATCCGCACCACCAAGAAATCAGCATTCAAGGATCGACTAGACAACAACGCCCATAACAGCAAGGAACTCTTCAACATTGTCAAAGAGCTCACCAATCCCAGCGCCGGCAACAACGACATCACCCCCTCTCAAGACCTTTGCGACTCTCTAGCCTCATTCTTCCACAGCAAGATTGCTGACATACATAACAGCTTCGGAGACCTGTCCGCTCCCCCAACCACAGAACTTAAGCCCCCCACAGCCACCCTTCGCGCCTGGACCCCGATCAACACCAAAGACACAATCCGCATAATGAACTCCATCCACTCCGGATCGCCAACCGACCCATGCCCCCATCACATCTTCAACAAGGCAGACTCCATCATCGCACCCCAACTCCGGGACATCATCAACTGCTCCTTCAACACCGCTACCTTCCCGGAAAATTGGAAACATGCCGAACTCAGCGCCCTCCTGAAGAAACCTACAGCAGACCCCACCGAACTTAAGAACTACCGCCCCATCTCGCTCCTCCCATTCCCCGCCAAAGTCATAGAAAAGACCGTCAACAGTCAGCTCGCCGCCTTCCTTGAGTGTAACAATTCCCTCGACCCCTCACAATCTGGTTTCCGAGCCAACCACAGCACCGAGACCGCTCTCATTGCAGCCACAGACGACATCCGAGCACTGCTTGACAACGGAGAAATAGTGGCTCTCATCCTCCTGGACCTCTCCGCAGCATTCGACACGGTCTGCCACCACACCCTTGTACAATGCCTCAGGAACGCCGGGATAGAAGATAAGGCTTTGGATTGGATCATCTCGTTCCTCGCCGGAAGAACGCAGAGAGTCCGCCTCCCCCCTTTTAGATCCGAAGCCACCGAAGTCATATGCGGCGTACCACAAGGATTATCGCTCAGCCCCACCCTATCCAACGTCTACATGAGTCCCCTCTCATCCATCGCTCACCAACACAACCTCAACATCATCTCCTATGCAGACGACACCCAGCTGATCCTCTCCCTCACCAACTACCCAGCCACCGCCAGAACCAACCTACACGAAGGAATGAAAGACGTAGCCGAGTGAATGAAGAACAGCCGTCTAAAACTGAACTCAGACAAAACGGAAGTCCTCATCCTAGGATCATCTCCCTCTGCCTGTGACGACTCATGGTGGCCCCCGGCTCTAGGCAGCGCTCCCAAACCAACGGACCATGCTCGCAACTTGGGATTCATTCTAGACTCCTCCCTCTCGATGACCAGACAAGTCAACGCCGTCTCATCATCATGTTTTAACATCCTACGCATGCTCCGAAAGATCTTCCGATGGATCCCCACCGAAACAAGGAAGACGGTCACCCAAGCACTTGTCACCAGCCGACTGGACTACGGAAATACCCTCTACGCCGGAACCACAGCCAAATTACAGAAAAGACTTCAACGCATTCAGAACGCCTCCGCTAGACTCATCCTAGACATACCTCGCCAAAACCACATATCCGGTCACCTGAGAGACCTGCACTGGCTCCCCGTCAACAAGAGAATCACGTTCCGCCTCCTCACCCACGCACACAAAGCCCTCCACGACCTAGGACCCAGATACCTCAACTCTCGCCTGACCTTTCACATCCACACCCGCCTACTACGATCATCAAACCAAGCACTCGCCGCGATTCCACGCATCCGGAGAGCCACCATGGGAGGAAGATCCTTCTCCTACTTGGCGGCCAAGACCTGGAACTCCCTCCCCAGCCACCTCCGTCTCACACAGAACCACCTCTCCTTCAGAAAGCAACTCAAGACCTGGCTGTTCGATCAGTAGCGAACCCCTCTTCCCTAAGCGCCTTGAGACCCTCTGGGTGAGTAGCGCGCTATACAAATTTCTGACTTGACTTGACTTGCTGAAAATTTTTCTGAGGTCCCACCGCAGAATGAGACTTGGCCGTCTTTTGGAGGTACCGGGAGCCTTGACCACGACGAAGCTGAAATTCAATCAAACAATGTGGAACTGTCAAATACTTTCCTGAAACTCCTGAATGTTTTTCAAAGTTTCCAAACTTTCTTCTTCCCAAATAACCACAGGTGTGCACCTTAAAGACTTGCAGAAGCTCAGGGAAGGCACTTCTTCGGCTCCCAAGGTACCCTGCTGAGGCCAACAGCAAAATCCAATCCAGGTCCAATTGCCACTGGTCAGCTGGGCACTTGCAACTTAAGTCCCCGTAGTCACACAGGAGTTCAGCCAGCTGACGCTTATTGGCCACTTCTTTGTCCTTGGTACAAGAGGGAGCAGAGCCTTTTCTTCCTGGCTCCTTTCAGATCACAGACAGCAAGCCAAGTCCTCCTCTGTCCTTTTGCAGGTGCAGAACGTGTTCTGAGAATGGTACATTGGGTTGCCACCTTTTTGCCTGGCACCAGCAAGTAGTTGGGATAACTCCTGGGCACTCCCTAACCAATTAAGTAAAAATTCCACTGTGTCAACCTTGCTCACTTTTTCAGTATTTTCTTTGTCTTACTGCAAAAAGGCTCAAAATGTCATGTGCCGTTTTATTTTCAAGATGGCAAAAGTCTTCAGGACTTGGGTTCTGGGGAGGGTGAAGGGTGAGAGGGAAGGAGGGAGGAAGGGAGGGAAGGAGGGAAGGAGAGAGAGACTGTGTGTGTGTGTGTCTGTCTGTCATAGAGAAATATAATTTGAAGCAGGCCCAGTACTCATAACAAACCTGGAGACAGATGTCTGGTAGGGTAAAAACAGGGTCATGAGACAGTGGATACACAAGAACTGTCCCAGCTTCCTGTTTGCTCCCTTTCAATTGTGCCAAAGTTGTATATGTGGCTCAAAAGGACCTGTCAGGCAGGATCTGATGCAGTTGTGCCAACAGGGTGGCCACCCCTGCCCTTCTTCTGAGACCATATGGGCCATCTCTGCCCACTCAGGTCGACCTGTAAATTACTGTGACCAACTGTGTGGTTCCTAGGAGGAATTTCACACCTCAATGGAGTTGGCAGAAGCTACTGCTAACTGAAAGGTCAGACAGATAACTTTTTAAAAGTTACATTTCCTAAATATGTCATATACATTGTATTTTACCATTGGATTGGATTTTTAGTACATATGAAAATACATTTTTGAATAGTGTCTCTAGACGGTATAGGTCAAACGTCATAGATTTAAGAGTATAATCTGTAATGCGCCAGTTAAAACCTGACCAGTGACAATGTTGTTTTGGTTGTAGTCACTCGGGGAACATGCCATTATTATTCTCATGAATGTACCACTCTTTTTTTTTGTGTGGAGTTTTATATAGCGGAAACTAGACCCGAAGGTATCAGAGCACTTTACATGAACACCAGTTACATTACAGACGGACACATTCATTTTTGTTAGGCACGGAGAGATTAAGTGATTTGCCCAGAATCGCATAATGTCGAGCGTCGCTTCCGAGACTCGAACCCTGGTTCCCCAGCTCTGAGGTTGACCCTCATAGACGTTAGGCCACATTCTCTCCCCACTCTAAAATATTATGCACCCTACCTTCTGGGTAGCAAGGTGTACTTTAGGGGTGACATATTTAATATTTTAAATAAGGCTTTCCAACTCGTCAAAAGGATGATTTTGACAGTTCCGTGCACCACAGTTCAAGGTAATGTTGTCAGGCTATCTAGGGTAGGCTTGAAGTCTTGTTTTCTTCACTGCCACTGTAGTGGTGGCACAGTAGGTGCTGCAGTCCACAAGTGATACTTAGCTTTCCAGGCCATGGATATATTTACCCACCATACACTAAGGCCTCCTAGGAAACCTAAATGTGCCGATCATTGTTTAACCAATTTCGACATGTTTTAATTGGGAGCACAAGCACTTCACCCCTAGTTAGCAGGGCTAAACAGATAGGGAAAATAATGGGGGGATATCAGACAAAAGATGGTCATTACCTACACTAGATGTCTACAAGCTGTGCTGAATGAAAATAGTATTATATTATGAAAAATATGCATACTATCAAAAAGATGCACATAGCAGTGCCTTTACAGTTTGAGTGAGAACAAAGGAAACAAAACATACATTTGTATTACTGCTGTAATATGGTGCATTCTTGGCTGTGCATTTCAATAATAGTCTCAGCACTCCCTTAAGCCCCTTGGCCTTCAGTGTAAGTTACATCGAATATCTTTCTTCATTGTGACTGTGGAAGTTGCCATTACAACATGCCCCAGGATTTCTAAAGAGTGTTGGCATTAGAGTGTAGGAGTAGCTAAGCAACCTCTCACTCCATGGCTGCTGCCCCTTCCCACCAGGATTTGCTCCTTCTTTGCACTGTGTTGAAATCTTTCTCTTGTTTATTTGCGTGAACAAATAATTTTTCTGTTGCAGAACCCATGACAGACGTGGCATTTGTTTTGGCATGAGTCACCTAATCCCAAATCATGTTTTTATGGAAGTATTATCTATTTATGATGTGCCGTGTTGGGGCGAGGGCGCTGTGTTGCTTCACAATGACTGTTGCAGTCGAGGTGAGGACTCAACACCGCTGGACTGGGCGTACACACACAGTGGGTCAACTGTCCCTTCAGAGGACACAATATGGTTGCTTTGCAGAGACCTGTTTTGGCATTTTTACATGTCCCCTGTAGAGATATGTCTCTCGACCCCCAAGGATTCGTGCAGCCTCACACTACTACAACCATTTACTTCCCCAAGAGTGTATGTTTTGTTTTTTTAGTCAATTCATTATTTATGTTCCGGAATTCAAAAGAGGTCCACATGAAACGAAATATAGCCAAAGGCATGAAACACGCTAATATACATTTAAAAAACATTTTAAAAAATGTAAACACTTTTGCAAAAATTACCTAATTTTTCGGCTGCTAGAGAAAATCTAGTGCTGCAACAACGGACTTCATATTGTTCTTTCGAAACATTGGCCTAAAAATGTAGCAGCGCAGAAGGATCAGTGCGGGGCAAGCGAATACTAATTCAAATCCTGAACAGCCATATTGTCCACTTTCCCTTTATCTCCGGAGTTCGACCAGTTTGCTGTTAACACAATTAGCAGGAGCAAGTTCATTCGTAGTAATGTCCAGAAACAACTAAAACCATGCTCAAGATTTAAAGACGCTTACTTCTGAACTACCTTGGATTGACGGGAAGAGATCACCACCTCACACCTTTACTTTGACATACAGCATTTTATGTCCAATTGTTGACTATTAAGATTGGAGGCAAGCTTTAAAATGCTTTTACATTGACTGTGAGACCGAGAGCGGCCAATGTTGCTTACGGTAGATCAAATTGGTTTAGTGCATGAGCAAAGTTCATGGAAAATGTATATTTTCCTAGTCTTGAGCCCAAAATTTTAGAGTACCTGAAGCCCCATCCCTCAGAGAATCCTCTTTACTCTTCTTGAGGTGAGAGACCCACCGAATCACACTGACCAGCCCTTGCACATAACAGCTTGTTAAGCCAAATTCCAACCGTGAGGCAGAAATCCAAACAGATAAATTAAAATGGCAAAGTTTACGTAAAATTTGCCCTTCCATTTTGTCTAAAAAATCCCATTTCAACAAGTTAATTGATTCAATAGCATGTAATAATGTTGAAGGAACTTACACCTAACAAATTATAACAAATAAAGAAAATGTCTGTAACCTATTGTGCTATAAAAAGCTCATAATCCATTGATATGCCTTGCAGAAACAGTGATCAATACATTCCTTTTCACCCATGCCACCTGTTACCATTTCCCCAAATAGGGTATACATTTACTACCTCCAGCGTCTCTGGACCTAAAACCCAGAAGTAGTTGCCGATATTCATGGCTTTTCTATTTGGAAGATCAATACATTACTTTTTGAAGTATTAATCTTTAGAAAGTGGTGGGTGGAGAAACAAGTTTATTATTCAAATCCTTGGGAGTTAGATCCAGGATTGAGATATCATCCACAAACATCACGCAGGGAAAAGGACACCCACCAATACTGGAAGGGTCCCCCCTGGCATTTGAGGTCTGAAACATATAGTGGAAACGTATTGGCGGCAGCAGGCAACCCTGTTTCAAACCCTTTTTGGTTGGGATTATAGAGGATAGCCCCGGATCACCACCCAGCACCACCTTAGATCAAATAGAAGAATGGAGAGCAATAACTACTGAAAGGAGTGTCTCGGGCATGCCTAACTTCATCAACTTTTTCCAGAATGTTGGACGGTCCACCCTATTGAATGATGTAGAAAAATCTATGAATGCCACGTATACATTAAGCCCTCGAGTGGAAATGTACCTTTCCGCTATAAGCTTCAACACAAATATATTATCAAGCACACAGTGGTTCTTCCTAAAACCCACTTGTTCTATAGGTAGGATCTTATCCTCTTCAACCCACTCAGTGAGATGTTCTAGGATACTCCTAGCAAATATTTTCCTTACTGCATCCAGCAGGCCAATTTGACGGTAATTACCGGAGAGATTTCTAGAGCCCTTTTAGTATAATGGTATTAAGATGCTTCCTGTCCGTACTGGTAGCAATAGGCAAAAAGGGGAGTTTGAAATGTGGCCCAAAGAGAGGACTCCCTTTTAATAAGGTCGATGGGATTCTCAACAGGCCCCATTGCCCCAAAAAATCTAATTCCCATAATAATACCCTCAATCTCTTTCAGAGTATGGGGAAAAGGTATGCTGGGGAAGAAGGGTAGTGATAAGTAGAAGGAGTATAAGACCATTCTGCACCAGCGTTCCCTGAATATAGTTCCCCTTGATAAGCTATCCATTCTCCTTTCATTATTGGGATTGGAAGGATTTTACTCTGGTGGCGCATCTGTTAGAGATAATTTTCCAATATATTTTAACATCTTTGTGAGATTTCAGTTGTGGTCATGATTCTCTTTCTTTAAGGATAGTTTCAATCTGTGTCTTCTTTTCAGGAGATGAATTACTTTACTTTGTTCTGTGGTGAAGAAAACATATTGGATCCTCTAGTCTATTTATCTCCCTGTTTATATGAGTAACAGGGTTGGGATATGTTACCCTTAAGGAGACTCAGTTGGTTATTTTACAGGTGACAACCAATGTTTTCTTACAATTTTCGCACTTGAGTAAAGGGTCGGGACGCAAACTGTGGAGTTCCCTATTAATACTGTCAACAATTCTTTTAGCTTGTCAGATGACTTGGGATTCCAAAGGGTTCTAAAATTTGATCTCTCAACCCGTACTTTACATCTTTGAAATTCCAGGTCCATACTTCCTTCAGAGCTACATCAATCAAGTAGGAAACAGCCTTATTATCATTACGGATTATCATAAACATTAATGTCATAGATCATATTGAATGCAGAGAATGGGAAAGTCACATAGTCAATAAATGAACAGCTGGTAAAAGATTTAGGAGTATAATTGACTAGAATGTCATTCTCTATTCTTCCATTTACTGTTAAAAATGTATTGTTCCTTAAAACTTCCAACTGCAGTAATCCTCTTTTATCTATTCTACTATTGGGGGGTAAGAATTGCAGCAGGAATTTTGAATGCTTCTTCATTGGGTTCATTTGCGAACGAACTTAGAGCGTGATTGAAGATGTTAGTGTTTAGGTCACCTACTAATTCTATAAGTTTACAAACCTCTCTTCATAATACTAGAGGTAAAAGAAAACATGTAAGTTACCAGTTGACCATAGATAGGATCATGGGGATATAGACATTAACCACCCATATTGATTTATTACTATTGTTTTGATAAAAATATTTTTACCGGCTGGATTCATTTAGAATCATGTGTAAATGTATTAGATGTCAAACTGCAGCTGGTACTTAGCAGTATTGTATTGCATTGTATTGTATTGTATTGGGTTTGTATAGCGCTTGAATCGACTCAAAGAGTATCTCTGCGCTTGGGTGGGTGCATATTATTCCAGGGGGAACTGTTAAATTATTTAGGAACAAAAAGGGTGGTTTTAAGCAATTTTCTAAAAGCGAGATGGTTTGAGCATTCTCTTAGTGGCAGAGGGAGGTCATTCCAATACTTAGGGCTGAGGTATGAAAGAGACTTGCCCCCCTGTCTTGCTCTCCTAATTCTAGGAGCTATCAACAAAGATTAAGTGCTAGAACGCAAGGCTCTCGACGGATGGTAGGGAATAAACTTTTCGGATAGATAGCTGGGGCTAAGATTGTGTAGTGCCTTGTGAACGGTGCAGCATATCTTAAACTTTATTCGTTGGCATATTGGGAGCCAATGTAATTTTAGGAGAAGAGGTCGGGAAGCAGATCTAGGCGTCATGTTCAGGACCAGGCGGGCCACCGTATTTTGCAAAACTTGTAATCTGTTAATTGATGCTTCATTAACAGAGAGCAGCAGACTATTGCAATAGTCTAAGCGGCTCAGTATGAGTGCCTGGATCAAAGTCTTTCAGACAGAGTCTGGAAGAAGAGGAAAGATCCGTCGAAGTAGGCCCAGGGTATGAAAGCAAACAGCAACTGTCTGACCAACATGCTCTTTGAAAGAGAGAGCTTGGTCTAATCGAACTCCCAAGTTTTTCATGGAGATCTTAGGAATGGGGGGATTTCCAAGATTGTTGGGCCACCAATTTGGTGACCATAGTACTGGAGCCTCTCCAAAAAGTAGGAGCTTGGTTTTTCCAACATTACATTGGAGGAAATTACTCCTCATCCAGTGTGAGATGGCGTTCATGCCCCGAGAAAAGGTCTCCTGGATGGTTGGAGTAAATACATCAAAGGGAAAAAGCAGTTGAGTATCGTCTGCATACGATATTGGAATGAACATGTGTTTTTTTAGAACATTAGCCAAGGGGGCCACATAGATATTAAATAAAGTTGGGCTCAAACAGGAGCCCTGTGGAACTCCCTTGGTAAGTCCCATGGGTGCTGAACGATTCTCACCTAATGTAACTGACTTAGTCCGGCCAGAGAGGAAACTTGCCAGCCAACGGAAGGCGGAGTCCCTTAATCCCACTTCCTTCAACCTGCCGAGCAATATTTGATTGGAGACAGTGTTGAATGCGGCAGATAGGTCCAATAGCACCAGAATCATTGAATGGCCCTTGTCTAGGGTCATTCTGATGTTGTCTGAGACATCTAGCAGGCTGATTCGGTGCTATATTTGGGCCTAAAGCCTGACTGAGAAGGGTCTAGGCTGCCTGAGGTTTCGACAAAGCTGGAGAGACATTTGTTAACATGTCTCTCTAATACTTTGCTCGGGTAGGGAAGGAGTGAAATGGGGCGGACGTTAGTCAAGTCGGTCAGATGGGCCTTCGTATTCTTTCGAATGGGCATTATCTGTGCTGCTTTCCACTCCAATGGAACATGATCTTCCTTCAAAGATAGGTTCAGTAGATGTTTAAACAGTGGTGCAAGTTGAGGGATAAAAGTATTGGCAATTCTGGCAGAGATTATGTCACTGGGGGAACCAGACTTCACTTGGTGCATTAGAAGCTCTACCTCTGTGATGGAAAGTGGAGGAACGTTTTCGAGTGACATGGAAGCGATCTGTCCAAGTACATCCATTGGTGCAGGTGGTTAAGAAGGGCCATTTAAACAAACAATGTTATTATAAATTAGTTCAATTTTTTGTGAGAAGTATAATGCAATTTGGTTACAAAGAGATTTTGTGGGGGCTTCTGCGTTTTCACAAGCCTTAGGGTTAATAAATTGCTTAGGAATGTTGTATAGAACCTATGGTGCATTACCAGCCAAAGAAAGTTGGGTAGAAATGTGAATCCTTCGCTCAGATTTGATGCCCTTATGATAGTTTGACATAGAAGCTACGAACTGGGTTTTGTCGGTTTTTTTATTGGAGGTGCGCCATCTCCTCTTGTGTTGTCTACAAAGTTTTTTCAAAGAAAGCAAATGAGGTGTGAACCAAATTGCTTGCTGACGCTTTGGGCAGTTGGAAGAGCATATCACTGGAACAAAATGATCTTTAATATGAGTAAATGCTAGATTGTGGTTTATGAGCGCATCTTCTAAATTATCAGAGTGGTTGTTCCAGTGAACTGTCAACTGCAACACCCCCTTTTGCATAGACCCTCCTAGAAGGGTTTGCGGGGAAGCTTAACGCAAAGTATTCTTTTAACGTACAATCATTTGTAAGCTAGGTTTCTCAGATGCATATGATGTCAGCCTCCAATCTGTTAAAAAATAGTATTTTATTAATCTCAGTCAGTAGTCCAGGTGCATTCCTAGAAACCAGTTTAAGATTAGTACTAGGTACTGCCTTTCAGTTTAGGCCAATGGAGTGCTTTAGCTTTAAGGGCACCTACTACCCAACTCCAACTAACAACCTCATCGCCTGGGTCAAGGGCGTTCCTCTCCTTTTTCCCACAGAATAGGGAAACCCTCTTGCCTCCTTTTCCAAACGAGAACTGAAAATTATTTAACTTCTAGATTGACAATGAGTTTAGGGGAGGGGATTCTAGGGGATAGTTTGCAAGAAGAATCTAATATCCTTCTCCTCTTGTAAGGGAATTACATCAATACCGCAACAGCACAACTTTTCACTATTTAGTATACCACTTTAGAGTTAAATGTTACTCTAACCCTGAAGTTTGCCCCTTGAGTTGCAATATGGATTGGTGTGAAATCACTGCTTTGAACTATATGAAGCTTAGGTACATCAGCAATACAGCCCAGTACGAAAGACCTATTCAAATATATTTCTTGGTAAAAAATGGCAATAAATTCCAACATCAAAGGCTCATTCAATGAATTCCAAAAGATGTTATCCCTGACTAGCTCCAGCTTATCACAATTATAAACAACTTTATCCCCCACTCTAGAAGAGAACATCTTAACATGGGGGTTTAAGGAATAAGTAGGGACCTCTTGTGGGAGGGTCATGATTGAAGTAGCTAAAGCGTCCTCTACTTGTAGGTTTGGCAGTATTCCTGAATACACTTGGGAGAGGGATGTTCCTACCCTTTTCTCTTTTAAAATACTTTCACCTCTCTAGATTGTTGCGCCCAAGACAGAATTTAAATCACAGCTGATTTTTTTGTTCGCTTTTTGCAAGTTCTATGCTGTTTGTTCTTTCTTGTGGTTTTTCGTTTATTGTATTCCTTGTTCTTGTTGCCTTCCATCCCTGTGAGTCTTGGCAATGCAAGAACTTCTTTATTTTGGAATATGAGATAAAGATGTTTTTGTTTTACGCTTCCTAGCGGGAAGGGGAGATGGAGTTGATTCTTCCACGGTTTTGGTTCGATCAGAATCTGCAAGGAAAAAATCTGATCGTTCTTCGAAAGACTCCGGCTCTCATTATTTCTTTTCCTCGATTACAGTGGGCCATCCTGAGTGCCCAAACTCTTACAAAGTTGATTGAGTACAGAATCCTCCCTGTAGGGTTTACTTAAATAGGAGCCGGCTTGACAAGCCTCAGCTGGTGGGCCACTTCTAGTTTCCCTAGTCAAGGGGGAGGGGGGGTAGCTTTTTGCAATCGAGATCTTTTATCCAAGATCACTGACTCAGATAAGGACAACAGTGAGTCCAATATATGGTCGGAATTAGTCACTGATTTTTCCACCAGAGACAGTATCGAGGACAAGATTGTCTCTAGACACTGTCGAGTTTCTGAAAGCTGAATATAGTTCCGGGGGGGGGGGTTACACAATAAAAGTGGACGTGTACAATTTTGGGCTACCAGACACCCTGGAGGCGGCATATTTATCGCTAATGACATGCAAAGTGGGCCCAAACTGTTAGCGACTGAAAACAGTTGCTAACACAGCTATTGCCTATTAGCAAAGCAGGCGAAGGGATAAAAAATATCGTGCTAAACGTGTTTATCGCTATAATCTAAACCCTGCTAAAAAGTTGACTTACCTGTACAGTCAATGGGGGGTGGATTATCAGATTAAGCCCCCATTGGCGTTAATGCGAGAATATCGCTGGATTTTCAGCGATATTCTCGCATTTCGCAGCTATCGCTGGATATTTTATCACAATGGAGAAAAACTTTGCTAATAGCATGTTTTCTCTGCTAAAATATCCAACGATAGGCAGCGATAAAAAAAAGTCCCTAAGCACATTTAGCGATAAATATCACTATTTCTTGCTAATAGACCCCCTATTTCTTCCAAATTATCGGGCATCAACGACGCAGAGGCTAGATTCAGATTGTAATGGCATTCCAGGAATTGATACTATATCGGTGATGGGTTTAGTTTATTCACAGGAAGTGATGGCGTTCTTGCTTTTGCGTGTATGAGATATAACTGTGTCTAATAAGTACACGATGCAAACAGGTCAGGGGAGAACAAACCCAAGTAAAACAACCCCTCCACACGTACAAATGAACAAAAGTCCTGTGCACACGTTAGTATGTAATAGGTTTTAGTGTAAAAACCAAATTCTGACACAATGAACTTGTAGAAATGATGAAGGTGGATATCTTGAAAAGTTTCAGCAGATGGATTTATAAGTCAATCCAGATCAGTACAGAGTACATTCAACCAGCCGACACGTGTTTCATCATAATGTGTTACAATTGTGACTATTCAGGGCTGAAGGTTGTGTGTATGCGGCAAAGGTTCGGTGAGAATTTATTCCAAACGGGTAGTTGTGGAGAAACGAGCGATCCTGGTAACCCGGATACAACAGAACGGACCTCAAGACATGCTGCACTACAGCACAGATCCAGCAGCGCAAGGGATGGACCCATCCTTTACAATCGATTATCTTTACCCTGAGATTTGCAGAGATGGTTATTTTATATCTCCCGATCTTTACCAGAATGCACTAACAGCTCAAGAGAAAAGCTACTTAGGACGGTGAAGCAGAGAACATCATTTCCAAGACAGTCTCGAAGTTTGGTCGACAAGGTACCGGGGTCAAAACAACCTAAGGTTTCCAAAGGTCGATTAACATTAGCCAGAGATAGTTACTACACTCAGCTGAAGAATCCACAAGCGGCCCAGAGGCCTCCAGCCAAACCTGCCCTAGCACCGTGAGCATATACCCTCCCCATCACCCCTTTTCCCTCTGTAATACCTGTTACAGCCTATCACCCTCTGCCCTTACCTGGATATGTCAGTAGCCTCCACCTCTGAGATGCCAGGCCCTGCAGAGAGATGTGTGGTAAGCAAGCAGTAATTCGTAAGAGACAAGGAGCCCAACTATACGTTCAAAGATTGACTTAAAGTGCAAGGACCGGTTGTGGTACTGGCACCTGGCCGCTTCCATGGGATCAAGAAGCAACAGATGATCATATGAAGGCTGAAGCAAGGGCTTCTGTTTCCTGGTCTTCTTAAGTTCACGCCAGGGCAGTCTGGGAACAGCAACCAGCCCTGGTAGATTGCTGTCTGACCGGCCCTGGGGGCCGACTGGCGTGCTAGTAAAAATTACTGCTCCCAATGTTGTTACTGGGGCCTGATATTGCAGCACTGCTGCAAAACCGTCCCCCAGAAACAAAACCACCTCCATGGCCAGAAATCTGGCCTCCACCCCTCCAGCCCCCCGGGGAAATGCCCGGTGCCTGCTACAGCCAGTCTGGTCCTGGTCCAGCTGTGTATGTAGGGTAGATATGTGCATGCTATTTATGGCAGCAGGGGACTTTAGCATTGCACCCGGAATAGTTTTCCTCAGATGGGGTGCATCCTTAGTAGTACCGTGGCACCTCACCTCCCCACTCAGGGTCTTCAGCCGCAACCATGCTAACTGGAGCTGCCTCTGTCGACAAATCACAAGTCCCAGATCCAATGTCCAACTTACTGGGCTCTGTGTGGCTCCAACTGGAACCAGTGAATCCAGGACCTAAAAGGCTGCTTGCCTATTTGTCTACTTCTTCCTGGGTGGGCTGATACACTACTGCCTCAGCTGCCTCTTTACCCCCGAAGCTGCAGCTCTACCCCGCCCTGCTGTGGGACAAGGCAGCGGCAGTCAGCTTGCAGCTTGTGGCCCTTGCTCTGTCCCACTCCCTTCCGCTGCTCCTCAAGGACATCTGAACATTTTTGGGGCCCTGACCTGATGGTATTTTGGGTCAGACTGTCTGTGAAAGCTTTGAATTTATGATCTAAATTTAGCTCTTTTATGCCCTCTGTGGCCAGGTCATTGACAGTGAACAAACAAGCACGCTTATCAAAATCTAAATGTGTTTGCATCTATGTCAGGACAGTGGCTGTGTGCGACAATGTGGGCAAGAGGGCACCTTTATTCACGTTCTCTGGGAGTGCGCAGCGATCCAGGGGTATTGGGAAAGGGTGGTACGCAAGATGGAGGAGGCACTGGGGCAACAGATCCAATGTAACATTAAACAGGCACTATTGAACATTGGGACCCTACAGACTTAAATTACAGGGAGAGACTATGGGTCACACTGGGTCTTATAGTTGCTAAAAGGAATATTGCAAGTTTATGGAGAGCTCAGAGCCCACCGAAGATTGCTGATTGGGGCAATGATATGGACTGGTGTATGGTGACGGAAAAATCCATTTATGAATCCTTGGGGTGTCCGAAAAAATGGATGTAAATATGGGGGCAGTGGAACGCTTACAGGGGGGAGATTTGTGAACCGCCAAGAGTCGGAGACGATATCACTGCTGGGTGTTGAATATTACCAACCTTATGTTATGATGTGTACAGTCTGGGGAACCATTAATTGAATGACCAAAAATGGCAATCTGCTTGCTACTGCCTTATATATGTAACATGTCTTATATACTAATAAAAAAAACCACCCAAAAATGTGTTTGCATCTAATATTCAGGAACAGTGATGTACGTTTTTTATTTTGTGACACAGCAGCTGCTCACTAATATTTCTGCAAATAATCTCCGTGACACCCTCCCATTTCTCAAATGTGAGGTCCTGTTTTGATGTTGCATGAAACATAAACACAGCATTTCTCTGCAAAATGTCTGTAATAGTCTGGCTCGTCACCCACATTAAAACTAAATTGAAGGAAAATGGTATTTAAAACAATCTGGCAACCAAGACAAGACTCTGCAGAAGAGAGCTGGGTGTAGCAAAGGCCCCCTGAAATGCTGGGGCCCACGTTGCCCAATGCCTTAAAACGTCCCTGTCCCAGCATCTCCGACCGTGATACAGTTAGTTTGAGGGTTGACACCACATGAAGCACGCTGCATTGCCCAGCACAGCTCCGCTCCGCTGCTGCCAACTGTCCCGCGCCTCATGGACGCGGCTCTGACTGCGGTTATGGTTGTGGTTTAGCAGCTGGTTAGCGGTTGACACGGCTAGTAGTATGCCGTACCACATGCAAGGCAATAGCTAGGAGCACACTGCATGCAGGTGTGTCTCGCCCGTGTGCAGCTTGTTGGGTCGTCGGCTTACTGGTGTGTCACGTTCCCCCCACGCTTTTGTTATTTGCTTATTTATGGTATACATGGAGAGTGCGATTTTACTGATATCCTTTGTGAACCTAATTGCATGCAACCCAAAACTATTCTGGCTTTCTTATCTTTGCGGAGGCTTCTTACCTGTGCCTCACACACCTTAACAGTTTCATCCTTGTCTGGTTTTTGAATGTTGTCATCTACATCCAGACCAGAGTCTTTTTAGATGTTTGAACACAGAAGACTGATCTAAACCACTTCGGTGGCCTGGACAGATGTCCTTAAAGCTATCCCTGGAGATATCTTACCCTTGGAACTGAGTGACTCAGCTGTGGGTGACCCAACCCACATCTCAGTGGCTATCTATTATCTCTCCTTTTTAGGTTTTGCCTGGCGAAAAGATGCGCTCTGCGCATCTTTTTCGCGCAGGCGAAAACCTGATGAGAACTGTAGTGTGGTTTGGGTCGGCCCTCGTCATTCATTGGCTGGCTCCATAAATGGAGCCTAGCCATTGGACGAGGGGCCTGTCCGTCAATGCCGGACCAGATTCGGGGGCGTTCCCGAGATTCTTTGGCTTTTGCCGACGTCACGCGACGTCAGCCGAAAGCCGGGAACGCCCCCGAATCTGGTCCGGCCGGGCCGCAGGCAAGCCGGAAGTCGGCGCCGGTCTTTCTATGCCAGGAGAAAGGAGTGCGGCTGCCAGCGAGGCCCCGGTGCAGGAGAGCCCCGCCCGCGGCACCCGAGAAGAGAGCCCAGGCCCCGGCAGAGGAAGGACACCGCATGCGCGCCCGCCATCTTGCTCGCCCCTCCTCCTAGCTGCCCGGCTGCCGGTGACCCAGCATCCCCGTGCCTGACCAGCAGCAGGAGAGAGCCCGGGAGTGGAACCCGAGGCACGGCAACATGCAGCTGCCGCCGCCCGGCCACCAGTGATGGACCTGCTCTGCTGTGCCGCCCCGTCGCGCCTGAACATCTCCCCCAGCCGGACCTCGGCTCTTTCCCTGTGCCCCGGCCGCCCGCAGCCTACTGCGGCCTCTTAGTGCAGGGGCGACCCGCCCTCTCCGGGACACAATGCAGCAGCAGCCCGAGGCCCACCTGAGGTGAGGAAGATGGCGCAGCCGGCGCCCGCAGTGCCCAGGAGGGGCAGCGCTGCGGGAGCCGCCTCGGGTGGCCAGCTGAGCTTGGACGAGCCGCTGCTGGGCCCGCAACCCCCGCAGAGCCTGGGCCTGCAGCCCCCACTTCAGACCACTGGGCCCAAAAAGAAGAGTGGCTTCCAGATCACCAGTGTGACCCCGGCTCAGGCCTCGGCCAGCCTGAGCTCTAACAACAGCATCGCCGAGGACACGGAAAGCTACGACGACCTGGACGAGTCACACACCGAAGAGCTGTCCCCCTCTGAGATCCTGGACGCCTCCCTCTCCCGGGCTACGGACCTAGGTGCGCCGGGGCGCAGCTCATCCGAGGAGACCCTCAGCAACCTGCAGGAGGCCGACACACCCGGGGCGCTGTCCCCCAACCAACCGCGCCTGCCCGGCCTGCCCCCTCCTCAGCCTCATCCGCTGCTCATCAATGGCATTGCCGGGCCCCTGCACCCCGAGCCCCTGCAGCCTCCTGCCGCTGGCCTGCCCGGGGGCATGGCTGGAGTGAACGTTAACATGATGAACAACCTCCCTGGAGCTGTGCACGTAGCCCCCCATCCGGCCTCCGGGGGCTCCATCGCACAGGTGGCGCAGGCGGTGGCGGCCGCCGCGCTGGGCTCGGCCGTGGGGCAGCAGCCGCAGACTCAGCCCCCTCCCCCCGCCGCTGCCGCCACGGCGGCGGCCACATCACGGTTCCGGGTGGTGAAGCTGGACTCTAGCTCTGAGCCCTTCCGCAAGGGCCGCTGGACTTGCACCGAGTACTACGAGCGGGAGCAGCCTGTGGAGGCCCCTCACAGGGTGGTGGAGAGTGTGAGGCAGGCGGCCGAGGAGAGGGACAGCACCAGCGAGAGCTCGGCCAGCAGCACTCTGAGCCACTATACGGAGAGCGCTGGCAGTGGTGAAGGCACCGGCCTGCAGCAGGGGTACTCGGAGCCCGGGGCTCAGTGTGCCAACTTGCCAGCACAATCGCACCCGCCTGAAGGCGGCTATGGACAGCAAAAGCAGAGCTACCAACCTCCATTGAACCCTTCGGCTGGTCATAGTATGGGGGCCGTGCCTTCACTGCACCAACAGCCCCCCTATTCACAGCCTGTGCAGACTCTACCCCAGCAGCTCCACTATGCAGCCCAGCAGCAGATTCCCTCCGCCCTCATCCCTCAGAGCCATGCCATGTCGGCTGCTCAGACTACTGTTACAGGGAGCGTGGCTGATTACTTGCAGCACCCCCATAAGCTGCAGACCACGGTAGTGTCAGGACAGCCAGGGCTAGCGGCCCCCGGTCACAATCTGTCGGCACACATGCAATCCACAGCTGCACAATCCACAGCCTCTGCTATGACTGCTGCACATGCACCCACGATGATGCCCACGTCAGTGGCCAGCAGTCAGAGTGTGGCCCAGCAAATAAATCTTCCCCCCGCAACGCCTGTCAGTCACAGCTTGGGTCAATCCTTAAATCTGCCCACTGTGTCGCAGTCCAGTCATAATGTGGCAGTGGGTCAGCACTTGAATCTGCCCTCCACGGCGCAGCAAGCACCAACAGCTATTAACCAAGGAATTCCCTCCGTTATGCAGCAGAGTGCCCCCACTCTGGCTACACCTCTCCTGCAGCCGCTTCAGCCCCAGGGGGTGCCGATGGGCCCTCAGGGTCTTCCTCAGCAATTGGTCATGGCAGCGCAGAACGCCCCCGTTTCCGCAAAACCCCAGGGTCAAGGATTGGAACCCGTGCTTCAAGGAATGAGTAATCAGCAGATCCCGGCCGTCAGCCCAATTCCCCCTGCCTGTTAGCCAGATCAACTTGACAGCTTCTGCTGGTCTGGGCCCTGCACCTGTCATGTCCCAGCCCCCCACTGCACACAACGGGGCTCAGGGTGTTGCTCACCATCCTGCCAGTGTACCGGTGTCCCAGCACATGCCACACCAGATACCTCTAAGTTCTGCTCAGTTCTTTGCGCCATCGCTCATCCAGTCAGTGGCAAATCAGATCGCAGATGCAAGGCGTCTCATGGAGCACTCGGTGGCCGGTTTGCCGCAGTCAATCATCGCCGAAGGCATTTCAGGAATAGGCGGTTCATCTTCCTTGGAAGGGAGTGGTGGCAGTCTAGCGGGTCCTGGTCAGCTTCTTCCATTGAAGTCGTTACCTCTGGTCGATGGCGAGGATGACAGGTAAGGTCATGTGATGGCCTCTGGTGTACCCCTTCCCTTTCATAATTTGTTTGACTCGGTGATGGAGTGTCCTGTGACTTCGAAAACACTCTCCAGTACTCTCCTTTTGTACCTGCTGTTCTGTGCTTACAGTATTGGGTGGAATTGTGCATCTTGCTATGCATCAGGGTTTAATTTTGTAGATCTGAACCCTAATGTAATACTACTATGTTATAAAAGAATTATACACCGGTGAACTTTGGACAGCACTTTTTGGATGGCCTTAACTCCACTTAAACTGCATTTAGAAACTGTGTGTCTTAAAGCACACGTTTCCGTAACAGCAAAGTACTGCTGTGTGTTTGTGATGCGACACAAACTTTCAGAAGTAAAGTGCAATTTGGAGTTCATGTGTTAGATTGCAGCTCACATTTATTTAATGTATTTCTGTAGCGCAAACTTCAGCACATGGGCACCAGAACACTTTTGAACAATAAAAAAAGGAATGTGTTCACAACTGCAGTAGACGGAGAAAGTAATTTTGATATTCTCGAAGAAAGGTGAAGGCAAAGAAGAGTGGAGACCTGTCATAATTCTTGGTGGTGAATATTCCATGCTCACAAAACAGCTGAAGATGTGGTTTGATTTGATGTTATTGGTCTCGATTCACAAAGCCTTTTCTATGAATAGGTCTTTCTAATTCCTTGCTCGCGTGAGTTACCTCAAAATAGCCAGACATGATTCACCAATCATTCTCTTTGAGTAGGTGTAACATAGTCCAGGCTTATGTTTGACTTTATCATGAGTTTTTAGGAGTACGGCTTACCCACAGTTTTTGTGGGTAGGCATATCTTACATTGGAACTATTCACGAAAAATGACCTGTGAATCTGACCAAGGCATTCCGGTGTAACTAACCTCCAAGGTCGGTGAGATTCAGTTACTCCAAGAAAAAAAAGCTTTGTCAGTCAGGCCCATTTTCTCAGGTAGTTTCCAGAATAAAACTGGTAATGCCCTTATTTTTAGGTTTTGCCTGGCGAAAAGATGCGCTCTGCGCATCTTTTTCGCGCAGGCGAAAACCTGATGAGAACTGTAGTGTGGGTTTGGGTCGGCCCTCGTCATTCATTGGCTGGCTCCATAAATGGAGCCTAGCCATTGGACGAGGGGCCTGTCCGTCAATGCCGGACCAGATTCGGGGGCGTTCCCGAGATTCTTTGGCTTTTGCCGACGTCACGCGACGTCAGCCGAAAGCCGGGAACGCCCCCGAATCTGGTCCGGCCGGGCCGCAGGCAAGCCGGAAGTCGGCGCCGGTCTTTCTATGCCTCCTGGGAGCAGTCCGGTGAGTTTTCAGGTTGTCCGTGTCCCTCCTCCCGCCGCCGTCCCCCCTCCCGCTCTCCCCCCTCCCGCTCTCCTGGTTTGGATGGCTCCAAGAGGACGTGTTATTTTGAGAGGACCCTTAATTGATACAGAAAATACATTTTTAATCTGGTTCTCATCAAATGTTTATCCCCTTTGATGTCATTCAGTAGCAGCTCTCAACAGCTCTCTATCAACACACCTTCAGGGTCAGCTGCGCCACCCGCGCTCACTTGCAGGGTTAATGCGACCCAGGCCGCAGCCACGGCTTCGTGTGAGTTGCTTGTGCCTGGAAGCGCCACTTTCCTTCGGCTCGGCCCCAGCGGTCCGGCACTGGATGTAGCTTCTATCTGCCTTCTACGAAAGTGCTCAAACTTCGCCTGCAGCAAGACCACACACCATGAGATGCCGTAGTACCCTCAGAAGATTTGGGCGGATGAAGTTAGACTGATGTTTTCGGGAGTGGCGCAGCGAAGCTCGGCTACCCTGCGGCCATGATTCCTGTCGGCAGTTCTGCAGGCACTTTTTCAGTGGAAACATTCATCTTCTGCCCAATCAAAATCTGTAATCAAGGGAATCAACATTTGGTTGGGGCCAAAGCCTAACTCTCAGTAGTGCTTCCTAAATCTCTTTTTCTATTCGTCAGGCATGGTTTGATGACAGCTATGCTACCAAGCCAAACTTAAAAGTGCTCTTAAGCTGCCTGAAAGCCAAAACAAACTAAGTATGATCTGCTGGACACCCTTTCCCCAGTAACTATTTTTAGCATAATAATTTGTTGTGAAGAGTTGTGCTTCCACGAAGCAATACACCCACATCTGGAGACAGCAAGACTGTTGTGGTCTTCCTTTTCATACAAAGATCACAAAGGGGGAGCCAGGTGACAGGCTTTCATACAGAAGAAATTCTCGAGCAATCATCTCAACTCACAGGAGGGGAAACTGTGTGCAGAACAGGAAGAGGGGGTAGTTCCTCATTCGATATAGTTGGATCTGGGAGGGAACTCAGAACACATGAGAGGGACACTCCCTTCTGCCATCTTGAATGTGTGGGGGGGGCTTGCAGTGTGTGTGGGGGCTTGCAGTGTGTGTGGGGGCTTGCAGTGTGTGTGGGGGCTTGCAGTGTGTGTGGGGGCTTGCAGTGTGTGTGGGGGCTTGCAGTGTGTTGGGGGCTTGCAGTGTGTTGGGGGGGCTCGCAGTGTGTGGGGGGGCTTGCAGTGTGTGGGGGGGGGCTTGCAGTGTGTGGGGGGGCTTGCAGTGTGTTGGGGGGCTCGCAGTGTGTGGGGGGGCTCGCAGTGTGTGAAGGCTTGCAGTGTGTTGGGGGGCTTGCAGTGTGTTGGGGCTTGCAGTGTGTGGGTGTGTGTGTGGGGGGCTCTGTGTGGGTGTGTGTGGGGAGGCCTCTGAGTGTGTATTGGGGGGGCTCTCTGTGGGTGTTTGTGTGTGTCATTTGCGAGAGATCAAGCTAGTGGCATTGTAAATGACAATGCTATTTATTTATGTTAAAAAAAACATAAATAAAAATATTTTCAAGAGCAATGCCAATAGCTCAAACTTTAACAAAGGCAAAACCATTGCATTGTAAATGCTTGTTGTGTTGAGCTGAGAGCTGTCAGAACTACGTCTTGCTTAGCTTTTACTGTACACATGGTAGACAGTTTGTCACCTGCATGCGTCCCTCCTAGGTGAAATTCCAAGAAAGGCATGCCCACCACTAAATAGACGAGAGTTATGATGTTTTGAGGTAAGTGCCATGCTCTGTTGACTCTGGCTTCCCATCAATGTACCTAGATCCAATCTGTAATTCATCCTCCAGTATAAGTGCTTTTTTTGTGCTTTGCACTCGGAATTAGCTGGAGCCCGGTGTCTGAGAAATCACCTGACTTAAAGCAGGCCAGCCTATGCTGCTGTATCCTCCAGAGGCTGGATTCAACTACAACAGCAGAGCTGTCTGGCTACTGCACCCAGACCTGCTTGAGGCGGAGAGGACCATCCATGAAGACAAACTTGGAGGACGCCTTGAGGAAACGAGGTACTTGGGTGATGTCATGGCACGTACACACAGGTGTTTGGGCGCAGATCCAACAGAAACAGTTCCTGTTCCATCTCTAGAATCTCGGGTGACTGGAAAAAGAATTCAAGCTGCGCATGTCTAATGTGATGAATCATATGTGCAGATTTTGTGATTATTGGGGGATTGTTTGTACTGGGACACCGTTAGAGAAATAGGGCTATGAAATGGTGGCCCACAGGCCAGCAGAGTGCTGTATACCAGTTCTTCAGAGGTCTGGCCAGTCAGTGTCAGTCCAGTGTTCACACCTGTACTCAGATTGACCCTGTAGGCTCTGTGACACTACTAGTCACCAAGCAACTTGCGCCACATATCCATTGATCATGCACTGCCAATCACACTATTAGTGTGGTCATCGCCGGATATGGGGCGGGCAGCAGGAATACGGCACAGAGTGGAAGAGGTGTCCTGACCATGTGCAGCAGACAGAGCAGAAGTTGAGGGTAGGTGAAGAAAACTTTTGCTGTGTCTTTTGCAGTCTGTGTGCATTCCTGTGTGTGTGTTACCATACGGGCACCAGAGCAAGGGTGTGTTTGTCTTTCTGTATCTGGATCTAAGTAAATATGAGAGCAAATTAACGTGCCTGGAATTTCCTGTTTCCCTCTGCCAGAAGTGTACCTTCCAAGCACCCACCTGTGACTTCTGGTGTCCCTCTGGACATATGGAGCTCGTCCATGGTTATTGTTGTTAATTGTGATTTATAGAGTGCTTAACACCTGCAGGTCTCTCAGTGCTGCGAGAAGATCAGCTGGAGTCCCAGAGTGAGTGTTGCCTCTAAGTGGTATGTGCTATGCCCAGGCTTCTGTGAAGAGTAACGTCTTCAGTTTCTTCCTGGACGGGAGGAGGGCTCTTTCGGAGCGAAAATGTCCTGGCTGCTTATTCCAGAGCTGCGGGAATTACAGAATGGTGAGCTTTCTTGGTATATTCTGCAGCATGATGGTCCCAACTTGGGGCTTAATGTTGGCCCTGGCATCCGTCATCAGCATTCTTGCCATATGGATGGCATCCTTAGTATGATGCTGCCACCCCAGGCATAATCACCCTTCATAGCATATTGTTCACATCCTTCGCATATAGCAGGAACACTTGTCATGATGATAACCACTCCTCACATAATGGCGGAATTGCTGACATGTTATGTGCATTCATTGCTTGTAATGGTGTAACCCACGGATGCATGTCAGAGTCAGTCCTTGTGTGGCGGTAGTACGCGAGAGTGCTTGGTAGAATTGACAGGCTTATGTTTGGGGATAAAGCACTTCGCTTCTACAAAATAAAAGCTGGCATTTCGATACATAAAAAGTGTTTTCTCTTTTGGGAATTGAGTTTATTTCTGCAAAAGGAAAACCTTGTATTTGATAGAAAAATGAGTACATTTTCCGACTGCACAGCTGATATTAAGTGACACAATTATTGCATTGCCAAAATGTTTGTAAAACTGATCTTTAAGCAATATATATTTAAAAAAAATCTTTTTTTATTGGCAGTTTCAACATCCTACACACAGTACACCAATAAGGGAGAACACAAGACCAGCAAGCCAATCAGTTATGCACCAATGAAGAACTCTCCCCCAAATAACCTCATCAAACCCTCCCCCCCTCAAACAGCACCCAGACAGTCAACTTCAAACAGTACACAGGTATATCGGGTTCGGGGTCTATTCACACCACCCAAAATAGCAAAGGATGATCAAAACACAAGTGTCAGTACGTGTCCCCAAACATCCAATCCTCTACCGGGAACTGAGCCGGATGCCCCCACACTGCCCCACTACACTCCCCTCTCCCTCCACCCTGGCCAGTGACCCCACCCTTCCAAGCTAAGCAATCATTCTTGAGACTAATTGTTGATAATGTTTCTGTGGTGCCAGAGGACTCTTGCTGCTATGGATTTTATTTTTTGACTGGCATGAAGACGTTACATTGTTTATATGGATAATATCTTTTATATCATCATCCTTATTGCTACCAGAGACCTGAGCCTGTAAGAGGGGTAACAATGGTTACAGCTTGAAAGTGAAGAGTCTCTGTAACCTGAATGGTAGCAATGGTGTATGAGCCTGTAAAATGTCACCTTTCCGCATAGAGATATTATGATATATCCCGTAAAATGTAGTTTTTTCTCCCACACTCTCCTGTCCAACTTGATTCTCAATCCGCTGAAAATCAAATTGGAAGGACTAGGTTGGAAAAAGTAGTAAAACGTAGAAGTGAAGAGAGATACCATTGAAAATAACGTGCTATAAGAACTTACCCAGATTATTTGAACTGCCTGTAACAACTGGGGCTTTTTATCCATTTTCTATGGAAATTGATTTGAAAATGAAACATTTTGCCACCACTTCAGAAGGTTTTCTTGGAAATGGTAAACCCCAAATATCACTGGGGAGAGGGTCAGACCAACTTGTCCAATAATGAAATTATTGAAATATTTCACGATTGTCCCTTTCACACCATTGTGTTTTAGAAAATGCTTTTGAAATGTATGAAATGTAACACACCATTTAGCCCTATTTGATAAAAAAACTACACAAACATTTGGTCTAGGGCCACAAGAGCATCAATATGCATTCAACATAAGAATGAGAGTTGCAACATTTCTGTGTTGGTACTTGACCCTGGCTTGTTTGAGTGCAATGTTCAGATCAGATGACGTCTGTTGGATGAGATGTGGAGAAAGGGGAACGATGGACATGTGATGGTCATGCATACAAGAATGTTGCAATACTACAATAGAACAAATCAGAAACGTAACTGGCACTGACTTAAAAGTAGAACCACTAACTGTTTGCGGGCACTGGCGAGGATTCAGAGTATCCGTTCAATGAAAGCACGAGGAGAAGTGCCCTGGAGAATACAATGTGAGTTATATTACTACTCACCCCTACATGGAACTTATTCCTCTGAGGCACTAAGAGAGCATTCTTTCTCATTTTTATCCATCAAGGCATGATTTTAATGTCTGTAAAGGAAAGGACATAAAAACGCTTCTGATGACATTTGCAAGGCATCATGGACGTTGAAGTCCTGTTACCCCATGGTTACTTGGCTCAGAGTGTTTTGGACTCAAACATTGCTGAAAGGAAGAGCATTAGCAAAGACTAAGCCAGAGTTCTTTTTTATTGAGTACTCTCTGATGCCCAACAACTAAAAACAGTGGAATTGTTTGTTGTTTCTTTAACACAGTGCCTGCATTGAGTACTTCTTCACTGTCCAAGGTTGCATATATTTAAACCTGAGAGCAACTGACCCTCAGTTTTTGCATATGATTAAGAACCAGCATAGGTTGTTCTCGACTGGAGGGCTTGTTTGTTCACACTCTGGACCAGCCGCGGTCGGTAGGGGAGTACCTGCCGGGGCGGTGATGTGGGAAGGGGGAGGGGCAGGGTGGGGGTTAGTAATGTATGGATAATGGAGGTTTGCAGGTAAGTAAACATTTAAATAAATCAAACGAATTTCGTTGCGTGCACTGCATCCCCAAATGTAATGCAGTGCGCGCAACGAAATTCGTTTGATTAATTTAAATGTTTACTTACCTGCAAACCTCCACTATCCATACATTACTAACCCCCACCCTGCCCCTCCCCCTCCCCACGTCACTGCCCCAGCAGGTACTCCCCTACCGACCGCGGCTGCTCTGGACTATGTGTGACTTTTCTGTATATATATATATATATATATATATATATATATTACCTACTGGCGGTCGCCAGTAGGTAGTTATAGTTAGGACCTAGTTTCCATAGGAAATCCGCAAGATTCTATTGGGAATAACTCTGGCGCCGGTTGAGGAATTTGTGTGTAATTTTCCAAAATTTTGGCCAGCTCCGCTCCGCTCCTTCCCTGAAAGTCCCGGGTAGATTCGTCAAGCGGGGGCCGAGAAAAAAGGGGGGTCCCAAAACGTGTTTTCCCCATGTTAATTTCCATAGGACCTTTAGACACGGCTACAGCCCGAACCGCTGAACGGAATTACACCAAACTTGGGAAAATGGTAGAGTCTGGTACACAGATCACGCTTTTGGTTAAATAGTGTATATCCCTCCAGTAGTGCCTGAGAAAATTAAAGTTGAAATCAATTATATATCTATAAGCGCGCACCGTGCGCGCACTGTGCGTGCACCGTGCGCGCACCTTTCCGTGCACGAGCTTCATGCTGATTGGCTGCCACTGTCTGTCAACACTCCAAAACAGAAATGGATGGCAGCCAACTTGTGCCTCAGTAGACCGAGGCACAAGAAAGCAGAAAAACAAACGTGTAGAACACAAAAAGGGGGCAGGGTAGAAGCACCCTGACCCCCTAGGCGTGCTCATGGGGTCCCACAAGGACCCCCAAGGCCAAAAATGTTTTTTTTTTTAAACCCGGTATGTTTATTGAAAAATTACCCCCCAGGGGGACCAAATTGTGGGGGCATAGTGATAAAGAAGTGTGGGGGGTGCCCAATCCCCCCCCACACTGCCCCGGGGACCGCCGCCCTCCGGGGCAAAGCAACGCAGCCTGCTGGCGCATACTGGAGGCTCCTGGTGGGCTAGTTGCCTCCCAGGGACCCCCAGTATGCAAGGGGAATTAGTTCCCCCTCTGCAAACGCGCCCGTGGACTGCGCTGCAGAGAGGTGTAAAAAAGGGTGTGGACTCATTACACCTCTCTGCAATGCAGCCCCCTGGGGAATACTGGAGGTTCCTGGTGGGTTAGTTGGCCCCCAGGGACCCCCAGTATGCAAGGGGAATTAGCTCCCCCTCTGCAAACGCGTCAGGGGGCTGCATTGCAGAGAGGTGTACAAACATTTTTTATCAATTTATATTAAAAATATGTAATGTAATTTAAAAAATAATATATCTAAAAATAAAAAATTTATAATAATATAGTCAATCAGTTAAAAAAAATAACAATTATTACATTAAAAAAATGTCATTTACAAAACCGTTGAAATTCACTGAAAAAAACCATAGGTTACAGCCACATTATAGTTAGGAATTAGCATTTAAAAAACCTTTGAAATTCACTGAAAAAAACGTAGGTTTTACGCACGTTATAGTTAGGAATTAGCATTTAAAAAACCTTTGAAATTCACTGAAAAAAACGTAGGTTTTACACACGTTATAGTTAGGAAGTACCATTTACAAAACCTTTAAAATTCACTGAAAAAAACGTAGGTTGGACACATGTTATAGTTAGCTGGACATTTCACTCATATAAAACCATTGAAATTCCCCCGTTAGAGTTAGTTCAGCTAACTATAACTCGCGCGCCCGCAATGCACTGCTGATGACGTCACATATTACATCACTCATGACATGGTCAGTGACATCACTCATGACATCACTGATGACATCTCAAATGACATCACTGATGCCGATGACACCCAGTTAGTTATCGTCTTTTCAAAAGAGTGTCAAGATAATCGTTTTAAATTTAAAGAGGACCTCCTAGCTATTTCTGACTGGATGACTGCTAACTGCTTACAGCTTAATGCTGCCAAGTCAGAAATACTTGTGATAGGAAGAGACAGGGCTCTCTCGTCTGAACAGTGGTGGCCTGACAAACTAAATCCTGCACCTCTGCCAAAAAGGGCAGTAAAGAACTTAGGCTTTTGGATAGATAGTGAGCTCTCATTTGACGCACAATCAAAGGCCTTAGCTGGATCATGTGTTGGTCTCCTGAGAGGGCTGAAACCTCTACTAGGCTATTTTTCACCTAAGGTCCACCAAACTATTCTTCAAGCCACAATTCTATCGAGGTTAGACTATGGTAATTCACTTTACCTAGGTGCCAACAAATCCTGTACCTCTCATCTCCAAAGAATTCAGAATGTTGCAGCTCGTGCCTTGCTAGCACTTCCTAAATCTTGTTCGGTTGCGAACCTTCTGCCTAAACTTCATTGGTTGCCGATAACTAAAAGAATTCACTTCAAGACTTTGTGTGTAGCCCACAAAATTCTGACACAACAAGGACCGCCGATCTTAGCGGATCTTCTGGTCCAGTATGTGCCAAATCGCCCCCTGCGCTCTGCCAACTCTGGCTCAGTTTGTATCCCCCGATTTCGAAGAGCCAGAGCAGGTGGCCAATCTTTCAAGGTCCAGGCAGCGCACCTCTGGAATTCCCTCCCGATCTCAATTAGAGGACTTCAGAACAACTTGGCATTTCAAAAGGCCATAAAGACCTGGCTTTTCCCTGCGTAGATTACTTCCTTGGCTTGGAGTGGTCGATTGGCATTTGGGTAGCGCTAGGACGCCTCGTCACTGGGGCAGCTATGCGCTGTATACATTTCAGGAAATAAATAAAATAAATAAATATATATTTTTGCGTGATTATAGTAACACTATAGTAACGTGATGAAATGAATACAAAATTAACACTGAAAACTAAAAAAAAACACCGAAATTCACCAGTTATATTTCAGTGAGCTAACTATTACTTGTGACCCCTCAATGCACTGCTTATGACCCCACATATTCAATCACTCATGCCATGTTATATGAAAAGTGCATTTCTAGGGTTTTCTTTATGTAAGTTAATATTTTAATACCATGCCTAACTAGAAAGTTACTATAACTTTTTTTCTGTGAATTTCTGTTTTTTTTTAAAATGTTGGGGAACATCATAATATTATACCTGAGTATAATGTATATATTTAATCTTTGTTTTTGTCAGTGAGTTTCTAGTTTTGTTTAACATATTAAGCCAACACCTCTACTGCACAGCCTTTGGCCATTCGCAGCAGGAGGGTCGGCACAAGCCCACCTGCTGCTGGTAGCCAGCCCACTGCATCATGCCCTCTGTGGTCGGCTTGCTGCTCCTGCCCGCCCAATATTCTCCATCTTTGTACCCCTGACCCTTCCTGCTTTCCCTCCATGGTCAGATTGCTGCCCCTACCTCCCTTCTGTCTATCTTCTGTTTTTCATCTGCATGCCCCTGGTCCATGCCGCCTGCCCTCTGTGGTCTGCTGTCTGGCCCTGCCCCTCCCTTCCCCCTGTTCTCCATGTGCATGCTCTTGCCCCTCCCTCTTGCCCTCCATGGTCCATTATGTAGACCTTGCACATGTCGGCCTGCTCACTGTGATCAGATTGCTGCCACTGTCCCCCTTCTAACTGTACTCTGTTCACCATCTGCCCCATCTGCCAATACCTCTGTGGACAGCTTCCTGCCTCTACCCAACTGACCTATGTGGTCATCTTGCTGCCCCTACTCTTGCCTCCCCCTCCCTGCCCATCATTCTCTGTGTGTGGCCCTGCCCCCCAATGTCCAGGTCCAGACCATTGTCCCCTCACTCCTGCACTGTGTGGTCATTGAGCTTCCACTGCCCTACTTGCCTGCCCTGCATGGCTAGCTTTCTGACCCTTCCTCCTGCTGCCTGTTGTCCAAGTCTATGCCCCTGCAACTTCCCTTCTGCTTGGCCTTCATGCTTAGCTTGCTGCCCCTACCCTGTTTCCCCTGCACTCCAATGTATGTCTGCATGACGAGTTCCCTTCATCTTACACTCCATGTTTCTATAAGCTACCACTGCCCCTTTTGCCTGCCTTGCTTGATCTGTTGTTCTGCCACTTCCACTTTCAGCCTACCCATCATGATCAGCTTGTCGCTCCAGTCCCTACCCACTCCACTTTGTCTTCCTTTGCCGAAGCCCATGCCCCTATCCCCTCCCTCTCTGTCCTCCATGGTCCATTGTGCTGCCCCTCCATACTGCCTACTGTGGTCTGTTTGCTGCCACTGCCCCTGTTCTCTACTATCTGGGTGCAGCCCCTCCCCTCTACCCACCATGGGCCTTTGTGCATGCCCCTGTTCCCTCCCTCTTGCCCACCATGGCCCGCTGTGCTGCACCTAAACCTCCCACCTGTCAAGTGTGGTGCTCTATCCTCTATTGTCCATGCATGTGCCCTTATTCCTTCCCTGCTGCACTCCATGGTAAGTTGTGCCGTCATTGCCCCTCCCGCCTGCCCTTCATGGTCAGCTTTCTACTCCTGCCCTGCCTTACTCCCACCTGTCCTCCGTTTTCCATGTGTGGGCCTCTACACCCTATCTTCTGCCATCCATGGCCTGTTGTGTTGCCATTGCCTCTCCTGCCTGCCCAGTATGGTCCATTGTGCTGCACTGCCCTTTTTGCCTGCTTTGTGTGGTCAGAATACTGTCCCTACCCCTCCCCCAGCCTCCGTTGTCTGATTTCATGCACTTACCTTTCTCCTACATGGTCTGCTGTACTGCTACTTCCTCTCCAGCCTGCCGTGCATGGTCCATTGTGTTGCCACTGCCCCTCCCACCTGCTATGCGTGATTAACTTGTTTTACTGATATCCCCTGCCCTCTATTGTCTGATTATGTGGCCCTGTACCCTCCTTTCTACCTTCAGTAGACAGTTGGCATGCCCTTACCCCCTCCCTCCTAACCTCCACAGTCTGTTGTGCTGCCACTGCCCCTCCTACCTGCCCAGCATGGTCAACCTGCTGCCTCCTGCCCTCCATTGTCTGTGTGTGTGCTCCTACCCCCTCTCTCTAGTCTTCCATGTTCCGTTGCACTGTCACTGCCCTGCGTTGTCTATTGTGCTGCAAATACCTCTGCCACCTACCCTAAATAGTCAGCTTGCTGCCCTTTCAACCTCCATTTTCTGAGTCCTTGTCCCTATCCATTCCTCTTGCTCTCCATGGTCGATTTTGCTGCCACTGTCCCTCTTTCTTGCTCTCTGCCCTCTTGCTTTCTCTGGTGACCATCTTACTTACTTATGCCTACTACCTCTTCTGGGGTATTGTCCTGAGCTTTTCTTTCCATCTGACTCCAGGCGTAACCTATATCCTTGCAGTCAGCCTCAAGGCCTCAGCATCAGGTGTTTCTTAGCCTTCCTCTTTTCCTTTCCCTTGAGGGTTCCAGGTCAGGGCTCGCTCGGTGGTGTTTGATGTGATCTTGCCGATAGTGTGACCTATCCAGCACCAGCATCTTTTCATGATTTCTTCAATAGCAGGGAGTTTGTTGTCATTGGTCATTGTTACGGTTGGTGCCTGGCCGGCGGATTTGGAGGATTTTCTTCAGACCGGTGTTGATGAAGGTTTGGACTTTGTTGGTGGTAGTCACTGTTATCGTCCAAGGTTCTGCTCCATACAGAAGGACCGATTCTACGATGGTGTTAAAAAGTCTGATAATGGTTTGCAGCATTAGGTTCTTGGAGATCCAGATCTTCTTTAGCTGAATGCAGTGTTGTAACGAAAGTTGAGGGGATCCCCTGCCAGGTACACATAGGGGCCCTGCTCTGGATTCTATCCATAGCACTCAGACCTGAGTTCTGTGAAGAGAGGGCACCCTGCAGCTCGCTCCCCCACTGCGGGGCCTGTGTGACGCCACTGACTGAATGATGGCAGCCCTTGCTTTGCCGATACTTGCTTGACGTCAGCGTCTATGCCACTCTACTGATTTATGACACTGCCCAGGTAGGTGAAATGGCTTCAACCGCTTCCAGTGCATCGCCTGCAAGAGTGACTACAGTTGTGCTGGCTGTGTTAGCCGTCAGGATCCTGGTTTTCTTCTGTGGATGTTGAGGCCAAGTTGTGCTGACGTGGCTGCCACATTGTTAGTCTTCTCATGCATCTGCAAATGGGTATGTGAGAGAAGGGCCAGGTCATCTGCAAAGTTCAAGTATTTGAGCTGCGTCCGAGGTGTCCGCTGGATCCCATTTCTTCTCTTTGCTGCAGGTATCTTCATGATCAAGTCAATGGTCAGCAGGAAGAGAAAAGGAGAGAGCAAACAACCCTGGTGGACTCCTTTCCTTCCTCTCTTGGATTTTGCCAAGAGTCTTTGTAGACATCCATTCTTTATTATTTTTTGGGACCCAATACTTCCTGGAAGGTTGATGTCACTGTTTCTTCTCCCACTGACTTTCTACTGGCTATTTGACACCCTCTAGTTCTTGCAAGACTTGAAACTTGTTAAAGAGGGTGTCTGAGTAGTCACTTTGTTTCTGTGCATCTTTGAGGAGAGTGATGTTATATTATTGGCGTTGGTTTGTCTGATCCATCCATGCTTTCTTCAGCTTTAACCTGGCCACCACAAGTTGATGGTTTCATGCCATGTTCGCTCCTCTCATCACTCTCACATCTAAGCTTGGGCGTAAAATCCGTTTCGTGCGCAGAATTTGCGGGTTTTTGGCAAATTCTCGGTGTGCGAATCACGCGAATTTGCCAACAAATTCGCAAGCTGCGGATTTTCTTGCTTGGTCGCGCTTGAAAAATACAATATTGCGCGGGCTGGGTTGACTTACCGTGATTCTGTGTTCGCCAAGTTGTTTTTCTCCCGGTTTGCGTGTGCTGCGCCATTTTGGATCTTGCTGCGTGATCGCGCGTGAGTTTTTCGACCGCAATTACGTCATCGCGGTCCGCCATCTTGCACAGCGAGAGTTTGACAACGCGAGTACGTCATAAGGTCCCGCGATCGCGTGAGTAAACAATACCGAAAACGTAGATGCGGCGCGCAACTGACATCCAGCGGGAGATTTGAACAACTCGCTTTCCCGAAATTGCAAAAATTCAATTCTGCACAAGAAATCCACCGCAGGCAGCATAAACCTTCTGAAAATCATTATTTTGATCAGAATAACTTGATTTGGCTCCACTTTTGGGGAGGGGGGTGGGAGGAAGGAAGGAAGTGCCCCAGAGTCTCCAACTTCCTGTTCCTGTCCAGCAGGCTCCTCCCAGTGCTTTGTCCATCTCCTGTTCACTTTTCATTTGGATCTGGAGCTGGAAGGATTACTTTCTGTGGCTGCTTCTGGATATTTGTATTTGAGGACTTTTTGGACTTTGGAATTTTTGGATCACTTTTGGATTTGAGATTTTACAAGTAAGTTGGTGTTGTTTGTTTGGGGGATTGCAGTTGCTGCAACTACAATTTTAAAACTTTTTCACAACTTAAAAAAAACATATTGTGGGTAGCCACAGTATCCAGTAGGCCCATGGTTAGTCATGGGTGCATGATACAACTGTTTCTGTGAGTTTTGTTGAACTTAAATATCATTTATGTCATTGAATTTTAGCTCACTATATGTGGATTTTTATTTTTATTTTGGGGTGCCTGTAAAGCTTCACTAGCCAGTAGGCCCGGGGTAGTGAGTGGTACATGGACCAAGTCTTTCTGTGGGGTGTGTTGAATTTAAACATCATTGAGGGCATGGATGGCATTGGATTGTGGTGATTTCTGTGTGTTTTTCGACTTTTTGGGGTGGTGTTGGGGCCTGGCCATGTGGGTGGGGGCCATTTTGAGGCCTGGTAGAGGCAGGGCCTGGCCATGTGGTGGGGGTCAAGGGGCCATTTTGAAGCCAGGCAGTGTGCTCAGGCCTGCACCCAGTTTGCCTTGCTTTCAACCATTATGCCCAGGGGTAGTCAGTGGTGCATGGACCTAGTCATTCTGTGGGGTGTCTCTTGAATTTAAACATCATTGGGGGCATGGATGGCATTGGATTGGGGTGATTTTTGTGTGTTTTTTGACTTTTTGGGGTGGTGTTGGGGCCTGGCCATATGGGTGGGGGCCATTTTGAGGCCTGGTCCAGGCAGGGCCTGGCCATGTGGTGGGGGACAAAGGGCCATTTTGAAGCCAGGCAGTGTGCTCAGGCCTGCACCCAGTTTGCCTTGCTTTCATCCATTATGCCTAGGGGTAGTGAGTGGTGCATGGGCCTAGTCTTTCTGTGGGGTGTCTTCAATTTAGACATCATTGAGGGCATGGATGGCATTGGATTGTGGTGATTTGTGTGTGTTTTTTGACTTTTTGGGGTGGTGTTGGGGCCTGGCCATGTGGGTGGGGGCCATTTTGAGGCCTGGTCAAGGCATGGCCTGGCCATGTGGTGGGGTCAAGGCTCAAGGGGCCATTTTGAAGCCAGGCAGTGTGCTCAGGCCTGCACCCAGTTTTCCTTGCTTTAATCCATTAGGCCCAGGGGTACTCAGTGGTGCATGGACCAAGTCTTTCTGTGGGGTGTCTTGAATTTAAACATCATTGAGGGCATGGATGGCATTGGATTGGGGTGATTTTTGTGTGTTTTTCGACTTTATGGGGTGTTTAACTGATGTTCCTCTGGCTTCCATTGCTTTTAGGTGCACAAGAGAACCACCAGTGCCAGGAAGAAGTCCTGCAGCGGTGTGTGCAGCACAACGTCACGTGTGGCCACAGACAAGACAACTCTGCAACTCGTGCAACTGCGGCCTGCTGTTCTTCTGAAATCTGAAGAAGATGGGCCCAAAGAAAGGTGGCCGTAGCGCCTCAGCGAAAAAAGTTGCCAGTGCCACTGCCAGTAAAAAGGAGCAGTAGAAGCAAGTGGCACCACATACCAAGGAGACTGGTGTGCCCATCGACACCTTTTTTGAGAAAAAAAAATACGCCTGCAGCAGCAGCGGTGTCCGCCGGGGACTAAGCTGGAAGCAGCACCTCCGCTTCATTGGGCTCAGTGCCACCACGCCAAGTTAGGTCCAAGACCATGAGTGCTGCTGCGGCAGCCACTTTGGTTGTTCAATCACCATCGACCAGTGATGTTGGCTCATCACAAGAAAGTACCATCCAATCAACGCCGGGTGTAACTCAGCTGACAAGTGTTCAACAACCACAGCTGCAACTAGTACAAGCGCAAGTACATGGGCAAGGAGAGGCGCAAGGAGAGGCGCAAGGAGAGGCGCAAGGAGAGGCGCAAGGAGAGGCGCAAGCAGAGGTGCAAGCAGAGGTGCAAGCAGAGGTGCAAGCAGAGGTGCATGGAGAGGCGCATGGAGAGGCGCATGGAGAGGCGCATGGAGAGGCGCATGGAGAGGCGCATGGAGAGGTGCATGGAGAGGTGCATGGAGAGGTGCATGGAGAGGTGCAACTAGAGGTTCATGGAGTGGCACAACTGCCTACAACGCTTGTTCATCCAGAAGTAGGGGCACATCAGAAAATTGATATTCAAGCAGAGGTATCATCCGAGGAAGCCACTCCTCCTGAGGATGATCCATTGTCTTCCAGATCCCCAGCAAGAAAAAGGTCAAGGAGGGCTACTACTACTACAATTTCTTCTTCAAGCCCCCTTCATTCTGATGACCTTGATCCTGATTGGAACCCACAAATTCAGTCTGAGAGTGAGGCATGCCATGAGCCGACAAAGGTAGCTAAGCCTAAAAGGAAGGTTCCCGCAAGGCTTCGACTTATGTGTGATGACGACGAGCAAGAAGTGGTGTCTTCTGCTGCTGATGAACAGTCTGACGACGACCCAGTCATCACAGATGTCACTCCAGCCCCAGCGGGCATGCAGCAGACAGACATTTTCACCCTATCCCAAATTGCTGCTGAGCGGGATGTGGGCGGAGTGGCACTGGTACCACCACCAACAAAGTTAACTACAACACCAAAACGACCCACAGCTTCCATATTTTTTAGTCAGAAAGGCCGGCAGGGACCTCCATCCAGTTTGACCTCCATTATCTCAAGTAGTGGTGCTGTAAGTGAACAACAGAAACGAATTCAGCCACGCCCATCCTCCACTTCATCTGGCATTGAAACTCAAAGTATCACCTCCACCACCAGCAGTCATCTCCAGTCCCCAGTTTGGGACTTCTTTACTGTTAGCCAAAAGGCGGAAAACATGGTAATTTGTTCGATTTGTAGACAAGCAGTTAGTCGGGGTAAGCTTGGTACCAACTATGGTACCAGAGGCCAGAGAGGTCATCTAAAAAAATACCACATTATCCAGTGGGAGGCGCACCTAAGGAAGATCCGGGAAGCCAAAAGTACAAATCCAAATGTAGACATTGATATTGCATCTGATGATGACGAGGGGCTGACCGTGCAGGGGGGAAGTCAAGAACCGACCAACACTTTTTCTGGTATACCCAGTACCCCTGGCAGCAGCACTGCAGTGGTAGCGCCCACACCCTCGACACCTGCAACATGTATGAGGCACACTAAGAGTGTGGGACAGACACCAATGCAAAAAACGACATCAATGAGCCTAACTGGTTTGAAGTCTGCATCATCATCATCATCATCATCACGTAAAACGGCCCAGCCCACCATTACAAGCATGTTTTGGTCGGAGGCGCCATTTGAACGCAACCAGCCAACGCAAAGCTGGCTAAAATGCTAGGGCTGGACCTTCTCCCTTTCTCTTTCGTGGAAGGGGTGGGTTTTCTTGAATTTGTGGCAACAGACTGCCCTAAATGGAAGGTTCCTAGCCGGTTCTATTTTGCCAACATGTGCTGGAGGTGATTGGTGCAGCTATTCTGAAGAGTGCTGTTCACACTATCCACATGACAACAGACATGTGGACCAGTTGCCAAGCCCTTGATTACATGTGCATCACTGCACACTGGGTCTCTTTTGCAGGGGTCAAAGAACAGTTAAAACAAGCGGGTGTTGACACAGACACAGTTTTCCAAGCTACTCGCAAACATGCAACAGTAGGCATGTTTGCCATGGAGAAATCTCACACTGCACCTAACCTTTTGGAGGAGTTTAACAGGAAGGTCAATGAATGGCTGCATCCAAGAAATCGCATAGTTGGTTATGTTTCCACGGATAATGGCAGTAATATAGTTAGGGCCATGACTGATGGTGAATATTTCAGAGTGCCGTGTTTGGCGACCAGTGTTAACATCGTGGTGCAAGAATTCTTGAAAAAAGAAGACAGTCATCAAATTACTGACCATCTGCCAAAGAATCTGCACACATTTCAGCCATTCTTTTAAGGCCCGGAAGCAGCTGAGGACCATTCAACATGAACGTAGACTGCCAGTCAAAGGACTCGTCCAAGAGGTGGCAACACGTTGGAACTCAACCTTTTACATGCTTGAGCGTCTGTCTGAGCAGTGGGGGGGTGATAAATGATTATGTCTATAAACTGGGTTCTACTCATAAAGACATGAGGCTAGAGTTGGAGGAATGGAAGCTAATTGCAAGCCTGACAGACATGCTTAGTCCTTTTGAGATCTTCACGCGTGAAGTCAGCAGGGAGGACTGTTCTTTGGGCAAAGCTATCCCATTGTTGGTCTTGCTAGAGCACCAACTGAAGGACGCGTCTTCAACGTTCAGAGATGATGCTGAAAAGCGGGAAGCATATGATTTGGCAGAGAAGTTATTAAGGCGCCTACTTCACAATGAAAGGCTTAAAAACATACATACACAACAACATTACATTTGTGCCACTATTCTGGATCCACGGTACAAAAAGGCAGTTGCCAGCAAAGCATTCTTTCCTTTTGACGAAGCAGATGTTTCAAAGTACAAACATTGGCTAGCTGTGTCAGCCACTCGGTTCGAAAAAGAGCGGCAGAAAGTTCAAGGAGGCAGCACAAGTACAACTGAATCAGCAGGCCATCTGGTGTCAAGTTCCACTTCTGAATCCGTGGCCGAAGGGAGTCACTTTCCCTCACAGCCGTTAACGACACCAGTAACCGTATCATCATCCTCACCTGCGTCAGGCCCAAAAAAAATATTGTCGGAAGCGGATTGGCTAACTCAGCAAGGGTTTGCTCGGTCCACTGCTGCAAAGGCCACAGATGGTACACAAAGTGGAGCAACTCTGGAGAACCTTGAGTCGATGGTGCAGGCCTATTTGGATGACCTAACAGAGGTCTGTCTTAATGAGAACCCATTGCTGTATTGGTATAGGAAAAGGCCTGTATGGCGACTGATCACCAACCTGGCTCTAAATTATTTGTCTTGCCCACTCACAAGCGTGTCTTCTGAACGTGTTTTAAGTGCTGCTGGTGCCATTGTAACTTCAAAAAAGACCCGCCTCTTGCCCAAAAATGTGGAGAGGTTAACAATAATCAAGATGAATCAGCACTTCATACCACCCGATTACAAAATACGTGAATGCACGCAGGAAGAAGAGGACACCGACTTAGGTGATGCCGACGGAAGTTCTTCTCTGTTACCTGACCTACTCCCGTCTCAATTCATAGACTTTGAGGACGAGCTCTACTTCCCTGACACCGAGGCCTGAAAATGACTTCCTTTTTTTTCATCCTTATTCATTTTTATTCCTGTGTGTCTTTCTTTGTTTTGCAACTTTTACCAGAACAAAACTCTAATCACCTTATCACAACAAGTCCATCATCAGAACTGTCTTCATCTTATTTTCCTTATTGATTTGAAGGTGCCGCAGTCTGCATTCCTGAGGTTCACAAGTTCACAACTCAATCATGCTCCTCTATCCTCCTCCTCCAGACTCCCCCTATCCATTTCCCTCAAGGCAGATGGATGGATTATAGAGAATAAAGAAACGTTGTCTTCGTAGACGCGTCCCTTCAAGTGGGACTGAAATTACTGACTGACTACATGCTTGCTGATTGTTGACAGACTTACTTCTGAAATTGACAGGAGAGGCTGCCCTGTGGGCCCTCACTTTCCGAAGAAGATGCGGACAAAAAGTAGAACAGGTAATGAATAATGAGAAGATGGCATGCAGTGGACAGCAATGGCTGTCTGTCTCTGTTGAAACCAATTGCTGTTTGTTTTTTGTGTTTTTTGTGAACAGCGCAATTTGCTATGTTTTCAATATACCAGTTTTGCAGGTTTCTGGGGGGCTCTTTGGGGGTGTTCTAGATTTGCGGTGCTGGGTCGGGGGGTCTTGGAGCACTGCTGGGGAGGTCTAATTTTGATTGCAAGTGGTTTGAAGAAAATCCATGGTGGAAAAGGGGGGGTTATGGCCTACCTGCAGAGCGCGTTTGGACAGAATTGAAGGAAGGCCGAAAATTTTCTAAGTGTGAGATTTTGCATTTTTGCTTTTTGCCTGTTTGGGAGTCTTCTACTTTTTTGCGGGTGGGTTGACGGGTCTGGGGGCATTGCTGGGAAGATCTAATATCGGGCGCAAGTGCTTTGGAAAAAATCCCTGGTGAAAGAGTTTTTCCATTTTTGCTCACTTGCCTGTTTTGGGGGGGCTGTTTGGGGGAGTTCTAGGTTATTGGGGGTGGGTTTTGGGGTTTGGGAGCACTGCTGGCACAGTCTAATTTTGATTGCATTTGTTTTTAAGGAAATCCATGGTGGAAAAGGGGAGTTATGGCCTAGCTGCAGATCGCGCATGGAGTGATCTGGGAACTAGGCCGAAAATATTCTAAGTGTGAGATTTTGCATTTGCCTGTTTGGGGGTGTTCTACTTTTTTGCGGGTGGGTTGACTGGTCTGGGGGCATTGCTGGGAAGGTCTAATAGCAGCACGCGACGTGACAGACACAGTACGTCATCATAATTGCAGAGCACTAAAAAATGTCCTACTTCCACTAATAACAAGTCATAATATACTCAACCTATCAATCCATCACTATCTCTTCTTCTTAGTGGCAGCAGGAGTACAAAGGAAGGACTTGACTTGAGTCTCTAGTCTCTCTAGCATTACGCAGTTCTGTAAAGTACTACACTCATACATATTCTCAGGCCAAATGAGCACAAAGTTGCAAACAAGTAAGCATAGTAGTAACGCCACTGACGAGGCGAGCACCTGCAATCACAGAAGCTATTTAAACACTATTTTACCTGCAATGTAATTGAATAGTCAGCATTCTTGCTCTTCGGGAAAAACATATATTAGCAATATAACACAGAGCAGAAGAATACAAAGTAGTTATTAAATAGCTACTAACCAAGGCCAGGGATCTCCACACCTAGCAGGTGGAGCAGGTCCAGCTCCCGGTCGAGGATGTCGGCCCACCGGTGCGTCGCTTGGTCGTAGGTGCGCCGGACCCCCGACTCCCTCCGCATGGCCCGGCACACCTTATCCCAACGCTGCCGACGCTCCCGGAGGCTATACCCTTGACCGGGCCTGCCCCCTGCTGCCACGGTCTTAGGGAGGTGGCGCAGAACAAAAAAAATCAGGGCGGCCACCTCCACCGCGGTAAAAACCTCCCTGGCCACTACATCAACTCCCCTAAATCACCCACAAGGGAGCCGGCTACGGGGTGCGGGACCCTTCCCCTTTGATTTGCCGGCTCCCTTTGCCATGGTCCTGGCCGAAAGAAGAAAAGAATAGGGGGAAGAAAAAAAAATAACATGAAAGAGAGAGCTAAACCAAAAAAGTAGTTATAAAGTAACAAAAAGTTGAAAAAACCACAAAATATAGATCTAAACAAATAGAGAGATAGATAATGAACAAAAAAAAGCAAAAAAAAGTTCAAAGAAAGAAAGGATGGCAAAGATTCAAGCAGGATTCAAAAAGCATGCACAGGACCATAGCAATGAATGAAAAACAAGATGGCCATGCCCATTGAGGACCGTGTGGGTAAGTTTGCGCGATATTTCCCCCACGAGCACGCAAAAGCAAGCGCAAACTCGTCATAGCGCGCCGCACACAACGCGAGATTGCCAATAGCGCCAAGAAACGGAAATACGCAACGCGCACAAGATTGCCGCGCCCATGTACGACCGCACAGGCAACCTTGCGGTCGGTGCGCTTCAAGCGGTCCGTGAATATGCAAATAACCCCGCAAACACGCAAAAAAAATCCGCAAATCCGCACGAATTCGTGAATTCTGCGGATCGCGAATTCGCTTTCGCGTGATTTCGCGGACCGCGAATTCGCAAATTTCGCCCATACTTACTCACATCCTGCAGGGACCTCCAAAACTTCTTGGCAATGCAGATATGGTCGATCTGATTTACTGTTGAATGGTCTGGTGACACCCATGTTGCCTTGTGTACTCTTCTGTAAGGTAATACACAACTGCCTATTGCCAGACTGCTCAGGGTAAAGAGATCTGTAAGCTTTTCACCATTCTCGTTCATGTCACCAAGGCCATGGTTGCCCATGATTATCTGATAGAGACTTCAAGCTGCAGATTCCTTACTGTAGAATTATCACCAGGCTTCTGACTAGATGAGAAAGATTATTGGGAGCAGTACCATGCATGGCAGTAGGTGGTGTTGTTCGGCTCTGCGTGGCGTTGTCACACCCGAAGTGACGTGTATGGTACCTACATAGGCACCACCCCTGCGCACTGACGTCAGTTCTTTTCTCAGTCAGCGCAGATCTGGAGAGATCTACCCCTAGTTAGTTTTTCACTAGCCTTTTTTCAACTTTTGCAGAAGTCTTTTGAGAAAGTCTTCTCCTGGTGTGGCATGAATGTCATCTAGGAAGGCCAGCTTTAAGCCCTGAGGCACCTGTCACCGATTAATGTCGGTGATGGACCTGCACCTTGTTTGCCTCCGGTACCTCGAGCCCGAGCATGACATGAAGACCAGCGTCAACTGTCGCACGATGAATCCGAAGGCCTTGAGGGAGCGGCCTTCAAGCTCCTGGAGGCTCTATGTCCAATGTCATGCATTCTTGATCCTGGTCGAGGGAAAGGTCCAGGGAATAGTCACAGAGCCCAAGATATTCATCGCACTAGAAGACGTTGGGTCACTCAGGTAAGTCCCACTTCAAGAAATCGGACACAATGAGAGAAGATGTGGGACCATCACCATTAGAGGCTTGGCTCTGTGGTTGAGCCAGTGCCTGGGCTGGCTCAAGCACCTCCCCAGGTTTCCAGGAATTGGTGCGACCCACACTCAACTTCAAGAGTTTTACGAGGCCATGCGTCTCATATTTTTGTAGCCTACTCCTGCCGGCACGCCTTCGGAACTCATGAGTTTGGTAGGGGCCCCACTGGTTCCACAACAGCGACTCCAACCCCGGTGCTGGATGGATCCGCACCGGCACTGTTCTTACCACCTCGATCTTACCTGCCATTGGTCACTATGTCAACACTCCTGGCACCCTCTGGCGCGCTGCTCCCCTTCTGATCTCCAACTCCGATACGAAGCCAGAAGGGCTCCTACTGGAGCCATTCCATTCAGGCCCGAGCCTGAGCCCTATGCCTATGAGCTAGGACTCGGGGAGGATTGGGAGGGGTTGCTGGACCCTGAAGAACACCAGCCTTTATATATGAACATGGACTGGTGTGAGGACTTGGTGGAGGCCAGTGAACGTAACACTTCTCCAGAAACTGGCATGCTTATTTGCATTTGCAATGGCTGTGAGAAGGGCAGCTGAGGTCCCGGACCTTAGCCCACTCTCAGTGGTAGTGAAGATGTATGTATTGACAAAGGTGCTTCAGCCGGGAGTGCCCTTTCAGAACTGCTTCTAATATTTAATGAAGCCCATGCCGACCTCCTCCTTGGGGCCAGCACAGGGACTCCTGTGAACAGGACAATTGCCCGCCGCCACCACCTAGCCCCAGGAGACCACAACTTCCTCACACAACACCCTACCATGGAGAGCTTGGTGGTCCAAACCTCTACCCTCTCATGTAAATCATGGAAAATTCCCTACTGCCCAACAGGATAGGGAATCCATGAGGCTGGACACCTTAGACAAGATGTTTTCTTCCACCAGCTTGGCACTGCGATCAATGAACACCAAGTGCCTTTTGGGCCATTACTCCCATGCTCTATGAGATTCGGGTGTGCAGGTGCTGCCGTTGGTTCCGGAGGAGTTCCGTGCCACACTCTCCCAGGCCGTTGCTGACAGGAGAGATGCAGCTAAGTTCACGACCAGATGTGGATTGGGCGCTATAGATTTGCTGGGCAGAGTGGTTTCCTCAACTGTGGCCTATGGCACCACGCCTAGCTGAGAACAACTGACTTTTCAGAGGATGTCCAAGCATCGCGTGTGGACATGCCCTTTGATAGTTCCCATCTCTTTGGAGCCATAGAGATTGTGCCTAAGCCAGAAGTAGGTTGTAGTTCCTATTCCCTCTACCTTCTGGTGCCCAAGAATGATGGAGACCTTCATCATATCCTAGACCTGCATCCTCTCAATTTCTTCCTCAAGAAGGAGAAGTTCAAAATGATCATGCTTGCTCAAGTCTTGTTTACCCTAAACTAGAGAGACTGGATAGTAGTATTGAACTTGCAGGATGCATACTTCCATATTCCCGCCCTTCCTGCCCACAGGCGTTACCTAAGGTTTATTGTGGGCCATGCACACTTTCAGTTTGCTGTGCTCCCCTTTGGCCTTACCAGTTCCCCTTAGGTGTTCACCAAGGTTATGGCAGTGCTAGCAGCTCATCTGTCGGGTTCTGGGGTGCCGGTCTTCACCTATCTCTACTTGCTGTTGAAGGCGGGCTCACCCCAGGCTGTCATCTTCCACTGCCAGACTTCGGCAGACCTCTGGAATTCAGTTGGGTTCACTATCAACGGTCCAAAGTCACACCAAACTCCCTCTCAGATGCGCCCTTTCATCAGATCTGTTCTGGACCAGTCCTTATTTATTATTTTATTTTTTTGGGATGTCAGGACGCACGTGGCTTCTAGAGACTTCTGCGTTTCAATCCAACAGGCTTCTGTGCTGTACGTCGTTAGTTTGCCTTCACAAATTGGAAGCAAAATAAGTGTGGAAAAAAAAATAAAAAAAATAAGGACTGGTTCTCAAAAAAGAAAATTCGCTTACAGATCAGTCTGGAAGATGATAAAATTCAGACAATAACCAGGACTGCTATTGAGAGTCCTCTGACTGTATTCGATTCTGAGGTCATAACTGCATTCATTCACGAAGGGTCACTGCCACATGCACACTGTGTTGTACTGAAGAAGGTGTGAAGGATTAATACGACTGAAGACCAAAACATCGACTATAGAGTCCATTTCTCCATCTGTTATTAATTATATAAGTGACCTTTAATTTAAGAAAAAATAGGTGTCACTTACTGTTTTTATTATTGGATTGGACTTGTTTTTCAGATGAATTGTAGGAATAATTGAGAAATTCCTTTTTCATTTGTAAGCATTGCAATCAACACGAACTGTTGATATGTACCCTATAGATTTACGATTGATATAAATAAGAAATATTTTTTCAAAAAAAGATTATCCCGTATTTCTCATCTTTACTCAGACTATATTGATTGAATGGTCTTCTTGTATAATTGAATGTTAGATAGTTTGATTATAACCATATCAGATTCCAATTTTATTGAACAGACTACTGTTTGAAATTAAGATACAAGTCTGAATCTGGAAATTATCCTCACAAATAAAATCCCTTGCCGGCATTCCCAAACTCTATATTGCTAGTATTTGCCCAAGCCCGTAAGGGTAAATTGGGTTTCCCACTCTTCTTTGTCTTTCAATCTAGTCCTGACGTTCTTGATGTGAGCTTTTTTTGAGCCCTTACACAACTGTCCTCTCATGCTCCTTACCATGAAGACGCCCTGGTGGCAATAACATTTTCCCGGAGTGTCAGTGAGCTTCAGGCTGTGTCATCCAAGCCTTCATACCTGAACATTTACCCAGACAAGCTGACTCTATGCAATAGAGCTTTCTTTCTGCTGAAAGTGGTTACTCCTTTTCATGTAGCCCGGTCCATCACCCTGCCTACTTTTTCCGCTTTGCCACATCCCTCGAAAGAAGAGGAACAACTCTACTGCTTCTCCCTCTGTCTATTAAATCCTCCCACTCTCTCCTCTCCTTTAGAAAACATTTAAAAACCCATCTCTTCCCATCCCTTAGTTAGGCTGTTCTGTTCAGTTCTTCCTCTTACTTTGTCTAGCAGCGCCAGGAAGCTTCGGCGTTAGTGCGCTTTACAAATGGCACCTAACATAACATAACATACTGGCTGGAGCTAAAAAGAGCATTCTCATTCTACCTTGCCCGCACAAGAGAGTTCCAGGTGGACAACCATCTCTTCGTGGGACATGTCAGAGCGAAGAAGGGAAAAGCCGTGCAGAATTGGACCATCCCCTGATGGAGCATATCAGCTACGCAATGGCCAAGAAGCAACCCTCTGAGGGCTTGCATGTTCATTCCACCAGAGCCAAGGCATTAACAACTGCATTAGCAAGTTGGGTCCCAGTCCTGAACATCTGCTAGGCAGCAACGTGGGCCTCTCTGCACATGTTCATAAAACACTACTGCCTGAACAGTCAGGTCCGTCAGGACAGGGATTTTGCCTGCGCAGTCCTACATGACTTCATAGAGTGAAATTGTTTCCCAGACCCACCTACTGGGAGGTATTGCTTGGGTATCTATTCTGAGGCACTACAAAAGCCCCTTAACTCCACACCACAAATGATTACGATTGTGTGTGTGTGCTGTATTTTCACGTCCTGAGGCGGGAAGCCGGGACTCACTGTGCATTCTAGAATTTGTAACTTTTTAATCGCCGCATTTTAAAAAAGCTTTTACTATTTTTTGTCACTTGCACTTTACCCTTCTGTGTACTCGGCTGTTCTTGGCGCCTCTGATAGCCCCTGAACACAGACTCGCTGTGTGTAATACGGGTCCCTTTGGCTGCTGATTACGCCTGATCTTTTCCTCTTGCAGCCGATTAGACGCTGCTCGGGGGGGCCACCATCTTAGGTGAGGAGCGGGATCAGGGTCAGCATTCCTGTGCTTCCCCCCTCCCGCCCTCCCGCCCTCGGCCACTATAAAATGGAGCCTCGACCCCGGAGGCGCAGCGGACGGGCTCAGCGGACGCGCTGGTGGCGCGCCGAAGGCACGCCAAAGGCAAGCCCGTCTTCGCCCGTCCGCGCCCGACCGGGCCTAGGGGCCATGACCCCTGGTCCTTCCATCATATATCCGGCAAAAGCACTCAGGGATCTGCAATACTCCAACGTTCCCCTACCGCCCGGGGTGCGGGAGCGTACTGTCCATCTGGAGATCGCTAGTAAGTCACCTATCTCTGGCTCCCAGTTTGACCATGGTATCTCCCATCCCTGCCTTATAGCCCCCCCACTGGCATTCAACAACGACACTCACCTTCGGGTGCTTTACCTTAATACTCGCTCCATGGTGAAGCACCAGCTTGATTTATTTTTGTTGCTTAGCATGGACAAACCTGACATTTTGCTCCTAACCGAGACCTGGCTTACGTCGGATTCTCATACGGATATCTTGGCAGCTCTTCCCCCGGACTATTACATCCTCAATGTAAATCGCCCATTGAGTCGTCCTGGAGGGGGGGTAGCAGCCATCATACATAAGAACTTCAGATTCCTCACCTCTGCCTCGCTCACTCTACCTGGGGTAGATAACATAGTCATTAGTCTGGAAACCACTGGGGGTGCCTTGGCGATTGTACTTCTTTATCGCCCCCCCCAGCCGATGCCATCGTTCCCTCTGTGTCTGAGTGAGCAGGTAGCTGATCTGCTCACCCATCACTCCCGACTCGCTGTATTCGGTGATTTCAACTACTGGTTTGATGACGACCAAGCCGGGCCCCATGCTATCGAACTCTTTGAAATTTTTACAAACCTTAATCTGTCCCAACACATCTCTTCCCCTACCCACATTAAGGGCCATATTTTGGATCATATCTGGACTCACAACCTTGTCCTGTCCTGCCCAGTCATTTCCCCTTGCCTCTGGTCAGACCACCATTTGATCGAGGTCACCATCTCGATTAAAGGGAAACCTAAGGCTCCCTCCCACCCTGGGGGATCGTGTCGTAAATGGAATTCCTACGATTCGCAGGGATTCCTTGATCATCTGACCAACACCCGTCCTATTACTCACCCCGATTCAGACATTGACTCCATGTCGGATGGGATAACCACCTGGCTGTCATCAGCCAGCGATATATACGCCCCTCTCACTAGATTTGCTCATACTAGATATGGCAATTCTCATCGCTGGTTTTCAGAGGAACTGAAAGTACAAAAACTCCAATTACGCCACTTAGAACGCAACTGGAGACGGGGCTATTCCAAGGAGGATCGCACAAAGTTTGTGAGGGCCCGTAACGAATATAAAAATGCCATCACTAAAGCAAAGGTTTCACACATCTCGGAAAGATTGGACACAGCCAGTGATAAATCTAAAGAAATCTTTAAAATTCTGAACGATTTCTCATCTGACCATAGGGTACTTCCATCCCAGGCCCCCACCCAGGAAACTTGTAATTCGCTTAATTCCTATTTTATTCAAAAAATTGTAAATATTAAGAATGCTATCCCTCTCTCCACTCCTGTTAACCCTCCTGATTACTCCCCTCTCAATCCCTGTTCCTTTGCCCAGTTTCCATCGATTACCCTTAGTACCCTTTCTGAGCTTATCACTCGTGTCAAATCTGGATCCCCCAAGGACTGTTGCCCTCCCCGAGTCCTTAGGGCAACCTTTTCTGCTCTACCTGACTGCATCCTCCCCCTCCTGAACACTTCCCTTAGTTCCGGCACGGTTCCCAGGGCATTCAAGGAAGCCATATTGGTTCCCCTGCTGAAAAAAACAGGAGCTGACCCTGCCAACCCTGCCAATTACAGGCCCATTTCCCTTTTGCCTTACACTTCTAAACTTCTGGAGGCTTACGTTACCAGCTGCCTCTCGGCATTCATCGAGAGCTCCGGGTTCTTGGAACCCAATCAAGCTGGCTTTAGACCGGCGCATTCCACCAAAGCAGTTATCCTAAAAGTCCTGGATACCCTCCGGGAGAATGCCGACAGAGGGTCTCCCCAGGCACTGGTCCTTTTGGATTTATCAGCCGCGTTCGACACGGTGGATCACGACATTCTTCTCCACCGTGTCGGACAAGCAGGCATCCAAGGACCTGCCTGGGAATGGATTAAGTCTTTTCTTTCGGGCAGAGTTCAAACAGTCCACCTAGGCCCCTTTACTGCTACCCAGGTTCCTATTACCTGTGGAGTCCCGCAGGGATCCTCCCTTTCCCCTTTATTGTTTAATTTATACCTCCGTCCCCTGATTCACTCACTGAGCACCTGGAACTGCACTGTCCTCAATTACGCTGATGACATGCAGATTGTTTTCCCCTTAGATTCCCCTGATGCTGTATCCAACTTCCAGGCAGTAATGCTGCATATCCAACAATGGATGATTTCCAACCAGCTTAAATTAAATCCTGAGAAGACGGAACTCATCCTACCTGGTACTAGTCCTTCACATTGGGGCCCCCATTTTTGGCCAAATGAGCTTGGCACTCCACCCAGCCCGTCGAAATCGGTAAAAAGTCTGGGTGTTACCATCGACACTGACCTTTCCCTTAAGACTCACGTCGGCCCTATCATCTCTGCCAGCATGTTCCAGCTACGAAAAATTCGTAAGATCTCCCACTTACTCTCCCATGAATCCTTGGTGCAGATCGTCATCTCTCTTGTCCTCTCCCGCTTGGATTTTTCCAATTCTATTCACTGGGGCCTACCTAAGTCCCTTCTCCGCCGCCTTCAGCTGGTGCAGAACCAGGCAGCCAGACTTATTTACAAAACCCCCAAATGGCAATCCGCCAGACCTCTTCTGGCAAAATTACTTTACTTTACTTTACTTTACTTTAAACCATTTTATAACGCGCTCCATTACTGGGGAGTATCCTGGCGCGAGACAAGGGAAAAAGAAACAGACATCAAGACTCAGAGAATGAAAGAAAACACATCAGATTGTACTCTTGAAGAGGTGAGTTTTTAGATGTTTTTTGAATGCAGCCACTGTTGGCAAGGAACGCAGATGGAAAGGGAGAGCGTTCCAGGCCCGGGCCACAATCACAGAAATCGACTGACCACCAAGTCTGAACCGCTTAAAACGTGGAAGAGACAATTTAGACAGAGTAGAAGATCTCAGGGTACGTGCAGGGACATATCTGACAAATCTCTTTCTCAAATAGATGGGGCCTTGATCATGGGTTGCCCGGAAAGCCAGCACCAGAGATTTAAACATAATGCGCTGTCTGACCGGGAGCCAATGGAGCGTGCGCATCTCCACGCGCACGCTCTTCCATCTAGGTATGTTAAATAATAGACGGACGGCCGCATTCTGAATAATTTGCAGACGCTGCACCAAATAGGCGGGTATGCCACTAAACAGTGCATTGGCATAGTCCAACCTAGCCAAGATGAGCGCCCGAGCAACCGACTCCCTCGCATCCCTAGGAAGTAGGGGGAAGAATTTGCGTAGCATTCTCAAAGTGGCGAAGCAGGTGCCTGTAAGCTTCTTAATGTGATGCTCAAATTTTAGGTCCTCCGTGAACCAAATGCCAAGATTTTTGGCAGGTCTCCCCATCTCACTAGGGCCGGGAATGTTAGAAGGCCACAGTGAGCTCTTGAACGAGGGGGGAAAGGAGCCATAAAAGAGCACCTCTGACTTGTCCTCATTGCACTTCAGCTGGGCCTCCGTTAACCAGCGAAATACAGAGGACAAACACAGGTGGACCGTGGATGTATCCAGATCGGCATCGGGCCAGGTAAACAGCAGTTGGGTATCGTCTGCATACCCTATGATCTTAGCCCCAAACTGTTCCGCTAGATAAACCAGGGGGGTGATATAAACATTGAACAGTAAGGGGCTAAGAGTTGACCCCTGCGGAACACCTGTGCACAGAGGTTTAGGCTTCGAGGCATGGGGAGGCAGCCAGACCTGCTGGGTCCTATTAGATAGAAAAGAGGACAGCCAATCCAGGACTACACCCCCGATGCCCACAGCCGACAGCCGGCCGAGGAGGAGGTCATGAGGGACAGTGTCGAAGGCAGCAGAGAGGTCCAATAAAATTAGGACCGCTCTGCCACCCCCGTCTAAACAGTCCCGAATAGCCTCGGTCATTTCCACCAAGGCCGTCTCGGTGCTGTAAGCAGCCCTGAAGCCCGATTGAGCGGGATGGAGGGCCTTAGAGGTTTCCACAAAGCTCTCCAATTGTTGGAATACTACCTTTTCACAAATTTTAGTAAGTGCCGGTAGCAAGGAAATCGGACGATAATTCCAAAATTGCATTGGTTGCCTATTGAACAGCGAGCCGCCTTCAAAATTGGCTGCCTGGTATACAAGGCCCGGCAGTCCAAGGGCCCGGCCTTTCTGGAATCCCTCTTCAAACCTTATTGCCCGGCTCGCAACCTTCGCTCTGCCCATCTCCACCTCCTTACTACTCCGACGGTCAAACTGAAAAAACTGGGTGGTCGCAGACTCAGTTCTCTGGCACCTAAACTGTGGAATTCCCTCCCTCTTCATATCAAAACCTCTGACTCCTTGCTTAGCTTCCGAAAGAGCCTAAAAACATGGCTCTTCTCAAATTCCATTTAAGCTACGACCCCCACCCTCAATCTTAATCACAGCGCCAGGAAACTTTCGGTGTCAGTGCGCTTTATAAATACAGCATAAGATAAGATAAGATAAGGTAAGGAATCTGCAATTGGGCATCTCGATCAGATGAACATGTTAGTAACCTTCAGTAATGCTTTATCTGGTAGAGACTCTATCTCGGGGCAGATTCCATATCAACCCACCCATCCTCCCTGCTGTGTGAACAGATTTCTAGGGACAGAGTTTTTGCCCTTTCAGGGCCCTAGTTTCCCACACCAGTGGTCAGTGTTTTTTGTGGCTCCGTGCTCTTCATAGGGAGAGTCACATAAAGAAACTGATGTTAGCGCCCTGGGGTGGAGCCTACATGGGCACCGAGTATATAATTTCTGGCGCAGTGTGGCATCATCTGTGCCAGAAGTGATATACGCTGCCACCCACTGGTGTGCAGGTGTACTGCTCACAAAAGGTTTCCAGATCCAGTCTTGCGCCTGGGGATAATTCTATGGTTATGAATCTCCGACTGGATACCGAGTGTGCCTACAGAACGGTATCACCTAGACATAGGTGCATCAGCACCGCTGACCTGTCTGTACCCCCCTGTCTTTCCCCCCCTCCCTCCCCCACTACCCCAAGCTCTCCATCCCCCCTCCCCTTTCCCCCCCTCCCACACCCCCTTACCCCCCCCACTCGCCACGCAGATCTTACCCCCCTGTAAGCCTCAGATTGGACCTCTAGATTGGCAGTCCTGACCCTTTCCCCCCCTTCCTTATCCCACCTACAGTGCTTTGCATCCTGCACCCTCATGCGTAAACACGACACCACACATGCCTGATCTTGACCGACCCGACTGGACCACACATTCATAGATTTGACCACCTCCAGTCTTTAATCTTTATAATCCCAGGTTGTTGTTCACAGTTTTTAGTTTTGAACAAACTTTGAATATACAATGCATTGTTGTCACACCTGTTTTTCCACAGTACCAAAGGTATAACATATCTGTCGCACCAACCTGTTCATTCCTTTGGAGGGGAGTTGAGAAACAAATAGTTTATTCAGTGAACTGCTGTTGTTGATATGCGATAAATTATCTAGACTTGTCGTGCAACTATAACCAACGACCTTGTCATACTGTGTACACCACTTTGCCTTTATTATAGTGTCTTGTATATGTATACATCAATGCACCTGAACAACTGCAGAGACATGTAATGACTGTATTGCACACTACTCATGACATTACTTCGCATCTGTGTATTTGCCAACAGAATAACTAAAAAATGCAATAAAAGATATTCAAACAAAAAAAATGAATCTCCGACTAGATAGTCTGTACCAAATAAGGCATTAGCAAAGGTAAGTAACTTCTTCGTCACTTTCAGTCATGGCATTGAGTGGCATTAGTATGGTGATGTCTCTCTCAAGGCATTTCTCCAGGATAGACTGGAGTCTGTGGTAGGTGCATGGCACTGGATAACATTCATGTTGAGCCTCTTTTTCTTTGTGCGGCAACTCGCTGTGATGATTCTGTGATCATGGGCTTTCCATAGAATCACAGCTCTGTTGGCTGCTGGTGTTAGCATCAGTGATACTCCATGAGTATGTGGGGCATTCTCTTGCTTGTCTCCAGAATACCGCCGCATTCCTCCTAGAGACAGTCTTTTCAATCCAGACTGTATCCTCTGGTCTCGCTGATGCCAAGCAGGGCAAGGTTGTTTTCTCTCATATCTGCTGCCACTTGGGCTGTCTTGACAGTCTTGTACATGGTCTTCACGTTCCATGTCCCAATGCTGACGGTCTTAGTCGAAAGTAGGTGAATCGGCCTTGCGCCTTCCAATGATCTCTGGCTTTTACCACAAGGCATTATAGCTCTCCGTGAAGGAGATTCCTCTCTCCCCAAGGCCGGGATGTTTCTAACTATGATTTATTTTTACATGATGAGGCAGCTAGTCCCATGCATAAACCCCTCCTGTCGCAGCTGAGTTGAGGACCGGCCATGGCAGAGTTGGCGGCCATCTAGCAAAGCTTTTTTAGTATCAAGCTCCCTCATTTAATGTAGAAAATGCTTTTAGTTTTACAGCTTCGATTCCATCAAGATGGCATTCAGGCATGCCACACTTTTGTTATAAATTCTCAGTATTCGCCCTCTAGTTGCTCATTAGACAACTGTGGTAAAGCCACAGTTTAGCACCAGGGAGTTAACTGACAGGCTGCCGATGGTGTTGAAAATACATGCTTTAGTCTGCATGTCCGAATGTTTTACTGAAATGTATGTAGAAGATATTTGAAAACTCATTCAAAATATGCCCTAATTTTACTTTCTACAGCACTAACCATAATTTCAATAACAAATCGTATCCCCTCACTTTGTTCTATTCTAAAGGAAATGTTTTAAGTATTACAGCTTGGAGTCAATCAAAATGGCTTCAGGCCAGCCACACTGCTATCATAAGTAAGAATGTTAGCGTTCTAGTTATTCATTAGAACACTTGCAATAGAATACTTAGGAATCAACTGACAGGCTGCTGTTTCTGCTGGAAGTAGATGTTCTACTCAGTATGTCAGACATTATTCTCACATGGCTGAGGAAGACAGTGTGAAATCAGAGAAAATATTCTGTTGTTTTAGATTCTGTCGCATCTTCCATAACCCCTATGACAAAATCATGAGAGAAAACAATTTACTTTCAAACATGGTTCATCAAATCCCAGCAGAGGATCAGCATTTTACAAAGGGTAAAATCACCTTAGAATAAATACACCATAATGCCTAAAAGTAGTATGGTATTATCAACAAATGAATTATAATGTGATTAAAATTTGTTATCAAACTACATATGTATTCCTTTGTGTGTCACCCAAAACCTCCAATTCACTATAATTTATTTAAATGGGGACAGTACAGTCCTATAATGGCTGCCACAACATGTTGTCCGTCCAATCATGATTTACTAGTCCCCTTTAAATTGGCCAATGAGAGCATATCTGGATAGTGGATACCAACAGTCCAGATATCTATATATCTTTATCATCGGTTTCTCAAAATCTACTCAATGGAATTACATCAGATAACAAAAAAGCATACTTCTTGAGTAAAGATCTAGCTTTCTTCTAAAGTTGGTATATTCCGTTCAGCTGTTTAATATGTATCACTATTCCAAGTTCTTTATGGAAATTGAATGGCGAAGTTCAGCCTCCGCTTGATGGATCACCCCAAAGGTTTCCTAGGTACTGAAGTGGGTGAACTTTTTTTAAGGGAATGTTTTGTGGAGATTTGCCAAATCGCCAAAGTTGTTGGCAAAACAAAAATTAAATTTTCTATGGTAACGTGGTCCTACCTGTAACTGCACAATGGCAACTGACATTGTGTTTCCTATATATGTGTGTTTATATTTATATGTGTTCATATATTTGTGAGTGTATATATCCACACACATACTTATTTTACTATGGATTTCACTTTTCTTGTGGCTGGGAAGACATTCACAAACCTAGAGTCCCTCAAACATTTACTAGAGGTCCCTAACTGGTTAAATGTGAAAGCCTGAAAATTCTTTCATGAAGCTGCAGAACCTCAAGTGGTAGCTATGTGACTCTTTCGAGTAAAAAAGCAAGTGCTTCAAATGACCTTCACGAAGCTGAGGTGGGTGTGACTTCAACATATAAATGTGCCTATACACCTTTGTTATTTTAATGATTTGTGTCTATTTTTCATTGAACAGATAAATATGCCAAAGTTGTTTATGATCATTGATCAGTATTGCACATTTCAATAAATTTCTTGATTTTTATCGATCTGAATGAAGACACCCTACTATGCATAGGTACTAGCAGTCACTTGTAAATATAACTGCCTTCAAATGTCTAACATTAGGGGACTGTTTTGAAGGTGGGTGTATACTTGTGTTTAAGCAAACTGCTTCACTCAGAGAAACTATCTAGTGGCTGAAAATGGCTGATTTATTGTTCTATATTGTGTGCTTTGGGAGAGAGAACATAATTTAAGTGAAATTTCAGCACTCCAATGGATAATGAGGGTTGAGCCCCTTGTATGCATATATTTAATTAGCATTTATGGGGGAAATCATGAGGTTGTCAGGACAGCTAAATCTGTATTGAGGTCAGAAATAAGAAGAGAACAGGGGCTAATAGTAAGAGAGCAGGAACTCGAGACGGTAAAGAAGCACTGGAAAAAGGGAATAGTGGTACTCAACACTTTTCCTCTGAGAACAGCAATTAAAAAAGTCGTATACAATACTCATTTTAGTATTTGAGTAGGGAAAGGAGGGGGGGGATAAGGCAACAAATATGTATGAAAAACCCCGTTTCAAGATTACCGCCATCTTGAAAATTTCACTTAAACAGCTCAAGTGTCATGATTTCTCAGAAGTCATATAATGAATTAAATTTCTATGAAAGCAAATACAATTCTATAAGAGTGGTTATTGTTACCAAACTCAATAGTACTGAGTTTTTTGTTTATCTTGGAAGGGTAAAAGTATGAGTGAGATTCTATCTTGGGACCATGGGATCAAACAAAGATCACTACAGTGGATATATTAGTCCCTTGAGCCATCGGACCTGGCTTGATGACTTGAAACACTTCTTGCATTCTGTTCAACATCTTTGTTCTACTGACTTGAAATACTAAATGAAATCATAGTTGTAAAAGTGAGGTCTGAAGCTTCCAAAGGGCAGCAAAGAACTCATGGTCCTTCCCACATAAACTCCCATGTTATTTTAAATATAGCACCTTGTTAAGTGCTACAAAATTTGTTTGGGGCGCTATCTGAGAACCAGAAGATGTTAAACCATTTGGTTTTGTGGCTCTCTTTATTAGGTCTGTTTTACATTCTGCTTCTGTAAATAAAGCCCTAAACTCTTTAAATTTCTCATACTGGACTTTTTATTAGTGTTATTACTCTAGGTCTTCTCTAAACTTCCTGGAGATTGTGTCTAAGGCCCATAACGTCTAAAGTTTGCTGACACAGTCGGTATCATCTTCCCTAAGAGAGAGTCTCATCCATCATGATCTCATGCTACTTTTGTGGAGTCAATGGTGGAACTGGGCCTGGCGGTTCTAGACAGCTGTGTGTTGTTGTTCATCAACAAGTGTACTGTACATGTTGTGTGTTATGTGCGTGTTGTACATAGCAGGGCACAATCGGATACCCCTTCCGCCCTGCTATATACTACAGTTGTAGTAGTCTTAGACACCTCATATTCCCATATTTCTTTTATGCATGCGCTGTAACAACACCATGGCTTAGACACTTTCCCTACCTGTTTATAGTCTCTGATGGTCTACTTATTCATAAATATTCCACCTTGTTAATTTCTAACTACAGAAAAATACAATTAAATATGGCAAATCAAATTTAAGGCTCATTTAGGTTTGCGTATAACCATCTCTGACAAGAAGGTATTTTGTGATGAATGGTCTGATACTAAATTTAAAGAATCTGGTATTAACTGAAGGGAGTGGGCGGGGGATCTTAAAAGATAGGCCTATAACTTGATGCATTTGTTATTGGTACAATTACCAATTGTAAATAAAAAAAAGGCAACATATTAGAGTGGAAGTACCAGAAAGCTTTAAAAAATAAACTCTGTCTGCATGCCAACCCTCAGGTAATGGTTGTCATTTGATTAAACTACAGAGGAAATTCAAACTCAAGCAGAGATTTATTTAATTAAAAAAAATGGGCAAACTGAGCTATGAACACGAAATAAAGGCTATTCCCATAAGGAATGAGAACTTTCCTTGCCAGTTTGCAAACAAGTCTGTAACATTATTAAGAAGACGTGTGAAGATAATGTAATAGAAGCTACTCCATTTTCTCTTTAGTTGTTCCCCAGTTGTAGTGGCCAGGAAGAAGGCCGAGAGTCACCTTTGTATCTACATGAGAGAATTAAATATAGAGCTATAGGGTGGGTTCTAATCACATGCTGTAAATACATAAAATGGTGGACTTGCTCAATAGGACAGCAAAAATGGCTTAAATGTTTAGGGTGTGAGGGAAGGAGGTCAAAATATGGCGGATTAGTGGCAGGTGGGCCCAAGTACTAGGACTGGATCCAGTGCTTTTAAAAGCCTTCTGAACATTAAGTCTAGGAAGTCGTTTCTTAATGGGATGGTGACTTTGTGGCTATGGAACCTCTCCTCTGATGCTGCGTGAAATGTACAACTCTGCATTGGTATTAGCGGGTGTGAAGATACGGAATTCATCCAAGACTTTTAGTTTTAACCATCTGCCTCGCCTGGGGTTAGTAGGCCAAAAAGAGATTGAGTCTGTTATTGACAAAAGAAATATACATACTAATTTGTGTGTTGTGTTCATGAATGAATGAAAAAGGACTTCTGAAGCGTGGAGTGTACCGGCTCTGTGCTTACAGTTGACCACGAAATGCAACCAAATCATCTATTCTTGTTGGAACAGCCATTTTTTTTTAGCCTTTTCTTGAACAAAGTGGTGGGTGCTACAGAGCGTAGTTTTAATTGGAGTTTGTTCCAAGCCACCAATCCAAGATAAGAAAAAGTCCTTTTGCCCATTCTCATGCGACCAGTGGCATAGCTTGGAGGGAGGGGGTGCGAGTTTTGGAGTGGCTGCCTCCCCCTACTCTTACCTCCCATCTCGGGGTGGCAATAGCAACCCCTCCCGCTCCTTAATGCGTTTTCTGAATCGTTTTTGGCCACTATAGGTGTGGCAGGGTATACTCAGACATGAGTCCCTTGCTCACTGCTCCATCAGGATTCAAGCAAGCCGGGCCGACGACGGCTGAAATGCCAGAAACCGGTCCCCGGAAGCTTGTCTCCTTTCTGGTGAAGAATTGGCTTGGTAGTTTGGTCTGCCCTGTTCCCATGATGCACTGGGCCAGGGACAGACTAATTTGCATATAGCCAGGTTCTGAGCTGGGATGGGGCAGTGAGCTAAATAACGGTGATGGATCAAGCCCTGATCTTTGGACTGGGTAAGAGTGGTCTGCTTAATTCAGACACTCTGTTCATCACCACCCCCTTTTCTGAATCGTTTTTGGCCACCATAGGTGTGGCAGGGTATACTCAGACATGAGTCCCTTGCTCACTGCTCCATCAGGATTCAAGCAAGCCGGGCCGACGACGGCTGAAATGCCAGAAACCAGTCCCCGGAAGCTTGTCTCCTTTCTGGTGAAGAATTGGCTTGGTAGTTTGGTCTGCCCTGTTCCCATGATGCACTGGGCCAGGGACAGACTAATTTGCATATAGCCAGGTTCTGAGCTGGGATGGGGCAGTGAGCTAAATAACGGTGATGGATCAAGCCCTGATCTTTGGACTGGGTAAGGGTGGTCTGCTTAATTCAGACACTCTGTTCATCACCACCCCCTTTTCTGAATCGTTTTTGGCCACTATAGGTGTGACAGGGTATACTCAGACATGAGTCCCTTGCTCACTGCTCCATCAGGATTCAAGCAAGCTGGGCCGACGACGACTGAAATGCCAGAAACCGGTCCCCGGAAGCTTGTCTCCTTTCTGGTGAAGAATTGGCTTGGTAGTTTGGTCTGCCCTGTTCCCATGATGCACTGGGCCAGGGACAGACTAATTTGCATATAGCCAGGTTCTGAGCTGGGATGGGGCAGTGAGCTAAATAACGGTGATGGATCAAGCCCTGATCTTTGGACTGGGTAAGAGTGGTCTGCTTAATTCAGACACTCTGTTCATCACCACCCCCTTTTCTGAATCGTTTTTGGCTACTATAGGTGTGGCAGGGTATACTCAGACATGAGTCCCTTGCTCACTGCTCCATCAGGATTCAAGCAAGCCGGGCCGACGATGGCTGAAATGCCAGAAACCGGTCCCCGGAAGCTTGTCTCCTTTCTGGTGAAGAATTGGCTTGGTAGTTTGGTCTGCCCTGTTCCCATGATGCACTGGGCCAGGGACAGACTAATTTGCATATAGCCAGGTTCTGAGCTGGGATGGGGCAGTGAGCTAAATAACGGTGATGGATCAAGCCCTGATCTTTGGACTGGGTAAGAGTGGTCTGCTTAATTCAGTCACTCTGTTCATCACCACCCCCTTTTCTGAATCGTTTTTGGCCACTATAGGTGTGGCAGGGTATACTCAGACATGAGTCCCTTGCTCACTGCTCCATCAGGATTCAAGCAAGCCGGGCCGACGATGGCTGAAATGCCAGAAACCGGTCCCCGGAAGCTTGTCTCCTTTCTGGTGAAGAATTGGCTTGGTAGTTTGGTCTGCCCTGTTCCCATGATGCACTGGGCCAGGGACAGACTAATTTGCATATAGCCAGGTTCTGAGCTGGGATGGGGCAGTGAGCTAAATAACGGTGATGGATCAAGCCCTGATCTTTGGACTGGGTAAGAGTGGTCTGCTTAATTCAGACACTCTGTTCATCACCACCCCCTTTTCTGAATCGTTTTTGGCTACTATAGGTGTGGCAGGGTATACTCGGACATGAGTCCCTTGCTCACTGCTCCATCAGGATTCAAGCAAGCCGGGCCGACGACGGCTGAAATGCCAGAAACCGGTCCCCGGAAGCTTGTCTCCTTTCTGGTGAAGAATTGGCTTGGTAGTTTGGTCTGCCCTGTTCCCATGATGCACTGGGCCAGGGACAGACTAATTTGCATATAGCCAGGTTTTGAGCTGGGATGGGGCAGTGAGCTAAATAACGGTGATGGATCAAGCCCTGATCTTTGGACTGGGTAAGAGTGGTCTGCTTAATTCAGACACTCTGTTCATCACCACCCCCTTTTCTGAATCGTTTTTGGCCACTATAGGTGTGGCAGGGTATACTCAGACATGAGTCCCTTGCTCACTGCTCCATCAGGATTCAAGCAAGCCGGGCCGATGACGGCTGAAATGCCAGAAACCGGTCCCCGGAAGCTTGTCTCCTTTCTGGTGAAGAATTGGCTTGGTAGTTTGGTCTGCCCTGTTCCCATGATGCACTGGGCCAGGGACAGACTAATTTGCATATAGCCAGGTTCTGAGCTGGGATGGGGCAGTGAGCTAAATAACGGTGATGGATCAAGCCCTGATCTTTGGACTGGGTAAGAGTGGTCTGCTTAATTCAGACACTCTGTTCATCACCACCCCCTTTTCTGAATCGTTTTTGGCCACTATAGGTGTGGCAGGGTATACTCAGACATGAGTCCCTTGCTCACTGCTCCATCAGGATTCAAGCAAGCCGGGCCGATGACGGCTGAAATGCCAGAAACCGGTCCCCGGAAGCTTGTCTCCTTTCTGGTGAAGAATTGGCTTGGTAGTTTGGTCTGCCCTGTTCCCATGATGCACTGGGCCAGGGACAGACTAATTTGCATATAGCCAGGTTCTGAGCTGGGATGGGGCAGTGAGCTAAATAACGGTGATGGATCAAGCCCTGATCTTTGGACTAGGTAAGAGTGGTCTGCTTAATTCAGACACTCTGTTCATCACCACCCCCTTTTCTGAATCGTTGGTGTCAAACGGAGACATTTCTCGCCAGCCCCGCCTCCCCCGCTCTTCACAAACGCAGGGGCGTCCAGGGTCCTAGCTACGCCACTGCATGCCACGGACTTTAGGGATTGTTGCTGAGAGGCCATGAGCTGACCGCAGGTTTTTGGAAGGATGAAGCCTGAATTATATGTAAGGGTGTTTTATGTTTTAATCTTTCATTTGGTAATTTGGAAGACTTTTAATTCAAAAATAGATTAATTAATCCTGAATTGGCTAGTTTTTGTAAAGTTAGTGCATTTTCTATTTGAATTTTCATGCTTTTAATATATTTAACATCAAGAAATAAGTGATGGGTGATTATTTTTAAGCTGAAAATACACCCTTAAAAATCAGTTACCAGCTTAACAATGAAACAATACACTGAAAATTGTGCTTTTATATTAATTTCATCAGGAGGGGCAGGATCCAACCAAAGAAAATGTAGAAAAATATTATTCTTATCTAGAACTTGGCTCAGTTTGCCTTTATTTCATTATCTAAGAGGCATAATCAGAAATGTACTGGAAATTAGAATGTAGAAATACCGCCATTGCTTTGGAGAATTAGGGCTCAATTCATAAAGCTGTTTGCTCACCAAAGTTGGAATTATGTGTGCTTATAGCTTGCATTGCAAGAGTTCCATCACGTTTTGTCTTCACAAAATGTTATATTCACTTGCAATGCCACCCATAATTTTGAACTACAATGATGTAATAAAGTGTGAGCAAGTTGTTCACAAGACAGGTGCAAGGAGTAGGTGTTCCAGCATATGGAGACCTTGAAAAGTTGGTGAACAGCCATTGTGGAAATACCTGGTTCCAGCAGCTGGAATTCTTCTTTCTCCTGAGGAATCGTGCTGTTGAAAAACATATGGTCTCATGCTCCCAGCTTTATAGTCCAACTCCAGATACATATGTGATTTAAGGTTTGATACTTTGAAATTCGGATTATGGGTGTCAGCTCATTCCAAGTGCTCACTCCTCTGCACTGTCCCTTGTCAAAGGTACAGTCTGCCATAGCAGGAGTGGCTCCAAATCTGATTGATCCACTTCACAGTTCTAGGGTGTGACCTGAGGCCACACGTTGCTGTCAGCCGCCACTGAAATATGCCTCATACACGTTCAAAGGGCTATGCCTTCCTCTCTTTCAATGTTCCCTGTTCCACAGTTCCAACCTTATTAGTCCCACCATCTCCATGACAATGAGCCCAGGCCCCACTGACCAGTAACTCTTCCTGGAATCAAAGAGACCTTGGGTGTGCACAGAAGATGCTCTGCTCCCCATCCTTCAGTGTAAGCTCCCCCCACCAGCCATCATGAATGTCAGAAATATACATCTTCTGTCCAGGAGTTGCAGTCCTCACCTCTCCTAGGCTCTACAGGCCATGTGTTTCTAAAATTGAACCCATAGGCCTCCATGTTATGTACCATACACAGGTACATATATCCCAGCATGAACACACACTATCACTTGCAGCCTGGCACTACACACACTCCATGCAGGCCAAGGGGGAGTTAAGTACACAGACACGGAACTTTATATGAGTGGGCCAATAGGCCACTCTACTGTGACGCAGGTAAAAGGCCTGTTCACACTACTGATCACTATTAAACACAAAACTGGAATGCTGCCACCACCATGCTCATGTCACTTAAGTCCTGGTAGGGGCCGTAGCCCTCTATCATTGTGAGGGTAGTGCTTGGTGCACCCCTCCCAGTTCAAAAATAATCATCATGAGACAGGCCTAGGTCGTACCGCACATGCATGACCGGTGTCAACACATGAACAAAAATCATTACCAGGGGCCAGATATCTATGCATATGGTGTACTCTGGGATGAGGTCCCTGTCCGTCACTATGTAGGGGGATTTTCTGTCCCAACAATCATCTTTAGAAGAGACAGATGGCACCAAGCTATCTGTGTATTTTTTACTGTGTTTTCCTAGTGGGTGAGGTTAGTGTTCAGGGTGAATCCAAGTGACTTGGCATTCGGTGAAAGTTGGAGTTCAAAGTCATCAAGGTTTGTTGTAAAAATTAATCTGCCAATTCCTATAGCAGACAGCAGCAAGCAAAAAAATTGGTGGAGACAAGATGGCGTGAGGACACAGAGTTCTGCGTATGTCTAATACTGCTGGAATCTTGAGCGAAAGGATGACAAAACCAACTCCCTGCATCCAAAAGAGCTGAAAATAATGGTATAGGTTTAAAAGAGAACTATTTTTTTTAGAGCCAATGGCTGGGACGACTCGGCATGAAGCACACCAGCTTTAATGAGTTATGCGCAGAGTCCCTTCCTGCAGCTGGTGAGTAAAATAAGGTAGCAGGGGGTGGGTCCAATTTGTGCTTACTGGTCATTCACGCATCAAAGCAGAAACTGACCTCTGAGCACAAACTTCTCGGCCCCTCCCCCAAATATTCTGATTCACTCAGCGTAGCTTGGTCACGTTAGTGGTAAGTTGTTAAGAGTACCAGTGGTGGTGTCATCGGCGAAGGAGATGAGGGGAAGGAAGTGGATTAATGAGGTATAAAATGGCACCTGCAGCAAGTAAATAGGATTAAAAGCAGTTTAGTCGGAATCATTTAGTTAAGAGTTACGAGGGAGGCTTTAATGCAGCCAGTAGACCTCAATGCAGACAGTTCGGTGCACCACTCTGAAAACTGGTGCCTGAAGCCCTGATTGTGGGACATCCCATCATTTGTGTTGTGTAAGAGACTCTGTATCTGAAAAAAAAGCCTTATAAAATAACCCGAAATTGACGGGTCTACTTTATGTCGAGATAATACTCAAGCAACTGGCTTTTTGCACCAATATATCCACCCTCGAGTCTATTATCGTTGTGCCAAGTGGTGGTTTCCTTTGAGCTCGGATGTGTAGTTGTACAGGTGAAACACTGTGGCGTTTCTGCTTGATGACGTACCCCATGTGTTCAGGAGAGCGGATACCAGAATCTTTACATACACAAGGATCACAAACTGTACCTCGTGTGCTCTCTGGACAAAGCAAGCTACACTGTGTGTTGATATAACTTAACTGGTGATTTCTTGCACCTTTACAAGCAATGACAATTTTGTTCTGAGAAGAAAGATGCCGCATACTTCTATAAATGATAAAACATAGCTTTCAACTTCTCTACCATAACATACATACCAATGCCTGACAGCATAGTACACCGTGGGGCATATTCTCAAGGACTTATCGCCGAGTTAACAGCACTTTATCGCATCCAAAGTGACGATAAATTTATCGCCACATTCACAAGCTGGTGCTAACAGCCCATATCACCAGTTTACCCGCGATAGCAGCCGCAAAAAACATTGCCACCGACGACCCCGGCAACTATCGCTAATTAGATGCAGAGTAGGTGTTCTTGTGCAAAAAGCTGTGACAACACCACTTCGCCACATTCTCAACGACCAGCCAGATCGGCGATAAAATCACAAAACATGCACTAAGGTGCGATAGCAGCAGGAAAGTAACATCTGCTCTGACCTGGTATAAAGTCGGACGACAGCCTGCACCAAAAAAGGGAGCCCAGCCCAGAGCCACATCAGAAGAACAACAGATGCCATGGAGCCAACCAACATCCAGCGCGGAGCCCCAACAGAGCCACAACACCCACAGAGGTAGCGCAGACAAAGTTAGCAACCCTCAGAAAACGCACCAACCTCACAGACCCAACACCAGAGAATGTCATTGCCCACTACAGGCACAAAGGAACAACCATCCTCTGCATCCTGACCACCATTGTTCACAGGCTGACTTTACCAACAAAGCGGACAACTAACATCCCACCACAGACAACGTTGCTGGCTGTGCTGCACGTGTTGGCCTCTGGTACCCTCCAACCAACAATCGCCTGAGTCGGAAGAGGCACACAGCTAGCCCAATCCAAGTCCCTCACATCGGTCATGGATGACACCATCAGCTTGGTACACCACTCTCTATACTCCCCCCACACTGCGCAGGAACAACCGAAGACCAAGCAAGGCGTCTACACCACAGCTGACTTCCTGCACATGTGAGGGGGCAACTGACTGCACACATGTCCTACTTGAGCCCCCTGGCAACACTGCACACAATAACCGCAACAGAAAGCGCACGTATCCCATCAATGTGCAGGCAATAGCGGACCACCGGGGAATCTCCACCAACATCGACGCCAACCACCCAGGCAGTGTGCATGAGCCCTACATCTTCCGACAGTCCATCATCAACGAGTGCCACCAGGATGGCACCCACGGAAATGCACTGCTCGTTGGCAAATACCACATGAACACAGCAAACACCTCAACTCTACAAACATGCAACCCACAACACCGGGAATGCACACATCACAAGCTCACATACAACATACCAAACAACATTCACACCCACCAGACACGACAACACAACTTACTGTGGGAACCTGGGCCAGCCATGTACATTAGCCATCAACGGCATGGCACCTCAGCCAAACAATAGCAGAATGTGGGAAGAGGTGGGGACCAGGCATGTGCGAAGGAGGCAAGTGACCCATGAATGAGAATGTACACAATGCTAAGTGTGGCTTGGTTGTGAGGGCCAGACTGCAGTATGCAGACCACATACATATCCATGTCAACATACACTGCTGGTGTTCGGAGTGTAGTGGACAGTGGACGCAACCATGTCACCCCAGCCAGTGGGGAAGATCGCGGCAATGTAGCTTGTTTCGTCCCCTCCCCGTAAGCATGAGCGGAGAGAGCTGGCCCGGCATACGCCAGGCCAGCGTAGGGGTGTGAATAAAAAGCACGTATCTCTGGGTGTGGTTCTCTTACGGAATGCCCAATGTCTCTGCCAGGGCGGCACCTCTCACCCCGTCACGAGGCAGACGCGGTCGCTGTGAGCGGTGTTGCAAGTGATCCTGTGCGACTGCTGCACCCCGGGCCACTGGTACCCGTACCGGTCTTGCCCTCTCCTGCGCACTCAGGCCTCAATGTCCACCTGCTGACACCAGCGTGTGTCGAAGAGGCCCACCACGTGTCGGTGCAAGCTCCAAGCCCGAGGGCCGCAACCCAGGCAGCCTCCACAGACCATTACGGCTCCGCGACATAGGGCCGCAGTACTCCTTTCTCGTCGACGTAGTCCACCGGCATACCCAGCGGACAAGAAGGTCACACATTTGGAACTGAGTCATTCTTACACAATGGCAGAGAACATTATTCATGGCAGAGGTTATATCACTATACTCCCTTCAATGTGGTGCCACCAAGTCAGTGCATAGCATTACAACCACACGTGTCTGTGGGCCCACGTGGACTACTGCCTCGGCCTACTCTGCGCTCGAGTAGGTCACACAATTGGAACTGAGTATCAATATTTCAATGGCAGAGTACATACCATTGCACGCAAGGAGAGGTGTAAGAGAATGACGCGTTGCAGTCAGGAGGAAAAAAGGATCATTGTTACGGAAGTGATCTAACACTACTGACAACTGCCCTGGTGTCACTGACTCTGTGCATCGCGAGCCAATGACAAGTGGCTGTGGGCCACTGCTGAACGCTGCCTCCGGCCTAAACTGTGGTTGAGTAGGTCACACATTTGGGACTGAGTATTGATGACCATGGCAGAGAACATAGTTTATGGTAGATTTTATGTCACTATACTCCCTTCGATGTGGTGCCACCAAGTCGGTGTATGGGACTCCATGCGTCTGTGGGCCCACGCTGACAATTGCCATCAAGCCACACTGTGCTGGAGTAGGACACACATTTGGAACTGAGTCTTGATTTAGCAATCGCCGAGTTCATATCATTGTCCTGGCATCATCGTAGACTGCATCCCCTCTCAGCCCATGTGCCACTAAGTCTGTTCCCCGACATTCATGGACACACCCTGGTTGTACTTTGGTGCCAACTGAATCTATGGACTAGGGGGTTGTCTTCATCCTCATGTAGCTGATACTGAATTGGTGGTGAAAACGAGGCTGTAGAATTCCACTCCTCAATTTGCTGCTTCCGGACGACTTCTACCCTCTGCATCATGCCCTGGAGGACACCTTCCACTGTCCCCCACAACCCTCCGCCATATTAACCTCGGACATCGATGAGGACCCCCTCACTGCGCGTGGCCCTACCTCAGTGCACCGCAAGTCACCGTCCCATGGCGGTGTGCCTGTGCCATCCGCAGTGCATCCGGGGCCACTAACTTTGTGCTGGTCAAGTCAGGGCCCTTTCTACTGAGATACAGGATGTTCTCTGAGACGATGGCCTTGGGGTCATCGACGCCATGTGTATGTGGCCCTGCGCTGTCCTCTACCTCCAGCCTCAACAGCAGTCCGCCAGGGCCCACATATCAAATTGAGTCCTGACCGTCCCAAACGTCGCATCACTGCAGGAGGCGCATTCCACCGCCACCAGGACCACCTCCAACCGCCATCTGCCAGAGTCGAAACAGTGGTCCTGACAGACTAACGGAGTTGCTCACACCTGTTGTGGATGCCATCATCGGCCTGATACCCTGCTCAGCACTCCAGGTGCCACTAACTCAGTGCACCATAAGCCATTGTTCATTACTGATTGAGTTTTTTGCTGTGGAGAGGTTACGCAGCAATGTCATCTCAGGCAGTGTGGTAGACCTGGGACGACGATGAGGAAGATAATGCAGGTGTACCCCAGCCCACTGCAGCTGCATCAGGACTATCCCAAAGGGACGCAGTCCTAGACATTCCATTCACATGTGCACGCTCAGCTTTAGTGCCCCAACCTCAGTGCACTGCAAATCACGGACACTTATGTTTGCATTTTGGGTGACCTCTGTACTTGCTCCAGCTACCACCATGATGCTTCGCAGTTGTTCATGTTATGCTGGTGTTTTCTGTTTCCGTTTTAATGGTGATCACTGTCCAAGTTGTTGCAAGCATCCAACCACTCCGTGTGGGCTGGCTTACACTCACCCCACACCCATTCAACACAGGCGTCACTGTACATGTGGACCTGCCAATAAACGGGCCGGGCGCAAGTGCCCGTAGCCAGATCAACATACTATCTGCGTGTGTCATGTGGTCACAATGTATGCATGAGGGCCCCGGGCCCTTCAACATTACTATGTGCTGTGTACAGCGGATGCAACCATGCACCGCAGGCAGCAGGTTGGGCTTGGATGTGTAGCTTTGTCGTCACCCACACAATACCTAAGAGTAGTGGGCTGGGCCTTCGTACGCAGGTCCAGCACGGGTGTGTGACTGATAATAGCGGGGCTCTGGGCGTGGTTCAGTACAGGAAATGTGCAAATGCATGTGTCTCTGTCGCAGTGTGGGTCTCCTTTGTGGTGTGTCGTTGGTCCCTGAAGAAAATTAGACACCCATGTATGTGATCTGATTCATATTCCATGTGTTCAGATCCCACCCGCACCTGTTCGGCCACCTCCTTTTGCTATTCTGACACCTGGCATTGGGATGCCATGTGTGGGTCGGTGATGTGTTTGGAGCCAGCCGTGGTTGCGGGTGCTTCCTGCTATGTCGTCTGTGCAAGGGGTGGGCTCTCCTCTATGCAGCTTGGCTGCCCTGCTCCTGGGAGTGGGTTGCCTAGTATGTCTATAAGCTGTTGCAGGGCGTCCATGTCGAAGGTGTGTTGGTCCTCTCCAGCATCACTGATCAGTGGTCTGGTCTGCTCTGCTGGAGGTTTTGTGTCCCTCTGCAATGTGAAGGGGAGATGCATGTTGGCATTGTGTTGACATGTATGTTGGCACATTGTTCTTGTTTACATGCAGACTGTATGACAATGTACATTGTGACTGGGAGATGCTGGATTTAGATGCGGGACAGTGGACATTTGGACTACATGACGGATGTGAGGTTGTATGCGTACATTTCCATCTGACATTTTCCAGCTCTGTCAGATGTAGTTGGCCTGTTTCTGCACATGTGCAGAGCCAGTTGTGTCCTCTTTTCTGCAGTGTCGTGGTTGCACACTGTACCACGTTGTCGTCAATGTGGATGTGCTGTTATTGCTATGTGTGTGTGCTGTAGTGTGCCAAAGGGATCAGGGACATAATCCAGGGTCATTGTGGGTATGCACTGTGCTACACATTGTTGTGAATGTGTGCCATTGTGTCCATATCCCCCGCCCCACCAGTTCCTGGTTGTTACTCACACTGTTGATGTTGTGTCAGGTCCTCTCGAGCTGTGTCCGGGCTCCCGACTCCTTGCACCGTCTCCACACTGATGACTGTGGCCTCGGTTTCCTCCAGCTCCTCCTGTTGCACAGGACTCCCACCTCCTGTCGCTGTTGCTGCCTTCCTGTTGGCAACGACTTTGTGCCTGATTTAGATTTTACATCATGCCAGCGCCTGTTGGCCTCCTCCATTGGCCTCCTCGACACTCTGATTGCATTCACGGTGGTCTGATTGTGGGGCAGTTGATGGTAGTGTTCTGTCACTTCCGTGAGGCTGATCTGGTTTTGCTGCGGACTGCACCCTGTCTTCCTCTCCCTTTTCTCCTTGGCCTTCCCCGACCCCGTCGCTCCTTGCTGGTGGTCTCTGGGGCTTGTGCGGTTCGCGTTGGCCTCTACACTCGGTCAGGGTGTATCCATGTTGCTATGCACTTTGGATTGTTTTTGGTGTGTTGTTTTTGTTGCTTTTATAGTGCATTTTCCCGCCAGATGCGTGGGATTTGCAGGCCTACCGCTGGCTTTCGCTGCTTTTCGTATCACGATTGGCCTTATCGCAAGTTTTCTTGCGTGTGTGTTTCGCATTTTTACGGCGTCTCGTTGACTTTATCGTGGACAATTGTCGCGTTGATGCCTATCGCATGGTGCCGCCATGTTGTGAATACTTAGTTGACGCGCCGTAATTTTCCCACGATAGACTGCGATGTTGAAGGTTGCGTTAAGTCACTTTTGCGATGTTTAACACACGTTCTTGAGAATATGCCCCGTGTTGTTTCTTATTTTATGTACCCCATGGAGCTGTGCAGATTAAAAGTCTTTCTTCTGTGTTCGAAGCCACGGGGGCTGGCTGGATGGTTGCCAGGCAGGCTATTTTGCAATCAAGTTATGTTGGGGTTAAGAAGATTGCACGTTGTAAAAAGCAAGCTGCATTACTTATGGCCCGTCAGCTGACTTCCAATGGAATGCTATTCTTATTAAAATGGCAAATGTAGCCCTTGGGGAAAACCTCCCTTTGACATGTGGCTTCTTAACTTCAAATGCGTCCGTGGAGCTGTTATGCCATGAGTCATCGTGCATAAGTGTTGCACGAGGTTCTTAAAATACACTGAAAGTGGCTCGAGGCAGGTGGGTGCTATAATGCATGTTGTTTCTCTCCCTGTCAGAACAACCACTCATTTACCCATCAGGCTTCACTGAAGGTTTGTAGTAAGTGCTACTTTCAAACAACTGCAGTGTTATTTTCCTTTTTAAAATATAAAGTCTATGTTCCACGACGTGAAAACACGAGCTGCTGTCTTCCATAAAGTGTCCCATTTAGAGAGATGTTTAAAATGATGTTGTTCAATATATTGCCTTGAAAGCACGATGCTGTATGTTTTTGTGATATTGATGTCGGCGCTTCTGCAGTGCACACCAGACATTGTGTCTTCTGCATTGCACAGTAGTTATTCTTCTTTGGCCGGGGCTGGGACATTTCCTTGTTACATAGTAAAAGGCGGATTCCTTCTTTCCAAGTTTGCGGGATAAAGCAGGAGTATTCACTTCACGAAATATTGACTTTTTCCCTAGAAAAGACAGTAATTTTTGGTCTGGCCTAGAGACACTCAGCTTTAACTGTTGCTATTGCTCGTGTGATGAACAGAGGGGATTTAGGCCCACCCTCTTCTGCTGGTGTTTGCTTGGACTCAACCGCCTCCAGCCTCAGCATGTCTCATTCATTTAGGACCAGCATGGTGGAGTATGTCCACGCTTCTAGCATTTGGTGCATTCCTCTGCATGAAGAGTATTATACTGTAATGCAAGGCCAGGGGGGTGTCATTTGTACTGGGAGGGAGGTGCATCCATGCTCTTACTCCAAACCAACACCCACCTGCGGTCATACCTCTCCTGTCCCTCTCCACCCTACATATATCACCACTACTGCTCCTATCCCACTCCCACCCGAATGCTAAAGTAGACCGCTACCATTTCCAATATATTTCATTTATGGGTTGTCAGAGGTCGCAGCTGCGACACCTAGCTTGCCCCTTGTGACTCCTGGGACTGCTTTTGCGACCCCTGGCCTCAAAGGTGGCAAAATCAGTGCAGATAACACAGGGTCAGGTTACGGTTGGTAGAGCTTTGCGCCCATTTTTTATGACGTTAATAGTGAATAAAGGTTATTCACTATTAGTGTCCTAAAAATGGAGCAGCAGGAGCTGGAACAAGGCTTTTGCTGACAGCTGAGGTAAGTAGAAGATACTTTTAAATGTATGGTGTAATGCGTGCTTGTGAGTGACAGTTTGTGTAAGAGAAACAATTTGTGTACATGAGCGTGTGTCTGTGTGAGTATATGTGTGCGAGTGAAAGTAAGTGGGTGAGAGTCGTTGATAGGTAGTGAGTGAGAATGAGGGAGATTGAGGGTCAGTAAGTGGTTATGAGTGAGAGTAAGAATGACTTCAAGATAGTGAGAGTGGATGAGTGAGAATAATAAGTAAAAATTAGTGTGGGGGAGTGCTGGAGAGTGACAGTGAGTGACAATGAGTGTAACTGCGAATAAAAGAGAATGTGGCTGAATGAATGAGTGAGCCAGATTAATAATGAGTGAGAATGGAGGGGTGAGTGTATGAGAGGGAGTGGAAGTCAGAAAGTGTAAGTAAAGTATAAGAGACAGAGTAAGATTAAGTGAGTGTGAATGACCGATATGGAGAGTGAGTGAGAATGAATGACGGCAAGTGGGTGAAAATAAAGGAGAGTGAGAATTAATGTGAGGGACTATAAGTGAGCATAAGAATCCGTTGTAATGCCTGTGAGCCTTCTGTTGGCCCTGGCATACTAAAGGTCATTCTTGGCTTTTAGACGCACCCGTGACAAATGGCACTGGCATACTGGAGGCAATTCTCGGCATAATGGCTACACATGGTAAAATACTGGTACTGGCATGCTAACGGTCATTCTTGGCATATAGGGACACCTGTGGAAAAATGCTGGTGCTGGCACACTGGAAGTTATTCTTGTCATAACGTAAAACAACCATGGCATATGGGATGGGGCAACCATGGTAAAATGCTTGCTCTGACATACAAGAGGTAATTTGTGACATAGGAGCATGGCATATGGACGCAATTCATGGCAAAATTCTTGCACGTCATAGTGTATGTAATTTAAGCATAAGGTGCATCCGTGGCATTTGAGAGGCACTCATAATTTAATGCTGTCCGTGGCACAATGAAGGTCATTTTGACATTTTTGACATATGGGGGTATCTAGCTCACATTTTGATCAAATGGTGACAGGTCCTAGGAGTGTCAGCACACCATGAAAGGACTTGAATATTTCTGGGGGGCATTTCAGAGTCGGTGGCTTTTAAGCAAATTCATGTGAAAATTCTGATTTAAAATGCCTTATTTGAGCCATTTGTTTTTCAAAATGGGGTCTGGAGGTGGGGTAGAACCCCCTTAAACCTCGGTATAACAGGCCTGGCCCACTTGCCTCACTCATTTGCTACAAATCAGGGCAGGATTTGTGCCCAACCACTTTGTAAGATCATGTCAGCACCCTAACATAAGTGGTATCTAAAACAGACCTTGTTCTGTGTTGTGTTGTTATATTTGTCATACTGTTATTATAGAACTTGAGCATTGTCAATTATCATGTTGTCATCAAGGTTAAAGTCATGTGACGATTCTTACTGCTAAGAATTGTGGTGATACGTCATATGATGTCACTTTCTGTGATGTAATTATGGTCAAAGGGTGTGGGATGTCACTTCCACTATCCCTGGGGTTTTGGTGAATCGATGTTCATGCCATTCCCACTCTGATCGAATTCCTCTTCCTACTACAATTATTACCTGCACTCCAACTCCTTCCCTTATTTCTATTACTCCTACAATGTCGCTCAATCTTACGTCCTCTTACTCTTATTCTGGCCGATAGCGAGCATGACATGCTTTCATGGGAATTGTCCCAAGTAACAATAAGAGTCTAAAAGATAACTTAGGTCAGAGTGGAGAATAATATTTCCTTGCAATTTGTCGAACAGAATGTTAAACTAGTGTGAGATTTCAAGACAAAAATGTATTTTTACGTAACTTGGTGGTATTCTCCCCTAAGTAACATTTCGGGAAAATAGCAGGTATTCATGTGTTTTAATGTACAGTGAGCTTGAAATATTGCTTAAAACCCGATAGTAGTTTATGGTTTTGTGAGTGTTCTGTCCTTATGTATTTGTGGCAAATTATGTTTTTGAAACACCTTTGACCTGGACAATTGGTGAAAAGTATTTAGAATATAAAATAATGACACAAGGGGCTGCTAGGACTCCTCCATGAATTTGTAGGACATTTTAGGGCAAATTGTATGTTTCAGATCGGATGTAAACTCACTCCCCATGGCTGAAGGGGGCAGGAGGTGAAGGCTGTGAGAGGCTGGGGTGAGGCTTCCTAGTATCATGTAGCTGATAAGCTGCATAAGTGAAATACACTTCATGAACACTTCATATGACCCATGTCAGTACACGCACTTCTCACCGTCCATACATTTATTGCAGAGTATCAACATTGTCCACGAGTCTGCTACCGAGTTCATGTGGCAGCATGTACCAAATCCATTCAGCAAGGCATGTCTACTTTTAATTGGAAAGTACTAGCATTTCTCAATAAAAACATTATCGATGATGACAGACGACATCAATTAGGAGGCTAATTTTCAAGGGGATGGGAGCACACTGCTGGCTTGTTAGCCCAAGCCCTCCCAAATGCCCTAAGCTATATACAGAGTCCTATAGTATTTGCACTCACAGTTGAAGCTATTACCCATCCGATATAGGCACAGCCAGTGCTGGACATCTCTGGACCCGTGGTTCATGATATTTGCATTTCATCAGCAGCGAGCAGTCTTTAGTTTTTGGGAGTGCTTACAATGCTCCTTTAATTTCCTCTGGTTAAATACCTCTCAAAGCTCATGAGAATCCCCAATGGCTTGTCAGCCACAATAACTGACTCAAGGAGGAGACACAATTTCAAGGTGGTGGGAGCCCACTGCTGGCAGGTTAGCACCAGTCCTCCCTAGTGCAATCTAGAAAATGCAGTTCATTGTAATATTTGTACGTGGTTGAAGTTATTCATCATCCAGTACATGCGCAGGCAGTGCTTGGCACCTGTTCACACGAGTCAAGCTGTTTAGCTTTCATCAGCAGAGAGCAGTCCTGAATTTTGAGTGTACTTAATATGTTGATTTCGGTTCCTTACTTTAAGTCCCTTTCCAAGCACGTGCATCCTAGGTGGTACATCTTGAATTAAGAGGTAGCATGGAGGTCATTGGGAAGGACATCATAAAATGTATATCTGTTCCACCCCAACCTCTAATTCTTTTAAATGGTTAAAAATTCAAAGTTGTATTGTATGCAATTGGTTCCACCTATTTAATCCCACTGGATTTTTCTCTGGTGATGACGTCATTTTAAACTTTTACTGTGAGTCTCACTACCTGAGTCTCACTCACTGTAAATTCTGTGAAAATGGACTTCTAACCACCAATGTCCGCCTTTTACTATGAGGCAGCTACTGTGTAAGAGGTTCTAGACTGGTTACATGTGAACATGTGAGCACATGCTTGTGCACACATGTGCGGGCTCAGCGCATGATACTACTGTCTAATTTCACCCGGTATCTGCGCACAGGTAGCTTGTCGCTGATCCCCTCATGCCCCTTGAGGAACAGTGGGGGGAATGGACCTGCTGAGGCACCCTGGAGGGTTCCCCTGGACTGGCCACTGACTCCGCTGCTGACATACAGGTCCCTTGGAATATGGCCAAGGCCATGGGAGTTCGGCAGGTAGAGTGTTCTGCTTGCTGGCTTTGGAGGGCTGTGAAAAACACCCTACTCAGGAACGAGCATCAGGAGCCCAAGCACACAACAGTTCTGGTAGAGAGAGCCCTAAAAATCAAGATCCAGGAAGGAATGCCAAATGTAGAGGACAGCAGACTTGAAGGAGATGCCCCTAGTGCTTAGCTGTGCACTAAGAATAAGACACGATGAGTGACAACAGCCTCTGGGGTGGGAGAAACCAGCTTCTGAAGCTTGGACCCTGTGTGGGTTCCTGGTGAGAAATGGAGCACATGGTGCTCTGCTAAGACTTCTAACAGCTCCCTTGGGGAGGGCCAAGCCCCTGGGGGTCAGCACATCCTCATTCATTTAATTTTAATGGAGGAAGAGTGTCTTAGTGGCCTCCTCCCCAAGACCTTCCACAGCACCGTGGACACCATCCCCGGGGACCTGATTGAATTCCATCTGTCCAATGGGACCCCATCACCTTGGGACTGAATAATTAAACATTGATCATGACCGTACTCTGGATCCGCTGCTCCTGGGGAGGCCAGAAGCCCAGGATTGATGCAGTGTGCCTCTTCCACCACATGCCTTAGTATGGGAGGCAGAAATTGAGCCACAGTCAGCACCCCGCATGCGCTCCATGCGTGCAGGAAATAAAAGGAATGGCTGGCTCCCATGCTGGCCAATGCAGTCGAGCCGGGAATGTGAAGTTGGGGAGAGGAGTTGGCCTAATGGCTAGGGCGGTCGACCTCGTATCTGGGGAAACGGGTTAGAGTCTCGGCAATGACGCTGAACATCCTGTGATTCCTGGCAAATCACTTAATCTCCCCTTGTCTAACAAAAAATGAATGTGCCCTCATGTAACGCATCTGGTGCTATGTAAGGCGCTCTGATACCCGATACCTTCGTGTGAAGTTTGCGCTATATAAAACTCCAATGAAAAAAAAAATGTGGGGCTGACCAAGGTTGCAGGGATTTTAGGGCTCCCCAGCAGCTCCCAATGGAAATGCTGGCTGCGGAGCTCCCAATGGAAATACTGGCTGTGGGTGCTCGAAGGGTCCCCTGTAAAGAAAAATACTCCCAGTGCGCGGCCGCATTAAAAAAGAGGAAAAATTCATGTCTACCACTTGACCAAGCTGCTCATAAAATATCATGTGGGTTCGCCGCATAGGGCCCTGGGACAAGCCTACAAATTATCATTGCATTCCTTGTGGTGCTTCAGTATTGGGCAGGGGCACCATCGATTGCTTATAGTGAATTTGGGGGGCTGTTGAGTGCATCAGCCCCACCCAGGAGATGACCTCAGAAGTTGCCCCAAGTCCCCTAGGCGTTGTATTTTCTACCCACAGGTGAGGTCTCCATTGGATTTAAAGCTCTCTCTGAGCCTATACGTTTGTACATGGGCTCTGGAGTGTGAAGGCCTCAGTTGGTTGGTCCTAAAGCTGCATGGACAGCATTGCAAAGGTAGATAAAGACTCAGGGCCACCTGTTATTCAATATAATGAGTGGCCATGTTGATGATTGACAAAGCAAGTTTGTATGTTATCACAATGAATAATATTGATACTATCCCCATCGATTTTAGTGGTGTTGCAGTGGTGGGGTATAACATTTCTGCTCTTACTAATTTAGTGACATACTGACCAAGCCAGTAGGCTTGATAATGACACCCCCTCATAATGTTATGTTTTAGCTAGTATATGTAGGAGGATTTTGATTATAGGTTCAGGGCTTGCACTGTTCTGAGGATATCACCAGCTGTATTTCTATGTATCTGATTGTACTTGTTTGTAAATAATCTGCAGTATTTAGTATTGTTTGTAATAAAGCACTTTTCCTGTTTTTTAATAACAAAACACACTGACTAGACAAAGATGTGTTGATTGTTGTTGCATACCAGCAAGCTTGGGGCACTAGCCCACATTATGAACTCTTAGTAGACCGTGTACTGCTCTGTTTCGTTACTCTTAGAAAGTCAAGTGCTACAATGGGGTTCTTAGTTCCCAGTAACAGGGAGGTTGCAGACGTATTATTTGTGAAAGACTCAGATCCTTTGCAACTAATAACTCCAATTTCTTACACATATTTTTTCTAGATCTGCCACCATGGTATTGGCAAAGAGTGATGCTTTGGTACACTGTGACTATTAACATGTGCAGGGTCTGTCCTTGTGCACATACAGGGTCTGCTATTCTGCACTGTGGGTCTTGTGGAGGTAAATAATTTGGTGGTGTCTCTGTGCTTGGACTACTCGTCTACATCATGTTGTATAGGGTGAGAGTCTGCTCTACCACATTATATCATGAACTGCAATGTGTTCTTTTCTCTATGTGTTAAAGCAGCTCCTTATATTCTGGTACATGATGGTGTTACACTTGCCCCTTCTGTTTCAAGAATGCCCCCATGCGCTGAACAGGTTAATTGATGTTGAACCCCTCACTGGGTCTTTTCATTGTTGTCCAGTTTAGAAGACTCTCTAACTAGACTTGTGTGTGACTGCCTAGGACTCAGATTCTCGAAAAGGAACCAGGCTGGTCTTACTAAGTACTTGAAGTGTGAGGTTTTCATTTTCATGAACGTTGGAAATTTAGGATTCCCAGATTTGCAGTTTCCAAAAAGCATCTTTGTGAATCGCCCGTATAGTCTTAGGAATTATTTTGCTTAATCCTATTTAGGTTCTCATTGTAGACCCTATATCTAAATTGGGGACCTTCCCTCCCACTGACCATCTTTGCTCAGCAGTTACATATTTGAATAGTTGCTTCTGACAGTTAGGGGGTATCAGACAAAAATCCCATGAGTATGCATCAAACTATGCATGTTGTAAATGACTATGTGTTCTCCTGCTGCCCTGCATTTTTTCTTATGTATAGCCAGTTTCCTGAGCCACACTTATGTTATTGGTTTAGGTACATGGCAACTGCGTTACCAAACCATTTCATATACATGTTTACACATTTTACATTGAAATGTGCGTGTACATATGCTTATGTCAACCAGTTACAACAAATAGTTGAGGCTTTACTGGTTTCAGAGTTTAGTCAGGCTTGTTGCCCAATATTCAGATCCTAGCTCACGCTAAACGAGAGAACACATTGGGGGAGATTTACTAAGATTTTGCTCAGTGTTTGTGTCACATAAGTGACGCAAATGGGCGCAAATTTTTTTTTCTCCACAATTTACTTTCTAGCGCAAAACTTGTTTAGCGCTGGGAATAACGGAAAAGTAATGCGAAGCAGTGCCTAGCGCTGCTTTGAATTACTTTGCGCCATGGGGGCGTACCAAGGGTGGTGCATGGGCGTTCCCATGCAACCACCCAAGGTTTCTCCCACTAAACCCAATTTGCTAAATACAGTAGATTGGGTTTAGCATGAGAAAACTGCCCATTTTAAACTAGGCGCAAGGAAGGAGAAATGCTTTCCTTTCTTCTTCCTTTTCCGACTTTACAAGTGTGCTGCACTGTGCAGCACACATATAAAGTGGGAAAATGGTTAGAGTGAGTCTGTGCATAGTATTTTGTACTGGAAGAGTTCCTTCCAGTACAAAACCTATGCTAGACTCACGGAGACACCCTTGTACCATGGCGCAAAGGTGTATCCGTGGCACACGGCAGCTGATTTCAGCGCCGAAGCAAGTGAGAGGGGAGGAGAGTGCCTTATTTTAGTAAATAGGGCACTCTCCTCCTCCCTCCTTTTCACGTAGAGCAGCGCAGCATGTGCGGCTGCTTCAGTGCGCTAAGTGAACAAATAGTAAATCTGCCCCTTTGTGTATCATAATTCCAAAGAGCTTTCTTAGTGAGAGTTGCATCATCCTCTTTTCAAAAGTGTCGGAGAATGGAGATTTTCTCAGCTAGGGAGGGACGTCATTGTTCATTTCGGGTGTTGCTTCTGAAATGATTGTCTTAGTGTTTTATGTTTACTAAATTTCCTGATATCAAGCATTGGGTTTTCTTTGCTTCTGCAGTATATGTATCCTACCGAGATTGTGAGTTTCTGGGCTCAATAGTCAGGAGTGATTTGCGGCATTGCTTTATAAGGGATGCAACCTATTGCCAATATGCAGCTGCTTTATTTATTTGCAGTTTTATATAAAGTGATCTGAACCCCCTAAACTATGTTTGATTTTAGGCACCTCAAACAAGCATGGGAGGGCACTGTGCAGATAATGAACAATAGACATAGTGGAAGTTTAGCATAAAGGAGTAGGATTCCTCAATGCATAGGCCTTAGCTTGTTATGGTGATGAGCCAATGAGAAAGGCAATCGGCATGACTGGTTAATTGGGAAATATTGTGTCAGATACCATGGGTCTAAGCAGTTTTTTTTAAATAAAATAGTATTGTTTAAAAATGTACAACAATGGCACCTGCTCTAACGTATTTATTTTGAAAAACATATGAGGATATAGGCCATAAAGAAGGGATTGCTAGCACATTGTGTGAAAGCCGGTAGACAGGTGTTCGCACATGCAATCTCCCAAAGTCCCATCGATTGCATGGGTTTTGGTGCTGGTTACCCTCTATGACAAACCCTGTGGTTGGCAGTTTTGCTTGGTTAGATCCTTGTTAGTCCCCGTAAGAGTTTTATATACTGTTTTCCAGTTGTAACTATCTACATACGTTTACATTTATGACTATGCCTGTGGGAAAGTTCATGCCCAGTATAGCAAGTTTGAGTTTGTCATGGATAAAAATTCCATTTTAAAACAGTGTGTTTGAAATGTTTATTGTAAACACCATATATTAAAGTCAATCGACTGTTAAGGATACATTGTTATTACATTGTGTTAACATATATAGACAAGTATTTTTTGTAGATGGAATCCTTCAGGTTACTGTATTGGATAAGGATGTTAGTACTGATAACACTCTCAGATAACCTTTGAAGTTGATGATTTGCAATGTGATAAGCCTTACTAGTCTCTTTTGATAAGGGTCGTATAATTTTTTTGCCAACCAGAAATGTGTACATATTTATAATTTTACGACTGGATTCCTAATGGTTACCAATACAATAGGCCTGTGGTAGTTATGGGGACAAGTCAATGATAATGATTTCAGGCCTGATTGATTCATTGGGAAAAGCCATGGGTCTGATCTGTTTATTATGAAATGTCACAACAAAGGCAGTCTGCATTGTGATAATCCTTTCTAGACTCTGTAAGGTGGGCTTGACAAGTTTAGCTGTCTGCATGGTTCATGTAATCAATACATTTTTTTTTTTTTAATGAATACTTGTATTTACATAAAAATACATAAAAAGAATCATTCAGGTCAGCCCTCTTCTGCTATTTGTTCAATTGTCAGTCACACTCTGATTGCATCTATAACTGCATACAACAGGCAACAACGGGTCAGTCCCCGGGTCAGTCCACTTTCTGCTTCACCAAACACCTCCTTAAGGTGCTAGTCATTAAGATGAAGGGGTATAAATTCACACCAAAACCACACACGTACTCATTCAATAGAACAACTGTGTGAACTCTTTGCAAAAACCATATTAATACTACATTTATGAAAAATATATAAATGTATTCCAATTGTGTACAGATATTTTAGATAACATCAATAAAAAAGAGACATGTATAAATGTTTTTTAAAAATCACATTACATATTACACATAACCAAAGAAGAATTTAAGAAGACTTATGAATTAGTAATAAAAAACATAAACATCTTCTCAATAATGTCCCTCTACAATTATGAACTGATTTGTCATATACTATTAGTCAGATCAGGCAGATTGGGATCAACGAGATATTTTAAATAACAGCAATAAAAAAGAGACAAATATAACATATCAAATAGCACTTACCAAATTAGACATAACCACAGAAATATTAAAAAAGACATACTAATTACTCATTACAGCATACACATCTGCTTAATAATGTCACTCTGTTCTTCTCGCTCGCTTGGTCTCTCACCCAGGTTTATGGCCTCCAGGGCATTAATTTACCGCCCCTTCCCCAGGTAATTAAAGCTCCACAAATTCCTGATCTACTCTCTCCTCATATACCTAAAAGCACCAATTATACCCTACTCGGCGACGACTACATATTCATTTGGAAGCTGCCACTTGCAAGCTAAGTCAGGCTCTTATAGAGGACCTGGGCGCTCTGAATCTCAACGTTATGAATTCTACCCCTACCCCTACCCCTACACATACGGCGGGTCATCTGCTTGACCCCATTGTTTCCAATATTACAAGTCTTTCCACGGACCCTCCCATGCCATTACTGTGGTCAGATCACTTTACAGTGCCCTTCTTTATATCCAATGACTCCCCACCCACTTCAGTGGTAGCCAGGCTTATAGTCATGACCAGAAACTGCGCTAAATTAGAGTTCCCTGCCCTCAACACTCACTTGTTGACCACCTCTCCTTAGCTCGTACAGAAGGTCGATCTGACCAACCTACGGTTGATAACTGGCTCCAAGACTCTCTAGATGCAATCTTACCAGCCAAGCTGAAATCAGAATCAAGGCAACACCCACCAGCCCCTTCAAGGCCTTACAGGAAGAAAAAAAACTCTGTTAAAAACCTATAAAGGGCCTGGAGGAGATTGAATGATAAGATTTAAAAACAGAAATATAAAGCGGCTCTGAATTAGTATCATATACACTGTAGAAACGCCCATGGTTCCTTATACTCAGATACAATTTCTGAGGCACAAAACTGCCCCAAAACGTTTTTTAAAGTGGTCCAAGACCCCTCTGAATCCAATGACACAATTCCACCCCTTCACTGTCACAAGCTCAGTGCGAGGAGCTAGCACCATTCTTTGACAAGAAGGTAACAGACATACAGCTCACCCTAGCCACCATTAGGACAGGTAAATCTCAGTAAAAGATCAATAGCCTAACCTCTAGTCTTACTCAACCTTCTACCAGGGAAGGAATTCCCTCGATCACATGACAGTCTCCCGTAAGACTGCAGTCGCTGGACCTCTTGAATTCTTTTCGCCTTCTATACTTAGTGCAGTCTGTAAAATCGGATTTGCCAATAGACCCTATAGTACTTTGAACCCTCACCTTATGCACCTTCTGGGGCGAATCTTGAACTCCTCTCTACATAAGGGGCACATATCTAGAGCATAAAAGCATACTATGGTTCTCTCCTTGTTAAAAAATAAAACACTTGGACCAGACCAACTGGTCCCATTTGGACCCATCCCTATGCTGCCTATTCTCTCCAATGTATTGGAGAAACATGTCAACGCCCCACTCACCACATTCGCGGAGTCCCAAGATGCCCTACTTCCTTCCCAGTCAGGCTTCAGAGCCAGCCACAGTACCGAATACGCCCTTCTAGGAGTCACCGGAAATCTAAGATGGCTCCTAGATATGGGCAGTACAGCTACGCTGATATTATTAGACCTCAGCACAGCTTTTGACAGTGTCTCATGACACACTTGTGGAAAGACTGACTCAACTTGGTCTACAAGGGATGGCGCTGGCATGGTTGATCTCTTTCTTGGAGGATTGCACTTTCCAGGTCTTCTTAACGAATATAATGTCCAGTTCACGCTTCCTCACCTCAGGAGTCCCACAAGGTTCTGCCCTCAGCACAATGTTATTCAACATATAGGTCCACCTTTTGGCAGACTCTGTAGAAAACTGCAGTCTCACCTTCTTCTCCTACGTGGATCATCCTCTCCCTGTCGTCCGAGCAGGAAGTCAATACAGGGGATCTAAACTCCTGCCTCCATCTTGTCTCCACTTGGATGAATGCCAACTCTCTAAATTAGACGGTGACATGACCAAGGTAATGATTTTGGGTAAAAATCCCCAGATTTGCAGCCCCCATAATTGGCCTGCCAAGTTGGGAGATTGGAGATTGTGATTTTTGCAATAATGAATGTCACATATATAATTTTTATGAACTCTAACTAAATATTTCTGTATAAAATATACTTTGCAGAAAAGAGGTAGTGTTGTTTTCTTGGCAGTAGCAAAATTCATACAAAACTTTTCAAAAGTTAAACTCGAAGCGGAAATTCTGTAAACCTTTTCCAACTTGGCAGTAGTCATTGAAATTAAAAACTATCTTAATGTGCATGGAAAATTATTATGTAATGCCCAAAAAACTTTGCACTGTGGATGGTAAAAAATGAAACTTTACAACCTTCATGAAAGGTGAAAACCATAAACTTCGCAACACATTTATTGAGTTGAAAATAGTCACACAACACAGCCTATGTGACAGAGAAAGTGTTGGCCACTCCATTAGTTAAGTGATGGAGGTTCGGTGACTGGGAGGTGAAAGAATCGCCATAGTGAAACCTACCTGAGACTCTGTACCTGTGAATCTCTGAATAAGTAATGTGTGAGCAGCATCACGTGGCTGCATCCCTGGCTCACAAGTAAGCTGGGTGATGTCACGGTGTAGCAAGGCTCCCTAGAAGGGCTGCTGGTGAGTTCTGCTTGCTTGCGAAACAGAGTGGGCAGATATTAAAAATCTAAAGCTGGAGAAATGCATAAACATAGACGTAGGTCTTCAATGTATCATCCACCGAAGGGCCAGAGTGACTTAATTGGCAGTGATCACCAATACAAAAAGAGCATAAACTGAGGAATAAGTACAGGGAATTAAAATACATGTTACAGTGTCAGCTGCATTAATTAAATTACTTTTTCATAAGGGCTGCTAACCCCCCCTGCATTGAACACATGAAAAAAACAGCCTCCCGCTGCGACAGTCAACCGTCTCTGGAAATCGGGACAGGTGGTGAACACCAGGACCAACCAGTGCGCATGGTTACTCTGGTACACATTAGCATGTATACTTCTGTGTCACACTCACAGGTCGGCGCTCCTGTCCCTGCCTCGATGCGCGTTTACGAATGATAAACAGCGAGAGAGGCGTTATGTACAATTAGAGTGACCGGAGCAGTGTTGGGTTGGCAGCAGTGGCCTGCCCGATGGCTCCTCCTCCTGTTTCTGTTTTTAGCAATCAGTGCCTTGTAGAAAGAAAGGCGCTGTAGTGTCCTGCCAGGACACAGTCTAGTTAGTTCCTAAGTGTAACCCTACACTGAACACCCACCCACCACAGACGTCACTGGGTCAGGTGACTCTGTTAATAAAAGAGGCCGAGCGCACGTGCTGGAGGCCAGAATTACCATCCCCAGCTGGTGTCCCGTGTCGCAGTTATTTACATCATGCGGGCCTAGGGCCCCATCTTTACAATGGCGACGAGGTCGGTAGTGACGCCCGTGCGTGCCACTGCCAAGCATCTGGAAGAAAGGGGGAGAGAGCTGCCCGCCTAGAGGGCACCCCCTGCAACACAGCGCGACGCGCCGAGAAGCCTGTGGGCACGTCGCAGCCACCGAGCCAGTACTGGACGCCCCCACAAAACAAAGCAAGCCGACACGGAGCCCACCCGCGGGGCAGGAGAGGCCGCCAGTGAAAGACAACGAAGCCGAGTGCCCACCTCGACCCCGCAGCTGAGGAGCCGACCCATGGCGGGTCCAACGTAGGAGGTGAGCCCGCAGCGAAAGGCGAGGTGTCCGCAGCGTGAGAAGAGCTGCCAGGCACTGTTCCTGCAAGCGGAGCCCACCGCGAGGCGAAGAAGGCCCGTAGGCCGTAGGCGAGCTTAGGAGCGCGCATGCAAGAAGCGACCCCTCCCATGTGACCGTTATCACAAGCGGAGCCCACCCGCATGGCTAACAATAAACATACTCTGAAGCAGGACCAGCAGAGCCCACCCGCGCCCTGCCTATAGCGCCTCCTGTCCCCGGCAGCCCCGCAGCGGGACACTGAATGCAAGCGGAGCCCACCCGCTGTGACATGAACTGAGGCCACAGCGGCCGCCAGCAAGTGCCCCCAAAGAACGCCCAGGCCAGCGAGAGCCCACCTCGCTGCACCCGGTCTGAGCCCCGCATTAACCCCCCCCCGCCGCGCAGCGTGTGTGCTGTGGAACTGCGGCGGCGGGGTGAAGAATCGGCAAAGGAGCGCCCGCAGCGTGTCATGAGCTGCAGGGCGCGAACACCGAAAGCAGAGCCCGCCCGCACACACAGCGACCTAGTGTACACCCCCCCCCCCCCCGGGCAGCGCGTGAATGAATGAGCTGCTGCGGGGAGGGGAGGAGTGCATAGAAAGACTGAGCGAGCATGCCCAGCTGCAGCGCCTACTCTCCCCCGCCTCGCGGAGTGTGTGAAGTCAAGGGCTTCCGCGGGCAGGGAGAGCAACAAGAGACTGCCCGCAGCGATCAGAGTGACCCCCCTCCCCCACAGCCCGTGAACACTTTGCCTGCTGCGAGGGGCAGGGAGCGGGGAAAAGTAATCGGAAGCCTTGCAGCGAGGCCAGGGGAGCCCAAAGTACATTGCCACAAACGTAGGGAGACTGGTGCCGGCATATGTTCACCCTCCCTCTCAGAAATAAATGAAATAAAAAGGACCTACCTGCCATCCACGTAGCCCAGCACCGGCAGCTCAGCTCCATCTGGGAAAACCGAACGAAGCTCCAGAGAAGCACACAAAGAGGTGGACTGCCAACCGATCTATCCAGCACTTCCATCTAGTGGCCGGCTGTAAGAAGAGCACAGGAGGGAGCAGCAAACAAGCCTTGGGCCAACCACATACAGATTGCAAACCTGGACAAGCCAAATAGTCATAACAGCAGCACAGACGGAAAAGGCCGCTGTGTGATAGCAGAAAGGTAACACTGGACAGGAGCACAGCCACGCGAGCCAGCAACGCCAGAAGCGCAGGAACGCACCAGAAGCGCTAGGAACACACCAGGAGACAGCGCAGGAACGCGCCAGCAATGCAGGAACACGCCACGAGGCACAGGAACGCGGCAGAAGCACGAAACCGTACCACAAAGCGCAAGAACGCGACAGGAGTGCAAGAACTCCACACCCGCACGACAGGACCGCGCAGCTCTGCGCCGGAATGTGCCAGGAGCGCCAGGAATCAAGAGCGCCAGAGTGACGCTGCACAGCGACACGCCAACGCCACAGGACAGCGCACAAAGGTCCCCAAGAGAGACAGCGACGTCTCGCAGCAAACAGAGCGCCATCGTCAGCACGCATGGCGGCATGCACCAGAGATGCACCAGGAACGGTGACGCAACCCTCCTCCGCGCAGACAAAGCGCGCCAACGCCAAAACACCGTGACGGTGAATAGCGACCACGAAGAAGATAGCACAGCATGACGACTCATGCTGAAGATGAAAGCCGACCACCCAGTCTGGTCGCCAAGGAAAGAAAAGAAGCAACAGAGAAGATCGCGACAAACGGTCCAGTCAAAGAAGAGAAGAACACCATGCCGGAGAGCTATGCCCAGACCAGAGAGAAACAGGTGGAGTGCACGCTGCCTGGGGAAGACTGGTCGGGAAGGCCAACGACAGCAAGAGGACCAGACCACGTCGCAAGAAGGAACATGGAAAGGAAGGGCACGACGCCATAAAGAAAAGGAAGGAGGAACAGTAGAGCCAAAGGAACCCGACGAGACAGGAGAGTCACGATGGAATTGACCAAGGAAGGGTATCCTGATTGAAGGCAACAGAAGTGATCAAGTAACAGGAAGATATGACGACAGGTCTAGTCAACAAGCCAGGGGAAGACAGTGTCCTACCACATGGACAAGACATAGGGGACGACATGTAGAGGGCCCGCTACATGGAGAAGCCTGGTTAGCATGAGCAAGCAAAAAAAGAAGACCGGACCGCGTCAAGGAAGAGAACGAAGAGGAAGAATGGAGTAACACAACATCACTCCACAGAGGAAGAGAGAGAACCACAGTCTGCACACAGGAACATCGGTGCTGTCCAAGGAGCATCGCAACAGTCAGCACACAGGAACATCGGTGCTGTCCAAGGAACATCGCAACATCCGTGTGGATCCCAGTAATCCCTACAACCTGCATTCGAGGAGACCAACCACTGAAGAACCGTATGGGTGCCCCGTGAACCTGGAGCTTGCCGAAGCAGAGCATACCCGAGCACTAGACAATCCACCCTTGTGGACTACACAAGACTCGTCTGTGGCCCTGTCCGAAGTTCCACAGCGACCCGCTCAGCCCACACAGTCATGTGGCAGTCCAGGGGGCAAGGGCCTCGGCCGCATTTCCTGTGAGAGAGGAATCCGGATGGGAGAGGTGCAGCAGAGGCAGCTCCACGACAGGCAACAGGAAGCAGGAAGGCCCCAGGTGAACACCTGGCACCGAGAAACGGACTGGTGAAGACACTGAACCCATGTCCTAACGGCAAGACCATCCTGGCGGATGACATCAACACCCCCGAGGACATCATGAGAGACTTGGCGGTGAGTCCGTTGGCAGTTCCTCAGCGACGCTTTTGTGCGGCGTTGTCATCCACTGGACTAGGAACACCTGCGAGACCCCTCAAGGGTCACACCCATTCTGCTCCTGATGCTCCAAGTGATTAACACTGTATATAAGCGTCAACACAGCAAGACAAGGATGATCTGAAGTACACCGCTGAGATGAAGCTCATCTGATTGACTTTGCAGTCCAGAACTTTTGACATCTCCCAGCCGGCCGCCTGAAGAGAATCCGTTGGGGGCTGTAAATTTCTGGTATTCTGTTTTTCTTGCAGGTTGGACATTCGCTTTTCCTTTCATTACATTTTGGGAGGGATGTAGTGTCCTGCCAGGACACAGTCTAGTTGTTCCTAAGTGTAACCCTACATTGAACACCCACCCACCACAGACGTCACTGGGTCAGGTGACTCTGTTAATAAAAGAGGCCGAGCGCACATGCTGGAGGGCAGAATTACCATCCCCAACTGGTGTCCTGTGTCACAGTTATTTACATCATGCGGGCCTAGGGCCCCATCTTTACAGGCGCCCTGGCCTCGGTGGGCTTAGGACTAACACATCAGAAATACACGTTGGAAGGAATTCCGAAGCTCCTACATGCTTAATATTGGGAATTTTACCACGGTGGGAGGGGGCAAGGGTTTCTGGAATTGGTAGTGGTAGGGAGTCTGGGCTCGGGAAGCAGTCCATTGATGTTTTGGTGTGAAGGGGGGATGTTTTCTGAAGCGCTGAAGGATTTACCATAGATTACGGCTTACGTGGCATTGGCACGAAGCTGGCAGTGGATTGGGCCTGCTTGCACAGCCTGTAGGGACGCGCATGTGAGAAGGCAATGCCATGCGTCACCGCCAAGTGATACGAGAGGATGTATATTGTGGCAAAGAAACCCCTAGCAACCGCTGCCACACCTACCTTCCGCATCCACCGTTGCTGGACACTGCCTGGAAGCAGTGTGCAGCAGTGTACAAAGGACTATACGTGTTTGTGGCAGTCAGTCGTTTCAATGTAGCCTTTGCAGGCGGATGGAATGTGGCCAACCTCCCATTATAGTGAAGCCTTGTACAGAACTAAAGAATTTTCTAAGGTATTCAAGAAAATAGTGCTTGGAGGCTGTATTTAAAGCCTACCGCGCAACAACTCACGTAACGGGTTGTCGCCATGGGAGGTTACAAAATGTGACAAAGTGTTGTCGCCATGGGAGGTTACAAAATGTGACAAGGCGGGACTATGAAGCCTTTTCACCAATGAATAGCCACAATTTACAGTGGACAATGACACAAGCCAATGAAAAATGTGGTTGTAGAGTGGGTGGGGCTTTTAGTGCATACGCCAATACAGCATGCCTCGCAGAGCAGTGCGTGCATGCTGCCTCTAGGATCGACCTAAAAAGGGTGAAGCTTATTAATATATAAAATTAACAAAAGCAGGGCTAGAACACATCCTTGTCTCACCCTTCAAAAAACTCCTATATTGTTGGGAAACTCTCCACAAGTGCTAATTCTGGCTTTCATGTCCCTGTGCAAATATGCTAAAAAGTGCACAATGCTTAAACCATCTCACAGGAAAGAAGGTTTTTCCATTCATTCATTCTTCCATTAATATATAAATCACCATTTATAGCACATAAAAACAATCCCTGTTTAAAGGTGTTTTCTACTCTCCCATCCAACCATTAAGATTTGTAGTGTAGTTAGTTCCTATATTCCCAATAGGCTCTGCACATTGGAATAACATAAACAATAGTTTAGATGTAGGACTTAGGTCGACTAGGTCTCTATTGAATATCTTAGACTTAATTATGAATGCCAGCTAGCTCAGAGGTCACTAGAAACTTTCTCGAGTAAACAGGAAGGTGCTAACTTTCCTTAATAGAAAAGAAGGGATTAGTTTCTGACAACCACATAAACATGACAACTTTGCTCCCTCAAGAATAAGGAGTATATCTCCAGAGTCGCGGAAACAATAGATAACTATTTTACTCAGTCAATCGTGCATGCTTAGTTTCACCAGAAGCGCAGAGAAACAGAGAGACGGACGTTTTCAAAAAAGAGGTTATTTATTGAACAGTCTTCTTTATCATGCAAGAGAAGTGAGTTGCCACAATTGCAATACTTGTCATAAAGTAAAGTGCGTACAGTAAAAGGAGTATTATGAAATAATACTGTAAAAGCATAGTATGGTTTCTAAGCCATACGGTGTTTAAAATAGATAAAATATATACATATATAAAACCATGACTAAACGTACTCAACTGGTGCTTCTAAGATACGCCTACCCCGGTGTACCTAACCTAAGCCTAGTACGTGGGAAGGAGTAAGTGAGCTGCAGTTTAAGTTAAGATAGTTTTCGCCAAGAATCTGAATCAAGAATTCTCTAAGGGTCTAATCAGCTCCGTACCTTGGTTATAGAATGAAGGAGGTCTTGTATCTCTCTCTCAGGACTCGATCTCCCAGCAACCCGCAAGGGTGACCAGGAAACACTGGAGCTGGATTTCTCGGCAGGAGAAAAGACAGCGTCTCTCTCAGTGCGTCAATCGGAGGGTCAGCTTCCTTCGGCACTTGCCACAGCAGGGCGTCAGGCAAGTAGATAGCTGATCTGCTCCAAACCACCGTGTGTTTTGCTAGGGCAGCTGCTGGTATATTTATACCTGGAAGGTGCCGAGTTTGACGTAAGGGTGGACATAAGACGTCACTAAGAACTCACAGTTCTTTTAGGACTCCAGGAGTTCTAGGACAAATCAATACAGAAGCAGGGGGAATTCCCGGGCTGCTGGAGGCTTAGTTTGTTTAAGAACGCGTTGTGCTTTCTAGGAGTTTATGGGAGTAGCCTTGCCGTATTTGGACTGCATTGGCTATGACTTATGGATATGATTTGTATGCCTTTATAAAGATATGATTTGTTATAACCACATAAGGCCATAAATTGGGAATATTTAAATAGGGTCCTAGATACGTTTACAACACCCACTCCACGTATAATATCCATCATTACTAAAATACTAAGCAATTTTAAACATATTGTGGAAACTAACTGGGGGGCACTACCAACCAGAATATAAGATCCTTAATTATTGCCCGGCGGTGTCGCCTCTTGAACCCACAAAGAAGTTAAACTATTGAAGAGGCAGGCGCTGGAGACTGGAAGGCAGGAAACAAGGTTTTTATTCGCTCCGGAGGAGAACACAACGAAAACGGGCAGAAGGTATCGTTCTGAGGTGCTCTAACTGCATCCCTGAGGCCTGGCCTCTTATACACACGTTTATCTGTTTATTGCATGTAACACATTCTCGTTGATACTTTGAAGTACGGAAAGACATCCTCAGAATCCCCCCTTTCCCAGCCCGTTCCCACGCAAGGTTACAGTGGAAGTCCCCGCCCCGTTCACAACAGGTGATGATCATCGCGCAGCTGGGTATTCCGCCGATCCACAGTGTGTGTGGGTTTCGATCGGATCTCGTGGGATGGGGGGGGCTTTGATCATCTCGGGGGTCCTTAGAGGAGGAAAGCTTTCTATTGTACGGGGAGGGGCAAGGGATTGGTATCGGCAGAGCTGGGTGTCGGCCTGGGAACGGGGAAGACAAACGGGCACACGGGGAAATGGGGTTTGCATCAAAGGGCCGGGGATCATAAATGGGAAGAAGGGAGGTGTCGCGCTAGGAACAGGACGAGGGTCTGGGGCAGAGCAGCGCTGAAGAGGGGTTTTATGATTCGCGGCAGGTGCAGGCAGGGGGTTGTCAGTATGCGGGGGATGCCGGCGAAGTTAGGAATGGGAGAGAGGCGCGCTGGCTCTCGGCGGGAGCAGGGAAGCCATGGTGTTCAAAAAATGGCGGCTGTTTTACGCGCACAAAAAGGTTAAGGAGAGCAAGAGGGCGCCGATAATGTTGACGGTTTCAGCCTAACTTTCAACAGTCCTCCCTTTTCAACATATCTAGCCAACTTGCTTACTCAATGTCAATTTTCATCAAATTCCTAACTTCGGTATCATACAATGCTCTCATATGTTCGCTTCCAATGTCCACAGTTTTGGGAAAAATGCAACTCGCACATAAAGAACACATAGGTGGCAAACATTGAATTCCTAAGCATAGGCCACATATTACAACTACGGGAATCAGGATAATGGTGAGCAGTCTCCAGCCCCAGCTTTTGACGGTGTCCCAGAACCAACCACCAAGCGACCATTCTTCTTGCTCTTGGTGAACTTCCGATGAGAGTCTGTGAAGATGTTCGATGGCTTTGTACACTGAGGGTGAGTTGTCCGGTATGTATGTACAACAGCTGGCCCCAATAATGCGGCATGCTCCTCCACGGTCCGCCAGAACCACATCTAGAACGAGGCGGTTCTGCAGAGCCACCAGACGGACCGCTTGGAGCTCGGCAGTGTTGTTGGCAAAGATGCCCGCTGTGATGTTCATGGTTGTCTCGACTGCCTGAGTCAAATGTCGGATGGCACGGCTGTTTGCCATCGGGCCCCAGAGGGGGACGAGTCCTTTCATAGCATCGAGGAACTGTGCCCCTGTTGAGTCGGCTTGCTCAACGTCTTTGGCTCGTTTTTGCCTGTGGTGATTCGCTGGAGCCACATAAGTTGGAGGAAGGACGAAGGAGATGTAGCAAGTGCCCCCCCAGCCTTTGGGGAGCCAGGTGTAGGCCTTCGTGCCGCAGATGAAATACATGTTTGGAGATGACACAAAGGAAGGCGGATCCGTGGAATCCAGAGTGCTGGTAAAGCGGCAAGCGCTGCGACCCACCAGCTGTGTCCCAAGTCCTTCTACACACATGTGGCCTGTGACGTTGATGACCGTCAGGGCCACAGTCAGAGTGGCAGCCGTTCGTTTCCGCAGATAGGAGAAGGTGGGTCTGGTCGGATTGTTGAACACCTGCATTTCGATTCGTTCTTTGGCCGGGATGTCCATTTGGATCGAGTCGCTGGGGGTCAGCGGGCAGAAGTGTGTCTTTGTCTTGTTTCGCCCGGTCCCATGAGAAGAATGTGCTGCAGTTCTGCTGGAGGTGGCATTTCCCGTATAGCTCTCTTGCAGGAGGATCAGCCAGGCAAGGCAGGAGCCGTGGACGGAGAAGGGTGAAGGGATGAATGGTATTGAATGTCCAGTGGCATGGGGTAGCAACCCACAGATCCAGCAGTTGGTGGCGTTGGTGGCAAGATTGTGCTGGTGAAGTAGCTGCACGAAGGAGTTGTTCCAAAACTCCTTTCGCCTCTCTCTTAGTTGGGGAGAGAGCGAAATTAGATAATGTTCCTTCATGGTGGTAGGCTGAGCAGTGGTTAGGAATGTTTCGTGAGCAGGTGCGTGTTCTTCCATAATCCAGAGCGTAGTCATGAGGAGAAAACAGAGGAGGATTACGATGAAGAGTGCAATTGTCTTTGAGCTATGAAGTCTGTCTGTTCTCGGATTTCTGTAGTGGGTATTTCCTGTTGTCTCAGTCGGCTTCTTGTTTGGCGCTTCCATCATCTTCTTATCTGGCGCTTCCATCATCTTCGTCTTCAAGGTGCTCGGTAGTGGGCAGGACCACAGACTTAGTTTTAGCTTCTCTCCAGGTAACCCTTGGTAGTTTGGGTCACCGTTCTGAGATTCTTTAACCTAGTCCGTGGCCTACTTAGCCGAAGCTCCCTCCTTTCGCCGCAGGAAATACCCTTCTCGAGATGGCACAGTGGGGTCAGGATGTTTTGAAAGTTCAAGTGTCTCTATGTCAGGATAGCAGTTCAACGATGGTCGGTCCTGGTTCAGGAGCTCTTCTTGGGTGTTGACGGTGTCTGTCGTGGCCAGGGCTGGGGAGACCTTTTTGCAGTGATGGGCGTGCAGCCAATGTTTCTTCCCCTCCACTCGAAGTGCGGTCCGAGTGGTGATCAGCACTTGCCAGGGGCCCGTCCACCGGGGTTCCAAACTCTTTGATCGCTGAAAATTTCGGATCAGCACGAAGTCCCCCGGCTGGATGGCGTGGCCCGGACCCCTGGAAGCATCGGGGATGGCCTGCTGCACCTGCTGATGAAGGACAGACAAAGTTTCAGTCAATTTGTACAGATAATCAGACATTAGGACATCCGGAACGTCATGAATGGAAGTTGGTTTCGGGGCAGACCAGACGCTCATGGGTCGACCGAAGACAACTTCATAAGGGGTTAAGTGATGTCGGGTGGGGGTGGAGCGCATCGATAGCAATGCCAGTGGGAGGGCGTCTGGCCATTTCAGGCCCGTCGTAGCCACTATTTTGGCCAGTTTAAGCTTGAGTGTGGCATTGTGTCGTTCGACAAGCCCAGCAGATTGAGGGTGGAAGACTGCGTGGAATTTCTGTTTAATACCCAGCCCATTTAGGATGAGCTGGATAACGTTGGCTACAAAGTGGGGGCCATTATCACTCCACAAAACACGACAGAGGCCATAACGGGGGAAAAACTCCTTTAACAGGACCTTTGCAGTGGCCATAGCGGTGTTGTCACGGGTTGGATATGCTTCCACCCATTTGCTAAATGCGCACACCACGACAAGTACATATTTCAGGCCTTGGCATCTGTCTAGCTGGATGTAGTCCATCTGCAGGACTTCAAATGGGTGGTTTGGGACCCCAAATCCCCCCCGGGGTACTACAGTTCCTTTCCCGGGGTTGTGTTGCAGGCATATTAAACATTGTTGAACCAGGCGTTTGGCGGAATCTGGGATCTTGTCATTGTGCCAAACCCTGGAGACAAGTTCGATCATGGGGGCTGATCCTATGTGGGCAGGGGAGTGTGCCATGGTTAATATGGGAATCAAGTACGAATCAGGTAGTAGCCATTTGTTCGTGTCTTTTGTCCGCCAGCAGCCTTCATCGTCTTTCAATCCCACCCGTGTCCATTCAGTCAATTCGTGTTGTGTGCTAGTCGTTTGTATGTCTCTAATTGTGTCCTTGGCGTCAGTCCAGTTTTCTGCTTGTGACCTGGTCACGTACATATGTGTTGTCGTTCTATTTTCAGCTGTCGTTCGGGCGGTAATGTCGGCTAGTGCATTTCCCTGTCCAATAATGTCTGTCACTTTCTTGTGTGCCTGGCATTTGATAACGGCAAGTCTGTTGGGGAGGAGGACAGCTTCGATTAAGGCGGAGACTAAATCCCCGTGCAAAATGGGTGTGCCGTGTGAGGTCAAGTATCCTCTCTCCCTCCAGAGGAGCCCAAAATGGTGAACCACCCCGAAGGCATACTGGCTGTCAGTGTAAATGTTCGCTGTGGTTCCTGTTGCCAGGATGCAGGCTCGTGTCAAAGCAATCAGTTCCGCTGCCTGGGCAGATCGCTGGGTGATGCGGGCTGTTTCTACTACAGTTCGAGCCGTGGTGACTGCATAGGCAGCGGAAGTGGTACCATCGGAGAGTTTGATGCAAGAACCGTCCACCCACAACTCCCCGTCGGGGTCAGGGAAAGCTGTGTCTCTGAGATCGACCCTACTCCTGGTCTGTTCGTCCGTAAGAGTCACGCAGTCATGTACGGGGCGCACGTTGGGATCGTTCTCTGGCAAGGGCAACAGAGTTGCTGGGTTCAGTGTGGTGCATCTTTTCAGGGTGATATGGGGGGCAAGCAAGGTTAGTTCGTATCCAGTCAGTCGTGCACTCGTCAGATGTTGCGTCTTGGTTTGGTTCAGGAGGGTGTCGACTGCATGGGGTACCAGTACCGTGAGGGAATTCGAGAGTACAATCCCCTCACTCTGTCGGATAGAGACTGCAGCAGCAGCTACAGCTCGAAGGCAGGCAGGCAAGGCTCTGGCGACAGGGTCAAGAGTGGCAGAGAAGTAAGCGCACGGTCGTTGCTTAGGGCCGATGGCCTGGGTCAGGACAGATAAAGCGCACCCCTCCCTTTCGTGAGTGTAAAGGGAGAAGGGCTTTCTGTAATCAGGGGTACCCAGGACAGGGGCTGAGCAAAGGGCATCTCGTAGTTCCGTGAAGGAAGTTTGACACTCAGGAGTCCAAGGGAGTGGGAAAGGGACGTCTTTGTTTAGCAGAGAAAGCAGTGGTTTTACAACGAGGCTGAAGTTTGGCAACCATTGTCGGCAGAAGGAGGTGAGGCCTAATAGGGAGCGAACCTGCTTCTGGGTTTTAGGGACAGGGGTATCTAGAATGGTTTGGATTCGATCAGGGGTGAGTTTCCTACCATCTTTGGACAGAAGGTGGCCCAGGTAAGTGACCTGGGGTAGGCAGAATTGCAACTTCTTCTTGGAGACCTTGTGGCCATTTTCCGCCAGGAAGTGCAAGAGTTGAATGGTGGCGGTAACCGCTAGAGGGGTGGTGTCGGCTGCCAAAAGGATGTCATCAACATATTGTACCAACACCACCCCGTCGGGTAACCGGACTTGGTCTAGTTGTCTTTTGAGGGCCTGGCTGTAGATGCTAGGGCTCTCCGTGTAGCCTTGAGGAGCTCGGCAAAACCTATATGAGCGGGATTTTAGGGTAAAGCCGAAGAGATATCGGCTGTCTGGGTGGATGGGGATGGAGAAGAATGCGTTCTTGAGGTCGATGACGGAAAAGGTGGTGGCAGTGGATGGAATCAAGGTCAGGATGGTGGTGATGTCTGAGACCACAGGGTACTGGGGTACCACCACTTTGTTGATCTCTCGGAGGTCGATGATGAAACGGTATGCTTTCTCATCTCCCTCTCCCTGCTTCTTGATAATGGGCAAGATAGGGCTGTTGCAAACGTTGCTAACCACTTCCTCTACCACTCCTGCGTCTATCAGTGACTGGATAATCATTACCAATGCCTTCTCGCCCTCTGGCGATATCCGATATTGTGGGAGTTTTGGGAGTGTTGCGTCTGGTCGGACAGTAATGTGCACTGGGTCAATTAACATACGCCCTACGTCCGAATCCGCTTTGGCCCACAGATACGGAGGTAGAGTGTCAAGCAGGGACGCGTCAACGTCGGTGATGGAAAACATGTGCCGGGGGGAACAATGTCTAAGCAGAACGGGGTTGTCGTAAAGAAACACTCGAACTCCATCTTGAGAACACCTAATCGTCGCTCGGAAGTGTTTCAGTAAGTCAAGTCCCATAATGGCGTCAGGGCTATTGGAGGAAAGCAAGAACGTGGTGTCGGTGGTGTTGTTTTCTACGTCAAAGAGAATCGGGGCAGACAAAGGGTTGGTGGAGGGCGTTCCATCGAAACCTGTCGATGTTATGAGTGAGCCAGACAAGGGTGCCCTTGGAATCAGTCGTTTAGATAACGCACTACGTGTTGCGCCAGTGTCTACCAGAAATGGAGACTTGGTACCCAGGACCTTAGCAGTGACATAAGGGCCCTGCTGGTCAACATAGAGCTCGACTGGATCCCTCCCTCGCCCTTGGCTGTCCTATGCAAAGGTGTGAGTGTCGTCATAGTCAGATTGTTGATATTGGTTCTGTCTGGGTCGATCGAACGTATTTGGTCTGCTTGATCTGTCGTTCGTTGCGTCATTTGGGGGCCCTCGTGGTGGTCCCTTAGGTCTCGGTCCGTTTGCTACATCCCGGGGGTCTCTGTTTCTGATCATTTCCAGAAGAACTGGGCACTGGGATTTCCAATGGCCAGTCCCTTTGCAGAAAGCGCACTGGTCTTCTCTAAGGTCTGTGCGTCCACTGTAGGGAATCAGAGTGCGGTCCTGGGGAAATGTAGTCTTAGGGACGTTTGTCTGGTAGTTTCCCCGGTATTGGTCTCGTCCTATAGTCACCCCTTGCAGTTTGGCAATCATCACCCTCTCTTTTAAGTCTTTCTTCTTTCTCTCTGTCGCCCTATCGTTTTCATTTTTCTGATGCTCATAATATTGGGCCATTTGGAGAATCGCTGTAGGTTTGGAGGCTGCCCAACTACTCTCGCTGGCCTGTAGTTTCTGGGAGATTTCCAATGATAGGCCCTTAACATAATTCTGGACAAACAGATGGTGTCCGGTTGCAGTGGTCATGTCCTGGCCGCTGTAATCGGAGAACACCGTTTCAAACCGGGAGAAGTACTCCGATACGTCCTCCTGGGGTTTTTGGCGACAGGCTGTTACTATCGACCAGTCCACTTTCTTTTCTGGGATTTGGGTTTTTAATTTCTCTACGATTTTATCTGGGAGGTCTAGAATGGATTTCAACGGCTTTTGTCCTGGTCCCCGTTGTTTGTCCAGTTCATCGAGTTGTGACCAGGTATGTCCGAACAGCTCAAGGTGGTCGACTTTCCGGATTTGCTTCCACACATCAGCTGGTAGACATAACCCGAAGAACAAGTCGATGTCAGCCAGGGTCATGATAGTTGAACCCAGGGCTGTCCCCAATTCAGTATAGAAGGCAGTGGGGTTTTTACGTAGGTCGGGTAGAGATTTCCGGAATGTCAGTATCTCTTGCCGGTCCCATGGCTGGTAGACCCAGTTGTATACTACCCTTCCCTTCGCATCTTGGTTGTTTGCATCATCGTGAGTCCCTGTACCCCGAGGAGGAACCCAGTAAGGGGCAGCCTCACGTATCGGCATCATGGTGTTAGATTGCTCGGTTGGTGGTTCGGTCACTACGGGGGCTGCGGATTTAGCTCCCGGCTTTCGTTCAGTGAGGTGGCGGAAAACCTCAAGCGTACGCGTAAGGAGGTCCGACACATCACACTCGCCCTCATCCCCGATATCGACCTTCCGGTACAGAGTCCTTAGGCTCTCGGGACCTTTTTCTCGATATCGGTCCTCGTATGCATTCAAGACATGATAACACAGTCGTACGGTAAAATGTCGTCTGTGACTCCCTGTATACGAGCTGAACATATCTGTGATGTACTCTTCATCATCCTTCCTTTCTACCAGTGTCCTTGCTATTTTGTCGATCCCCGCTCGCTCATCTTTGTCTAGCCTGTTTGTTCTTGCAGGGCCAGCCCCTCGAGTCTCATGGTCGTCTAACGTCGTTGTTGATGCGGGTTTTAATACAAGGGGTTCGGCCGGCACAGAGGCCATTGGGGCCGACGCTGTGGCGGTATCTTTGTTTGTACCTGGGGGTGGCGCGTGCTGCGCCAAGGGTTGAGAAGGGGCATATGGAGGGGGCATGTAGATGATAGGAGGACCTAACAGCAGGTCCTCATTGGCTTGTCGTTTCGAGGGTAAATCAGGGTAGAGCATGGAGGGGGTTCTAACCGGACACTGGCTTGGCGTTTCCCTTTCTAGTTTCTGTTTAGCTTTCTCTCTTTCCTCTATCTCCTTTTTTAGTTTCTGAGCAGCTAGGTGGGCTGCTTTTTGCAGCTCTTTTTCCAACCTACTCTCAGTTTTCTTTTTACGCTGTTCAGTTTCTTTTCGCCACATGCCGAAGCTATCAAGCATAGTAGGTGTTGTCTTGTTTTTACCCAGGGCAGTTTCTAGCGTTTTTATTTTATCATCATCGAAGGATCCTATCAGGGGCCATTGACTTTCTTGACCCTGTTTTGTATATTTATGCCATAGTTTACTATAGGCAATAGCGGTCAATCCATGCTTCATGAACATGTCCTTATTAGGGGTGCCTTCCAGTGGGGCTGGATGGTCCATCTCTAATAAGCGGTCCGGGCTAAACAGGCTACTAATCAGTGGGGAGAAGACAGACATGACGGCTCGTAACGAGGGACTAAAAAGTCAGCACTGCCTATCTTATCACTAGGTGCAAAGACTGGACAGAATATTTCTATTCTACGTTGTTTGCAGGCAGTGAATACCTCATGGATCAAAAAACCAAAGACCAATAAATAACAATGGGGAGAATGAGCAGGTCCGCAAAGATTTGCGTTACCTACCCTTTTCACTATCTGCAAAAAGGGTGGTCTCTTCCCTGTTTGCAGACAGGGAATCTCCAGGAAACAATAGTTTGCGAACAACAGTTCAATTTCAAGAGATTATTGAGTGGGAGGGAAAAAATAAGCACGGCTGCTGCCCTACCTATCCTCCACTGTTTGCAAAGAGAGAGCCCGTTGTTTCTCCGTTTGCAGACAGTGAATCCCTCATAGATCAAGATAACAAAAGACCGATAAATAACAATGGGGAGAATGAGTAGGTCCGCAAAGATTTGCGTTACCTACCTTTTTCACTATCTGCAAAAAGGGTGGTCTCTTCCCTGTTTGCAGACAGGGAATCTCCAGGAAACAATAGTTTGTGAACAACAGTTCAGTTTCAGGTGATTATTGAGTGGGGGAGAAAATAAGCACGGCTGCTGGCCTACCTATCCTCCACTGCTTGCAAAGAGAGAGACCGTTGCTTCTCCGTTTGCAGACAGTGAATCTCCAAATAAACAAAAAGAGCAATACTAGTATTTTTTAACAAACAGGCAATCAAACAAATTTCGCGACTTGTCGTGGTTACACGACCTTACCCGGACCGCATGGACAGTTTCCTGTCTTCCAAATCCAGCGCCCGATCGTCCTCTCTTCTCCGTTATCCTCGCGGCACTCCTGATGGTTCCCAGTCAGGACCGTAGATCACTCGAGAGAGGTCTGTTCGGACCCAGTGAAGTTCGGATGATCGGCTGTCAGACGAGGGTCTATCGGACAGACGCGTTCCCGATCGTTGCAGTCGTTCACTTTGTCGTCAGGACCTCTCCCACTGGATCCATGGGTCGCTGATGGGCCCCACGCTTGGGACGCCAATTGTGGAAACTAACTGGGGGGCACTACCAACCAGAATATAAGATCCTTAATTATTGCCCGGCGGTGTCGCCTCTTGAACCCACAAAGAAGTTAAACTATTGAAGAGGCAGGCGCTGGAGACTGGAAGGCAGGAAACAAGGTTTTTATTCGCTCCGGAGGAGAACACAACGAAAACGGGCAGAAGGTATCGTTCTGAGGTGCTCTAACTGCATCCCTGAGGCCTGGCCTCTTATACACACGTTTATCTGTTTATTGCATGTAACACATTCTCGTTGATACTTTGAAGTACGGAAAGACATCCTCAGAATCCCCCCTTTCCCAGCCCGTTCCCACGCAAGGTTACAGTGGAAGTCCCCGCCCCGTTCACAACAGGTGATGATCATCGCGCAGCTGGGTATTCCGCCGATCCACAGTGTGTGTGGGTTTCGATCGGATCTCGTGGGATGGGGGGGGCTTTGATCATCTCGGGGGTCCTTAGAGGAGGAAAGCTTTCTATTGTACGGGGAGGGGCAAGGGATTGGTATCGGCAGAGCTGGGTGTCGGCCTGGGAACGGGGAAGACAAACGGGCACACGGGGAAATGGGGTTTGCATCAAAGGGCCGGGGATCATAAATGGGAAGAAGGGAGGTGTCGCGCTAGGAACAGGACGAGGGTCTGGGGCAGAGCAGCGCTGAAGAGGGGTTTTATGATTCGCGGCAGGTGCAGGCAGGGGGTTGTCAGTATGCGGGGGATGCCGGCGAAGTTAGGAATGGGAGAGAGGCGCGCTGGCTCTCGGCGGGAGCAGGGAAGCCATGGTGTTCAAAAAATGGCGGCTGTTTTACGCGCACAAAAAGGTTAAGGAGAGCAAGAGGGCGCCGATAATGTTGACGGTTTCAGCCTAACTTTCAACAATATGACTATGCATGTGTTTTCCATCCCACCCCACCCCAAAATACATAAAATGCATTTGAAATGGTATATACACGAAAAATTAGTAATATACTGTACGTTTTCAAGCAGTGGTATCATTCAGATAATGCATATATAGTACGTTGAAATATTTGGCTGAATGAATCACGAAAATTACATTCATGAAATGGCTCTTAATACAGAAGAGAAGGTCGAGACCATTTCATCACATATTTATACAAGATTGTACTTGTGCTAGAGGCTGAATCAAAATATTGTCTCTAGAGTTTCAAAATAGAATTCTTGTTCTCTAAGAATAGTTCTACTTTAAGCAGAGTATCATGTGCCAAAAAAAAGTAAATATTTTGGGAACGCGGAAAAATAATTTCGCTTTCAGGGCAAAAAATAGTTCCACAGTTTTTCAGAAGTTTCTGTTTTTCAAAATTGAAGGTCGAATTCAGAGTTCAGGGAACGCTATGTGCTCAACAGTTATTCTCGTTGTTAGGAGAGAACATTAACTCAGATAGGCTGGCAAAGAATTTGTCTACAACACTAGGTGAAAGTTGGACCAGGTCCGAAAAAGTAGAAATAGTGCATATATTAGAAGCATTGCCATCATCGGTGTTTAGATCAGCAATGGTCACAGAAGTTTGTACCTGTGTGCCGCTTTCATCTCGTACCTCACCGTCACCTAATCGTAATGGTGCGGTCTCAACGAATGCCGTCATCAGAATAGGTAGCCGCTGGGGACAACACGCTGCATGAGCCGTACCGAACCAAGCAAAGTATCGATATCCATAGGTACTGCTGATGGTAGTGTGAGACAGACGTCCAACACGCATTCTTCTCCGCATAGCAGGCATCGTAAAACAGGTAGGATGCAATCTTGCCAGATTGGTCTGAATGAAAGAAACCAGGTAGTATTCAGATCTCTTAGCCGAGCCAAGCCGAGTACTTTAGTTATCCTTTCTCGGTATCTCATCGCTAGGATCGTTTCTTCCATGGTAGCCTGAGTTTTGTTTGTGGCTGGATTTGCCATATCGGAGCAGAAGGAACAAAAATAAAATTCCTGCTACGAGTCCCAAGATGAGAGGCAGGCCGCCAAACACAGAGTACACAAAATTCGGGAAAGTGCTCAGGACTGCTTCAAAGGGTGCTAATAGTCCCCAAAAAATTGTCTTAAATACATGTGCGATGCCACTGGTATCAGACATGTTTAAAATTTGACCTAACATTTCTATGAAATGCACGAGGCAATTTGTTGATAATAATGTATGTATCTCTGCCGCTGTCCTTGCAACTTGCAGATCATATGTTTCTCTAGACGCGGTTAAAGGCACAGTTGTTTGTAAAAGGATGGATTTCATTCTGCTTAAAGTATCAATTCGAATAGAAGAGATATTCAGAGAAGGCCATATCGTTGCCTCCTTGTCTGGTTTGCTGTTTGGATACAATACTTGCATACAGCAAGTGACCATGGAAGTTACACTGACGAGATAGGCCCTTCCTGGCACCATGCCACAACAGCTGCGGTCACTTATTATAACGTAACTGCAGTTGGAAAGTTGTCTGAAAAAAGGCTCTATCTGTGCCGTGCAGGTGGCATGAAAGGTTATTTGATGAACCTTTGCAGGCTCCATGCAAGTTAATTCCTTGACACAGAAGTGTACCGCTCAGTGAATTTTTACAGTTATTACCACTAAGAAGTACCTCTTTTCTCCCCCCACTGTAACATTTATGTGTATAAGGTAGATTCCAGGCCAACTTGATGTAACCTTTACCCAACCTTTCATACAGGCCTGCTGGTATATGCTTTTGGCAATATTGAAACTGAAAAGTCGTTATCGGAATTTTAATTGTGCCATGTATTATCCATTCAATGACGGGTCTTTCAGGGACTGTCAAGAGCAATTTTTCTAGTTTTTCAATGCTCAGCACCGTATAGTCTGCTCCTTTTTGTGCCAAAGAGATTTGTTTATCAGTAAGGTTAAAGATAGAAAATAATGACGTTGTGTTGATTAGACGCCATGGCACGTAGCCTGAACGGATGTTTTGTAACGTCCAGCCTAACTGTACAATAGAACGTAATTGGGACTGGCCATGTTGTAACATTAGCATATCCTGTTCCATTATATCAATAGCAGATGATACAATGCTGTCAGTGTATACATTCTGGAGGACAGAGTCGTTAACCCATTGTCCAGTACATACAGTGATTTTTCCAAATTAATACGATCAATTTCTCGTATTTTTTCAGCAGTTTCAATTTGCGTTCGTTGTAAGCAGCGTATATACCGGCATATATGAAACGTTTTTGACGCTGTTTGCGAGGTCCCATTATGAAATCTTGCACGTCAGCACCTTCTTTAAGTAAAGTCAAGTGTTGCTTAATTTCAGGCAGTGTGGATTTCCGTAGCCATTCGAGGCATAGTTTCCCTACACTGTGTGTTGTAATTATCCCTGGATGTTGTCTCTGGGAATATCTTGGGTCTGGCCTGTTCTGTTTGAACCCTTGTCTTTTGTTCAGGAATCTATCTTGACAGTTATTAGTGTCGGTGGGCCAGATCAACCATTTTCTCCTATCAGGATTCGTTCTGTTTTGGTGTAAAATATGGGATACGTCTATTTCCGCATCTGTAGAGCTATTACTATCAGGTATGGGCTTTGGTATAGACGGTTTTGTTAAGTCCTTTATCTTGGCTAGGCCAAGACAGGTTGTTTGTTCAATGGTGTCATTCAGGAACATTATTTGTTCTGGGATCATACAGGCTCTGAATAATTATTCTAGACCTTGTACCTGCCAATCTCTTGTACCCCAAATGGTTTTTGTTTCAATGTTGTTTTTCCAAAATTCAAAACCAAATGTAGACTTTTTTTATAACATTTTGTGGAGTATATCAATTTAGTGTTTGTCAACATGTTTTTCATTCCTGTCTTATTTAAATTTTAAAATAAAACGTTTCTGGATCAGCGATATTAAACCCTGAGAAGTATGGGAATTTCTCATAAAATATTTTCGAGCTGCCTTTTGGCGGTGTTGGACAATGTTCCCATTCATTATATGCAAAAACATTTCTAGGATTAGCAGATTTATGCAAATATTGATGCCTATAATGATTAAAGCAATACATTTTTTCATAGTTTGATGAGCCTTCTAAATAATCATGTTCTGTAAATTTTGCTGATATTTCTAAATCTGACATCATATTATTAATATTTTCAAAGTCCCAATCATCAGAGAAAGTACTAGGTGATACAAAGTCACTTAATGAAACCTTGAACTGATGTAGATATCTCAAAAGTTCAACCGGGCCATATATGTCGTAATCAGTAGCGTCCCATGCTACACCACCAAGTATAGGAATGGCTGTGATGTTTACTGATGATAGTTCTCTTTTTTCAATGTGAGAAGATCTGTGAGGCTTTAGGACCAAGTTGATGTTCTGACTTGCTGTGTCCATTGTACTATATTTTCCTTCAATCATTCTACCCAAGCTTAAAACCAGAATGAGCCAGAGTAGGAGAAAAAGTACACCTAACACAATCCATAATTCAATCCATGGTGAAATCAGATATGTTTCTTTGAGTTGATGAAAGAGTTCAGTCATTTTAACTTTGAAAGTTTTAGTTGCTGGCGTTTCTTCATGTTCACTTGGATCATCAGAAAAGTCATCGAAATTGATGAAGTAGCCAGATGCAGTTCTGTCAATTGTTGGAATTGCTTCTGGATTTTCATTAATCTTTGCACTTGTGTAGTCAGAGGCTACATCATTGTAGATTATTGTTTCTTGACGAACTGTTGCAATATGTGTTTCAAGAGGCACAAGTTCCATGGCTTTTTTGCATAGTCGTTTTTTAGGTCTCGGCTTAGAGACACGCGAAGTGCGTTCTCGGCAGAGAACTATTGCAATCGTTTCAGCCGACAAAAGCCGACAAGGACTGGCGACAGGAGCTGGCCGCGCGCACCATTAAGAAGCATGGCAGAGTCGGATTCCGACGCGCGCCTTGGGATTGGGTCATGCGCGTCGGAATCCGACTCTGCCATGCGCCTTGGAAACCGAAACCTAAGAGCCGCGCGACGTGAGCTGTCTACGGTAAAAGCTCACGCGCGCGGCTCTTAGGTTTCGTTTTGACTTGTTGTATTTATTCCACGGGTCCAGACTGGTCCCGGGCAGGCGGCACCACGAGGACCTTTGCAACTTTCTGAGCTTGCGGTTTACCACTCCCTAGCTAGTGGCAGCACCCTCAACATGTCACCCCTCTGATAAGTAATCGGACTGAAGTCCGCATTCTGTTGAAAATAAGCTTTCTTTAATTGTACGGCAAGTATCATTGTGCTTTTTAATTATTTTTTATAGAGATTGTATGGTATTGTTCTTGAATCTATATAACTCTTACAACCCCTGGCGAGTTATTGAAGCGCTTTTACCCATGTTCCTAAAAAGTGGATTCATGCGCGCGATCCTGTCCGTTTTCGGTCCCTCGACGTCAGCTGTGTCTCTGGTCGTTAGTGTGTTCGCCTTGGACAGACGTCAGGGCGCTAGTGGAGGCCAGCGGTGCTCCGGCGCAGTAACGAGGCGTCACTCTGGCTGATGGAAGAGCTGTCGAGGTTCGCATTGGAAATGCAGGAAGCAGTCTGGGGACCGCCGAGTGCCCGGTCACAGCGCACAGGGCAGTGCCAGGCTCAAGCAAAGCATGCATATGCATTCTCATTACATTTAATGTCGCCCACTTTAAATAATTCATGGGCGTCCCAGCCAGGACTTGAGATTCAGGCGAGGCGGTGGGCAGTTGATATTCGTGGAACAGCGTGGCCTTTTCACTGCCGGGCCAGCTACATGACTATCATGTTTCACGTGCTAGGATGGAACATCCCAAAGCGCCGCCCTGTTTAAATGTAGCGTAACGGATGCATGCCTGAAGTCTGGCACGGCCTGGGATGCTAGATCCCCAATCTTTGGAATCCAGACAGGTCTTGCTGGGACAGGTGGTTTTTCTTCAGTGGCCGTTGGCTTTAACTTTGTGTTACTTAGACTTCTTCTTGTTTCATTTAAGTCCTGTAAAACAGCCAAACGATCTTTGATATCAACGGTTTTTTGTTCTACCACTGGAGTCTGCCAATCGAGGTCTTCGATTATCATTCTAGTACCAAACAAAAGTTCATACGGAGTGATTCCCCCCAGAGAATGTCTTGGCTGATTATTAAGACTACGTTGGACACTTGTTAGATGTTTGACCCACCCGTCACCCGAACCTAATACCCTCGCTGTTCTAGATTGCTTTATGTCACGGTTTTCTCTCCACTACCGCATTTCCCTCGGGATCAAATGGAATAGAGTACCGCAATGCAAGGCCCAAACTGGCCATGGCCTCCTTGTAAGCTCGAGAGCTAAACGCAGGACCCTGGTCAGAAGGTAGCATGCCAATTGCGTATGTGCCGATAAAGACTCGCAAATCTTTTATAACAGTTCTGGAGTCAGCCGAGCGCTGGGGCCACATCTAAATGAATCTCGTCTTAATATTTATGGGATCGCATTTTTCCTTGTGGATGTCTGCATGTAGATAGCCTAATGCTGTCTAATAGAGGTGTCTGGGCTGGTGTCTGGTCCGGTTCACAACTGCGATCTCTGTTGCAGTCCTGACAATCCATTGCAAAGTTATAAATTTGCACGCTCATCCCCGGCCACCAGTATTGTGATTGTAATTCTATTAGAGATTTCAAGATCTCTTGGTGCCTCAGACCCATTCCCATGTGTGCTTCTTGAATCAAGTAAGCCCTCCGGTTCGTGTTTGGAATTACTCTGTCCCCCACTCCAGGGATTCGAGCAAAAGAAACGGAGTTCGCATCAATTATGTATCTATTGTCGAGTGGATAGTTGAGAGGTAATGCTGCATAGTCGCCTTTTAATGAGGCTTTTACTGCCAGCATGGTTTCTCCATCTATTTGTTTTTAGAAAGTTTTTTTGTAGCTACGGAAGCCGGTTGAACCGCTGCCATTCTGGCTCTGTTAGCCAATGAATTCCCTGCAACATGAACGCCATCACGTTGAAGACTTTGCGTATGTATCATGGGAGTCTTTCGTAGTTCTTTCTGTAAAAGAACTACTTGTTCCCAAAGCAACTTATGCTTGATTGTGCAACCTTTTGCATCTTTGAAACCGTTTTGAACCCAGTTCTGCAAGTATTCGTTGTAAGACGGGACGCAATAATACGAATCGCACGCTATTAGTGTGGGGAATTCGCGATCGGCATTCTCAAGCGCCATCTTTAAAGATCTTATTTCAGCTCGCTGAGCTGTACAGTTTCTGAGTGATTCAGTTTTAGTGACCATCTGTCTGAATTTACCTAAGCGCCAGCGACCTTTAACAGTCGCGCATGCTGCATTGTAAATTTGTTTTTCCACAACGTAGTGTTGTGCAAATCTGTCTGTGTAGATTACACAGGTGTATTGTTCGAGAGGCAGACTTTCGATTGACAGAGGACATTCATGTTCGTATTCCAGATCTTCTAGTTTTTTCATTTTCGGATCAAATGCGTGTTTCACAGCTGTTGCAGCATGAGAATTTTCCCATTGTATCCATTTTGGATCTAAAGCTTTAGCATTCAGAATGCTTGGTCTTGTTACTGCCTCAAGGGCTGATACTGCTGATAAAACAGATATGCTCTTCCCTTGGGCTAGGGCTCTTTCTTTTGCTACAGCAGTTTGAACCGCAGTCAGAATTTTTTCAGTAGAACTGAATTTCATTTCAGCTTGTGTGTACAAGTGTGATTTATTAGCTATTGGTAACGTTTCTCCCTCATTAGAGGTTAGGTACGTAAATCCGCATCTTCCTGGGATGACTCGGATTACAAGGTTGCATTAGTTTGCGCGTGTTTGCAGTTTTGTTTTAGTTAACATGTCTGTTTGTATTGATCGTAACATTTTTGTGTGTTTCTGAGTCCAATTGATTGGTTTGAAATCAGGTTTTATTAATTCCTAGAGAGGTTTAACCCGCTCTGCATAGTTTAGAATGTAAGTTCTTCCGAAATTCAGGAAACCTAGAATTGATTGTAAGTTTTTCAGCGTTTTTGGAGCTTGGAGTACTGCACACTTCTCTAAGAAGTTGTCTGCTAGGCTTTTGCCTTCACTTGATAATTCATATCCTAAAAATAGGACAGTTAGGTGGGCAAATCATGACTTTTTGAAGTTGAATTTGTACCCTTCAGATGCGAACCCAAGTATAATGGTGTTCACTCTTTTCAAGTGTGTCTCCAGGTCATCGTCTGTAAGATAGATGTTATCGACATAGGATAATGCCTCATCATCATACATTTGTAGTAATTCTGTTACCCTGGCTGAAAATAATCCTGGGCTGTTCTTGAATCCGTGAGGAGATGACAAAATTGCCTTTGGGCCCCCATACTTGAGAAAGCGGTCAAATACCTGCTTTCTGGTGCTATGTTTTGACAAAAGAAACCATTCGAAATATCTAATGTCGTTTTATATTTTTTGCGCACAATGTTATTCATTAGTGCTGAACTGTGTGAGTTTTGTACTGCAAATGTTTTGCAGCAGGAGTTTAGGTGTCTGTAGTCCAAAACTAGACGATATGAATCGTCTAGCTTGGAGACAGGAAACAAAGGATTGTTCATTTGTGAGGTGCATGTTTCAATCAACCCCTGATATTCAAGTTGATCCAAGATCTCCCTGACTTGTTTTTTAGCTTCTTGCTTAACAGGATACTGCCTCTGTGCAGTAGGTTGATTTTTTAACTGAATTTTATGCTGAGGAGAATCCTCATCCCATCCTACATGATTTTTGTATAATGCAGGGGCTTGGGCCACTGCCTATTTTCTAGCATATGTGTATTTTTTATGAATTGGAATGTGATTTGAGAAGGCAGGCATAATCATTTCTTCGCCATGTGGGCACTCCCTGACAAGCTCTGGTGGCCAGTCTTTCTCTGCTAGAAGGATATCATAGCCTTTAGATAGGTTCTCCCAAAAGAGACCTTTTATTTTCCTAGTTTTGTCTCCTTCTATACGTAATGTTATTTCATATAATTTATGGGGCACACTAACACTGGTGTCTGCAGTTTCCACCTTAATGTATTCATTCGTGTCCACTGTCTAAAGAAGATTCATCAGGATCTTGCGAGCTATGGTCACTTCTGCTGCGCTGTGTAGCATTGTCTGGGCCCTTTCTCCGTTCTTGAGTTATGTCCTCAGAATCCTCGGCATGTCTTATTTTAATACTGGCTACCTTCTTTTTTGGAAATTGTAATTTTTTATTTTGATGAGCAGGTTCCTTGTCTTTGGACTTGACGCGCTCTTCTTTATGTTCTGACCGTCCTCTTCTTTCCGATTTCTGTGAGGAAGTATGAAAAGATCGAGAGGGAAATGTATCATTATTTTGATATCTGTCAGGTTTTCTTAAATTATCCCTATTTCTAAGGTTGTATCTTTTTTCAGAGGGCTCTCGTTGTGGAGACCTGCCCCCCCGTTCTGGAGATCTATTTCTCCGTTGGGGAGACTTTCCTCTGGACTGGAACTATTTTTCCCTGGGAGTGTTTTGTTTATTACCCTCCCACTTCTTTTTTGGAGTAATGAGATTATTTTTAATAAAGCTCTTTTCAGGATTTTCAGTTAGTTGTGGTTTTAGTGGTTTCCCACCCAAACTATCTCTACCTAATTCTTCATAGGATTTTTCAATTATTCTGGCAAGTTCAAAAGGTTGTTCTGCTATATCTGTTTCTTTCCATTTTTGGCAGATTGCCACAGATGCTGCTTCTCCTTTTATGTTGGCTAATAGTATAGCTGAGACTTGCTTGAAGTCTTTCAGTAATTTCATACCTAGATTTAAAGCAGGCTCTGGACCATATTCATTTTGAATCTGTCTTAGTACGTCTGGTATAACCGCCATAAACGGAACACCATGGGGCAGATTTATGTTAACTGGCGCATCCCCAGGGATGCGCCAGTTAATGTGCGCCACAGTGCGCCACAGCTCCGCCACCCATGGTGCGCCGCATTTACAATGCGGCGCACCATGGGGCAAAACCGGCACAGATGCGTGACGCATCTGTGCCGTTAAGGTGGCGCATTGCTGGAGTTGCGTCGCAAGCGCGACGCAGCTCCAGCAAGGCTCGGGGTGCCCTGTCTTTGCAATGCTGCGTCAAGACCTACGCCTGCTTCAAGCAGGCGCAGGGTTTTGACGCAGCATTGGCCTGAAAGTGACTGAGTGAAATCTTATAGATTTCACTCAGCCACTTTTGCGAGGCGCACCTGCCCCGGAACGCCCACCCTGCGCCGGAACGCCCACAAGCGGCGCAGGGCTTTACAACGTGACGCATCTGCCTAGATGCGTCACGTTGTAAATCGGTCATAGGGATGCGTCACGTTTACGCCGCCTTGCGTGGCGCAACAGCGGCGTAAACGTGGCGCAAGGGCCTCATAAATCTGCCCCCATGTGTTTTTGTGTATATCGAAGCAAAGACTGTGCCCCAAGTGTTACAGTCCTCCACATGTGGTGCGATCCCCATTGGTAAACAGATTGTCAGAATTCTGTGTTTTTCATTAGGTGTAGTATCAGGAAATACTGCCTCTAGCTGAGTAATTTTTTGAGCTAACCAGAATGGAATTTGTTTCTGTTTTGCGGGTAATTTGCCAATGACTGATTGTATAGTCTGTGGTGTAATTTTATTTGTGTTCCCCTGCTGAGGGGTGTGCTGTGGAATTCTTATTGCTGGTTGGACTGTTAAAGTCCGCCTGACATATTGGACCAATTGTCTATGTATTTTTATTAGTTGTTTTAGCTGAACTAAAAGTTCTCCGCTTGACATTTTTTCAATGTCAGGATGTGGTGTATAGCCGGCTAGAACCGGCCATGTGGCTCCTGGTCTACCTAGTGGACCGAGCCTGGTGAAGTGATTTTGATGTTTTAGGGCGCCATTAAACCAGAGCTGGTGCTCTTGGTATGTTAGTGGAATTTCAATGTCCTCGAAAGGAACGTATTCCGGTGGAGATTCATCTATTTTGTAGTAGTGGAACTCGTGTGTCACAGCATGTGCTGCTGGAAAATGGATCCAGGAATAGAATACCTCTGTCTGCCGATATTCATGGGCCTCTACCACAAATATGACTGTACCTCCTCTTGGTGATACTCCATTATTTATAAGTTTGTAATTTACACTCTTCCTGACATTGACTGGGATGATTATAGCATCCGGGTCATCTTGCCGGAGACTTGTGTCTTCCGCTAAAAGTTGAGCTGCTAACGCTTCTCTGTCTTTATCCTCTTCACCTTCCGACATTTTGCTGACAGAAAGTTTGCAGAGCAAGTTTCAAGGAAACAAAGATTAGGTGCACAATATTTTTGAACACTGTATCCTTCAACGTTGACTAAACCAAGAACTAATACATAGGAATCTCTTCCTACTAAGTTTTGGCGGATATTAACCTTTCACTCACTCCAGACGTCTAATGGAGTATTTATGGGAAAAAAGTGGTCTGTGTGAAAAGCACGACTGAGTTACTCTAGTATCTAGCGTTAAATTCTCGCCTTACCGAACGTTGGGCGCCATGTAGTGTAGTTCCTATATTCCCAATAGGCTCTGTGCATTGGAATAACATAAACGATAGTTTAGACGTAGGACTTAGGTCGACTAGGTCTCTATTGAATATGTTAGACTTAATTATGAATGCCAGCTAGCTCAGAGGTCACTAGAAACTTTCTCGAGTAAACAGGAAGGTGTTAACTTTCCTGAATAGACAAGAAGGGATTCGTTTCTGACAACCACATAAACATGACAACTTTGCTCCCTTCAGAATAAGGAGTATATCTCCAGAGTCGCGGAAACAATAGATAACTATTTTACTCAGTCAATCGTGCATGCTTAGTTTCACCAGAAGCGCAGAGAAACAGAGAGACGGGCGTTTTCAATAAAAGAGGTTATTTATTGAACAGTCTTCTTTCTCATGCAAGAGAAGTGAGTTGCCACAATTGCAATACTTGTCATAAAGTAAAGTGCGTACAGTAAAAGGAGTATTATGAAATAATACTGTAAAATCATGGTATGGGTTCTAAGCCATACGGTGTTTAAAATATATACATATATAAAACCATGACTAAACATACTCAACTGGTGCTTCTAAGATACGCCTACCCCGGTGTACCTAACCTAAGCCTAGTACGTGGGAAGGAGTAAGTGAGCTGCAGTTTAAGTTAAGATAGTTTTTGCCAAGAATCTGAATCAAGAATTCTCTAAGGGTCTAATCAGCTCCGTACCTTGGTTATAGAATGAAGGAGGTCTTGTATCTCTCTCTCAGGACTCGATCTCCCAGAAACCCGCAAGGGTGACCAGGAAACACTGGAGCTGGATGTCTCGGCAGGAGAAAAGACAGCATCTCTCTCAGTGCGTCAATGGGAGGCTCGGCTTCCTTCGGCACTTGTCACAGCAGGGCGTCGGACAAGTAGATAGCTGACCTGCTCCAAACCACTGTGTGTTTTGCTAGGGCAGCTGCTGGTATATTTATACCTGGAAGGTGCCGAGTTTGCCGTAAGGTTGGACATAAGACGTCACTAAGAACTCGCAGTTCTTTTAGGACTCCAGGAGTTCTAGGACAAATCAATACAGAAGCAGGGGGAATTCCCGGGCTGCTGGAGGCTTGGTTTGTTTAAGAACGCGTTGTGCTTTCTAGGAGTCTATGGGAGTAGCCTTGCCGTATTTGGACTGCATTGGCTATGACTTAATATGGATATGATTCTTATGCCTTTATAAGGATATGATTTGTTATAACCACATAAGGGCATAAATCAGGAATATTTATATAGGGTCCTAGATACGTTTACAACAGATTCAGCGGTGGTAAGGTTTAGATTTCTTATATTGCCATTTCTAGGTCGAGCCTAGGCAGAGCCCCGGGAATGCGCTGTCTTCGAAACATGCTGTATTCAGTCTGTGGGCTTACAGCCCAACCACAGCTTTTAATTGGCTTGTGTTAGTGTCCTTTAATAAAACATTGCTTCTAACTGGTTAATGTTTCATGTTTGTCCCACCTTTTTCACATTTAACTTCCATGGAGTATCGCCACAGGAATTATCGTTTTCCACTTGTGCCATTCTTATAAGTGTTTTTGTGTTTTGTTTCCCTGGCTCAGCACGATGGTCACTTCATGTCTGCTGCGCTTTATCTTTTGTTTTTGTGTAATTCAACCTTTACAAAATCAGCATGATAGCATAACGCTGCACTGCAGACTGCGGAGCTTTGTGGTGGAGACCTGGGCACGGTGTCCTGTGCCCCACCAACTACCGCTATTGGCACAAACACGCACACAGATACCCAAAGAAGAATAAACAGCTGCTCTCCCATCTGACATTAAGCGCCGTCTATGGGCCCGGACTCCACAGCCAGGCTCCAGGGCCACCCGCAAGATGGCCGACTTCAACTATGTCAGCCATCATGTTGAAAGGGTGAAGTTACTATACCCTCATGATATTATCAGAAGAAAGTCTTAAATACTATGGAAATTTACACCCCAAAAAAGGCAAAATATGGCATAAGCTTTAAAATCCTATTTATATTTATAACTATTTCTTTAATGTGGTAATGATCCATATATACTAATTAGCATAAGTTAATGCAGACACTTTTGTAAGGTTCTACTAGAAACCATACTGTTTTTAATTACTATTAAATATCCCGTTTACATGTGCTAGTGGTTGACACACTGCGCAATTTAATTCTTATTCAGGAGTCAGAGGGTTTCACCATAGTACTCCCCATGCCACCAACTGAACGAGTATGCGAGCACTGAGCACCGCATCTCTCCCCGCCCTCGGTGAATACAGTCTTGCCCAATGGATCGTCATCACACAAACTCTGTTCTCTTTGTGGCTGAGGCTGGAGCTGTGTGGGATGGCAGCGGTGATTACGAAAGATAAGTGAGAAACATGCAAATCACTTGGGTTACTGCACTTTTAGAGATTTTCCCAGAATCACAGAATGTGAAGCCAACGCCGAGACTCAGACCTGGGTTCCAAAGTTGGCAACTCTGCTGATATACAGGACCTTAGACCCCATTTCTCTTTACCCAGCATCTCTCACAAGTGCCACATTCACTGCTCGCGTTCAAGCAACTGATGTGTTGCGGGAGATGAATGCATTTGGATTAGATTCCTTTAGTGCTATCCAGTTCTCTCCTGTAACAACACAACAATATTGTGTAAGAAAGATGACAACAAGCTGAAGCAATATTTAGTCTTCCTCATCCATTTCGGACGAGCTTGATTTATAGTCACGAGTGACTTAATACGTGTACATTTCCTCTTCGTCCTCTTTTCAGTTGCTTCCTTTGCCTCAGTGATACAGCATAGGCAGTTTTTTTACATGTTGCACTCACAAATGCAGTGTGTAAGTCTGGACTGAATTAATAGCACATGCTTTTTCACTTTGTTGCTCGAATGTTGCTCTGATATGATTTTACCTTAAATAAATGAAAAGGCAAGTGGCGTTGGCAAAACAATATCAAGTTGGTTTAATTAAATGCAGTTGGCGGGAGAGTCTTGACCGAGTGCTTCTGAGGTAAGTCTCTCTTTGTACCAGTTTTGGCTGGCAATATATACATCTCGAGAGGTACAATCTATTGATTCTGCATTCTTGAAAAAACATCTCAGTTATACATTTTGGGCATCTGCTAAGGACACAGATGGCTCTCGACCTCGGGGAGAGCTATTGTGGGCCTGTGTGTATATGTCCAGATGCCTGGTGTGGGGTGCGCGTGATCACTACGTGTGGTGTGCATGTTGTGTCCTGATTGGCTGCGTCTTCCTACCTACATATGGCACACACCTTTGGCCAAACGTGTTTTATTGGGTCCAATTAGCTCTGACCTGTTTGTGGGATCCATCAGGGTTTTCCCTGGCTGCGTGTTTGTCTCTGGTATAAGTGAAACCCCACCTGTGACCTGTCACTCGATAGGCATGGGTTGGGGTCATAGGACCTGTCTGACCACGTATCTCTGACCCGGGGTAGATGAGGAGTTACCTTGAGTGATCCAACAGCAATTTACGTATTAGGGGTAAAATAACAAGGATTTTAGATCTTTATGAATTATGCTCTCAGTGGGTTCATCTCTCAGGGTCAGCGGTAAGGTGTTCCACTTTTTAGCTGTCAGATAGCCAAAGGATTGTGCTCCCATCCTGGCCCTTTGGAATGTGGGCACTTTGACCAGGTGGGCTCCCGTCGACCTCAGGTTACATACTGGAATATAGGGTGTTAACATGGGGTGGAGATAGCTTGGATCTCTCCTCCACAGAATTATGTGGTAATAGCACATACCTTTATAGATGATCCTTTTTTCCACTGGCAGACAGTGGAAGATGTCCAGTGCTCTGGAGGAGGGTTATCTTCTGGGAAGATTCAGGACCAATCGGGCGGCCGCATTCTGGATGCGTTGAATTATATTGAGACATTTTTCGCGGCTCCTAGATAAAGTATATTGCCGTTGTCATTCCGAGATGTGACTAGAGCATGTACAAGAGTTTTTGTGGCCGTGAGAGATAGTAGGTCAAGGGATTTTCTTAGGACTTTTTGGGGCATACTCTCAAGAACGTGTGATAACAATCACAAAAGTTACTTAATGCAAATCCCAACGTCGCAGTCTATTGCGGGAAAATGACGCCGTGTCAACCAAGCATTCTCAACACGGCGGTACCATGCGATAGTCTCCAGATAATGCGTCAAATGTCAGTGTCAATGCCATGCCGCAAAAATGGAAAACGCGAACACAAAAAATCTTGCGATGAGGCCAATCGCGGTACAAAAAGCAGCGAAAACCAATGACAGGCCAGCAAAACACACGCGTCTGGCGGGGAAATGCATCATAAAAACTACAGATACAACACACCAGAAAGAATCCAAAGTGTGTAGCAACATGGATGCACCCTGACCGAGTGCAGAGGCCAACGCGAACCCCACAACCCCCACAGACCACCAGCAACAAACAACGGGGATGGCCAAGGAGAAGAGGGAGAGGAAGACAGGGTGCCGTCTGCAGCAAAACCAGATCAGCGTCACGGAGGTGACAGAACACTCCCATCAAATGACCCACAAGTAGACCACCTGGAATGCAGTAAGAGTGCCAAGGAGGCCAATCGAGGAGGCCAAGAGGCGCTTGCATGATGTGACAACCTAAACCAGACACAAACACGCTGCCAACAGCAAGGCTGCGACAGGAGGTGGGAGTCCTGCACCACATGAGGAGCGGGAGGAAACCGAGGCCACAGTCATCAGTGTGGAGATGGTGCAAGGAGTAGGGAGTACGGACACAGCTCGAGAGGACCTGACACAACAGCAACAGGGTGAGTAACGACCAGGGACTGGGGGGACGGGGGGAGATGGGCACAATGGCACAAATGCACAACGAGGTGTAGCACACTGCACACCCACAATCACCCTGGATCATGTCCCTGATCCCCGTGGCACACTGCAGCAACCCCGTGGCACACTGCAGCACACACACACATAGCAAGAACAGCACATCCACATTGATGACAACTTGGTACAATGCGCAAACCCGACACTGCAAAATAGAGGACACAATTGGCTCCGCACATGCACAGTAACATGCCTACTACATATGACAGAGCTGGAAACTGTGAAATGGAAATGTACGCGTGCGACCTCACATCCATCATGTAATCCAAATGTCCACTGTCCCGCAGAAATATTCAGCACCCCCCAAACAGTCACAATGTACAATATCATACAGTCTGCATGTAAACAAGAACAATGCGCCAACATAAATCTCCCCTTCATATTGCAGAGGGGCACACAACACCTCCAGCGGAGCACAGAAGACAACACATCTGTGATGCCAGAGAGGACCACCACACCTACGACACCGACGCCCTACAACAGCCCATGAACATCCTAGCAACCCACCACCAGGACCCAGGCAGCCAAACTACTTAGAGGAGAACACAGATCTGGCAACAGACCACACAGCAGGACCCGGCAACAGACCACACTGCAGGAAGCACCCGCAAGCACAGCTGGTGCACGACACTTCACCCACCCGTACATGGCACCCAATTGCCAGGTGTCAGCACGCCAAAAGGAGGTGGCCAAACAGGTGTGGGTAGGGTCCAAACCCATGGAAGGTGAACTAGATCACATACGTTGGTGTCTATTATCCTTCAGGGCCCACCTATACCCCACAAAAGAGACCCACACTGCCAGAGAGACACATGCAGATGCACATTCACAGTGCAGAACCACGCCTAGGGGCACACAAATAGCAGTCAGACACCCACGTTGGCTCTGCGAACGACGGCCCAGGCCACTCCCCTTACGAATTGAGTGGTTGACGGCAAAGCTACATGTCCAACCTCCAACCCCCTTCCTGCAGTAACATGTCTGTGCTCGCTGTAAACAGCACAATGTAATGTTGTAGGGCCCAGGGCCCTCATGCATACAACAAGACCACAGGGACACACACAGATATTATGTTGAACTGGCTACGGGCATGTGCGCCCGGCCCCTTTATTGGCAGGGCCACATGTACAGTGACGCCTGTGCTGGATGTGTGTGGGGTGAGTGTAAGCTGTACAGTGACGCCTGTGCTGGATGTGTGTGGGGTAAGTGTAAGCCAGTGGTTGGTGCTGGCAACAACTTGAAGAGTGAACATCATTAAGATGGAAACAGAAAACACCAGCATAACAAGGTCAACTGCTGAGCAACATGGAGGTAGCCGGAACAAGTAGAGGTCATCCAATATACAAACAGAAGTGTCCCTGAGTTGCAGTGCACTGAGGTTGGGTCACTAGAGCTCAGCGCGTTCATGTGAAAAAAAAGTCTAGGATTGTGCCCCTTCGAGATATTCCTGATGCAGATGCAGTGGGGCGTGTTAGACCTGCATCATCTCCATCATCAATGTCCCAGGTCTCCCACACTGCTTGAGGTGACATTGCTGCGCAGCCTCTCCACAGCACAAATCTCAATCAGTAAAGGTCCATGGGTTGCGGTGCACTGAGTCAGTGGCACCTGAAGAGCTGAGCAGGGGATCAGGTAAATGATGGCATCCACGACAGGTGCGAGCAACTCCGTCAGTCTGCCAGTACCACTGTTTCGACTCTGGCAGATGGCGGTTGGAGGTGGTCCTGGCGATGGTGGCGTGTGCCTCCTGCGTTGATGCGACGTCCGGGCCGGTCAGGAATCGATTTGATGTGTGAGTCCTGGTGAGCCGCAGTTGAGGCCGGAGGCAGCGGACAGCACAGGGCCACAGACACATGGCGTTGATGACCCCCAAGGCTATTGCCTCAGAGGCCAACCAATATCTCAGAAGAAGGGGTCCCGGACCTGACCAGCACAGATTTAGTGGCCCTGGATGCACAGTGGCCGGCACATGCACCCTACCACGGGACGGTGACTTGCGGTGCACTGAGGTAGGGCCATGCTGACTGGCAGGGTCCTCATCTATGTCGAAGGTGAATGTGGCGGAGGGTTGCGGTGGACAGTGGAAGGTGTCCTCCAGGGCATGATGTGGAAGGTTTGATCTTATCCGGGAAGCAGCAAATGATGGGTGGACAGCCTTGTTGGCAGTACCAATTTGGTATCATCTACATGAGGATGTAACTACCCCCTAGTACATGGGTACTCACAAACTTTCTCTTGGGAGCCAAATTTACAGTGTGGTTTGTAACCGAGGGCCGCACCGGTGTGGTGCGGGGTTAGTGGGAGAGGGGAGCCGGGCTAGAACAACAACAAAAAACTGTGACCATGAGGTTGAACACAGGTCCCTGCAGCGGACGCCTTCGTCCACTGAGCCACCAGACCCGGCATACGCACCTCTCTCTCTTTATCTCTATCTCTTTCTCTCTCTCTCTCTCTTTCGCTCTGTCTACCTCTCTCTCTCTCTCTCTCTCTCTCTCTCCCTCTCTCTCTGTCTCCCTCTGTCTCACTCACTCTGACTGTCTCACTCCCTCTCTCTATCTGTCTCCCTCTCTCTTTCTCTCTCTGTCTCCCTCCCTTTCTCTCTCTCTCTCTCTCTCTCTCTCTCTCTCTCTCTCTCTCTCTGTCTCCCCCTCTCTCTCCCTCTGTCTCTCTCCCTCTGTCTCTCTCCCTCTGTCTGTCTCTGTCTGTCTCCCTCCCTCTGTCTCCCTCTATCTGTCTCCCTCCCTCTGTCCCTCTCCCTTTGTCACCCTCCTCCCTCTGTCTCTCTCCCTCTGTTTCCCTCTGTCTGCCTCCCTCCCTGTCTCCCTCCCTCTGTCTCTCTCCCTCTGTTACCCTCTCTCTGTCTCCCTCTCTGTGTCCCCCTCTGTCTCTGTCTCCCTCCCTCTGGTCCCTCCCTCTGTCTCCCTCTTTCTGTCTCCCTCTCTCTGTCTCCCTCTGTCTCCCTCTCCCTCTCTTTGTCTCCCCGACTCCCTCCCTCTGTCTCTCTCTATCTCCATCTGTCTTTCTCTGTCTCCCTCCCTATTCCTCCCTCACTCTCTCTCCCTTCCTCTCCCTCCCCCCTCTCCCTCTGTCTCCCTCCCTCTGTCTCTGTCCCTCTGTCTCTGTACCTCTGTCTCCGTCCCTCGGTCTCCCTCTCTCTCTGTCTCCCTCTCCCTCTGTCTCCCTCCCTCTGTCTCCCTCCCTCTGTCTGTCTCCCTCTGTCTCCCTCCCACTGTCTCCCTCTATCTCTGTCCCCCTCTATCTCTGTCCCCCTCTATCTCTGTCTCCCTCTTTCTATGTCTCCCTCTTCCTTCCTTCCTCCCTCCCTCCCTCCCCTCCCTCTGTCTCTCTCCCTCTGTCTGTCTGTCTCTGTCTGTCTGTCTCCCTCCCTCTGTCTCCCTCCATCTGTCTCCCTCTATCTGTCTCCCTCCCTCTGCCCCCCTCCCTCTGTCACCCTCCCTCTGTCACCCTCCTACCTCTGTCTGTCTCCCTATGTTTCACTCTGTCTGCCTCCCTCCCTCTGTCTGTCACCCTCTGTCTCTGTCCCTCTGTCTCCCTCCCTCTGTCTCCCTCTGTCTGTCTCCCTCTGTCTCCCTCCCTCTATCTCTCTCCCTCTTTTACCCTCTCTCTGTCTCTCTCTCTGTCTCCCTCTGTCTCTGTCTCCCTCCCTCTGGTCCCTTCCTCTGTCTCCCTCTGCCTGTCTCCCTCCTTCTGTCTCCCTCTCTCTGTCTCCCTCTCCCTCTCTTTGTCTCCCCGACTCCCTCACTCTGTCTCCCTCTATCTCTCTCTGTCTCCCTCTATCTCTCTCTGTCTCCATCTGTCTCTCTGTCTCCCTCCATCTTCCTCCCTCCCTCTCCCTCCCTTCCTCTCCCTCCCCCTCTGTCTCCCTCCCTCGGTCTCTGTCCCTCTGTCTCTGTCCCTCTGTCTCTGTCCCTCTGTCTCTGTCCCTCTGTCTCCCTCTCTCTCTGTCTCCATTCCCTCTGTCTCCCTCCCTCTGTCTCCCTCCCTCTGTCTCCCTCCTTCTGTCTCCCTCCCTCTGTGTCCCTCCCTCTATCTCTGTCTCCCTCTATATCTGTCTCCCTCTATATCTGTCTCCCTCTTTCTCTGTCTCGCTCTCCCTCCCTTGCTCCCTCCCTCCCCCTCTGTCTGTCTCCCTCTGTCTCCCTCTCTCTGTCTTCCTCTCCCTCCCTCTGTCTCCCCGACTCCCCCCCCCTCTGTCGGTCTCCCTCTGTCTTCCACCTTCTGTCTCCGTCCCTCTGTCTCAGTCCCTCTGTCTCCCTCCCTCTGTCTCCCTCCCTCTGTCTCCCTCTGTCTCCCTCCCTCTCCCTCCCTCTATATCCTCTCTCTGTCTCCCTCTCTCTGTCACCCTCCCTCTGTCTCCCTCCCTCTGTCTCCTTCTCTCTGTCTTCGTCCCTCTGTCTGCCTCCCTCTGTGTCCCTCTCTTTCTGTCTCCCCCTGTCTCCCTCCCTCTTTCTGTCTCCCTCTGTCTCCCTCTCTCTGTCTCCCTCCGTCTCCCTCCTTCTGTCTTCTCCCTCTGTCACCCTATCCCTCCCTCCCTTCCTCCCTCCCTCTCCCTCTGTCTCCCTCCCTCTGTTGCCCTCCCTCTGTCTCCCCCTCTCTCTGTCACCCTCTCTCTCTGTCTCCCTCTCTCTCTGTATCCCTCTTCCTCTGTCTCCCTCCCTCTGTCTGTCTCCCTCTCTCTGTCTCCCTCTCCCTCCTTCTGTCTCATCCTGACTTCCTCCCTCTGCCCCCTGTCTCCCTCCCTCTCTGTCTCCCTCTCTCTCTGGCACCCTCTGTCTCACTCCCTCTCCCTCCCTTTCCCTCCCTTCCTCTCCCTCTGTCTCCCTCCCTCTGTCTCCCTCCATCACCTTACCCTGCGTGTGTGTGAGCCCGGGCTGAGATAGCTTCCCGGGCACACACACAGCCGCACCTGAGTACTTCACAGGTCTTTAAAGGACCATTTACTTGTTAATGAGGCTTTGTTGTATTTCACCTCTTCTTAGCACCCTTGCATCTCTACTCTGACTATCACTGGAATTGCCCGGCCCCCACAGAGCAGAGTCTCTCAGAGTCGCGCTGCTGGAACCAGCAGTGTTTGCAGGCACTCTTTAATTTTTTTTTTTTTAAAACACAGGTACGATGTTTGCATGTCTGCGGGCCGCCAAAGGAGGCTTGCCGGGCCGGAGGAGGCCCGCGGGCAGTACTGAGTACCCGTGCCCTAGTACATAGACTCAGAAGCCACCAATGTATTACCAGCGAGTGTCCATGAATGTCGGGGAACAGACTTAGTGGCACCGGGGCTGAGAGGGGATGCAGTCTGTGATGATGCCGGTACACTGATGTGAGCTCCGCTATTGCTAAATCAAGACTCTGTGACCTACTGGACCTCATTGTAGGCCAGAGGCAGTGGTCAGCAGTGGCCCACAGCCACGTGTCGTTGGTTCGCGATGTACAGAGTTACTGACACCAGGGCAGTTGTTGGTACTGTTTGATCACCTCCATAACGATGATCCTTTTGTGCTCCGAACTGCAATGCGTCATCCTCTTACACCTCTCCTTGCGCGCAATATGTACTCTGCCATTGAAACATCAATGCTCAGTTTCAATTGAGCTACCAACTCGACCGCAGTGTAGGCGGTAGGCGTTTACAGCAAGGGGCCACAGAAACGTGTGGTTGTGATGCTATACATAGACATGGTGTCACCACATCGAAGGGAGTATAGTGATTTAAAGTTTGCATTGCAATGTGTACCTGGCCATTGCATGATCAAGACTCAGTTCCAAATGTGTGACCTGTTCGAGCTTAGTGTGGCCCTGGAGCAGTAGTCCACGTGGGCCCACAGACATGTGTGGTTGTACTGCTATGCACAGACTTGGTGGCACCACATCGAAGGGAGTATAGTGACTTCAGCTCAGCCCTACACATCGTCCTCAACCATAGTGTAATCAAGACTCAATGTGTGACCTACTAGTACGCTGTGTATGCCGGTAGAGTACGTCAACGAGAAAGGAGAACTGCAGGCCTTACTGGCTGAGGACGTGATGGTCGTAGTAGGTTGCCAGGGTCATGGGCCTCGGGCATGGGGCTTGCACCGGCATGTGGTGGGCCCTCTTCGACACACGCCTGTGTTGGCAGGTGGGCATTGAGGCCTGGGTGCGCAGGTGCGGGTATGACTGGTTTGGGGACCAGCGTCCCGGGGTGCAGCAGGCACACAGGATCGCTGGCAACTCCGTTCACGCGACGGCCTCATGGCGGGATGAGAGGCACTGCCCTGGCAGCGACGTTGGGCATTCCGGAAGAGGACCAAGCCTAGAGTTAAGTGCCTTTTATTCACACCCCTACGCTGGTCTGGCATACGCCGGGCCAGCCCGCTCCGCCCACGCTTACGGGGGGAACGTAGCAAGCTACATATCCGCGTTCCTCCCCACTAGCTGGGGTGACATGGTTGCGTCCACTGTCCACTGCACTCCATACACCAAAGATGTGTGTCGACATGGATAGGTGTGTGGTCTGCATACTGCAGTGTGGCCATCACATCCACGCCACACTTGGCATTGTGTACATCCTCATTCCTGGGTCACTTACCTCCTTCACACATGCCTGGTCCCCACCTCTCCCCACAATCTGCTATTGTGTGGCTGAGGTGCCATGTCGTTGATGGCTAATGTACATGGCTGGCCCAGGTTCCCAAAGTAAGTTGTTCTGTCCTTTCTGGTGGGTGTGCATGTTGTATGTGAGCTTGTGACGTGTGCATTTCCTGTGTTGTGAGTTGCATGATTGTGGAGTAGAGGTGTGTGGTGTGTTCATTTGGTATTGGCCAATGAGCTGTGCATTTCCGTGGGTGCAATCCTGGTAGCGCAGGTTGACGATGGACTGTCAGCAGGTGTATGGCTCAAGTACACTACCTAGGGGGTTGGCGGCGACGTTGGCGGGGATTCCCCGGTAGTCCAATATTGCCTGGACATTGGTAGGATACATGGGCTTTCTGTTGCGCATACTGTGTGCAGTGTTGCCAGGGGGCACAAGTAAGACATGTGTGCAGTAAATTGCCCCCTTACACATGCGAGAAGACAGCTGTAGCGTTGATGCCTTGCTTGGTCTCCAGCTGTCCCTGCACAGTGTGGGGGAAGTCTAGATAGTAGAGTACCAAGCTGATGGTGTCATCCATGACCATTGTGAGGGACTTGGATTGACCTGGCTGTGTGACTCCTGCGACTCGTGTGGATGTTGGTTGGAGGGTACCAGTGGCCAACTGGTGCATCATGGCCAGCAGGTTGGTCTGCGGTGGAATGTTGGTTGTCCGCTGTGTTGGTACTGTCAGCCTGTGTTCAATGGTGGTCAGGATGCGGAGGTGGGTTGATCTTTTTTGCCTGTGGTGGGGTATGACATTCTCTGGTGTTGGGTCTGTGAGGCAGGTGCATTTTGGGAGGATCGCTGACTTTGCCTGCGTTGCCTCGGTGTTGGCCGGTGGGGCGGCGGTGGGTGTCCGGGGTGGTTCTGGGGGAGGTGGCGGTGGGTGTTGTGGCCCTCTTGGGGCTCAGAGCTGCATGTTCAGTGGCTCCATGGCCTCTTTTGTTCTTCAGGTGTGGCTCTGGGCTAGGCTGCCTTTTCTGATGCAGGCTGTGGTCCGACTTTACACCAGGTCAGAGCAGGTGTTAGTTTACTGCTGCTAACGCTCCTTTTCGCCTGTTTTGGGATCTTATCGCTGATCTGGCTGGTATTTGAGAATGTTGCGTAGTGGTGTTGTTGCGGCTTTTGGCACGGGAACGCCTATTCTGCATCTCATTAGCGATAGTTGCGGGGGTCATGTGTGGCAATGTTTTTTGCCGTTGCTATCCGAGCTAAGCTGTTGCTTTGGGCTGTTAGCACCAGCTTGTAAATGGGGCGATAAATTTATCGCAACTTTGGCTGCGATAAAGTGACATTATGTCGGTGATAGTTCCTTGAGAATATGCCCCTACGAGTCCCAAAGCATTTTCCAGCTACTTTTCTGATTTTATTCTCAAAAGAAAGTTTTGGATCAAAGCAGACCCCGAGATTTTTGGTTTCTTCTTTGGGGGTAAGGGTTGGCCCCAAGTTCTGGGGCCACCAAGCCAAAGACCAGATTGAGGGGACTTTCCCCACAATCAAAACTTCTGTCTTATTTTTGTTCAATTTAAGGCAATTGTTGGACATCCATGAAGCACGTTCCCATAAACAAAAGGAGAAATGATTTGCAGCTGTCTCCATGTCTTGGGATAAAGTGATGATCAATTGCATATCATCCACGTAAGATACGATGGTTACTTTATATTTTCCCAAAATTTCTGCAATGGGGCTCATATAAAGATTAAAGAGAGTGGGGCTTAGTTTCGAGTCCTGCGGGACCCCTTGCGTGAGTGGAATATGTTTGGATGTGTTTGAATGTTGATCAACTTGAAAGCTGTGGGAAAGGAGAAGGAGGTCAACCAGCGAAGAGCTGAACCACCCAATCCAAGAAAGCCTTTGTCTATGTAGGAGCACGTTGCGGTATACTGTGTCGAAAGATGCACTTAGGTCCAGCAGGACCAGTGCAGCGGTATGGCCTTCATCTGTGTTTTTCGGCAAGGTTTCATTTGCAAGAAGTAAAGCCATTTCCGTGGAGTGGGGGGCTCTGAAGCCAGATTGAGACGGATAAAATAAATTGTTGAAATTAATGTGGTTAACCAGTTGGGTGTTCACCACTTTTCCCACCATTTTGGTGAAGAAAGGCAGGAGTGAGATTGGAATAAGTTATCTAGCAGACCAGGGTGAGCAGAAGTTTTTTTTTTTTCCAAAGGGAGAATTATTGCTTACTCCCACTTCAGTGGAACTTCGCCACAGCGAAAGGATGTATCTATACGTTGTTGGACATAGGGCACAATAGCGTCCATTCCTTGCATCAGATTTTTAGTCAAGGCTGGATCCAGGGGGAAGCAAATGCTCATGGCCAGACTCTTAAGATCATCCAGCACAAGGTTTTAAATTCAGAGACAAAAATAGAAGTGTCGAAGGGGGTGTCACGACTGATCCCGCTTCATGCTTCTGACGAGAATGTGTTGTAGATCTTTGTTAATTTAGATGCAAAGAAGTCAGCAATATTATTGCAGTTCTCCAATGTAGTAGGAGAGGGGGCCATAGTGTGGTCAAGTGAGGACAAGGATTTAAGTATGGAGAAACGATCTTTAGAAGAGTTGTTGGCTTGCTCAATTTTATCTGTGTAAAAGGAGCAGAGTGTTTTTCTAATGAGTGCATCAAAGTTTTAAGCTCATTCTTATAGATAGTTTTACTCATGGGGGAGTAATCCTACCTCCACTTACGCTCAAGGCGTTTACACATAGTTATGGCTACCATCAGAGTTTCATTGAACCAGGGTGCAGAGTTCCCTCACCTCTGAGTGTTGTGAGTGGTCCACTGGGCCAATTCGTCTATAGCTCCAAGAATCCATTTTTTGACATCTGAGTTGCCTATATTGATGTCATTTCCTAGTTGGAAAAAAAATATGCAAGTATTTCAGAACATTTCAGCATTAGGAACCACAAACAAAGCAAATGTTTTGAAAATTCTTAAGTGTGTTGAAAACAAATACTTTATTATGATCAAATCAATGCACTAGGTGATGCCATTTCCACACCTTATTGTTTGTACACTGGATAGTTTTATTAGTAAAACTATGTCTGTGCAAATCTAATGGTCATTTCAATTAAAAATGTGTTGTCTGTAATGGCAGTGTTCTACCACACCATGCATCCTCCGCTTTACAACACTGCACTCTACTCTGCATCACTCCACTTTACATCACTCCACGCTACTGCACTCTACACCTCTCTGCTCTACACCACTCTACTCTATGCTAGTGCACTCTTCGCCACTGCACTCTACACCACTCCAATCTATTCTGCAGAACTCACCTCTACAACACTGCAACACTGCACTCTATGCCAGGATACTGTGACAATGCACTTTATTCTATAACACTGAACTCTACTCTCCTGCACTCTATGCCAATCTACTGTACATCACTCTAATCTACTCTGCACTACACATCACTTTACCCTATACCACTACCCTCTACCCTGCACCACTCCACTCTACGCTAAAACAGTCTGCTGAACTCCACTGCACTCTACACAACTGCACTCAATGCCACTGTACTCTACACTGCACCCCTCTACTCCACTCTACTCTGCAACACGGCACTCTATGCCACTAAATTCCATACCCACTCTACTCTGCACTACTGCACTCTATGCCTGTCCACTCTATGCCACTCTACTCTGCAGGGGCGGCTCCTCTGTAATGGCGGAGGAGCTTCGCCTCACCCCTGTGCCAGCAGATAATAAATAAAATGATAATGGGACAATGGTATCATTTAATTTATGCTGTCTGAGCCCTGCAAAAAAAATACGTATTGGGCCGGCTGGACCGAGATAGGGAGGAGTACTGTGCACTCATAAGTGTGTATGTGTGCTTGGCCAGCCAAACACACACGGGCACTTATGTTTCTCTAACCTGCTGTAATACACAGCAGGGTTGGAGAAACAGCACAATCTCCAATGCACTATTCGAGCGGCAAACAAGGCTGCTCAGACCATTCCTGGTGCAGCTCTCATATGAGAACAGCATCTGGATTGGGTGTGGAGCCTGTGCCCTAAAGGCCCATTCCCTTCCGGGCAGACGGCGATGAGAGAAGCAGCGAGGCGGTAGCAGAGCGGAGCAGCAGGTAAGTCTTTTTTTTGTGGCATATATTTTATTTCCTCTAAAGAATGTATCCAAGGAGAAAAATTGAAACATAAAAAATCTCGACTTTAGCTTCAAGGGATGGTTTTCATATGCTATAGGTGGTGATTTATATACATTGATGAAAGAATAATTGAACTACTGGCTTGAAAAGGGTGGTTAATAAAAATGTACCCCACTAAAACAAATTGACAAATTATATTCACTATCTGCCCGCACTAAATAATTGCACATAATAAATCAGTTCATAATTGTACAGTAACATTATTGAGCAGATGTGTATGCTTTAATGACTAATGTATTTTTAAATTATTCAGTCCTATGGGGTTCCTTTTTATTTCCCCTTTCATCTATTTCCTTCTTACGTGGTGATTTATATATTGATGAAAGAATAATTGAATTACTGGCTTGAAAAGGGTGGATAATAAAAATTTACCCCACTAAAACAAATTGTCTTCACTATCTGCCCGCACTGAATAATTGCACATAATAAATAACAGTAACATTATTGAGCCGATGTGTATGTTTTAATGACTAATGTATTTTTTTTAATTCTTCAGTCCTTTGAGTTTCCTTTTTATTTCCCCTTTCATCTATTTACTTCTTTTTTAAGCGTACTGCAGATACTGAGTCGCTCGCTAATCATGTCAACTACGAACCATGCAGCCGTTACTTTGAAACCAGGCAGCCATCTTGGAACAATATTGTTGATAGTGTATCATTGTGTTACCATTCCAAGATTGCTAACATATTGCTTCTAAACACGGCCGTTGTGTTGGTAGTTCAAAACTATGAAACACTGTGTTTAATACCATTGCATGCCAGCTACTATATATGCTTTTATTTTTGCAAACAAACGCCTGCCATGTTTAGGTGTGACATGTTTTTTCAACCTTTATTGTTTTAATTTAGCTTGCATACGGTTCTTGAGTTTGTGCAAGCATGTTATTGTGATAAGTATGCTGGTGAAAACAAGAATTAAGCAGTGGGAGGATGAATGGATGCATGAGTGGAAGGATGAGTGACCAAGCACATGTTTAATGACATACTGAGTCCCTAAACACACCAGTGATTAAAAAGGTATTTTCAGTTATAAGCCAGATCTATTGGCATTTCCAGTGCTTGTTGTGGTTGTCATCGGAAATACTGCAACCATATTTACATGTTTCTAATGTATTAAAGAACTTACTCATGTTCCAAAATTATTGTTATAAAACTATAGACGAAACAGTGAGTAAGATGTTGAAGTGTGGCTGGTGACACAATGTGCTCAACAAAATTTGTGGGAGAAAAACCTGAATTATCAGCCCAGCGGCAATGCACCTTCATTGATTCGGCTTGGCAGGTTGGTCCTGGTCCTCCTGAGGTTTTAGGGAATCAAAAAATGTCTAAGTCCCAGATTTCAAGAGGTGTTAAGAGTACACTTTGACATAGCCAAGGGTCCCAGGACCTTTGGGGTAGTACATGGGGGTCAAGACTCATTTCAGCAGAGGCCAGCAGCAGGGACCAGGTCCAATTGGAACTGTTCAGCTGGGAAGATGCAGAAAAGAGGTCTTATAACTTGTATCCCTGTACCTTAAACAGGTCAGCCTTATGACCCTTGGAGTCCATTACTTCGTTCTGGGTAGAAGGAGAGCATGCCCAGTCTTCTAGACTCTTCTCTAGTCTCAGACAGCAGGTTCAGTCCTCTGCAGATCTCCTGCAGGTCCAGTAATGTTCTGAGAAGGGTACTATGGGTGCCACATTTATGCCTAGCACCTGCCTGTGGGTGACTCCTGGCCACTCCCTAACCAAAAAGGTTAAAGTTCCCTGGGGTAACCATACCCATGTTTGCAGAAGCTATTTTATGCTGACAGCAAACATTTCCACAGTGCTTAAATCCAAGATGGCAAATCCTTTTTTCCGCTATGCAGAGCCTGTGTGCCGACCCCAGAGGTATGACCATGTAATGAGCAATCCCCCTCTGTGGTCACTCTAAACCAGTTCTGGAAGCGGCTCCTCTCTCGCTGTGATTAAAGCCTGCCTGGCTGGGGGGGGGACAGATAAGAATCCTGTTCAGATGTCAGGTACCATTTGCCTGTGACAGAGTAGGCCTTCTTTGAAGCTAAGCAAATTCTTAGGCTGAGTCCAAATGGTCATCCTGCCAGAGGGACATATTCCCTTCACCATACCCAAGCGCTTGTCTCTGGGAGCAGTTTTCACACCGCATTCAGAGCTAAACACTATTAGGCAGGGAAAATGTACCTTTCTGAAAGTACCTTTTCTATAACATTTATTAAAAATCTGACTTCACTAAGGAATTGGGCATTTACTAAATATTTCAAAGAGCCCACAAATTAAATTTCTATTGTGTTTCCAGCCAGAGATAACATTATTAAATGTAATATTGCTTCCCAGTGTTTCCTATGAAACAGCCAGCATTGCTAAATTGAAAATAGCTTTTAGGGCATTTTCATTGTAAGGACATGTGCAACATTACATTTCTACAAGTCCTACTTTTAAATACCATGCACTATGACTTATGGACAATAAGACATACTTGGAAGGTTTTGACCTGTCCAACGGGGTTATTATGACCGGTCGAATTTGCAGTTTAGCACTGGAACAGCCAGGCTACAAATGATAGCGCACAATCATGATTGCACTGTCATTGTAGTAAATGGCATAATGTGGTCTGCAGTCCATTAGTGACAAGTAACTTACAGGCCCTAGGTACACTTTGTACCATGCACTATGGACTAATAGGCATGTTATATGTGCCAGTTAAGAGTATGCCAATCTCCTCATGTTGAATGCATAAACAGTCAGGCAGTTTACCTCTGGTTAGCAGGGGTAACGTTTACAGACTTCTACCAACCGCAAAAACAGTCAAGTTAACAATCTGAGGGTACACCATGCAACAATGATAGCCATTTCTTACAGATAGTAATCAATGCTCTCCTATATCAAATTTCTCATTATGCACTACAACTGTTTTAATTAGTGTCTGAATTTATACTATCATGGTTTTGTGGACAACTGTTCCTGAAGTAAAGATACAGGCTGTAGAAAAATAAGAATAACTCTTCCTGAAGTGCTTCATTGGCCTTCCAGAGCAGCTACAGTGCACTAAGGAAGCGTGTGGTGTGTCACCAAAGATGGGGGCAGGTTGTCACTTCTTGCTGATGGGGTTCTCCAGGATGACGACTAAGCTGGTTGGACAATGGATGGCACCAACTAAGCTGACGATCTTTAAAGGAAATAGCCACCAGAATACCCTCAGTATCATAATAATGTCTAAATTGTTTATCTCTTGGTGACGCTCCGAGAATCTGAATGTTTGTGAAGCGTGGAAGGCCAAGTCTGCTCCACTCTCATCTTCTAAGATCCCAGCCATCCTCCCAGTACCTCTAATTGCACCTCCACTGGTTGCCTTCTCGTGGCATAGCACCATACTGGGGTTTTGGGAATATGGGAGTGATATAGGAGCCCTACCCCGTATTCGGGCAGGTGGTAGAGTCCAGGTAAACTTAGAGTGCAATTGGGTGGGTGACAGGTGGGAGGCTTGTCTGACTTCAGATGAAGGGTCAATTGGTTTGTCAAACCCCTTTTGTCTTGTGACAGAGAGGACACTGGTCTGGTACAGTGAGGTGTTGTGAGTTTTGAGGTGTTGGTAATTTGCGGTTTGTAGTCCTATGAGGTGAATATCGTCAACTAGAATAAATCAGTAATAGACGTCCTGCTGGTCCTCGCGACTAGAGTATGGGTAGATTTGCTTACGCCTGGCATCCTTGACCTGGCCTATAGCCTGAAGTGGGCTGCCAGCGGTGTGGTGGCAGCCATAGTGGCTTGCTCCTCACCCAAAGTGAAGGTGAGGAAGAGCAGCCAGGGAACAGCACACTCAGGTGAGTGCAATGGTGGCACTTAGGAGCACGCACCAGCGGGAAGGCCCTGCAGGGCTGATAGGCCCAGCCTGGCGCCACTGATCAAAAAAGTAAAAGAGGAGCATGGCATGCCTGTACCTGTTTTAAAGGAGGAGGCAGGAGGTCTGGCTGGGAAGCGAGTCGGCATGGCCACGGAGGGCATGGTGTTGTTTGCAGCACAAGAGGGGGCGGTGTGCTCCAAGGGGTGGAGCATAGGTGCTGGTGACTGAAACTTTCCTTTGGAACTGTCGTTGCTTGGGAATCGAGCGTATGAAACATCCATCACCATGGAAACTAAGAAAGCCAACACAAAGAGCAGAGGCCAGTATTTGGCTATTGTTAAAGATATTCTGTCTGTTGATGATAGTGACGTGGAGCTTTTGCTTTCTGATATGGCGGAAACTGGAACCTCAGAGCAGGCATGCAATGTTGGGCCCCAGGGAAGCAGGGTTGTAACAGAAGCTTAGAGGCTAGTGGAGGCCCCAGAAAGGGTGATGGTACATATGGGTAGAAGTGAAGGAATGGAGGGGGCAGGCGGGGTCAACAGTCTGATGGTGTGGGTGAATTATCACACCAGCTACCGATAGAGGATAAGGAGAGTGAAATTCAGAAAGGACAATAACTTTTGTGTATTGGGTCAGGGAGACAAAGGGGTGTCGGGGTGGGGGGTGGGTGTAAAGATGCGTTCCCGGGCCAGGTAGGTGCGCTGATGTTTCTGTGTAGAGAACAGAACCGGCAATATACACAGCAGGGAGAGTTTGGTGCAGCTTGTTTACCCTGTTTCAAAGTCAGATACCAGACCTCTGCTTCTGGCTCTGGGGTGCCATGGGTCCATACTATGCAGAAGAGAGGAAGGTTTGTTGCTGCCTCCTCGCAGAAGATCACCAAGCCATTGGATTTCAACTATTGGGATGGGGTTGGGGGTATGGGAGATTGTGAGGTGTCTGGCATGAGTGCGTTGGTGAATGAGGAGGTGTGACCACTGTGTGAAGAGGAGACTTTGTTTAATTGTGGTGGTGATGAATTGGAGAAAGGGAGAGATCATTGATGGAAATGGTGATACAGAAACAGATTGGTGGTCGGCGCTTAGGATTTGTGTCACAGGCTTGGCAATGTTAACCAGCAGGGAGGAGATGGTTGTTTTTCAGAGGCGGGGAGTCCAGTGACTGGATAAGATGCCCATGTTCCAGTAGTGGGAAGGCAGCCTTCAGTGCAGACCCTGCCCCTCAAACCAGGTAAGGCTGACAAAGTTGTTGCAGTTTGCTTTGTCGGTCGCTGTGATTGAGTGATAAAAGAGGTGAGGTGAGGCTGTAGAAAGGCAGGTATATCCAGGACTAAGGTACGGGGATGGTGGAGGCTGTATCGTCTGCCTCAGCATATAAGGTAGTAGAAGTACAGAAAGGTGCAGATGGGAAAGGGGGAGACAAAACGAAAGAGGTTGTGCAAGAGTGCAATATCGATACAGATGATGGGGGCATGTGGATGGTGATAAGCAGAAAGAGAGCAAAGAAGTAAAAGTGAAAAGGCTGCCCTATGTGTATGCATTACAAACCATTGAGGCGCTTCTGATTGCAACTACCAAGGAGTGCATTTGGAAAGGGGAATATGTGGAGGTTTGTAAGCAGATACACAGAGAAGTGAGAGCGAAGGAAGGGGTCTAAAGAGGAAGAATGGGAACTAGATAGGAGACTCAGCGTTCCGGTTACTATTGAGAACTGGACAGTGTGTAAGGCAAAAGTTTCTAGAACGCTGTGTGGCTCTCATTAAGAACATCAACAATGTGCAAAAAGCACAGCTAACTTTTGGAAGATGGGCATAGGTGCGTTATGACGAGGAGTTCAGGGCTTCTTTGGATGAAGATGCATAAGGGATTTGGGGTGAGCTAGACAATAATCTGTTCTTACAGATAATGGTTCAAGAAAGGCCAGGTTCTTCGACATACACAGCCAGTGGGTGGCCTCTGGTTTATAAACTCTTTCAGCATTGCCCCACCCAGGGAGGGTTGGATAGATATGGCAGGGGACAGGCAGGATAGGCTGTGACTAGACATTCAACAAGGGGATCTGCATTAGAGAGTATTGTTGGTTCAGGCATAAGTGTTTCAAGTACCCAGTGTGTCCCACAGCCAGGGGCTGCAGAGAGGACAAGGCCCCACATGTCAGGGGCGAGTGGACAGAGGATGGATGAAGATAGTCGGGCTATGGGCAAGGGCTCATACATCAGCTAAAGTGGATTGGCCAAGGCACTGGGCAGGGGTGTTGGGGAACACAGAGGAGCAGTTACCTCTTTTTGAGGGTTTTGAGTTCAGTTTCAGACTGGGTTGTGAAAGGCCCAGAGTGAGAGGGTGGGCTGTGAATTTGCTTTCATTAAGGAGGCATGAAGTAATGGTTCAAACCAAATTGATGAAGGAGATGGTGGAAGGCTGTCTGGCATGGCCTTTTGCAAGCTGGCCATTGACTGACCTCATGATTGGTCCTATTGGGGTGGTCGTCGAGAAAGAGCTGGGTGAGTATAGCTTGATACAGCATCTGTCATGGTCAGAAGGGCATTCAATCAATGATTGTATTCCAGAATCTCTCTACTCTGTGATGTATGCAAAAGTGGATGATGCAGTGGTAGTAGTGAATAGGTTGGGGCAAAATGCATTGATGGCGAAATGTAATGTGAAGTCAGCATTTAGGCAACTGCCAGTGTATCTGGATGATTTTGAATTAATGGGCATTCAATTTGTAGGCCAATTCTATGTGAACAAAGTGTTCCCCATGGGCTGTTCTATGTCTTGTTCCTTGTTTGAGCAGTTCCGTTCTTTTTTTCAGGAATTGTTTATTTGGATCAGTGGTTTGACTTCAGTGCCACATTGCTCAGGGGGCATTGCAGGAATGTGCAGTGTTGTTGCATGCATTTGAGAACTTGAATAAAGGTCTGTGAGTGCCGCTGGTCCCAGAAAAGACAGTGGGACTCACTGCCTGTTTGGCTTTCTGGTGGGTGAAATTGGATGCGGGAAAAATGGAGGTACGTTTACCTGCAGACAAGAAAGTGAAGTTGTTGGAGGTGATGCTATCAAAACAGAAGGCTACAGTTAAAAATATTCAAATTTTTCGGGGCATCTAAACTTTGCCTGTAGGGCGTGACAGTGGGTCGTACCTTTTGCAGGCAGCTGGGATTTCCTCTGTTGGGTGCAGTTTTGCCCCACCACAGAGTGAGGTTGACAGATTTGAGAGTTTGGCAGACGTTATTGGAAATTTTAATGGCGTGCCCATGCATGGATTGGGGTGCAAAGTGATCCATTAAAATTTTTCTCATGCTATCGGTGCAGCAGAATTTGGTATCTACTGGCAAGAAAGGTGGTGTGCAGAAGGTTGACTGTAGGAATAAAAAGGTGGGGCTCGTATCAATGCTTTTTTGGAGTTTTTCAATTGGTGGTGGCAGAGGTTTTGTGGTAAGTAGACGGTAGTCTTGAATTTCAGCCTCTGAGCACTATTTTCTCAAATAGCGCTGTCATGCCTGCTGTTGCAGGCAGGATACGCTCTCTCCTAACACTTTTTATTTATTTTTTCATAGCACGTATTTGCAATGCAATAGGTCTTGCATTTGGGAGAGTTTAAGCTACTGACATTGTAAATGACAATGCTTTTTGTGTATGTTTTAAAAACAACACATAAATAAAAGGCATTGCCATTTACAATGCCAGTAGCTCAAACTCTCATAAATGCAAGACCTATTGCATTGCAATGGCTAGTTTATTTTGCGAAAGGCAAATGTTCTTGCTAAAAACATTAATACTGTATTTAACCAGACCTAAAACGAGACTAACACTGTTGTAATCCCCTGCAACTGGACCAGTGTTCCTTTGCGTCAGTCGCCGGAGATTTGTTGGGTCAGTCATCAGCAAATAAAGAAAGAAAGGCAGGGCAGGTGATTCCAGGAACCGTGCCAGCTCTTCCAGTGAAGTCGTAGAGCTGGAGCTGTCAAACTTCCCAAGAGGCTGTTGCAGGACTATCACAAGGCAGCCATAGTCGAGCAGAACACCTCATGAGCAAAAAAGGCTCGGGCAGAAGAACCCACGCGTTTTACGGAGTTTGCAAACAGTTCTGTGTGGTTTTAAGTTCTTAATAGGATTAAAAAAAATAGTCATAGAAAGGCAAGTAACGCAGTCCTCTAAATTGCTACATTGTTATTTTGTAACTATACATCATCATCTAATTGACGTAAAAAATGCAGTTCTTCTTTGTTATATCACGTTAAAAGAAATAAAGGGGGTGAAACATCGCTTCAGCTGCAAACGAGCGACCGAGGTGCTCTTGTCAAGATGGCTGCGAGCGGCGCGTTTCCCTCCAAACCGAAAGTGGAGTCCTTCTTCAGTGTCGCCGAGCCCTGGTGCGCCCCCAGCCGTAGAGGCTGGCTCGCGTCCACCGTCTGCTGCTGCAGCTGGCGGCTGCGGCTTCCTCCAGCGCCCTGGATACGTGTTTGATGATGCAGGGAGGTGATTATGTATTGCACAACCTCCGGGCTGGCGCTTGCATATTTATATATACACACACACAGTGTGAGTCACAGGAGGGCTGAGCCAGCACTGTGTAATCCCCAGTGAGGGCTGGTGTGGAAGCCTATGACGGGCAGAGCGAGGGGATCCAGCCTCCGCTGCACACACGCCGGCGCTCGCTCTCGCTGCACTCCGTGCACTCTCGCCGCTGCCAGCACTCTCGGGCAGTCTTCACCGCAGTAGAGTGCTGGTGCATCACCAGAGCAGCACCACACCTGGAACTGGCCGCACAAGGAGCAGTAAAAAAGCAATTAGAGGATTTATAAATTGAAACAAGGATCGGGACAAGTTGCAAAATAAAAATCTGTCTTGGATGCACGTTCAATGAGACTAGTATCTCTAATCTTTGAAGTGAAGCACGGCTCTGCCCCGGGCGCACCAGGATCCTGTGCAGAAGGGGCTGGTGCCCGGCAGTAGGAGGGCTCTGGCTGCGGTGGGAGGAATGCCCATGCCCCCTGGAGCCTGGCACTGCAAGTGACCTCAGCGCTGCCTGTGAAGGAGAGGGATTCCCACCCTCCTGGCCTCTCTCTGCCTGTGGGAGCAGGACTTTGCTTTCTCCAGATCCTGCTTTTAGGAAAAGTGAATCCTGGGCATTACTTTGTGGGAGGAAGCAGCGCCTTGAAGCCGGTCGTTGTGTCGGTAAATGCCCAGCGAGTCCTAACAGCCCCCGCCTCCCCTGCGGCTGGAAGACCACCACTTCGATGTCTGTCACCCTTCAGCACCCGCGGCGGCGGCAGCGGGGCCTCTGCCTCCGTGCCCGCTGCCTCAAGAGGCTGGAGAGCGACGAGCCCGCCGCCAAGTGCCCCCGGCTCGCCGAGTGCCCCTCGCCGGACAGCAGCGGCTACCTGGGCTCGTCGCCGCCCAGCCCCCCTTGCCCACTGGGCACCGACCTGAGCTGCCACCAGGGGCCCACCCGCATCGCCAACTACCTGCTGCTGCAGCCGGACGGGCGGGAGAGCGTCTGCCGGGCGGTGGAGCTGCACACGGGCGAGGAGCTGCAGTGCAAGGTGAGCGAGAGCATAGACTGAACGACTCAAGCATAACTCTTAATCTGTGTGTAAAGCGCCCTGACGCCCGCGCACGATCTCGGCGCTGTAGATACATGTCAGCAAATATTGGATGTCTTTTTTTAACATTAATGTCATAAATATGAAATAGGATAATTAAGTAGTCATATGAAAATAATGCAACCTATCTGAAACTGCAGCTGTTTATATTAATTGGAAGGGCTTGCACTATTCTCAGATCCGGTAGAAGCGTGCTAAAGTAGAGTTTCTCAAGTGTGTTTGTAGGAGGTGTGCAGTGAGCTCGCACAAAGCCTACCGTGGTGTGTGCTTACAGGTGTATTGAGTGGAAGGCCATTACACTTTTGATGGTCTGGTGCGTGTTTACGCACGTTACATGGAAGGCTAGAGATGGGCAATCCCCGTTTCTTTTTGTGGTAACTAGGAGCCTAAGTAAAGGGTTTCCTGCCTGGCTGCATGCAGTGCTTCACAGCCTGACGCAGACTCGTCACCGCACACCTCAGCATGCAGTCTGGCATCCTGCACACGTCCATTCTCACTAGTCGCAACGTGCATTGCACCTCTAGGGCATATTGGCGCTGAGTAATAGAGGCTATTTGTTACCTAGCTCAGTGGTACTCATTTATCAACCTCAAGTCTCTGACCATGATGTCAAAGACAAAGTCATGGCACGGATTCATTAGTCCACTGATCCGCAAGACCCGGCCTCACCTGTATTTCTCGCCTTCGAAGGGATCCAACCCCCGCCCAAAATGCCAGATCTTTACCATTCACTTCATTTGGGTCACCCTGTCTGCAACCCTTCCAATCCTTCCAAAAACTGTTGAACTCTATTGAATTAAGGGGGGATCACCTGCGCTAAAACTGGCCCCCACCCCCTCTCCGTGGGTATTAAATAGACTGAGTTCTGAGAGCAATTCCCTCGTGCGCTCTAAAAAGTACACCCGGAGTGCCATTCATAGACTTGGTCTCTTAATAGTAGCGGGATGACTCAGTGAGTTAAACGCTCCCCGCTGAAGAATGCTTTCAAGGTCACGAGTACATATTATTGCAGCTCAGGCTCAGCCTTCCATCCTTAGGAGGTCGGCTTGGACTGATCAGTAGCAACGAGTTATTTACAGTTTAGAAACGGCTGGAGTGTTTTATGTATCACTGTATATGTAAGTTATTGTTTATTAGATTAGGTCTCTCCGCACCTGTATTTAGCAAGGTGCCACTGTGAAGATCAAGCTACGTTCTGAAAAGTGGTAATTTATTATTTCTGCATATATATATATTTTTTTACAATATGTGTTGCTACCTTTTTTCCAGTGCAGCGCTTAACAGACATCATGTTTTTATTGGAACAAAAGAAAAACCTCCATCATGTTAGACTACGAGTAGAACAGTGCTGTCTATGGGGGGTCCGGTTGAGCCGTATTGAAGAAACCAGGATGTGATTGAGGGGCTGTGTGGGCAAGGGTGGGGGTGGCGTGGGCTGGAAATATTTTATTGGGAAACAACTAGACCGCACAGTGGTCTGTTGCTTTTTAAATAATGTCATTACACACACATTCACATTAATCATATTTGAATTTTCAGAGTGATGAAGTGTTCACACATGTATTATTACAATGCCAAATTTGAGGCCCAGACCAGGCACGTTATCACTAGACCAATCCCCCCCCCCCCCCCCCCCCCCCATCCCCCGCCCCCGGACCGCAGCCCCCCAGGTGCCGCATCCCCTGTTGCGGAAAATCCAGCGACAGCTTGTATACTTCCATGTGCTATGACAAAGCTCCTACAGAGAAACTCATACGGCTGCAACCCCCTCAGCAAAATAGAGAGCCTGTGATCGGGGCTCAGGGACACCATATGTCATTTGTTGGTGGCCTAATTTTCTTTAATAGTGTGAGCCTGTTGCTTTCATCGGATTACTCCATATAGCAGCAATTTAAGGGCTATGCTGACATCAGCCATTATAATATGGCAAATAGGCTTGGAATCTAGATTTATAGGTAGAATGGACAGTAATGCAAGTATATAACATAAATGAAATGTTATTTTGAACCCAACTTCTGACACAGAAAATGTTAAATTGCCAAAGGGATTGTGCTGACCTTGACAGAGATTCATTTGAGTTTGTAATGTGCGAAATACAAGTGAACCGAACAGATACATTTAGTGTAGCTCTCTACCACCATAACAAACCTTAATAGTGGGATGTCGTACGCATGACCTCAGTGGTTATTCCTTAACTTGGAAAACAAGTGAATAGTCCCAGAGTATCACCAGTCATGGGAGTGCTGTATACCGGCTGTGATACATCAAGGTACTGAGCAGGTCCTGATACTCCAGGCCAGTGTGCGAAGATGCCCAGTCAGCAGGGAGAGGGTCATTCCTGGGGAAGGTAGCTTTTTTGGCCTTCCCTGTGACAGCACTTCGGACCTCTGGTATTTCTTGTTGAGATCCGCTGCTAGGCAGCGAGGGTGTAACAACCTGTGGTTATTTGTGGCAGCAGGGGGTCCGACGCAAGCGGCCGTCATCTGATGGGCAGTGGTGGTTATTTTGTGCAGTGCATTTGTGTCGGTGTTAGATTACCACTTTTCTTTCTACTCCACACCACATCTCTGCCCTCAGCCGTTTTCTGCGAGTGGTTCCACTGTGCTATTGCAATATATTAACCATAGGAGTGGGCCTGCCCACCCATGGTGCCCGAGGCGACCTGGCTGCTGGCTCCAGGGGCCCTCTGTGACAAAAAAAACATCTCCATCTTGAATTCCTAGAGATTTTGCAGTATTTTTATAGCGCTTACTACCCTACCCCTATGTGGGTCACTGAAGCGCTTACCTGCAAACTACATCATCGGTGGTGTGTGGCTGGAAAGGTGGTGTCTTTGTTTTGATCCTGTGTTGGAAATGTTTCTGTGTGGTGCGTGATGGCCACCGATGTGCAGTTATCATGTTATGGGACACAGCGGTTAGAAGTATGGTGGATGAAGAGCTGCGAGAGAAAAATGCGTAGTTTGTGGGTTTCAGAAAGCTAGAAGCTCTGTACCTACCCATATGGTATTTCTTATGACCATAGTCCATATAGATGGTTACTGCACTGGGTTGTCGAACTGATAATTTGTTTAACATTTAAGGTCCCGAGCAGGTGCCCAATAAGCAAGTGCATTGCATGCTTGTACTGCACACTTAATGTATATTTTATTTCAAGGAACACATCCTATAGGAGACATAGATGTAGATACCGTGGTGAGAATGCACACTGCATCCCGTTTTGTTTCGTCTTCTGGAGTGTGAGACCTAGCGCCTTTATTGGAAGTAAGAATTAAAATGAAATTTGATATTGTAAACATAAGGTAGTTTGAGGTAATGGGTTCCGGTATCTGCAACGCCATCACTGTACTCTGCTTAGAGACCTCCTTCTCAAACTGAGGCATGGGCAGTGCATGTTACCGGTCAGTATTTTATAGTGGTGGCTTGCAGCCAGTCTGAGGAGCTCATGTCTGCCCACCAGCAGTGACCTTGCCACTGGCCAGTCCCCCATGGTAGCCCGCACATGAGATGTGGGAGGCTGTGCACTGCTTTTGACACCCACAACGTGTGTGCAGTCTATGGTAAACTCCAGTTGTTTAGTATCACCACGATAAAATGTCCCGTCTCGATTAATAAGAGTGAAACGTCATTTACGAAAATATTGATTCTAGGAAAATCATATTTTTACAGAAATTAAGATGAGACTTTTAGGCGTTATCGGGTTTAGCACTCCATTATAATAATAGGACCCTTTTTCAACTATTATGAGAACTTTTTTTGAAATGACAGCGGGAAGAGATAATATATTTGAACAACCACAATAAGTGATATTAAAGGCTTCGTAACTGATTAGATCACAAGGGTTTCCAGAGATTGTTCGAAGCAGTACAGCCGTCACCCAACAGGAATGTCAGTTAAACTCTTCCGCCTCTAGTGAAAGGCAGCTTTTTAAGCACATTTCTGGTAACCGTGACACGCGTTTCGCAATCTCGGGTTTGTCGTAAACACCTTTACCTTTCCCCCGAGTGAGGAACGTGCGCCCGCTGCTGCCACCTACTGGCGTCTCAGAAGAAGGTGCTTTGAACTTGCTTCACCCTTGATGAATGGAATTATTGACACACTCCACATTGCGCAAGGTGCATTTGTGAGAACGGCGACTCCTTAATGCTGAATAGTCTTTAATTTACATCTTGCAAAAAGGCCGCTTTCATCGTAACTGGAAATACTCAGAATAATACGCAGACTTTAAGTTAAACTGCACCCTGTTCGCATGAGTCTGTGAGTTAAAAGGAAATGTTAGGACTTGTGATAGTACCAGGAGGTGTTGTCTAGTGACTATGTTGATTTGATTTGATGTATACATTTATAAAGCGCACGTATGCCCAAGGGCTTCTTGGCGCTGAGTTAAATGCAGAAAGTCTGGAGCTACTGGTGACATGAGGTCTAACTAAGATGCAAAGAGCCACGTCTTTACGGCCTTCCTGGATAATAGCAGCGAGGAGCTATTTTTTATTGAGAGTGGTAGTTAGTTCCAAGTTTTAGCTGTTTGCAATAGTAAGCTTCTCTCCCCCCCCCCCCCATCTTAATTGCTTGAAAAGCTTTAACCGAAGGTTTAAATCCCTAGTTTCTGACTTTCCCAAGAATTGTGGACCAGTCACTTTATTTCCGTGACTCAACTGTAAATATTTACAATGTGAAAGTAAAAAAGCAGTGTAGTCTCAAATATATGTTCCCATGCTCCTTTCTAAAACCACTCCTCCAAAGAAACACACGCACAACAGCCTCCCCCTTCGTGTTTGAGAGGCCCTTGAAGTACAAATGTTTTCTGTAAAAGAGTATGCTGGTTTAGGACCAGGTCGGATTTTTCGCAAAAATTGTACATGTATAAGCCTTTTCAAACATTTGCTTAGCATTTGAATGCACAGATCAGCGAGTTTGTCCCCTTAGGTATTTTTAAAATTCTGTTCAATTTAAAGGACCAGCAACAATCTCATTCATTGTGAAGTAGACAAATCCCTTTATAGCCAGGAAAATCCATTTTGTGCCCAACTTTCTGGATTGCTGCCTTGAGGTGGGTTCTCATCAATACTTGAGGTTGCTAAAATAATTCCTTTAAAGATAAGTCATGCTAAACATACCTTTCTTTTGTTTTCTTTATTTCATAGGTGTTCCCCTTAAAGCACTACCAGGACAAAATAGTGCCCTACCTTCAGCTGCCCTGGCACAGCAATATCACCGGCATAGTGGAGGTCATTGTGGGTGAAAGCAAGGCCTATGTCTTCCTTGAGAAGGACTTTGGAGACATGCACTCTTATGTGCGGCGCTGCAAACGCCTCGGCGAGGAGGAGGCGGCCCATCTCTTCAAGCAGATCGTCTCTGCCGTTGCCCATTGCCACCAGTCCGCTGTTGTCCTTGGAGACCTCAAACTAAGAAAATTTGTTTTCTCTAATGAAGAACGGTAAGGCATCACACTTATCCACAGTACACTGTATACTGGGAATATTCCTAAAGTCAATCCTCATTAATTTTCTTCTTGTATAGGACTGTCCATTGGACAACCAGCTATTGTGGTCTTGAAACACAGTTAAAGGTTGTGGTGATGGCTGCATACAGCCTTTCCTTCTTCCTTATGTTTATTGTCCAGTTACCGGAATCCTTGGCTCGCATGTCAAGGACCCTAATAAGTGATCATCTGACACTTGTCCCCTATATGTTATATTAGTGGGGTGTTTTATTTCACATACTGCAATAGTCTGAAATCCACATATTTTGGCCATGACAATCTCTATGAATTAATCAATTTACAGTCTTTGAAAAAATACAAAAAAACAACAGATGGATAAAGAGTATCTTTGGCCCATTTTTCTCTTATTGTTCTGACACATTTGTCGAAGCTACTACAAACAATGCTTGACCGTTGATTGGGTGCTCTTGTGCGGTTTTTTAGTGTGTGTGTGTTTAAAAAAAAACTTTTGTTAGGATACATCCTCCCGAAAAGGATGCTCGCCGATACGGATGGAAACGTGCCTCTTGTCTTCAACAATTCCGAGAAAGTATTTTGGAATAACTCTTTCTGAGGTCACCCTCTGGGTTGCTAAATATTTAAGTTTCCAGTACACCTGCCTTGCTGTGATTATTTGTTCTTGGTGGTATTGCACCAATGGCAGCTGGGATTGGACGGCCACTGATTAGATTTCGTAGAGCTTTCTGAGGGGTGGCGCAGAAAGCCTTCTCTGGGTAAATAAATGTGTTTGGTGACCCTATATGCGTGCACCAAATGGACCACGATGACGCAGAAACTTCAAAGGAAGGCCTCAATCTGCATATGGAGTTAGTGTGCTCTGACATAGTAATTCTAACACTGCACGGGGTAGACTGCAGCTGGTTATGATGACCTGATTCAGTGTGACATGCAAGCAGTGTTTGCATATTGCGTAGCTGGCTTGGAGTTCAAGGTCATGTGTGACACCTTAAGGCGGACCCGGCTTTCAAACTGGCAGCTTTGCATGCTGGGATTTTTAAATTGCAAAACTACTTGACCTTAAACCCAAAGCGCTGTTGACCAGAAGCCAGAACTGACTGTAGCTTTCACACAGTATATGAGGTCACTTGGCACCTATTCTCCTATTAGACCAATACTTCCAAACTCATACAAGGGAGTGTGTGTTGTTGGTAGAGCGCCAAAGCAGTGGGAGCTCAGGTATCGTAATAAAACATGTTTCTGAGAAAGAGTAAGGGGTTTGTGACATAACCTCCCAGCAGATCTGGCAAAGATAAAAATGCAAGTTGATTTCAAAAGTCCTGAACCTGACACAATTGTATTAGTAAATCTAGCCAACAGGGGGAGAGCTGGTGACCCGGTAGAGGTTTGTGTTTAGGTAGTCGGGGAGCAGCTGGAGACCATGTAGAGGGTTGTGTTGAGGTAGTCGGGGAGAATTGCAGACCATATGACGTGTTGGGGTAGTCAGGGAGAGCTCAGACCACACGAAGCCGTGTGTTGAGTGTAGTCCGGGCCTCTGGCAGTCTAGAAGGGCGCGGCAGCCTCGGCCTGCGTCACTTTATCTTTCTATGGGAAACCTGACTGCTTGTTTCACAATTTTGCTTCTAGCAGGACCTTTGTTTTCACTGTTCACTCCCTCATTGCGATGTGCTAGTTTCTTAGAAAGTGACTCACGCTTCAGAGGGACACACCTGTAGAATACTTCTCTCTGGCTTTGACCTGTATAGTTTGCTAGAAAAGGGAACCATCACAGGTACACTCTTCTAGGACTTCCTGTTGTAAATATACGTTTCTGAACCTAAACAAATACTCAAGGACACATTAGGAGCCACGCAAAGCGCTAAAAATGGGTGCAGATTGTTATTGTGTGTATCTTTATGCAAGAGTGATGTGTTCCACTTTATGGTACGTGTTAACAGTAGCAGAAAGTTGCTATTAATTGTCAATAGCGCCTGCTCCACTTCCTGTCCTTCTAGAAGTAGCGCAGTTAATGTGATTCTTCTAACAAAGGCAATGCCTTCCTTGTTTGTGTTTGCTACTATGTACGCCATCTTTATATGACTAAATTCCTGGTATGAACCTTTGCCAAGAAACCTTAAATAACACTGGTAACTGTGCAAACATGAAAGCCTCACTGCCTCTATTATGCATCATGCCATAGCGCTAAAAAAAAAATCGATTCTATGTGAGTGATATGTACAAAAAAAGTGTTTTGGAGAGAATGTAAAGGTTGACATCAGATAAATACTTAATACCTATGCGACAGGCAAATAATGTTTCATGTTTTTACACCTAATTTAAAAAAAAAAAAAGGTTCAAAATATGCTTTATTCGATATTCAGCAATGAAATATCATATAAGCGAAGAGTTTCATAAAATATCATACAAACATACAATTACAAAAATAATTTAAAACAAACAATTTGGTCAATTCATTAAAATAAGTAAGTGGTAACCAATTAAAAAGCAAGATCTGGCAAACCAATCTTAGAGTGATTAAAAGTTAACTAGAAAAGGAGCAATCAATTAGGCCTTACAAAATGACATAGCATGTACGACAAGATACATATATACAATTATTAAAAACATGATGGGCTTTTTCCATTTTACATGTCTGAGTATGAAAATGATAAAACACATGGTGGCCAGAGTCCCCTTTCACCAATTGTTATTGTTCATTACTCTGGGACCCGGGTAAAAATCGAACAAGTCCCAAGTAGAAATAGGGGCATCACCGGGTTTTGGTTGAGAAAGTCTTAAAAAGGGGACAATGTTCCTGTGTTTAAATCTGATCAATATCAGATCTCCCGAGATGTCTTTAGGCAGTCTGCCTAACCACCCCACCCTCCTGACGCTCACTATTCCGCCATCTAGGGCGGGCGGCAGCGGTCTGTTGTTGTGAAGCCAAAAGATGGTCTTATTTAGCAGCTCCTCGCTTGTTTCGTGATTTCCCTGACCAAGTTCAGGCACCCCAGAAAGAACGGACACGTAGGGGGCAGCTTCAGGGGGTAAATTAATTCTATGCCTTCTTGGCTGAGGATATCTAGGGGCTTTAAAAGAGGCACTTGTGGGGTTAGGAGTGTTATTATGGCCCCTTTGGAAGGGTATACTCAGGGCAGGGTCAATTGTTCGTGCTTTTCTGAGTTCAATAGGAGTAGGCTTGTCCGGGTTTATACAGAGCGTGGAACGTGGGGAAACAGCAGAATTTACAGTTGGTAGGTAAGACCTTTTTACTATTAGTTCAACACTGGTCAACCTGTCTCCCAACTCCTTAATTTTAGTGACCAGGGGTAACAAAGCAGCATTCAACAATCGCTCAAATTCGGCCAATAGGGTCGATTGAAAGGGGGAAACAGGATTATTTAATGTAGACCCTGCTTTATGTGGCGTTAACACAATTGGATTGGCAGGGAGGGATGGGGAGCTACAACACATTAGATTAACATTTAATGGAGTTTCCTCATTGTTGAATTGGATTAAATCAGGGGATACAGGCACAATCTGGGTGGTACAGTTTATGAGATCATTGTCTTTGCCCAGTCTGGGGGGGGTTAATATATCAGGGACATAGTTAGTGCCGCACACGGCATTGAGCTCTTCCCAATAAGACATAATGGGAGGACTATGTATGGCCCGTCGACGACACTGGACAATGGAACATAAATATGTAAACTGTATGGTGTCTCTGTACCTCTTATGTTAGGACCAAGTGGGGTGGCCCGCCCCGGCCTCCTCTGGCCTCCGAGGGCCACAGAGGGCCCGCCCTTTGCCCGGGCTTAGCCCGCGCGCGTCCCGCGCAGCGGGAAGCGCGAGCAGTTTTCAAAGCCCCCGGCGGGAAGGGGAGGGGCTGGCAGTCCGTTGTGGCTCCCGCTGCCTCCTGGAACCTGTAGGCGCTGTCTGACTCAGCGCGCCCCACCGACGATGCGTCTCCCGCGGAGCGGGAGGCGCGAGCAGTTTTCAAAGCCCCCGGCGGGAAGGGGAGGGGCTGGCAGTCCGTTGTGGCTCCCGCTGACTCCTGGAACCTGTAGGCGCTGTCTGACTCAGCGCGCCCCACCTAATTTCTAGTGTGGAACAAAAAATTTGGATTAATCCATGCAAATGCTTTTCTGTCTGTTTTGCACATGCTGTTGCCATGTTATTTTTACTTTGCATTTAGAATTTACGTGGCCGCTTGCATTTGGTAATCGCGGTCTGTGTCTGAAGGTTACGTGCTCCTGATACTAGGACTATGTAAATCCTTTTTTTTATGTTGACACATTTCTGTCAAGTTCACGGAGTTTTCCATACGTGGAGCTTTTTCTTTCTTTGCTTCCCTCCTTGCGTCTTTGATCTGTATTTCTGGAGATTATTTTCCCTGTACCGCCAGATAATTTTCACTCTGATCACACCATAGCAAATCTATGCAGATGTGTCTTTGCACATTTACTTTTTGTGTCGTACATTTTGGCAAATTCACTGTTTGTGGTCAGATGCGGGGAAGCGAAAAGCTTTCCAACGTCAAGTTGCAACACTTTCCATACAATTTCGCGAAGTTCGCGAAAGATATATATAAAAATACCTTTGCGACGTCCTCCAGCTCCACTTTTGGAGATTAGAAATGATTCTATTCGCGGGAGAGATGGAGGCGACGGGCACTGTTCTTTCACAGAAATGTGAACTCGTTAGCAGTTTGTGTCACGCGCACACACGCTCATTTACGCAGAAGTTGGCTTCGCTGAAGGGTGTGGATGAACTGAAACATGCCTGGTACTTAACAGCGTGCTAAATGGCATATCGCAGTCGGGGGAGCTCTCTCGGAGCGGGCGCCGCGCGCCAATAGTGTCACGCGCACCCCCTTTTGTAACCGAGAGGGGCTTGGGGGGTGGTTAAGCAATCGCCCACTTGACGCTTTGTCTTTGTAACCCGCACAGGTGCCGGCCTTGACGCGCTGTTGGCGCGAGGCAGCGGGCGCAGCTTGAGTCATATTTTCCGTTTACAGTGAGGGTTTTGCATGGCAGAAGGTCACCCTGCAGGGAGGTATTTTTAACCCCTCCGGTTCCGCCAGGAATCGCTGGCTGTGTGTGCTTTCACTGAGCCGTGAGTCACCGAGTTATAAACGCGTTCAGTCAATTCACCTGCTGCTGACTCCTGCACTGAAACACTTATTATGGGACTTAAATTCACATCGAGTGAAAGGCCTTGACTTCGGCACGCCTATAGTTTAATATAAATGTAAACAGACCGTGTCCCTCTTGCTTAAATCAATTTCACAGGTTCGTGTTCATTTAAAAGTGGAAAACACCATGATTTTTTCGAATTTGAAGCATGCTTTTAAACCATAGAAGGGGTTCTGGATTTATTCTCAATTCCTGTAAAGGGGTAACCCTCAAAACCCACCTACCACTCTGACACAAACCAGCACGCTCCCTCCACACATGAAATTAGAAATCTAATATTCATTCATACCTGCCTGCCCCTGCCGTCAAACATTACAACAAACATTATCTTGTTAAGGCATAGCTCAGATTTTGAATCGCCCCCTTCTTGTAAATTCTATCTCTTTACCATAGTTGGGGTCCATTACTCCCACTATTCCCAGCCCTCCCTCCATACAATCTTTCAGTCTTAAAAAACACCCTGTCTGACATTGTATTGAACTTGAACATGGCATTAGTAAAAACACCTACCTCAAGTACCGCGTGGCACACGCGGTACTTGAGGTAGATCTCAAGCTGCAATCTATTACGTTAAAAAGACTTAACAACCACAGTGATGGAGGTAAAGAGTGCAACATTTAGGACTATTGTTTAGTCACTTTTTTGACATTGCGGCCGCCATTATCACAAACAATATTGCAGGTAGGTTGCTCTTTATTGTTGAGTTACACAGTCAGTGATTGGAATGTATGAAAGACAAAGGGGGCCTAGATCACCCTGATGAGTTAGTAACATCACGTCTTGTGAGTCTTTTATTTGATATCTAATGGGATCAAGAAATTTCCACACAGCCTTCTATGAAACCAGCAAGACCACAAATGATTTCTACCTAACAGGGCCGGACTGGCTACCGGGCAGTTGTGTGTGCTGCCGAGCTGGGGGCTAATTTCTCTGTGGTGGGGGCTTATTTCGTTGATGGGGACCTGCGTGCGCTTTGAAATAAAAAAAGCAAAACGAATTTCGTTTTGCACACACAGGTCCCCATCAACGAAATCATGCCCCTGCTCGGTAGCACAAACAACTGCCCGGTAGCCAGTCCGGCCCTGCTACCTAACAGCTTCCAAAAATGCTGTCATACTTAAACATGCGGCTCTAAGAATAAGAGCTGGGAGCGGCTTTATCTCCACCCATGCAGACACGTAATACATTATGCTTTTGGCCCAATCAGCACGGCTGCCATTTCACTAAAATACCATGTGTGGCTTTATGCATCCTTTGACCTCTGATGACATCACATGGTTGACTGCTTGTCCCACCCATAACACTATCAACAGCCGTCAGGTGCTACTGAGGGGCTAAGGAAAAGGCATGGAGAGCAAACCACAGAAATCAGAGTTCATGATGATGGATTCTTGACCCATGAGACCCGTGGTAGGAAGGGCGGTGCCAAAGGTACCAAAGGACAAGCCAGGTGTAGCACCATGAAAAAAAGAGGAATGAAAAGTTGTTAAGGAAAATATAATGTGTAGTGGTGGATTTAACAGATTCTCGTTCCTCCTTAGTGCTATCTGCAGTGTTATATCTGTTCTATAATGTCACTATTGAATGGTATCCATCGCTGCACTTTTTAATCTGGATTGTGATTATTCAGTTTGGTCCAGTGTTTGATGGAGAATGTGTATGACAGACGACATTGCCTTCCCTATTAACTATTCCACGTTCCCTTTGTATTTTGCAGGAGTCGGCTGCGATTAGAAAGCTTGGAAGACACCCATATCATAAAAGGGGGAGACGATGCCCTCTCAGACAAACATGGATGTCCGGCCTATGTCAGCCCCGAAATCTTGAACACGACAGGGACCTACTCAGGGAAGTCGGCCGACGTTTGGAGCTTGGGGGTGATGCTCTACACTCTCCTGGTGGGACGCTACCCCTTCCATGACTCTGACCCCAGTGCCTTGTTTTCTAAAATCCGTAGGGGACAGTTCTGCATACCCGACCACGTCTCGCCTAAAGCGAGGTGCCTCATCCGCTCATTGCTGAGGCGGGACCCCTCGGAGAGACTGGTGGCCTCTGAGATTTTGCTTCACCCCTGGTTTGAAGCGGTCTTGGAGTCAGGATGCATCGATCGCAGCACTGAAAACTCTGCCCAGGTTGTCCCAGACCATCACATCGACACGGACGACATCAGCTCTTTCTTCTGTTAGTCTCTACAACCCTCTCAAAGTACATTTCCAGGACGTTTTAGCTCAGAGATTCTAAATCCAGGACATGTGGACTAATTTGCTGTCTTAAAACCATGAAAACAACAATATTTTGATCCAGCACGTGTTTCTTTCAACATAACGAATCTCAATAGGGAGCTGCCAGTCCCTCGTCGTTGTCCACCACCTTTTTAAAAAAAAAAAAACGGCACAGAAGTGGGACTTATTTCGTTGAAGAAAGGCGGGATTGTTTTGTGTTTTGAAATGCTTTTAAGTGTCGATAAAACTTAATTGTAGCACTCAAAGAGTTCAAAAGTAGCTGACATTAACATTCTGTAATGTAGATCCTGACTGGTGCTGGAGAGGAGGCCTGTGCTCGGTTGGCACAACCTCTGCACGACAGCTCAACAAGCACAATGACACAACTTCCACATCCCCCAAAAGGGTATTCTAAATCTTTGTTCCGTTGTAACCTGATGTTTGGTTTGAAACAGTTTGCTTCTGTTTTGCAAGTATCAAGTCTTTGTAAGGAATGTGATTTCGAATGTTAAGAAACCCTGGTCAAAGTGGGGGTAAAACCCTGCATGCATCTGCAGTGGAGTGTAAGAGTGGCAGGGTCTGTGGAAGGCCCCCCAACTTGGGGATGATGAGAAATTTCATGACCGGATTGTGGAATATTTTGTTCCATCAGATGACAGAAAGATCGCAGTGAAATGCATGATCTCTAACTGGCGGTGGAACCTCTTTTTTTTTTTTTTAATTTTTTTTTTTTAAAGCAGGGGCTTCTTAGGTTTCCACTGCCAGAAGGTGCCAATTTGCTGGGGTAGTCAATTACGACCCTGAAGTGTTCATTCCACACCATGACTATTTTGTCTATCAACCCAAACTTCGTGTCTCTTGATCTCACGCTTGCTGGTTCTTATTCAGTTCTGATTTCTCTCTTAGTCACTGTTTTTCCATTTTCTCTTCCTCATTCGTTTTCCCTTTCTCTTGTTCAAAGTCTAATGAAAAATTAGTCCTGGTCCCCATAAATGAGTGCCACTGCCCTCAGTCACTGGCATAAATTAAGGCTAACGGAACCCACTACATTCTACTTCAGACATGGAACCGAGTCCTCAAGAAATTGCCTTTTTCCCACCATGTGCCTGAACATTTGTACCAGGCTGATCAATGGGTTACACAGTGGACTATATTGCGTGGAAATATCGTCTGACATAAATATGGTGTCATAAAAGTCGGTCACAAAAATATCTTCCCATTAGTTGTAGATTTTCTATTATTAATCCTAATGTGATATCTTTATAGGTATTATTTAGAACACAATATTTATATAGGATCACATTCTATTACAACACCCTATCAATGACTCTTTTAACTTATCCTCTTCTTTCTATTGTTGGGCTGTAGCTATACACAGCCTAGGCCCTTATAATTTGTGTATATTGAAGCACCTCAACAGTTATCTGTTCTACACTTACACCAAAATGTTTCCATGTCCTGTTGTCCATCACTAGGAACCAGTAAGGATTCTGTAGCTAAAGTAACTGGCCTTTTGTTGATGATGTGCAAACGATTTTGTGGTTCATTGTCAGACCTTCCAGTCTTGCACCACACCAAAATCTGACGAAGCATAGTTGTTTTCATGAAGACGGAGTATAAAAACACCTGCAACGTTAGTTAAGTTCTACATGTATTAAACGGGTAATGTTGTACTTCTCTGAACTACAGCTTCACGACAATGCAATGACAGCTTTGCACGCTACTTTCATGCATTGTGAAAAAAATGCCATGCATACCTCGTGTATTGTGTACTTTGTACATACACCGTTTGTTTAATTGTTCTGTGCGATTTACTGTATTTTTGTAACAGCAGGGAACCCTTCTGTCATCCAGTGAACTGTGAGAATTAACAAGGAGAGAGCAACTCCTTTGCACTAAGGCCTCACAGTTGTTCTAAATTTGTATCTGTGATACACTGTATGCTTGTATATATAGGCAGCATACGTCTGCTGGCAAATACTAAAACACTATGTCAGACATATAAAAATGTATATATGAGAAAACCTAATTGAGGTTCAGATTGTAAATATTTTAATAAATATGGATCCGTTAATATTTCTCTAGTTGTTTTGTAGTTTCTGCTTTGAACAATATATGTATGTATATGTGTATGTGTATAGATATATTACAACTGATTATAACTTTCTTTCTTTCTACAGAATACATAAATATATATGTGTATATATATGTGTATATATATGTGTATATATATATATATATATATATATATATATATATATATATATATATATATATATATATATATATATGTGGGTGTATATGTATATATATATATATATATAATTTCACTGAAAAGAAAAACAGAAGGTTACAGGGACGTTATAGTTGGGCTCAGATTCCACTCGTACAAAACCAGTGAAATTCAGCAGGTATAGTTACGTTAGTTGACTATAACTTACACCCCTACTGTGCTCTGCTTATGACCTCACATATTACACCACTCATGACCATGACTTGGTCAGTGACATTACTGACCATGGTGTCCAGAAAATGGCAGCTCGGATCCTTCTAAAACCCCCTAATCACCAGTCGGCTGCTCCAGCTTTAGCAGCCCTGCACTGGCTGTCAGTGAAGAAAAGAATCCACTTCAACGCACTGTGCTTTGCCCATCGGGCTATGCACGGGAGAGGCCCGCAGATCATTCAGCGACTACTCAACCCTTAAATTCCCAACAGGTCTTTGCGGTTTGGAAATCTAAGGTTACTGGCAGCCCCTAGGATAAATAAGGCAGGAGGTGGGGGTCTCCTTTGCCTACCTAGCTCCCAAACTTTGGAACGACCTCCCTGCTGTCCTTAGAATAAACTTGTTTGAATCCAGCTTTAGAAAACACCTAAAAGCTCATCTAGTTTACTCATTTATCATCTACCTTTAAGTGCATTCAAGCTATCTGGCAGATGTGTTGTCTTCAGCACTGGGAGGCCTGTTTGGGTAGCTACGCGCTATACAAATAAGACAATACAAATAGAACATGTGCCCCCTCCCCTATATGAAATGAACAATTCCCCCCCCCCGGACATGGCCCACCTGGGGGCCTAAAAAACCCAAGCTGAGGATACTCAGTCTGCGTGTCACTCAGAGTGCTTTGTCAGGGAGAGTGCAGGGTAGATTAGGCAGGAACCCAAATGAGCCCCAATAACATTTGGTATATGATCTGAGTTTTCCATGATACCCATGTGATGAATAAAACTCTTGATATGAACAGCCATCTTTGAAAATGGCGAGCCAAGACTGTCTTAAGCATCAGACCAGCCAGGTCAGAGGGGCAAAGATGAGTGGTTCACTGTAGGGTTGGGGATTAGGAGGGCACAAAGAGGATCTGTGATCACCTTGGGTACAGGCCACTCTTTGAAAGTTTAGGAAGCCACCTTCAAGTCTTTGATGTGGGAAGAGGTAATTCCTAAGTGAAAATCCCTAAATGTCAAAAGATTTCCTCCCACATTTTTTATAATTGACTAGGCAGATGACATGTAGTTTTAATGGCTGACTACAGGGGCCTGAATGTCCAGTAGGTTGAAAGGTGTTAGAAAAGTAATCCTGGATGCTGCCATGCCATTGAGGGTTCAGCATGGGGTCTTACATTGCAGTCTTGAGAGAGTGTGGCCAGCAAGGGAATGGAGAGGACATAATGGAAGCAGCTCCGCTCCTTCCTCGAGATATCTGTAGGCATCTGTGCTGTCCGTCCATCCCAAGGCTCAGCAAGAGACGCTTAATCCAGGAGAGGCTGCGGGAGAGCTAAGCACGTTAGATTTGGCACTGAAGGTGAGACATGTCTGAGTGTCGATGGCTTTATTCAAAAGCAGAAATGGCAGCCTGCCATCTTGGGTAGGCCCAGAGAGAGAGAGAGAGAGGCCTACTATGGCTGCCTATCTCCACGTCAACCTGCGCACAGAGGACGGAAAGCTGGGTGGGTGGCTGGTCCCGGCGGCACTGGGGCAGAACTATGCTGACTCATGGAAGCAAGTGGGCCCCTGGGGCCAGGAAATTGTGGGCCGTCCATGTTTTGCAGTGAAAGCTGAAGCTCAGGTCCTGAGTATCCGAAGACCAGGCTGGACTGTGTGTAATGTTTGTGGAGGGCAAGCAAGGCCTGTCCAGACAGAGTAGCTCCCAAAGGGAATACAGGTGGGTCTTCGTGGAAATGCTTGCTCCGGGTTATCGCGAGAGCCCACTGAAGACACTAGAGGGTCTGCCTTTGGACCGAGTGTCCTGGTCACTGGGTCTGGCCGCCATACTGCATGGTCCCAGGAAAGAAGGGCTTACATCAAGGATTCACCCCCCACATGGCAGGGGGGTGATCACAGAGTGAGGCACTGGCTCAACTCAGGCAGTAGTGTCCAGTGGGAAAGAGCAAGTTGACCTCGTGAAAGCTTTCGAACCTGCACCCTGTAAACAGATGTCAATTCGTGTTCCTCTCAAGTCTACAGGTGAGGTTTGAGTGCAGTGGGAGCAAAGTCCTGAGAATGTGCAAAGCTTCCCCGAGGGGTTTGCAGTGTGGAGGGGCCACAAGGACACTCAAAGGGGAAACAACCTTTACAACAAAGCCTTTACCATGCATGCCTTTGCCTTGCAGGTACGTATTTGTGCCTTTTACCATGTATGCCTTTACCATACATGGTAAGTATTAGTAAGGTAAGTATACATACCATGGGTAGTAAAGACAACTGTGTGGTAAAGTCATGCTTGGTAAAGACACCTGTGTGGTAAAGATATGCATGGTATAGGCATGAGCTGTAATGTCATACAACCACTACAAGGGTACAAATGGGATGAGAGCATTCCTGCCACAGGGGCTGGGGAATTAGAGCTGACCTGGACAAGATATATCCACTGATCCTTGATGAAGTAAAGACCTACTACAGCCCTAGAGTGGGGCCTGATCGCTCCACTAAGCACGGACAACTAGACGGAGACCTCAAAGGTCATCGTTTCTGATGAAACATTGTTTAGGAGAAATAGGTTTAACAATATTTAAGAATTTAACTCTACTGGAGAATTCAGGGGGATTAAATATGCATCAAGGAGCTATTAATCAGTTGCAAGAAAGGTATTGAAAAAAAGTAAATACAGTGTCTGAACACTATCCATTTTATTTGAGGAACCAAAGAGGTGAGACGACTGTTAAAGGCTATGGTTGTCAGTATTGATTTTGAGCACATTACGTACGACCAGGTGTTGTGTGATTAGATCTTGATGACAATGAAGTCTACAAAAATTCAAGAGTGACTTTGGGCAGGGGCAGATACTACCTTCTGATGAGGGTTCAACTATTGCTAGAAGTATAGAGCTATTAGAGAAATATGTTGAAGTACAGAAGGGAATGAGTTGCAGTATCAACATATTACAAAGAGGGAATAGTGAGGAAAAGAAGGCAGAGTAGAGAAGATATCTGAGGTTTGGAAGTAGTTCTCAAGAGAAGGACTGCCATTTTAGATATTGCAGCTTTTGTAATTTTGTGAATGGCAAGAATTGACCTGCTTTAAACGAAATTTGCAGTTATTTTAAAAGAAAGGCCATTTTGGAAGAGATTGTCTGGAAGTAAGATCAGTAAAGTAGGGAACTGGGTGGTAAAAACTGAAGTGATGGGATGATGTTTTGTTTAGGGGTGGATCCTGATAGATGAAAGAGAAGAATTTGCCTCGATGTGATTTGAGTAGAATTGGTATGTGTGAGAACATGATGGTGGATTCACACGAGTTTGTGCACCATCGTGGGTGAACCATTATTTGAGAAGTATTGGTTGGGTAGTAAGTTGGTACATTCTAATATTCGACCAGAAAGGTCATAAAGTTAATTTAGAAGTTTTTTCTGGTCTTACCTGTATTTTAGCGGTATGTGTCCGTGATTGGAGAAACAATGTTGGGGTGATGGCATCAATGAGAGTTGGATAAGAGGTTGATCATCCAGTGTATGCTGTTGGTGAAGAATGTGGTTATCATGTACACAACAAGGAGAACAGAGAGTTATAAAAGTAATTTAGTGATGTGAGGCAAGTTCAAAGGTTTAAAAGACATGACTATTGTAAAAGAAGGAAAGCACCCTTTGAGGCAAAACAGGTTAGGAATGTGCCATTTATGTCTAGACTAACATTGAAAGAGATTCTGAAACATTTATGTACAAAGAACATAAATGAGACTCTTGAAAACACAGCATCTGGTTTGTTAAAGCATCAAAGGTCAATGCAATGTCAGTTGATAGTTTCCATTCTTACCAATCTACAAAAGTTGCTTTTATCAATTTCTGGTCCCACTTTTCCCTACAATCGACTTAACTACTGTATATCCCCATATTGAAGCAGGAGCATATATAGGCACTGTCAGTGTTGGCCATGCTATGGGTGGATGGACGGTTCCCACCGCCTCATGTGCAGGAAGAAGGCACGTTGGACAATGAATCCATTCACTCCACCAGCAGTGTATCATCGACAATACTCCCTGAGGTCACACCATCAAACGATAGATGGCTTCTTGTGAGTGGCTGACACCACCAGGACTATGAATAGTTTCTAAGATGAATGCCAATTTGTAGGAGCCCGGGGCAGCAGCAGTTGGACCTGCCCACGAATATGAGCTGGTTCTGACATACGTTGTGTAGAAATGAGCACTCCGAGCAGGGCCCATACCCATAGAACTGTGCAGTCCATCTCAAAATGCTTCAGTTTTTGTCAGTCTGGCTGCCCTGCTCCCAGGCGATCACAGTGACGTTATGCACGACATTGGGAGTACTCCATCTACGGGAATGTTTCTTTGGCATTTGGGCGGCCATGTGTTCTGAGGCTGCCCTGGGAGGGGAGTTGAGGGTTTTCGATTTACAGTTTATAGGACCCGCATTGAGTTACTACTGGCAGCCGGGGACCTCCAGGCAATTTGCATGATTTAAATGTCAAACATTAAAACTGTAATTCGAAGAAAAAAAAACACACACACGTGCACATCAAACAAAGACTAGACTTAAATTACTAAAGATTTTAGTATTTTTATATTAAAATATTTCCAAAAATAGAAAAATCCTAATGGGAAGGTTGGTGCTGCATCTCGCGACTAACTTTTCATTGTTTGGTTTTATTTCACAGCCCGGGACTCCTGCTCCTGCCAAGGCTGGACTGGAAACTTAAAGCTGCTCTGGCAAATGTTGTCAGACTAGTCCCCAAACAGTGCACACCAAGTTATGCGAGTGAGTCTGACCACTACAAAGGGGGCATTGAGGGCCTCTCCCCCAAGAATTATTTTGGGAAAAAGGTGCATTTTACAACACATTTGTACAGCCCGCCTTCTAATGAGTACGTCCAAACGTGTCTCAGCCAGTCCTGCTCTTGGTCAGCTGCATTGGCTCCCTATCCAGGATAGAACTAGGTTTAAGGCTATGTGTATTGTCCATAAATCTATTTCTGGAAAGGGTTCTCCACTGTTTCAGTCAATGCTGCAATTATACTGCCCCAACAGATCTCTTCGATCCAATAACAAACGACTACTTGTAGTTCCTGTGATCAAGCGGTCACAAACTGGGGGTCGGCGGTTTTCCTACAATGCAGTCAAAGTTATGGAACCAGCTTCCAGAGTATTTACAACTGGAATTTAGCTATCGTAGGTTTAGGAAGCAGCTTAAAACCTTCCTTTTTCCTCCTTCCACTTGAAATCTTCCTCTTTCCATGATCAGATTTGGTGTACAAGGTGTCACAATAAGCGCTGGGATGCCCTTGGGTAGCCATGCGCTATATAAGTGCATATTCAATATATTGAATTGAAATAATGACCTTACTATGCACCAGCATACAGCAGTCTTTTATCAATCTTCATTGATTCACCCCCTACTGCCCTCTAACAGTGCCTCTCATTTCTCCATAGCCCCACTGTCACGTATTTAATTTGTTTGATAGCACCTCTCATTCCACTGTAGGGTGTCAGAGCACTTTACATCACACTCATATAGAGACAATGAATCATACGTCTGTAAATCAATGACTAGAACATGTTACATAAGGCAAAGGGGACTACAAGGTGTAGGATTCACAAGTCATCCATACTGGCAGGCATTTTTTAAGAGTGCTCGGTCTGGAGAAGCACAAAGTCAGGATTCAGAACATAACACAGGGGTTAGCATTGACTTTAATAATAAGGATTTATTTCTACCCAAACAAACCTTTTTAGCAGCATCAGGATAATGAAAGACTGGGAAAAAGCATAACTTACTAACTTGTACCATGCAGTTTGCTTGCAGCTCTTTGATTTCAGTTCATAGCTCACTGTGCTAAATGCGATTGGAACTTGTGAACTGCATATTAACAAAAGAGTATCTGTGGCAAAAGCAGGAACTGACTGAGCTATGCACAAAACAAAATACAGTTTTTTTAAAATGCATGGTAGACATTCTTTGCAGCAGGTATATTAACTATCTGACATTTAAGAAGATCCAAAGCTGCCACTGGACAAAACACCATCTCTCTCCAGCAGGTACATTAATCACCAGAGTTATCTTGACACTTTTATTGCTGCCCAAAAATGCTGTTTATACAAGGAACTTTGCATTGCTTTTAAAACTGCTGCCTGCAGACCCCCTGGGCATGTGTCACGAACCCCTGGGGGTCCACGGACCCCAGTTTGGGAACCACTGATGTAGTGGATTGCTGTCTTATTTCATGCAGTATGTATTTCTTCAACTCTGGGGTGCTGGAAGTGCTGTGCTATATACTGCTTTTTACCATGTCCAACTGGATGTACGACACCACTATGGTCTTGGTTAATATATCAGCGTGGAATGTTCGCGGAATGAGTACGGCGCATAAGCGGCATGCAATGCAAAAATACATTAAACGGAGAGGGACTCAGATCGAGCTACTACAGGAGAAACATGCAATGGGGGAAGCTATGGTCTGAGCCAGCCAGGTGTCCCTTTTTACCGTCAGACAACACATACAGACCCAGATGGTCGGTACGTTTTGGTTGAGGGTCAACCGGATGGTAGATCGGTATTACTGAGGAGCATCTTCCCTCCGATTACAGTGCAGCCGGCCTTCTTTTCTCGTTTGTCAGACACACTTACACGATGGACACATCCTCCATGGATAATTGGAGGTGACTTTAATTGTGTTCTAGACACTGAGTTGGATCGCTTCTATCTGCCCTTACTAACCTCCCCGGTGATAACAGTTGCAGCCACCTATCTTACTGACTCACTCACTGGTCCCTGCTGTTGGCGCTCGCTACATCCAGATACTAAGAAGTATTCTTATTACTCCCCCAAAGCGATTTGCAAGTGAGATTGGACCGAATACTATGTGATCCGACATAGAGAATTTGGCCAAGACATTCTCTGAAACAAGGCCACCGGTTCCTACTTGGCGACTGCAACACATGATGCTCGAGGGCCAAGTCTTTCAAGATGAAACCAGTCAGGTGCCATCGACTTACCTTACAGAAAACTAGGCCACGTCCTGCTCCAAGTTAACCGATTGGGACGCATTGAAGGTGGTGCTCATGGGACACTGTATCCAGGATGTGGTGGGGGCCAGGGCTGATCTGTGGAAAGACCTGTTGCACATTGAGGAGGCATCAAGGGCTCTAGAGACAGTGGTTCAGGTGGATTGCGAGCAAGAGGGAGAGCTGAGAGATGCATTAGAGCGCCATGCGCAGTTAATAGAGCAATTACGCCGTCTTGACTTCAATGCATATCAGGCAAAGATGCCTGCAGAATGGGACAAATCTGGAAGGCTATTGGTGTGGTTCCTGTGCAGCGCTCAGTCAACTTTACCCATTGCTATGATACAGATCTCCCCAACACAGACTGCCACAAACCAAGTGGATATCCATCAAGCGTTCAATGCTCACTAGCCTCCAGTAGTAAATTGCACATTAGCCACACAACATTTTCTTGACATGACATGGTCACACTGATTTCCATAGCTCCTGAGGACAGGGAAGATCTCAATGTACCCATTGCCCTACAAGAAATACGGGGCCACCATGCAAAAGACCCCAGGATTAGATGGGCTTCTCATTGAATTCTACAAAGCTTTTGAGAATCCGTTGGCTCAAGCTGCTAGAGCTATATCAGGCACCTTTAACGGAAGGCCGCCTCCCGTGCATCCTCCAGAAATCATTATTGGTGTCACTTTCCAAACCTGGGAGGAATCCATTGGAGTTATCCTCGTAACTCCCACACTCCATGTTGGGATCGGATTACAAGATCCTGAGAAAGGTCACAGCGGGTATAAATACCATTTTATGTTTCTGCTTCTCCTGCTGAGGAAAAGCAGAAGGGTTTGGTTGGGGGCAGGCGGGTGGGCGGTCCTACTCTAGGGCAGGGGAGGAGTGGCTTCCCCATCTGAGGTCGCTGACTGTTTGGTCAGCCCCAGGCCGACCAAACTAGTCATACGCACTTTTCCTTTTCTCCATGTAGGCTGCAGTCTACATGGAGAAAATGGCCTCCCCATAGACGCCTGTGTGGTTGGTGTCCCAACCAATCACAACGCTGCCATTGCAGCATTGTGATTGGCTTAGGGGAGGGGAGGGAGGCTGCCCGCTTCCTGTTTGGAGCAGAGAAGCAGGGACAATCCTGGACCAGACCGGACCGGGCCGGTGAAGGTAAGTAACATTTTTTTATTTATTTATCTAAAATGAAACCTCCCCCTTCGCCTGACCCCCTCCTGTGCGACCCCCCCCACCTCCACATCCGCAAGTCTTGCCGGCCACTACTGTGCGACCCCCCCACCTCCACATCCGCGAGTCTTGCCGGCCGCAACTGTAGTGGGGTATATGCCAGCACCTCTTGTGGCATCCTTATGCCTTAGGGTAATCGCCTATGTTGTGTTGGACCATTTCATCTCCTTATTACATCTGGTGTATGGTATGTGCACATGACCAGGGTACTTGTGGGCACCAACTCTATTGCGAGCGCCTTTCAGTGTGTGTTCCGCTAGGGTTGTCAGTAATATGCTCTGGGGTTAGCACTAATTGGAGCATCAACAGTATTGTATTCCTATGGGATGAGATTAGATTTTTCACGGAGGCCAAGGGTGTCCTCTCTGTGTAGGGCAGTTCGCTTAGCCCAGTTTAGTATGGGGTGGGACCCAGCCTGTAGGGACGGAGGGTCCTCTGATTTCCAGCGTCTTGTAATAAGCCTTTTGGCCAGCACAGGGCCTAAATCCAAGAAACGGGTAGTGGCTCTGTTTTTTGTCCCAGGAGAACACCCCCAGTATACAGGCCTCCCACATGTTTGGAAGTACTCTGTCCGTGCATGTGATCAAGTGTTGTATCACTCCCTCCCAGTAGGTTCACAATATAGGGCACGCCCATATTAAAAGTAGGAAGTCGGCTTCATTCAGCTTAAAGCGCGGGCAACATGCATCTTGCCTGTGAAAGTATCAGTTGATTTTATCTGGGGAAAGGTATGCTCTATGTTATATATAGGACTGGATCAGGCGGAATCTTGCGTTCCTGGGGAACGATGTGGGGCTCATTAACATCATAGTCCATTCTTTAGGAGTGCATGGGCAAGTCAGATCCGCCTCCCAGCGACTCTGCAAGGGTACTAACTTTGTCACGGAGTGCACTTGTAGTGCCTCCGCAAATCATTTGGTGAGATGCCTCCCTGTGTCAATCATGTGTATGTATTGCATCAGGAGGTGTGTATGTGGCTAACGCATGGTCTCCCCAGTGTCGTTGCAGTGTGCCTACCCAGGTGGCATGACTGAGAAAGAGTCCAGGTGGACCTCCTTCCTCTCGCATCAAAATCTCATATGACATGATCTCATATGATAAAGATCTCCTGCTGTGTGTATGCCTGCCTAGTGCCAGGCCAAAAGTTCAGCTGCCCTAGACCTGCATCTCCCTTTGGCATACCTAGTATTGGAAGGGCTGGCGCATATGGCATGGTCTGTTTGGCGAAAAACAGACTACGGCGAAAGCATTTATAGGCCATGCGAATCAGCAGAGGGAGGGACCTGGGTGGTCTGGTGCATGCGTGAACAATGTAAAGGATCATGTCCAGGGCATATGGGGGGGGGCATATTCCGCTGTTAGCGCCAGGCATAGCTCCGCAATCTACTTGGCTACCCATTGCAGCTGGGATGCCAGATAGTAATGTTCTATGTTTGGTGCGGCCAATCCACTCTGGACCAGGGGTAGATAAAACTTTGCTAGCACCACTCTACAGCACGTTCTGTTTCAAATGAGGTCGGGGAGTGAGCACTCCAACATACGGAAAAATGACTATGGTAAATAAAGTGGTAGGTTGGTGAAAAGATGTAGAAGGCATGGAAACCCTCACCATTTTGGTAAGCGCCAACCTCCTTGCCACTGGAAGATTAAGAGTTCCCCAAAACTCTATCTGCGGCAGTAGACTATCTAGTGACGTTACCAGCTAATATGTCCCGGTCCGTGTGGTATATCTGTATCCCCATATAGCGGACGGCTGTCACGTCACTGTGGCCTCACCAACAGTGAGATGAGGTTCTGTCATGTGGATGACAAAGGGAAATGAGCATGCTTTTCCCCAGTTTACTCGCAGCCCCAACAGCTCCGCAAAGAGGTTGATGGTGTTAGGTATGACAGACGGTACAGTTGGACTTCTCTGATATATAGCAGGATGTCGTCGGCATATAATGGTATGGCATGTGTGTCTGTGTCTATGGGGATTCCCCAGTGGTCCACGGATGCCCATACAGCCAGTGCTAATGGTTCTATGGCCAGGGAGAAAATTAGTGGCGAAAGGGGGCCCTGTCTGGTGCCTCTACATATCGTTCTAGGTTGTGAGAACAAGGTGCTGGTACGGACTTGCACTGTTGGCTCTCCCTATAGTAATTTAACCAGGCTTAGAAAGTGCAGACTAACTCCGTACCGTGGACGCACAGCAAACTGAAATGGCCACTCAACAGTGTTGAAGGCTTTTTCCAAGTCCAGCTCCAGGCAACCCGAATCTGGCCAGTCACGTGGGGCGTATCTCATTACATGAAACAGCTACGTATATTGAGGGAGGAATTGCACGTGGGGACAAACCCATTCTGGTCCTCGTTTATGAGGTGTGGTGTGAGTAGTGCTAGCCGTCCCGCCAGGTCTCCTGCCAGTATTTTACAGTCCACGTTAAGTAGCGCCAGCGGGCAGTACAATCCTAATTGCGTGGGATCCCAGTCAGGTTTTGGAAGTGTAATCAACATGGCTTCAGTAAGGGAGACTGGAAGACTCGAATCTTGTAATGCCTTCGTGTATACCCAATTCAACTGTGGCGCTAAAAGGTCAGCGTATGTTTTGTAAAATTCAGATGGAAAGACGTCTGGGTCTGGTACTTTCCCAGAGGCTAAGGCATGCATTGCACTGCGTATTTCATCTGACGCGACTGTGGCATCCAACTCCATGCATTGTTCTGGTGTGATACTGGGGAAAGCAAGGTCATCTAGGAAGGAGTTTATGTCTAGTTCCGATGCTTTGAGTGTTGATTGATACAGTGTCCTGAAGTGAAGGGTCAGTTTGTTATGTATTTCGTGTTGTGTGTATTTTATCTCACCCCTAGGGGACCTAAGCGCTGTGATGGGGCCTGTAGGCGTATCCTGTTTAGTCAGCCAGGCGAGAAGGGACCCTGATCGGTCACCCATCGAGTTGTGTGTTCGATGAGTTTGCCAAATAGTTCAGGCACCTCAGACGTTCCAATAACCAAAATGTTTTTTGTGTGCATCTGATAATGTTGTTGAGCATGGGGGTGTCGATGCTGAGCGCGCATTTGAAGGAGAGCAGAGCGCATTCCACATCGAGCAGGTCTGACTCTATTTGCCGCTGCATGCCACTTCCCATTCCTAAGCATTTGCCTCGTAATGTGACCTTAAGAGCATCCCATTCCACTAAGGCCGATGTGGCCGTGCCTGTGTTGCACTCAAAGTGTCCCAACAGAACTTCATGGTGGACCAACAGCCTTTAAGACGGGAACCATGTACATTTCGATATCTAGGGATACAAATTTATCATGAGATACAGGATATCATAGACAGTAATCTCACTAAGACCATTACCTCATTATTTTCCCAAATGACATTCTGGAGCAAGTTACCGCTCACAGTGCAAGGCAGGGCCCTTTTGTCCAAAATGGTGATGCTTCCTCATCTAATCTACTACTCCCATACCCGTCCTGTGCATATCCCCAGGGCAACCTTTCATTCATTGCATTCCGCCCTAGGCAGCTTCATCTGGAACAAGGGAAGGAGCAGGGCTGCACTTAATAAGTTGCAGTTGCCTGTAGACAAGGGGGGTTTGGGAGCCCTCAATTTTTAGCACTATTATTTAGCTGCACAGCTCCAATGGCCTACACGCTGGTTAGCAGGGTGCCTTACTGAAGAACTGGGGCTTCCTACTGCTGATAGTGCGCTGAGAATGGCGCGTCAACCCTTTCTTCCTCATGGCCGGACCCGCGAGATTCTAATCAGCTGTTGACCATGGCCTATGATAGTTTTCACCGAAGTCTAAGTCTCATGCGACAAACCCCTTAATACTCCCCGATAAACGTTATAGCTCCTTTTAGGGATACAATAGGGAGAGAAGGCATGCAAATGTGGGAGACGGCTGGTGTGGGCACATTCAGGGCTCTATTTCAGAATGACTGACTTTTCAGAATGGAGTGCTTCATTCCTTTGACAGGCTACAGGAAGAAATTAACTCCCGGCAGGCCACTTTTTATGGCCTACTCCAAACTGAGCTAGACTGGTTGTGGCATATTACAGATACAGACATGATCAGCACCCATTGATTCAAACAATCCACATCATTAGCGGAGGGGAGCCGATGCCTGATTACATGGTTTGTCTGCGCACTGGACTACACTATGCATGATCCTTTGGCAGCACTCCACAGAACCTTGGGTTCATGATCAAGCATAGTAAATACGAATGTGGCAAAAACGAAGAGGAGTATTTGGGACACAAGACATCCACGTATGGTATGCAACCCACTGAGAATCAAATGAAAGTAATTATAATGGCCCAGGTCCTATATGCAACTAAAAATTATTGTAATTCCTAGGGATAACAGAGTTTAATTTTGGGTTTATTTAAAGTTATTTGAGTAAGAATGAACCTATGCATATGTTGATCCAAATTTCTTGTTTGGGTCTTGACAAAAGAAATATGTTGAGAATATCCAGTGCAAAATTGTTAGCATACAGTGTTTTAAATAATTTTTGCCAAGAGAAGAGTGTGTCGCAATTGTGGACGCGTGTGGTTATGGGAAGTACTTACGAAGAAAGATATTTGTGGTGAGTGGGTTATAGCATATGGCTGCTATGCCTTTTGGTTGAAGAGAAAACATATTATGTGGTAGAACAGGCACTGTTGTCTAGCACATGGGTGACAGAACATTTCAGAATGTGTTTTTAAGAAACTTGGCCAGATGTACGTACATTAGGAATATCGATTTCCAGATGGCGCTTCTTTCCGAATCACAATTAGGAAATCGGTATTCCTAATGTATGAAACTCTTATGAGTTTCATTAATGATTCCTAGTGGATCATAAATAGACCTACCTTAAGCATATTAAAGAAGTAGGTCACAATTTGTGAGCCAATAGGATTCATAGCCTTCACACAGATGGTGGCCTGCTGAGATTAGCAGACCACCATGTCTGTGATTTAATAAAGCAATCTTTTGTTTTTTTTTAATTCAGTCCAATGTGATTAAAAATAAAAAATGTATCTTGCAGTCAAATTTTTTAAGAGCAGGAGGCATGCTCCTACAAAATATTTGTTTTCCATTCTCAACGGGGACGGGCCCCCTGCGGACTCCTTCCCATTTATGAATGGGTCACCACCTCCTTCATTGGGTTGATAAAATATGAATGTTGTGTGACCGTAATTTGGCCTCAAAACATTCATACATCTCTTTCAGATTCGGTATTTGGAGGGAAAGCCCTAAACACGCCCCTTCCAAATACCAAATCACAAACACAAATTGGGACCGAATCGCAATTTGTGTTTTGTACACATATAAAAGTAGTTTTGTGGCTGGAAATTACCCGATCAGCCTTTTCTGACCATAAAAATGCTTCGTACATGTGGTCCCAAGATCATAATTTGGCATAGATCCAAATCCATTGGTGAATATATTGGCTGCAGTAGGCAGCATGGGTTTAATACCTAAACTAGCAAGGTTGGCACTAAAACGTCAGGCATATAATTACAGGATAGAACTTGTGCAGAGGAGGTTTAATGGGCAAGCTAACAGTTTATTTCACCTGACATCAAGTTATGCAACTATGGAGAGGAATGTGAGTTAGCAGTCACCAATGAAGATGTTCTAGAAAGACTTAAAGGTCAAGATGGTATGATTCTGACTAGGAATGTTTCAGTGAACGTGAAGGAGATGGATACATCTTTAAAGGAAGTTACAGGGTATGTGGTTGAAGACTGTCCACATGGAAGGTACTTCCAAAGCAGCTGTGGTGCCTATGGTTGCTGGTGTGCAACAACATTGTGATGAGAGGGCATAAATTCAACCAGGTGGATTATGTGGCAATAGCTTACAACTCTTTCACAAAGGGCATTGTAGTATATTTTGCACTAAGAGCAAAGCCAGGAAGTGTTATGTGTGGATTGGTATTGATGTCTTTGTCTGTAGGTGGGTGACCGGGCATGAAATGTGTGTAGGAGCGATAAATCTGCCAAGGCTTCTAGTGTTCCTCCAACACCAGTTGAACTGCCTTGCGGACCCTGGAGAAAGTTAGCTGTTGATGTCATGGGCTTGTTTTCTGTATGGACTCAAAAAGGATTGTGAGCTATTGTACTGGTGGCCTTTTTTTCAAAATGCCAATGCATTGTAGGGAGTGTGACTACTGCAATGGTTATACATTTCTTAGAAGATGAGTTTTAGTCCAGAAGGAATTCCCGAAGAATTAATCTCTGACAACAGTGTTCAGTTTGTGTTTGCAACTATGGCAAAAGGGAACATTATACAATCCTGGACTGAATGGGCAAATGGAGAGGTTCAATAAGGCGGTGAAGGAATTAATACAATTGGCCTTTAAGCTACTTTGTTGTTGTATAGGCTTATACCCAATTTTGTTACGAGGAAGTCCTCTTTTAAATTGTTGAGCAGACAAAAGCCAACTAGATATTTGGTAATGGAAGGTATACATAAAAAATGAGACGCTATATTGACATATTGACAAGAGGCAGGGTGCTGCCAGGGGTGAAATTGCCAGTTATCAGAGTCTGTCAGGTGGTTAGTGTAGGAACTGGGGTCGCCAGTTCCCCGGGGATAGCCTGGCACAAGCAGGTAGGCACCCGAAAGCTTAGGTGTTAAGTGACTACACAGCACACACCCACTGAGACAATAAAAGGCACGCAATGACTGACGCCACTCCAGTGTGTTTGATTAAAAATCAAATAACTTTTATATAAGATTAAGGTTCAGGAGTGGAGAATGACAGTATCAGTTACTCATCAAAGCATTTCATGGGAGGGGAGAAAAGGGAGCAGTTCAATAATCAATTTAACATGTTACCATGACATCTCATTAGAAAATTAGCATTTCATTAGTTAACGATGAACATTTCCTGGAAGAATTAGCATCTCATTAAACAGGAGCAAAACATCTCATTAGGTATGAAGAAATCTCCATTTCATCAAGTAAGTAACCTGTTCAGTAGGTAAAACAATTAGCAAGGGTGAACACTTCTATAGCAAATGTCCACAGGTTTTCAGGTTGGTAACCTGTTCAATAGGTAACGCAATTAACCTCTCACCCAACAAGGGTGAACATTACCTAAAACTCCCTAGCAGGAATAAACAGTGCATTTAATGAGGATAAAACCTTGCACTAGATGTAAAGCATTTTATCAGCAGCAGGAAAAACTTCATTAGCCAGGTTACACCATGAGTAAACAGTTCCTTAAGTAGGAATCAATATTTCACTAGAAATCAGGCAGGAACAATAACCTTTCATTAATCCTAAATAACCATTTCCTTTACCATATGTGGGGAATTTCAGCAGGCAGGAACAAGCAGTGCCTAAGGGAAAAGGAGCATAGATACACTAGGCATCAAGAATCAACGTTTCATTAAGGTAAAACATTTCGTTAGCCACAACATTAGGTTGGAATAACTCTCTTCCTGTACAAGGAGTAAAACATTTCATGCATAATAAACAGGTCATCAGGCCACACTAATCATGGCATCAGGCAGGGATAAACAACCCTGGCAGCTGGTAAAGGCGAACACTTTAATTAGATGTAGAGCAGGGAATTAGCAGAGGTAAAACCTTTCAGTGGGTAAGGATAACCCTTTCATTGGCCACCTGTAGGCATTCAGGGGAAGCAGCACTAGACAGGAGCCTACACCCTTCATGCAAGGTACAACATTCAATTAGCGGGGGTGACACATTTCATTCACCAGGTTAAATCCTGCATAGGGCTAAGAGTAAAACATTTCCTTAGGCCTGGATAAACACTTCATTTTGCAAGAATGCACATTTCAGCAGGCATTAATACACCCTTCATCAGGGCTACCCATTTCATTAGGTATTCATAAAAAGTGCGGCCCTAAGCAGAAGTGAACTTTTCATTAGAGCAGGGCGAACATTTCAATGAACATCAGGCAACATCTCATTTTGCCTAGGTAGCTATCTCATGGGGTTCGAGCAGAGCATCGCCCCAGGCAAGTTATACCATTTCACACAGCAGGGCCTTACCCTCATGGAGTAGGCTTCAATAGCACCTAGCAACCAGAAAAAAAAACATTAACAGACCCCTAGCCAGGGGCGCATTCTACTAATGGAGGCCCCGGTGTCTTTTGGGGCCATAACCCAGCTCAGGGGACTCTCTGGGGCTAATTAAGGCCAACGGGCTGAGTCCCCAGTTTTCCGGGGGAGGGGCGATCTCTGAGGCCTTCTCCGGCCTTCCGCCCTCCCTCCCTGTATTACCATGGCACTTCGGGCCTACACGGCCCCTTGCGGCGTCTTCCGCGAAGGGTGGAGGGCCCTCGCTCTTCTCAGAGCCCTCCGATGTGTTTCCTGCACCGCTGGCAGGTGATCCAGGGGCACGGCTCCTTCTCCGGAGCCCTCCGGTGATGCGGCGTCCGTGGGGTGGTCCTGGAGGGGGGCCTTCGCGGCCTAGGCTTATTTTGGGGCCCAGTAGGGCTACACAGGGCCCCACGCTAATAGATGGGGGCTCTCGGGGCCCTCCGAGCCCTCCCCGTCCAGGTCTCACCACCGGTCCCGGGCCTCCAGAGGCTTTCCGGCCCAGGACCAATCAGGGCAAGGGCGCGGCAGCCAGGCCCAATGTGAGCGCGACGGGGGCGGGGGCTGTGACGTGCCCCCGTCACGTGATGCTAGACTTCGGCTTCGGGCCTAGGACGGCCTCGAGGAATGTTGCGGCGGCCCTCTCCTCACACCGGGGGCCGCAGAGGGGGTTAATAAAAGCGGCACCGGCGCCAACAAGAGAGCGCCGGGCCGCAGCGACCAGCACAAGGCCTCGTGAGCCCCCGGGCAGCGGCGGTGATTTCGTCCCTCAGCAAAGCGGCGGCGGTGAGTACTTCTGCAGCGCCTCGGCAGGGGGCTTCAGGGACCGCAGCGCTTCGCGGGCACCACAGCGCTTTAGGGGGGCACAGAGCTCAACAGGGCAAAAGCGCTCCACTCAGGGACTTCGTGGCGCTTCAAGAGTATAGCGCTTCAGGGCCGAATAGTCTGCAGAACATAAGCGCTTCACAAGGGGGCACAGCGCTTCAGCAGGTGATCGGAGGGATAGCGCCTGGGGCACAGCCCTCTGTCCAGTTCAGCAAGCTGAGGTAAATTAGGCAGTTCAGGGGGCTAGCGCTAAGGAAAGAGAGCGCTTAGCCAACAGGCAGTTTATGCAGGACAGGTAGTTTAGTCAAGGGGAGCTAGGCAGGACAGCGCAGGCCAATACCTGGTTGACTCCCCAGCAGTCCTGTGGTACTTTGAAGGTCTTCTTTTTCTTGGCGCTTGATGGTTTTTGCGCCCGTGTAAATATCACTTTCCTGTTACTTGAAGGGGGGTTGAGTTGGGGGCTGCAGGCAGGCTTCCTCTGCAGGTCACTGTAGATGGTCCCTGGGTTCCCCTCTCGCCGGGCCAGATCAGTGGGTTAGTTCAGGGCACCTCACTCAACTTAAGAGGTAGCACCTAAGCCCTGTCACTCTTAGTGGCATAAGTCCCTGACTAGGCCCTACCGCCTAAAACTCCTGCGTGGGTTCCCCGGGTCAATGATGCCCCAACTGACTGGAAAGTTTTCCCTTCCTTTCTTATATAGGCCCAGGTCAGGTGACCACCCTCTAAGGCGGCAAAACTAAGCTCCGCCCCTATTCTAGAAGGTGCCAGGAGCTTCCCTACTCTAACTGTGGGCAGGCAAGGCAGGCTGGAATGGCAACATTGTTTGGGGTCCCTGCCAGCTCCTGGCAACTAGAATGTGCCTTAACAAGACCACACTGCAGTAACAGGGGCCTATAGCGGCCATGTTGAAGGTAGAGGGCACCTGCACCTAGCATTGACTTTAATATTACACAGGGCATTTTAACCTCACATGGCCTATACAACTACATTACAAGGGGGGACTTCCTGAATTCGGGGAAGCAAAAAGCAAATAATTTCCAGGAAAAGGGCCAAGTCCAACAGTTAGGATCAGAAAACAAAGTGTGGTGAGTAAAGGAGTAGCTTTTTGGTCAGATTGACAAACATTGATAGAAGTATTGAGGTGAGCAGTTGTGGTCGAAGATTGATGACAGTGGAGTATGAGGAGAGTGTCTTTGTATCAGAGTGGATTTGATCATATGAACACAATGGTGAGTGAGGCTATTAATATGTTTTGGGATGTTGGAGAGCAAAAAGAGAATTGTATTCAAGCACTGATTTTCTTGGGTTCTTGTTTATTTAGAGGGGTGCCCTGTTAAAGCATGCAGGGCTCCTGGGAAATGTAATGACTACATTATTGAGTATTCTGTAGATCATAGACTATACATACAGAATGTAGAGGAGTGTGTTGAGTGGTGGATCGAATGTGGAATACATGGCGGTATGGTGTTGTTTGAAAGGGTGGCAGTTGAGGAGTCTGATTATACTGGTCCTTAGCTGCTCTTGTGATAATCTACAAGAAAATAAAATGCACAAGTTTCAAAACTTTGTCCTGGAGATTCCGTCTATTCTGGCATACTTCCAACACCGCCCTGACGAACTGGTCACCCATTGCATTGTAACTGGGGGTGTGAAAATAGAGTACATTTTTCCTTGTGAAATTCCATGAATATGTCGCGAAATTATACAAAGTTATGCTATCATAGTAAAATGTAGTTTGAAAGTTTCTTTATTCCCTTGGCATGCAAGAAAAAGTCTTATAAGATACCATACTGGCAGGAAACTGATTAAAGAAGAAAGTGTCTCTTGGCGATACATATTATGTACGCTTTTAAATCATTGATTGATGCTCATAGCAGTGTAACAACACTATTCTAGTACTTCCTTAGCCTAGAACTGGACAGGGTAGAACATAGTTTAGGGGATCATGGCACCTCCTGCAGGGATGTATGGGCGTCAAGCAAGTCTCAGGGTATAAGGCTGGACGGATAGCTCAGGTGGTTAATGCACTTTCTCCACAGATCTGTGTGTAATCTAGTCACGAGTTTGAATTAAAAATGTTGAGAGTTAACGGGCATGCTACAGTACACTGTGTATAACCTAGTGGTCACAGGATGTATCCTAGTAAGATGTCTCAGTGGAGTAATATGCTTCTAGCAGGCATCCTACTGTAGTAAGCAGATCATTTGTTCTTCTCCTAGGAAGACATCCAGTAGGTCATGGTCTGCTGAAAAAATCTGCATGTGACCTGGGAGATACATGGTTGAATTCCTGCAGATTTATACTCAATTTACCATTAGCCTAATTTAATAAAATGTGTACAATCAAATTGGGTACTAATTAACAGCAATCATTAACTGGCAAAACCAATTATTTTTTATTGTGTGCTATAAAAATTGACATCATTTGTGTAATTACAGACAGCTTCCAGAGGTAAAATACAATACATACGATGTGCATTGAAGCACCATGTTATTTTCCTCGGCTAACTTAAACACAGGATCCATCATATTTTAAGTTTGCTCGTTGTTTTACTGGTGTCAACACATATTTTCATCACTTTTCATTTAGAATACTTTAATCTTTTTTTAGAGAGCTTGTTACCCTAAAGCACTTTAATTTCTTAGTGTACCTCTGAGATGTGAAAAGTGGCTTTGCAAGGGACATCCTCTTTTCCCCAAGTGCAGAGGTTTCCAACCTTTCCTGTATTGAGGGCTAGTGCTGGTCAAGGAAAGTTCACGCAAACTACTGGCATGTTTTATCACTGTAAAATAGCGACAATATGTGTTAGCATTGCACTATGACCACCATAAACTGGATTATTATTAGTGACCACCTAACCATCCCAGGCGAGGTTACCAGCAGAAATGGCAACAAATCTCTTTACCAATATTAAATGCCTTGTCCTGACCTGTAACATTCAAATATTCACATGCCTTGTGTACAAAAGACATAACTGAAGAAGTAAGACTTAAATGTGTTTTAGAATTGCAATATTTTGTTTCTGTCAGCATGTCGGTTTCCGAAAGTTCACATATTTTTCTATCAAATACCTCTTTAGATTTTGAGCAATCAAACTCAATTTCCAGAAGAAAAAACTTTTCTCAAAAAACATAACTTTTGCCTTTAAAATATTATTTTTCATTTTTAGGATATTTCCAGTGATCAAGCATCAGCCTGTCGTTTTCATAAAGTACTATCATGTAAAAATATCTTGCATAAATGGATTCTACTTTGAATCATAGGCTGTGGATACTCAACATAACACCAAGGATATCTGTGTTATGACTGGAGGGTTTCCCTGGCTGCTAACCGCGCCCGGCAACATTTTGATTTTTCCTTCTGTCTTAGGGGCTTTAAAGAGCATTTGCTTTCATGAGTGACAGCTCAGTCAAATAAGTGGGATGATACTGTTATCGGGAAAAGTGTAGGAATGCTGTGTTGTAGGACCCTTGTGATCCCGCAGATTCTCTTACCGTGATCTGCTTTCACTCTTGTTTTGCTGTGTAATGTCACTGCCCACAGCATGCTGCGCAATACAGCTAAACAAAAACAAACTTGGGACTTGTGGGAAGCATTTCACTCGCATCCCGACTTTGATTTTGGGAAATAAAATGCTTCTCCATGAAACATCAAACCTTGAGCATACATTTTCCATCTATTATTTCAAAACGCCTAAGGACAAAAGCTGACCACGTTGGGGCATCATATAAAAGTATCTGGACTTCTTTTGCCTTAAAAGTCTTCAAGGTGGGCTAATCAAAGTGCTACCAAATGGGACGCCACTTGCAGGAATGCCATCACAAGGCCAATCTACCTCCATTAGCTTTGCCTTCAAAAATGTGTCCTGCCTTTCCTCTTTCTAAACCTTTTCAATGTACCAGAAGAATTGGCGAAGGCAAAGCCCTTTCCTGCATTCTTGGGACATTATCTTTGTACAATGGATTTCAGCCCAATTCTGATTAGCCTAAACATCTAAACTGTTAAGTTGGTGTTGTAAATTCCCATGATTGCAACCACATATGCTCACAATATTTACATAAAGTAAGACTATGGGCCGGATGTACAACCATTGGATTTTGCAAGTCGCAAAATCCAATGTATAACAGTGTCTCAGACACTTGGAGTCGCAGATTACATGCCTCATGAATATTAATGGGGCTGTCGCAATTTACAACCACATTGGGAATGGCTGGCACTCCCAGGGAAGGTGGCCTGCTGGGGTCAGCAGACCTCCATGTCTGGGACTGCTTTTAAATTAAGCAGTTTTTTTTTTAATGCAGCCCGTTTTCCTTTAAGGAAAACGGGAAGCCTTTAAAAAGGAAAAATGAAACTTTTAAGTTTCATTTTTTAAGGGCAGGCAGTGGTTCCTGCGACCACTGCCTGCCCTTAAAAAATAATTGCGCATGCATTCCCAAAAGAGAAGGAGACCCCTTCCCGATTGCGAGTGCCTTACCACCCTTTTAAGAAGTGTGGTAAACTGCGAGTATTTTGCAACAGCAATTGCGGTTGCAAAACATTCATACGTTGGTTTTGGAGTAGCTATTAGGAAGGGACGCCCTTGGAACGCCCCTTCCTAATACCGGGTTGATAGCTCTATTTTGCGAGTCGCTAATTGATTAGCATCTCGCAAAATAGTGTTAGTACATTTTGCCCAGTTTATTGCGGTCTCAAATGGGCCAAATACCCCTTTGCGACCGCAATAAACGGTCCTACATCTGACCCTTATATTCCACATTTATTAATACCTGGTGAGGAACAGTGAGGCTCTGCTAGTACAGCCTGAAGGTTGACTAAACACAACCCAAAGATAAAAGGGGCCAGCAGGCAACCTGCTATAATCCCCTTCTCATGAACATCTTCTGTGTTCTTCTGAAAATCTGTACACATATTTATTGTTTGGTGTGTCAACAAAGCCATTACACTGAGTTTCCTTGTCATGTCCTCCAACCAATTCTCCCTGTTGTCATTTTGAAGGGGTGTATATCTGCTGCTGAGGTTTTATAAAGTGCTTAGATAAACAGTGCAGTGCAGCAGAGAATGGTGGACAAACACAGCCTGGAAAAAATGATCAGTAGGCTGAATATCAATTTTAATACTGCCAATCAGGCCCAACCCAAGCAACTGATGTTACAAACCTGAAATTCGCAGCTTCTAATTAATGTTGTTCAGTCACAGTGTCCAATACACACCATCACTTATATTTAGGTCCGTGCCCAAAGACTAGGGACCATTTGAGAAGTTGTGGTGGTGATGAAGGCGCACATGCTGTTTTTCTTTTTTTAAATAGTGTTACATTTTTTAAAACCATGGTCATAAAATGGATTTGCTTAAATCTTGTAGATATGTCAGTGAAAATGCAGTACACCCTTTTCCACAACTCTTACCCAGGGTCATGATAACCACTCTAGGTGCTAGAGCCATAACTGGTTCACCACGTGGTTGTGCATTCATCTTAAAATTCACCATATCCTTACAACACAGTGCTGACACTAACATTTAGGCTTCGGAACACAAATACATGCACCAGCAAGATGTGTCCTAAGTGGGTCCTTGTGACGTCAGAAGGCTATCCAAGGTAAGACTCGTTTAGCTCTGCAGTTGATAACAGACACACTTACCCATACGGCCTGTACAGCAGAGAGTGCATTATGGGCGATGTAGTGCGTTTGTCTAGAAAATGTCTAATGGCACCAGCGACTGACACCCGTGGCCAAACCGCATCTCCTCATTCTGGGAACAGTCACAAATCCTAATAGTTTGTGTGTCAAATACAAAAAATATATACTTTTTAATCAGTTGCTTTATTTCTCACTTTAATCATTATTAGGCAGAGGAGGCACGGTTATAACATCACTGTCATTGCAATCCCACGTTCACATAAACTCACTGATGTGTTGACTGACTAGCACACTCCACCATCCTTAGAATACAGAGAAGAATACACAGGACTGAAGCACATACGATTTCCTCCATGTGCACGTGTGACTTTGTAGCAGTGAAGACCGTCATAATCTGCACCGACGAGCCGTCCTCCGTGGAGCTGCAGAGAATCCCACAAACTGACTGTCGGGTGTGGGCTTTGGCGGGCCGGAATAACAAGCGGGGAGGCCAGATATAATGCGCTATAGTTAGCTGGTTTTATTGTTGCCAAAGTACAGGAGGGGAGATATAGTCTCTGGGATGGGACCACTGGGATCTTTGATGGTATCCGGAGGGAAAAAGAGATGTCCTGTGGGTTGCTTCCCGCTGCTGGGCTGAGGTCGTCCGGGCGATGGGATCACTCGCTCTCGGCGTAGTCGTCAGGTCCTGTATGACACACCGGTGAGCCTCGGAGGTTTGGGACGAGAGGAAAATACAGAGCCGTTAGTCTTTTACTCTCCTGACGTAACGTAACTACCACCGACACCGGGATGTGGGGGTACGGAAGAGGCGAAAGTGAGGGAGGGGTGGACGGGGAAAGTGGAAGCGACCGACAATACAGGGGGGAGAAAAAAAGGTGAATAGTGTGCTCAAGGGGTGGAAGGGACCTACGTTTATATATACAGTGCTCCAGTGCTCAGGGTTGTGCAGCTTTCTACAATATTTACATCTATCTGTACAAGGGACACACGGAGAAGGATGAGGTGTACTCACGTGGCCCGCCGCAACTCCCTGGTGAGTTGCGGCCGCTCTCCAGCCACCTCCTGAGGACTCCACCAGTCCTCAGACCACACGTCGCCGTCGCCGTCCTCCTCCGCTGCTTCGACTCGACTCCCCGACTCCTCGCTCCTCGCTCTCAGCTCCGGTTCCTTCCTTACTGCCTCCTGCCACGAGTCCGCTGGTTGGAACCCCCTCTCTTGTGGACCGTCGGCTTTTCTACCTTCCGGGTCGGTGCTGGGGGTGGAGCTTCCGGGGTCATGGAGAACTGCTTCCGGTATCCCGTATTCCGTTTTCGGTTCTTGGCGTACCTGCAGGGGAAGAGAGAGAGAGAAGAACTCCTGGGGAAAGGGAACAAGGCGCAATCTGGGTTAGACAAGTCGGCCCCCGCGCGAGGATGCTTCCCCGCTAAGGTAGGGGCCTCGACCTTTCCACACTGACTCATATCTTTGCTGGCACATGTGTCATTCAGAAGCACACATTGTGTCAACACTCAAAGCTGTCTTTACTATCTTGTAGTTTAGAAATGTACAGACGTTTAAGAAAAAGGATTGCAGATCATTGCAAAAATGTGTTTTAGATAAAGTTCCTTATAACCAAAAATGATTCCTTGTATATAATAATTCCTTCTTCCTCTTCCACCACTTAGGTAGATAGGATAATACGTGATTAATACATTCATAACCACTGGTCCCTTCTTATACTTCTACCACTGCTTCCGTTCAAGCATGTCTCTGCCAGTGTCTTTACTCGACTTACCATAAATGCTTGTTTACTACTTCTTTTCCCCTAGCTGTTGTCCCTGACCTACCTGTCACTATTGCTTTATCCCTTCTGGTTATGTTTGCTCTCTACGCCTACCCTGTCGTACAAACTCCATCGCACTCCATGGTTTCACCTACACACTTTCTCACACTCCTTATTTTCATTTCCTTTCTCAGGGAGCATACTTAACTTGTTGCAACAGGGCTCCACCTATGTACAAAAGATGCTCTTGTCCAAGGTGTTGGCAGTGCTCGATACTCTATTGAGCTCACCCTGCTGATGTTGCAGGCTCATCTCAACTTTTTGAACCTTCTGTTAAGATGACTCTTTCTGCCCTCAAAGTCGGCCCAGTGAACCCTTCATTGCCCTGCTGTATAATTTCGAAATGTTCCTCTTAATAGTTAATCAATGTTCAAACTCTATAAGGTTACCCATTCCTTGGCTCCTATGCATGCACATACACAAAACACTCGTATTTATCATCTTCACTACCTTGTAAAAATTAGGCAAATTGCACCTACAAGCTTCCTCAACCAATCTATGGCTGCCTGGTATTCACTGTTCAATGTACAGCACTCTTATATTTGGGGTGCACACTAAATAAGACTGTTCTGGGCTCTGAATGCTAGACTGGGTTTCATTTTTGGGGAGCAGGACTTATTTTGTAGCATTAGACTTTGATCCACAGCACAAAAGAGAAGGGTTTTAGGAAGAGAAATAAAGACCAGAAAACAGATGCACCAGAAGAAGGCTGGGATGAAAAAGAATCAGCAAGAGTGAGATAAAGAAACTGTCAATGTGCAAAGTCAGGGATGGGTGGTTTCAGAGGTGACAGGGCAAGGTGACTTCCAGGCTACCAAATGTATAACTGTGGTCTCAAACTACAGACACAGGAGACAGACAAGAACAATGTTTCATCAAAGTCAGGGATCTACTGCTATATCACTAAAGATCTCTTAGTAGATTAGGGAACGCCCTTTGGACTGACACCAGCAGATTGCTCTTAACAACAGCCATACAACAAAGTCATAGTTGAGTCTGCTGTTATAGAGACTGTTATAGTCAGTGCAAGGAGGATGGAGACTGATGACACTGAGACAGGTAAGACTTCAAAACACCTGTGCGTAACAACAGAAGTCTTTCCCTTACCTGATCAGAACGAAGACCAAACCAGAGGTCCCATTGTAATTGGAAATGGACTGCAACAGATGGTGGAGCAAATGTGAAATAGAACAGTAAGCCAGAGCGGAAAGAATAACCAGAGTTTAGGAAAGATAAGACAGCAAGGAGATAGAGAGAAAACCAAGACATGGAATTATGAACGGGGCTCAGAAATCAAAACAGGAATACTTGGAGCAAGACCAGACTGTACCCAACAGGCACTAGGACAAATAATGCCATGCTGGTACATGGAATAAGCCTGGGAATTTTAACAAGGAACACAAGGATGCGCCCAACACAGCCGCGGTCCGTGCAGGTAACAGTGGTGGAGCAGTGGGGCCGGGTAAGGGGGGGATTTCAAGGGACGACGCAGAGGGAAAATGAAATAAATAGTTCATTTTCCCTCAGCATTGTCCCTCGAAATGCCCCCTTACACGGCCACACCGCTGTTACCTGCACGGGCCGCGGCTGACCAACAGGCACTGGCACAAGTAAAGCCCTGTTGGTACATGTAAACTGGAATTCAGAACACGGAACTCAAGGATGTACCCAACAGGCACAGGAACAAGTAATGCCCTGCTGGTACATGAAATGAACACAGGAATTGAAAACAGGATCAGAACAGTAAGTTGGAACAAGAAGGCAAGGCAACGGAGCCAACTCAGCGAATACGGGGTCAAAAGCCCAATAGCAAAAACACAGAATTCAGGATTTCAGGCTAGAAAGGATAAGCAGAACAAAAGGTGAGACTGTGAAGCAAGAACAATACATAAAACACAATGCAGCCACAGGAAAGCAGCACACTGCAAAAGTAATAGCACTAAACAGAATGGAATTCTTCTCAGGATTTCAAAGATGCAGCAGTGTAAGCAACTGGAAAGGAAAGCAGGAGCTCCCAGCACAGCAGTAGAGGCATGAATTCTGAAAGCAGAATCCAGTCTTAACTCCCTCCTCCCAGCTCCCAGTCACACAGGGAGATTGGAACCCAAAACAGGTGTGAGATAGCTGCAGCACAGTGCAGATGAGAGAAGTTAAAGTCTCTCCTCCAGCTCTCTGCCTGAAGTAGGGCACTAAAGTTCAAGGATACTACCAGGGGCCAGAACGAAACTCCGGAGTGGATCTAGGATCGGATCTTGTTTGGGAACGTTGGAGAAATTCATGTAAGAGAAAGTTAAGACAGAGTTGAGACTATGAGCATATTAGCCAAAAGGCTTCTCTACAGTTCTCACTCTTGCATAAGGCATACCATAATGCATTAGAAGTTGATAAGTAAGCCCTAGAATGGAATCTGGAGTGAATCTGATGTCCAGGGATCTTTGTAAAGTCTGTGGATGGATATTGAAGTGTAGCACAGGCCCCAAACACGTGTCCATGACAGAAGCAAGCTCGCAGTTGGTCTTCAAGTATGGCCACCTGAGGATAGGACCAAAGGGTCCTGAAAGATACAGCAAGTGTGGGATGGTGGAAGAAAGAGGAATGGAATGGAGTCAAAGCAAGGTATCCTTGGAGGTTGGTAACCCTGGCAATCTGCAGAGCCAGTGGTGGGCTCCTAAGAAAAACGGTGCCTCCATGTTGTATGGGGTTTGGCCCCATGACTCCCAAATTAAATAGTACTTTTCTTTTTCTTGATCACCGTATAGTCATCATAAGCAGGGTGAAAAAAACATTTTTCTGCCTGGGACTGTTTAATCAAGCTCTAAAGATATTGCAGGGATACTTTATTTTGTAGTCATATTCTTGACTCATGGTAAACATGTCCAGAGCCCGATTGAGACAGAAAAGAGGCCCAGGCACCGATATAAAAGTGGCCATCAATAATGAATTATATTGGGGAAAAAAGTGTTCCATGTTTGCAACTTAGGGCAGTTTTTAACTGACGCTGTACATGTGTGTTGTAAGATTTGGCAGACTGCATGGATTGAGCATGCTGCATTTAAAGTTTGTTTTAAAATCAGGAAATCATAGTGAAAATCCCCCCAACAAACAGCCCAAAAATGGCCCACAGACTGGCCTGTCAGACCAGCATGTCTGGCACAGCCTGAATACCCTCTAGGACTGTCCAACCTGAACATGTCTTAGTTGTGGGGAGACTGAACTGTAGGAGCAATTGATCCAACACTGTGGGAAAAGGGCAAGTACCAGTATTTTCCCGCCCTAAGGGTAGTGCCATTCTACGAATCCTCCAGCCTGGGCACTTCGTTTGCTGGTGGTCGTGTAAGTGGCAAGTGTTAACTCATCTCTAGGGCTCTTCTGGATGGAGCACTATCTTTCCACACAGAGTTTAGGTGCTTTACCAAGATCACTATTGCTAAGGTTTGAAGGAATTGTGGGTGAATCTGGGAAACCAATTATCACATTGTAGCAGTGTCTAGATGAGTGTGGAGGGTTCTGCGTATAATACATCTTCCAGCACTATCGAATTTGCCACCAGTCATGGCCTTATGTGCTACTCAGACTTGGGTCTTTTCCTCGCTAAGGACAGCTAATTCCTCTTTGTTTTCAGGAGGAACTCTGCCAGTTGAATCTTGTGCTCTCTTTCCTTTACACAGACTCGTGATTTTTTATTTTGCAATTTACTTTGTTATTTCTCAATGACCAGCATTGTTATTTCGCGCCACTCCATTGTGCAATAGGTCAAACATGGACCACTTTCAAAATCCTATTAACTACGCACTTTCCGTTGTGACACTGCACATTCTAAAGTCATTTTGACATTAAATCCCATACATTTTTTTCCAATCTTTCACATGGCAAAGGCATTTTTATAAAGTATGAAACACTCAGACCTACTTAACTGGCTTGAATCACAACCTGGAAGCTTTTTGCTTGCAATTTACATTCCTGCGGATTGGCATTGTATTTATCAGCCATGTTTCCCACAATAAGTGTCGGTTTGACCTGCCGAACTTTATCCAGGGAAGCAATATTTATCACCATTCTTATAATTACGATATATGCGGTAACAATATTTACAGAGCACTTCAGAGGGCTATATCGGTTCTTAAAAGCCATGAACCCGTTTTATAGGCTTGAGCCTCAGGCAGGGCCTATAATGTGGGATAGGGCCTCTACCAAAACTTCTAGCACGTAGCAGAAGGGCTTTAGAACATTCCACCTACAGAGGTGTTAGACTTGTAGTGGAGGAGTGTGGCTCAATGGTTAGAGCGGCAGACCCTGATGCAGAGCTCTGGCCCGGGACCAGGGTTCATCTTGGGCTCAATTTCCTCAGACCTGACAATTCTCGCCTCAGTGCCTATTCTAATCATGGGCCCCACGCTGCAACTCTGGGCAATAGCTTGCTTAACCTCCACACCGGCCCCAACAGCGCTAGGATGCCTGGCTTCACCCTGGGGGTGCCCAGGAGTGGACACTTCACAGGGAAAGTCAGGATGGGTTCCTCAACGGTATGAGTAATAGTGCCAGGAAATCGCTCTACAAATACATTTACATTTAGACTTGGCATCTTTTGGCGTGTTTCCCCTGAGTTTTTGCTTTCTGACTTCCCAGTTTTCACTCTGTTTTTTCTGGCGTAGTGTTTCTGTGCACTTTTCTAACTGCTGATCAGTGGTAAAGTGCAAGTGCTCCTGTGGTAAATTGTGTTATGAATTGGTGTTTCCATGATTGGACATTTGATTTACTTGTTAGTCCCTAGTAAAGTGCACTGAGTGTGCCAGGGCCTGTGAATCAAATGCTACTAGTGGGCCTGCAGCATTGATTGTGCCACCCACGTGAGCAACCCTGAAAAGTTAACTCAGACACTCCATTGTGGAGTCTGTGCGCAGTTTGTAACTGCCATGTCGACTTGGCTAGTGTGCACACTTGCCAGTCCCTCACCTTCCCTTTTCTTACATGTCACCCACCCCTAACGTAGGCCCAAGGTACCCCTGTGGGCCTGGTGCAGTGTATGTGAAAGGTAGAACATGCCCTGGTTTGTGTGGCATGTCCTGATAGTGAATTACGTTTTTCGCTATTGCAAGGCTACCTGTTCCCCATAGGACAGAATTCGGGAGTTTGTTTATAACATCCTATGAACATAACTGGCCCAGGAATTAGGTAGGAAAATAACATTTAGTATCCCTGAACTCAGAATCAAAAGATGTATCTTTTAGTGAAGGTAATTTTTACATTCTGTGTTTGAAATACCACTTTTCGAAAGTAGGTATTTTCCTGCTCAGTCATCCCGTGTTCCTCTGCAGGAATGTGGATTGCCTGTCTGGGTTTTGGATGACAGAAGGCTGGGGAGCAGGAGTTGCTCCAGATAGTCTAGGTGGGTCAGGAACGGGCTGAATAGACCTGGGTTGTAATTGGGGAAGGGGGAGGAGATTTCCTTGCATCTCAAAGGGCCTGGGCTGCCTCTGACCATGCCATCTCCACCTTCTGACAGGAAGTCACACCAGATAAGGCAGAACTGTGTGTGGATAGGCACAGACACTCTCTGCCTAAGAGATCAAAGGATTTTGGGATATAAATATTGGTGGCCAGACCCCTGAACTTTAGAAGAAGAAGAGCTGGAGAAGCTGTGAAGAGAAACTACCACTTTGATGTGTGCTTTGCTGCATTGGCCTGCAGTGGCTGCTTCTGTCTTGGGCAGTGAAAGGACTGGACTGAACTTTCTCCAATCTACTTTTGTGAGTTTCTCAAAGGGCTTGAGGTAGAGCTTGTCCCCTGTTCAAGAAGTCTCAGGAACAGCAAAGACTTCAAGCTCTTCTGCCCTCAGCACTGGGAACTGTGTGTATTGTGCTGCAACAGAACAAAAGCAACCCGACAATGTCTATGCCATCGCTGCCCACTCTGTGTCCTGAAGGCACTGCAGAGGGCACTGCTACAACACCGCACCGCCGCACCATGACCCTGGTCTAATATACAATGCCTGCTGATGCCACCACCGAGCTGCTGCTCGCACCGTGACCTGTGAGCACCGCACTCTGCGCCACCATGCTTCACGATGATGCTGTGGTATCCCAGACACCGCCGCTCAACGCCGACATCTACACCGCTGCTTGCACCATGGTTCGAGGGCACCGCTCGTAAAATTACACGATGCACTGCCCTCATCCCGCACCGCAGCCTTGGCCTTCTGACGCTGGTGCCATCCACTCTAGTTCGTCAACTGACGACAGCGCTTCAGCCATGACGATGCTGCTGCTTGCACCGCCACCTGCCAGCACCACGGCAAGCACCGCATTCACCTCGCACCGCGACCCTGGTCTCACTGACGATGCCATCTGATGCCGCCACCGAGTCGTTGCTCTAACCCCGACATGAGTGCACCGCACCGCTGCACTTCGCACCGCAGCACTCGACGCCTGCTGACACCAGCGCTCCTGACTTCAACAGAGAGGAGTTCGATCTGCAATGTGTGTGACTTCAAGGGCACCGACCACTCCTGCACTGACCTACAAAACCGACACCTTCTGACGCCGTGCTTTCAGAAGCTCAACGAGAGGTCGCTGACGCCCTGCATTTCTAAAAGGTACTGTTTGCGGGTCTTCCCGACATCGTAGCTGGCCCGCGAGGCAGTGGTCAGCCTGAATTGTTTGTATTTGTTTGCTCATGACGCTGTGATAGCCCCAGACGGAGCTATCGACATCAAGGACCTGTCTTTCAGGCATATTTTGATAACTGAAGATTTCTAAGTACTGTATTGTGGATTTTTATAGTTTTTGGTCTTGTCTTAAGTATATAAAAATATTGGATGTTTTGCTAAACTGGTGTAGTGTCCTTTTGTAGTGCTTACACTGTATTACTGTTGGTTATGTGCAAGTGCTTCACACACTGCCTCTAAGATAAGCCTGACTTCTCGTGCCAAGCTACCAAGGGGGTGAGCAGGGTTATTTTAGGAGAGTGTAACTCCCTCATCCTGACTGGGAAGAAGGGTCCCTATTTGGACAAAGGTGCAAACCCTTGCCAACTAGAGACCCTCATTTCTAACATTGGTGACAGCAGTGGGATAGGACTTGCGTTTACATTTGACTTACAGTGATTGGTGTGCACTACCACCATATCGCAGACCATTACGTGCCACATACTGTTTTTTTTCTTTTTGGCCTATTTTTGATCTTGCCAGTTTGAACTTGCTACTTCATCACGCCGGAATCAAGAGCACCATCTGTTGCATCCCTGGAAGTTGCTTCGAGGAGGATAGGTTGGAATCCTACAGTGTTAGGGAATTGAAAGCGATTTGCAAAAACCTAAAAGTCCAAGTCAGAGGCCTCACTAGGAAGGAGGAGCTACAAAAGGCGCTGAGGGCCTGGGTAGCAGCCAGACATGCCCACGAGCAGTCTGGTGATCTCCGTGGAGAGGCGGAGGAACCTGCTCCCAGGGTGGATGAGCTTTTGGGAGGGGGCAACCCCCCAGGCCAGGCAGTAGTGGCCTGTTCCCAGAGGAGCTGGAGGACAGGCAGGAAGCAAGGAGAGTTGCAGTAGAACTGGAGAAGCTTAAGTTAGCCATGTAGGAGAAAAGGATGATGTTAGATCATGGGATCATGATAAAGGAGCTGGATCAGAGGAATAGAGCCAGCTCAGATGCTGGCAGCAACCCGTCAGGACAGGCAGACAGGATTGTGCACATACCTAAAAATGTGGGCAAGGATTTCAAGAAGGGGGACGACATACAAAGGTGGTTTCAGGGTTACAAGGCAGCGTTACACAGTAATGGGGTCCCTGAGAAGAATAGGGGAGCAGGATTGTGGCCTCTGTTTCCAGAAGAAGCAAGGGATACTTTAATGGCTTTGGGTAAGAGGTATAACCTCACCTATGCTGACATGGACGAGGCCCTTCTCACTAAGTATGGTCTTACTCCTGAAAAGTACAGGGATCAGTTTAGGTCCAGTAAGAAATCCGATGCCAACACTTGGTTGGAATGTGTAGATGTGTTTTGCAGGTCACTGGATGGCTGGGTGAAGGGCAGTAATGTGACAGATTTTCAGGGGTTCTACAATTTGATTGCATGGGAGCACTTGTCTAGTCTATGTTTTGCAGATCTGCGCCAGCACCTAGTCGATAGTAAGCTGACTGACCCCAGGAAGCTTGCTACGGAGGCGGACCACTGGGTGAGTACCAGGGTCCACAAGAAAGCATTTGGGGGAGACTCAGCCAAAGGTGGGCAGGGTCCACAGCAGAAAAGTGGGGGGACAAGGATAAAGCACAGGAGTTCTCTAAAGGGCCCTAAACGAACACCCAGGGTAAAGGTTCCCATCCCCCAGGAGAAAAGCAACAAGGGGTCTCTTCAGGAAAGCCTGCTGAGACTGGCCCCACAAGTGTTTTGCATGTGACCAGGTGGGTTACATGAAGGGGGACCACAGCTATCCACCAGTGGGCAGTCTGAGGAGTTGGCTAGTGTAGCGCTTGGGGAGGAGGAGTACCCACATGAGGGTGGGGATCCTGCAGAAATGACCCTCGTCTCACTAGGGGACAGTGAGATGGTCCCAGGAAACCAGATGCCCCCTAACACAAAGAAATACAGCAACTGGGTGACCATCAATGGGAAAAGGGTAGAGGCTCTCAAAGATACTGGAGCCAGTGTGACCTCAGTCCGGTGTTCTCTGCGGAGCAGGTAGTCCCAGGGGCATTCCACCAAGTAATTGCTGTGGACAATTCAGAGCGCCAGTGTATAGTGGCGCAGGTTCCCTTCGAGTGGGGGGTCTCAGGTGCCTTGAGGGTGGTTGTGAGCCCTTCCATGCCTGTAGATTGTCTGCTAGGTAACGACCTGGAACAGTCCTTATGGAAGGATGTTGAGCTCTGGTCTCTCTTGGAGATGCTTGGGTTGCCAGAGTGGGCATGCATGTCCACTCAGTCAATGGCGGCCAGAGAGGGTGATCAAGAGGACTTGGAGCCTGAAACAGTGGCCCAAGTCTCTGCCAAGAGAAAGGGCAAGGGGCATGGGAAACAGGCCCCTGAAGATCCCACGGACCGGGAGGACGGGGACCTTGAGGGGGATGCCCCAGTGCCTACAGGGGAGCAGGTAGCTGAACTGGGGGACATCTCTGAGCTGACCCATTGGCAGCAAGAAGGGGGACCCACCAGGGAGGAATTCTGCAAGGAGCAGAAGGAGTGCCCTTCTCTGGAGGGTCTGCAGTGGCAGGCTGCAGACGAGGAGGCTAGTGATCATTCCGAATCACATTGGATCTACTGGGAGAATGATCTCCTGTACAGTGAGCCTAAGGTCGCTGAGCCTGGGTCAGTCCGTGTGCTGGTGGTACCCCAGCGCTTCAGGACCTTCCTACTTGGTCTTGCTCATGACATGCCTTTGACAGGACATTTGGGGCAAGACAAGACCTTTGACAGACTTGTCACCCACTTCTTCTGGCCCCAAATGCGAAGGCATTCAGATGGACATTGCAGGTCTTGCCAAACTTGCCAGGCAAGTGGTAAGAGTGGGAGGAAGGTCAAAGTTCCTCTCCAACCTTTTCCAGTGGTTAGAAGGCCCTTTGAAGGGTAGGAATAGACATTGTGGGGCCACTTGATCCCTAGACAGCCATGGGCAACAGGTACATCCTGGTCTTGGTGGATTATGCCACCCGGTACCCAGAGGCAATCTCTCTCAGGACAACGACGGCGCCAATGGTGGGTCGGGCGTTATTGGGAATCTTTTCCCGAGTGGGGTTCCCTAGAGAGGTGGTTTCTGACATGGGGACTAATTTCATATCCAAGTATATGACATCTCTGTGGAAGGAGTGTGGTGTAACCTGAAAGTTCACCACCCCTTACCACCCACAAGGTAACAGTCTGATGGAGACATTCAACCAGACCTTAAAGGACATGATTAAGGGTCTAACAGAACCCATGAGGCATAAGTGGGTCGTCCTCTTGCCATGCCTTCTCTTTGCATACAGGGAGGTACCACAGAAGTCTCCTGGGTTTAGTCCCTTTGAGCTTCTGTATGGTCACCCTGTGAGAGGACTTCTGAGTTTGGTGAAGGAAGGCTGGAAGGTAGCTCCCAGGATGTCTTTAGTTATATGCTAGCCTTCAGAAACCAAACTGCCTGCCTCAGGAAATACACTCAGGTGAACCTAGAAGCAAGCCAGGAAGAAATGAGGAAGTGGTATGACCAGAATGCCACTCTGGTCGAATTTCAAACTGGGCAAAAAGTGTGGGTCATGGCCCCAGTGGAACCTTGTGCCTTGCAGGACAAGTGGACAAGTGGACTGGGCCCTTTGTGGTGGTGGAGTGCAAACGTGATGTCACCTACCTGGTGGATTTGCGTGCTCCAAGGAACCCTTTGAGGGTCCTCCACGTGAACCACCTCAAGCCCCACTTCGAGAGGTCCGAAGTGGGCAGCTCTTGGCGACAGATGATGGGGTGGGAGAGGAGAGTGAACCTCTCCCTGACCTCTTGTCTCTCAAGGAGTGTGATGGGTCAGTAGAAGGTGTGATCCTCTCCCCTGCACTGACTCCAGAGCAGCAGAGCGACTGTCACCAGTTGTTAGGACAGTTTGCCCCACTGTTCTCCTTAACCCCATGTGTTACTCACTGGTGTTCCCATGACGTGGACACCGGTGACAGCCCGCCTGTGAAGCACAAGATTTACAGGTTGACTGACCGGGTCTAGGCCAGCATTAAAGAGGAGGTCTCTAAGATGTTAGCATTAGGGGTGAACGAGCCTTCCAACACTCCTTGGGCCAGCCCAGTGGTCTTGGTCCCAAAGTCTGCTGCATCCAGTGCCACTCCAAAACTGCGGTTTTGTGTGGACTACCGTGGGCTCAATGCCGTCACCAGGACCAACGCACCCGACATCCCCAGAGCTGATGAGCTCATTGATCGGTTGGGAGCTACCAAGTTCCTCAGTACATTTGGGGCAAGGAGAGGTCAGCATTTTCAACCAGAGAAGGACACTACCTGTTCCGCGTGATGCCCTTTGGATTGAAGAAAGCCCCTGCCACACCTTTCAGAGGTTGGTCCACCAGGTGTTGGCTGGGCTGGAGGATTTCAGTGCCGCCTACCTGGATGACATCGCAGTGTTCAGTTCCAGCTGGGAAGCATACGTGCAGCATCATCGGTGAAGTGTTGAAGGCACTGCAGAGGGCAGGCCTCACGATCAAGGTCAGTAAGTGCCAGATCGGGCAAGGTTCGGTGGTGTACATGGGACACCAGGTAGGAAGCGTCCAGGTGGCACCCCTACAACCCAAGATTGACACCATTCTGGCTTGGGAGCCCCCCAAGAGCCAGACAGAGGTGAGGGCCTTCTTAGGACTCACTGGGTACTACAGGAGGTTTGTTGAGGGGTATGGCACCATTGTTGCCCCCTTAACAAAGCTGACTTCCAGGAAGCAGCCCAAGAAGGTAATCTGGACTGAGTCCTGCCAGAAGGCTTTTGATTCCCTGAAGGCCGCCATGTGCACGGCACCCGGAATTCGTCATGCAGACTGACGCTTCAGAACATGGAGTGGGAGCGGTGCTCTCACAACTGAACGAAGAGGGCCTAGACCAGCCTGTAGTCTTAATTAGCCGGAGACTACTCCCCAGAGAACAGAGGTAGAGTGCCATAGAAAGGGAAGATGTTGCTGTGGTCTGGGCACTGAAGAAACTGAGACCATACCTGTTTGGAACTCACTTCCAGGTTCTGACAGACCACAGGCCCCTCAGATGGTTGATACAAATGAGGGGTGAGAATCCAAAACTTCTGAGGTGGTCCATCCCCCCTACAGGGAATGGACTTTACGGTGGAACACTGTCCTTGCAAAGACCATGCCAATGCAGATTGTCTGTCCAGGTTCTTCCGTCTTAGTGAAGAGAACTCCCAGGGGTTTGGTTAGTTCTCCCTACTTTCAGCTTGAGGGGACACGTGTTAGGCTTGGCATCTTTTGGCGTGTTTCCCCAGAGTTTTGCTTTCTGACCTCCTGCTTTTGACTCTGTTTTTGCTGGTGCAGTGTTTCTGGGGACTTTCCCCCCTGATCAGTGGTAAAGTGAAAGTGCTACTGTGGTAAATTGTGTTATGGATTGGTGTTTCCATGATTGAATATTTGATTTACTTGTTAGTCCCTAGTGAAGTGCACTGAGTGTGCCTGGGTCTTTGAATCAAATGCTACTAGTGGGCCTGCAGCACTGATTGAAACACCCACGTGAGTAGCCTTGAAAAGGTAACTCAGACCCGCCATTGCAGAGACTCAGCGCAGTTTGTCACTGCCATGTCGACTTGGCCAGTGCACACACTTGCCAGTCCCTCACCTTCCCTATTCTTACATGTCACCCACCCCTAAGATATGCCCACGGTACCCCTGTGGGCCTCGTGCAGTGTAAGTGAAAGGTATGACATGCCCTGGTGTGTGTGGCATGTCCTAATGGCGAATTACGGCCAATTTTGTTTTTCGCTACTGCAAGGCTACTTGTTCTCCATAGGACAGACTTCGGGAGTTTGTTTATAACATCCTATGAACATAACTGGCCCGGAGAATTAGGTAGGAAAATAAAGCTTAGTATGACTGAACTCAGAATTTAAAGATGCATCTTTTAGTGAAGGTGGTTTTTATATTCTGTGTTTGAAAATACCAATTTTAGAAAGTAGGTCTTTTCTTGCTCAGTCATCCTGTGTGCCTCTGCTGGAATGTGGATTGCCTGCCTGGGTTTTGGATGACAGAGGCTGGGGAGCAGGAGTAGCTCCAGATAGTTTAGGTGGGTCAAGAAAGAGCTGAATAGACCTGGGCTACAACTGGGAAGGGGGAGGAGATTTCCTTGCACCTCAAAGGGCCTGGTCTGCCTATGCCGTCTCCACCTCCTGCCATGAAGTCACACCAGAGAAGGCAGAACTGGTTGTGGCTGGGCACAGACACTCTCTGCCTAAGAGATCAAAGGATTTTGGGATATAAATATTGGGGCCCAGACCCCTGAACTTTAGAACTCTTTTGGATCAAGAAGACTGCCAAGAAGAAGAGCTGGAGAAGCTGTCAGGAGGCGCTACTACTTTGCTGTGTGCTTTGCTGTGTTGGCCTGCATTGCTGCTTCTGTCTTGGGCTGTGAAAGAACTGGATTGAACTTTCTGCAATCTACTTTTGTGAGTTTCTCCAAGGGCTTGGAGTAGAGCTTGCCCCCTGTTCAAGAAGTCTCAGGAACAGCAAAGACTGCAAGCTCTTCTGCCCTCAGCACTGGGAACTGTGTGTTTTGTGCTGCAACAGAAAGCAACCCGACAATGTCTACACCGTCGCTGCCGACTCCGTGTCCTGCAGGCACAGCAGAGGGCACCGCCGCAATGCCGCACTGATGCCGCCACTGAGCCGCTGCTCGCACCGCGACCTGTGGGCCCTGCACTTCGCACCGCCTCGCTTCACAATGATGCCGTGGTATCCCTGAGGACGCCGCTCCACGCCGACATTCACGCCGCTGCTTCCACCGTGTTTTGAGGGCACCGCCCGTAAAATTACACGACGCACCGCCCTCATCCCGCACCGCAGCCTTGGCCTACCGACGCTAGCGCCATCGACTCCAGTTCATCAACCGACAACAGCGCTTCAGCAACAACGACGCTGTTTGCATCGCAACCTGCCAGCACCGCGACGAGCACCGCATTCACTTCGCACCGCGACCCTGGTCTCCCCGACGACGCCATCTGATGCTGCTACTGAGCCTTTGCTCGCACCGCGACCTGAGGGAACCACACGCCTCACCGCTGCACTTCGCATCACAGCACTCGATGCCTGCCAACGCCAGTGCTCCTAACTTCAACAGAGAGGAGTTCGATCTGCATTGTGTGCGACTTCAAGGGCCCCGATGACTTCTGCACCGTCCTCCGGAACCGAAGCCTGCGGATGAGGTGCTTTCAGAAGCTCAACGAGAGGTCGCCAACGCCCTGCATTTCTAAAAAGTACTGTTTGCCGTTCTTCCCGACACCATAGCTTGCCCGCGACGCAGTGGTCAGACAGAATTGTTTGGATTTGTTTGGTCATGACACCGTGATAGCCCCGGACGGAGCTATCGACATCAAGTAACTGTTTTTCAAGCATATTTTGATAACTGAAGATTTCTAAGTACTGTATTGTGGATTTTTATTGTTTTTGGTCTTGTCTTAAGTATATAAAAATATTGGCTATTTTTCTAATCTGGTGTGGTGTCCTTTTGTAGTGCTTACACTGTATTACTGTTGGTTATGAGCGAATGCTTCACACACTACCTCTAAGATAAGCCTGACTGCTCGTGCCAAGCTACCAAGGGGGTGAGCAGGGGTTATTTTAGGAGTGTAACTCCCTTATCCTAACTCAGAAGAAGGGTTCCTATTTGGACAAAGGTGCATACATTTGCCAATTAGAGCCCCCATTTCTAACAAGGGGGTACAGTGTCCTAAATTGAAAAGGGAGAACCAGAAAGACAAGGAAGGTTGGAGCAGAAGTGTCAAATTAGCCATTATTTACCTATAGGCACTCTACTTTCTTCAATGGAGCTCTGAACATTTCACTGCTCTAATCTGGATTAAAGCACATGCCCTATGTTAGTATTCAAGATGCAGATAAAAAGACATCCTTTATTAGCATGCATATTCTGGATTAAAGCACATGTCATATTTTAGTATTCAGAACCTGAGTTAAAGGACATGCCCTGTATTCGTATTCAGAATCTGGATAGAGGACATTGAAATGACATTAAAGAGCATCACTATATATGTGTTAAGTATTTAGCTGCCCAGGTGAGACGCCAGTTAGGAACAATGATTACTTATTTACTCTGAGCGGGGCGGGGGGAAGGGTACCACAAAAGCAGTGCACATACACACATATATATGTATTTTTCTGGCCTGGGGTAAAATACAGAAGTAACTATGCGCTAGGAGCGACGGGAATATAACACAGCAGGGTCAAACTGGGACAGAAAATAGGCCAGGGCACCAAAATAAAATTGCACCCAATAGCTAGCGAAAAAAGTGGCCTAGCTTCTGCAAATCGAGGCAGTTCTGAACTTCTAAAGATACGATATAAGGTGTTTTGCGCAGGATGGGAGATTGCACGCATGTGTGCTTAATGAAGGCTATGTCTGTGGTAAGATCAGGGAAATCAACAGTAAAAACCGGCCCACTAAACCTTAAAACAAGCCCACAAACAGCCAAGAAAGTGGGCCCCATATTGACCTGTCAAATCAGCCCTTTTGGCACTGCCAGATTGCTCTACAATTCGACTCGGTACATCAGCTTCAATAAAAATATTTAATTCCTCAAACAGTAACTAAAGTTATTGTTACGCCGTGGTCTGACCTTTGTATATATTTTTCATGGGCTGTTTTACTGTTTTTAGATGTGTATGTTACATTGTTTTATCGTTAGTAATTTGCTTTCTTTTAGGCACAGTCCAGGCGACTTACATGTGTAGCTATTCCATTTAGTTCACAAATTGACAATCACGGTATTTATTCTCCTGTGTGCAGAAAAATGGTGTGCGATAGGTAATTACCAAAACCCGAACTACAGGTCATGCATTTCCAGGTAACTGACGACTCATTTGTGATTTATTTCATGTCTGTCCACCAGCATACAGGAAATGCGTCACCAAACTTCATTATTCTTAATCAAGGGAAATGACACTCTAGTGAAGAGTTGGGTAAATATACAGTCTATGACCTAAACCTTCAGGAAGGAAATGTGAACTGGTTCTATGGAATCAAGGGCAGACCAGTGCTGAAACACAGCTTCGACACTTACACTTGACCACGTGTTACCCTAAGCAAATCATTGAATCTCCCTGTGGCAGGGGCGTAATACAGGCCCCCGCAGCCCACGAAGGGGGGGGGGGGGCGCTAGCTCCAAGGGGCCACCTCGGCACTGAACTCTGGCCGGAAGGGCTCCTGATTGAGCCCGGAGGGGGCTCCCCTAAGTACCGTGCAAGGAGGCCCCCTCACTCTTCATACGCCACTGCCCTGTGGCCAACTTCCCCATTATCAGCCGAAGATTGGGAGCAATTAGAAATCATGTTCAGCAAAGAATGGGGCCGCTCCCAGAGTTGTGACCTAGGTGCAAAGAACTTAAATTGTGAGTGTGGACATCTCACAAAATGTGACACACAGCAATTAGAAATCAAGTGCCTTCACGCAGAGCTATAAAATGGACTTACGCATTACTGGTTGCAAAAGGCCAGTGTCAGCTGTCACACACCATTTAATGTTAAGGCGATGCAGCTTGGGGTGTTACATCTGTTCAATGCATTCCAAGGCACAACCCACAGCTTCTGCAAAAAGCAAAGTGGAAAGTGTCCGTGTAGTTGTGTTCAACTTGAACTCCGCGAGCAACGAAGACGTCAGGGCTCTTCTTTTTTCCCTGCGCCCGCGCGAGCTGCTGTGACGCAGTAGAGAGCCCGGCCCTGGGAAGTGATGGCTCAGCCAGCACGAGGAAGGAAGGCCCTCCTGGCACTCGACCGCAGGCCTGGTAATCGATAGCCCTGCTTCTGTCACTCTAGACCTGACTTATACTCGAAGGACTAATTTGGAAATGTTTGGCTCTTGTGTCAGGCCGTTTTCCTGTTATAAGCACGTAGATGAATGCTCCCCTGGCCTTGTGGAATGCTCACCCGGGCACAGAGTGTGTGTGTCCGCCCGGCTGTTCAGTAAAAGTCACGATTCGTGGTTATTTTAAATATTTAGCCTTCTCTCACTGCTATCACTTAAGTCGTGACATAGCTCCGCTGCTATTTCGTTTTCACCGAGAATTTACTTGCAGGAGCTTTTGCTCGTGCAGCTTTTTTGTGGTTATATTTTTATAGTGTCGTAAAACATTATGCGTTCAGTGGGATGTGCTATCCGAACATGATCATAAAGAAGAATAAAGGACAAAATACACCAGATAGACAAGTAAGCTGCTGGTCATATGCTTAAATCCCCCATGATGTGAAATCAGACTTACACCCCCAAGATCAGGACACATGTTCTAAAACAATACGTTGAAGATATGGAAGCTGTAATCATATAATAAAATAATAATAAATAAAATTATAAAATAATAATATAATTATATAATATTTAATCATATAATAAATGGGATTCTGAAATCCCTGTGTAAACGAAGTCACTAATTTCTTTAAAATCGGCCAATTGCGACGCACCTAGTCGCTGATTATATAAAAAGACGTCAGAACTCGACTATTATAAGGTTATTACAGTTGAGTTCTGACGTCACAATGCTGCTACCAGAGCCAGCAGGCCAAGTGAAAGATAGGACAAGTCACAGAGCATTTATAAAGCAGCTGTTTAAAGGAACTGCTCTATCTTGATAACCTAAAAGGACATGCAGTGACAATATGTTTATTTTTTGCATTCCATAGATAGAGAAAAGTGAGAATCTTTCTGCATGTTTCTACACCTTCTGAGCTACTGCAGATTTTATTTTCAATAGAGCTGTATTGAACTGTTTCTAATATCTGTTTGCAACAAATAGCTAACAGGTTTTGATGTGTTTAATTTTTCACTAGAGGATTTACTCCTATTCTTTATGTTTGGAAACATGTTCCCTCTTTCATAGGAAGGAGCTAAGCACTAAAGATTTGAGTGGTTTCTGGGAAAGGTGATGGTGTGACCATGTATTATATGGGATAAAGTAACCCCTGGTGTACATAATAAGGATATTGCAAATCACTCCAGAGTTCCATAACTTATAAAGGAACTCGTCTTTCGTCCTCGTTCCTCAGTATGGTTATGGAACTCCTGTGTGACTTATAATATCCTTGGCAACCGTCCCACGGAATCTTAGGCAGTTTGTGGGATTGTGCTCCCACGGGCCACACGCAGCTACACTTCTAATGCCCTATGGATCTGGTAGTACACCCGCATCAGGAGAGCTAGAACCAATTCTCTTTTTACAGACACACTTCATAAATCATTAACTGTGATCAAAGAATTTCACAAATAGTATGAGAATTGGAAGGATTAGTGCATTTGGACAAGCATCGTCTATGTAAACAGTCCCTATTAGACCAAGTATGCTATGTTCTGCCTCTGAATGCTATACTTCTCAATCGTGAAAGCATAGTGGTGCAGGAGTGTGAGCAGAGCAAATGGTGTAGGGTTTAAGGTTCTGCAGGGGCAAAAAATCATACATTGAAATGCAGCACAGTGGTTGCTGGTGATTGTTATGCATCTGGGCTTCAGACAGTAAGCCGGGGAACCAGAAGTGGAAGGTGTGCGCAGGGTGGCAGCTACAAAAGACTCCTGCAGTGGACAGGAATCTGAGTTTGTCAGCTGATTTGGATGCACAGCTCCAGCATGATGCGAGTACTCCCCAGCATGTTTATCGCTTCTATATTTGGAGTATGTGATAGGCGTCTGGCCCTACCGAGAAGCAGACCAGTGGCACGCCTCCTCATCTCTCTGGATGCACAGAAACAGGGAGAGAGTCTCTGAGAGTCCATGGCTGTCTATATCATCCTCACTCCATTTCCACTGCAGGTACTGACAGCCAGTCCTCAAGGGAGTACTGTAGCTGGGTACGCGCTCTAGGGGCTGTATGTGTGTAAACCAGTGCAGCCTGCAGCAGTGTTCGCTGGATGCTTGCTAGGTCAGAGGTGAGCAATGGAGAAATGAGGCGGGGACGCAACAGGCATGTCAAAGCAGGGATGACGATAAGGTCTATGTAATTGCATTACACCAATCCCATTATTTAAACATGGGCACTTGCCATTTCCGCAGTGATTGCTTAGCAGCAGCACCCACCAACTGGTCAAGCTCCCGATTCCCACAAACTAATTCCACACCAATTTCACCTTTATGGAAGAATTGAGGCCACAGTTCATTAGGCACATTTCCAACTTACAAGCGATCCTTTAACCACCATTTCCTTTTTATTCAACAAGCCTGTGCCCTCCTTACCATAGTGTAGGAAATTGGGTTACTTGTTAAGAGGGGGTAATAACCCTACTGAAATAGCAATCACAATTCTTGTCAGGGTGTAAAATAAGCAAACCCCAAATTAACCTGTGCTCAACCCTTTGGTAGCTGGCATAAAGCAGGTTTAATTTAGAGACAATGTGTAAAGTATTTATGCAGCACTTCAAATAGTAAAAGGGTGAAAACACAGCACAAGAAAAATACCACAGCAATTTAGGAACACATAGTCAAATTTAATGAATTATTTGAGAAAAAAAATGACAAAAATCCAATAATTAAAACCAGAGATATGCAATTTTTAAGATTTAGGTAAAACAGTGCTTAGAAGCACAGAGCGAAAGCTGTGGATATCTGGCCGCACTGGACCAGGACAAAGTCACAAGTTCAGGCCAACCTTGATGGATTGCGGGCCAGATACAGGGAACAAGTTAGGCCAGCTGAATAAAGTACCTTAAATCCTGGTTGCAGACCGTTGCGAGATCCCATGTTTAGGATGTGTTGCGCAGCAGCAGTTCTGATGAGCCTCGGGCAGCGATGCGAGGTCCTGCATTGAGGATCCGTTGCGCATCAGCAGTTCTGATGAAGCCGTCGATGAGGCTTGTGATGGGAGCCATGTGTGGCTGTCGAGGATGCATTTTATTTAGGCTTGCGGTGCGAAGGCCTGCGTCGTGAAGCGGTGGTTCTGAGAAGCTGCAGGCTGTGATGCAAGGTCCTGCGTCAGGAATGCGCTGCACAGCTGCGAGGAGATGCATCAGGTTGATGTTGGTTCTTTTCAAGAGACCACTGCTGGTCTGGCAGAGTGTCTTCAGGCCTGCTTCCAATGGTTCAGGACTGGGGTACTGAGTTCAAGGTGTTGGTACCTTTTCTGTCCCTGAGGCTTTGATCATTAGGCCAGGCAACTAGCCCTTGGAGTCACTCTGGTGGTCCTGGGTTCAAGATGCAGGTCCAATCGTTCTCACTCAGGTATCAGGGCAGCATGGCCTCATGACAGCAGAGTAGCAGTCCTTCTTGCAGAACAGCACAGTAGTTCTTCTGAATCTTTCACAGATCCAGAGATGTACTAAAGAGTTGGGTCTGAGGGGCCAGTATTCATACTTGGTGCCAGCTTTCAAGGAAAAGGTTGTGGAGGTTTACACCCTCTGAGGTTGTTGGAATTTCCTGTATCCCTTTCCTTGCCCCAGCCTGTAGGAGGGCACAAACGACCAGGGTCAAACCCTTTGTTAGTGTGCCTAAGCAGAGGTTTTGTGATGTGCAAGTGTGGTAGGTGTCAGCTCCACCCCCTAGCTAGTCAGAGATGACCCATCCTGCCAACACCTATTTCCCCTTTCTCTCACTGTCAGGGATCAATACACAAAGACCAACTGCCAGCTACACATGCTCATGTGACCCATGATACAGGCTGCAGACAGCAAATGGTTGGGACAAGAAAATATCAACTTTCTAAAAGTGGCTTTTTCAGAATTATGACTTAAAATCTGACTTTACCATTAAAGTGGGTTTTACATTACAATTCTTTAGACACCAAACTTGACATTCCTATTGGCTCCCAATTGAAAGTTATCACTTAATAAATGTAATATAGTAACCCAATGTTTTCCTACGGGAGAAGTAGGCCTTGCAGAAGCGAAAAACGAATGTAGAGTGTTTCACTATCAGGAGATGTAAGGTTAAAAGTACCAACCTTGTAAATATACTGCACCCTGTCCTCTGAGTTAAGTAAGGTTTACCCTAAGAGTAACAGATGTATTAAAAAGAAGAGTTTGGCCTGGCAAAAGGTTTATTTTGCCAGGTTGAAATGGCAGTTTAAAACTGCACCCAGGCTAAAATGGCAGGCCTGAGACGTTTAAAAAGGCTACTGAAGTGGGTGGCACATTTAGTGCTGCAGGTGCCCTAGTAGTATTTATTTACAGGCTCTTGGTGCAAGTGGAACCACTTCACTATGGACTTAGAACTAAATTAAATGTGCCAATTGGGTGTAAGCTAATGTTAACATTTTTTAGGGAGTGAGTACACACACTTAAGCACTGGTTTGCAGAGTGTTAAGGCCAACAAAAATTAGATCAGCAAAAAATGGAGGAGTAAGGCAAAAGTCTAACACATAGCCACAAGCACTGTGCCTTACACTCAGTGCTTGTCAGTCCGCCCAGGTGACCAGTCACCTTGGGTGCACCCATTTCCTTACATTCCGGTCAAGCATCTGCTTCCAGCCCAATCAGATTACCTTTCACTTCTTTTCCTTCCAAGCAAGTTCTGAAAGTTTGGGAACCTTCTACAAAGTTTTATTAAAAACTCCAGAACAAGACCGGCCTGATGCCGAGAGTCAAGCCGCCATCGTTGACTTGAGAATTAGCCTGACCGTACTGGTTTGTCCCACTGAAAGTTCCGGAGCTCCTTGTTGATGATGCTGAGGGTAAAGACATATAGGAATTCACAAAGGCATCACGTTGCAGCAGGCCCCTGTTGTCGAAGTGAACTCTGGATCCAAGGAACCAGAGGGCTCGACGCTCAGAGAAAAGTTCCAAGAAAAAGACGAAGCCGGAAGGTAAAATCTTGACCGGGACCTAGTGCTCAACCTATCCGACCTGCGCTCCATCGCAGTCGGCCTAAAACGTTGACTTTATCCTGGTCCAGTGTCACAAGATAGCAGTGAGTGGCGCTTTAAGCTTTTTGCTGCTAGTCTGCACCTTTTATTATTTAAAATGTAAAAATGCATGTCTCCAGTTCCCTACGTTGGATATTTGTTGTTATAGTGTAATTTTAAGGAGAAAAAACCCTCTATTTTTATAAATTGATCTTGGGTTTTTATTGTGTTGTGTCTTTTACTGTTTTGGTGATATTAACTACTTTACACACCTGTCTCCTAAGTTAAGCCTGATTGCTCATTTGCCAAGCTACCAGGGGATGAGCAAGGATTAATTTATTGAGGCTTTACTGGACCTTATTTGATTTTGGTTTTATTACTACCTGAAGGTGCATACCTCCACCTACTAATAACCCACTTTCTTACGGGTATGTTAGAGCAGACTTATTCATTAACAAATGTTTATATGTGTTTATATTAGCACTGCTATGCTGCAAAACTAATTTCCTGGGACTTTAGGTCTATTTGCATCAACAGCTGAATAACGTGGCTTTTAAAAGTTGCACTGCATGCATGATTTTTCTTTTTTTCTGTGTGTTTTCTTTTATTACATAAAACAGTCAAAATGGGATCTTTTCCATAGTGTTTATTCGTACTGTATCAATAAATGTGCTTTGGAGTAAGCATGCCGGAGATGCTCTTTTATGTTACAAAAATCAAGGCTGTTCCTGTCTGCAGCCACAACTGTTTTGTCTATTCATTTTTAAATGGTTTATTGTTCAATCACACAATGTAATTTCTCCTCGTAAGTAGGGTAAAAGTGACACTTTGGAGGGGCGCGGCCAAGATGGAGGCGGAGTAGGATGTGTTTTTAAGTCCCTCCTGCGCCGAACCATGCAAAGCCTTGTGTAGCACCCTCCTGGGCTTTCGGAATTTGAAACCCCCTGCCGCTTCTTCCCCCGGGTCCCCGGTGCCAGAAACGGGGACTCCTGGAGCGCCTACGGCGGAGGGTGACGGACGGACAGTGACTCCGGAGCCAGTGCGGGCCCCGCGCGGTGCTCCAGTCGGGGGCGCCCTGTGCGGTGCCCATCAGAGCCTGCGACCTGCTCTCTGCCTCCGGCCGGCTAGCGACGGACCCCAGACGCCCTCGAGGTGCTGGCTCCTGCCGGCGGAACAGCGGATCCTCTGCGCCTGGTGGGCAAATTGAGCAGCGAGAAGCGAGGTGGTTGCCCGGTGGCCCGTAGGCGCGAAAATTTAGCCCGGGAATCCCCGGCCTACATTGCTGGCAGACGGCACCGGTCTGGGCCCACCGGGCTGGGGGGCCGGCTTTCCTGCCTGTGCCCGACTCGGAGCAAACTGCAGGCCACTCCGGGACAGTGACTTTCCCCGGCGACGCTGAGACAGCACCCATGGGCCCCGTGTAAGCCTTAAGTCGAGGGAGCCGCTACCGCGAAAAATCGAGCACGGGGATTACGGGCCTGCAGCTCCTTCGGACCCCTGGGGCGGACTTACAGAACTGGCCCCTGGCTTCTACGGAGGGCTCCTCACAGCGAACCTGCGGACCGCTTGGGAAGCGGCATAGGGCAGCGGGCACACCCGGTTCCTCAGTGAGAGGTGAGGTGCTCTGTGGACTGCTGGGCCTGGAGGTGAGCCTAGCTGGTGGAGGGGCCGGGCACAATCGTGGCCCCCCGCATACAACCGTGAGCTTCGCCTACACGAACGGGCACCAGTGACTTGCAGGGTGTGACATCTCGACGTGACCCCCCCTCCGGCTTATCTGAACTACTTTGCGGGGTGGGGAGTGGCCGTGATATGGAGAGTGACCCGTGCTGAGACCGGCGCGTGTGGATGGTCCACCCCGTTGCTTGACTGCCCTGCGGAGACTTTGATCTTGCCCCACCCACCTGGCGGACTGGGCATCTGTGGCCTGGAGTGGATCTTCGGAGCGGGGGACGCTGGACGGTGCCTGCCATGTGCTCGCAGATGGGCATCTAACTGAAGGAGTGGTGAGTCCAACAGACGGTCGATTGAGTCACTAGCTAACCAACGTTGAATCGCCTGTATTTGCTCCTGCTCCTAGCACAGAAGCCTGCACTCAAAATAGAGCAGCGGAACTGAGCGGTGGGGCCTCCTCCCTTGGGCCCGTGACTGGCGATTTCGTGCGGGGTTCACCACCTGGAATTTCCTGCCCCGCTCCCTGTCTGGGGTTGCTCGGGACTGCGCATCTAACAAAGCTCTGGGGTGGCCTCTGCTGGGTCCATTGGACGGAGCGGTCATTGCTCAACGCCTCTGGAGTGGTGGGCCCAACGAGCGGAGGCCATGTCCAACAGGCCGCGTAAAGACAAGCCGGGCAAGGACGCCCCTCCGAGGGGCTCTCACCAACCGGCGTTGCCCGGTCCCAGCGCCTCGCCTAAATCAAGGGACGATGAAGCACCTGCCACCAAAGCCTTCATGCTGGAGCTATTTTCCGCCATCAAAGAGGATATCTCGGAGCTCCGCTCCCAGCTCGCCTCGGATCTCCGCGAGGTGAGGAAGGATGTGGATGACATTGGAGAACGGGTGGCCACGTTGGAGGACCACGACTTAGGGATGGCTGACGAAGTGCACCAGCTCCAGCAGGACGTGATCCGTCTCACAGAACAGAACTTAGATCTCCAGGCCCACGCGGAGGACCTGGAAAATAGATCCCGCCGGAATAACATCCGCATTCGAGCGGTGCCCTGGGATGGAGAGGCTGGAGACCTGCGGGGCTATGTGGAGGCCCTTTTCCTGCAGATTTTAGGAGAGGAAGAACTTCACGAAATCCGCATGGATAGAGTCCATAGAGTGGGCCTGCCTAGAAGCGGTGGAGCTCCCCCCTTGACATCCTCGTTTGTATCCACGACTTCCAGTTGAAAGAACGCATACTTAAGAAGGCACGGGGGCTTCCCGCATTGCAATTTCGGGACCACCACCCCCAGCTCTTTCAGGACTTAGCGGCTTCGACTCTTCAGAAACGGCGCGAATTTCGACCAGTTACCTCCTTTCTGCGTGATCAAAATGTGGCCTACTCCTGGGGCCATCCCTTCCGGCTCATATTCAGATGGCAAAATAGGTTGGTCCAGCTCCGATCCTTGCAGGCCGCTAAAGATCTCCTGGGACTGGAAGGCGCAGCCCCCTCCCCGAGAGGTGGGGGCTCCCCGTCGAGGCGGAGAAGGCGCTCTCCCTCCTGGCACCGAGTGGGCAACCCGACCGCGTTGAGGAGGCCGGATCCCGCGGCTAGTCAACAAGACCGGGGGGCTGCAGTCGCATCTGTGACCACGGTCACAGTGGCTTCATCGCAAGGCAGCTCCGGAGCGGCCTGAACTCTGGTCGAATGAATGGTTCGTGTCGGAGGGACACCTTCAGATCAGGTACCGTGGGTACTTATGTACTTTTTGGGAAGACACCCCGGTACGGTCCTCTGGGGGATCACTGACTATCCTCCGGGCCCCTGTTCTCTATGGAGGCCCGATTCTACCTACGATCTGGAACTGTCGACTCCTTTGAACTGTTTGGGGAGCTTTTCCCTTGCCTCTCCCCTTTGCTTCCCTCTGTCCTGTTGTTCTGTGAGGGGTTTTCGGGGACCGGGGGGGAGATGTTTTTTGGATGGGATCCTGCGGGGAGGGGGGATGTTGGGGAATAGGCGGACAGTGGTGGTGACCTAGATGGATGCGTGTGGACGGATGCATGTTGTTGGACTGCTGTTGGTTGTTGGGGAGCGACACCATGCCACGGCTCTGGGCTGCCTAGTGGAGGGGGGTTGGTGGGGCTTCATGGTAGGGTGCGCACAGCGAGGGGGGAGGTCTACCTACGTCATGCTACTTAATGTAGGTACGTGGAACGTGAAAGGTTTGAACTCCCAGCAAAAGCGTCAGAAAATCTGGAAGTATGTGCAGGACCATCATTTAGATGTAGTGGGCCTTCAGGAGACCCATCTGGCGCGCAAAGACGAGCTGCGCCTCAAACATAAAAACTTTCCCCTTATCTACAGATCATCGGCCACCACAAAGCATAGGGGGGTAGCCCTTCTCTTCCGATCTGCTCTTCACTTTCAGCCCCTAGATGTGAGCATCGATAAGGATGGACGTTGGCTGATGGTCAAGGGGTTGTTGTTTGATAGATCGTGCACCTTTGTGGTGGTGTATGCTCCGAATGTGGGCCAGAATAACTTTCTACAGGACCTGCTGCGGAGGGCGGATGACTTTGTGGAGGGTGTCCTGTTTGTGTTGGGAGATTTTAACCTAGTTTGGTGCAAAGAAGTGGATAGCTCCCACAGTCAGTGGTCGGACACTGGGGTGTTTTCCGCTGAAACTCAACGCCGGGTGGATGACCTGGGGCTGGTGGATGGGTGGCGCTCTTCCCATCCCCTCTCTCGGGATTACACCTTCTTCTCCCATGTCCACCACACCTACTCCCGCCTGGACCACATTTTTTTAAGCCAGTCCCATAGAGGAGATGTCCGCGATGCCCGTATGTTCCCGCTCTCGGTCTCTGACCATAGCTTGCTAGTACTAGGCCTACACTGGTCAGCAAGGGGGGATGGCCTCCGCAAATGGTACTTCCCGGCCTCGCTTGTCCGGGATGACACCTCATGTAAAGATTTGCGCAAGGCCATACGAGAATTTTTCGATCTTAATCCAGTATCTGACACATCGGTGTTTACCACCTGGGACGCCTTTAAGGCATCCACGAGGGGCACTTGCTTGGCCCTTAATGCCCAACTTAACAAATTGCGCCGTAAAGAACGTGAGGAGCTAGAGAGAGAACTCGCCATCCTTGAACAGAACCATAAACGGAACCCTTCTAGGCTGACCCTTCGCCCATTGACGGCGATCAGGGGGAAGCTTAGAGCCCACTACAATAACAGAGTGGAGTTCACACTATTGAGACTTCAACGTCTCTCCTATGCCCAGGGGAACATGGTGGGGAGACATTTGGCTCGGCAGCTCGAGACAAGCGAAAACGGGAATATGTGGGAGGAATTCGGGACGCAGCGGGGACCTTGCACCATCGAGATGAGACCAAGGCCGATCTCTTCGGCCGTTTCTACGAGGCTCTCTACTGGGGGGAGACCTCTGATCCTGGAGACCAGCGGAATTACTTGGGGGATCTTCCGCTGCCCCGAGTTTCCGCGGAGTGGAATGGATTGTTAGAGGCCCCGTTCACTAGAGAAGAAGTCCTAGCTGCTATTAACAACTTGAAGCCCCACAAGGCCCCTGGGCCGGATGGCTATACTGCACTTTTCTATCAGACCTTTGCGTCTGAGGTGAGCGACTTTCTGGTCTCTCTTTTTAATGCCATGGCGGAAGCTGGGGAAACGACGGGCTCAATGGCCGAGGCCGTGATCTCCGTCATTCCCAAAGCGGGGAAGGACCCATCCAAGTGCTCCTCCTACCGGCCGATAGCCCTTCTCAATATCGACGCCAAACTGTATTCCTCCATCATAGCAGGAAGGCTCCAGGACCTGATGCCGGCACTCATTCACCCCGATCAATCGGGCTTTATTAAGGGGCGCCAGACCCATGATAACACAAGGAGAATCATCCATCTGATTGAGAAGGCTTGCAGGTTCCGGATTCCGGCGATACTGGTGGGCCTTGATGCCGAAAAGGCCTTTGATCGGGTGGACTGGGGCTTTTTATTTCACACCTTGGAGGCCTTCGGATTTTCAGCTAAATTCATCTAGATGGTGAGAGCGAACTACAGCGGCCCCCGCTCGAGAGTTGCAGTGAACGGACACCTTTCTGCCTTTTTCTCGCACTCGCGAGGCACCTGGCAGGGCTGTCCCCTCTCCCCCTTGCTTTTCGCCCTGAGTATTGAGCCGCTGGCACTGGCGATACGTGGACACCAAGGGATACGGGGCCTTCCTTTTTCCGGTGAGCAGCATAAGATCACCTTGTTTGCGGATGACGACCTCTTCTCTATTGAGGACCCAGCCCGTTCCCTCCCACACGTTCAGAAGGTTTTGCTGCGTTTCGAGGACGTGGCCGGCTTCAAAGTCAATTACGATAAGTCCTTTATTCTTAACCTCACGCTTTCCGCGGCGGAGGTGGATCGGCTGCGGCCCCTCACGCCTTTGTCATGGGCCTCTCGATCCATCCTGTACCTCGGGGTCCGGCTGACTCCCTCGATTGGGCAGCTGTATGCCGCAAACTTTCCTCCGCTGCTGGCACAGACTCGTGCGGATCTGGAGCGCTGGAAGCCGAAGTACATCTCGTGGCTGGGTAGAATCCATGCCCTTAAAATGGTCCTTCTCCCCACATTCTTGTATCTTTTCCAGGCACTCCCTATACCGCTTGAGACTGACTTCTTCCGTCGTCTTAAAACCCAGATGCTAAGGTTTGTCTGGCAGGGGGGTCGGGCACGCTTCTCCTTTGCCACTCTTCGCCGGCCGCGGAAGGAGGGAGGGGTGGGCCTCCCTGATATGCACTTATACTATAAAGCCGCGCAACTGCGTGTATTGGTGGAGTGGTCCCAACAACTCTTGGAGAAGCATTGGCTGCACATGGACAGATGTGTGGCGGGTCGTTCGATTTGGGATCTGGCATGGAAGCCCAAACACAACAGGCCCAGGAATGCATACATTAGTACACCCACTAGCACTACTCTAAAGGTCTGGGACACGGTAACTGGTGATGAGCGCTGGACTACGTTCCCCTCTCCCTTTACACCCATACACTTTAACCCGGCCTTCCCACCGGCGCTGCATGAAGGACCCTTTGACGTCTGGCGGGAGGGAGGATGTCGTGCTCTCACGCATCTGTTTCATGGCCACGCTACTCTCACCTTTGACAACTGTATGCGGGACTATGGAGTGCCGCGGTCCGAGCACTTCCGCCACCTCCAACTGCTCCATTGGGCTACGTCCCCTGCGGTCAACGCCGTGGCCATGAGACCCCCCTCCGTCTTTGAGGCCTTCCTTTTGCGCACCTCCTCCATGAAAGGAGTCATCTCCTTCCTCTACAACCTGCTGCTCACTTCCGAAAGTGGCGCCTCGCCCCCGTTACATGAGTACTTGGGAGGACCTCCTTGGGAGGGACATCTTAGACGTTGAGTGGTCGAGTTTATGGCGGGACATCGCGGCGCATAATCATTCGGTGGAGCTCAGGGAGGCCCACCTTAAGACCCTCATGGATTAGTACCTGCACCCCGTTCGCTTACATCGCATCTTCCCATCCACCTCTGACAGATGCTGGAGGGGCTGTGGCCTTCTCGGGGACTTCCGCCACATTTGGTGGGACTGCCCGATCATCCGCCCATACTGGGAGGAGATTCTGTCCCATATCAGGGAAATTCTAGGGTATCCAATCGCTGACTCCATGGCTTATGTCCTGCTGGGTCTTCGGGACCCGGCGCTCGAACGCCAGACCCGAGCGGACAAACAGATTCTATGGTTATGTATCGGAGCTGCTAAGCCTACCTTGGCTACAAAGAGGAGGGAGTCCCAGTGTGAACAAAGAACAATTTACACAATTCAATGAATTAATCAAAAAACAACCGTTAGATCCACAGAGTCTGTCACCATCCAGCATGTGTTTAATGCCCTGTGCCTATACCACGGTATATTCAGTCTCCCTTATTTGATTCACCAGACTAACAGCGGATTTACCTTCCATGATGCCCTAAACGTGTCTAGCACCGAGTGAGTGCTTTGTACAGCGATCGGTAAGCCTCATTATTTGTGTTTTGAGATTAACATTACCGCATCGTACTTTCTTAGCCTTCCCTCGTGTAGATTTTTATTAAGTTCATGATCATTATTGTTCAGGTGCAGCCCGACCTTTGACGACGCCATACTTAACTACTGACCCCATGGAGGACTTCTAACCCCGCGGTATGTTTCCTCCCATTTGATTCACTATCCAGCCATGACTTTTGGAATAGTATGTACTTTATTATGCCTTAGGCTTCCTAGGGCATTTGGGAACGAGCGTCAGTAACGTCCATATGCCCAACGCTAATTTATTTCAGGTAACTCACCACGTCTGTTGTGTGCAATGCCTTGCCGCTAACATCCGTGCCATGTCTCTGATCTCGATGCTTGAGTCCCTCCTTTAAACTGTTGTAGATATTTAGCATTACTGTCCTTCATTCTATAGATGCGTTCTACACTATTGTAACTTACGGAATACTAATTGTCTCATACTCCCATGCTTAGAGAATTTATCTACATATTAGCTAATATTCCCATATTTATAGACCTTATTCTATTATTAGTCTTAACTAGGTTGCTCATTAACAGCTTTTTAATACTACCGATGTGATAATCCAAGAGGTAGGAATTGTACCCCTCTAACTTTAGTTTATTCTACTCATTTGTATTAGGTTACCTGCCCCAATCCTCTGGTCCTGATGAAGACCCCCCAGCAAGGATAATCTTTCCTGCATTGATAAGAGGGTCGAAACGTCGACTGTTTATCTTTTTGTGGCAATTCCACGCCAGAATTGTGTAGATTAATTATACCTTGTGGATTATGCCTCTTTAAATATTGGTCGCCACTATTATTTTGGCCGTTGCTGCTATTTGAATTACAGCCAAACGTATTTTCAAATGTTTGATTTTACTGTCACACAATCCCACCACTACCTTATCCTCACCTTTATCACTTTCTTCCTCCCTTCCTGGGGCACTGTATAACCTTGAATACAGTTGATTTTTTGCTATGTGTATTCATTACATTTGATCCCTCAGTGAATAAAACTCTGTGGATCTAACGGTTGTTTTTTGATTAATTCATTGAATTGTGTAAATTGTTCTTTGTTCACACTGGGACTCCCTCCTCTTTGTAACTATTCAACCCAGGTCCCAGTGACGATGTTTGGGTAACCCACTTATATATAAACAAGCCTACCTTGGCAGCAGCATGGAAGAAATTAGAGGCACCAGCGATCTCCCTGTGGCACACGAGGTTGTGGAAACTGACGAGCTTGGAACGGGTGGCGGACATCTTCCTGGGCAACTTCAAGAACTTTATGTTTCGCTGGGGACCCTTGGTGCGCTTCCTCTCCAGGGGGCTCCCGTCCGCTGTCTGTCCGGCCACGATTCGAGCCCTCCATTTATTTCAAGTATGAGTGTTGTTCTCGGTGTGCCTGCTAGTGTGATTGTTGCCACCACCACTGGGAGGAGGGGGGAGGAGGGGAGGGGTTTGTTCTTTATTCTTTGTTACCGTGCGACACATCTCATGGTATTTGCAGCGGGCATGAGTCTTAAGCAACAGGCAACGATATTTGATGTTGACACCCTACCTAAATGACCGTCCCTCCCCGCCATGTCTTCTGTTTACACCTCCTTTTCGGACATTGCCGGGACTGCCTTGAGACCTCCTGTTCTGCTCCTTTGATCTGCATGCTGTTCGTTCTATCATCAGTAACGCCCTGAAACCAAGCCATTATGACTGCCTAATGTGTGGGGAGATGTGCGGGATTGTCGCTGATTGATCTTTCTTCTTTCTTCTTTCTCTCTCTCTCTCTTTCTGTGTCTTCCTTTCTTAAAACGAGAAATAAAGGTTTTACAAAAAAAAGTGACACTTTATTTTTCATAATTTGGGTGGTCTCTAGAGTAGACAGTTTTATGTAAGACAATTTCTGCGATGGTAATTATTTTGGCTCATGTACCTTGACTAGTATGGCTAGATGTTTCCACCTCACGTTATGTAGAGGGCATGATTCTCTACTCCTACAAAACTATAAAAAGTGCTTTTTCTGGGATCTGTGTCGGAGCTTTTTCCCAATTCAAACTGAGCAGTTTCTATGTCAGATTGCTATGTGACTAAATACTTATATTTTGCTCTTGATCTATGAATTATTTTATGCTAATTTAAACTGACTAACTAATTACTTTTAGTGACTCATGATTCTCAATTTTAAAGAAATCCTTATGGTTTTGATGCTGAATTTTCTCATGCGAAGATTTTCTTTAATTGTCTCGGGGGTCCTCGCCCTTTGCGACTCACATTGTCCTGATCCTGCGTATCGACCCTTTATAAAATATATTGCTGCAAAGCGCTGACAGGTATAATGCAATGATGTACTGTTTGTCTTCCGTTGGCATGTCTAGAAAAGATGTTTGCCCTTCCTTACATCTCCTTCGATTGTCTATACCTCAAAACCAGTGTACCCCTCCCCTTGCACAGCAAACCACCTTGCTGCCCTGTGTGACAGGGAAGAGGCAGGAATGTGCTGCCTTTTCCCAGTGCTGGTGCACAATTTGCTGCCTAGTGTCAACGCAGCCACTCATGCACCATGGCACGAGGTTGCCTGCATTGTTAGCTGGATTGTTTTTGTGCAGGAAGGGAGACCTTCATGCACAAAAACTTTCTCCTGAGACATTTTCCTCTTTCTATGTGTGCTGGTAAGAGGAAATAATGAGGAGAAAAAAACATATTTCTCCGCTTTACGCCTCCCCTGGGAAGGCGTAGCATTTTGACGCACTTCCAGGTCTACCGGTAGTGATACATTTGGGAATGTGTCAAAATCCATGGGTGTTGGGTGGGAACACCCACGCCCCACGCATGAAATACCTCCTTGGGACAGAGTAATGCAATGCAGCGATTTGCGCTGCTCTGATTTACTCCAGATATATCAATATAAATATGGCCCAATATGTATGCAGTCAGGGGTTGTTCTAAAGTCCCTTCAAAGCTATTTTAAAGATATATTTGCTTTCATAAAATTATTACACTTAGAGCAGCTGGCTTGGTCACAGTTTGATTACCATGACCGTGTTCAATTAACATCAACAAACATAATGCCCTGTTCTTCTGCCTCAGGCTAAAGCTGACTTTATCCCCCCTCTAAAAGAAATATTGAAGTGGCATCACCTAATCACATCCAACCCTCCACTTGTTTCCACTTGGTGGTGTCAGTTGTTCTACTGATTATCCACCCCCAAATATCGTGATACCCTGAAATCGAGGACAGAATATCAAGACACAAAATACTGAAAGGTAAGTGAGTATAGGGAAATATAGATTTACTAATCCTAGCTTCACATCTATGTACCTTGAAAATATATATATCAGGTAAGTGCAGATATATGGGGTTACGCATAGAAAATCTAGGCTTACCTGTCAATATTTTATTTTCGATATCTGTCCTCTGTATTGTGTCCCACCGATATTCTGGTGTTTACATGTAGGGTGCGCACAGCTGTGTCAAAGTGATAAACATTATTGAATGCTTACCATTAGATTGTTATGGTGCAGCAATCTGTACATTTAATTAATTTATATCATTGGGGCACACCTTGGTCCAGAGGACTACTTCGCGCTTTACGTTCTTCAGTGAGGTACAGGACAAGAGGCGTGGGTTACATATGCACCAAGGGTCAGTTACATGAGTGTTACAGTGCATATTACATAAGCAAGAGGGGGAATAAGAGCTGAGCAGACGTCTGATAGATAAGCAAGTAGAGAGTATCAGCTTGCTCGGAAGACAGAACTTGCTCTGTGACAACTGCTAGGTTTTAGAATTCACTCCCCTTCTCTCTCTACTAGGAATCTTTGCTTTTACATTTTAGAAATGCTTGAAAATGACTACATGTCACAATATTACATACAGAAATATTGGCTGGCACAAAAATCGTCTCTGAAATATAGTTTGAGAAAATTTAATTTAGTATTGGTTTAATATTGTTAACTGCAGTGGGGCGATGTGTTTATACACGATATGTAGGACACAATATTTATATCTGATGATGTTCTGAAGACAATATTATGGAAGCAAACTCTTCCTGGTCTCCTTTCTAAGAGTTGTGGTGTCGGTCGCTTAGACACAAGTGCTCAAAAAACGTATAACATAACAAAGCAGAACTGTAAGAAATTGGAGTGAGAGCCCCACTGAAATAATAAATACAGGGGCATATTACCAAGCAATAGCGATAATTATCGCTATTGCTTGGTTAGAGACAAATTTTTACCACTGAGCTGCGGCGATTTTTATCGCAGATAAACCTTGGTATTACCAAGGTTTATCGCAAATGCGATAAAAAACAGCCGCAATGCATGAATATCGCTGAAAAGTCCGCGATATTCAGGCATTACCGAGCTAATGCTCTTAGCCATGTTATCCACCTCCCATTGGATAACATGGCTAAGAACTGCTCAGGGCAGGTGTTAGCATTTGGAGATATTCGCGCTTAGCGCAAATATCTCCAAAAGTTGGTAATAGGAGATAGCGATGTTAGCGACTGTTTCCAGTCGCTAACATCTTGGCACGCCCACTTTGCATGTCATTAGTGATAAATATCACTGACATGCAAAGTGGGGCCCAAGATGGTCGCTATCTCCTACTAGCTGTCGCTAACTGGTGTTAGCGACAGCTAGGTAATAGGGAGATAATTTTATCTCCACTTTCTTGGCTTTTAAAGCCAAAAAAGTGGAGATAAACCCCCTTGATAATATGCCCCACAGTCCTTGTCAGGATGAACCATGAAAGTCACTAAATAAACTTGTGCTTAACCCTATGGTAGCTTGGCACAAAAGCAGTCAAAGCAGAACTGTAAGAAATTGGCATGAGAGCCCCACTGAAATAATAAGCACAGTCCTTGCCAGGGTGACCCATGAAAGTTACTAAATAAACTTGAGCTTAATCCTTTGGAAGCTTGGCCTGTGCTGCCAATATAAAGCCATGCACACTTTGCAAGGAGCCAGGACTAGGTGTTTTTATACTATGAACCCGGCTTGTGTTTTTTTTTGACGATGCGCTTGTTTGTCTTTTTTTCACCCATTTGAAGGGGTACCTTTGTCTGCCCCTGGTGCGTTTGACATTTTTAGTCTAGAGGGAACAGTAAGAGGGTTAATCAATTTGAATAATAGAGAATAAGGCTACCTGTATATCTTCAGCCTGTTTCTCAAAAAGGACATTTGGGAAAAAATCGCGAAGCTCCTGCATAATTAATAATAAGGAAGGAAATGGCCAGCAGTCACTTGCAGAGGTATTTTTTGCAGTTTTATATATGGCGAACAAGAGCATTAAAGTGACATGAGCACCTCATTGTAACACAGACGGTCAGATTAATTTTAGGTGCAAAGATGTTTGTCCACAATCATAGATTGCCCAGAATCACAGGATGGTAAGCAGATGCTGTGGCTCGAACTTGGTTCCCCTGTTTCCATGTCCACAGCTCCCCTGGGGAGGACCAGCAGAATTTATCCCATCATTCAAAATCACAGAGTGCCTATATTGTGACACCTGTCTCTTAAGGGACAGGGTTCACAATGCCACAAAAATTGGCAAACTGCGATTCCGATATAATGTTTGGGAGCACTATCTGCACCTTTCAGTGTCTCAAGCCTTTACCAGGAGAGAGTGAGTTGGTAACTTTGGACCGCTTGCACAGAAGGATGAAAATCTGAGTTGGCCTTGCCAAAACGTCAACTTGCTCAGCCATCTTGCCAGCTTCAAGCACATGTAGGCTCGATGGCAAGGGAAGCTTATGCTGCTATTACATGTACTGCACCTGTTCAGTGTGTGTGTAAGGGGACCTCGCACTGCTGCTGCCTGTGCTGTAATTGTTCTGTGTTTGTGAGGAGCGTTTGCACTACTGGTAATATTGCTATGACCATGCACTGTGCATGTTATTTGTGTTAGAAAGCTTGCATTGCTGCTGTCCATGCTGTACCTCGTCTGTGTGTTTTATTGAAGCTTGCCAAGATTTGTTCAATAGGCACAGGCCAAAATATTTGGTTTTGGCACTGCTTATTTCCCTCTCCCCTTGAGTCCTAAGGGGACAAAGACCCTTCTGAGTCTCCTCTCTCAATAAAGGCTCCTTAGGAAACTGAACGTAATACTTGTATGTCACCTTTTAATTAGTGCTATTTTTTCATCAGTAAATGGAGCCAAAGCCACTTGCAGGTGGATTTGAACTGAAATCTCCTGATTTCAAGGGCTGCAGTGTAAACACCAGACCGCAATGATTTAATGCATCATCATTGTGATCTTTCTGTGTTGTATTTTATAAGACATTTGATCCATGTCAGTTGTATCTTTTCCAAGCAATTCTTATATGCTTTGGATTCTGGTGCTTGTAATCTTCCTTTCCCAATTCAAATGCAGCATCCGAAGTGCTGGACTCAACTGCCACCGATATGCACCCTAAAAAAGTTATGCACATTGATTTAAAAGAATAGTCTTCATTTTCCGAGTCTATGCCGATGCACAAGATAAAAGATTTGTTTTTTCCCATAAACTTTTTTTGCTATTTTATACCAATGGCAATAGCGCTATGCAAATATAATTACTCCACTTCAAATAAAAAAACACAAGTAAAAAAATCTGTAATTTTTAACACCAACAGCTCTAACTTTAACAAATGCAAGACCTATTGCATTGCAAATGCTTGTTTATATATATTAATATACATCTGAACCTAGAGCTAAATATTGCATTGTTTTAACTGAATCCCGTTACAATATATGTGTTTTCGGATATTGGCTATATATGTGTTGAAGTGATGTACAACAGCAGATATATTGGTTTAAAAAATACGAACTCAAAGCAAAAGACGCCTTTAGACAACTGAGCAGTTTAAAGTTGCAGGCAGAGTAAAGTAGAATTTACTTACCACCAGGAAAATTTGAATGTCCTCCAGTATTTCATAACTGACAATGGTCCGAATATTTACGAGTCATCTTAATTACTCCTAGTCCAACTCGTTCTCATTTAGAAGTGCTGGGGGAATGCTGTGATTATATAGCATTATCAAATTATCAATCAGGGGGTTATATAGTGCGGCCTTGTGGATAGCTCTGTAGGCATGTGTAAGGAGCTTGAAGGTGATTCTTTTGTTGACTGGGAGCTAGTGGAGTTCTCGAAGGTGTTTGGTGATGTGGCTGTGGCGAGGGATGTTGAGTACCAGTCTGGCTGCGGCATTTTGAACGTTCTGTAGTTTACTGAGAAGTTTCTGGGTGATGCTGGGGTAGAATGTGTTGCTGTAGGCAACTCTGCTGGTGAGGAGTGTGTGGGTGACAGTTTTTCTGGATTCTATAGGGATTTATCTGAATGTCTTTGTAAGCAGGCGGAGTGTGTGGAAGCATGATGAAGATACAGCATTGACCTGGTGGTTCATTGTGAGCACAGAGTCCAGTATGATGCTGAGGTTGTGTGTTGTCCGTGAGGGTGGGAGAATTCCCCATGCAGCTGGCCACCGGGAGTCGTCCCAAGCTGGGCAGGTGGGTCTCAGGATGAGTACTTCGGTCTTGTCCGTGTTGAGTTTGAGGCAACTATCTTTCATCCAGGTGGCAATGTCCCTCACCCCGCTGTGGAAGTTGATTCTGATGGCTGTGGGTTCATTGGTGAGAGAGAGGATCAGCTGGGAGTCGTCGGCGTTGGAGGCAATGTTGAGTCTGTGGTTCCTGACGATGGCAGCGAGGGGGGGTCATGCAGATTTTGAAGAGGGTGGGGCTCAGGGAGGAGCCCTGGGGCACTCTGCAGCTATCTCTGTGTGTTCTGAGAGGAACAGAGGTAGTCTGACTCTCTGTGTTATGGCCGGTAAGGAAGTGGTGAATCCAGTCCAGGGCCTTGTCACGGATGCCCGCATCGTGGAGTCTCGTGATTAGGGTGTGGTGGGAGCCAGTATAGAAGGTGGCTGAGATGTTTAGCAGGATGAGGGATGCGATTTCGTCTTGGTTGAGGAGGAAGCGGAAGTTGTTTGTGGGGCGAGGAATGCAGTCTTGGTGCTGTGGTTGCTCCAGAAGCCGGATTGGAAGATGTTGGATGGAGAGTTGGGCATTGATGGCCTTATCGATGACCTGGGCTGTGAAGGGGAGCAGGGAGATGGGTCCGAAGTTCTTGAGGTCAGCCGGGTCAGCGGATGACTTCTTCAAGAGGTGGTTGATCTCAACGTGTTTCCAGTCGTCAGGGAAGGTAGCGGTTTCGATAGAGCAGTTGATGGTGTGGTGAAGCTCGGGGGTGATGGACGTGGCTGCTCTAGGGAAGATGTGATAAGGGCACAGGTCCCTTGAGTGTGTCTGTGGTGAGCGGAGTCCAGTTGAGCAGGATCTTTCCGGTGTGGTGTGGTTGCGTGTGGTGGTGTTGGGAGGGGTGGGAGGGTATTGGTTGCCAAAGCTGTCGTAGATCTGCCTGATCTTGTGGTGGAAGATGGTGCTGAGTTTTTTGCAGAGGTATTGGGAGGGTCGGATGTCTGTAGTCTTGTTGTCGGGTTTGACAAACTCTTTGACGATGAAGAAGAGTTCTTTGCTGTTGTGTGCATTGGCGTTGATTCTGTCATAGGGACGTTTTCTTAGTGGTTTTGTGGAGGAGGTGGTGTGCGTTGACAGCGATTTTGAAGGTTGAATGGGTGTCTGGGTTTTGTTCCTCCATTTCTTCTCAAGTTGTCTACAGGTGCGTCTAGACCCGTGGAGGGCACAAGTGAACCAGCTGCCTTTCTTGGAGTGTTGCTTGCCGGGTGCCTTCTTCTTCCGGCTGAGGGTGAGCGGGATTCCATAGCATTCCAGTGGGTTTTTTTTCTCAGAGGGAAAGGACTGAATGCTGATTGATTGAGTTAGGATTTACCCCACATGGTTATGACTGGGTCGAGGAAGAGGAACATGGGGGTGATGTGGTTCTATCCCATTCATACAATTCTGGCTTTTGGCCAACAGCTGTCAGCTACAATGAGAAACAAATACCTATCAGGACAAAAAAAACAAAAAATTGCAGCATGCAAAGTACTGTTGCTTAAAATAAAACAGTGCTGGCTGATGTGATAAGCATGGCATTAAGCCACCTGACAGTTAATGGTTAACTTTAGAGCGCACACAAACCTAGAAGTGTGCTAGTCTTAAGTAATGAATGTGATATTATTTATAATGGCAGTACCTAGCGCATAAAGTCGCATTTTCCTTTCTGTGCTATTCAAGTTGGACTACTAGCATTATTTTAGAAATGCTCAACACGCCCAGCTGCTGTTCACCTTTCCCAGGTGACTTTTTTCCCAGGAAACTCCCATTGTGTGTCAGCCGTTGCTTAACCAGTGGCACACATACCAATGTGTGTGCACAGAGGAGGACTCTTTTGTGCAATTTCCAGTCCACCAGCTGCAAATGTTTTCTCCCAGGTTACAGCTGCAGTTTATGGCTTTCTGGAAACTGGACTATGTTTGATCAAGTTCTAAGATGCGAAGGGCAACCACCAGAATTTTCTCAGTAGCAGTCCATAGTGTGCCCAATACCTCTATGCTGTCCAACGGACTCAGCAGACATATGCAACTGGAATTATTTCCACCACGTGCCTGGAAAACACACGCATGCTATGGTCTACGGGGATGGCTAAAGAGAAGAGGCCGTTCTGTACGCCGTGTTTACAGTTATCCTGGCAGACGTCTAACTTTACTGCTGAGAAAACAAGCGGGGCTCTGTGCAAGAAAGCACTCGGCGGCTGCTGGGTCATACCATTCTTGCACAAATTTCGGATTAAGAAAGGATTAGTTGGAACCGGTCGGCTGGAGTATTACACATAGCGTTGGTGCACGGCCAAAGAATTCAACATGTAAGAGCTGACGTTGCCTAACAAGTCAAATATAGCTTCTCCCGGCAGTTCAGACTTCGGTTTTGCTCTTATTTGGCAAACTCTCGGTCTAGCATGCCCCCCTCAAGGCCCCCACCTCCCAGCTTCCTGGGACTAGTATTCGCCCCGACAACACACACTACCCATGCTGTAAACAATTTTTATTTTATACATCGCTTGCTGTCACAGCCCCCGCGTGGTTGTCAACAACACATGCTGCTATTGCCCAACTTGGCCCTGCTCGTTTCCCAGATGAAAGCTAACGTGACCTGCAAACCTTTGAGGCTACAACATCGCACACGTTCTTCCAGCATGAGACAGATCGGGGGCACACAAAGTAGCATTGTGGCTTTGCTCGCATGCACCTGCTGTAAATACAAAATATTGTTCTCCAGAGGGAGCTCAAAAGAGGATATTCATGATTTCACGCTCTCCCGCGGCTCTAGAAGATCAATTATACACGTCTTGAGAAAAGTCTCGGCCTCTCCCAACTTTGCATTCGACAGTAGCAGAGATATTGCGTAATTCTCTTCACCAGCGTCACTCCATCAACTCCGCCCCCTTGGTGCAAACTGCAATGTATGTGTCTGCTGAGAACACTCAGCTGTACCTGCAAGTGGGATCGGAGCTGGATATCCCTCGTCTGACCAGTTGTTGCCTTTCAAAGATTGAGGCCTGGCTTGTGCAGGCAGCCAAATGTGATACTTCTAAGGCGGAATATTTAGGGATGCTCATGGGAAACCTCAATTTAAAAAAAATATATATTTTATTGAATTTTCAAACAAAACGTTATCACTTACAGGATTCAAAGGTCAGCAGTACTTCTCTGGATTTCCCCAAGTCTCAAGTGCATTCCCACATTCAAGAGTCTATTGTATAGCATTATTATTTATACCCACAGAGTGTGTCCTAGCCCATCAATCAGGGACGCCTCAGTATTCAACAGCCATCGAGCTCTACTGCGACTCTTAACCCCTTCGCAGCGGGGGTAATTCCCCTGCTGTGCTGGGGGGGGCGCACACAGCTCAGCTCGTCATGAGGCATAGTGCTCATGTGCTCATGATGAGCTGAGCTCGTCATGACCACACCTGTTTCCGTGGAACGTTCAGCACAGCAGGGGAATTATCCCCACGTGTGAGCGTTCCACGGCTCATGACGAGCTCAGCTCGTCATGAGCACACGTGCACCGTGCCTCATGACGAGCTGAGCTCGTCATGAGCATAGAAGGTGTTAAGTAAGACATTGTTAGATTTGGGGGTCTCTAATTGGCATAGGTAGGTACCTGTGACAAATAGGGACCCTTGCGTCTAGTCAGGGTAATTGGGTACACTCCTAAAATAACCCCTGCTCACCCCCTTGGTAGCTTGGCACGAGCAGACAGGCTTATCTTAGAGGCAGTGTGTAAAGCATTTGTGAACACATACAGTAATCCAGTGACAATACTACAGATGGACACTGTAGCGGTCTAGTTCTCGTCCGATGACACTAATGTGGACGAGGCCCCGGAGGCACCCACACATAATGTAACACTCTCTGGCCAGGTGTGGCCAGAGGGCTTAAATAAAGGGGCCGGGGTCGCTCGGGACCTCCGGCCTATACAGCATACCAGTGTGTGCGTGTGTTAATTGCTGCGCTAGCCCCTGCCGTGAGCCCAGCGAGGGTCCTGCTGGGCCGCTACACTGGCGACGAGGGTGGGATGGCCCACCAGGAACACGCGACGTCTGCAGTGTGGATACTGCGGAAAGGTAGAACACCCCCAAGAAGACTGCCCAGCAAGAGGCAAGAACTGCACAAAGTGTGGTATTCCCAATCATTTCATTTTGCGAGTGTATGCAGAGGGAGCGGGCGAAACAGAGGAAACTCAGGATGGAGAATGGCCGCATGAGCAGTGAGACACCTCACACTAGAAGAACATGCAGCGTCGAGGTTGACAGGAGCGGCAACATACCGCAACCAGCGTCTGGAAGACTCATCCACAGACGAAGAGGAAGAGTGCTACCTAGTATCTTTCGCATGCGACCTTAACCGAAGACGTCAACCCAAATGTGCCATCGAGATCGCCAGCTCGCCAGCGACAGCTCTCATCGATACAGGAGCAACAGAGAACGTTATGGGGTGTCAACACTACAAAAAGTTAAGTCCAAGACCGACACTCACCCCGTTCAAGATAAGAATCCTTACGTATGGTAGCCAAACACCACTTCCCTTGAGAGGCAAAATGTCCGTCCAAGTCAAATCAGAAGGCCAGGTAATCACGACCACATTTCATGTAGTAGACAGAGAAGTGGATATACTAGTTGGGAGTCACACGGCGGAGGACCTGAACCTGGTCGCGTTCGCAAATGCAGTAAAACTGCTCCAGACAGAAGACATCCTAAAGCTGTTCCCACAGCTGTTTAATGGGCTGGGAAGCATGAAACGGCCACCAGTGAAACTGCACATAGACACGGCGGTGAAACCCGTCGCCCTCCGACATCGGCACATACCATTTCACCTACGGCCACTGGTGGAACAGGAACTTCTGAAGCTTGAACAATAAGGAGTAATAGAGAAAGTGATGGGGCCGACCCCCTGGGTGTCCCCCATGGTCATTGCCGAAAAACTGAAGCAACCAGGGAAAATCTGGATCTGTATTGATATGAGGATGCCTAACTAAGCAATAAAAAGGGAGAGACACCTAACACCGACAGTGGACGATATCCTAGCAGACCTCAATGGCTCTCAATGGTTTTCAAAACTTGATTTAAACGCTGGCTACCATCAGCTAAAGCTGTCAGAGGAAAGTAGGTACATCACCACTTTTTCAACACACCTGGGGCACCGGTGATGCAAACGGCTAAACTTTGGGACATCATCCGCAGCTGAGATATTCCAGAGCGCAGTAAGAGAGATGCTATCGGGGCTCCAGGGTGTCATCAACGTCAGTGATGACATCCTCATCCACTCAGCAACCATCGAAGATCATCACCGTCAGCTCAGAGCCACCCTCCAGCCCCTGGAGGAACACGGGGTGACCCTGCAGAAGGAAAATGCCAGTTCTTCCGGAAGACAATTGACTTCTTTGGCTACGTGTTCAGCCAGGAAGGGGTGAAGGTGGATCCCAGGAAATCCCAGGCTATACAGCTTGCCACGGCACCAACCAATGCTTCAGAAGTGAGGAGCTTTCTGGGTATAGCAACATACTGCGGAAGATTCATTCCGAATCTTGCCACCATCGCAGAGCTGCTGCGAAACCTGACCAAGAAAGAAACCACCTGGCGATAGGGCCAAGAGGAAGAATGAGCATTTGGCCAGGTAAAGTCAGCCCTCTTGGAAAGCATGACCATGGCATACTTCAACACGACTCGCACCACAGAGCTACTAGTAGATGCCAGCCCAGTAGGCCTAGGGGCCTTGCTCACGCAAGAAACAGAACCTGGAACATGGGTCCCACTAGCAAGCAAAGCACTCTCCGCAACAGAAACCGCTATTCACAAATAGAACGAGAAGCTTTAGCCATCAAGTGGGCATGCAACCAATTTCATCTGTATGTCAGGGGGCAGCCCCTTTCAAAGTAGTAACGGATCCTAAGTCCCTCCTCCCACTATTCAAAGGGACCACACCTCATCCGCCTCCTCGGAACAGTGGGCGATCCAACGTTAACATTATTAGATGGAGCTGGTGTATAGAGCAGGTGCTAAGAACCCAGCAGACTTCCTGTCATCCCTCCCATGCAACTGCAGAGCCTGTCAGCTCACTGGCAATCTCGAAGCCCCAGCTCCAGTAATAAAGGAAGACCCTGTTCCATCACCGTGGTCACGGTTGAGCCTATACTTCGGGAGCTTCCTGGACGGGAGAGTAACAGCTGTTCTGGTCGACAGTTACACCAAATATCCAATTGTAGAGGTCCTCCCATCCACGGCATTCAATCATCTCCAGCCAGTCCTAGAAAAGTCATTTGCACTGTTTGGCCTGCCCCAGGTCCTCAAAACAAACAATGGTCCGCCGTTCCAGGGCAGCGAGTTCAAGAACTTCCTAACACGGCTAGGAGTCAAACACCACCGCATCACTTCCCAGTGGCCGCAGGCCAACGGCGAGGCAGAACATTTCATGAGAACAGTAAACAAGATATTGCGAATAGCAGTAGCTGAGCAAACAGACCCGGAAGTTGCTTTCCAGCAGTTCTTGAGAGAGTACCGCAGCACACCTCATTGCACTACACAGAGATCTCCATGGTCACTAATGCTGACGGGCACCCGGCGTGACACGCTTCCCATGGCGGACAATTGGAAACAAGCTCCGTATAACCCAATGGACACTCATTCGAGGAGACAGGTGACCAATGAAAAAGCGTGCCACCGCCGGAAGGCCTGGACCCGGCTGCTGACGCCCGGATGCTCTGTTCTCATACGAAATCGGTGGGGTGGAGGGAAGTTCCGAACCCCATATGAACCAGGGCGGTGGACGGTACGATCCACCCGAGGTACAGCTATCACCGTTGAGCGAGACGGAGAAATAATCACACGAAACATCTCATGGTTCAAAAAGGTTCCTGCTACTGAGGACATGGTGCAGGAGACGGAGCAATCAAGGGGTGGAGAACCTGTGACTGAAACAATGGAACCCAGTCATGTGGATAACACGCCTCCGAGTCCTACAACCTCAATGTTATCTGCTGGACTCAGTCCAAGACCGACACTCACCCCGTTCAAGATAAGAATCCTTACGTATGGTAGCCAAACACCACTTCCCTTGAGAGGCAAAATGTCCGTCCAAGTCAAATCAGAAGGCCAGGTAATCACGACCACATTTCATGTAGTAGACAGAGAAGTGGATATACTAGTTGGGAGTCACACGGCGGAGGACCTGAACCTGGTCGCGTTCGCAAATGCAGTAAAACTGCTCCAGACAAAAGACATCCTAAAGCTGTTCCCACAGCTGTTTAATGGGCTGGGAAGCATGAAACGGCCACCAGTGAAACTGCACATAGACACGGCGGTGAAACCCGTCGCCCTCCGACATCGGCACATACCATTTCACCTACGGCCACTGGTGGAACAGGAACTTCTGAAGCTTGAACAATAAGGAGTAATAGAGAAAGTGATGGGGCCGACCCCCTGGGTGTCCCCCATGGTCATTGCCGAAAAACTGAAGCAACCAGGGAAAATCTGGATCTGTATTGATATGAGGATGCCTAACTAAGCAATAAAAAGGGAGAGACACCTAACACCGACAGTGGACGATATCCTAGCAGACCTCAATGGCTCTCAATGGTTTTCAAAACTTGATTTAAACGCTGGCTACCATCAGCTAAAGCTGTCAGAGGAAAGTAGGTACATCACCACTTTTTCAACACACCTGGGGCACCGGTGATGCAAACGGCTAAACTTTGGGACATCATCCGCAGCTGAGATATTCCAGAGCGCAGTAAGAGAGATGCTATCGGGGCTCCAGGGTGTCATCAACGTCAGTGATGACATCCTCATCCACTCAGCAACCATCGAAGATCATCACCGTCAGCTCAGAGCCACCCTCCAGCCCCTGGAGGAACACGGGGTGACCCTGCAGAAGGAAAATGCCAGTTCTTCCGGAAGACAATTGACTTCTTTGGCTACGTGTTCAGCCAGGAAGGGGTGAAGGTGGATCCCAGGAAATCCCAGGCTATACAGCTTGCCACGGCACCAACCAATGCTTCAGAAGTGAGGAGCTTTCTGGGTATAGCAACATACTGCGGAAGATTCATTCCGAATCTTGCCACCATCGCAGAGCTGCTGCGAAACCTGACCAAGAAAGAAACCACCTGGCGATAGGGCCAAGAGGAAGAATGAGCATTTGGCCAGGTAAAGTCAGCCCTCTTGGAAAGCATGACCATGGCATACTTCAACACGACTCGCACCACAGAGCTACTAGTAGATGCCAGCCCAGTAGGCCTAGGGGCCTTGCTCACGCAAGAAACAGAACCTGGAACATGGGTCCCACTAGCAAGCAAAGCACTCTCCGCAACAGAAACCGCTATTCACAAATAGAACGAGAAGCTTTAGCCATCAAGTGGGCATGCAACCAATTTCATCTGTATGTCAGGGGGCAGCCCCTTTCAAAGTAGTAACGGATCCTAAGTCCCTCCTCCCACTATTCAAAGGGACCACACCTCATCCGCCTCCTCGGAACAGTGGGCGATCCAACGTTAACATTATTAGATGGAGCTGGTGTATAGAGCAGGTGCTAAGAACCCAGCAGACTTCCTGTCATCCCTCCCATGCAACTGCAGAGCCTGTCAGCTCACTGGCAATCTCGAAGCCCCAGCTCCAGTAATAAAGGAAGACCCTGTTCCATCACCGTGGTCACGGTTGAGCCTATACTTCGGGAGCTTCCTGGACGGGAGAGTAACAGCTGTTCTGGTCGACAGTTACACCAAATATCCAATTGTAGAGGTCCTCCCATCCACGGCATTCAATCATCTCCAGCCAGTCCTAGAAAAGTCATTTGCACTGTTTGGCCTGCCCCAGGTCCTCAAAACAAACAATGGTCCGCCGTTCCAGGGCAGCGAGTTCAAGAACTTCCTAACACGGCTAGGAGTCAAACACCACCGCATCACTTCCCAGTGGCCGCAGGCCAACGGCGAGGCAGAACATTTCATGAGAACAGTAAACAAGATATTGCGAATAGCAGTAGCTGAGCAAACAGACCCGGAAGTTGCTTTCCAGCAGTTCTTGAGAGAGTACCGCAGCACACCTCATTGCACTACACAGAGATCTCCATGGTCACTAATGCTGACGGGCACCCGGCGTGACACGCTTCCCATGGCGGACAATTGGAAACAAGCTCCGTATAACCCAATGGACACTCATTCGAGGAGACAGGTGACCAATGAAAAAGCGTGCCACCGCCGGAAGGCCTGGACCCGGCTGCTGACGCCCGGATGCTCTGTTCTCATACGAAATCGGTGGGGTGGAGGGAAGTTCCGAACCCCATATGAACCAGGGCGGTGGACGGTACGATCCACCCGAGGTACAGCTATCACCGTTGAGCGAGACGGAGAAATAATCACACGAAACATCTCATGGTTCAAAAAGGTTCCTGCTACTGAGGACATGGTGCAGGAGACGGAGCAATCAAGGGGTGGAGAACCTGTGACTGAAACAATGGAACCCAGTCATGTGGATAACACGCCTCCGAGTCCTACAACCTCAATGTTATCTGCTGGACTCAGTCCAAGCGTTCCGGTTAGCAGTAATGAACCAGTAAACTCTGAAAGGAACCAAGATCAATGCCGATACAACCTTAGACCCAATCCCAGACCTAATCGTAGACTTGCTAATTTTGCATGCTAAACTGGGTCAAGAACATTCTGTTCAAAGAACTAACTTGGGATGGGATGTAGTGGTCTAGTTCTCGTCCGATGATACCAAGGTGGACAAGGCCCCGGAAGCACCCACCCACAATGTGTGCCCAGCGAGGGTCCTGCTGGGCCGCTACAGACACCACACAGTTGTATATTAAAAATAAGTATTCTTGGGGAGGAGCTTCGTGGGCATCCAAGATGGTCGCGTGAGCACAGAGCTCCCCGGACCCGCGCCGCCCTTCACGGATATCCTGACTACATCCTGATTTCGAGGACAGGCTTTTGTTCGTACATCCTTGCTGATCTTCGTACCTCTTGAAAAATCGAATTTGGATGCTGGGGTCCACTTTTGCATCGTCTCTTCTTTTTGTGGCCTACCCCGAGGCGGACCGGGGGCTCGGTTGCTTGGCAGGCCGTGGAGTAGTGGATCAACAACGGCTGAGGGGGTCCCCTCTGGTCGACCCCTCCTGACTTTCGGTTTCGTTTTCTGTTCCCGGCTCTGATCGGCAGAGGTGTAGCCCTGATCCACCTTTGGCTGGCCTGTTGTCGCTGTGCTGTTTGGTGCTGGCCCGACTGACTGCCCACAACCCGGCCTTTCTTGTGCCTACAACCATCTGATCTGGTCTTGTTGACTGTCTGGACACTCCACGACCGGTCATTTTCACCAGGTCGGGAGGACCCCTTCGGGGTCCCTTTTCCAATATGGCCACCGGACCGCCTCTTGAGAAGCGCAAGACCAAGGCACCTCTCCGTGGTGGCCAAACCCAGACGAACATTATGGATCACTACTCGCAGGTCAAGGGGTTGCCTGGCGCTGCGGGCCGCGCTTCAGATAATCCTAAGACCGTCTTTTCAGCGTCTTCGGAACCATCCTTACAGGCCGTCATGGGTGCCATTGCCAACATGCAGGCCTCTCTGGGACATCAGTACGAGGCCGTTGACATTACGCTGATTAGAGCGGATCTTGCGAAGACCAATGAGAGGGTCGAGTCATTGGGCTTGAAGACTTCTAGTCTTACTGCGGATGTCACAGAAGCCCAGACTGAGATCGGCAATCTGCGTTCCTCGCATGACCTGATGGCTCGTCATCTCGAGGACTACGAAAACAGGGCCCGTCGCAACAACGTGCGCCTTATTGGTGTCCCGGAGAATCCCGAGATCCTGGGGGTTGACCTCTTGGTAAAGGACCTGATTACCAATTATCTTTCTCCCGCTGGACTCAGCAAGTTCTTTGCTGTTGAGCGCGCTCATCGTGTTCCTGGCGGGAAGTCTAAGCCGGGTGCTCCCCCGAGACCCAATATTGCCAGGTTGTTCCACTTTAGAGACCGGGATGCTGTTCTGCAGGCCTCACGGGACAAGGGCCCAGTGAATTTTGAAAATGCCTCCGTTTCTTTTTATCCTGACTTTTCACCGCTTGTCCAGAAACAAAGACTTGGATTTCAGGGAGTGAAGAAACGATTGCGGGACTTGGGTCTCAAGTACGCCATGTTGTTCCCTACCAGGCTTCGGATTGAATATCGGGAACGTGTATTCTTTTTTGATCGCCCCGAAAATGTCAGTGACTGGCTCGACTCTCTGCCTATAAGAGATGAACATACTGGGCACCCCGAAGGCGCCGACGGCGGTGTGGCGGAATGAGGATTTTACTTGTGGATCCTGGCGTCTGAACTTTTCTGCTGTTTCAGCTGAGTCTGGACTTGGGTCTTCTGTGAGGCCTAGATCAGCCTGGGGGTGCGGGGGGTGAATGGGGACTCTTCCTCCTCCTGGGTTCTTTGCGTAGCTTAGTTTAGTAATGGGGCGACAGGCACACTGCAAGTTGGGGTGGCTTATTAGTTGTACGCAGGGGTGCAAGTTGGGGGGAGTAACACGTTCAAGTTGGGGGGTGGTGGGGGGTGTGTGTGTGTTTCTGTTTACTCACGAGGCATCGTATTGTTTTTCTCATCTGCACTGATCATGGGGTTCTATGTGGGTCCTGCTCGGTCTACTTTTTGGGGATGGGGGGTGGCGAGTCTAGACTGTTATCCTGGAATGTCAATGGGTTAGGGGACAGAATTAAGCGGAGTATTGTTTTGCGATTCCTTAGGCGGCATTCTCCTGATATTGTCCTCCTACAGGAGACGCATTTAATAGGCAATGCATGTCAGGCAATGAATAGGCGCGGTTATCGGTTGGTGGCCCATGCGGGGTTTACTTCTGGGTCCAGGGGGGCTGGTATTCTCGTTCGGTCCTCTCTCCCTTTTGCAGTTGACGAGGTGAAACTTGACGACAGGGGGCGCTATGCGGTGCTCACTGGTAGGTGGGAGGGGAAGACATTATCCATACTTTCAGTTTATGCCCCCCCGGGTCTGCAGGCTTTAACCTACGCTGATCTGTGTACAGTCCTTTTGGACCTTCCTGAGGGCCTTCTTTATTTTGGGTGGGGACTTGAATTCGGTTGTTTCTGGCTCCTCTGATCGCCACCCTCCCAGAGATCTACCCAGGGCACAAATGTGGTTGAGTGATTTGCTAGAGACCTTTGGGCTTGTGGACGCCTGGAGACTACTACACCCTACACAGTTGCAGTACACCTTCCACTCTGGGGCACACGGCAGCCTTTCTAGATTGGACTATTTCTTAATGCCAGCGGTCCAATCCTTTTCCATCAGAGAAATCCGTCAGCTCCCTAGGGGTATTTCCGATCATTCCCCCTTATGGCTCCGGTATGAGGTCGGGGCAGGCGATGAGGGAAGAGTTGCTCCTATTAATCCATGGTACTTTCGTAACCCCAAGACCCGCTCGGAACTTGTAAAAGCTATTGAGCATTATTTCGACGAAAATGTGGGGTCTGTTTCTTCTGCTGTTTCTCTATGGGAAGCATTTAAAACTGTTATACGTGGTCAGTCCCTGTCCTTGATTGTCGCTGCTAAGAAGGCCGCCAATGTGGAGGTTGTTATGTTATGTTATGTTATTAAAATTTCTAGAGCGCACAGCTGCCCCAGCAAAGGGGCGTCCTGGCGCTTTGACAGATGCTATAACATAACACACTAAAAAGATTAGCCAGAAACTGGAAAGAGGAAAGTTTTAATGGCCTGCCTGAAGGCAAACATATCCTCAAGAGCACGAATGTGGACTGGTAGCGAGTTCCATAGGCCAGCCGCTAGAACCCTAAAAGAACGGCCACCCATCCTGCTCAACCTGAAGCGTGGGCAGACAGCCAAATGGAGACCCTCCGATCTTAAAGATCTCGATGGCACATAGGGTGTAAGCAGAGTAACAAGTGCCGGTGGCGAAGAAGTTTTCAAAATTTTGAAGGCCAGACACAGCGCCTTGAACTTGATTCGCTGTCTGACCGGGAGCCAATGCAAGGCCATGATGGTGCCCGACACCGAACAGTGTCTGGGAAGGCCCACAATGGCTCGTGCCGCGGCATTTTGTACTCTTTGGAACCTAGAGGCCTCCGCTTGATTCACCCCTAACAACAGTGAGCTACCGTAGTCCAGCCTAGATAGTATTGAGGCCTGAACTACGAGCTGTCTGGTAGGGGGATCAAAGTACTTCAAGACTGGCCTAATACCACGCAGTATTCCATAACATGTGGCAGCCACCTTCATGGTGTGGTCCTTGAAGGAAAGTGCAGAGTCTACCCAGACTCCTAGATTTCTCACTCCAGCCACTGGAATAGGTGTGACACCAAGCTCTGACGGCCACCACTGATTACCCCATAGCTCAGCTTGCTTCCCAAGAACCAATACCTCCGTTTTGGTGGCATTCAACTGGAGGCAGTTGGTGCGAAGCCAGCTTGCTACTGCCAAGAGACCCGCACGGAATCTCGAAGCTGCTACCTCGGGGTCTCCGCTAAGTGTCACCGCTAGCTGTGTGTCGTCCGCATATGAGGCCATCGTAAGGCCCCACTGTTTGACGACACCAGCCAACGGTTTCACATAGAGATTAAATATAGTCGGGCTCAGTGAAGATCCCTGAGGAACCCCCGTCTTCAGGGGGTAAGTAGTGGATTGGCCAGGTGGTATAGCCACTTTAAAAGTACGATCAGCCAGAAAGGACCGGAACCATTGGAGAGCGACATCCGTCACTCCCGCCTCCTGTAAGCGCTGGATAAGTATTTGGTGGGACACAGTATCGAAAGCAGCGCTTAAATCTAATAATATAAGCGCTGCGGTATGACCCATGTCAAGTACCTGGCGAAGATGTTCCAAGATGTAAAGTAGTGCCGTCTCGGTACTGTGTCCTGACCTAAATCCATTCTGGCTGGGGTCCAAGATCTGGTTGCAAGCCAGATGCTCGGACAGAACCGAGTTGACATGCGCTTCTGTTACCTTGGCAATCCACGGCAACAGGGAGATAGGTCGGTAATTTTCTGGCAGTCGGGGGTCAGAATTTGCTTTTTTTAATATGGGGGTAACCACTGCCTGCTTCCAGGCCGCGGGTACAGTTCCAGAAGACAGGGACATATTAATGAGATCCAGTATGGGATTACGACACAGCGGGGAGAGTGTATTAATGAAGGCAGGCTTCAGCGGGTCCGCCGGGGAACCTGATTTGACCTTGAGGCTGAGTCTGTCAAAAGCCTCAACCGACAATTCAGGTAAGATAGCCAGAGGCTCATGATCCAATGTATCAGAGACAGTGGCTTCTCGATCCTGGTGGAGTGTGTCGAACCCGTGATATATTTTTTCCACTTTCTCCACAAAAAAAGAGGCCAGTTTATCACAGTGTGAGTCTGTGCAAATCGCCTCTGCTGAGGATCTATTTTTCATTAGGTCCTTCAGTACCTTAAAAATCAGTTTTGAGCGGTTGGTACTGGTGGCAAATTCCTGGGCATAAAATGCAGCTCTAGCTCTGCATATAGCTCTGTGATAAAACTTTAACTCAGTGAAATACCGGATTTTCTGGGCCGGGTCATATGAGCGTCTCCATTCCCTCTCTGTCTTACGGCAGGATCTTTGCGATTGGAATCTGAGATAGCCGCTCTGGAGGACGATCTTCGGTTGGGCGTCTCCAGTATGACGTTGCACTGCCTTGCTTAGAAACAAGCTGACTACAAAGCTCTGGTAAATTGATGCTGCGAAAGTGATGCATAGGGAACAGCAGGGACGACTGTATGATGTGGGAGACAAAGCGGGTAAATTGCTTGCGTGGTTGGACAAGAAAGAGAGGGTTAATCGTGTGGTTCCTGTGATTGAGCGGCCTGATGGAGAGTGTGTCACTGATCCAGCTGGGATCGTTCAGTGTTTTGCGGACCACTTTGATACTGTATACACCTCTGTTTGTGATAGGGATGAAGAGGACTCCCGATTGTTGTTGCGGGACATTGCTTTGCCTCGCCTTTCTGACGCTGACAGAGACCTCATGGATGCTCCACTTACAGTGGATGAAGTTGCGGTGGCTATTCGTTCCCTCCGTTCGGGTGAGGCGATGGGCCCCAATGGTTTGCTCATTGAATTGTACAAGCTGCGACCTGATAAAATGGCACCCTACTTAAGGGATATGTTCCTTGAGGCTCTGGAGTCTGGCTCCCTCCCCATTGGACCAACGACTCGCTACTATCGTAGTCATTCCTAAGGAGGGTAAGCCACGGGATCGTTGTACTTCGTACAGACCTATTTCTTTACTCAATGCCAAACCCAAAATTTTGGCTAAACTATTAGCGAATCGCTTAGTAACTGTGATCGGGGACTTGATCCATCCAGATCAATCCGGTTTTATCCCACACCGCAACACTGCTTTGAATCTGCGCAGACTCCACGGAGTTCTCGCGAGAGCCGGGACGCTTACTGAACCGGCCATTTTGGCTTCTCTTGACGCTACCATGGCCTTCGACACTATCGAATGGCCCTACCTTTGGGCGGCCCTCTCGAAATTCGGGTTTGGGCCGGGCTTCATAGCCTGGGTGAAACTTCTTTATGAGAGTCCCCTGGCCCAGGTAGTTGTTAATTGAAGAATGTCTTGCGTTTTTACGCTTGGACGGGGTACCCGGCAGGGCTGTCCGCTGTCCCCTTTGCTTTTTGCTCTCGCTCTTGAACCTTTGGCGGAGTGGCTCCGTTGGGAACCTTCTATGCGGGGCATCCGATGGTCTCCTGATTTTGAGGATCGAGTCTCGCTATACGCGGATGACATCCTCCTATATCTCACTTCCACTAAAAAGTCCCTGAATGTACTTTTTGATGTTCTGACCTCTTTCGGAAAGAACTCCGGTCTTGTTATTAATTGGGCTAAATCCTGTGTCTACGTTTTGGCGGGAGATCTCCCTCCACTGCCGCGTAGATTTCCGATTCACGTGACGGAGACCGGTTTCAGGTACTTGGGGATTTATGTTTCCTTGGACCCCTCTAGGCGCTAGGAGCTTAATTTATTACCCCCCCCTTCAGCGGCTCACGCTCGATGTGACTCGCTGGCGTAGGTTGCCGCTGTCGCCCCTCGGTAGAGCGGCGCTTTTCAAAATGATGTCTCTGCCTCAATTTTTGTATGCACTTCAGAATTCCTTTGACCCGATTGCCTCGGGTTATTTTCGTGAAGTCGAGAGCCTACAGAGAAAACTGGTCTGGGACGGGCGTGCCCGTATTGCTCTTTCTAAACTCAAGCTTCCGTGGTATGATGGCGGTATAGCCCTCCCGGACATCAGACATTATTACTGGGCATCCCAGTTAAGTGCGATTAATCATGCGACCTACGCACCAGGCCCTGCCCCGGCGTTCTCCATGGATAGATTTATCCTGCCAGGGGGGACCTTCAGCAGAGCGTTGTACTCTGGAGGACTCCGTGGAACATTGACCGGTCCCACTAAGATTGCAGTGAGAGTGTGGCGTGATGCGAATGCGGCCTTGGGTTGGTGTGGCAGGTTCACTCGGGCCACCCCTTTGTATGATTCGGAATGTTTGGGCCATTTGTGGAAAACGAAAGGCTTTGATAAATGGGATATGATTGGTATCAGCAGAGTGGGCGATCTGTGGTCGAAGGGCACTGTCAAGTCCTTTGACGTGCTGCAAGTGGAGTATGAGCTTGGTGACAATGAATTCTTTAGGTACGCCCAGATCCGTCATGCTCTGTTGTCTGTGTTTGCTGCTGGTGATGATATTCCTGAGTCTTCCCCTCTGGAGGACCGCATTTTGGATGGTCATGTGCCCGACAGCACGATCTCATTGATTTATAAAAAACTCATCAATAACAGAGCTGACTTGCTGGTTCGCCTCAGGGCCGCGTGGTGTGCGGACGGACTGGAATTGGATGATGAGGACTGGCAGTCTGCTTTGTCCTCGCCTAGGGAGGTCGCCATTCCTGCTCGTTTGAGGTTCGTCCAGCTTAAGATACTTCACCGAGTGTATGTCACTGGGCCTTGTCTGGTTCAAATGGGTTTTTCCTTGGATGGGTTATGTAAGCGTGGCTGTGGGATGTCTGGTACCTTTCTCCACATATTGTGGGAATGCCCGGAGATGGGTAAGTTCTGGTCCCGAGTACATGATGTCATGGAGAGTGTCACGGGTGTGTCCCTGCTGCCCGAGGCCAGGCGTTGTTTGTTGAATGTTTGGGAGCCTAATGACTACGGCTCAGCACAGATTGTATGGGCGACCCTTGGAAATATGGTCGCGAAAAGGGACATTGCCCAGCTATGGGGTTCACATAGACCGCCCACCTTATCCAAGTGGAAAGAAAATATGGACTGGTGCATGTTCCGCGAGAAGACTGTGTACCTTTCCCGGGGACGGCCCAAGAAATGGGTTAGAATCTGGTCCCAATGGAACGCCTATCATGGTAATATATGTACTCCCCCGCAGGATGTAACAATTCATGTGTCTTCGTCCCCCTAATTGACATTCACTCTTCATCTATTGTCAATGATTCCGCTTGTTTCCTTGTCCGCCCCTATCCCCGTACTAGCCGATTGAAATGTATCCATCTATCCTTTGAGCTCTGCCCGCACGGACCCATGATAATGTACTATTATGTTTTTGCCTTGTGTGGTTTGGTTTGTTTTCATGTATGTTTGTTTAATTTCAATAAAAAAAAAAAATAAACAACAAAAAAATAAGTATTCTTTATATAGATTTATAGATTTAAAACAAGACCACAAACGACAAAAATCTACAATACTGTACTGCAAATGGTAGAATTAGCTTAGTTCTCTTTAGATCTTAAACTGCGACACTTTGAGTCAATGTACCTTAAGATGCGACACGCAGGGCAATGAAAGTGTTGCAGTAAAGGTGATTCGGTAGCCCCTGGCATGCAAGGACGGTGATGTGTTGAAGATCTGGTGCAAAGAAACAAAGATGGCATCTTCTTCCTGATGCGACACGCTCCTCCGATGTTGCGAGATATCTGGACTGGATGCGACAGCTGCAGCGACGACACCCTTGTTCAGCAATGCGACGACAGCGGCTTTGGCGGCAACACTCTTCTCGCACGATGCGAGATGCTTCCGCTCGATGCGACAGCTGCAGCGGCGACACCCTTATTCAGTGATGCGACAACAGTGCCTCCGACGGCGGCACACTTCTCCGTGGATGTGAGGCGCTTCTGCGGTGCAATGCAACAGCTACAGCGGCGACACCCTTGTTCAGTGATGCGACGGTAGCGGCTGCGATGGCGTCATGCTTCTTTGAAGTTGCGAGACGTTTCTTGTGATGCTGTGCAATGCAACAGCTACATCGGCGACACCCTTGTTCAGTGATGCGACGGCAGCGGTTGTGATGGCGACACACTTCTTCTTCGTGAGTCGCCCTTTCAGGTCCTTGCGACACACAGCCCCTCAGAAGGCCCAAAACAGCTGCAGGCACTTCCAAAGAACTCTTGGGACAGCTGGTGGTTGAAGTCTGTTGTCCCTGAGACTTCAGCAGGAGGCAAGCTCTTCTCTCAAGCCCTTGGAGATCCTTTACAAGTTGAATAAAGCACACAATGTTATTTTCTCCTTTCTTTGGCAGTCAGGCAACCACTGCAGGCTAATCCCCCAAACAGCACTTCAGCTTAGGGATAGTCTCTCCTCAGTTTCTTCTGGTTCCTCTTCTCAGCAAAGGTTTCTTCTTGTAGTCCAAAAGTTATCTAATTCTCTGGGGTTTGGGACCCCTCTTTTATACACAGTTTCTCTTTGTTTTCTGAAGGCAGAGAGGCCTATGCCTTGTCCAAACCAGTTCTGGTCAGTCCTGGAGCACTCTGTTGTCATGACTCCTTCTTTCCTTTCACAGTGCAGGGCAGAGACATCAGACGCTCCACAGGAGGTGGAGCCAGCATTGTGGAGGGAAGGCACAGCCCTCTTCAGGTCCCAGGTGCAACTCCTCCCTCCCATCTAGATGCAGAGCTCTCTATTCACCACAGGGCTGACTCACCCTGTCTCCTGGAATCCCCCAGCCAATGTCACTCAAACTCCAGTCAAGGCATACACAACCTAGCAGAGGCAGGCTTGGATAGTTAGACAAGAAAATACCTACTTTCTAAAAGTGGTATTTTCAAACATAGAATGTTAAAATCAACTTCACTAAAATATGTCGTTTATCATTCTCAGTTCATTCATACTAAACTCGAATTTCTACCATGTTCCCTGAGTCAGTTAGGATCATACGATGTAATAATCAAACTGCCCATTCTGGCCTATGGGGAATAGGTAGCCTTGCAATAGTGAAAAACAAAAATGGCTGTAATTCACTATTAGGACATGCCACACACATTAGGGGTTGCCCTACATTATACTTACAATGCACCCTGCCCTTGGGCCTATCATAGGGGTGTCTGATATGAAGAAAAAGGAAGGTTTAGGGACTGGCAAGTGGGTGCACTTTTCCAGTCAGCATGGCAGTACCAGACTGCGTACAGACTCTGCAATGGCAGGCCTTAGACACACTTTTACAGGCTGCTTCTGTGGGTGGCACAACCAGTGCTGTAGCCCACTAGCAGCATTTGGTTTACAAGCCCTCGGCACACTCAGTGCACTTTACTAGGGTCTTACAAGCAAACTAAACCAGCCAATCATGGAGTCACTAATCCATACATCAATTTACAAAAGGGAGAGCATATGCACTTTACCACCGATCAGCAGTGGTAAAGTGCCCATAGTCATAAAACCAACAAAAGCAGGTCAGACAAAAATACAGGAGGAAGGCAAATAATTCAGGGATGACTCTGCAAAAAGGGCCAAGTCCAACAGACATATTAAAAGAAAAATCAAAACCACTCCCCGCCTCCCTTTAAAACCCACCCCTATCCCCGGGGTGTCCTCTAGTGCGACCCAGTTCGAGTGCAATGACATATGATTCAACATTATACAGTGTTACCATGTTAGTTACAATAATACATAATATTCCACCATTCAGCATCCCAATTATTGCTATTTCAGCCGCTAGTACTCTAGTAACATATTCCTGATTCAAGGTGATACATTCTGTGCGCTCATGGCAGAGTTGTCATCTGATTCCTCTTCCAGTGTTTGTAATAGAACTACTAATGATTGCCAGGCTTTTGTGGCCTTTAGGGCTTTATCTCCCCTTGCCCGTCTAGCAAGCTGAAATCGAACTGTGCTCTTGCTCGCTGCCCATCGAAGTAATTCTGCTTTCCACCTCTGGATACTGGGGCCCTTGCAGCCTTCCAGTGCACCGTAATGTCTTTCTTGGTAAGCAAGTACCCATGTCAGGTGTTATCTGTCTCTCTGTAATCTCACATAACACAGCAACTACCTCCTCCCAGTACGTTCCTAATTGTGGGCAACCCCACATCATGTGGCTAAACTCCACTCCCTCTAAATTGCAGCACGGGCATCTCGCTGTATCAGTATGAAAATACTTATTTATCTTAGCAGGGGTAAGGTATGCCCTATGCAATATAAAGTAGTAGACCAGTTGGAAGCAGGCGTTCCTAGTGCTTTTCCACGCTCTTCTGATTGTCTGAGCCCATGCTTTCTCTGGGATTTCCTTACCCAGGTCTGATTCCCATTTTGCAGTTCCCGCAAGGGCTCCAACCCCTCACAAGTCATACGTCTATATAAGCACTTGAATGCCTTAAAGGTCCCTGCCACCATGACCACGTATTGACAGGCCATGGAGGTTTGTGGTTCCAATAGTCCCTCCCGTCGTTTTTGAATGGCCGATACCAGTGCCGAATAAGGCAAAATGTCTCAGCTGGGTAGGTCAAATCTATCTTGTGAAGCTTGAAACGGGAGGAGGCCGTCAACTTCATACAAGTCCCCCAGCATCTGTAGTCACCTGTACTCCCATTCGATCAAAGCGCCCCATTCGCCTCCATGCGGGAGAGCAAAGCACATAGTCAAGGGTATTTCGGGGGCGTAAGGCCGACTAATCATGGCCCTTCGCTGGCTTCAGTTCCAGCATAGTCTCAGCGTCCGGGCCTCACTATTGAGTGTCCCAAGTCGCGGCGGTTGTTGGAGGATGATGGATGACAATACACGCTTCAGAATCCCGTTGTCACTACGATCGTCCGGACCCCGAAACTCTAGCGACACTGCTTGGGTAAGTCATTGCAGCTGGGCTGCTAAATAATACGTCTCAAAGTTGGGGACCATGAGCCCTCTGTCTGCTTTTGGGCGCATCAGTGTTTTAAGTGCTACCCGTCGTCTGCCAGTCGCCCAAATAAAACCCGTAAACAGCGTTTGGATCTGTTTAAACAGTGACGCCGGTACCCAGATTGGTAATGTTTGAAAGTAATACAATAACCGAGGAAGTGCCATCATTTTTAAAAGCGCCACTCGTCCAGCCACCGAAAGAGGTAGGGTGCCCCAGAAATCCATACTACCTCGGAGGCTTCGGATGGTCCTCCCCACATTTCCATCTAACAAATCAGAAGGCGTATGATATATGTGGGTCCCAAGATACGATAAACATTGGTACTCCCATTTTATTATGTTAGTATAGGAGGGCCCCTCACTCTTCGTGGTCGTTGGGAGCAGACAGGTCTTAGTCCAGTTGACCTTGTGACCCGATACCATCCCAAACTCCTGGAGTAGGCTCTTCGCACCATCGAGGGCACAAGTTGCATTGGCTAGGAATATAAGGAGGTCATCGGCGTAAAGTGATATATATTGTACCATGCCACGCACGTCAAGCCCCGCATATCACCGCCCTAGCCGGGCTTGGGCCGCCAAAGGATCTATGGCCAATGTAAACAGCAAAGGGGAGAGCGGACAGCCCTGTCTCGTTCCCCGACCCACTGCACAAGAAGACAATACCAAAACCCCCGTCCGGACCTGAGCTGTAGATGATTTGTATAATATCACCGTCCAAGCTACAAAGGCGTCTCCGAGACCGAATTTGCACATAACCTGTAGCAAATACGGCCACTCCAGGCCATCAAATGCCTTCTCGATGTCAACTTACAGTATGACAGCGGAGTCCGATGAGTAAGAGTCCACCCCCATTATGTGGAGAAGGCGCCTCACATTTGTGGCAGTGTTCCGAGTCAGAATAAATCCGGCTTGGTCTCGGTGAACCAGGTGCTCTCCTGGGAAACCTCAATGTGTGCCTGAGTCTTGGCTGACCAGGGTGGCTGCAGGGGGTCTCACTCTGACCACTGTGGAGTCACCAGTCCCCTGTGGCTTGCGCTGCCTAGTCTGCTTAGTATCAGCTGTGCCTCTTGAAGGAGATCACAGCTCTTCGGTCTCCTGATAGATTGTGGTATGTTGGTCAAACTTTCCTTTTACCCCATTTGAAAGGCGGAAACTCAGTAATGTCTAGTCTCCGTAAGAATATTTCCTTCTGCCTGATTTGTTTTTAAATTCTGCAGCATGGCTAGTTGTGAGAAGTGCACATTTTCAACAGGATTACTCCTATTCTACTTCACCTCGAATTGTAGGCCCGGAATTCAACGCAATATAACTTGTCTAGGGAATTAGTGCTGGAAAGTGTCTCTCACTGTACTCGGGGTCTCTTATTCTAATGATCACCAGTTACACAGGGCGATCAGCTTTCGGCAAATCCTTTCTCTAGTGACCACTTGACTTTGGAATTGTCCCCGTGTTTCTCTTCATCAAGCCCCCTCGTTGATGTGTTTTAGGCAGGCACTGTAACCAAATCTTCTTAGAATTGCCTTTTATTAAAAAAAAGAATGGGTCGATTTTAGACTTTTCGATTTGATGTACTCCGCTAATTGATTGCTTTGATGTTGACTGTTTGACTTTGACTCTGTAAAGAAGAAATCCATAATACATAGGGAGCTAGTGAGTGGCTTTTGGTCAGTCTCTTTCACTGGACTGACACAAAGCCCCGCTTAAAGTGACATTGCTTTCTGGAAGTGACATTCAAATTTTGGATCATCCCATTGGACAGCATACATGAGGTTGGAGGAGAAAACTGTCCAGCTCCTTTCAAACATTGTTAAGTTGGAAGTGTCCATCACATTTTGGATAAGCCTTAATGGCAGCTTTTCGCTGTTGGACTGCCAGTAACCGTATGTGGGAGCATTTTCCCTTTGTTCCTCTTCCTCTAGCATCAACATGTGAAGGAGTCTGTTTGTAGGTACCATAAAAGTCTCCTGCATACTGCCCTCTATCTGGGAGGCTAAAACATTGGGGGCTGTGACGTGGCAAGCCAGCACACAACAGCCAACCCACAAGGTGACTAAGCACACAAGATGCGAGGAGCAGATATGAGGAAATTGGGAGGAGACAGGAAGCCTGTCGTAATGGTCATGTGGTGGTAGATTTAGGAATAGGTGCACAGAGCAGGAGGCTCAGAACCTGGATCCACGTTAACTACATTCGTGCCTCTTAGATAGCTACACATCCCGTCTGTACAGTAGGACCAATCACCTGGAGTTTTTTTGTACCGGTTGTTATTTGAGCCACACAACCTTTTCGGAGCACTGACCTCACCAAAATATCCAGGTATGTGACAATCCTCCCCAACAGTCTATAACATTGTCAAAACCCTGTTCAGAGGGCCATGGGGCAAGCAGGGGTTACTGGGCCCAACCAAAGTGGTTGTAGCCATTTAACCCTGATGTCCCGGCGCCCACCCTACTATCGATCTTACTCAATTGGCTCAAGCACCTCCTTCTGCACCTGACTCTCAATTGGTAGCGTAGTACGAGCAGTCAAGACTCCCTCAGAGAGAAGTGTAGATACAGATCAGTGAGCATGACTCCTAACTCAACGTGCACACAGCGTAAACAATAATTCGATGTCCAGTCAAATCCTTATTTTATATAATATAAGTATTTTAATTCTAATTCTACACATACAAAGGTAAATGACATTCAATAGGCAATAACACAGCCCCCCTTGAAGTAGACAGCACGGTAGTTGTCAGGCAAATCCCCATGCTACTAAGTTCGCATGCAACGTGTGTGCTGTTATTCCCCATTCACATGCAGCAGCATCCGGGGAGTGACAGGCCGATGTAATGGCACACATGGATGATCTGTGTTCCCCTATAAATAAAAAAATCTGTATTGGCGATCCAGACAACAATACAGTTGAACACATGAGGCAGGAATACAAGTCTTTACCATGTAGATGACTTTTCCATCCCAAAAGACACTTTCTCCCGTTTAAAACAAAAAAAAGAGTTCTGGCCCAACAGACATCTCTTTACACTGGCAGGAACTGTCGTATTAAAATGAATTTGAATTTGAATTTGAATTTGAATTTAAAAGCATTTATACAGCGCACTTTTACCCAGCGGTTTCATGGCGCTATTTAGGTTGCGATGGACGGCAGCAGTTAGAGGGGGTTTAGACGGGATAGGCTTGCGCAAACAAGAGGGTTTTGAGTTCCCTCCGAAACTGAGTGTAGGAGGGCGTTGTGCGAAGGCAACAGGAAGAGAGTTCCAGAATGCTGGAGCCAGGACAGCGAACCTCGCTCCACCTGCCTTCTGTTTTTTAAAACGGGGGGTGACTAGGAGGGCCGAGTGGGAGGAACGTAATTCTCTGCCTGGAAGGTAGGGCACAATGGCAGAGCAAAGAAATTCAGGGGCGGTGCCTGACCTAGCCTGAAAAGTGAGGCAGCCAAGCTTAAAAAGGGCACGCTCTCGCACCGGCAGCCAGTGTAAAGCTTTAAGTAGTGGGCTGGCCCGATGGTATTTAGGGAGGCCATGAATCAGGCGGGCAGCCTGATTCTGCACCAGCTGCAGACGATGGATCGCGTAAGCTGGGGCCCCATTATATATAGCATTGCCATAATCGATGCGGGACAGTACCATGGCCATGACAATGATTTTCAAAGCCGGGAGGGAGAAGAAGCGGGAGACTTTCCTAATTGTTCTTAGGGAGAAGAAGCAAGAAGAGACAACCGAGCCAATGTTTGAGTGGATAGAAAGTTGTGAATCTAAGAAAATCCCTAGGGTTTTAACTTTGGAAACGGGAAGTGGAGGGACACCGAGTGAGGGGGGCCAGAAGGAAGGGGACCATGGACTGCAACCACCTCCGGTCAAGACCAACTCGGTCTTGTCTGGATTGAGTTTGAGGTGGTTGCAGTTCATCCAATCTTGGATAAATGTCATGACTGACTGGACATTCTGGGCAGATGAAGGGGAGTGGGAGAGGTTAAAGATTAGCTGGAGGTCATCCGCATAATTAAACACTGTGACCTCCAGCTGCTGTAACATAAAAATGAGGGGGTAGATGTATAAATTAAACAAAAGGGGGGAAAGTGACGATCCCTGAGGAACCCCGCACTCCACCTTGCGGGAGGCCGCGGCGAAGCCGGCCAGATGGACCGCTTGAGTTCTCCCCAACAGGAAGGACTCGAGCCACGAGAGGGCTAAGCCCTCTATGCCCGCCGCCCTGACACGGCTGAGGAGGATGGAATGGTCCACCGTGTCAAAAGCGGCGGACAGATCTAAAAGTATCAGGGCTTGAGGTACGTTGGTATCAATACCCTCCCGCAGCTTGTCCATCACCGAGATTACCACCTTCTTCGTGGAATGCAGGGGCCTAAACCCAGCTTGGCAGGAGGAGAGGCAGTGGTTTGCCTCTACGTGGGTACTCAGGGCGGTCGTGATGTGAGTCTCAAGGACTTTAGCTAGGTAGGGCAGAAGGGAAATAGGACGGTAGTGGGAAGGGGAAGATGAATCGGCGCCAGGTTTTTTTAGGATTGGGACGACAACCGCTGATTTATGTAGGCTGGGAACGGTGCCGTTAGTGAGTGAATCATTGAGAAGGGTCAAAGGCGGGATAGGGCAGTTTAAATAAATTTCCCTAAGAATGTGGGCTGGGGCGAAATCCAGGGGAGATCCTGATTTTACTCGGTCCAACAGCGGTGAGAGAGTATTAGTGGTCAACAGAGGAAAGGAAGACAGTTTGGAAACCGTGAGGGGTTTGTAAATGCAGGGGAAGGGAGGGGGATGTTAAGTTTAATTTTTGCAACTTTGTCGATAAAGAACTCGTTGAGTGAGTTGCAGAGGGACTGGGAGGGAGGAATTAACGCTGTGGCTCTGCCGGATGATGCGAGTTCATGGACAGTCGAGAAAATTTCTTTAGAGTGAGACTCGGCTGCCATTACTCTGCTCGTGTAGAACTCAGTTTTAGCATCCAGAATGCCCTTTTTGTAAGTTTGTAGTACGGACAGGTAGACTGCCTTTAGCGCAGGACTGTAAGTTCTACGCCAAGCTCGCTCGGCCCTCCGTGCAGCCAGTTTCTTAGCTTTTAGATCCGAGGTGAACCAACGGTTGGCTGCATGGGCTCGCCTGACTGTGAGTCGCCTTAAAGGGGCAAACTCGTCGCCTGCCAAAGTCAGCCAGTTGTCGATGGCGGACAGCTGGGAATTGGCTGTAAGGCCAGATAGCTCGGGGCAGGTTTTAGCAAGAGTAGAGCAAAGGGAGGGCATGTCAGTTTTTCCCCACTTCCTGACCCAGGTGTTCTTGGGAAGTTGGGGTTTGGTCAGAGGGGCTAAGGCGAGGGAAAAAGTGATGGTAAAGTGGTCCGACCAGGAACAAGGGGCTATTATGGGGGGTGTGAACGGGATGTTTAGAGCCCAGATTTGATCTAATATGTGGCCATGCGAGTGAGTCGGGCTGTGAACCAGAGGTGAAAAGTTTAAGCTGGTCATAAGGTTGGTAAACTCCCTAGATTGAAGGCTCTCAGCAGGATCATTGGGCCAAAAGTTGAAATCCCCCAGGACCAATACTGACTAAAAGTTTGACCGACGGCTCCGTCAACATGACGGTACTGTCCATGAAACTTTAAAAATATATATTTTTATTGATTTTAATACAGGGACAGCATATACTTTCAAACAATAGATTCAAAATCACCATAGTGTAATCAACGAGAAGTCTGGTCACGTACAACGCCGATACATAACCTAGTGATTCATACATCTAATTTTCCCAATGTTTCAGTACCTCCCCGCTACCCTTCTGCATTACTTTGCAATTCGAATTGGATGGCCTCCAGATTTTCTTGAGCTTCTTTGGGCATCCATGGGCTACATAGGTTGTTTTTCCCCCCGACATATATAGGTCCATTCCCCTTCTTCACTCACATAGCGTGGGCAGCGATACCCTCCCCCACCTGAGTGCCAGATCTCGTTTGGCGACCACCAGTCCCAAGTTAGCTAATATTAGCTTTTTTCAGGGGAGAGCAACATCTGTGGATATACCTAATAAATAGCACAAATTTGGGGTCCATATGTATCTTTTCTCCTAGTATTTCCCACAGCTCTGCCGTTATAGTTTCCCAATACCCCTGTATCTCCTGGCATTCCCAGAGTGTGTGTATGTATGTGCCTGTCTCATGGATGCCAAATGCAAAAACAACAGTTGATGGACAGAATTTATAACAATTGCATACATTCACCCCAGTACGGAGATCTTGGCCTGAATCCATTGTTTTTTTGCTCACCATGCCATTCCAGTTTGAACCCAGCCATATGGGAATCAGTCTTGACCCTGTACCACATAGGAACAGTCCAGCCCGAACTGCCAAGCAAGGTCCTCCCTGGACTGGAAACAAGCATCCTAGGACCGGTTTCGGGGTTTCACCCCTCTTCAGCCAGGATAGCTTGATTCCAGTGTCATGGTGAGCACGGTACTCACGTCTGAGCATAACCATCCCACTCGGAGTAACAAATGCAAAAACAACAGTTGATGGACAGAATGCAGAACAATGTCATACATTCACCCCAGTACAGCGATCTGGGCCTAAATCCATCGTTTTTTTGCTCACCATGCCATTCCAGTTTGAACCCAGCCATATGCAAATCAGTCTTGACTCTGTACCACATGGGAACAGTCCAGCCCGAACTGCCATGCCAGGACCTCCCTGGACTGGAAACAAGCATCCTAGGACCGGTTTCGGGGTTTCACCCCTCTTCAGCCAGGATAGCTGGATACCAGTGGCATTTGTTTGCTGTAACACTTTTCGTCCTAAGTGGGATGGGTATGCCCAGACGTGTGTCTCTTGCTCACTGTGCCACTGGAGTCAAGCTAGCCTGGCTAAAGAAGGGTGACATGCCCTGAAACCGGTCCCAGGATGCTTGTTTCCGGTCCAGGGAGGACCTGGTCTGGCAGTTCGGTCTGGACTGTTCCCATGAGGCACAGGGTCAAGACTGATTTGGATATGGCTGGGTACAAACTGGGGTGGCATAATGGGCAAAAGAACGATGGATTTAACCCAGATCTTTTGACTGGGGGAGAATGTTTGCATTGTCAACATTCCGTCCATCATTTGCTTGCTGTAACACTTTTTGCCCTAAGTGGGATGGGTATACCCAGACGTGGGTCCCTTGCTCACTTTGCCACTGAATTCAAGCTAGCCTTTGCTGAAGAAGGGTGACATAACCTGAAACCGGTCCCAGTATGCTTGTTTCTGGTCCAGGGAGGACCAGGCCTGGCAGTTCGGTCGGGACTGTTCCCATGAGGCACAGGGTCAAGACTGATTTGCATATGGCGGGGTCCAAACTGGGGTGGCGTAGTGGGCAAAAGAACAATGGATTAAACCCAGATCTTTTGACTGGGGGAGAATGTTTGCATTGTCAGCATTCCGTCCATCATTTGTTTGCTGTCTCATGGGTGCATCTGAGGCATTCAGGAGTATCGGCCCACCTCATTTTGTGTAGACGGCATCTATTGTAGTAAGTCCTATGTAGTACCTTAAACTGGATGAGACGGAGTCGAGACTTAATAGCAGCCTCTTGTGGATGCATCAGTGCGGTCTCCCAGTCAAGGTCATCCATGGCTCCCAATTCTAGGGCCCGATTCACAGAACTAACTTAAGACAAAATCCTAAACTTACTACCATTATGGTATTTACAGAAGGCCCTTACTCATTTTGGTATTCACAGAAGGCACTTACTCATTTCGGTATTCACAGAAGTTAGGAGTCCTAACTTTAGGACACCGAAATGCCTTCTGTGAATACCGAAAGTCTTAAAATTAGGATTTTTAGGAGTAGTAAAGGTAAGACTCCTAACTTTACTACTACTAAACTGAGAAAAATCCTAATTTTAAGATTTTGTCTTAAGTTAGTTCTGTGAATCAGGCCCCTAGTTCCCACCTTGCCCTCAATTTTATGAGGGTGTCTGCATGTTATTGATTAGGGTTCTGTATGTCCATGAGCCTGTTTTCTCGCTGATTTCCCCATGAGAAGACTCCCCTTTAACGGGCCATAGTCAGGGACTTTCTCCAGGTCTACACTCTGCGCTCTCTATGCATGTGCCATCTGCATGTATTTGTAATATTGTTTCTGGTGCAGTTCGTATTCCTGTTGGAGATGTGAAAAAGATAAGAGCTCCCCACCATCTAGTATGTCTTTAATTTTAGAGATGCCCAGCAGATCCCATTTCTTACAACCCTTTAGTTTAGCAAATTTTGAGCCTCTCCACCACCCAGAGTAGAAAGGAGTCTCTCTTGCGATTTGGTTGTTCCATTTCAATTGCCTTTCTGCTTTCTTCCAGGCACTTATCACCACTTGTGTGGCTGCTAGTAGCTTCCTTTCCTCCATAAAGGTAGTGGGTGTGTGGGGGCGTCTCAAATTGTGCATGCTCTAATGCATATGTGGGGTGGTCCCCTCACATATGTTCCCAGTCTTTAACGACAATTAAGTGGGTCGCCCAATAGTATGTCATAATATACGGAAGAGATATCTCCCCGTTATATTGGTTTTGCTGCAGAGTGGCAAGCACAACTCTGGGAGTCCTACCATCCTACAAGAATGTCCTCAGCGCCTCGTCCTTCTTAACAAGACCTCATTTGGGAATGGATAGTATGTGTCCTGGAGTAGATATAAAAATGTTGGTAAAGTTGTAATTTTGTATAAAATGCCGCTTTCCCAAGAAGTGTCATGGGCAATGATTTCCACCTCTCTATGTCAGTGTTGAATTCCGCAATGACTCAATATATATTCTGATTTAGAGCTTCGAGTCTGTTTGCGAAGACATGTACTCCTAGGTACTTTATGCTGTCTTTCTCAATTTTGAGCTGTCCCATGGAACGTGTAGTTCGAAGCCCTGGTTTGCTGGATATAGTCAGGATTTCTCCCAGTTAATTTTGTATCCTGCGTGCTCCCCATACTGTTCAAAAGTTTCAAAGACACATGGGAGGGTATTGCTGGGGTTCGTGACATAGAGGAGGATGTCATCTGCATAGAAGGAAATGCGTTCATCTGTGGTCCCACTCTCAACTCCTCGAAAACCGGACATCTCCTGATGCGCCCGAATTATGCATGCAAGACGTTCTAGTACGAGGGCGAAAAGCAGCGGGGATAGGGGACACAATTGTCTTGTGCCACGTCCTATTGTGAACAATCTCGAGGTTGCTCCGTTTACCCGTACACAGGCCGTTGGTTGTTAAAAAAATAGCTATCCATTGTCGGAATTTGGGTCCGAATCCGAATTTCTCGAGGGTCAACATAAGAAAGGGGCAATGGACTATGTCAAATGCTTTTTTAGCATCTAACAACAGTATTAGATCTGGGTCTGACCTGGCACTTGAGACTTCCAGTCAATTATGTAATCTACACAAGTTCAGCCTAGGTGACCTCTTGGGCATAAGGCCGAATTGGTCCTGGTAGATGAGGTTAGTCTACCGGCTAATATAAGGGCTAAAATATTAGTCTCCCTATTCAACAGCGAGATGGGTCGTAGGAACTGCTCCTCTCTGGCGCCTTACCTTTTTTATGTCTTACCACTATTGTGGCCGTTCGAAGATCCTGTAGAAGGAAGCCCACTTCTTTAATTTCTAAGAGCATATTAAGAAGGTGAGGGCTTAACAGCTCTACGTTCTGTTTATATAACTCTCGTGGTACTCCATTGGGACCCAGAGCTTTCCCGGGCTTCAGAAATCTAATGGCTTTTCTAGTTTCTGTAAGTGTTATCTCTTCCTCTAGTGTTTGGGCCTCTTCTTTATGGAGTATGGGGACATCTATTTCGGCTAGATATCTTTCTATTCGTGCTATCTCTTCCAGGGGACGTTTCATGTAGAAGGTTTCATAATACCGAGTGAAAGCGGTCGCTATCTCGGAGGACGTATTGTAGGTTTGACCATCTTCGGAGCCTGTCTGGATCACCCATCTTGCCTCTAGTTCTTTCTTGCTGAGCCATGCAAGCAGCCTGCCCGCCTTATCTCCGGCATCATATGGACACCGGGACGTGGCTTGAATCGCTACCGGCGCATCTCTCTGGGCGAGGGTCAAATACTCCCTGCAGAGAACTTGCGTATTTCATATTAGCGAAGGATCTTTGCTGGTTAGGGCTTGTTTTTCTAGTTGAAGAAGTTTCGATTCAATTTCTGCTATCTCTTCTGTTTCTCGATTTTTTTTTGTGTGCTATTATGTTCTGAGCTCTGTCTCTTAGGACCGCTGTGTATGCCTCCCAGAGCATTTTGGCAGACTCTACGGATCCTGTGTTTACTTTAAAGTACATTTTTGTGTTCGTTCTAATTTCCTGGGCAACTTTAGAGTCTTTACGTTTCCAGGCATTGAGTTTCCAGCCATTCCTGTTCGGCTGTCTTTTTTTGCCCACTGTGAGCCAAAGTGGCGAGTGATCCGAGAGGCCTCTTGCCAGATATTCTACTTTCTAGATCTCTGTTACTTCCTGCTTTGGGATCCGGGTGTTGTCTATGCTACACATCTGTTAGTGCTAGTGTGTGTGAAAAGCGTTTGAATTGTGTTTCTTTAGGGCTGCTTGTGGTTGTTGTGATGTGGTCCAGCTGGGGGTCTATGACATCATTAATGTCTTCCCCTATTGTAAATGTAATGTAACGTAAACATGACTTATAAAGCGCAAACTCATGCCCTGAGGTGTCTTGGCGCTGTAGAAATCTGATTTAGGCTGCAGCAATATCCCAGTCGGGTCAGGCGGATGCGTCAGTGTCTTCTACTCCTGTGTGCAAAGCCAGGATTCTAAGGCTTTTCTGAAGGAGGGTAGCGAGGGGGCAGCTTTTAGTGACAGTGGAAGGCTGTGCCAGAGCATGGCAGTGGCCCCAAAGAAGCTCTTTCCAACCCAGGTGGTCTTCCTTAATGGGTGAGAACTAGGTGAGTATTTAAGCCTACTTGCAAGAGGATGTCTGTGAGCTTTTCTAACGTCTGTTTGTATAGTCGTGGGGGAGCATAAACACTGATCAGGGTAATGTCTTTCCTGTCCCATACTCCCTTTACCACCACTTACGTCCTGTTAGGGTCCGCCCACTTGCATTCTATAAAGAATGGTGTTGTTTCCTGATAAGGATTGCGACCACTCTTGCTCCAGTAGAAAAACTTGTATGTGCTACCGTTTTATATGCCCCCCATCCCAGAAATCTGCACTGATGTTCCCTTCAGGTGTGTTTCTTGAATGAATATTTCCTCAGGCTTCAGTTTCTTGATATATGCCAACACTAGGCCTCTCCTCACCTTGTTTCCCAACCCATTCACATTCCAAAACAGGACTGAGTATGTATCATTACTGTGTACTGCCATGACTCTTTTGTGAGTGTCGAGCGATGTTTTTTGAAGTGTTTCTTGTGTCATGTAAACACCTGCTGCACTTTTTTGAAAGGATACTGCCTGAATTCAACTTTAACTTAACTGTCTGATTCCCAATGCCCCAACTTCCTTCCCTCACTACCCCCACTCTCTCCCACTGCCCACGCAACTACCCCAATGGGTCAACATGACCAACTGTGCCGTGGATGGATTGGAGAGGTCTGTCACCCTCCCACCTTTAATCCCCGAAAGTGTTCCTGTTCTCCTATCTCCCTGGTTATCTAGTATATGTTGGCTGAACCGGGAGCCAGCTGTCAAGTCTTACTCCTGGCGTTTGTTCCCCTGATGCTCTTTTGAGAGTGCGTACCTCTATCCATTGCCATGCTTCTTCAGGGGGTTGAAAAAAGAATGTTTTGGTCTGGAATATCACTTTTAATTTGGCCAGAAAGAGTAGCATGTATTGTATCTGGAAGTTCAGCAGCTTTTCTTTCCCTGAGTCAAATGTCTTGCAATGTTTTTGTAACTCTCTCGAATAATCTGGGAACACCATAATTTCTCCCCCATCTGTGTCATTTCCCTAACTATGAGGTCTCGGTCCTGATAGTTTAAAAAACATGCGATCAAAGGCCTTGGCGGTGCTCCGGCTGGGAGTTTTTGTCCAGGTATTCTGTGAGCTCTTTCGATCACGAAACAGGGGGAGAACTGCACACTTGGAAGGGAATCCATGAGACACTTTTGCAGGAAAGCGCATGTATCTGAGCCTTCTATTGCTTCTGGAAAGCTAATAAAGGGCAGATTGTTTCTGCATGCGTGGTTTTCTGCGTCATCAACCCTTCACTCTACCTCCTTCATTGCTGTGGTCAAGGCCTTGACCTCCTTCCTGAGGGTGTGCGAGGTGTCTTCGACCTCCGTTATTCGTTGCTCTGCCTGTGTTATTTTTCAGAAATGTTGCGGAGGTCCTGAAGCAATTGATTGACATTGGTTCGGATTTCGTCAATCTTACCCTGTAGCACCTCTCTGGAGGATTAAATCCCTTGAAGCAGTATAGTATTGTCTGGTATGTGCTTGTGTCGCAGGGGCAGTCAACTTTAGCAAACTTATCAATTTTCCCCTGCCTTTGTGGTTTTGGGTCTTTGTTTTTTGCCATCTGGTGCGGCTCTTGGGACGCCGTTATTGGGGGCGGGAGTCTAGGCTGCTGCACTGTCGCCCTGGCGTTGGATTTGCTTGGGCCTTTACTGTGTAGGTTCTCTGTTGCTCCGAGGTGTACTCTCACCTGTGAGCCTCAACGGTCTCCACCCCCGAGGCCTGTGGCCGGTTCCTGATCTGGGGTGATAGGGAGGTCTTGGAGCGTTGGGTCCACTTGGGTTTGGTTTTGGGGTTTGTGTGGTTTCTAGCCGAGGATTGTGGGCTCGTCAGATGTTATCTCCTGGCTTCCTTTGAATGTGTATGGTAGATGGAGGTCTATTCTGTGGCAGTGCCCCTCACTTGCCAGTTATTGTGCAGCCGGTCACCTCCCCGCTGGGGGATCTGAGTCCGCCGCTGAGTCACCCCACTCACCTCCTGGTCCCCATGAGGATCGTTTCTTTGTTGAGTTAGATTCGGTTGGCTGGGATTCAAGGCCTCTCTTGGGTCGGGGTGTCGATTTTGCCCCTGGGGTTCCTCTTTGCCAGGTCAGTCCTGAATTTCCCCTTGTGTCTTTGACCCTTCGGGCCGCTCAAGACTTATGGGGGTCCTCTGCACTGCCCTGCAGGCTCTGCTCTTCACCTCTTATTTTTTGGATAATATGGGGGGGAGCCAGCCCCCAGTGCCGGATTTACTTCACCATTAGCCCACTTGCTCCACTTGCTTACCTTTGATTTGCGGACCAGCCGGTGGTGTCTCCTTTGCCGGAAGAAGAAAAGGTGTAAGGCAGGCCCGGTCCGGTTTCAGCCTCACCTCGATCTCTAGGCCTGAGCCAGCCCCCTGACCAGTCCAGGTTGCCCGCGGCCTGGCAGTTCGATAGTGCTGGGTGCCCTGTGGGGAATTTGTTTTTAGTGGGGTGGGGGAGTTCGCCCCAAGGGCAGGGCCCTACAGTGACTCTCGACCTCTCTCTCACGCCCGGGGAAGCACCGGGCCCACTTGCCACCACCCACACCCCAACCACCAGAGAGGGATAAGACGCCGGCGGACTCCCGCCCCCCCACGCGATCTCTCTTACTTGGTCTGGCCGCTTGTACGTGTCTCCCCCCCAGGTCAGCAGCAGGTTTTCCAATGAATCGGACCCGCCGGCCGCATAGTTCCCAGGTGAAGTTTTCAGTTGTGTTGCAACACGCCGGGTCCCGCTGTGTTATTTCTGCGCCAGTGCCCCAGCTGCTTGATCGGGTAGCTGTTCTGTGCGTTGCCTCGCCCCAGTGCAGGATCTCGGGACCCAACAATTCGGGCGCCCCCCAGGCACCTGCCATCCATGAGGAGGGGGAAGTCAGGTGACCCCTCTCGGCCCTTGGCGCCCCAGCACAAGAACTCAGTGTGTTCCAGTTGTAACACCGAATCGCCGACCCCTGCTTTCACCTCTCGGTCCCAGGCAGCACCTGTGTCCGGCCTCGTGGCTCGCCGCTGACACCTCGGGCACCCCGGTGTGTCCATCAAACTTTTAACATGTTTTTGTATTTTTATTGAAATACGGAACTAATCAACCCCATCCCATGGAAGCTGTCTCCATTGGCCTGGGGTCATTTTGCAGTTTTTCACCATCCCTTACCATCAGGTGATGGACAGTGAAAATTAGTCATTTGATGGATCACTCTAAATTGGATGAGTGGTTGAATGGCCAACCACCCTATGAACCTTACTTCATCGAGCCATTGGAGGAGTATGTCAGTGACAGAGACAGTATAATCTCATCACTTTCTTCTTGGATGGGTGAGTATGGGACCAACAGTGGCATGAGGTGAAAGCAGCGATCCATGTACTCACTCATCATCTTAGTCATTCACCCATTCTTGGACTCATTCATTTGTCACTTTACCACCCATCCAAGCAATAAATCTCTTGTCCGCCTATCCATGTGTTCACTTCTCCACGCATTCATTTGTGTATCCATTCATTAATTCATTTATGCATTGTCACTCTTACACATATGCATTCGTACACTCAGACTCTCACCCATTCATCGATACCCTCTCTCAACCACCTATTCATTCGAATCACATTTGCCCATTAACCCAGTAGCACGACCACACATACTAAATCGTAAATCAATGACAAAATATTTTCTTTGAAAAAGTTAGAACTATTGTCTTGGTTGATTCTATTATCCCATTTGTGTTCGCACTTCTCTCACCTTAAGTTCCATCATCCAAGCTCCTCCTCAGTTTACTGATTGTATTGTTTACATTGGTAGGAGTCGTTTTTGCTTTTGTGTTTTTTAAGTCTGGCGTTAACAAAGACATTTTGATTGTACCAAAAACTAATATCTATAATATACTTACTTAAAAAGGCTTTCAGACACCTCTCTTTACTCATTTGCCTGCTGTTGTGTCATTTCCATTTTGCTTCTGCCCACTACAGCATACAGTATGGAGGAATGGATCAGCCTACTTAGGCCTCCAGTTAACTTCACTTTGAGTGACTGCATTTTGCTCTTTCACAAGGTGCAAATCTCTACACAAAGAGTTCCCTTTCGTACCAGCATTGCCTTATGTGATAGTAGGACACATTTGAAGTGGGCACAGGGAACATTTCAGCTTTATCAGTTCTGTCAATGCTGTTGTAAATTTCGTTTGAAGTGAACTTCTGCTATTTCACAGCATACACCATTGTGTTCCTGGACTCGGTTTTACCAACTGGTCTTTTATAAACTTTGCCCAGGAAGAAAAACAAACTTGAGGTTTAGTTTGCAGCCCACTTGTATCAATTGTATTTAAACATAAGTGGTGTGTAATTTGGGTTTTAGTATCCAATGTGTTATACTGTGAATCCCCCTTTCCTTCTTTCAATCCTTCTTTCTTTGTTGCCTTCTTTTTCATTTCTTTCTTTTTTTGCCTTCTTTCCTTCTTTCATTCACCCTTTCCATTTTTTCCTCTGTTCCTTCTTTCCGTACTTCATTCTTCTTACTTTCCTCCTTTCCTTCTTTTTTCATTTAATCTTTCTTTTTTCCTTCCTTCTTTCTCTTTTGCCTTCTTTGATTTCTTTCTTTTTTGCCTACCTACCTTTTTCTTTCTATTCTTCTTTCATCTCTTTTCACCTTCTTTCTTCATTTCTATTCTTCTTTCTTATATTTGTTTCCTTTACCCTTCTTTTTATTTTTTCCTTATTTCCTTTGTCCTTTCTTTTCACCTTCTGTCTTTCCTTCCTCCTTTTATTCTTTCCTCTTCTTTTATTTTTCCTTCATTTTTCTTTTTTGCCATCTTTGCTTTTTTCTTACCTTCTTTTTCTTTCTTTGTTTTCTTTCTTTCTGTTTTTCTCTTTCTTTTTTCTTTCCCCTTCTTTCTTTCCCTCTGTCCCTTTCTTTCCTTATTCCTCCCTTCTTTCTTTCATTTTTGCAACCTCCCCATCTTTCTTTCCTTTCTTCTTTTTGTCTTCTTTCTTGCCTTATTCTCTTTTTCTTCCCTTTTTGCCTTCTTTCCTTCCATTTTTGTCCCTTCCCTTCCTTGTTTCTTCCTTCTTTTTTGTCCTTCTTCCTTACTTTTTGTCTAGTTCCTTACTTTTTTGCCTTCCTTTGTGAATTTCTTCCTTTCTTTCTCAAAGGCGAGGCTAGCAACCATTGCCAGAACAATGGCTTTTTTTCGGTCTGTGTTAGCCAAGAACTTTTGATTTTACTAAAAGTATATACAACATAGTTACTTGTAGACGTTTTCAGCCATATTTCATCCATAAGTCTGTTATTCTGGCATTTCCATTTTTCTTTCACCCACTCCAGCATGCATCAAGGGGAAATGTTAGCCCTCTTCAGCCATTGACCAACTTTACTTCGAGTTATGGCATGCTGCCCTTTCACAAGGAGCATATCCAAAGACATGGTAGTTCCTTCAGATCCCGGTGTAACATAGTAATGTGTACTTTTTTCAAAACCCAAAAACACTTTTGCCTTTATCCAATTTTTAAAAATATATTTCGATTTATTAGGGCCGGAAGCTTCCTGAACTATAAAGGTTTGCAAAAACCCTGACAAAACAAGAATTGCCAAAAGGCTGGCGGCCAACGCTAGACTTATTGACTTTGCCAGTGCTTGTTTTTGTTGGGTTCTCTTCTCCCCTGAGAGCCGCTTATTTGCTAGATTAAAACACATCTCCCTGCAAAGTGCAAGTATTTGTTCGCTCTCAGGCCCAATTATCCAATACTTAATGACACCCCTGAGTCTCATTCCCATCTCTTCTTTCTAAAAGGAGGGCTGGACTATGGTTAAAGATAAGAATAGTGGCACAGCTTTCACACTCATTAGAAGAAAAATGCATGCATCAAACACATATTAAAGGGGTCTGCAGCTATGTCACTGGAGTAGTTCAATCAGTGCCGGATTAAACCCTGTGGATGCCCCTAGGCAGTTGAAATTTTGGGCCACCCTCGCAAATTATCTCCTATACGTTTCTAATTTTACCTGCAAACAATTTAAAAAAAACAATTTTATTGCACAAAAATAAACATTAACCATTAAAAATGTTATTAAACAAAAAATGATTGGAAACAATTTAAAAAAGCTTGATTTTAATTTTCTTTCAGGATCAAATCAATATTATTTTGATCCATTGTCCGCGGGGCCCTTTAAAGGAGTGGGGCCCATAAGCTGATGCTTACTTTGCCTATTTGGTCATCCGGATCTGAGTTCAATATTAAACTATTCTATGCTATCATAACCAAAACAAAGGTCGCCTCTAAGAGAGTAGTCGCCTCATTTGACCTAAAATCCAACAAGGTCATCCTTGGAAACCAGGGGGTTTCCACTGACACATCCGCGGTATCAGCCAGACACACAGCATGTGCCAGCAGGCCTCGTTATGGGAACCGAGAAGCAGAAATGTCTCACTAGCTGACAGGCAGCTTAACTTTCTTTCAAACTCAGTTGTTGTAAAGTTTCATTCTTGTGGGCTTTAATGATTGACTTCACCGCTCTTTTTTTTCAGAACTCAACCTGACCTCATCAGAAGAGGAAGTCCAGCATTTCTTTCTTTGGTGATTGTTGCTGATGCAGTGCCAGGTGAAGAGAACTGGATTTTGTTTTCACGGAATGGCCTATTTAGTACCCGCGGGAGAGGCGTGTTCCACACGCCATCCTGAAACTTCATGGTTACTTGAAACAGCATCGTTTTACCAGCAAGGTGGCCTAGCAACAGATGGGATGCGAATTATATTACGCCACCCTCTTTCCTGGAGTGTTCTTCTGCATACTCATTCTTAAGTGACTTTCCTATGTGCCTTGTGTGCCTTGTCATGGAGAACCTGCAACCTTTCATTGCCATTACTTATAATGCTTTCCTATGGAAAATCGCACACAGATGCACGGTTGATTGGAGGTGACAGGGTCAGATATCGATCTGTTCGTGCATTGAATGATTTTAGGGAATGGTATTGGCTGCATGTACATTCAATATTAGACTTACTGCCCCTCCCACATTGGGAAGCATACTGCTGGGTTAGAAAAGTCTGACTTCCATCACATAAACAAAGTGAAATCCACGAATTTCCTATTGCCATTGTATTACAACAAATTACATTGAAACGAAAGGACCAAACCCTGACATTAGTGTAACATATGACAATGAATTTCAGGGGACACATTTTGCCGATTTGTTCTAAGTCTGAAAATCCTACTGCATTTTACTCTCCCTTGGGGCAAAAACCTTGCTCTGGTATTAACAGGTCTTGGGCCTGATGTACAAAATCTGATTTTGTGAACTGGCAATTGCGAAAATCAATGAATTGCAATTTCCGAATTGCAAATTGGTTAAGTCCTAGTACCATCTTTATAAAATAGGTATTTTTAGGTGTGCGGGATCGCTAAATACCAATTTCAAATTTGATTTTGCTCACAAGTTCTGAATCATGAGTCCCAGATATAGCGAATTCCGCAGCGGCTGCAACTCATTCCGTCACAGATGCAAGAAGTGAGCCACAAGCAATGCAGAAGAGAAGAACACTTCACAAGTTCCGGATTCTGACCCAAACAGAGGTCAATGTTTAGTTAGGAGCCACAGGAAAAGATGGAAATAATTAAAGAGAGGACGTTCAGTGACCAGGAACTGGAGAGCCTGGTGGAAGAGGATGTGGCTGAAAATGACAAAAGGTTTGAAAATGCCTCATTCACCATCCCAGAGACACCCAAAAACAATTATGGAGGCATAAACACGGCTGTATGAATGCTATATGGGTCACCAGCAAGAGAATAGAGAAATTCCACAAATGTTGAAATAACCCAATGTCCAGGACCAAAGAGCGAATTGAAACTGGGTGGCATGAAGCAGCAACAGGGGGCCGGGACCCAGTAACCAACCCTCATTAATCATCACATGTTGAGTGCTCAATTTATGTTGTAATGTATGTCACAACAGGCAGAACAGTGATTTCCAATGTTTGTTTTTAACAGATGACTGTAACTTTCAAGATAGTAGGTATACATAACTCTGTGAAATCATCAAACAGAAGTTGCCTCAGAGTGGAGTAAGAGATATGAGAGTTCCCTGTGCTACTGCATATGCAACACTGTATACCATAGCATGGCATCACATACAATAACATGAGAGTCACTGCTCAACTCTCTACTCCACGCGCCTTCATTGGATTCCACGCTATCCTTCTCATAATGATATGTTTAATTTCTGCATCCTGACTGTTACAATATGATTTTGAGGTACAAACCAAAGGATATTTTTCATTCAAAATTTTTCAAAATGTACAATATTAGTTTCATAAAATGATCATTTAATCCTTCTGATTTTGAAACTTATTGTCCATAACAAATCAATGAATTCTCCACAAACCTAAAAAAAACAAAGAAGGAGAATATATTCGATGTTTTAAGTTTCCCCATGCCAGCCGGGATGCTGGGGGAGCTCTCACTGGAACTCCTGGAAACTGCCTATCCGGCACCAGGGACACAAGGCGCCTGTGCAAGTGGGTGCAGTAGGACCAGTGACTGGCAGATCAACTGGTCCCAAAGTATTAGAGTACGGCACAAGGCCCTCACAATGAATGTATGACACCACCACACTCTTAATATAGACCATGGGGAAACAGCGATTTAAACGCGGGTGTTACCACGCAGGTAGGTAACAACGTGGTCACTACAACGACCGCGTTGTTACCACGCGTGGCTTTACATCGCAAGTCGCTTCTATGACTTGTGCTAGGTGGCGTGCAACTCCAGGGAATGTGTTGGATTTTAAATACAACACATTCCCTGCTGTTGCGCTAACTGGAGTAAGAATAGTAATTCATACTATTCCTAAATCCAGCGTGCCAGCTAGCGCAAGTTGTAGAAACGACTTGTGATGTAAAGCCATGCATGGTAACACCACGCGTTGTAAAGAGACATATTCAGACTATGTGTTTGTTAAGTCCCTCCTTGATTCTGAAATGACAGGGCCTGAGTCTGACTATTAACTAACACACTCCGTGATGTACTGTGAGCCGACCAACTAAATAAGCACTGCAAATTACCTGAGAGGGACCCCACACAATCCTCTAGAGAAAGGAAGAAGAAGGACGAACCCAGAGATGAATCCTCAGAAACCCTCCTCCCCTAATAGAATACCCATGGTCTGGGAGGGAGAATGACCATTTATGTCCAATGGTCCCCTGCCGATTTTATCAACATCAAGAAACTGTTTCCTGAATGTCTGTAAAAATCCTTTAAGACTCTGGGAAGAGGTACGGATGGTGTTTTAATGTTATAAATCCATTTGGGCAGATGTGCATCAGTTGCTGAGATTGATGCTGCCAAGTGAGGTGAGAGATCATCTCGTGGGAAGAGGTAATTGGCCACAACATGCGCTTGCTGGTGAGGTTGCTTTGGCTGCTGCTAAAGATGGATTGGTAAAAACAGAATAATGGAGAGTCATCTCCTGATTGCCTAGATTGATAGATTGATAAAATTATCTTTTCCAAAGCTTTTTAAGCCGTGCAAAGCCTGCATAATCTGCTCAGGAAGCTGTGGGTGCTGAGCTGTAAGTGCTGCTTTTGTACAGACATTATTGGCAAAGGTACAGGGCACTTGCATACTATCTGTATTGGGTGACAAACAAAAGATGTGGATGAGTTTGTATTTATCGACAATTATTGCATGATGGTACAAGTAAGAAAGAATCACATTAATCTAAATGTACTTACAGATGCAATCGTTTTGAGAAATTGTTAATGGGAGCGGAAGGGGAATGATGAACCAAATGGGGGATTAGGATAGACACGGGGGCAATGTGGGTGAGGTCTGGGAAAAGGAAGAGGGGACAAGGGCGCTCAAGGCTTTTCTTGATTTCTTAATTGCAAAAAGAACGATTGATGGACAGAATAAAGAACAATGTCGTGCATTCACCCCAGTACAGAGATCTGGGCCTAAATCCATCGTTTGTTTGCTCTCCATACCATTCCAGTTTGAACCCAGCCATATGCAAATCACTCAGGACCCTGCACCCAATGGGAACAGTCCAGCCTGAACTGTGGGGCCAGATCCTCCCTGGACCGGAAACAAGCATACTAGGATCGGTTTCGGGGTTTCACCCCTCATCAGCCAGGATAGCTTCACTCCATTGGCATTGAGAGCACGGGACCCACGTCTGGGTATACCGGTCCCACTCGGGTGACAATTGCAAAAAGAACGATTGATGGACAGAATGCAGAACAATGTCATGCATTCACCCGAGTACAGAGATTGGGCCTAAATCCTTCTTTTTTTTGCTCCCCGTGCCATTCCAGTTTGAACCCAGTCATATGCAAATCAGTCTTGACCCTGCGCCCAATGGGAACAGTCCAATCCGAACTGCCAGGCCAGGTCCTACCTGGACTGGAAACAAGCATCCTAGGACTGGGACGTGGATCCCTAGCTCACTTTGCCACTAGATTCAAGCTAGCCTGTCTGATAAGGGGTGTTACTCCGAAACCCGTCCCAGGATGCTTGTTTCCGGTTCAGGGAAGTCCTGGCTTGGCAGTTCGGGCTGGACTGTTCCCATTAGGCACAGGGTCAAGACTGATTTGCATATAGCTGGGTCTGAACTGAGGTTGCGAAGTGAGCTAAAGAACGATGATGGATTCAACCCAGATCTGTGACTGGGGGTGAGTGTCTGAAAAGTTCCAGCGCTCTGTCCATCATCTCCTTGTGTTTGCTTTGTTCGCAGTAAGTTGGCAGGGTATGCCCAGAAGTGGGTCCCTTTCTCACTTGGCCACTGGATTAAAGCAAGCCTGGCTGATGAGGGGTGTTACCCCGAAATTTGTCTCAGGATGCTTGTTTCCGGTTCAGGGAAGATCTGGCTTAGTAGTTCGGGCTGGACTGTTCCCATGAGGAAGAGGGTCAAAACTGATTTGTATATAGCTGGGTCAGAACTGAGGTGGCGAAGTGAGCTAAAGAACAATGATGGATTCAACCCAGATCTGTGACTGGGGCTGAGTGTCTGAAAAGTTTCAGCGTTCCGTTCATCATCTCCTTGTGTTTGCCATGATTTTCTTAAAACAGCAGACAAAGGTGAAGAATGTAATAGGCAATTCTATTTTAATGTTTCAGCATAGTGGCGTTTAAGCACCACTGGAACAATGTAGTGGTGAACATCTGGAGATAGATCCCTCCATAGTGATCACTAAACCCTCAAAAACATGGGGGCCTATTTATGACATGCAATGTGGTGCAAGATCGATGCAAACCGTAAGTCAGATTTATGAAGTCACGCAAGGCAACTTTGCATGGATCTGAGGGGCTTCAAAAATCTGGAGTAATGTGACACAGCGCAGTGCAAATAGCTGCATTGCATTACGAGTGGCGGTACGTACAGGTAAGTGCGGTGAGGCGGGGTGGGGAAGGTAAAAGTGACATACAGTGGATAAGGAATATAAAATAAATAAATAAGTAAAACCACTTTGGTTCAAGTCTGCAATGCGGCAAGTACAAGATGAGTGATTTTCATTATTTATTTATTTTGTATTCCTTATCGCGTCGTATGTCACTTTCACCCCCTACCCATTCCCCCGCCCTACCGCACTTACCTGCACGACTGCCACTGTGCATTATTTTGCCATGCGAAGACATTCCATGGGTGTTGTTTGGATATTGCCACACAACTCCAATGGGAGTTGCGTGGCACTAGTAAACCTGTGAATCTGCGATAAAGTTATGCGATTGCTCCTTGTTTCTTCCTTGAAAAAGACAAATATGCCTCACAGAATAGTTTTTGTGCAGGAAGGCGTCCCTTTCTGCACAAAAATAATCCTTACAACGGGTGCATGTGCTGGCGCTAGGCAGCCCATTGTTAGCTAGCGCATGGGAAAGGACAGGAATGCACCGCATTCCTATGCTTTCCCTGTCATGCAGTGCAGCACAGCAAGGTGATTTTCATAAATAGACCCCTAGTATCACCTGGAAGCGACACTGGGGGGGGGGGAGAGTATCACCTGGAAGCGACACTGGGGGGGGGGGGAGATTTACCAAATCTCCACGCAACGCAGCGCAACCTCCAGTGAGGCTGTGCTGCGTTGCGCAACAGGAAAGGGGCAGGAGAGCGCACTATTTTCAAAGATATGGCTCTCTTCTCCCCTTTACGTTGCGCTGGCGCCGATTACAGCAGTAGTGCGCCCAGCACCACCTTAGCACCATAGCACTATGGTGTGTGTGTGAGAGTCAAGCATATACTGTGCCTAGACATGAGGGAAAGCTTTTCCCACTTTGTATGTGTGCTGCATGCAACGTCGGAAAATGAAGGAGAAATTAAAGCATTTCTCCTTCCTTGCGCCTAGTTTAAAAGGGCACAGTTTTCTCACGCTAAACCCAATCTACTGTGGTTAGTAAATTGGATTTAGCATGAGAAACCTTGGGTGTTTGAATAGGAACACCCATGCACCACCCTCGACAAGGCCCGATGGCGCAATGTAATGCGAAGGAGCACTATGTGCTGCTTCGCATTATTTGTACGTTATTTCCATCGCTAAACAAGTTTAGCACTGGAAAGTAAATTAGGGAAAAAAGATTTTGCGCCGTTTTGCATGACTTTTATGACGTAAACTCGGCGCAAAATCTAGGTAAATCTCCCCCTGGGTTGCCTATTGCCTTAAGAAGTACATCCTGCATTATGCAAATTCTGGAACCACCGAAAATACGTTGATGTCACAAGTGCTCTATAACTATGAAGACTGCTGGCTGTTTTCATTGCTGTTGTGTGGGTTAAGCTTGTTTTGTGGTTGTTTTACACGCAGTTGGGGTTGTCTTCATTGCATTTCATCAGTTTGCAAAAAGGGACTGAACGACAGAATACTTGCAGGAAGCGCAACAATGGCAGCATTGTAGGGTAGATGTGGGTTGGAGTACCAAAGGAAGAGACAATGAGAGACTGGTGGCCGTGTTGGAGGCCACACTGGAAGAAAAGACCAGCGTGCATGTGTCTGAATAATTCAACCTTTATACCGATCATAGGGGCACATTAGGATGGCGGACGGAAGTGCGTCCGCAGCCCTGGAGTAAGCGGAAAATGCCTTTTCCGTGTCCGCCTGCCGCGGACACTCCGTCCGCCATATCAGGATAGGAAAGAGTGTCAAAATTCCGTCCGCGACGGAAGAGCACGCACCGCCCGCCCAACTACACCCGACCACGCGGCAGACGTAACCAATCCAGAGACTCCGCCGTACGGACTGACGTCTACGACCGTCCCCCAAATCAAGATGGCGGAAAATACACATAAAACCGCTGCGGAAAAACAACCTGTCTGAACACGGCGGATCCCCCACAGCGAAGATACCATACATAGCAGAGATACCCACCGCAAGCTGCTCGCCACCATGGACCCAGCGCTACACGCTTTCCCGATGCTCTTCGCGATCCACCACGTCCAAGTCTTGGCCCACTATCGACGACGACGCAGGTAAGGCACAAACCAATCGCTGTCTGGAGGGGAATACCTGCAAGGGTTGTGACGTTGGGAGGGGGAGTGTCATGTTACCGAAACCACTGATCACAAGCAAATACAAATACACAATTGTAGTACGCAAGCAGGAATGACTACGACAAACCACGACGCATGATTGACTACCTTTATTACACATAATAGGGGTATAATCACAGTGTATGCGTGAGCATGGGCAAAGTGGGCACCAGAGCATGAACATCAGAGTCAGCACATCAGAGGGCAGAATGCAGTATCAGAGCATCAACAGGGCATTGTGCCCAACAGAGCAGGTACATCAGAGTCAGCACATCAGAGGGCAGAATGCAGTATCAGAGCATCAACAGGGCATTGTGCCCAACAGAGCAGGTACATCACAGGCAGTAAACGAGAGGGCAGAATGCAGTATCAGAGCATCAACAGGGCATTGTGGACAACAGAGCAGGTACATCAGAGGCAGTAAACGAGAGGGCAGAATGCAGTATCAGAGCATCAACAGGGCATTGTGGACAACAGAGCAGGTACATCAGAGGCAGTAAACGAGAGGGCAGAATGCAGTATCAGAGCATCAACAGGGCATTGTGGACAACAGAGCAGGTACATCAGAGTCAGCACATCAGAGGGCAGAATGCAGTATCAGAGCATCAACAGGGCATTGTGCCCAACAGAGCAGGTACATCAGAGTCAGCACATCAGAGGGCAGAATGCAGTATCAGAGCATCAACAGGTCATTGTGCCCAACAGAGCAGGTACATCAGAGGCAGTAAACGAGAGGGCAGAATGCAGTATCATAACAGCAACAGGGCATTGTGGACAACAGAGCAGGTACATCATTGGTAGCACGTGAGAGGGCAGAATGCAGTATCAGAACAACAACAGGGCATTGTGGACAACAGAGCAGTTCCATCAGAGGCAGCACGTGAGAGGGCAGAATGCAGTATCAGAACAGCAACAGGGCATTGTGGACAACAGAGCAGGTCCATCAGAGGCAGCACGTGAGAGGGCAGAATGCAGTATCATAACAGCAACAGGGCATTGTGCCCAACAGAGCAGGTACATCAGAGTCAGCACGTGAGAGGGGCTAAGTGCATCAACAGTCCATTGCACTGGACAGGTCCATCAGAGGCAGCACGTGAGAGGGGCTAAGTGCATCAACAGTCCATTGCACTGGACAGGTCCATCAGAGGCAGCACGTGAGAGGGGCTAAGTGCATCAACAGTCCATTGCACTGGACAGGTCCATCAGAGTCAGCACGTGAGAGGGGCTAAGTGCATCAACAGTCCATTGCACTGGACAGGTCCATCAGAGGCAGCACGTGAGAGGGCAGAATGCAGTATCAGAACAACAACAGGGCATTGTGCCCAACAGAGCAGGTACATCAGAGTCAGCACATCAGAGGGCAGAATGCAGTATCAGAACATCAACAGGGCATTGTGCCCAACAGAGCAGGTACATCAGAGTCAGCACATCAGAGGGCAGAATGCAGTATCAGAGCATCAACAGGGCAATGTGCCCAACAGAGCAGGTACATCAGAGGCAGTAAACGAGAGGGCAGAATGCAGTATCATAAAAGCAACAGGGCATTGTGGACAACAGAGCAGGTACATCATTGGCAGCACGTGAGAGGGCAGAATGCAGTATCAGAACAGCAACATGGCATTGTGGACAACAGAGCAGGTCCATCAGAGGCAGCACGTGAGAGGGCAGAATGCAGTATCAGAGCATCAACAGGGCATTGTGGACAACAGAGCAGGTACATCAGAGGCAGTAAACGAGAGGGCAGAATGCAGTATCAGAGCATCAACAGGGCATTGTGGACAACAGAGCAGGTACATCAGAGTCAGCACATCAGAGGGCAGAATGCAGTATCAGAGCATCAACAGGGCATTGTGCCCAACAGAGCAGGTACATCAGAGTCAGCACGTGAGAGGGCAGAATGCAGTATCAGAGCATCAACAGGGCAATGTGCCCAACAGAGCAGGTCCATCAGAGGCAGCACGTGAGAGGGCACAATGCAGTGAACAGCACCTCACATCACAGAATCAGGTGGACTGCGTGAACTACCTGCCTCGGACACACTGCCAGCACCAGAAACAGGAGTGTGAGACACAGCCACAGCCCGAGTGACTAACACATGGGCCACAGACCCAGACACACTGCCAGCACCAGAAACAGGAATGTGAGACACAGCCACAGCCCGAGTGACAGACATATGGGCCACAGACCCAGACACACTGCCAGCACCAGAAACAGGAATGTGAGACACAGCCACAGCCCGAGTGACTGACACATGGGCCACAGACCCAGACACACTGCCAGCACCAGAAACAGGAGTGTGAGACACAGCCACAGATCTACTGACTGACACATGAGCCATAGACCCAGATACACTGCCAGCACTTGAAACAGGAGTGTGAGACACAGCCACAGATCTACTGACTGACACATGAGCCATAGACCCAGATACACTGCCAGCACCTGAAACAGGAGTGTGAGACACAGCCACAGATCTACTGACTGACACATGAGCCATAGACCCAGATACACTGCCAGCACCTGAAACAGGAGAGGGCACAACTGAGACTGTGCTACTACATGATGCATGACAGCAAACAACAGACACAGTGCCACTATCTGATACATGAGAGTCTACTGCACCAGCGCCACTGGGACCCCAGAAATGATGAGCCACAGGGCTGTATGGGCCAGGAGGCAGGGTGGCCCTGGGAGCTGGGGATAGCTGTACTTGAGCGACATCGGGGTGGGCAGGTGTCAATGGTGTGTGTCTGCGTTTCTTAGGGATATGTGAGTGCACCCTGGACAGGACAGGACTGGCAAGTGGTGGGGACTCTAAAGAATTATCACCCACCATAGGTGGAGCATCTGCTGCCGGGGGTCGGCTTTCTGGGGACGTGCTGGAGCCTGCTTGTCGTTTGCTGTGTGCCTGCAGCCTGGACTCAGAATCATGTGTAATGGGGGATGCAACAACAGGGGACTCCCTCCTCTGCTTCTGACGGGCCTGGATGGGAGTGGAGGTATGGGAGGACTCCGCCGCGGAGACATCTGTTTTCCGTTCCTTCGACAACATCAGCCTCAGTGCATCCAGGGGTGATGTATGCCTGTCCTTGATTGCGCCAGTGTCCATGGGAGAAGCCTTGTCCCTAGGATGTGCCTTATCCGTAGGAGGAGTGTTGGCTCTGGACTTTCCCTGTGCCCTGGACGGTGCCCTGTTCCTGGCAGCAGACTTGTCGTCTGTGGTGTACCTGTCTCCAGAAGACACCTTCTCCCTGTGTGTGTCCCTGCCCTTGGGAGATGGCCCTTGCTCTGTTGTGTGCCTGCCCTTGGGACTCTCCCTGCTCCTTGGAGGTGCCTTTGTCTTTTGACTGTCCTTGTCCCTGCCCTTCGGAGATGGCCCTTCCTCTGTTGTGTGCCTGCTCTTGGGACTCTCCCTGCTCTTTGGAGGTGCCTTTGTCTTTTGACTGTCCTTGTCCCTGCCCTTGGGAGTGGCCCCTTCCTTAGTATTGTCCTTGTCCTTGGGACTCTCCCTGCTCTTTGGAGGTGCCTTTGTCTTTTGACTGTCCTTGTCCCTGTCCTTGGGAGTGGCCCCTTCCTTAGTATTGTCCTTGTCCTTGGGACTCTCCCTGCTCTTTGGAGGTGCCTTTGTCTTTTGACTGTCCTTGTCCCTGTCCTTGGGAGTGGCCCCTTCCTTAGTATTGTCCTTGTCCTTGGGACTCTCCCTGCTCTTTGGAGGTGCCTGTGTCTTTTGACTGTCCTTGTCCCTGTCCTTGGGAGTGGCCCCTTCCTTAGTATTGTCCTTGTCCTTGGGAGTGTCCCTGCTCCTTTGAGGTGCCTTTGTCCTCTGACTGTCCTTGTCCAAGGGAGTGTCCATGGACTTGGGAGTATCCCTTGCCTTGGGAGTACCTTTTGTGTGGAATGCCTGTGTAGCATGTGAAGGCATGTCCCCCAACACCACTTGTGGATCCTGTGTGTGTACTCCAGTGTATCTGACGTTGTCTTTGTGAACAGATTTTGCTGACCTAGGGGATGGTGTCAGTGCCCTCCGTGCCCTGACGTGCTGTCTGACGCTGCTTCTAGTGCAATAACCTGTATTAGAGTCCTGTCAGAATATTCACTCCCCCCGAGACATCCAGTGGTGTAGATGGGGAAACAGAAGTAGCACCCTGTCCATGCGACTGTACAATGGCAGACGACACACTGCTTGCCAATGACTGAACTGTCCTGTGTAGACCAGCAAGATCGCCATGCATCCCTTCCATGAATGCCACCACCTGCCCCAACTTCCTATCATGGTCTTGGAATGCATTTGTCATATTGGTCTGCCCCACACACAGCTGTCGCAGCAGATCAACAGCCTCAGCACAAAGTGCATTTTGGGTCACCGTGGCAGGGGCAGCGGTGCCTGCACCGAACGCCACTCTGCTCCCCCTACTCCTGCGTGCACGAACAGTACATGGTGCAGTTGGCGGCAGTGTGGGCCCTGTGTGCTGTGTCCCGACCGAAGGTGTTGATTGCCCACTCCCAGTCTGTGACAACAGTGCTGGCTCACCAACACTCTCGGTAGATGAGGACGATGGTGTCTCCACATGCGAGTACTCAGGGACGGTCCTGTCCCCCTCTCCTGCGCTGCCCTCCTCTGTGTCAGTCTGCGTGTGAGCGAAGTCTGATCCGGATGCATTGCCTCCACTCATCTCCTCCGTCTGTGGCTGAGTGCCCTCTGCCAAAGCTGAAATGCACAGAAAAGAGGTGTAAGTCATGGGCACACTCACGTACAGAAGGACAAGGAATCCCTATCTGCATTGCTGACAAAGTTCTTCTAGCCCCCATCTTGCACACGGCCCACCTCTACCAGTCATCCTCACATGACATAAGCGTTGGTGGCCGTGACACATGTACAGCATGCGGACAGGGCAGGAGCATGTACATCTGCACACATGTCTTGCCATGGGGCCACGGACCACTACGGCATGTGCTTCAACACTCAACTACTAAGCAAGTGGCGTGTCAACATGCCGGACCTGGATGTCAAATTACACTCACCCAATGGCACCAACATGGCATCGCAGCGATACATACGCACCACGGAAGTCACTAATGTGTCTGGGCACCAATACATGCATTGCACTCCCAAGTAACATACACAGACAGTCTGCTCACCGCTAGTTTGCTGTTGATCCACACTCAGCCGTTCGGACAGGTCAGGATGCGTCACTGCAATGATACGGTGCATGAGAGGGGTCATGGAGCGTCGGGCCAGACGTGGCGTCCTTGGAATCAACCCCAGTGTCACTTCCGCTACATTCTTGCTCAGCCTGGAAATGTCGTCCCAGCGTTTGTGGCAGTGTGTATGTCGTCTATTGCACACCCCCAATGCCCGTACATCACGTGCTATGCTCCTCCACACGTCCTTGCGAAGGTGCAGCTTGACCTACCATGATGGGAGACAAAAGGGTGCAAGTCAGTGGACAGTTTGCCTGTCACACAGATAGGGGCAACACGTATCTGTCAGCAGCCATGCACATTCCGACAAATATGTCGGGCCCACAGTACACAGCTAAGATTGCAGAAGCCAGGAGTCATTGACCACCTCATGCACACCAACATGTCCCACACTGCACTTACCACCTGTCCGGGTGCGCCGTAGAGCCGTCCAAAGTTGCGGAGCACACCGTCCACGAGGACATCGAGCTCCGCGGCGGTGAAGGTACGAGACCGGATCTCTTTGACTCTCGACATGGCAAGATCACGGAGTATGGCATTAGAGCAGCAGTCGGTGGTCAGCTCAGCAGCAGCAGGTCGAGGTGATGGTCACAGGCAGCAGTCGGTGGTCAGCTCAGCAGCAGCAGGTCGAGGTGATGGTCACAGGCAGCAGTCGGTGGTCAGCTCAGCAGCAGCAGGTCGAGGTGATGGTCACAGGCAGAAGTCGGTGGTCAGCTCAGCAGCAGCAGGTCGAGGTGAACAGCCAGCACTGGTTCCCAGGGTAGGATGTGTGCTTTTTGACATCACACATATATAGGGCCCTGAGCACATGTCAGTGGTATACGTCACCAGCAATTGGTCAGCCCTGGATGCGCGTTTGTAAAAGGGCCAATGACTGGCCCTGGTGTTGCGGTGCACTACTTCCGCTACTTTCGATTGGCCATACGCGGCCAGCGTTCCCTCTTCCCATTGGCTGCATGTGCATGGACCGTCACGGTCACACATCGGCAACCGCATGTGCAAGCTTCCGGGACGGATGTTTCTTTTGCAACAATGTTCTATCACTGGCGCCACCATGGCGGTGCACGTATTCGGCGGGAGAGGTGCAGGCCAACACACCCTTTAGATGTAGTCAATGAACATGGCAGTTCATGACCCCCCTTACAGTCACATTGCATCATCCACCGTACACCGGCCGGACCAGCCCGGGCCAGGACCGCCGTGCCGGCCATGTCCACAACCGCCGTGCCAGGTCCGGTCTAGGACCGCCGTGCCGGCCATGTCAGCCACCGCCGTGCCAGGCGAGTGAACACCCGTCGGTGGCTGCCATGGCCGGCACGGCGGTTGTGGACATGGCCGGCACGGCGGTCCTAGGCCGGGCCTGGCACGGCGGTTGTGGACATGGCCGGCACGGCGGTCCTGGCCCGGGCTGGTCCGGCCGGTGTACGGTGGATGATGCAATGTGACTGTAAGGGGGGTCATGAACTGCCATGTCCATTGACTACATCTAAAGGGTGTGTTGGCCTGCACCTCCCCCGCCGAATACGTGCGCCGCCATGGTGGTGCCAGTGATTAAACATTGTTGCAAAAGAAGCATCCGTCCCGGAAGCTTGCACATGCGGTTGCCGATGTGTGACCGTCACGGTCCGTACACATGCAGACAATGGCGAGAGGGAACGCGGCCCGCGTATACCCATTCGAAAATAGCGGAAGCAGTGCACCGCCATGGCGGCGCCAATGATTGTATATTTTCAGACGCTGCAACGTGGTGTATTGTCTGCAGTTGCGTCATGAGGGTTGTGAGCGTGATAGGAAAACTTCATATGTCATGCACTATTCCATGTGTGTCCATACTATGCCCATCGGTGTGCACACAATGTGCAACACATGTGCATGTCGACGTGTTGACGTCGGGTGTGACCCTACAGACGTTTTTACTTCTTCACATCTACACAGTACATCACGGCTGTATCGCCACATTCTGAATCTGTTGTCAGTGTGTGGTTCATGTGAGGTCACTACAATGGTGGGGGTACACATGCATTCAGTGTATGTGTGTTGCCTGTTGTGTCACCATGCATGTAATGTCCGTATGCTCACCATTATTGGTGTTGGCATTGCTGCATGATGACATGGTGTGTGCGTATCATTATCGTTTGTGTGCATGCACTTGCATGTGTGTCTGTGATGTGGCTTCTACACATTAGGGTCATGACACACGTCTTGTCAGTAATGTTGACATGTGACTAAGTTGTGTTGTACGTGTTGACACACTTCCTGTTGCTAGTGGCTGCACATTGTTAATGGGGCACTCCGTATTGTAGTTACTATCAGAGATGTCACACATATGACCATTGTCCACAACATTTATCTTCTTGCTAATGTTGGCTTACATGTGATGAAGTTGCACACCTATGCGTTGTTTATAAGTTGACTCAAGTTACATCTCTCTCCCACACAGGAGGGCTCCAAATGTGCATCGGCCATACACTATGCTGGAGGATATGGTTGACGAGGAGGTGATCAGGAAATTCCGGCTAGATCGACGTAGATTGATGGAGCTTGTTGCCAAATTGTCTCCTCATCTGCAGCCACGAAGGACGTATCCTGGTTCCATTACACCCACAGCAAAGGTGATGGCGGCACTACACTTTTTTGCTACTGGCACCTTTCAGTACACAGTTGGACATGCCGGGGGGATGTCACAGTCCATGTTCAGCATGGTACTTCGGGATGTTCTAAAAGCTATGATGCTGTACAAGGATGACTGCATCCATTTCCCACGGCCGGCAGAGTTGGCAGCAGTCAAAGCAGACTTCTATGCACTGGGCCAGATACCACACGTAGTGGGTTTCATTGATGGCACACATATCGCTCTCATTCCACCACGGGCACGTGAGCAGGTTTATAGGAATCGGAAGCACTTCCATTCGCTGAACGTGCAGGTGGTGTGCCTGGCCGACAACATCATCTCCCATGTGTGTGCAAGATTTCCAGGCTCCGCACATGACGCCCACATCATGCGGAGCAGCATTGTCCCCCAACTGATGGCAAATCTGCGTCCCGGTCATGCGTGGCTTGTTGGTGAGTATGCTGTGGGGACTTTTGTGATTTCTGTGTGGCATGGGGTACCCACCAATTCTGGTTGTTATATTTGTGTCTGTCATCCCCCTACATAGGCGACTCGGCGTACCCAAACCGGCCCTGGCTCCTGAGTCCCATACGTAATCCTACTACAGCGGGTGAAATGCGCTACAATGATGCACATGGAAGGACACGAAGAGTGGTGGAACCTACTTTTGGACTGCTAAAGTCTAGGTTTCGGTGCCTGGATAAGACCAGAGGGGCCCTGCCTTACTCACCAGGCAAAGTATGCAGGATCGTGATTGCCTGCTGCATGCTCCACAACCTGGCCGTGCGCAATGACATTGAACTGCTCTTGGACCCTGAAGACCAACAAGTTCCTCGGCCTCCCATCCCACCCATGTCGACTGATGAGGATAGTGGTGAGGAGGAAGGTGTGGACCAGAGGCGCCAGCTCATTGATCGCTACTTCCCTTGAATGTGAGTAACTACCTCTTGTGCCGGTTGACAATGCCTTATGTATGTTTGCTGGTGTTGTGTGGATGTGGTGTGCATCAGCTGGGTGTTCTGCTATGTGATGGTTGCATAGGTGTGTGTTCATTTATTTGGACATGCAAGTCTCCATGATGTGTGTCCTCTCATCCAATGATTGTGTGTTGAGTGTGGTTTGTGGAATGTTGCTGTGCTGTGTGTTGTGATGGGTGTGAATATGTTTCCTGACGTGTGTTTGCTGTCTCTGAATTTCCCTAGGTCACTCCTGCAGCGGCATGATTATGTACGACTTGGATCCCTGCACCTGGTTACGTCTGTTTCTGAGGCAATCATGTGATTAAACATGGAGGCAACACATCATTGAGTGTGTAAGTGGCATTTATTTACAGGTTGTGCATTGGTGCTGGTGAATATTTACAAGTAAGTCTGGGGTGGGGGAGTGTGAGTTGAAGGTAATGGCAGATGAAATGTCCGTGCTGACACCACATTGGGTGATGTCAGGCTAGTCCAGCAGACCTGTGCCAATGATTGGCTATGTGGGACAGGATAGTTGGCAGGGTGAATGGCTGGCTCAGGCAGTGTCAGAGTCATTGTCGGCCCCTCTTGGTGCGTGTGGATGGAGCACCCCCACTGCTCTCACCCACTTCCAGCCTCGGACGGCCCCTCCGTCTTTGAGGTGGAATGGAGGCAGCTGGGGGGGCAGGTTGCTGAGGGGCCACATCCGTCGCCAGGGGCACAGGTGGCGGTGGCGGTGGCGGTGGTGTTGCTGGCCGTGCCTTCTGGACACTTGGTTGAGGGGGGGTGGGGTTGTTGCGGGCTATCCATTCCCTCCACATTGTTGTCTGCTGGCCCATGATGTCCACTATCTGGCCTAGGCGGCCCGCAATGTCCCGCAACATGTTAGTGTTGTCCACCGAGTCCTGGTGGGCACGATCTGCCTGTTCCTGTCTACGGTCGTAGGAAGCCTGGCACCTGGCTAGGGCTTCAAGTGACTCTGCCACAGGATGGGGTGGGTGGCCTTCCTCAGCGCGACGGAGTGTGGATCTCCTGATTGGCTGATGTGGCCTCGCCTCTCTCCTTTCTGGCCCACTCTCCCTGCTTGGGTGGGAGGCCGATGGCCCTGCGTCGTGCCGTGGGTTAGGCAGGGTGGCACAGGCAGGAGTGGTGGTACTGGTGGTGGTGGTGGTGGTGGTGAGTCTGCAGCTCACTGTGGCCGGTGTTGCTGGAGTTACACAGGCGACGGTTGACGGGGCCGGGATTTCCTGTGAGCCAGATGGCCCTGGCAGTCTGCTTGGGCCTGCACCATCCTCCGCACCGGAGCTGGCTGTGGCATCGTCCCCAGAGAGTCCGGTATGGGTGTGAGGCGAGTCTTGCGGCCGGTTGCTGGTTTCACCAGTCAGATTACGATCACCTGAGGGACAAGATTGTGCTGATCAGTACTGTGGACATTACATGTTCATATCAATTTGATTACATTTCAGTGTCCTGTCGCACACACCCCACCCACCACCACCGCCCTCCCTGTGGACATGGGGGCCTGTTGGTAGTTGTAGTGCTGGTCTCTCACACACCCCACCCACCTCTCGCACACACCTCACACCCACCACCGCCCTCCCTGTGGACATGGGGGCCTGTTGGGAGTTGTAGTGGTGACCTCTCACACACCCCACCCACCTCTCGCACACACCCCACCCACCACCACCGCCCTCCCTGTGGACATGGGGGCCTGTTGGGAGTTGTAGTGCTGGTCTCTCACACACCCCACCCACCTCTCGCACACACCCCACACCCACCACCACCCTCCCCGTGGACATGGGGGCCTGTTGGGAGTTGTAGTGCTGGTCTCTCACACACCCCACCCACCACCACCCTCCCTGTGGACATGGGGGCCTGTTGGGAGTTGTAGTGCTGGTCTCTCACACACCCCACCCACCTCTCGCACCCACCCCACACCCACCACAGGCCCTCCCTGTGGACATGGGGGCCTGTTGGGAGTTGTAGTGGTGACCTCTCACACACCCCACACACCACCACCGCCCTCCCTGTGGACATGGGGGCCTGTTGGGAGTTGTAGTGCCGGTCTCCCACACACCCCACCCACCTCTCGCACACACCCCACACCCACCACCGCCCTCCCTGTGGACATGGGGGCCTGTTGGGAGTTGTTGTGCTGGTCTCTCACACACCCCACCCACCTCTCGCACACAACCCACACCCACCACCGCCCTCCCTGTGGACATGGGGGCCTGTTGGGAGTTGTAGTGCTGGTCTCTCACAGACCCCACCCACCACCACCCTCCCTGTGGACATGGGGGCCTGTTGGAAGTTGTAGTGGGGACCTCTCACACACCCCACCCACCACCACCCTCCCTGTGGACATGGGGGCCTGTTGGGAGTTGTAGTGGTGACCTCTCACACACCCCACCCACCACCACCCTCCCTGTGGACATGGGGGCCTGTTGGTAGCCTTTTACATTTTGGTGAGTATTTGGCCCACGTGCATGGGTTGGGGCCTGGGAGATGTGTCTTCTCAGTTGTGTGAGGCTGACCATGTCGTTCTGATCGTGGTGCTTGGTTAGTACTTACCAGCCTCTTCTCCTTCCTCAAGTCCTTCCAGGCTCTCTGGGTACAGTATGTCCAGCACCTCTTCCTCCCAATCTGTGTAGGGTATGGGCTCCGGGGATGTACCGCCGCCAGTGTGATTAGCTCTCACATGGTTTTTGGCACGGATGCCTTTCACCCGGGTTTTCAGGTCATGCCACCGCCTCTGTATCTCGTGCTTTGTCCTTGGCACGGTCCCTGACGCATTCACCCGACTGACGATCCTGTCCCACATGTGATTTTTTTGCGCCACGGTGGTCTGCTGGACTTGGGCCCCGAATATGTGGGGCTCAACATGGATAATTTCATCTACCATTACCTTCAACTCGGTCTCCGTGAATTTAGATTTCTTTTTGGGTGCCATGGTGTGTGGTGCTCAGGGTGTGGGTTGAGTGAGTTGGGGGTGCAGGTGTGTAGGAATGGTGTGGTGGGTGTTTGTGTGGTGGGTGTGGTAGGGTGGTGGATGTGTGTTTTCAATTGGTGTATGCTGTCGCTCGTATTGGGCCTCTTGCTAGCAGCTATGCTGTGATGCAAAGGATTGTGGTAGTGGGTGTGAGTCATTTTATAGTCGTGTCTCAATGGTTGTTGGCAGTCAGGTGGTAGGTGGGTGTGTTGACTAGTGTGCATTATTGGGTACTTGGGGGGGTGTAATTGTGGCTTGTGATTGGTGTTGGTGTTTCAGGTGGGGGGTAGTCCTTTTTCGTGTGTTTGCAATTTACTTCCGTCACACTTTTTGACATTGGTTTGACGGTAGGGATGTTGTTCGTGTTGGGCTTCCGCTGTGATGCACTGTTTCTCGTTGCAATCTTTCCGCCGCAGACGTGGATGGCGGTGCGTACCGAGGTACAGGCGGCGTTATCCTAATCGCGGACACGGAGCCTTCGCAGGTATGGCGGGGGAGGTGGCTGTTCCCGCGTTCATGTGCGTCTGCGGCGGACGGGGTTTCGTCGGTTCCGTCCGCTTGCAGCGGGCTCTGGTGTACTCCGTCCGCCGCGGACGGACTTTGGTGTTCTCCGTCCGCCGCGGTCGGGGGTTCGTACCACTATAATCCTAATCGCTACGGCGGTTTTTCTGCGGAGCGGTCCGGAGTATCTTGCCCGCTTCCTTGGCGGACGGGACACGTTTCCGTCCACGATCCTAATCGACCCCATAATGTGGAGTGCTGGTGCCAGTCATCAGAGACTCAGTCACATCTGTGGTAGGCCAAAGTAGCCTGCAAACATATGACACCAGTAAGAGAGTGCCACTGTCGGTAATGGTACTTGGAAATTGTCTTGAGCCCTACTATGTATATTGGCACTACCCCAAACTAAACCATGTACATTTGTGATTTGGGTACAGGTTGCAAGTTCACTGGATTAGGCCCAATTGCCCAGAAGCTGACTTGCAAATAATAGCAGTTAAATGGGGTATGGAACATTGTTGAAGCTTTGTTTACAGGTTTTAATGTAATGATCCAACCCATAGACAATTATATTAATAAAAAGGAATAATTCTTCATGACGGAAAATGCAGGCAATACATATTTTGCTTCGGCCAATACGCTGGAGAGCTAGTTCAGGGCTCAAGAAAAGGTACATTGGTGTTACAGTCACAAGTTGGGGTGGACAGATCGTACTCAAGCCAAAGTGCTAGAATGAAGACGGAATGAGAACTATAGATAACGCCTACTGCCGCCCACAAATACCATCCTACAGCAGTGTCATAGCTGCAGTGGCCAGCGGCGGCTGGCATTCATGGGAGGGGGGTGGGCACGCATGTAAAATTTAATTACAAGACTTACCAAACACAACATCCTCTGCTTCGGAGTGCTTCTCTCGCCAGCGCCCACCGGAACAGGATGTTGCAACTCCCTTCACCAATATTATTGCTGCTCACACCAGCATTGCTAGGACTGGTGGGAGCAGCCTCACTCGGCACTCCACAGCGCTCTAGAGGCTTTATATTTCTGTAACCCTGCTGGCTTACGACACCTGGTTTGGAGATGTTTAAAGTGCGCATTCGTGGCTGCCCATCTCAAGACAGCCGGCCAAAAGACTTGCACACTTTAACCCCTTCCATGCTGATGACGGCCCCCAGCCGTCATGCATCACGGTGGGCGTGTGCTGATGACGGCTGGGGGCCGTCATGAACCCGCCCACTCTTTAAAAGTGCCGCACAGGCGCAAAATCGCTTGCTGCGCCCAAGGGGTTAAACAGTGCATTAGACAGCCCACTCTCCTACTTGCTGCTGTCACTCAGCAGTGGCCCGCCCCTGTCTTTATACTCTCCTCTGGATGATGCATGAAAAATAAAATGGTAATAAATTACCATTTTATTTTTAATCTTTGGGGCTTTGGGGGAAATTTAAGTGGGGCGACGCTCCTCCGCTCAAGCAGAGGAGGCGCCCCTGGCACTGGCTTTGGGGTTAGCTCAAAGATTAACTTCTCGTCCTCTGACACATAGTCGTTTATGCATTTAGGACTTTTGAACAAAATTATAGTATTTCCATCATACCTAAAACATACATTACCTTTTGTACAGTATTGCTATTGGTACTGGTATTAAAGGGAATGTTAAACCAGAACAGTGGCTTGATGTTTGAAAGTGTTGTAAATTGTTTTAGTGTTATTTGAAAATAGTGATTTTTATGGAATTGCTATTGCCAAATATTATGCATGAAGAGTATCTTTTTCAAAATAGTGATTTCTTATTGTTCGACGTTTCTAAATGAAGAATCGCCATCCACAATTTGCGACTGTTGCAGTGGCTGCAAAGGAAGACATCACACATCCACAAAGTTCATAAAAACCATTGTTTCGGAGCCTGACAGAATTGCAGATGTTAGGATTCGTCTTGGTAGTTCTACAACATAGTAGATGGCAACAAAAGATTCACAGGAGCCTGTTTCCAGAGAAAGATTAATAAGGAGCTAGAAATCTTGGCAGAAAAGTGCGAAGTAGGAAATGAGTGACTGTTTGTTAAAACATCCCTAACAGTGCCAGAAGTCACCAAGAAAAACCTTCTGAGCAGAATCCAAAGTACGATATATGCTGTTGGGGGTGACCAATAGAAGTGTGGTGGAAATTTGAAAAAGGTGGTATGAACTTAGGGGGTGATTACGATGGCGAAAGTCCCACCACCGCCAGCCATGCGGTGGAGGGCCCTCCGCCATCGGACAGCAATTTTTCCCCTGCCAAATTAAGATGGCGGGGGGAATCGGACCGCGACCGTGGCGGGCACAAAGACCACCCGCCATGGATCTGCCACAGGAAGTCGTTCCGATTGCCTGATGGAGAGGTCAGCATCTGTAAAATGGTGGCGGTGCCTAGCAGGCACCGTCTGCCAAATTACAATGCTGGTCGCAGCTAGCCTTTCCGTGGAGGGTAAACCACAATTGAAAGGCTGGCAGGTATTGGTTTCAGGGCCTGTTGCAAGCCCCCTTTGTGTTGGGAGGACATGGTTGTGCACTGGGTACCCCCTTACATTTCCCTGCACTACGTGGCAGGCACTGGGTGGTGCCTGCCACGTAGTGCAGGGAAACACACTACATGCATTTTTCACATTGTGGTGGGTGCTGCAGCCAGCAGCACCCGCCACAATGGTAAAGATGCGACCGCCACAGTGGCGGTTGCATCGTGATTCTATGTGCGGGACTGCCCCCATACAGGCGGGCGGTCCCAAGCAGCACCACGATGGCGGGCAGACTCAAGTCTGCCGCCATCGGAATTACCCCCTTAGTTCGAGAATAAAGGAAAAACCATGAGGGAGGAGTCTTTTGCCACAGGTGTAGAATCGAGGTCTGAGGAAATTGCTCCACCTTTAGAGCAACTAAGGAGTCCGAATCTACTCTCAAGCCTGATGCAGTGGCAGGAGTATCATCTATAAACTCTTCTGTTCCCAGAAAGTAAACTTCATGTACTGAATTTTCTATTTTTATTCACAACATATTTACCATCTAAGGCAATAATGGTAATATATAAAAAAAAAAATACAAAAGTCCTTGTTGGAGTTTACATCAACCTTAAACAAAGAATTATGTGTAATATAACCTTTTTGTTTTTATTAAATACATTTTCAAATTGAGCTCTTGAAGACACCTGTAAAAAAGATAACGGTGTAACATTTTATCATGTTTTAAAGATTTAAGATAAATGCTTAAAAATTAATTAGGAAACAACACAATTTTAAAACGTATTTGGGCCTCATTTATGGCTTTTTTGACTTGCTGCTGCGCTGCCCTACGACAAAAGAAAAGGGCAGGAATGTGCCATATCTATTAGATGTGGTGCATTCATGTTCTTTTCCCCTGCACCGATGCTCAATAGGCTGCAGTGCGCCAACGCAGAGACCTTTGCACCATGGTGCAAGCATGCCTGCGTCGAGGGGATGATTCTTTTGGTGCAAGAAGGGACACCTTCCTTCAGAAAAACAATCACAGGAGGCGTTTCCTCTTTCTATATGTGCTGCAGAATGCAGCACACATAGAAAGAGGAAAAACAAAGAAAAATAAAGATATTTCTCCTGGTTGTACGTCCCTTACGCCAGGGGTGGTGTACGTTTTTGGCGCTGCCTCAGACTTACGATTTCTCGTAAATATAGGGCAGTGTCAAAAAGCCTTGGATGTTGCTAGGAACACCCCCAGCAACACCCTTGGAACGCCCCTTTCATGCAGTTTCCTGCGTGAAAGGGGCACATATTTATAAGGCCATGAAAAGCCACATAATGTGGCTTTACCTGGCGTATACATATATGCCGGTGGCACATTGCGCCACCGCAACGGGAAAAAAAAGACATTGCAGTGGTGCAAAAGTGCCAGTAGGGCTTCATAAACGAGGCCCATATCTCTCTAAACAGATCCACATCATAGAAAACACTGACTAAACAGCTGATGAACCATCAGACATAGAGGAATTGATGCTGCAGATCCTGTAACACTGAATGTGTCTCCTGGCACCAGAGAAGATTACAATTATGAAGACATGGAAACAATCTGGCCATCTACTAATGTGTCTTTTGCAACCTCCATTGTAACGCCTGCTGTTGGCATAAAATTCACACAATGTAGTGCTAGATTGTTGAGATACAGACAACAGTCTGTGGTCTGTGGTCAGAAAGGGCAGTGCTTTTAGGAAAGCAAAAACTGCATTATTAGAGCACATAGCAGTTAGTACTCGAATAGCATCTGACTTCCATTTATTAGAAAAAAGAATACTGACTATGCAAAGAAAACAACATAGTGCCTCTTGTGAGCTGAGGCGAAGGGTTAAGGAGGTTCAGAAAACCATAGCTGAGTCTAATAATATAATAAGAGCTGGAATGTCTGATATTAGTCAGGCAATGAAGGCCCTTTGTCAAGCAATACGTGCAGATTCACAGGGAACAAGGGCATATTATCAAGCCCATTATCGCCGCTTTAGCAGCAGTTTCCTGCCGATAAAAGCGGCGATAATGTATCGCCCTTTCTTGATAATATGGCCCTAAGTCTAGGCACAGACATACAGATGTGTACCTACAGGCTTACGGGCGGTCTGTGGAGTTATTAGCATCTGCTACTACTAAATGTGCGGACGCACATCTAATATTCAGGTGCATTAAAGTAATGATGTAGCCAGAACTCTGTCTCAAATCATTCACTCTGAAGGAAATCAAACCGCTAATGTCACCAGCAGATCTAATATTGGAAATGAACAAAGTGACAAAGGTTCTAATGTTAGGAATTTATCTTTTCCACCCGAGCCTTGCATTAGTAGAACAACGAGACATCAAAGTGCACGGTGAGAGTTAAGTGTAACAGCATATGTACTTAAAAGTATACACTAGAAGTTGAACATGTAAATACGTTATAAATCTTGGTTTAAAATGTAAATGTTCATGTTTAGTAAAAATGTTTCCTTTCAAATAATCTTTGTAAAGACATCAGTCGTGCATGCACGGCCTTCAGTATCATATCCTGGGGATCGAGGTCTAATCCTTTTTGGATTACATTCTTTTCATCTGATTTAACAGAGTATTTTTGATGGCATGCCCTTTCCTATTGCTATATTGTGCAGACAACACATGGGGTTATTATTTTGCGACATATTATAGCGTTGTACATCAGAGTATCCCCATCCTTATACAGACTTCGAAACCACCCTTTAAGTAATCCAAATATCCTTTTGCTGACTGAGTTGGTTTGTTTGTGTACATGATTGCAATTCCTCTCTCTTGCAGTTCTTGGATTGAAGTAAGTAGTTACTTTTGAAGGGCATAATGAATATGCACTGTCGTCGGTGAGAACATTCATGATTGTAATATTCCATACTAGCATACTTTATTTTATATACTGATATAGTTTAGTTGGAGTTGTATCCTTACTAAGTAACCAGCCATCTCCAAATTCTGCTGAAGCCAGGAAATAGTATGAATCATGTGTTGTTCCTGGGAAGCAAGCTACAATGTCTGTGATAAGTCACGAGGCACTGCAACCCACTTGGATATTTAGACAGTGGTGACTTTTCCTTTTCCTGTAAATGTACTCTGCGTCTGAGGGTGGATACATAAGGATATGAATTCCATCCACACATCCTGTTACATTAGGACAATGTGCTGTAGAAAAAAATGCTACCGTCGTGGATTGTAAATCTGCTGAGACATGCCATTTTTGAAGCACGGAATCTAAAGAGTTACAGAAACTTCTGCAAAGAGTTCTGTAATATACCCCAAGCAACTGATACCTTGTGTTGGGACCTCCTAGATTCAAGCATATTCACATGTTTGTGAATATGTGCAGGGACAGTCACGCTATGCTGGTGGACCTGTTTAAAACAGGCTTGAACTCATAAATCAAATTTAAAATCACCTCCATTCTAAGAGCCTCATTTACGATGAGGCAGCACCAGTGGAGCGTCACTTTTTGCGACTCTCCAGTGGCTCCGGGGCCTGCTGCATATTTATCAGGCAGCACTAAGCCACTTTGCGCGACTTAATGCAGCCTTGTAAATATCGTTCCCTTTAATGCAGTTCCGTCCACAGCAACACCCATGACTTTTTGACACTGCACCATATTTATGAGCAATCGTATCTCTGAGGCAGCGCTAAAAACGTACGCCGCCTCAGGGGGGGCATAAATGAGGCGCAACAGGGAGAAATACCGTTATTTCTCTTTGTGACTCCTTTTACTATGTGTGCGGCATTCTGAAGCACACATGGAAAGAGGTGAAGGGGCATATGAATCAAGCCCTTTTCCCATTCGCAAACGGGCTGATACTCAGAATCGGCGCGTTTGAGAACGGGAAAAGGCCTTTTGAGATGTATCAGCCCAAAAGGGCATCACAAAATAGGGAATCACAAAAGTTGCGATTCCCTATTTTGCTATTGCATTTGAGGAATCGCAAATTGCGATTCCCTAAATGCGACGCAGGAAGCACCCAAGTTGTGCGATTTTGGCATAAGAAACACAAATTACCACCAACTTCAAGTTGAGACTAGTCGCATGTTGCAAATGTTTTGTACATTAAGGGCCAGATGCATCAAGCATTGCTCTCCTTGCAAACAGGCCAATTGCAGATGTGGCCCGTTTGCGATAGCAAAGAAATGCTTTTGCGATGCATCACACCCAATTTTGCGATTCAGTAACCTGTTACTGAATTGCAAAATGGGTTAGCGATTCGCTATTTGGAAGGGGCGTGTTTAGGGCGTCCTTTCTAAATAGCGAATCCTAACAGTACGCATGAATGTTTTGTGACCGTGAATGCGGATTCAAAAAATGTGCATATAACCACCTACTTCAAGTAAGTGGTAAGACATATGCAAATCGGAAAGGGTCCCCAAGAGACCCCTTCCCCTTTGTGAATGTTTGTAAAAGCATTTTTAAGAACAGGCAGTGGTCCCAAAAATGAAAAGAAAACTTTTAATTTTTCTTTTTGTAAAGCATCTTGTTTTCCTTTAAGGAAAACGGGCTGCTTTACAAATAAAAATTATTGCTTTATTTAAAAGCAATCACAGACATGGTGGTCTGCTGATCTCTGCAGGCTACCATCCCTGTGATTTTTGCGATTCCTAGGCTTTGCAAATTGCGACCTACCTCATTAATATTCATGAGGTAGGTCATTTGCAACCCCTTAGGAATCGCAGAAAGTGTACTCCACACTTTCATGCATGCTGTTATGTGATTCCCTAATTGCGAATTGCAAAGATTCGCAAATCGCAAAACATTTTTTGATGTACCTGGTCCTCAGTTTGCAAATCGATAATACAGATTCATTGGAAATCGTAAAACAAGAAATTGATAATGTTTCAGCACACCATGCTGTTTTACGGAAGCTATGTTTACAGACTCATGATAGATAGACTCATTTAACTGGCACAAACCATTTTACGAACGATTTGCAAGTCGCAAAGCATTGGTCCTTCAGGACCAGGGAGAAGTCTGGCTTTAATCAAATTTGAGAAAAAAGAAACTACAAAAATAAGATAATAATGTATTGAGTAGGCATAAAACTGCGAAAACAATAGTCGATTAAAGAATTGAACATATATTAAGCAAACACACACATACATCAGTTACTCTTACCGCTGCACGTCCTAAAAAGAGATAACAGGATTATAGTTACTGGATGCCTGTGCATTTATACAAAAATGATTGTCTCGTTCGTCATTCCCCTTTTAGTTGGCACTAACTGGGTTTTTATTTTTAGCGTACTGGTACCTTGGCACTAGTAGGACGAAACTACATGGGTGTATCTTTCAAGAAATAGACTACTCAGCAGGATGTAGCTGGAAGATTTATCACCGACTTCTTTACATTCTGTTCTCTATCATCGCCATGCCAACAAAGTGCTTCCACCGCAATTCATGGAGGGCAAAGCATCTATTTTATGAAATGGAGAACATTTCCGTCCACCTTCTGAAACTGGCTTTCTTGCAATCATAGCCAAATTATCACATAACACTGTAACTGCAGAACTTGCTGGGGCTGGAAATAGTACTACAGACGTCACTGGCATCAGACGTGGACACCCGTGCACAGTGCACTGTGGGTGGAGGTTTCTGGCATTCATGTGCACCTAATCTCACCCATTTTGTAGGTTCCTAGACTCATCCTGTTGCTGCTGGTCACCTGTGTGTTCTTGCCAAACACTTGACTTCAGGATTCCAAATATCACTGCCTTTGTAACAAAATTGGTCCAGTGCCAGCCATAGAGCAGCCTCTGGGATTGTGTGGTGTAGGTTGCAGTGACACATGCATTGCCCCCTGTCTGTAATGGCATCAACTACCAAAAACAAAACAAAGGAATGGAATGTGACCAAAGGTAATTACTAGCGATTACCAAAAATGAATTCAAACTTTCTCCCAATTACATTTTGTGCCCAGATTGTCTTTAGTTAAACTACAATGGGTAGATCATCTGTCCCTCAGAGCCTTGGTATGAATATATAAACAAAAACAATTGTTCCGTCGGGTGTAAAAAATATTTCTTGTGAAAGCAGATACTTGTTATTTTCTTCAAACGTCAAATAATGATATACAAGTTGTATTGACATATGGAAAACCAAACAAGACGGTAAAGGCAACACAGATTCGTGGGTATTGAGTTATTTTATATAAATTCAAGCATTAATATATACTCACACATTTATCAATAAGGCTGTCAACACAAGGTGAATAGATTACGGTGACGTGTACTAAAGTGACATCGGTGCTTAGTGATAGATCATAGTGCATATATTATGTACAAGGTGATTAAAAATATATACAGGGAAAAAAGGACAGAAGACAATGGAAATCACAATGACTGCTGCTTTTACAAAACAGTCATTCAATTGTACACGAGCCTTGGAAAATCTAGACTACAGTGAATCGTCGATGTTTCAACCCAATCTATGCTAAATTAATCAGTCAAAGCGGGTCTTCATCAGGACAATGGTGGGGGAAAGGGGTTACAGCCAGTGGCGGCTCGCTGAGGGAGTGCTGCGGGGCGGTGAGGGCGGGGAGGGACAGGGTGGGTAGGGTAGTGGAGCCCAACATACCACGGACAGGAGTAAGGTAAGTAATTAAATAAATAAAACAATTTACCTTGCATGGTGCATCGCTGAGTTTGCGATGCAGGTGCCCAAGGTAAATTGATGTATTTATTTAATTACTTACCTTACTCCTGTCCATCCTATGTCGAACTCCACTACCTCCACACCCTGCCCCTCCCCCGCCTGCCCGCTGCCCCGCAGCACTCCCTCTGCGAGTCGCCACTGGTTACAGCCCTCTGTCAACCAGAATATATTTTAGTCAGTTGGTCATCTTTAAAACGGTCAATCCGAGCGGTTTAATCAAAAGTGGTCTTGGTGCTGGCTTGGGGCATCAATTTTAAATTGTCGCCAGCATGAAGATTCTGGAGTGTTTTTCCAGATAGATATCGGAGTCTCAAAGCGGCCAGGCATCAGTCCTGTTTCAACGCAGCCGTCGGCTGCTGGTCACCTGTGTCTTCTTGCCAAACACTTGACTCCAGGATGCCAAATATCCCTGCCCTTGTAACAAAAAAGGTCCGGTGCCTGCCATACAGCAGCCTCTGGCATGGTGTGGTGTAGGTTGCAGTGACACAGGCATTGCCCCCTCTCAGTAATGACATCAACTACCGAAAACAAAGGAATGGAATGGGACCAAAGGTAATTACTAGCGATTACCAGAAATTAATACACACTTTCTCCCAAATACATTTTGTGCCCAGATTGTCTTTAGTAGCACACCGATTTTATGACGACCCCTGCTTTGTTCTATGGGGGTCTACCTATGCAAGGTGTCTCCCCGAGGTCAACCGTTGTGCCTTCCCCTTTGTGACCCAACCCTGTCGTACAGTGCTCTGAGATGGCCAGTCAGCAGTAAAAATTCTAAGTTCACTATGTGTTGCTCTAATTCTGCTCTATTAAACACCTGCGCCACAGTTCACTTTTCTGTCTAGTCACAATCTGAGAATATGATGGCCTTTGTCCATTGCACATATGCTAGATTTTGACTTATATTTTTGTGCAGATGTGAAATTGTTCATGAATTGAACAGTTGGGTAAGCCAGGAATTTTGAAGAACCTTCAACAAGGGCTGACTTTTTATAGATGAAAGTGCTTTGTCAGGAGGCTAGGGCTAGCGGCCAAAATGGCAGCCACATTATTCAGAGCTCCCCTGCCAGCGCCAGTCAAATCTAACAGCATCCGTAGCAGTGCCTTACTGGAGGAGTGGAGACAGCAGTCCTAGTCCCTGTCTCCTCCCGAGAGGTGTTTGCTCAAGAAGGGAGCTCCCTGCGGCCGAGCGCTCGAAAGGCAGCTTAGGGCCCGAACCGTTGGCCGCAAAGTGAAGGCTTCATGATACGCTGCAGTGGGCAGCCGCAGTGAGCTCGGAGAGGTGCTCGGGCCTGCAGCTGCATGGGTGGAGCTGAGCGGGTCCTTGTGGTGGCAACGTCTAGGGATGAATCTGTTCCCCAAAGAGTGGCAGTGATGTGGCTGCACTGGTCCTGCCACCAGGGCAGTGAGAAGTGAGTGACAGGTAGAAAGCCAGCAGTGGGTCCCTTTCAGGGGCCCCAGGGCCTGCAATCTAGAATCCATGCTGGCTCCCAGGGGTGCCTGTTACAGAGAGTGGCCCACTTGCAGGAAGTGCTCCACCATGTATTGGGTACCAAGAGGACCCATGTCTGGTAGTCACAGCTGGGGCCAGACCCAGGCTGAGTCACAGGAGCCTGGAGGGGTTAGGAGCTCTGCAACGAAGGCCCAGGGGATGACGGCGGATGACTGGGGGCTCCCTGGTGACCATAGACAGCCCGAAAAACCTGACTCCCTGGTGAGAGTCCTGATGCTATCCCCAGAGAGCATTTTTTTTTTTTAATTCTTTTTATTGAGTTTCAGAAACAAATAAAGTACAGCCATTTGAAAAATGGAAATACAACAAATACCAGTACATTTCTGCATTCATCATCCCATCTTGTATGATATCATGGAAAGGAGCAAAAAGAAAACGGTTACGGTCAGTACAGTTCAGGTATAGACAGTATAACATAGTACCTGTGTCAGGTATTGAACTCCCACATTGTAACACTTGGCACAGTCGGATTCACAGTGTGTCAGTGACATCATTGTCCTGCAAATAAGAAGTTAAATAAATCCAATAGTCTTTTGGTCGAGACCTGGCTGGTAATTCCTCCTCGTATGTCAGCAGCTGGGTTTTACAGTATGCCAAGTCCCGTAACCATTGTCTCGGACTCGGAACCCTTGTACCTCCCCAACACAGTGATACTTGCCTTTTGGCCAGAAGTAGTGATACAACACAGAACTTACGCTTCCCTGCTTTGATCCTGGGCACAGGACCCAGTATACACACCTTTATAGAGCATTCGACTTCCACCCCTACCATTTTCTGAAGTATCGTAATAACTCCACCCCAGTATTCCTGTATTTGGCGACATAGCCATGCCAGATGTACAAAGTCTGCGTCCTGTTCCCCACAACGTTTACACCTGGCATCCTCTCGTAACCCAAATCTATGAAGGCGTGACGGAGTGTGGTATGTTTGATGTAAATACTTTAGATGAAGTATGCGCAAATTCCCGTTGGGAGTGAGCAATCGAATTAGAGCGCAGGTGGTGTACCATTCTTTCTCAGATAACGGGTCTGGTAATGCCTCATTCCAGCGTGTCCACGCTTTAATGGAAGTGAACGGTATCTCACTCTGAGCTTTTTTATACAGACGCGAAACTAGATGTGACGTGTTGGGGGATGTAATGATGTCTTGTAGCGCATCCAGGCAGGGGGGTTCCGTTGGGTAGTTTGGGTAGAGGTCACGGATGGCTCTTTGCAATCTATAGTAGGTGAAGCGGAACAGTGTGGTTTGATTGCTGATGTAGGACAGATCATCTATGTGTCGGAAGGTGCCTTCACAATAAAGATCTCCAAATGTGTCTATGCCCGCCTGCCTTAGGAGATCCATACCCACTTGTTCAGTAGTGACCGAGACCTGGGGGTGATGGTGTAGGTGCATTGCTGGTGCGTAAAGTGGCGATTTGTGTGTAACCTGGCCAGCGATCTCCAGGCGGCAGTAGTTGTGTCGATCGTGTTAATATCCGCTGCATGTAGCGGTGGGCGTTTATGTGTAATTATAGCCGTTAGCGGAACTGGAGAGGCGTCCCCCTCCTTGACCGCTGTATGTGTCAAATAAGGGACCAGGGCCGGCCTAAGGCATGTGCAAGCTGTGCACCTGCACAGGGCCGCCAAACCCCAGGGGCCGCCACGCCCATATATCCTTAGATACATATTTGCGTGGCGGCCCCTGGCAGGGATTTGGCGGCCTCGGGCCCCCTACCTACACTCCCTGCTCAGGGCCTCCGTGAGCCTAGAGCTGGCCCTGAAGGGACCTTGTGGTACCAGTATGTTGCATACTGCGCTTGTGCACAGAGATAGTACAAGTAAAAGTCTGGGACACAAAATCCACCTTTTTCATATGGTAATGTCAGTGTGCGTAGGTCCATGCGTGCCTGTTTCCTGGCCCAGATGAGTTTTAGAACCAGCGTTGTTATGTTTTTGAACACTGCCTTCGGAGGCGTTACCGGTATATTGTTGAAGAGATATAGCAGTTTGGGGAGGATATTCATTTTTACTATGGCAATGCGATCTGCCAATGATAGCGGCAATTGTATCCACCTATCAATCTTCATTGCTATCTTATCTAATACCTTACCATAATTGGTTCGGATAATCTCCTCGGGGTCTCTACTGTACCACACTCCCAAGTATCTGATAGGGTCGGTTTGCCAATCAAGTGGGAAGTCTGTATTGTGGCGTGTCGTGGTGTCGGTGAGTGGGATTATGGAGGATTTATCCCAGTTAATCTGTAGGCCCGAGTGTCTGCCGAATTTGATGTATTCACGGAGTAATGGATTCATATTCTCATCGAGGTCTCTAATGTATAGAAGCATATCATCTGCGTACATGGATATATGCAATGGCCGGCCAGGGAAATGAAGCGCTGAGTGATTGTGCGTCTGCCTAATGATACATGCAAGTGGTTCCAGCGCAAGGGCAAATAATAAGGGAGACAAAGGGCACCCTTGTCTCGTGCCTCGCTCAATGTGAAAGGGATCAGCAATGTAGCCATTTACACGCACTCTGGCTACTGGATTGGTGTAGAGGAGAGCTACCCATGATATGAATCTAGAGGGAAAACCCATACGTTTGAGCATTGTGAGCAAATAGGACCATTCGATTGAATCGAATGCCTTGGCGGCGTCGAGAATGACCGCCACCGCCTTAGTATTAGGTATTAAGTAGTGGGAGGCAGCAAACAGCGTTCTGGTGTTATGAGATGTTGCCCTCGTGGGTATGAACCCAGACTGGTCCGGCAGAATGAGGTTAGTCATTAGGGGTTGCAATCTGACCGCTAGTACCTTGGCCAGTGTTTTGGAGTCTACATTGAGTAAGGATAGAGGCCGATAGGACTCACAGAGCTCAGGGTCTTTATTAGGCTTTAAAAGCGTTATCAGCATGGCCTCACGTAGCGACGGCGGCAATGTACCCTGATCGAAGGCGTTACCATACATGGCGACTAGATGTGGAGCTAGCATGTCTACATATTTCTTGTAAAACTCACAAGTATACCCATCAGGGCCAGGTGCTTTGCCGTTTGGAAGGGACTTAATAACATCTGTTACCTCCTCTACTGTTATGGGCGCTGCCAGGTATTCACGTTGCCGATCTGAGAGCCAAGCTATAGCAATATCACGCAGATAGTCGAATGTTTCTTCGGGGGGTGGTGTGTGTTTGGATTCATACAGTTCGCTATAGTTGTCTACAAAACATCGGAGTATGTCCTCTGGTTGAGTCAGTAGCGCGTCCACACCATCCCGTATTTGTGTGATAACTTGTGGTTTCCTTCCTTCAGAGATTTTCAGTGCAAGTACCCTACCGGGCCTACCGCTCTCCCCAAACTGTCTAGCTAGAAGTCGTTTAGTGATATATTTTAATTCATCAGTTGCATACGTCTGATATTCGGTGTATATCTGCCTAAGGTCACCAATGACAGTAACGTTCTGTGTCCTTTCATATTCTTTTTCAAGCGTTCTCATTCTGGCTTCGCATTTCGTGATCTGGTTTCTAATATCTTTCAGTATTCCAATCGTGGTGCTAATACAAACTCCACGTATAGTCACTTTAAACGCCTCCCAGAGTATACCCGGGTCATCCACCGAGGCTACATTCAACTGGAAGTATTCTTTGATTGCGGTAGCAATGGTATCTGCATACAGTGGGTCTAAAAGTGCCTTAGCGTTGAACCTCCAGCTAAATGGTGGTGGCGCGTAATGTGGTATCTGTAATTGCAATGCGATTGGGTTATGGTCGGATACAGTCCTCGGTAGTGTCGTCAATGTTTTCGTCCATAATAGTACATTATCAGACCCCAACCAATAGTCTATTCTAGACCAACTACCGTGTGTCACATTAATATGAGTGGCAACAGTTTCTCCGGGATTCCTAACTCTCTAGATGTCCTTGAGGGGAAGGTTCTCCATCATGTCCCATATTTTCCCTCTTGCACGTTTGTGTGGCTCAGTGGTGGGTCCAGAGCGGTCTAGTGAGTCGTTTAGTGCCACGTTAAAGTCTCCCCCCCATATAATGTTTGTCCCGACAAATTCAAGCAGATAATTCCAGATTTCCTGAAAAAAATCGGGCGAATCTACATTTGGGCTATACACATTTACCAACGTCAAGCATTGGCCTCTCAGCACCCCAGAGACGATCACATATCTGCCATTGGGATCTAGGATGGATCTGTTGATTTTGTAGTTAATACCTTTTCTGACCAATGTCATAATCCCCCTGGAGTAGGACGAGTATGTTGAGGAGTAACAAGATTCCGCACATTTCGTTCCAATCTTTCTACACATCGTTGGGGCTATATGGGTTTCTTGTAATAGGGCGATGTCTATGTGGTGTCTGTCAAGCCCTGCAAAAATCTGTCTGTTTTTTTTCGGATTAGTGATGCCACGTATATTCCAAGACAGTAGATTTAAATTGCTAGCGCTAGCCATATCTGCGGGAGTGAGGGCAACATAATTGTGATAGCTGCACCAGAGGATCAATTGACACAACACATTTCACAGATATTCTGCGCATATAAACATTCTGTACTGGATACTCAAAGAGGGAGTTAGCAATGCATCTTAAATGCCCTGGTAATGACTGTTGAACAAAACCCCAACTTGCCCCAAGCCCACCCACTTCAGCACCCCAACTATGCCGAAGCCATATTCCCCAAATAACTTCTTTGATAACCATAACTCTGTGGGGAACTCCCATGTGGAGGACCGCCGGGGAAACACATACACCACCCTACTAAAAGGGCGGGGGCAGATCAAGTATAGAAAATGCGAAGTTTAGATTGAAAGGTGAGTGGATGATCCAGCAACACATGAGTGTACAAATCCCACTCCAACCCCCAAATCAGAAAGTCGCGAACATGTCTACATGGAAAACACCTCGTGAAAGTCTCGGTCGCCCTCTCTGCCATATATGTTCCGGAATGACCCTGCGTCACCCCTCACATCATAGCTATATGTGGACCGCAATGTACATAGAAAGGGTGGTGCGATCTAATACATAATAGCATTGCGACACAGTGATGTGCTAGGTGTACATTGCACTTGCAGGGATAGTTTATGTGCAGGCAATTTCTGGATGTACATGAGCCTGCATGGCTGTCACCTTGAAGCTAGGGATAGGGGAGACTCGTATCCTGGATGTTGCATATCAAATAGTTCAGTTTAGTAGGTCGACACCTTACCGTCACTCAGAGTCCTGTTGCCTCTCCCTGCCATTTGTTTTTTTACCCTTGGATGCGGCTCTTTTGATGAAATCCATTGCAGCTTTCGGTGTTGGTAGAAAGACTGGTTTCTCTTCCCAGGTAACTCTTAGACGTGCTGGGTAAAGCATGGCGTAGGGTATTTGCAATTCTCGGAGTTTGGTCTTGGCATTAGCGAATTCCCTTCTCGCTTGCTGGACGGCATACGTGTAGTCCGGATAGAAGTCTAGCCTATTTCCTTGGTAGGTTATGTCGCCTTTTTCCCTCGCGAGTTGCAGGAAGGTGTCTCTGTCCCTGTAGTTCAGGACACGTGCAACTATTGGACGAGGGGTTGCGCCCACTGGAGGTTTCGGTGCCAGAGATCTGTGTGCACGTTCAATAATGAAAATAGGTGACATGGCGTTTTCACGAATATGTCCTTGCATAACTGTTCGACATACGTCTACATGCGCCCCGTGTTGGTTGTTTCCGGCAGGCCTGCGATGCGTATGTTGTTTCTGCGCGATCGCGCTTCCAACTCCTCCGCCTTCGCCTTGATAACTTCTAGAACTTTTTCCATGCCAGTGCATTTGGCGGTGGTGGAACGGGTGTCATCCTCCACCGTGGAGACGCGTTTCTCAGGCTCGTCCAATCGTTCCCCATGTTTCTCCACCTCCGCAGACATTTTATCCATACGCCCCGTCAGTCCATCCAACTTTCCATTAATCTCCTGCAGATTGGTTTGGATGGCTTTGAGGATGTCCACCATATTGCATTCCTCCGAGCCCCCTGTGGCAGTGTCTTCGTCGACAGGTTGCGGCTGACCTTTTGGGGTTTTGCGCGTTTCAAAATTTTTTTTAGATTGTTGTCTGTCAGGCTTATCCATGGCTGCCAGTGGTGTACCGATATTACACGAGGTCGTCTTTGCTCATATGAAGTATGGTGTTGAGGTTGGAGACTGACCGCTCACTGCCCACTGACTTGTGTCTACCGACATGAGCCGGAGAGATGTATTTTGGCGCGAAAGTGAGAAGATCGATAGGCGAGGATTGGGAGCCTGCTGGGGACTTTACCGAATCTCGTGAGGCCTGGTTGTGGGGTCCGTGTACGTCAGGAGGCAGCAGTATCAGCGTTTATGCAGGTGTTTAGGTCGCCATTTTGTAATCGCCGTAGATCATACAACAAACCTGAGTGTGGGTGATGTTGGTAGGACTTCTTATGTGGCCATCTCATGCCCATCCACTGCAGCAATGTGGCGGTGACTGAGCCGAAAGTGAGCCCGGGTGTATCTCCGCTCGTAGCTGGCACCTAGCAGTAGTGCAGTCACAGGTCCGTGGGCGCCGCCATTTTGCGCTGCAGATATATGCCCCGGGGAGCCCGCAGTCCGGTCTTCAAACCGTGCCCGTTACCTCGAACTCCAGTGTCCGGACGGTTCACCACATCCTCCGGTCTCCGGCTGTTTTCAGTCATGGCGCTTCTGTCTCCGCGCGGCTCATCGCGGACAGCGGAGCCTCAGTGCTGGGACGCGTGGCATGTCGCGATGTCGCTGCGGGTCCCACGGGTGCTGTCCGGTGCCGAGTAGTCACCGGGGAAAGCCTGTAGGGACCAGCCAAGCCCGGCTATTAGTGCAGCAGGTGTTCATATCCACAGCTGGCGATCGCGAACATCTCTGACCGATGTTTTAGTAACCTAAATCGCCGGTTTTGGATCGGCCCGGCGGAGCTGCTCGTTCAAGCAGCCATCCCGCTTTGCGCCTCCTAGCGCCTCCCATCCCCAGAGAGAATTGACTCCATTGGCAGTGGCGTTGGACTCCTGGGGTAGCCCTCCATTAGGGCAACCTGGGATTGATGGCGGTGCCTCAGAGGAGCAGTAGACAGAACATCAGCTTGCTGCTGTGGGGCCAGTGAATGTTGTCTCTGTGACCTGGAGTTGGGATTGGTACATTGGGGTCCCTGGAGAGCTTGAGGTGTGACTGAGAACTACGAGACAGCTGCTGGACAGTGGGCTCAACTGGCCCTGAGGAGCCGTGGGACTAGTAGTGGTGGAGTCCTCTATAAACTTGAGGGCGAACTTTGCGGCCTGGCAGTCATACTGGTTGTTTGTGGCTAGCCCAGGAGTGTGGGTTCAGAGTGATGGGCAAAGGCAAGAAAGCAAGGGAAGGGAAAATTAACACATTCGCTAAGCCCGCCGCGGACAGGAGGGAGAGCGGTGAGGATGGGCCTCCATCTGGAGAACCCCAACCGGACTCTACTGCCTCCATTTTGCAAGCCATCCAGGACTATCACTTTTCATTGGAGCGTAATATAGGGTAACTTAGTATGGCCCTATCCTTGCTCCGCAAGGATCTCCGTTATACACTGGGGAGGGTCTTGGAGGTAGAGAGATGACTCACTAAGGTCAAGGACATCACTAAGACTTTTCAAGCAACACTGACGGTCCTTCAGCATCAGGTGGGTATCCTAGAGATCAAAGCTGATGAGGCTAAGGGCAGGTCTCGCAGGAATAATGTCTGCATAATGGGGGTCATGGAGGGAGCTGAGGGGGCCCCCATCCCACTGCCTTCATTGCAGAATGGATACAGCTGTGGGTGCCACTGGAGTCACTGTTGGCTTGTTTTGTAGTGGAGCATGCACACATGTCCCTTGCAAGCAGGCTGCCCCCGCTGGCCTCCCCTTGACCGATTATTGCCCTGTTCTCCAGGAGACCCGGAAGCTGGGTGAACTGCACTGTGGGGTAACCAAAGTTATGCTCTTTCCAGACTATACGCTGAGCGTACAACAACAGAGGCACACCTTTCAGGAAGTCAAGGGGAAGCTCTGAGCAATGCAGATCACATACATTCTGCAGTTCCCGGCTCTCCTCAAGGTTATCTACAATAACTGTACTGTTTTTTGATAACCTGGAAAGGGCCTGGGTAGAGGAGCACCCACCTCTGTCCTGGGGACCCCTAGTCACCCTCCACAGCCCTTAAAGACTCGGCTGCCAACACCGGGAGACAACTGCCTCTACATACTTGGAGGGACAAATGGCGACATAGATCAGAGGACTCAACTCCGTACCCCAAAGACATTTGAGGTTGGCCACCGCAGAGGGTTCCCTGGCCCCGGAGGAGGGGGGAGCAGTAAAGACATTCAGAAATTGATGGGATCTCTCATCAGTCTACTGGAGGACACAAGGCATTCTTCTACTGTCATAGATCGGGGGCCATAGGAGACTCCCCCCTGTTGCCAGTTCTTGTTTATTTGGGGAGTTTTAGTTTTGTGTTTATCAGGGTGACAGATGCTTCATGGGGAGAAGCATAAGGAGGTGGGTTGGATGGGTGTTTGGCTACAGCGGAAAGAGGGGCTCCAGGAGGCAGTTGGCTAGTTTGCATGAGTGTTGTATTGTTTAACACGGTCGGGGTGCAAGGTCTCATTCAGGTATCCTTTACATACTTCAGATACTTACTACATAACAATGGTTCTGCAGACGGTGGCAGGTTCCTTAGGGGAATATGAGATATTCACATGGAATGTGAATGGCTTCACTGATAAGATTAAGCGGGTGGTGGTTATGGCATATGCTTACGGTCCAGCAGTTATTATGATTCAAGAAACCCACTTACTGGGGACAAACTGGTCATTTTTGGAGCCGTTCGGGAACTCCAGAGTTTATCACTCTGGTTACACGAGGGGGTGTATCTGTTTTGCTCACATGGACATTCACGTTGGTGATACCGGAGGTCCATACTGACTCGCTGGGGTGGTTCGTAATAATGCATGGAACTCTTGACGGTACTTCTTTGACATTGGGAAGTGTGTATGTCCCCCCTCAAATGTAGAGCGTGACTCTGGAGGTGATGGCGCAGCAATTGATGGCAGCTGCTCCTGGGTTTATGTTGTTGAGGATTTCAATCCAGTGTTGGACCCAGAGACGGACATAACTTCAATGCCAGGGGTCCAACGTACCAGGCGTCATAGATTCTGAGCTGATGCACTAGGGTAAGTGGATGCCTGGTGGCTGTATCACTGCACCAAGAGGCAGTTTCTTTATTGTTCTCTGCTACATGGCACGTCTTCCAGCCTAGATTATTTCTTCCTCCCCTCCTCGAATACTGAGTCCTTTACACAGTCTCATATACTTACACAGTCACTTTTGGACCACTCTCCTGTGTTGCTGGCGGCGGGCGGTGGACACCAGGGGGAGCATGGGCTGGTACGGTTGAATGCATTTTGGGTTCAGGATGATGACTTTGCGGAGGAGATTAGGGACACCATCACAAATACAAACTCTTGGGTTTGGCACAACTATATTGGCTTCACACCCAGGTCCTGGTGTATGAGATGGGAGATAAGGCAAGTAAGTTAATTTACTGGCTTGCAACGACCAACCGCCCAGACAATATAATGGTGGAGCTGCGGTCGGCGGAGGGTGTGACCTTGTGGCGTGGAGACTTGCCTCTCATTTTCAGGCTCTGCATACCAGTCGGGAGCTCTCCTCCCTGGAGCAGGATAGGCCCATCAACCTTGATCTGCCTATACAGTAGCTTATAGCTCAAGTATTCTGATGCCTGATAAACCTCCGGAAGAGTGTGGGTCATACCCCCCTATCGCCCTAATCAACACGGAGGTTAAAATTCTGCCTAAAGTATTGATGTCTTGCCTGGTCATGGTGATATGTTCGGTGGTGCATGCTCGCCAAAATAGTTTTATGCTGTGTACGGACACCATACAATGCCTCTGCCCTTTGCATTTAGCGCTCACTCAGTCTGAGGAGCTGTTGGGTGATGCAGCGCTCCTGCTAATCGATATCGAATGAGCATTCGACACAGTGCAGTGGCCTTATCTCTTGGCAGTCCTCTTTAAAATGGGCTTTGGACCTCCATTCAAATGGTGAGTGACGATACTGCATACAGATCTGTGGGCCCAAGTTTGAGTCAACGAAGCCCTTTCCCAGAAATCCTCTATTGAGAGGGGTATATGGAAGGGTTGCCCCCTTTCCCCACTATTATTTGATCTGGTGATAGAGCCTCTTGCAGAGCTTATTCCGATTGACCCTCGACTCCGTGGCTCCCATTGGGGGGGGGGTGGAGGATCATGTTTTGCTGTATGCAGGTGACATGCTCCTCTTCCTCCAGAGACCTCGAGATATCCTTCCGAGGCTGATGGAAATATTTAAGATCTAAGGGGTGGCCTCTGGGCTTAATGTCAACTGGGGTAAGACAACACTGGCACCCATACAAGGGGCGTTGGACCATAGGTGGGTCTGTTTGTGCTTTACAGTTTCTGCTATCTGGGTATGACATTAGCCCTTACAAAAGTGAAGTACTGGGACCTCAACATAGTCCCATTGGTGGCTAGGGCGAGGAGGGACATAGAGGGATGGTCCAATCTGTCACTCTTGATTACAGGCCATGGGAACCTTTTCAAGATGGTGACTCTCCCGCACTTCTTGTATGCACTGCAGCACTACCCTCATTTACTACCACCTGCTTTCTCAGTGACTTGCAGGCGCATTTCACCAATTTCCTGTGGGCTGGGAAAATACCAAGAATGTCCTTCGAGAAGTGCTGCTTCTCTGCATTTGAGCCAGGGCTAGGTTGGGCAGATATTCGACTGTATTATTGGGTTTCACAATTGGTAGATATCAACGACTGGTTCTGAGCAGATTGGGGGATTGATCCCACAGACTGGAACTGAGCTTGCTACTCCCATATGGTAACTTTCCTTGCTATATAGCCGGACGCCCCAGCATTCATTGTGGTCGATCACTTAGGTCCCTATCCTTTGTTGATATTCATCTCTTCACCACATGCAATGATACGGAACCCTTTCGGGGTTGACTCCCTTGTGGCATGGAACGTAGCTAGTAGCAACAGCAGGTCTTGTGATGTTTCGTACATGGCACCTTATAGGCTTCTCCACACTGAGAGATGTCTGGAGGGAGTGGCACATTCTGTAATTTCAAGAGCTGGTGGCAGAATTCCAATTGCACTTCTCTCAGTTCTATAGGTATCTCCAATTGTGCCGCGCTCTGTAGAGCTATAGCAGTAGGCTAGAGGCCCTCCTGGAATTTAACCTGCTGGAATGTAAGCTGGTCACTGATGAAATGGGTAGGGGGCATCTCACGTTTTTACAAATCACTGGTCATCAATACACCAGACCCCCCGGGGACTGTGAGTTCACAATGGGAGGAGGATGTGGGGACCCTTGAAGATAAAGAGGGGTGACAGCCAAAATGGCCTCAAAGACACTAGCTATTTCCATGCGTTTCTGCTTGATCCAGTTCCAGTACTTTCATCGGATCTATTATTCTGCAGCATGCCTCTGGAGCATGGGACATACTCAGGACCCAATGTGCCTACGGTGTGGTCATGCTGTAGGCTCCCTTTACCATGTGTTGTGGGCCTGTCCTATGGCGAGACAATACTGGAATGTAGTCGGTTTGGGTAGGTGGTGGGGTTAGTGGCAGCTCAACACCAGGATTATTCTGGTGGAGATAATGGACACGTGGGGGACTCTTGAGCCGCACATGCCCTAAATGATGTAGCGTACATGGTGGTCAAGAAAGACCTGGCCAGGCGCCTCTGCTACATGGATGGGCTAGCGGCATGACACATGTGCAACAATCGCAAAACTGCAGCATGTGCAGCAATTGAAAGGCACAGGTGGTCCCACAGAAATAAAAGCAAATCTGGGTCCCATGGGCAAGATTCAAGGGCCCTGTGGATTGAGTATGCAGGTGGTTGATGGGTGGCTCATCTCTCCTATTTTATTGTAAATCCACCTGTCACTGAATTGGAGACTGTATCCTTGTATCCTGTTTTGTGCAGCATTGATTGCTATATATGTGTTGCCTTGCACTCCACTGTGGGCCATGTTGGCCTGAATTGTGTTTGTATCTTTTGGTTTACCTGCAGTATGAAAATAAATAATAAAATGTGTCATTTAAAAAAAAAGTTCTTTGTCATCAATTGGCAAGGAATAGACTATGTTGGGATGGGAAGTCTTCTGCATGTCTCTGTAGAGCGTGCTTCCCCTACCTTATGCTGATCTCCAGGCAAGTCACTTAAAAGTTTCTGTATGCTTTCTGGATCCCTACCTCAATGAGCATGACATCATGCATGTCCACTGAGGGTCTCCCTGTTTACATGGATTGGGACCCTAGAGCTTGGCTCTCAAGTGGAAGGGGGTATGCATTGTGCACCTCAATTTCACAGAGAGGGACTACTGCCCTATCTAACCAGGCTGTGGTAGAGTGACAGTGGTGGTATCAATACATCTATAGTCAGGTGTAGGTTACTGGTCACCCTTTTGATCAAGTCTGCGCAGTCTTTCTTGCCTGTGGTCCTGTTGCGTTTGTCTACTTGGGATGTCTGTTTGAGAGCCATTAGGTGTACTAGGTGAGGTGAACCATTGTGTGTAATGTGAACTGAGCTGTTCTGCTGGACATGTCAGCTCCAGTGTGCCCCATCCTATTCCTTGGAGAAGCCTGGAGGACTGGTGGGTAGACACTCACTCATATCTGTGTTTAGCTGCACTAACTCTGCTAGGAGGTACCCTCCCCACTTTCTGTGGGTGATGGTCAGGGCCTCCTGGTCTGGAGTTAATTAAAATGTGCCTCTTGAGAAGAGCCTTGGCTGGTACAATGGAAGACAGTAAGTCGTCCTTTGCATGCTTTGGACATGCAGTGAACATGCCACAACTCTGCCTCATGATTGGAGGGGCATCCAGGATTCAAAATGAGCAGACCCTCTGATTGGATCAGCCTATAAATCAGAGGTGATAAAAGTCTGGCTTTAGCAGTCAGTTGTTGCTCAAGACTGGTCTACAATTCTATCCTGGAAGCCATCACCGGGTCCATCCAATGAAGCAGGCCATAGCCCGTGGTGTGAAGGTAAGATGAAACGCTTGCTCACCGCATCTGAAAATCTGAAAACCACTTGCTAAGGGTTGAACTTGAGGAAGTTTTCTCTGTGACTGATTCATTATGTTGCAAAGGAATTTGCCAATTTGAAGGCGAGCCAGGGCATCGGTTAGCGGCCTTGATGCAGAGAATCAGCTGCCTGTGAGGCTTGTGGAGCTGTCGCTTGTAACACAAGGAAATTGCAGACAGTTGCTCAAGTTAAGGAAGCTTGCACCACATCAATGTAGGCAGAGGGAGTCGGGGAAGATTGATCTCAGTCCTTGAAGGTGAGATCACTTTGCCCAGACCCCTCCCCTGTGCTGTGGGAGCCTATGTAATGCTTCCAATTACAATGTGTAGCTGGTGAGAATGTTTTGTGGTACAGGCCCCCATCTTTCTTGTTGTGATGTCTGTGGGTATCAGGGTGTACTGGAACTCTGGCCAGCCACTACCCTCCTTCAGCTAGCCAGTGGCTACTGCACTAGTGCGGCTCAAGTAAACTGTGCCAAGACATCAGGCACCTGTGAGCCGATCCCGGATGCTACTAGAGCTGTGTCTTTGCTCAGGACAGGAGGGCACTTTTGTTTATTTGGGTGTTGAGTTAAGAACTGATCAAGAACATTTGTCTTTACATCAAATGCTGAAACTATATACTTTCAATACAAGGATTGGTATCATGACTCTAGCGAATGAGGGCAACCCTGTGTAGCATGATTTATAATATGCAACGCTAATTGTGTGTCTACATGTTAACTGTGTTTTTGTAGTGCTTAGCATCTAGTGCTGTAATACTGTTTGGGGTCAGAACTCCGACCCAGAGAGTTGTAGAGACATCTGTTTTTTCCTGTTTTTCCTAGTTTTATGTGTAGTATATTTCTTTTGTGTGTATTAAAGTACTTTTCTTTTTAAAAAGTAAAGCACTGACTGGACATTGAGTTTATCAGCTGGTAGCAAGGTGTGCACAGTATTCTGAATGACTAAACCGATGTCACCTCCTTGAGTAAGCCTTGGACTGCTCTGTCTTGCTACCCTGCGAGAGTCAAGTGCTGGAGAGGAGTACTTAGGTATCCAGTTTTGCATCCACTAGTACTGAGGCCCCAGGACACCAGAAGGGAAAAATCCAGTTGATGCGATTGGAGCAGACTACTCTTGAAGAGGGTGGTAAACTGTGAGTGTTTTGCGACCGCAATTGCGGTCGCAAACATTCTTACATAGGATTCAGACTTGCTATTAGGAAGGGACACCCTTGGAACGCCCATTCCTAATAGCAATTTGCTAACCCTATTTTGCAAGTTGCTATTTAATTAGTGACTCACAAATTAGGGTTACTACATGGGCATAGGTTTTTTGCATGCGCAAACTCGTCTAAAACCCATTTGCGCATGCAAAAACCCATCGTACATCTGGCCCGATATGTATTGTTTGTAGTTACATTCAAAAACTCCTACCTATTAGAATGATGTACTTGCTTGATGTACTTACTTGCAAAAATTCTCCTAACTATTCGAATTATGAGCTTTCTTACTTGATACTTTTTTACCTTTTTACTACATATATTTGTGAACTGGTTATTTGATGTATTTCTTTGCTTGAGATCTTTAACCTTTTCATTGCATGTATATGCTAGTTTATCATTACTACCACAGTTGTCACTTTTAAACTATTTATTACATGTACATGCTAACTGGTCTTTTGAAGCCTATTTATTACTTTTAAAATCTATTTCACTCTAGTTAGTGTATGTTCTTGCATGCTGGAAAATTTAATTTACTAGCTTGATTTCATTTTAAAAGTATTCTTTGTGCTCTATGTTTTCTCTGTAATAAATCCATGCAACTGCTGTTTTTTTTTACTATGAAAATAATAACATCTGTTTAAACTTTCCATGTATTTCAGCCACACTCACTCATTCAGCTAGTCATCAATGTGTCTATTCAAACGTATGCATCCATTGACCAACCACCCACACATCATCTATGCCTGTTGACATATAGTCTGGGATGGTATATATGCTCATACAAACAGTATCTAGGAGTCAGAAGGCTATGTAACTCAACTGTGGAAACGGACATTTAGCACAATACAAACAGAAAGGTGAATACCCGAAAGTGCAGTAAATGTGACATGTGTTTTACCATGTGGCAACTCAAAACGATGGGCAAAAATTCCCATCAGTAACCGTCCTATACCGCCCTTTTGACATCATTTGGGTACTCCTTGCCCAGGAGACAAAGCGCCAACACACAGCCTAGTGGTAATATCAAGGCTATGTGTAGTTCATATGAAATGGCGTTAGTAGTGATGGGGGTAAGAAATCTATGTGAGGTTACTGAATAAGCAGTGTGTGATAAGTGAAAAAGTGTAGCTAAAATTGGATAAATTGAGTAAATGAAAATTTTAATATTATTTCTCAATCAACCAAGTCTAAAAACAAAGTGAAAAAATACAGATTTAACAAAATATCTGTCAGCAATATTGGTCAACATGTTTCGGCATTTTAGAATGAAATAGTTCATGTATCTTCTTCAGGACCTGTTGTAACTACTGCTATAATGTGAGAGTTAAAATCAATATCACCTGCAATGTTCAGGTTTCGTAATCCACCACGTACTTCTTCGTATTATGTTGTAGACCAGACAACCACAGGAGAGACATGTAGAAAAATAAAAAACAACAATGCATGAATCGTGTCGCATTCTAGACACAACCATATGATCAGTGTATCGTAATGAACATCACTGGGTATCGCAAACATGACATTTCAAAGTAATATACCATTTATCTAAGCCACTCACCCATTAGTAGTGGTGATGGCACATCACCCCTCCTGGCTGCAGCTCAGGATTAGAGGAGCACCGCTCTAAATTAAACATAAATTAAAAACACTGAGAAACATTTCATTGGCTATATCAATGACTAAATTAGCGCCCTTCAACTCCACAGATGTTCGAGGAGTGAAAGCTGTACATCTTCTATGGATTTTATGGATTTATGGCATTAGATTCACTGTCATAGCGCCAGTGGAAAGCGTATTGTTCACCACAATAGATCAATCAAGTCTTCACTTATTTATCGAAATGATTACTAAGTGGTCTACACTAGCGTTATGATTAACTGCTCACCGGTTGTCCCGTTTTCTTCAAAGAGGCACTGAACTCTGTTTAAAAATGCTTGGATTCTTAAAGATATTGCAATTGTGCGTGGCAGCTTAAACAGGATTCTCCGTTAAATAGCTCAAGCGAAGAAACTAAGTGGTCTACACTAGCGTTATGATTAACTGCTCACCGGTTGTCCCGTTTTTTCAAAGAGGCACTGAACTCTGTTTAAGAGATGCTATGATTCTTAAAGATGTTGCAATTGTGCGTGGCAGCTTACCCAGGATTTTTTTATTATTATTGAATAGTTCAAGCGAAGAAATATTTCACACACGCAACCGCTCGGGTTGCCTATACAACCCCATTTGTGATAGTCACCTAGTGCGCTGGGACAAAGAACGCCATGTTCGATTTCACGGAGAAACCGGCTCTAGCGTCTCCGTGTCTCGCGCACTCGCTATATTTAAATTTCGGTTTGGTGCAAACATTTTACGGGGTCTGACAACATTCTACTCGTTACACTCACCTGCCCGTCGGTGTCTCCGCACAGGCGTCTGTGCTGACTGGGGAGGCACCGATCGGCAGGGATCTTTGGTGTTTATCCGGAAGCGTGAATGCTGCGGGGCACGTGGTGATAGTCACGTGTTGCACGGACGTGATGGAGTATGTAGTTCAATAGGACTACAATTGCGTCTATGTCATTGCCTGTATCTTTATTCGCAGTCATTTCATTCGCGACTGATGATTGATATTAATTACAACTCTCAAGAATACAAGCAATCTATTCTGCGAGCTATACGGACCTAAGAATACGAAATAGGTTAAACTTTTATAGCTCTTGTTTAGATATATTCAGTATAATAATGTGAGAGGTCAGTTAGTATTTCCAGCTTATTTACAAAGGCTTTTCAGACATGTAGATATCAACAGCACTCAAAAGGGGTCAATGGCAAATGTCAAGCCTTCTCCTTGTAATTATATCGGACCTCATTGGAGAGGTGTAATTAAGGGATAGTCTTAGTGGGACCTAGCTTCTACCATCATAAGGACATCCATGGAATTGGTTCGTTGAGTCCCTCGTTGTCGCTATTCAGCTTATAGACCCACTTTTGTTCCTTCGTGAAAAGGAATTTGCTCACGTCTGGACAGAATTCTGGTATTGTAGGTTGTTCAAGAACAGTCCAATAGAAATCATTAGGACTGTGTCCAGCTTCAAGAAAGTGTGATGTTAGTCTTGTTGCTTGTTTGCCACAACATACGGTGCTCTTGTGTTCCAATATTCTTGTTTTAACTTTTCTTGTTGTCATGCCCACGTAACGTTTTTGACATGGGCAGACTATCAGATAGATCAGTTTTTCACTGTTACAATTCGTGAATTTTCGCTGTTCCCACGGCCTGGTAGTACCTATGTCCACAGAAATTGATTTATGAGTCTGTGGGCATACAGCGCACGTTCCGCAAGGATGGTGGCCCTGTACGGGCGGTAGATCCCACAAGGTGCCGACCTGTCTAGGTTCTTTGTTCCTGGGTCTTGTGTGGACCAATTGGTCCTTTTGACTCTGTCCCCTCTTAAACGCAAAAAGGGGCAAGGGTATCTTGTCTCCACTTGCGTTCAGTATTGACCAACGTTTACGAACAATCTTTTGGACCTGCTTAGATCTGGTGTTAAATGTGTTCACAAACGTGATCCGATCCGATTTCTCTTTAGGTTCTCTCTTCTCCAGCAGGGCATCTCGATGATTATTAGACGCTCTCTTCTTCGATTGTCGAACGATTTTTTTAGGATAACCCTTTACGCTCAATTGTTCTTCCAGTTTCTTCGCATGGAAATTGAACGCCTTTCTGCTAGAACAGTTTCTTTGGACCCTTAAAAATGGCCCAAACGGTAAATTGTTCCGTAGGGCCCTAGGGTGACAACTCTGGTAGTTCAGGAGGGCATTTTTGGCCATTGGTTTGCGGTAAAGTTCTGATTGCAACCCATCTGGCGTCACTAGAATCCTCAGGTCAAGGAACGCCAGCTCAGTCCTACTGTACTCGACCGTGAATTTTAAATATGGATTACACGTGTTCAACCATTTGTGGAATGACAGCAGATGTTCTTCAGTCCCACGCCATACCACCAGGACATCATCTATATATCGCTTCCATAATTGGAGCGATGATAGATAGGGGTTAGTAAGAGTCAGTACCTGAGTCTCTTCAAAGTTATGTACGTACAGGTTAGCGAGACTAGGAGCGAAGACACTACCCATGCTTGTCCCAGATGTTTGTAGGTAGGTAGTGTCTTCGAACCTGAAATAATTATCAGTCATCGCCATTCCTGCTAGGTCCATAATAAATGATACCGGCGTGATGGACTGCAGGTCCTGATGTTCTAATAGGTGACCGACAACTTCGAGTGTTTCTCTTTGGGGTATCGAAGTGTAGAGCGACTCCACATCAAAGGACACCAAAATGTCTGTATCGATGTTAAATTGTATTCCAGGGAGTAGCCTAAGTACGTCCTTCGTGTCCTGAAGGAACGTCGGCATCTCTTTTACCATCGGGTTAAGAAAAAAATCCCCAAAAGGTTGATAGCGGTTCTAGAACGGAACCGATTCCAGAAATAATAGGTCGTCCCACAGGTGGTCTTTGAGGTTTATGGACCTTTGGTAGGCAGTAAAAGTATGGAATCATAGGGTTGGTGGTTCGAAGGTACTGACCTTCTTGTGGTGTTATCCACCCTTCAGAAGTGGCTTCTTCTATCATGTGGCCAATAGTGGTCATCAGTCGTTCCATAGGGTCTTCCATTAGGGGGCAATAAGCCTTTCTGTCACCTAATTGTCTCAGACATTCGTTTCTATATGTGTCAGTGTCCATTACAACAATGGCCCCGCCTTTGTCGGCCGGCTTGATTACTATGTTATCATTAGATGTTAATGAACGTAAAGCTGAGTGTTCCTTATTTGACAAATTTCGAAAATGTTTATTCTCAGTTTTATAGAGATGACGGATGTCATTCTCCACCGCTTCTTCAAATGCTAAAACTTTGGCAGGAATACCAACACTGGGTGGATTGAATGTTGATGGTTTTTTGAGGCCTGTGTTTCTATCAACAACTTCTGTTCCTGTATCAGGTTGTTTAGCAAAAAAATAGTGAAGCCTGATTTTTCTAAAAAAATTTGCCAATTCAATCTGAGCTAAAAAAGGGTCACCTTCCTAAGTAGACACAAAACCCAAGCCTTTATTTAGCAGATCTTCTTCGTCCTCCGACAATGCATAAGAACTAAGGCTCATCACGATACTGTCGTGTTGCTTGTTCCTGCTACTTCTTGAGGGACCTTCTTCCCGTTGAGTAGGTCCATGGTCAGTTGTGTCGCAGGAGCCCAATGGACCTGTTGTGTTTGTCCTTGTCTCCGTCTGCCTCTGGACCATCTCGGGCCAGACCCTAAAAAAGGAGGCATACCCTGTCCTTGTTGCATCTGTGGAGGACAGAACGGGCCCATCTGTTGTGGATATATAGGCCCACAAATCCATGGATTCGGTAGCCACCATGGATCATATTGGTTTTGGTACTGGTTATAAAATCCCCTTTTCTGGTTTCTGCGATTACCACAACCCCTCTGAGTGCCATTGTTAGTGGTGTTATTCTGAGAGGTGTCAAAATCACTTGAACCCGCATCCCAACTGGAAGTGGCATATGCTGACCCTCCTCTCCTTCCATTTCGGTTATATGCTGGTGCAGTATATGATTCGCTTGTGTAGGGATAGACCTTTTCTGTGGAGAACTTTGCCAGATCTTTTTTGCATTTCTCCAGCTTTGCGGACAAGATGGTATCTTTATAGTCTTTATTATTTTTGTCACTATCATCTTGTCCTTTTTTAAAAAGGCTACTTTTCAGTGTTGCTTTGATCTGCCCTTCGAGAATCTGTATCTCGATTAAGATCTTATCGGCTACTCTTTTAGCAGTCTTTATGATAAGGACGAGCCAATCTCGTGTGCACCTCCATGCAATCATAGACCAATCCTTGATGAAATCTTTATCATCAAGGAAAAGTCTAGGAGCGTTGTTAACAATAAGGCCCGAAGGTGCACAGTTGCCACGGAGATATTCTGCCATCGCAATACCATGGACTATTGTCCTACAGTGAGATTTTTTGAGGACTAACATTTTTGCCCAACCCTCTTCATTCATGCTAACTGCCACAGGGATATTATCCAATAAACTGGGGTTCTCGTCGAGAATGCTTTGAACTTCTGCATCCTCGAATGCCAGACCCCAATTGGAGGCCATATCTAAAGCGTGTTAAAGTGTCCTTTAGTCAATTTTCAATCACCAATGAATGTCTCTCATATGTTAAGAGCGGAAGTAGACTCACCACGTAATGGTGGTCTCAGCAGATAAAAGGGACCCGTAGCCGAGGCTGCTCTATTAACTCAAACAAAAACAATTAATGGGAGGGTCCAAGGGTAAGTTTAACGACCCAGCTAGATACATTCCCCTATATACAATACTCATACAAACAGTATCTAGGAGTCAGAAGGCTATGTAACTCAACTGTGGAAACGGACATTTAGCATAATACAAACAGAAAGGTGAATACCCGAAAGTGCAGTAAATGGGACATGTGTTTTACCATGTGGCAACTCAAAACGATGGGCAAAAATTCCCATCAGTAACCGTCCTATACCACCCTTTTGACATCATTTGGGTACTCCTTGCCCAGGAGACAAAGCGCCAACACACAGCCTAGTGGTAATATCAAGGCTATGTGTAGTTCATATGAAATGGCGTTAGTAGTGATGGGGGTAAGAAATCTATGTGAGGTTACTGAATAAGCAGTGTGTGATAAGTGAAAAAGTGTAGCTAAAATTGGATAAATTGAGTAAATGAAAATTTTAATATTATTTCTCAATCAACCAAGTCTAAAAACAAAGTGAAAAAATAGAGATTTAACAAAATATCTGTCAGCAATATTGGTCAACATGTTTCGGCATTTTAGAATGAAATAGTTCATGTGCCTTCTTCAGGACCTGTTGTAACTACTGCTATAATGTGAGAGTTAAAATCAATATCACCTGCAATGTTCAGGTTTCGTAATCCACCACGTACTACTTCGTATTATGTTGTAGAGCAGACAACCACAGGAGAGACATGTAGAAAAATAAAAAATAACAATGTATGAAGCGTGTCGCATTCTAGACACAACCATATGATCAGTGTATCGTAATGAACATCACTGGGTATCGCAAACATGACATTTCAAAGTAATATACCATTTATCTAAGCCACTCACTCATTAGTAGTGGTGATGGCACATCACCCCTCCTGGCTGCAGCTCAGGATTAGAGGAGCACCGCTCTAAATTAAACATAAATTAAAAACACTGAGAAACATTTCATTGGCTATATCAATGACTAAATTAGCGTCCTTCAACTCCACAGATGTTCGAGGAGTGAAAGCTGTACATCTTCTATGGATTTTATGGATTTATGGCATTAGATTCACTGTCATAGCACCAGTGGAAAGCGTATTGTTCATCACAATAGATCAATCAAGTCTTCACTTATTTATCGAAATGATTACTAAGTGGTCTACACTAGCGTTATGATTTACTGCTCACCGGTTGTCCCGTTTTTTCAAAGAGGCACTGAACTCTGTTTAAAAATGCTTGGATTCTTAAAGATATTGCAATTGTGCGTGGCAGCTTAAACAGGATTCTCCGTTAAATAGCTCAAGCGAAGAAACTAAGTGGTCTACACTAGCGTTATGATTAACTGCTCACCGGTTGTCCCGTTTTTTCAAAGAGGCACTGAACTCTGTTTAATAGATGCTATGATTCTTAAAGATGTTGCAATTGTGCGTGGCAGCTTACCCAGGATTTTTTTATTATTATTGAATAGTTCAAGCGAAGAAATATTTCACACACGCAACCGCTCGGGTTGCCTATACAACCCCATTTGTGATAGTCACCTAGTGCGCTGGGACAAAGAACGCCATGTTCGATTTCACGGAGAAGCCGGCTCTAGCGTCTCCGTGTCTCGCGCACTCGCTATATTTAAATTTTGGTTTGGTGCAAACATTTTACGGGGTCTGACAACATTCTACTCGTTACACTCACCTGTCCGTCTTGTTGTCATGCCCACGTAACGTTTTTGACATGGGCAGACGATCAGATAGATCAGTTTTTCACTGTTACAATTCGGGACAACCGGTGAGCAGTAAATCATAACGCTAGTGTAGACCACTTAGTAATCATTTCGATAAATAAGTGAAGACTTGATTGATCTATTGTGGTGAACAATACGCTTTCCACTGGCGCTATGACAGTGAATCTAATGCCATAAATCCATAAAATCCATAGAAGATGTATAGCTTTCACTCCTCGAACATCTGTGGAGTTGAAGGACCCTAATTTAGTCATTGATATAGCCAATGAAATGTTTCTCAGTGTTTTTAATTTATGTTTAATTTAGAGCGGTGCTCCTCTAATCCTGAGCTGCAGCCAGGAGGGGTGATGTGCCATCACCACTACTAATGGGTGAGTGGCTTAGATAAATGGTATATTACTTTGAAATGTCATGTTTGCGATACCCAGTGATGTTCATTACGATACACTGATCATATGGTTGTGTCTAGAATGCGACACGATTCATACATTGTTGTTTTTTATTTTTCTACATGTCTCTCCTGTGGTTGTCTGGTCTACAACATAATACGAAGTAGTACGTGGTGGATTACGAAACCTGAACATTGCAGGTGATATTGATTTTAACTCTCACATTATAGCAGTAGTTACAACAGGTCCTGAAGAAGGCACATGAACTATTTCATTCTAAAATGCCGAAACATGTTGACCAATATTGCTGACAGATATTTTGTTAAATCTCTATTTTTTCACTTTGTTTTTAGACTTGGTTGATTGAGAAATAATATTAAAATTTTCATTTACTCAATTTATCCAATTTTAGCTACACTTTTTCACTTATCACACACTGCTTATTCAGTAACCTCACATAGATTTCTTACCCCCATCACTACTAACGCCATTTCATATGAACTACACATAGCCTTGATATTACCACTAGGCTGTGTGTTGGCGCTTTGTCTCCTGGGCAAGGAGTACCCAAATGATGTCAAAAGGGCGGTATAGGACGGTTACTGATGGGAATTTTTGCCCATCGTTTTGAGTTGCCACATGGTAAAACACATGTCACATTTACTGCACTTTCGGGTATTCACCTTTCTGTTTGTATTGTGCTAAATGTCCGTTTCCACAGTTGAGATACATAGCCTTCTGACTCCTAGATACTGTTTGTATGAGTATTGTATATAGGAGTTTGTATCTAGCTGGGTCGTTAAACTTACCCTTGGACCCTCCCAATAATTGTTTTTGTTTGAGATGGTATATATGCTGTCATGTATATTGCCTGTGTTTGACCCTTTATGTGTGTTGCTTGTATATAAAAGGAAGTATATAAAAGGAAGTATGTATGCACTTTGGCTTGTGCATACATGAGGGCTTGTCGGTGAGTTGTGTGGGTCTGTGGGTGCCTCCTTGAGCATACATACCTTAATGTCTATTGATTTATGTCCGCATGAATGTCTGTAGTTTAATTGTTATGATTCGCCATCCATGGGCACCTCTATGTATGTTAGTATGTGCATGCATGAGTAACTGACGCTGTATTTTTATGCGTGCATGGTACTATCTATATATCTGTTGGTCCGTGTTTATATATATATTCACTGAAAAAACCATAGGTTATAGACCATATATAGTTAGGAATTAGCATTTACAAAACCTTGAAAATTCACTGAAAAAACCATAGGTTATAGACCATATATAGTTAGGAATTAGCATTTAAAAAACCTTATTTTACTCACACAAAACCATTGAAATTCCATATATAGTTAGTTGCACTAACTATATATCGCGCACCCGCAATCCACTGCTGATCATGTCACATATTACATCATTCATGACATGGTCAGTGACATCACTGATGACATCACTGATGACATCTCAAATGACATCACTGATGACATCACTGATGACAACATCCAGTGACTGTATGTTTCTGTAAAGTTAAAATATGTCTTACATATTGAAGAATGAGTGGATGTATAAGTGTCTGGATGAAGGATTTAGTAGGTGCGTGACTGACTGTATGAGTGAGTGATTAAATGTGTCTCACTGAATGCATGGGTTAGTGACTAAACTGTCTTAATTTGTGCATCATTATGTCTGTTGTGATGTAAACTGCTGCATGTGTTGATCATTAGCTATACGAGAGGCTATATGTGTTATTAATTGGTTGCCCAAGTATTTCTATGGGAGATTGAGTTTGTGTGGGGGTGGCTGGAAGGTGTGTGACTCTGTGCATAGATGTGTGAGCAGTTTATTCACTAGGTGTATGAGTTCAAGAGTGCATGTGGAAACAGCTACATGGGCAGTTGACTGTGTGCATGAGTGTATTGATGAGTGAATGGATATCTCAATGCTACATGTCATAGTAAGTACATATGTAAAACACAGTACATGTGAGAGTTGGCATATATAAATAACTGTGCATGAGAGCCACTGAATGAGTGAGTGGTTGTATCGATCATTGTGAACTTGTATCAGGGATTGTATAAGAGAGTAAATATGTGTTAGTATATGTTTCAATAAGTAAGGTGTGTATAACTGTATAGTTGAAGAAATGGAGGTGAGATTGTTTCTTTGCATGACTGACTGGGTGTGTGAGTAACTCCATGGATGAGTGGCAGTGTGTGAGTGTCTGTATACACTGAGTGTATCTAAGGTTATATTAGAGTCTGAAGAGGTTTATCGTATTAGCACAAGAATGATGTCAAATGAGACGTCATCAGTGATGTCATCAGTGATGTCATTTGAGATGTCATCAGTGATGTCATCAGTGATGTCACTGACCATGTCATGAATGATGTAATATGTGACATGATCAGCAGTGGATTGCGGGTGCGCGATATATAGTTAGTGCAACTAACTATATATGGAATTTCAATGGTTTTGTGTGAGTAAAATAAGGTTTTTTAAATGCTAATTCCTAACTATATATGGTCTATAACCTATGGTTTTTTCAGTGAATTTTCAAGGTTTTGTAAATGCTAATTCCTAACTATATATGGTCTATAACCTATGGTTTTTTCAGTGATTTTCAATGGTTTTTAATAGCAAATATCATAAGCTGTCGAATGTCAAGTACGTGGTAAGTAAAAACATTTTCGTGTTTATGCACACTGATCTGCTTTGAATGCTGCCCCCCACCCCTCATTTCTATTAGGAGTACTCTCTCTTTGCAGATAGTGAAGGGTAGTTAACGCAGGCCTTTGCCCCCGTTGTAATCCGTCGTGCCTGCTTCTCTCTCCATTTGATTGATTGTTCTCTTTGGTTCATTCTCTATTTACAAACAAGCACAGAGTCGCAATACTCTGTTTAGTCTTTGCAGATAGCGAAAAATCGTGTAAAAAAACAAAAGGAATCGAGCAAAATCAGTAGGCCACTAATGGGATCTCTTTTTGACCTCCCTAAAATAGAAACATTAGGAACAACCTGTTGATAATACCAATGTGTATGTACATAAGCGGCGTTCATTTGTGTTCACAGTACCCCTTGTTGATTGTTTGAATCGAGCATTGAATTGTTCGAAGTTGGTTCTCTTAAGAATCTTCTCTGCCTGCAAACGAGGAAGAATAGGAATATTCTCTCTCCCTTTGCAGATAGTGAAGGGTAGGTAACGCAAACCCTTAACACGTCGTGCCTATTTCGTTCCTCATTGATTGATTGTTTCCCCAAACATTGACTGTTTGGGAATTGGTTCTTTTTGGAGGTATTCCCTGTTTGCAAATATACGTAGGAAAATCTTTGCAAATAGTGAAAGGGTACGTAATGCGGACCTTTCTCCCCCGTTGTAATCTGTCATGCCTATCTACTCCCCACTGATTGATGCACCTGTTTCACCCGGACCATTTACTAGAGATACGTCATCTGGCCCGACCAGAGAGCACCCCTAGTGAAAAGGACATATGCAATAATAACGAAGTGATCACTGTATCCTGTTAACAGAAACTTTAGCATGAAACAACCTGGAAAGAAAAGAATAGGAAAACGAAAATCAGTAGGCCACTGATGAACATGAACTTTTATTAAACAACGAACAAAGAAACGATAACATAACGTAATGATAAAACCTATTAATGTCCTAGAAACAAGAAAACGTTAGAAATATGCCAGTGGTGAGAGACCAGAAAAACAGTAAGAGAAACCAAATCACCCCTCGCTGTCCCACCGCCTGCCACGCCAAAAAAATCGATAGACTAGGGAAAATGCAAGTCAGTAGAACATCCGCCCCCACTCTGGAAACTTCCAAGGTGGGGCAGGGTTGCGGCTACGCCCAGCCGGGAGCAGCCCATATAAGGCGGGTCCTGCTGCCACGCCTCGGCCAGGAGATCCTAACGTAGGGTGTAGCCGGAGGAGAGGCCGAGGCCAGCGGGACCCGGCCAGGGGATTGCCTTTACAACGCTGAAGAGTTGCAGGGGGGGGAATGTCTCCTCGACCCTCCCCTCTCTCTCCCAGTCCGGCCGCGGTGGCCCTTGAGAGTTTCAGGTAGTCCCGCCACATGCTCTTCCGGTCCGGCCACCAACGGTCGGGGGGGCCGAGGCCGACGGGATCCGGCTGCAGCCGATAAACCAAGGAACCCGTTCATGCGGCCAGAGCCAGGGGCGTCCGGCCGACATCCACCGGAAGCCCGGCCCAAAGACGGACGGGACATTTTTTCTTTTCTCCTTCGTAATAGCAGCGGCAACACGCCAGGCACCACTTCTTTCTTCAAAAATGGCTTTGACAACACTGGGGGGGATGTCTTGCACATGCCTCCGACCCCCCCCCCCCGTCCTCATCGCCACCGGCCATAACAAATGTCAAGCGGGGCGCCGTGGGGTGCACTGCGAGGGAGAGACGGTGCGAACAGGCCTCTCCCGCCTCCTCAGGTGAAGGCTTCCCAGCTGCACCCTCAGCGCTCCAGGCGCCCCGAAAAGGGTTCGTCCACTGTGGCGATGCTGCAACGTCTCGCCCGGCAGGGTGGAGCCCGTCCGCTCATGTGACCCCGCGATCGCCGGTAGCTGCCGAACTCTCAAAATGGCGATCGACCTGGCAAGAGCGGGCCCAGCATGAAGAAATGGCCCGGTCACTGGTTGACTCCACCACCGTAGTCCTCCACGACCTTGAAGATTCTAGAGGAGCCGCGGGAGTCTCCGACCCCCGATGGGGAATGACTGCCATGATCGCCCGTGGAGTGACGAAACTGTATCCGCGGGACGTCGGCGCTCCCATGCTGGCGCCAGCCTCACTTTGAATTACTAGAATCCTGCAGACCTCAGTTCCGGTGAAAGCACAGTGTGACCCGGTAGGAAAAATTGTTGCACCCCCTCCCCTTTTTGAGTGATAGTTCAAACCACCGATCCTTTCCTTTGCCCTTTTAACGGAACTTTGGACTGCCTCCCCCTCTTTTACATTTTCTAGAGAAAACAAAACATTAACCACTACATTACCATAGCAGTTGACACCAGAACTGTTTTCAAATTGAAAACCAACAACATCTTCAACAGAATCCTTTTTGTTTCTGCTCTGACCCTGCTACAGCACAGGCATTGTCCCCAGCAGTAATTCTGCAATGCCGGTAAGAATAGCTGTGGTGCCTACTGGACTCACTCACCCCCGCGGCGCCCCACGCCGTTATTTGCTGAGCGGCAACTTACTAGACATCACTTTCGTGCCATCTAGATTTCAGCGCGTTCTGCTGCCTTGGAACTATTCGCACAACAGACTGCTACTGACGACCCACCCCCAGGCAACATCTTCTGAATTTTCATAATTTGAAAGAACTAGTAACATGTCCTCATCAGGAATTCAAAAGAAATTGCCACGGTCTCTTCGTTGTTTAAATGTTTTTACTGTTTTTGTTTTGTTGTATATATTTATATGTTATTAAAGTTTTATATTCCTACTACTTTGTTGGAGTGCTATATATTTTTAATGTGACACATAATTGTAAAAACTTTGATGTACAAAGAGTCATTCCTAGAATCTTCCGCTTCAGGCTCGGTCCCCTCCCCAATCACAATACAGGATGGTTTTCAGATAGTAGGAACACGTGTGGTGTGACGGATCTCATCGGGTGTGGGCCTTGATCTACTATAACTCCTTTAAAGAGGGGTGATTCTTTACAGCTGGAGCCATAAACTACATCTGCAGGGCTAGCTGATAGCCTGGACAATCGGACACAGAGGAAGAGGAGTGTCAGAGGGTGCGGTAGTGAATAGGGCGAAAGGGAGGTGTCGGGCGGGCACAGAGTGTGATTCTCAGGGAAGAGCAGCGCAGATGGGGGGAGGTTTATTGCCCATGCATAAGACAGAGAGCGGGGGTGACCAGTGCCTGGGGAAGATGCTTGCGAGGGTGGGGAGCCATGCTACGAATCGACAGCGTGCAGAGAGTGGGTCTGGTCAAGGCATCTAAAATGGCTGCCGTGCACGACAAAAGTGTGGCATTTCAAAAAAGGCAAGATGGCGCAAACAATGTTTTTCAACACTTCCTCATTTCCTTCGAATCGAACTTTAACAGACGTTGGTGCATATTACCAAAGTTAAGCGATATTTATCGCTAACGATGCTTACCAACGAATTTTTTACCGCTAAGCATCGTCAGAAATTATCGAAGATAAACCTTGCTATTATCAAGGTTTATCGCAAATGCGATAAAAAACGGCCGCAATGCATGAATATCGCTAAAAAGTCAGCGATATTCATGCATTACCGAGCTAATGCTCTTAGCCATGTTATCCACCTCCCATTGGATAACATGGCTAAGAACTGCTCAGGGCAGGTGTTACTTTTTGGAGATATTCGCGCTTAGCGCGAATATCTCCAAAAGTTGGTAATAGGAGATATATATCTTGCATGTTGTAATGCAAATTATTGTGGTATATGGAACTCATACCATAATCTCTCAGGAAAGCAGAAACTGATCCTTTTGGGACCGCCTGAGAAGGCCTAGGGGGTGAGGGGTACTCTACTTTGCCCCCTTTTCACGTTCCGAACTATTTTATTTTACTCTCTTCTGTAATTACACAAAATAGCAGCGATAAGATGCATCAGAGACACACAGTGAGAGAAAGGAGGCCGGAGATGAAGAAGAGATGTCAAATACACATTGGAGATAATATAGTGGGAGAAGGGAAGTAAATATGAGTAAACTTACCATGTAACATAAAAATGTTGCACTCTATACTATAAGTCTCATTTTATACTACAATCACTTCGCTACAACCTCATAAATTAAAAATAAAAATGAATAATGTCTCAAACAATTTTTGATTTCTAAATATAAATTTATTCTTCAGAATTTTCTAAATTTGAAAGAACTAGTAACATGTCCTCATCAGCAATTTCCTCTTCAATCATCTCATCTGGAATCTCCTCATTAAAAGTCTGCAATGATGATTCTTGTAACTCTATGGTCTCCAAACATTCGATAAATTCGCCATCAACAGATTGATCAAAAAAATCATTCAAGTCATCTCCTCCTTGTGACAATATTTCATTATTGGTGCTGTCAATTTCAATCAATGTAGTGGAATCATTCAAGTCATCTCCTCCTTGTGACAATATTTCATTATTGGTGCTCTCAATTTCAATCAATGTAGTGGACAATGCAAAAGAAATTGCCACGGTCTCTTCATTGTGAGCCATTTTATTTTGAAATTGCTTGCTGTAAATTGCAGAAAAAAATAATCACTTTCATTTATCGTTTTTAGTAATACATAATATAAAACTAACTTTATCAAGTATTTAGTATAACAGAAGGACTGCAAATAAATAACAGAAAACATTTTTCAAATTATCTTCAAGTGTACAACATAGTTCCCCTTACAAAGAAATTGCCACGGTCTCTTCATTGTGAGCCATTTTATTTTGAAATTGCTTGCTGTAAATTGCAGAAAAAAATAATCACTTTCATTTATCGTTTTTAGTAATACATAATATAAAACTAACTTTATCAAGTATTTAGTATAACAGAAGGACTGCAAATAAATAACAGAAAACATTTTTCAAATTATCTTCAAGTGTACAACATAGTTCCCCTTACAAATTAACAACTCACCTTTTTAAAAGTAGGAGAAGTGTTAGTACTGTGTAAATCAAACACCAGAAATTCACCACCAAAAATTCCTCACAAATGTACCTCAGACAGTAGTATCACAAAATGGCTGTGGTTTCCTCTCATTTGAGATATATACATAACCAATTAACTTTCATCACACACAAATACAAAACCAAAGTAACATTTTAATTGGTTCTAAATTTCAACACTTTCAAATGTGTTTTCCCCATGCAATTTTCCATAGGACATTTACATACGTCTACAGCCTGAATGGCTGAACGGAATTACACCAAACTTGGCAAAATGGTACATCAAACCTAAGAGGTCAGGAAGGATCTACTATGCCCCCTTATGGTCATTTGCCCCTTCGCTTTGGCCTCCTCTTGTCTCTCGATCCTACCGAGAGACAAGATGGCGGCCGCTACGGACTGTTTGTAATGTTGACAGACGCCGGAGAACCAATCAGCTTCGCAAAGCTCCGTAACGCGAAAAGTACGCGAAGCGGAGCGCTGTTACAGATATATATCTTTTTTTGAACGTTAATTTCTCAAAATCCACTGGAGCACATATATTGAGACCTAGCAAAGGCACATCGGGCTACCAGTCCCTAATATTTTGCCAAGTTTCGTGCAAATCCATTCAGCCGTTCGATTATTGACATTTAGATACGTCTACAGCCTGAATGGCTGAACGGAATTACACCAAACTTGGCAAAATGGTACATCAAACCTAAGAGGTCAGGGAGGATCTACTATGCCCCCTTATGGTCATTTGCCCCTTCGCTTTGGCCTCCTCTTGTCTCTCGATCCTACCGAGAGACAAGATGGCGGCCGCTACGGACTGTTTGGAATGTTTACAGACGCCGGAGAACCAATCAGCTTCGCTTCACAAAGCTCCTTTGCGCGAAAAGTACGCGAACTGGAGCGCTGCCCGGTCCGCTGTTACAGATATATATCTTTTTTTAAACGTTAATTTCTCAAAATCCACTGGAGCACATATATTGAGACCTACAAAAGGCACATCGGGCTACCAGTCCCTACAATTTTGCCAAGTTTCGTGCAAATCCATTCAGCCGTTCGGGCTAAAAGTGAGGCCAACCGCCCTATGGAAAACTCAATGTTAAAAACACGTTTTGGGACCCCCCTTTTTTCTCGACCCCCCCTGGATGAACCCCCCCCAATTTTCAGGGGCTGCTCAGAAACAAAATGTGCCATTTTCCTGAAAATTTCAGCCAATTCCGTCCACAAACGCCAAAGTTATTAGACATAGAATTTTCAAAAATCCCATAGAGAAAAAATCCTAACTATATATACCTACTGGCGACCGCCAGTAGGTAATATACATATATATATATATATATATATATATATATATATATATATATATATATATATATATATTCACAGAAAAAAACAAAGGTTACAGGGACACTATAGTTAGGTTCAGATTTCACTGATACAAAATCATAGAAATTCAGCAGTTATAGTTACCTGAGCTAACTGTAATGTACTCCCCTGCACTGCACTGCTTATGACCTCACATATTACATCACTTATGATGACATCTCAAATGAAATACCTGATAACATCATCTAGTGAGTGTGAGTATTTTCTAAGAGTTTATGATTGTAAAACGTACATACTAATCTACTACAGAAGTGAAATTAGTATACTAGGTGCACTACTACTGAGTGATACTATTTCTAACATATATTATGTGAATGGCTTTCTGACTGTATGTATCCTTGGGTGTGTGGGTGAGTGGCTGTATATGTGGTTGTGAGTATCTGTGTGGGTGAGTGAGGTGCTATGTGAGTGGCTGTATTGGTGAGTGAGTGGGTGTGTCAGTGGCTGTATGGGTGAGTGAGTGGCAGTGTGACTTCCTTTATGGGTGGATAAGTGGATGTATAGTGACTGTTTGGGTGAGTGAGTGTTTGTCTGAATGATTGCACGAGTGAGTGACTTGATGAGTAAGTGACAGTATCAGTGAGTGAGTGGCTGTTTAGTTAAGTGAGTTGGTGTGTGAGTGGCTGTATTGGAGAGTGAGTGTCTGAGTGAATGGCTGTATGGGTGAGTAAGCGGATGTGTGAGTGCTTGTATGGATGTGTGAATGGCTATGTAAGTCATTGTGTGGGTGTGTGAGTGAGTGCATGAGTGCATGAGTGCTTGTATGGGTGAGGGAATGGCTGTGTTCAGAGGTTGTATGGGTGGGTGAGTGGGTGTGTGAGTGACTGTATAGGTAGATAAGTGGGTGTGTGAGTAGCTGTATGAATGAGCTTGTGGCTATGTGACTGGCTGTAAGGGTGAGTGACTGTATGGGTGACTATTTAGGTGAGTGAGGCGGTGTGTGAGTGGTTCTATGGAGGAGTGAGTGGGTGTGTGAGTACTAGTATGGGTATGTGAATGGGTATGTGAGTGAGCGTACAAGAGATTGTATGGGGATGTGAGTGGGGGTGTAGTGGGTCTGTGGCTGATATCATCAGTGATGTCATTTGAGATGTCATCACTGATGTCATCAGTGATATCACTGACCATGTCTTGAGTGATGTAATATGTGAAGTCATAAGCAGTGCATTGTGCATGTGTAAGTTATAGTTAGCTCAGGTAACTATACCTGCTGAATTTAACGGCTGACTAGCCAGAAACCGGTCCCAGGATGCTTGTTTCCGGTCCAGGGAAGACGTGGCTGGGCAGTTCGCGCTGGACTGTTCCCATGAGGCACAGGGTCAGACTGATTTGCATATGGCCATGTCTGGACTGGGGTGGTGAAGTGAGCTAAAGAATGATGATGGATTAAACCCAGATCAGTTGACTGGGAGTGAGTGCTTGCAATGTTCAACACTCCGTCCATCATCCCCTTTGGTTTTGCTTTGTTCGCCCTAAGTTGGCAGGGTATGCCCAGATGTGGGTCCCTTGCTCACTTTGCCACTGGATTGAAGCTAGCCTAGCTGATGACGGCTGCCTAGCCAGAAACCATTCCCAGGATGCTTGTTTCCGGTCCAGGGAAGACATGGCTTGGCAGTTCAGGCTGGACTGTTCCCATGAGGAACAGGGTCAGACTGATTTGCATATGGCCATGTCTGAACAGGGGTGGTGGAATGAGCTAAAGAATGATGATGGATTAAACCCAGATCAGTTGACTGGGGGTGAGTGCTTGCAATGTTCAGCACTCGGTCCATCATACTCTTTGGTTTTGTACAGTAGGCTCAGCCATAAAACTTTTCCATGACGTCAATTCCTTTCATGGCCTTTGCTATCTACGTTCCTCTGCAACAGTTCGTCCTCGGTCTTCTCGCCTTCTCCCGCGTGAAAGCACCTCCCTCCAGCTTATCCTCTTCAGGTCAAGCTAATTGTAACTCCTTCATTCCACAACTTATCGAACAGAACAATACCCCTACTTTTCACTAACAAACGTAGAAAACCTGAACTGCAAACATGGGAACAAATAGCATTCTACAAAACTCACATGAGAATTTGAGCATTAGTTTCAGAAACAAGGACATTTTCAAAATGTATTCCGGATTCAGGCCTACGACTTAGGCTAAAAAAATAATTCACTATGTTACATATGTTAATATATTCATAAAATCAGTAGCATCTCATTGGTTACATTGGTTATAATCTCAGCACAAATGCTATGCGTTATTTAATAAGCTTCACATCGAACCCCATTGGTTGCATAAGCATATGTTGCTTGATTTGCATTTCATCTAACATCTAATTTTTCTCATAAGATCAAATAGTATGTGAGCACATACTACAAGCAACTATACTGTACTCCTGACAGGTACCCCATGTAGGACTCAAATTTTCTTTTTATCAGTCCCCCCTCTGATGACGTTAAGTCATCACAATAATCATCCTATCTCATTAGATATGCCTATCAAGTGATCATTTAGGAAAAATGTTTAACCAGAAGGACCAATCTGAACAGATGCAGCTTCTCCATCTTCCTCTCTTTTCCCTCTGAGCTCTTTCCCTTTGTATCACTCGATTCAACTCGTATCCTATCCTCTCATCATTCAAATCAAGACAAGGATACGGATGTATGACGTTACAACGCAGGCTATTACAACGTCTGCCTTTACAACGCGGTTTTTACATCGCATACCATTACAACGCATAGCGCTTTTGGGTGTTGGATAGTGAATAGTTTAATTTATTATTCCAACTCCAGTCCCCGTGGACACTAGGGAAGGTTATTGGATAGTAAATTATCCTATTCCCTATCCTAGAGCGCTCCCCAGTGCATTGCGTTGTAATGGTTTGCGTTGTAATGACCGCGTTGTAATGGTAGTGCGTTGTAAAAGTTTCGTTGTAAGTGATGTTTCCCCAATGATACAGATGGCAATCAATTGATATCAACTGCACAATATAGCCAAACAATCCTCCTCCTAGATTAGCAAACTACCTTCCGTTTGCACCAAACCATTGTCCCACCTTATCCAGACATCTTCAGCAGCTAAGTCCCTCAATTCTTGATGCAACTTTGTAAGGTTGCTAATATACTTCTACAAATTTTTACTCCTGTCAGGGACATGAGTACAACGCTGTGGGCACATTTGCTGCTTTCCCTTCTTTTGCGAGTAAAACATTCAAAGCAAGCCGATTTTGCATCACCATAGCTCTAATCGAAACCATCTACAAGCAAAAGGGACCTAGCAGTATTAGTGGATAGCTTATCAACTATGGTAGACAATTTCCTAATCTTAATATTATTTAACACTATCCCTAAACTGGGTATCATAGCTTCAAAAATGTCTCCCACAACTTTTCCAGTACTCAATCCACACTTCCCTATGTTGTTCACTTCCCCACCTAAGTCTTCCAAATCCTCTACATGGTATATCTTGGGAAACACCACAGCTAGATGAGAGGTACCATGCCATTTGCTAGGCAGCCTTAAATATGCCTTCTTTCCACACACAAAATAGACTCCTAGTATAGTCCAAAAACATCTTCCATGGGCCGTGTACCAGAAACATATGATCACACTCACTCTTTCCCACAAACACAGTACTAAATCTGCTCTCTGCCTGGTGGGTGCAAAGTCTCCCCTTGTGTTACCAATCCAGAGCTAATGTTCCTGAACTCCTTGCAGCACAATGGCCTAATTCTTCCTTCATCTTGTGAGGAGATTCGTAAGATTTATTTCCCTCACTCACTACAACTCTAAATCTATCTTCTACCTGAACTATGGATTTCTTCTCAATATCAGTTAATATACAGGTTAGATTGTGTCTATAAGCTTAAGCAGTCTCGAGTGTAGCAGTGGGCACAAAGTAATTCCCTATCATTTCAATTGTCTTCTTTGTATCACAAGTGTTCAGGTGTTTGCAAACTGGTACTTCAGATAGTACTACATCATTTCTGGAAAAACAATACTCACAGTGGCCATTCTTGTAAAACATACTGAGGAGAAAACTACAACTAATGCCATTAATCACAGGTAGGTGGTGGTATGAAATGCCCTCCTCTACTGATGCGGGTAATTGCATGCAAACATAACAATCCCTAGCTTCCATAGTGTCTACATATTCATACAAAAACCTAGCATAAGCTTTAGGGATGCATTAATGAGGCCCTACTGACACTATTGCGCGGCCGCCGCAACATCACTTTTTTGATTTAGACTCAATTTTGAGTTGAGAAACAGTAGCCACAGAGTCTCTTTTCTCCGTTAGCTTCCACTGGAACAAAGGAAACGCAACAGTCTCTTAAGTGGGATTTCTAGCAATGTTCTTACTTGTCTTTTCTTTAAATTTTCTTTTATTAATTTCCTCTATGTGCACAAGTTCGTAAGACTTCCTTAACCCTTCTCTGTTGTCTTCTAGATGTAACCCCTAATTTTATTCTTCGTCCGCAGGGGTCTAGGTAATCTTCTTCTTGAACACTTTTCTATAAAGTTCCTAAATGTTCATTCAACATTCCTAATAAGCTCTGAACCCTGTTGCTCTTTGATCAATTGTAATAGATCAGCTCTCAACTCTGCTTCTTCTGCTCATGCTGGTACTATACCCAAAGGGGAGAAAACAATTTCATTCAAAATCAAAGATCTTAGGCCACTTAACCTTGGTGGATAAGGAACTGCCAAAGAAAGTAGAGCATGCAAATCAGTCCTTGGAATCTTCAGCAGGACTTCAATTACCAGCATGGATGTCCCAGGGCTCGCCCTCATCAGCATTTGCAGCCAGATAAGTCTATTCAGGATACTAGTACCTCCAACAAGGCACCCTAACCCGTTTCGACCTTCTTGAACTCAGTCTCTCACCTTCAGTCTCACTTAGGATACCCGCTGGGTGACAGCTGCGCTTAATAAGCATTAAAATACATACTTAGTTCAGATTCAGACATTTCAGATATTGGTGCAAGCTCTTTTTCAGATGTGAGTCTTAGGTTTCTTCTCCATTCTCTTCCAGGTCAAGTCTCATTCAGGTCTGCTCTCTGCCTCGACTGTACTTGCCTCCTCACTTCGCTAGCTCCTTCCTCAAGATCAGACTCTTGTTCAGATACCACTTGTCTTTCGCCTTCAGAAGTGACATCAGTGTCTTGTTTGACTGGGCCACCTCGGAGTGCTCTAAGCCTTGTCAGCCTTTACCGGTTCCTCTACAGCTTGGCTTACCCTCTCTGATGACCCTTTGGTGACTTCTGTCAATGCTTCTGGGAGAGGAGCTGTGTCTTCAGATGGGCTCTGAATTTTACACATGTGCAAGGCATAAACCCAATTTGGCACTCTGCCACACTTCACAGCAGTCATGATCACCGGTTTCACTTGGTATGGTCCATGCCAGTGGAGCTCACATGTGTTTTCATGAGCACCCTGTTGCCGGGGGCCAGATCGTGTCAGAGATCTTGTGTCATTGGTGTAGTCGCTGCTTCAACCTTATGAGACAGAACGAACCCCATCAGCCAATCCTTTACATTAGTCGAGGACCAAATCATCTGATATATTCACAAGCATGTTGGCAGGCATGGCAGGCAGTCTCTTAGCTCTCCCCATAAGAACCCCATGCGAGGAAAAGTCAGTTCTTCTATCAGGGATACTGCGTAGACTCATCAGCCCAAGAGGGAATGCATCGGGCCATTTCAGAGATGTTGAAGCACACACCTTTGTCATTATCGACTCTAGTACCGCTGACCTGCTCAATGATGAGGCTTCTGGTCTGTAACTGCAATGTAGTCTCTGTTCCACCTGCAAAGCTGCACACTGCAGTCTCAGGACCTCATTATTAAAATGAGTCCCTAGGTCTGATTCCAATGTATTTGGAAATCCGAACCTCGGAATGAGCTCCCTCAACAACAGCTTAGCCACTGTGATATTGTAACAACTCCTAGTTGGATAGGCTTCGACTCAACAGGAGAATAAACACACCACAACCAGAAAACACCTCAATCCATTGCACATGAGCTTCTCAACAAAATCCAGCTGCATCCTATTGAAAGGGCCTCCTGACCTCCCTATGTGGCTCAATGTAACAACAGTCCTTTTCCCTGCATTCATTTGATGATACATTACACATCGATGGCACAGTGCTTATAACACCACTTGAAACCTTAGATTGAACCATGTCTGCCTGAACACCATCACCATTGCATATCATCCTACACGTGCTGCACCATGAATCTGGCAATCTCTTCACAAAACCTGATGGATCCACCCTGAATATTACTCTTCAGAAACCTACTGCTGCAGACACCTCACCTCATCCCAATTATCTGCAACAGCCAACATCACATTGAAATTGGTCACCTCTGTTTCCTCGTTTCTGTATTCCCCATTAAAAGTACAAGCATTCAAAGCACAGTAGTGTGCAATCTTTTCTGCATATCTATTTCCTTTGGCAACTGTAATGCTTCCAGCAATAGTCTTACAATCTCCCCATTTCTGATTGGGGACCCAGATGATGTCATGAACCCCCATTGAAATCATAACTGTCCATAATCATGAACCACATACTGACAGACTGTCGGTGTAGATCAACTGAGATTTTCAGAAACACAACATACATGGGTCAGGGCAATGAGCTCATTCACTTGCACAGATTATACTCCTTGTAACCATGCGGCTGCCACCACTCCAGACAGTACAGACAGCAAATGCTGCTCTCAGATTTCCTTCATTGCCTCTTAACATGAGCCATCAACAAATATAACACAGTCAGGGCTGTACAGTGGCTCATCGACAAGGTCAGGATGCGGTTTGGTACACAATTCAGTGACATCAAGACAGTTATGGTCTTCAATTTCTCCCCCTCTAGATATGAAATCGGAAAAAGGTACCAGGGTTTAACACAGAGCAGCGCTTCCGAGTGACGTGGTCAGCAGCTGAGATCACTTGCTCATATCTTGTCAACCGATTGTTGGTCAGGTGCTTCGTTTTGGTTCTTGTCAACAAAAATTACACTGAGTGGGGAACCTATACAGTCAATGAGTGACCCATCACAATGCTCTGACATTGTTCAATACTGACACCAGTTGCAGCAATGGATTTGAAGCATGCGGACAAATCTGACTCTACAGGATCTAATGCAGCAGAGAAATAGGCCACTGGTCTATGGGCACTTCCATGCAACTGAGTGAGTACAGAGAGCGCACAACCTTCTCGTTCACGGCAGAACAGTGAAAATTTGTTTTTGTAGTCAGGCATTGGAGTGCGACACTGGCTCTCTCTCAGCTCCAGGAAGGCAAGCAAGCAATCGTTATCCCATGGAACCAGATCTGATACATCTTTGTGTCTTAGGGGCCCATTAGGATGTCGGGCGGATTGCCCTTGCCAGGCTGGCGGTGGCTACCGCCAGCCTGGCGGGGACAATCCGCCCGATATCCGCATTCAAATTCCCTCCGCCATATTAGTGTCATATTACAATGGGCTTAATGAGATGCCTTTCCGTGGCGGGCCCCCAGAGTGAAGGAGAGGTGGGGATTGCACACGGGGGGTACCCCCTGCATTTGCATAAACAAAGCGGCAGGCACAGCGCGGTGCCAGCCTCTTTGTTTATGCAAAAGTGAAAACTACATTTTTAGCATTGTGACGGGCTGTGCTGAGAGCACCGCCCGCCACAATGCTAAAAATACAGGATGCGCCCGCCACAGTGGCCGCCATCCTAATGGACCCCTTAATGTCTGCAATGGCTTAGCCATCAGAGAGAAATTAGGGATCCACTGTCGACAGTTGACCACCATTCCCAGAAACATCGTAAGCTACTACTAAGTATGTGGCGGGTTCATTTGCATGATCAGCAATACTTGCTCTGGTGACACCTTCCTCTTGCCTTTCTCAATTTGATTTCCTAAGTATTGTACTTCGTGAAGACAATATTGAAGTTTGCTTACGGACACTTTATGTCCATTTTCAGCCAGATGGTTCAACAATGCAATGGTATCATCTCTGAAAATCTTATCTTGCATTCGATGCACTTAAAAGGCCATTAAGGTATTGCACCAGAATTGAGTTGTGAGGTAAAACTAGGGACACAAGGGGGCATATTATCAAGGGGGGTTATCTCCGCTTTTTTGGCTTTAAAAGCCAAGAAAGCGGAGATAAAATTATCTCCCTATTACCTAGCTGTCGCTAACACCAGTTAGCGACAGCTAGTAGGAGATAGCGACCATCTTGGGCCCCACTTTGCATGTCAGTGATATTTATCACTAATGACATGCAAAGTGGGCGTGCCAAGATGTTAGCGACTGGAAACAGTCGCTAACATCGCTATCTCCTATTACCAACTTTTGGAGATATTCGCGCTAAGCGCGAATATCTCCAAAAGCTAACACCTGCCCTGAGCAGTTCTTAGCCATGTTATCCAATGGGAGGTGGATAACATGGCTTAGAGCATTAGCTCGGTAATGCATGAATATCGCTGACTTTTCAGCGATATTCATGCATTGCGGCCGTTTTTTATCGCATTTGCGATAAACCTTGGAAACACCAAGGTTTATTTGCGATAAAAAATCGCCGCAGCTCAGCGGTAAATTTTTGTCTCTAACCAAGCAATAGCGATAATTATCGCTATTGCTTGGTAATATGCCCCAAGATTCCTTTTCAAGATCTGGTTAAAGATAGATGGGCTTTCAATATACCCTTGTGAGATACAACACCATGTTAGGACACAGTTTCCCAGACGGAAAGTGAATACAAATTTGCTGTCCTCATGGAATAGAATCGAAAAGAAAGCCTGGCAGAAATCAATCACCGTGAACCACTTGGCTTCACATGGAATTTGGAACAATATCACAGATGGATTTGGTACTACAAGACAACAAGGAACCACTATGTTATTAACCTTTCAGAGATTCTGGACAATGCAGTACCTACCTCTAGGATTCTGTAAGCCCATAACAGGGGAACTGCATGGACTTCCCAAAATCTCCTTCAGAATGCCCTGTTTGATCATGGAGTTATTCACAGGTGTGATACCAGCCACAGTCTCAGGCGCCAAATTGTACTGTGGGGTTCTCAGTAATTCAGTATTTGGCTTAACCTGTATGCATACTGGTTCAACTCCTTTGATGAGTTCAATCTCTTCACCTGTGAAATCCCACACCATCTTTGAGACAGTGTCCCTAAGGTCTAAAGGCATATCCTCCACTGACAGCAGAGGAAACATGGTGACATATATATTCTGATTTGCCAATTTGAAAGCAATATCCTCATTTGTTTGAAGTTCAATTTCCTTCAGTGTACAATATAGAGTGCAATTTAGCTTACACAGCAAGTCACGGCCCAATAAATACACAGGACTCAAGTCGCACACCACAAACTGATGACGGTCCTCAAAGGACCCAATTTTAACAGGTATCTCCTCAGTTAGAGGATTTGACATCCTCTTGTTCGCAACTCCGACAACTTGGATTCATTTTTCCGAAAAGGGGTAGGTTTTGAGCTTCAGCTGTTTTCACAGAAGAGCAGGTAGGTAACAACAGTGTCAATCAAGAAAGTTATTGGATGCCCATCAACATCTACATCAATGTAGGGTCCTCTCTGGTCTACCTATAAGACTGCGCCAAGTGTACAGTCTTCCTTCCCTCTCAAGCACCGTCATAAGGATGGGTCCAAGCCAAATTCATCAAAGGATTCCATCAGAGGCATTTGATGGTACGTTCTACTTCCCTGTGATATCATTGGAGTTTGTGGTACTTGCATTATGTAACCCTGAGATCCCCCTCTATTCTGTGATCTCCGCCTATTCACAGTCTGTATCTGTACTACGTCATTATGTCTCTGACTGAAACCTCCAGTTTACTCTTGGTTTACAGGGTTGAGATGACATTCATGCCTCCAATGCCCCCCTTATTACACAAATAATACATTGTGGACTTCTTCAGTGTTGCCACATCTATTCCTGTCTTTGGATCGATGGGGACCCCTCTACCTCTTCCTTGTTCTGGCAGCCCTTCATTAGTCTGCATCTGAACCCCTGCGGGGTGAGCTCCCTGTGCACAAGGAAAGTTTCCAGCAGGTACCTGTGCCTGTCCTCCCTTTTGAGCATTCCTCATTTGTACTAGCATTAGCTTCTCTTTCAATAGCTTGTGTTTTGAGTCAACCTCATCACCACAATACCTGGAATTATGCAGGATTTCATCCACAGTCTTATTCTGCCAGCAAATTAAATGCTGTTGCATCATGAGACTGACCTCAGGCCTAAAACCTGTTACAATATTGGACACAAATTGTCCCATGTCTTTGGGGTCAAGGTTGTTTAATCCACTATATTGCTTGAAAGCCTGCAACAGCCTTTCATACTTTTCATGAATAGTTTCTTTGGGCTCTTGGGCCGTCCGGTCAATTATAACCAAGTCAATGTCCTGTGGGGCTATTTTAGATTGCAACCACATGATCACCTAACCATATTTTTTCATTACCATTGCCGACGGACCATGAGTCACCGGGTCCCTATCTGGTTCCTTTTCAGGCCACTCTATAGCTATCCTGCATGCAGACCTACTAGGGACCACAATTTCAAACAACTTGTTCAAATCAATCCACAATACTTTGGAAATCTTCACAAATGAATCAACCTGTTTGTATCTCTCAGCAGGTTTTTCCCTCAAATTTGGAAATTCATTTGTGAATGCAGCAAGATTACCTTGCCTCCAAGGCACATGCACATACATAACCTCCATTTCCTTTAGCGGTTAGGCCTCCATTCCTTCTTCCTTCCCCGTAGGAGACAGCACCCCTGTCACCTTCTTTTCATTTCTCTCCTTTGACCACCTCTCTTCCCGTGTATCTAACATACTCCATGCTCTCAATCCTATTACCAATTCCCGAATGTGTGTTTTTAATCTGGGCACTCTTTTCCTTGTAACATCTTTGTTCAGGTCAGATCAACATCATATTTCTGAGCCAATTCGGTCAACTTCTCATATGTCTGTCTTACTCTCCTGGTAATATCTTTTGCCACCAACAGTAATACAACAGGTTCCTATGTTTCAACTTGATCGAGAGCCAGATTTCCATTAATTATGTTATCCAATCTGGCCCTCATCTTTACCACATCCACCACTTTTTCCTTTATTGCAGATTTTATGGTACTCTGACTCAATTGAGTAGTTTGATTCTCCTTGGCGTTACTGTGATCCCTAAGCCATGATTCCAAATCTGAAACATCAAAAATGTGCTGACTGCTGGAGGTTCCCTTTGGCGCCCCCTTTCTCCCGCTGTATGATCCTTTGTACTCTGGGAAGGGTTCTCCACACTGTTAGGTCTAAATCTGCACTTCTTGCAGGTAGGGGCCTCATAATGTGGGAGCTATTCTGATCTACAGAAGATCTGCTGTCGCTACATAGGGAATACTTGAGTTAACAGGAGTCAGTGGAACAAAGTCCCAATCATCATTTGCTGATCTGCATTGTAGTGCCCCTTCAGTACCTAAGTGTTGTAGCTGATTTTTATTTCCTGTTGAGTTCCTGTCATATATAGGAACGATAGGCCCAACTGTGACAGGTACTGTAAGAGCTTCTGGTAGTCTTGAACCGGCGTTAAGGTCACACTGATCTAAGCTTCCCGTCATACATATTCCCACTTTTTCTCCTTTCTGTAAACCTCATTCCTGTTGATTTCACTCCCACAACACCAGGATCTAGGGCTATTGGCTATATGCAGCCTCAGTGTTAACAGTCTCATGAAGGATTCTCCCACTTCCATTCTGCAATGGACTATAAGGGGTGGACGATCACCCAACAACCCATTTAACAGGCTATTATCTGTGTCACTGGCATCGTTTCCATCAGTCTCTTTTTTCTTATCCTTATCTTTCACCTCCTCATCCCTCATCAGCAATGTATATAATCTCGCTCACTCAATCATGTCTACTCTCTATCTCTTCAACTTAGCATCCAACTGTGCCTCTTGATAAGCTTGCATTGTTTTTTCATCTTTTCCTGATAGCGATCTCTCTGTTTAGCATGAGCACGCATCCATCCATCCTCACACTGTGTAGGTCTAGGTGACATTGCACCCTCTTTCTCAGTGATCTTGTGCCAATTATGAAGCCCAATAATAGTATGGAGGTCCTACATTTGTTGCTGTATAATGATCCAATGTGTCGTCCGGTGGTGCTTCTGCGCCCACCCTAGTAGTAATACCCTCATCTCCTTGAAACATGTCTCGCAGGACCCTAAAACATTGCATAATTTTGCCTGTTTGTGAAACTCAGCAATCCAAATGCAATTTAAATCAAATATTGCAACGATGTGATCTCAAACACCCCAGATGTTATGAACATTCGTCAACTAATCCCACCACATTGTTACACTAGCCAACCTATCCAAGTGCTGCACACTCTGATGCCACCCTCACTCCTAACAGCGGTTCAGCCTCCTTCACAATTTCTCTGTATGCATTCACTCACACAATTATCGTATATCTGTAATTGTCTGCCTTTCTAAATGGAAATAGAGACATACTCATGCAAAAATAAACACTTACAGCAAAACCTTGACCAGCAGGGATTCACTCGAATCAGTACAGTTTACCATTTTCGCAGAAGGTCTACTACATGATTCACAATCATCCCATTCATGCAAAGTTCCCTGTCTTAAGTGGAGCTGTTGACGACGTCTCATGACCAACCCCTCAACTCTTCAGCAGACAATCACAATCTTGGTGTCTTCTACATCATTAAAAACTCCAGGATCTTGGGCCACTTTGGGACCCAGTAACCTTAATTAAGCTTATTGGACCAACTACATTCACTTAATTCTTGCGACAACTCCGCAAGACATCCCACAATCAAATCAAAGCCGGATTCTAACACATTTCACACATCCCTATTAATATTCACTCCTCCTTCCGCCGTTGTTCTCGCCGCACATTGCCAAACTTTGGGGCCTATTATCAAGACAGGCGATAAAATTATCGCAGTTTTAGTGGCAGAACACTGCCGCTAAAACGGCAATAATGGGCTCGATAATATGCTCTATGGAATTCCAATTGAAGCCCATGTTAGATGTGAAGGACATCTAACATGGGCTTCAATTGGAATTCCATAGAGCATATTATCAAACCCATTATCGCCGTTTTAGCTGCAGTTTTCGGCCGCTAAAACGGCGATAATTTTATCGCCTGTCTTGATAATATGCCCCTCCATTCTCTTAAGTTCTCGATCATCATGGCTCTACCTGGGGACTTTCTTTGGGTCAGGGCTCCAGACTATTCTAGATTGGCTTCCAGATGCTCGCCTTACTTCATGTGCAAACCATCAGAATCTGCCATCAACTGAAAGGGCCTGGGCCCATTCGTTCAGTTCGGTATAGAGTCAAAATATTGAGTTTTTATTATCGACTAGACATAATATCGAGTAAAACATATAGAATAGACATAATATCGACTAGACAGAATATAGACTACCAAAATATCAACTAGAACATTTTAATATCGAATAAAATGGACAAAATATCGAATCAAAAATATAGAATGGACATAATATCGACTAAACAGAATATAGACAACAAAAATATCGAATTTAAGGTAAGTTAATAATAATTTTTAATATTTGTGTAATATAATTCTGTAGCGGGTTGTGGGTTTATAAGGGAATAGGGTGGGAAGTAATTTAATTATAATTAATTAAATATGTTATTTTATTTATTGGTATTTATTTAGAATTAATTGTTAATTAATTATTAATTGGTAATTAATTAAAATATAATTTGTAATTGACTAATTGATAAATATGTTACTTTTATTACATTATTTTCTGTAGAGGGTTGGGTGTTTATAGGGGAATAGCTTGGGAAGTAATTTAATTGTAAGTAATTACATTTTTTAAATATTTTTATTTGTGTCTAATTTTTAATTATTTTTATATTGTAAATTAATTTATTGGTAATTGGTAAATAATTAGTATTAGTAGGTAATTTTTATTATTAGTTAATTTTTATTTGTAATTTTAATTGATTAATTAATATATTTTATAAAATTTTAAAATATTTTAATTAATTTATAATTGGTATTAATATTTGTTATTTATATTTATATATGAAGTATTTACTTTCCCTACTATTGCACTCAGTGGAGTGGGAATAGTAATTTTTAACCCTACGCTATCCAACGCTTTCCCTACTGTTGCACTCTCTGGAGTAGGAATAGTAATTTTTACCCCTACGCTATCCAGCGCTTTCCCTACTGTTGCACTCACTGGAGTGGGAATAGTAATTTTTACCCCTACGCTATCCAACGCTTTCGTACTGTTGCGCTCTCTGGAGTGGGAATACCACTACGCTATCCAACGCTTTCCCTACTGTTGCTCTCTCTGGAGTGGTAATAGTAGTTTTTACCCTCCCACTATCCAACGCTTGCCCTACTGTTGCACTCTCTGGAGTTGTAATAGTAATTTTTACCCCTACGCTATCCAACGCTTTCCCTACTGTTGCACTCACTGGAGTGGGAATAGTAATTTTTTATCCCTACGCTATCCAATGCTTTCCATACTGTTGCACTCACTGAAACGGGAATAGTAATTTTTAACCCTACGCTATCCAACGCTTTCCCTACTGTTGCACTCTCTGGAGTAGGAATAGTAATTTTTACCCCTACGCTATCCAGCGCTTTCCCTACTGTTGCATTCACTGGAGTGGGAATAGTAATTTTTACCCCTATGCTATCCAACGCTTTCCGTACTGTTGCGCTCTCTGGAGTGGGAATACCACTACGCTATCCAACGCTTTCCCTACTGTTGCTCTCTCTGGAGTGGTAATAGTAATTTCTACCCTCCCACTATCCAACGCTTGCCCTACTGTTGCACTCTCTGGAGTTGTAATAGTAATTTTTACCCCTACGCTATCCAACGCTTTCCCTACTGTTGCACTCACTGGAGTGGGAATAGTATTTTTTTTATCCCTACGCTATCCAATGCTTTCCATACTGTTGCGCTCACTGAAACGGGAATAGTAATTTTTACCCCTACGCTATCCAACGCTTTCCCTACTGTTGCACTGTCTGGAGTGCGAATAGTAAATGTAACCCTCTCGCTATCCTATGGAAAAAATATTGTATATGTTTTGTTCATAATATGTATATATATATATATATATATATATATATATATATATATATATATATATATATATATATATATATATATATATATATATATATATATGTAATTAATTATTTATTAATTTTAAGTTTATTTAAGTATTTTAAGTATGTTTAAATAATTATATTTATTATTATATTAGTTTTAAATTAATTTTAAGATATTTAAAACATTCGATATTTTGACTGTCTATATTTTTTCCTATCGATATTTTGGAGTCGATATTTTTGTACTTACCTGTTTGTAGATAGGAAGTCGATATTCTGCCATTCGATATTTTTACCTCGATATTTTGGTAAGTCGATATTTTGACTGTCGATATTCTGTCAGTGATCCGTTCAGTTCTAGTCCAATGCTGGTCTTCCAATGGTTCTTTTTAGCAGCATGAAAGTGTAAAGGGGAGTAAAATTTAGTAAGTCAATTTAAGACACAGTGGAACTCAATAGGGCTACACAATAACCCAAGTTGACAACCAAATGAAGGTTTGTCAAATTTTTATTACAGATTCAGAAATAGTTGGACATACACCAATCTTAGCATAAGAGTATAAAAATACAGGGGAAACAGAAGAAAGCGGAATCTTCTGAAGATATTCACTCGGTGCAAAATGAAAAGGACAATAAGTTCAATGACTATTATGCAAGAGATGAGAAAGTAAATGTTCAAGTCTCTCTGCAGCGGCACTTCTCCGGTATGCAGCATTTAGTTTTATCTATCCCTACTCTAAATCTAGAGGTGGCATCTCTACATTATCAAATAGGTAAGAAGTATGCAAGAGAAAAAGTGTCAGAGGGTAGAGCCTTCCTAAGAAGTTAAATCACCATAAAATGAGTCCGCTGCAGGAAACCACAAGCAGGAAAGAAAGCAAGTTAGAACTCTAGTGCTGTTAGTCAAGATGGCAAGCAGGAATTGGGTGTCTTACCCTCTCTACGTTGCATCATATAACCAAAGTTGTATTCAGCAGATGTCCCATAATGTTTTCCTCACACATATTCTACAGTAGGCTCAGCCATTAAACTTTTCCATGACATCGATTCCTTTCACAGCCTTCTCCATGTACGTTCCTCGGCAACAGATCGTTCTTGGTCTTCTTGCCTTCTCCATTGTGAAGGCACCACTTCCACCTTATCTTCTTCAGGCCAAGCTAACTGTAACTCCTTCATTCCACAACTTATCGCATAGAACAAAACCCTTACTCTTCACTAACAAACGTAGCCAACCTGAACTGCAAACATGGCAACAAATTACATTCTACAAAACTCACAGGAGAATTTGTGCATTAGTTTCAGAAACGAGGACATTTTCAAAAGGTACTGTGGATTCGGGCATCCAACAGGCTAAAATAATGAATTCACCATGTTATATGTGTTAATATGTTCATAAAATTTGTAGCTTCAAATAGGGACATGTTCTCTAACTACATTAATACGTATAATTCAACCACGTTATTAGCTCAAGAAGCATTGAAAATACAGTTAACATATCGCTGGTCCACATCACTAAGGAGGCCTAAATAAGCGAGTTACATTGGTTATATGTCTCAGCACAAATTCTATGCATCATTTAATAAGCTTCACATCGAACCACATTGGTTTTTATAAGAATATGTTGCTTGATTTACTTTTCCTCAAACATCTGTTTCTCTCATAACATTAAATAGTATGTGAGTGTGTACTACAAGTGCCTATACTGCACTCCTAACAGGTACCCTATGAAGAATAAAAATTTGCTATCAGGATCTCACTTTTTAAAACATATTTTCTAGACAGTAAATGTGGATTCACTATCTCAAGCTGCAGAACTGTTTTGGGTTGGTTCTCTTTCAAGTGTCCTTCTCAGGCTGCTCTCCTGGCACAGCCTTTGTGTAAAGTGTTGCTTTTCACAGCATCTGTGCTTTGAAAATGACGCAGCACAGTGCAGCTATTTTACTTGATGCGAAGTGCTGCGTCATTTTCTTGTAGATGAGGCACCTCGTGTTTACTGATAATCCTCTCCTAGAACATTGTGTGGGGCCCTGTTGGGTTCTATGTCAACTTTGAATGCACTTGCAGCAGCTGTTGTGAATAATTAAACCATGCCATTGTTGTAACCTTGACAGCATAGTTTCCCATCTGCTTTTTAGTGGGAATAATCACATGCAGTTCTCTGGCCTGAGGCACGTGAAGTATTAGTACTAAGGCTTCTGTTTCTTACACCAGCATTGATGTGGTTTCCTCTTGTGTCATATAGTTATGTCAAGATTGGGGTGTATATTTATTAATTATTATAAATGAATTTCAAGCAAGGGTTGTCTTCTTGGCTAAGTGTATTCTTTAGGATTCTAGCAAGAGATAAGACAATGTGCTAAAGCTCAGAGTGGGGTTTGGTTGCTCTGCACCCATGTAGCATCCACACAACTAGAGAGCAGTTTCATTACTGCCATTTGATCTTGAAGCTTTTGTATATTGAGAGAATTCACATGCTCCCTGTGGACAGTACCCTGGTGCCTTTAGGCATGAAGACAGCAAGCCTCCAGGTATATTCACCTTTGTGAACACAGGGGCAGTTTACAAGCCCCTTGCAACACTTTTGTGCTGCTATTGCATCACTTTTTGTGACGTAGCGGCAGCGTAAACAATGGGCCACATTGTGGCCCATTTACAACATGATGCATCTAGGGAGATGCGTCACGTTGTAAAGCCCTGCGTCACATTATACCTACGTCAGGTATAATGTATGCAGGGTGGGCATTCCTCGTAGAAATGACACCGTGAAATCTACATGATTTCACTGCGCCACTTCTAGGACGCCACTGCGTCAAAACCTTACGCCTGCTTAGGGCAGGCGTAAGGAGTGATTCAGTTTATTGGGAATAGGCCTCCACGTGTATTACTGGAATTGCATTGTGCTTGCGACACGACTCCAGTAATGCGCAGCTTTTGCGCCGACAGATGCATTAGAATTTCTGATGCATCTGTCAATCCTTGCGCCATAGTGTGCCGTATTGTAAATACGGGGTGAAAATTGCAAAATTAGTTAAAAGGGTAGTTCGGACTGGACTGTTCCCATGAGGCACAGGGTCAGAGCTGATTTGCATATTGCCAGTGTCTAACCCAGGGTGGTGTGGAGTGCAAAAAAACGATGTATTTAGGCCCAGATCCTTGTACTGGGGTGAATGTATGACATTGTTCTACATTCTGTCCATCAACTGTGTTTTTTGTATTGCAAATACGGAGCACCCATGGTGCTGCAGGGGTTTTGCACACAGGCGCAGGGAAACTGAAGCATCTGTACAGATGCGTTGGTTTCTTGTCAAAAAGCCCCACAGTTCCTTAGATGTTTCATTGGGCCATGGCAAGTAGTTGGCTGCTGCAAAGCCCCATTCTGAGCAAAGCCTCTGTCATGCAGCCAGCCAGGCCAGTGCACTGTTAGTGGAAAAGATTGTTCCACTCGTTCTGCCAAGACAGCAGTTTACAAAGATAGACACAATTACACCACTGCGTCCGTATACAGTGAGCCCATGGACAACATCTATTGAGCAATATCCATGGAGACAGTTGCAACATAGAAAATGGAACAGTTGACTGATTCATGCTAGATCCGTTACAAAACCCAAGTCTATGTCCATGTCACTAAATGATTCATCATTAATGATTTCACAAGAATCCAATTAGAATGTGTGTCATCAATGCACCATTTGTTCTGATGTCCAGGGGACAAGCTGGCCTGTAAATACCTCATTCTGGAACTTGGGCGGAGTGCTGGCTGGCGGGCATCGCAGCACCATTATTGTGTCTTCAGGTTAAGCTTCATGGTCTCTAGTATCCACTGAATTTCATCTGTGGAGTTCTGGTTTGCTGTTTAGTGACTAGTTGAGAAACTACTGATCATAGTCAGCTATTTTTTCTACTTTTTCATTTTACCACCTTGTGCATATGGGCTATGCCTTGTGAAGCTGACATGAATTATTCAGATTCATACCTCGACTAAGACTTGCCTTTGACAAGCTTATCTCCACCCACGCTTCATCTAGCTGTAGGACAGGCATTAGTAGGATTGGCCTCTAGTTATGGAAGCATTGAGGTTGCATTTCTTTATGTATTAAATACATTGTGTAGGAAAGTAGGATCTGCTTCTTATGGTTACCCCCACTTTTTGCTAAATGTTACACAGTTTTTGAGTAGTGTGACTTGAATCCTGCTAATCAGGACACCCGTCTATATGCTTTCTCCCTAAACTCTTATGCCATGTATTTAGGTACACTCCAGATTTGATACTGGGGTACCCTTGTCAGTCCCTACTATATGGTACCCATGTACCCAGGGCATAGGTACCCCAGAGGCCTCCCATGGGCTGAAGCATGTATTATGCCACCCATGAGAGGCCATGCAAAATGGAACTACAGGCCTGCCATTGCAGCCTGTGTAAGCTGGTGCATGCAGTACTTACTTAAGATATAGGTTTACTATATCTAAGGATCACTGCACTTAAAACCAATAAGTCACCTCTATAGCATGCCTTTACAATCCTGAAGACAGGGTGCTTGGTTCTAAGTGAGGGGGTGCCCCTGCATGAGCAGGACACCCCTGCAGCCAACGGAGTCCATCTTCCTGGGTTGTCAGTGAAGCAGCCATATACAACATATAGAGGGGCTATATGCGATGGCGGGATGACCAACTCTAAAATGGCTGAAACAAACCCTATCGTGTTTGGTGTCAAACATGTTGGAATCAACAGTAACCAGTGTGGGAGGTACGATTCCTCCCCACAGAAGCGAGCTTTGTGGGGTCCCTGGTGATCCTGGTACCAGCCTTCTAACTCTGGACAGCACAAAATGGTTGCTGCCCACCAGAGACACATTTCTGCCCTCCTGCTGCTGAGGCAAGCTCGAGTAGGGGAAGGCAGAACAATAGACATCCTGTCACAGGGACTTGTGATCACCTCCCAGACAGGATTAAGTGTATTAGGGCCGGGTGGGTGCACTTGAAAGCGACTGAAAGTCTGCATAAGGGGCACATTTGGTGTCCCTGTGCCTAGTCCAGTTCAATTCAGTCTTGGGAGCCGTTGGCTCCCACTCTGGCGCAAAACTGGACAAAGGACATGGTAGTAACCTCCGCCCCCTCTAGACCCTCCCATGGGAGGCTCCCCTGAATTATTTCAACCCTCTCCCGTGGGTACTTAAGGGCTTACTAGGCTGTAGGACTCTAGATTCGTCGTGGACAAGATTCTAACCTGAAACCACTGCACTTCGACCGTCTGGGCACTCTGGACTTCGCTGGACTTAGTTTGGGCCTGACTTTGTCTCATTCTCAGTCTGCTGCATCGTCTGTGCTTGTGCACTATACAGGATCTGTGCAGGACTTGTGGAGCATCAAAGACACATGAAGATAATCTCCTTTGGAGTGAAGGAGTCACTCCCCTGCATTCACAGGCACTGCAACACTGCTGCCCGGTCTGCTGATCCCACGCTGCCAAGGACTCCAAAAGGCTCATCAACACAGGAGGTGGGTTTCTACGTCACTCGAGGTCTGAGCTACCCTCTCACCAAGTTTGAGGTCAGAATCCCTCGTGGGGGCTGCAATACCCGAACCCCTGTGCACCGCTTCCTTTTGCAAGTGCATGTGCTTGTTGGCAATTCCATACAAGTGCATTGGGCTCCGAGTTGCCCCAACCTCTGGCACCAATTTCTACAAAGATCTTCAACCACCTCCGTGGCCTGCTGTTTTGTGAAGCTGCTCGAGGTCCTCTCGCAACTCCTGTGCCTCCAGCCTGTGGGTCCATTAGAGGGTCAACTTTGCTTATCTTGGGCTCCCCTGGTTGCTCCAGGCTTGCCATGACTCCCTGGTGTGTAGTGAATTTCTTGGACCTTGCTGGCCATTGCCAAGGCTCATTGGTGCTCTCGCCGGACAGCGACCCCTCAGCACTCAACATCCTTCATGGGACAGCTCGTATCTGGCTCCTGATTGTCCTCAAGGTTGCCTGGCCCCAGCAGCTGCAGAGTCAAGGTCCCCATCAACTATCCTGAAGCACCCAACCTCGCTGGGCATTCATCTACCGAGTCCCTGTTCATCCTGAAGTGACCCAGGCTCTGTCCCCTCTGCTTTCAGGTACTCTTCGACTTGAATCCACGTTTGGATTCCAACGGACAGTCTTCTCCTTTCCAGCAGTGGCTCTTCTTCAAAGTCCTCCACTGGGTTCGACTGCAGTTTCTGACGCCACTTCACAACTTTGCATCCAGCTCCCCTGGGTTAGGTAACTTGGGTACATCGGTATCCACCGGTGGGGTGGCTCTCCAACCATCTGTTTTCCACGGGGTTTCTTCGTAGTCCAATGGGAAGGGTCCTTAATCTATAAAACTCCAACCAGGAATTTCACATAGAGTTGTACGGAACATGTGGTCGTGTTCCCACACGGCACCCGTCCTCCATGGAGTCCCTATCTACTAACCTTGGGTGGTTCCTTGGGGTCCCAGTGATTCTGTATCATCTTGACACTGTCCTGACTCGAGTCGTGGTTCTTATAACACTTTCTTGGTAAATGGTTTGGTTCCCCCTGGTGCCCACTGTGTATTAGTACTATTTCCTGTCTTTTCTTTGCTTACGTATTGTATGCTTTGTGTCTATCTCCATGTAGGAGATACAGTGATGTACTAGATAGTGTTATATAATAAATGCATATTTTTATAACTATTGTGTGGTTCACTTTTCATTTAATCAATACAATAAGACTGTATTCTGGTAAAACAAGCTGCTTTACACTACTTCAACACTTAGCCTGAAGGCTGCTCTCCACAGCTACCACTTGGATAGCTTTCTAATGTTGTCTGAGACCTCTTAAATCACCATAAGGGTTGTCTGGACTGGTGCAGGGTGCCCACTTTATTTAGGGGACAGCATATACCAGGCCAGCTTCTCACACATTGTAATACATTTGTTGACACCAAAATGACTAAAATCCAATCTGTAGGACCGGAGGTATGAATTTTTTAATTTTAAAGTGTAAAATTGTGCCTAAAAGAATAAAATGCCAATCACGTACATCTAGTGCGAAGGCAAAATTAAAAAGTTATGGCCGACCACGATGGAGAACTATTTTTAGCGTGGGAAGACAGCTAAGAGTGACATATATCTACTTTCTCCTACTGTTTAGTGCTCTATTGCATGATTAGGGATCTTTGCTCTGTGGAACATATCCAATTTTCCTATTTGGGCCATTGCCCTCTTTCTATCAAATTTCTAATTAACAAAGGTGTACTTGGTTTTGTTTCATTCGTGCCGAACGCGTTCATACCCGTGTTCTTCATTACACTCAGTTTGTATCTCCTCATGTCACGATCATTGGAACACCCGCTTCTGTCCTCCTGTGTGATCTGCTGTTAGTCCTGCTTAGGTATAATATATTGGACTTTCGGCAGCAGATGCATGTATAAAAATAACAGGGCATGGTGAAGATCTAAAACACTGCATTTTGTTCGCCAGCAGACCCCCCATGCCTTTTGAGATAGGGACTCATCCTCATTACAGTAAAGATTGTGATAAGGAAGAACAGGATACAAACAAGCTTGCTGACAGATAGATGGTAACTAGACACAATACCGAAAAAAATATATAGAATGGACAGAATATCAAATCCAAAATATAGAATGGACATAATATCGGATAAACATAATATAGTGGTTAATAATATCAACATGCAGGTAAGTAAGATCGACTGACAAAATATCGAAGTACATAATATAGGTATTAACATATATTGAATTTTTAATAATATCAAATTTTTTAAAAGTGTTGTTATGTGTTAAAAGTGTATATTATTTTTGCAATGTATGTTTAATTTTTTTAAAAGTCACGACATTTCTGTAAAATAATTTTTGTGTATTTTACTTCCGTAGCGGGTTGTGGGTTTATATGGGAATAGGGTGTGAAGTAATTTAATTATAATATATATTTTTTTAATTAATAAAATTTAATTAAATATATGTTGATGATTTTTTATGTAATTTAGATTTGTAGGGGGATGTGGGTTTATAGGGGAATAAGGTGGGAAGCAATTGAATTGTTATTAAGTAAATATTTATTTTTATTTATTGGTATTGATAATGAATTTATTGTTAATTAATTATTAATCGGTAATTTATTTTTATGAATTGGTAATTAATGTTTAATAATTGGTAATTAATTTCTATTAATTGATTAATTGATAATTATATTAATTGTATTAATTAATTATTCAGAACGTGTTGTGGGTTTATATGGGAATAAGGTGGGAAGTAATTTAATTGTAATTTATTGATTATTGCAATTTTTTTGTGTATTGATAAATAATTTACTGTAAATTAATTGTAATTGGTGATGTTTTCATAACATTAATTTTTGGTATTGAAAATGTATTTGTTAATAAATTAATAATTAATTTTTAATAACAATATTTGTTGATATTTATAATTAATTCATTCATTATTAAATATTTGGTAATTTGTAATTACTGTTAATTAATGCTTTATTGGTATTGATAATTAATTTATTTTTATTTAAATATTAAATCATTACTTTCCCTACTGTTGCACTCACTGGAGTGGGAATAGTAATTTTTACCCCTATGCTATCCAACACTTTCCCTACTGTTGCACTCACTGGAGTGGAAATAGTAATTTGTACCCTCCCGCTATCCAACGCTTTCCCTACTGTTGCATTCACTGGAGTGGGATTAGTAATTTGTACCCTCCCGCTACCCAACGCTTTCCCTACTGTTGCACTCTCTGGAGTGGGAATAATCATTTTTCTCCCTACGCTATCCAACACTTTCCCTACTGTTGCACTCACTGGAGTGGAATAGTAATTTTAAACCCTATGCTATCCAACACTTTCCCTACTGTTGCACTCACTGGAGTGGGAATAGTAATTTCTACCCTTCCGCTATCCAACGCTTTCCCTACTGTTGCACTCACTGGAGTGGGAATAGTCATTTGTACCCTCCCTCTATCCAAAGCTTTCCCTACTGATGCACTCACTGGAGTGGAAATAGTAATTTTTACCCTCCTGCTATCCAACACTTTCCCTACTGATGCACTCACTGGAGTGGCAATAGTAATTTTTACCCCTACGCTATCCAACACATTCCCTACTGTTGCACTCACTGGAGTGGGAATAGTAATTTTTACCCCTACGCTATCCAATGCTTTCCCTACTGTTGCACTCACTGGAGTGGGAATAGTAAATTTTACCCTCCCGCTATCCTACGCTAAAATTATTCAATATTTTTTAATTTTATTAGGTTAATATACATATATGTATTAAAAAAACCAATACATGTTTATTTTAATTTTTAATTACATGAATTATTTAATAATTGTAAGGTTATTTAAGTATTTTTAAGTATGTTTTACTTAATTATATTAATTATTTTAATATTTTACCTGACTTTTTAGACATTTAAAAAATTTGATATTTTTTAAAACTATATTATTTACAACGACATTTTGGATTCGATATTTTTGTACTTGCCTGTTTGGAGATAGGAATTTGATAATCTGGCATTCTATATTTTGTCATCGATATTTTGTCAGGTCGATATTTTGCTCCTCAATATTCTGTCAGTGATCCGTAACACACCATTAAGCACTATATCAAAAATGCACATCTCCATTCATAAGCCATGAATATTAACATCTACAGTGACCTTATGACCCAATGCTCTTTAAAATAAAATCTGTTATAAGTTATGCATTTAGCGATGACAGGCATGGTAGGGCCAATGTGCTACAAACACTAAAATGCTCTGATGCTGGTGCAGCCTCCTGTGTCCATGCCCTGGTGACTTGCCCTTTTGCAGACCTACCACGGAACTTCCTAATGGAGATCCACCTTGCTGTTGACTCAATACTGTACCATACAGGAAGGCTTCTGAACCTACTTCATTGTGGTAAGCATCATATGCTGAACTCTACTTGTCAGCACAAGTGAAGAATGAATGCACATTCACACTATCTTGAATCACTATTTGACTTACATGGGCTCCTGGTGAGACAGTATGAGACCAGGATATCCTAGTGAGAATTCCATGCTTAAACAAAGTGTCCTAAATGTTGTCTACAAAAATGGTGCCACATTGGAGTTAGTAATAGAAAATCTAAACCCAATAAGATGATATTTTTGTAAACAAAATTAAGGGCACAAAATTTATGTCAGAAGATGTTTCTGAATTTAATATTCGGACTTTAAGTACTGTTTGGGGCCACAGGTAAGTGTGGGCTGAGGGTTATCATTACCTTGCGGCTTAATTCCAGAAATGTGGACCATCAAACCTGCTTCGATATCGCAAGGAGCTGACATTGGTGAAACTAAGAAGCAGGTAGGTTTAGTGAGGTGACCGGACACTTGCTGGCCAGAATCAACACTTTGTAAGACCCTCTCAAAATCTATCACTAGCCCGAAGCGTTCCACAGCTTTAGAGGGCTACTGAAGATGAGCTATTTAGAAAGCCCTTCAGATTGACATTGTGAGGGGCAATTCTCTTGGCCTAATGTGCAAAAAGGAAAACAAATAAGTCCAGAATCCACATTTTTTCTTAGGAACCTTCCACTGGCACTGCCGATTGTCAGAGTTTTTAAAGGCTGAGGCTGTATAGTTTTGATATTACACACGTAGAGGGGTGGTGAGGAACCAACAAACACATAAATAGTGAATTTTACGGATAGTGACAAACTCATGTGTTTGAGAAAACTGCCCTCACTCACACACAGATGTGTGTGACATGCTTCATCATAGGGCCTGCTACAACGCCCTGGCGTAGCCACGTAACGGACGGGGCATAGGGAGGGGGAACATATAACATAAAGAAATCACAGACACTGAACGTGACAAACAGTATACTAACCAAGACACGTTCGTACAAAGACAAGGTGCAGTTACAAATGGTAGTTTAAAACTGACTCAAGGATGCCAAATATCCCTTTATTAGTAGGTTCCAAGGCCAGGATTAAAATTCAATAATGGATGGTGGTGTTAAGGAAGGACTATTAGGAACCTATAACACCCCTCCTAAACTGCTGGAGTCAACATGTTTCGACCTGAGTGTGCCCCCAATTAGTAGGTCACTTTGGTCTTCATCAGGACATCTTTTCTGTCCCAGTCCCAGATGCAAAACTCCTTACCTCAATGCGTAGTCAAGGAGATAAGGTTAGATCAAATTGATCCAGTTTGTGTAGAGGAAATTCTGACCACACGGAATACATAAACTGTACAGAAATAAACAAGCAACATTCCAAGAGGAGTAATCCAAACATATGAACCCCTTATAGACACTGTTGAAGCGTATTCCCCTTAAGTTTATAATACTGCTAATGTATTAGAATTACAATTCCTTTATCCCCATATCTGACTACTAAATAGTTAGTCATTTCCATTAATGTTCAATAATTTCGAACTTAAATAAAGTGTAGAGGTGTATCATAAAATTCAATAGAAGATGTTCAATGCAGAGTTGAGGTTGGTTTTAAGAGAGTTTATACTAAGGTCTAATACTCTATTTGTGCACTAGATCAAAATCACACAAAACTACACACTCCCGTGATTGAGTGAGCCCCTGATGTTAATTTAGGCATATTCACTCACTGAGTTTATTAGCAAATCAAACTCGAAATGGCATCGTTGGGGTGGAGTTCCAAAGAGCACAACCTATGTTTACAGGGCACAAAACAAGAATGTGGTCAATGTAACTTTGCTTGAAAACATTATCTGTGATGTTTAGTGCTTTACATAAGTACTGGTTTCCCCGTGTTTGCCAAGGATTTGTACAAACCGGGACCTCGTTACTTTACATTCCAATTAGCGATATTCCTCCCGTATATCACAATATTAAAGTGTAAGAGTGACATAAACCAAAAGGCTCCATCGTATGGTTCGGTCGGGGGGATATCCCAGGCATTCACATTGTTTAACTTAAATCCCACCGTTTCGTTATTCGCCAGTCAAAGTTTAATATTATGCCCCCAAAATTAGGTTAGCTGTAATCTATCCCGTGGTCATGCAAACATGCTATCTACATTCAAGCCTTTAATTTAACCCGGGGTACATTCGTCAGGAGTATTGTAGGTCTACCCGCCATAACGATCTAATGTAAGCCATATGTGCCCAATGCCCTTCTTACTGCTCTGCCGGAAAACTCCGTCACCTTCCATGCCCCAGAAACAGATGCCGCGTAGGTATCCGAGTGTCGGGGCATTCTCATTATATCCTGCTTGTGATGTTGAACAATTAGCCCATCCCCTCGCGTCTCGAACGTGGTGACATCAGAGCAGGTACGTGTTCTGCTACGGTGTAAATTGTGGAAAATGTAGTCCCGCCCCACCTTCCAGCACTTGTAGCGATCTCTGCTAACTGATGCACAACCATGGGTAGAAAAATACCCCCATCCCCTCGCATCTAGAGCGTAGTGACGTCAAAGCGCATATGTGATCTCCTATGGTGTAAATCATGGGAAATGTAGTCCCGCCCGACCTTCCAGTACTCGTAGCGATCTCTGTAAACTGATGCACAACCATGGGTGGTCATAAATTTATGATGGAATTAGAGTAACCGTTAGTTGTACCCCATATAGCTTGCATTTATAATGTGTATATGAATCCAGTTAAAAGACATTGATACAAAAACGCGGCTAGGGGGCAATCATATCAAATGACAAGTCCATAACCCTGGGTCCCCTGTTTCAGAGAAAAACTTCCATTATACAGTAATGGTAGCCTGACTCGGGCATCATTTATAGAGATGCTATTTAAAAATCTCTGAGCGAGATAGGAGCTTCACTATGTGGAGATAGGGATTATTCCTGATCTAGCACCCTTCCTAATGATCACATAATCCCACGTGTACAGTACTGCACTCAATCATTCTTCCTGGATCGGAACGGGGGTTAGATATAGGATAGGGAGAACTAAGTGTTAGGGCCACAATAAAGGAAATATCTTTATTGTGGCCCTAACACTTAGTTCCACCACAGTTGTTACATGTTTCGTCAGAGACTAAATAAGTGTAGTTGTTTTGGGACATCAATCAATCAGTCAGACATGTGATTTACATCCCATATCAGGGGTGGGCAGATCAGAACATGAAAGGTTTCTACTGTACATAGATCATCTGCTCAGCGCATGCCATGGTATATTGTCGTTGAGTCCATTCAAGTGGCTTTTGAGTCGGAACACCCATTTTTGTTCACGCACAAATAATGCCCTTTCAGATGGATGAGGTCCTAAAGATGGTTTCTCAATGATTGTCCATCTAAGGTCGTCGGGGGTGTGGCCTGCTTCACAAAAGTGGGATGTGAGCCTCGTATTAGATCTGCCACATCTAATCATGCTCCGATCTTCGGTGATGCGGGTCTTCACTTTTCTGTTCGTCATTCCCACATTTTTTTTCCGCTCATGGGCATGTATAACATAAATCACTCCCTGTGAATTACAATTTGCGTGTCCTCTTTGTTCCCAGGGAGTGGGTAGTCCCAGGTTAATACTTTTAGTGTCGGAGGTGAGGTGACAAACACTACCCCCCCCCACACTTGAAGTGGCCCATCACAGGTGGAAGGCCTGTGATAGTAGATCTTTGTCCTTGTCTATGTAGGATCTTAGGTTTAGTATGGATCAAGAGGTCTTTCAAATTGTGATTGCGCCGAAATGAGAAAGGAGGTTTTTCCATAACCAAGTTCCCTGAGTTTAGAATCCTCCAGTTTTTCAAAACTGTCATTCTGATTTGTTGGGAAGGACGTACTAAATGTGGAAACAAACACTGTTTTTTTCACTTCTGCTCTCGTAGATTTGGACAACAGGGACTCTCTGTTCGTGTTCAATGCCCTTTTCTTAGCCCTCTTAATTATCCTCGAAGGATAGCCCCTTTCCCTCAATTTACTGGATAGAAGGGATGCTTCTTGCCCAAAGTCATTACGTTCAGAACAGTTTCGTCTTATGCGGAAGAATTGTCCAACCGGTAGGTTCTCCCGCAGTGATCTTGGATGGAAGCTGTTAAATGCCAGCAGGGCATTTTTGTCTTTTGGTTTGTGGTACACTTTGGTGTGCAAAGTGCCACCCTGGGGTTCAATAACCAGATCCAGGTATGGGAGGCTAGTTTTAGTAATGGTAGAGGTAAAGTGTAGTAGGGGGTTTATATTGTTCAGCCATAATAGGAATGCATCCCCCGAGTCTTTATCCCCTCTACAGATGACAAGGACATCGTCAATATAACAACGCCACAGTCTCAGGTGCAATCTCCATGGGCAAGCGTCGTCATAGATGACTGTCTGTTCAAATGCCCCCACATATAGTCCCGCCAGGCTCGGCGCAAAGACGCTGCCCATGGAGGTGCCATGAGTCTGAAGGTATACTGTACCCGCATACTCAAAGAAGTTTTTGGTGAGGGCAATTTCCACAAGATGTAAAATGAAGGCCCTAGGTGTCTGGTATTGCCAATCTTCCTGGAATAGGATGTCCTCTAGGACCCGGAGTGTTTCCCTCTGAAGTATATTTGTATATAAGGCCTCGATGTCGAGGCCTATGAGGCATTCTATCTCCGGGTCGAATGGCATGTTCTTAAGATGATTAAGGATATCCAGGGTGTCCCTAAGGTATGCAGGGAGCTTTTGGACCAACGTTTTAGAAAGAAATCACAAAATTGTGACAGAGGTTCCAGTAGAGACTCCATCCCGGAGACGATGGGCCTCCCGGGAGGGGTCTCACTGGTTTGTGTATTAAAGGAAGTATAGTTGTATAGTTTTGATCCCACGTAATGACGTTTGCTTCCTCAGTTTACACTTTCTGTTTCTTTATCTCATTGTACCAAGTTCTAATATTTGCTTTCTCCTTTTGTCAGAGGTTTCCTATCTTTCTCTTCCTCCCCCTTTCTCCATTTCATGCTTTGCTCGCTTGCATTGAGTCAAAATGTGACAGTCTCTGTCCCCAGAGAAGAGTGCCGGCGGGGCTCCCCACCTGCAGCCGTCTGCACAAGTCAAGCACTTGGCTCTCTTTGCTTGTCAATCAATTGTAGGAGGACGCTTTCATTGATTGATGAACCATTAATTATAAAAACACTGGAACTGACCCACGATTGTAAGGGTAAGCGATTATTTTTACGCCCGCTTCCTTGGAAATCAATAGCAACAGCGTACTTAAGACCTATTTCTCTTGTTTTATAGGGTCATCCACAAATTTAAGGTTGGCCGTTGTTTTTATAGTCCTGATGAAGACTCGCACGGCCAAGGCTACAACTACCAATAGGCCCTAAGTCGAGTCGAAACGTCGACAAACCCCCCCCCCCCCCCCTTCCTTTGGACCTGGACCTATATACCCCATTTTTCCTGTGCATAATTATTTACTAAATATATGTGTTCTAGAAATGTACTAAACTATGCTTTGAATGGATTTGAGGCCAGGCCAATCAAATGGATGATTTTTGATCCACACTGTAAATAAATAAAAGAGTGTTTTGTGTCACTTATCTTTCAACTTCCCTCTTGTTTCACTTTCTTTCATTCACTTCTCCCTATCTTGCACGCTCCCCTCGGGGCAACCAGTATGACCCGCATGTAATGTTTTACTGTTCACATTCTTGTCCGACAATAAATAATATTTTGCCTTGATTCTATATTCGGCTGTTGCGCTTTATGACACTGATACATTGATTGATCTAGAGTAGAATGTTCATACTCATAAGCTTCATTTATTAAGTGTTGATGTACTGCAATATTGAAATAGAATAGTCTATGGACCATTGTTTTGTAATACTGATGTGTGGACAGTAGCATGAAGCCCTTCATTGCAGGGCCAGAATTTCAGCCAAGGAATGATGGTGGTTGAATCCTCCCTATATACTAAAGTTCAAGAAACTTCTGAACAGTTACACCCTGAAGCAGGGAGCTTCAATAAGCACCATTGAGCAACATGAAACGTCACTTCAGGCCAGGTTTGGAACTGGAATGAGGATTCTGAAATCAAAGAGATTCTACTTCAAAGCACTCAAGAAAACTTGCATTCTGCAGAACAATCAGCAAAGGAAAATGTTCTTGAAATAAAAGGTAGTGGTGCTACGTGCTTCTAGTAACATTATTGTGGGCCAAACCACGTTGTCAGCTATTTTAGAAACATTAATTAATAACTTGAAGGGACAGACTCATAATAAATAGTTGTTAATCTCCCTGGTAATTACGTTCCTAACTCAAATACTAGCATTGTCCCAAAAAAAAGCATTTGTCTTGGTAACGCAGGATTTCTGTTCTATTGTTATCTTACCAGATCCCAGCTCAGGTCGACTGAATCGTTGGTACCTGTCATTGAGTAAAAGGCAATCCACTACTAGGTTAGTCAAGAAAGAACTTACACCACTCTAAAGAACCACTTACCACTGGAAAAGGTTAAAAAGTTTAATTTAAAGCCAAAAGTATCTGGAGATACAAACATCTCAGAATAAGGTTCAAAAGATATACAGGTATCAATATAAAAAGGTACTCTCTGAATGCTCTCAATCGGCAGAAGGAAATTATCAAAATTATCTCAAATACCATGAGAGTTGCAAGAATCGCTGTGAGTTGCAACTTGAGAGTCATTTACAGAAAAGAAAAATACAGGTTAGACTTTCCCTACACTAACTAAGTGACATCCCTACTTAACAAGATCTCTACCTAAAAAGGTGTCAGCAGTGTTGTCTTCCAAAGAAGATCACACACTTCCCTTAGTCTTTGTCTCAAAGTCAAAGTCTTTCAGTTCTCTATCTGCATCCACTCTCTTAGGCTCCTCAGATATTCTGCTCTAACTCCACCCCGGGGTGCTTTCCCTAATACAAAATCACATTTCCAATAGGAACGCCCCTTGAGACGCCTCTCACGTGGTGCAGTTTTGAGCGGCAAATTCCGTGCTGGTGCTCCACGGGACTCTTCATTAAAGTTGACCTTGCTTCCCAGGCTTCTCTCCGACCAGGCGGTACCCCCTAAAATTCCTGAAAACTCCTACAGGCCTGTGCCTGGCGTCTCTGAACAAGGGCCTATTCATTATTTCTGATTTAAGTTCCCCTTGCACCTGCAAACAGACACTCTCTCGGTAGGCCCCAAATTCCAGCATCTGCCATATCTAGAAGTCATAAAACATCTATGAACAGACCTATCGTCCGTGCTCTATGCGACCTCTCCTTAACGAGCTCATGCAGATCAAAGTAGCGACTTTATCTATTCAGGCCTACTAGAATTACATGAAACGGGCCTCTGCAATATGCACATTAAATTTCTTTGTTTAAACAGTATTCTAACTAACACACATTACTATAAAGTAACACATCTATTTAAAACATTATTTCAATTCCATGGTTAATAATACTTTGCATTAAAATGACATTAAAATCCAAGTCACTTAAAAGTATAGCAGCATCTTTAGTTTCTTGTGAAATGCCATGTGGCCTACACATTTTCATGGTTTGCAGAATTACATTTCGTTTTCACTTAGCCATCTAACGTGTGACTCCAACATCATTTTAACATTTCTACAACCTCTACATTAGTTTTTCAGACTTATATATATGAATCTATTCTAATTAAACACTCATATATTTTCTCTATATATGTTGACACTCTTGTATATTCCACACTAAACTAATACTACGTGCTTGTAAATATGGTGCACTTCTACATTTTCAGATTTGTGCTCTCTCAATCCCCCCTTTGATGACTTACAGTAGTCATCATCATCACAACACCCTCACTAAGGGTACAAAGTATCAAACTGAAGTCGTTGCAATCTTCCCTCGTTTCATCTCCTCTAGAGCCCTCAGACTCCGGTACTGATTCTCCTGCATCGCAGCTAATCTCCTTCCCTGCTCTCGCATAGATCTTTGCAACCCGTTTGCTCTATACCATTTGTACAGTTTCACCAATCCCCACAAAGTGATTATACAAATCACTATTATGATGATAGGTTTCAATATGTACCAAATGACATTCTTTCCCAGATTGGCAAACCAACCTCCAACTTTACCCATTCCTTGACCTACCTTTTCCCACACTGTTACCTTTGTCAAATCTTCTATCTCATTATGTATTTCAGTAATGTTTCGAATGTATTTTTCGAGAGGTTTTGAATTGTCTGGAATGTAAGTGCAACATTCCTGGACCTTCAAAGCCTTACAGACTCCGCCCTCTTTGGCTAACAGAACGTCTAGAGCAAGTCGGTTTTGAAGAACCATTGCCCTTATCGATTGCATCTCTCCCTCCACCAGCATTAAAGATCTAGCAGTACTGGCGGACAACCTATCTACAACTGTTGCCAAACTTCTTATCTTAACATCATTCAGTGCTATCCCTAAAATAGGAAACATAGCACCAAACACATCTCCAACTACCTCCTCAGCGCTCACCTCCCTTCTTCCTCTAGATGATGTTTCTCTCTTTTTCGTTTCTAAGTTCTCAGCATGGTATATTTTGGGGAAGACAATTGCTAGATAACATGATCCATACCAATTATCTGGTAGTTTCACGTATGCATTTCTTCCACAGACAAAATATACATTTGGGATCACCTGCCTTTCTTTCAGGAAATCCTTAGAATAGTACTCTAATTGGAAAGCATGTTCACAATGAACTTCTCCCACAAACACATTCTCATAATATGTTTGACTTCTGTGTATACATAGCTCTCCCCTTTTCTCCCGATCTAAAGCTATTGGACCACTGCTACCCTTTCTTTGGTGTTCTCTTTCTTCCCGGGTCCAATCTGTTTTCCATTGTCCCGAAGCTTTTAGGATCTTTTGTCTCCTATATCGATCATCCACCTGCCCTATAAACTTTTTCTCAATTTCTGACACTTTACAAGTCAAATTATTTCTTCGAGCATGCGAAGTATCTAATGTTTTCCATGGAATGAAAAATTTCTGTAACCTATCCTCACACTTATAATAATCCCACTTATTTAGGTGTTTATAATTCGGCACCTCTGGCAGTACCGAATCAAAGTTCGAAAAGTAATACTCAAACCCCTCTCGTTCATAAAATATGCTCAGCAACAAACTACATGAGATTCCATAGGTCAATGGAAGATGATGATATCTGATGCCTTCATCTACAGAAGCTGGCAACTGCATACAGACGTAGCAGTTCTTCGCCTCCATGACATCAATATATTCATAAAGCAATTTGGCATAAGCATTCGTTTTAAAATTCCCCTGTGACTCATCTGCATGTAATCTTTTTATTTCAGCATCTAATAAAGCGTTTTCTTTCGCTGTACTTTCCCCCTGTTTACCAATCGTAGGAGGCTTCTGTGTTGGTACACTTTTTGCTTCTTTTTCTGCTTTCACATCATTTTCATGTCCCACTATATATGATACAGTAACTACTAAAACTATAAGAGAAATCACTACCCCTAAAAGTGTGCCTATTATGCATTTTACCCTGCGGTTCGGGTTGCCAGCCTCCATGGTCTCAAAACAGTGTAGTTCTGGTTTTCTTTCACAGCACAAGTCTCTTTTCTTTGCTTCTCCAATCTTTCGAACCACCTCCTGGAAACTGAAAAATCCCCTCCGCAAAAACAGTCTCTGAGTTCTGTAGCAATAGGCAACCCTAGCCCTTCTCCATCCACTAAAAGGGAAGTCCCTAATTCTTTCTTCTTCCACTCGGCGCTAGGTTATCTTTCAATCAATATTTACAAAGTTCTTTACAAAGTCTTTAATAGTCCGAAACTATGCGTGTTCCCAGAGCTTCCACCACTAGCTCAAATATTTCCATACGAAGAAGGACTCCCTCCAGTATTGGACACCTTGAACAGCAACAAGGAAATTCAACAGTCTCAAAGATCAATTTTCTTATTCCGCTCAGGAGAGGAGGATAGACGATGTTGAGTGTCAGCAGTCTTTCGACCTCCAATCCTGGTAACAGGAACTTTACTTCCACTGTGATGATTGGGTCAGTTCTGGTCAGGGTCACTTCCCTCACCCTCCCAGTTCTGCGTCCCGCTGAGGACATCTGTAGAGAGGTAGATCCACTCAGGAGTAGCGTATCTTCTGCAAGGCACTCGCACCCTCCTTGATCTTCTCGGACCTCCTTGCTCTTGTCCTTGTGCACTTTCTTCTGGATCTGAATCTTCGGATATAGGAGCAAGAGTTTCCTCTCGAGCTGGCTTCAAGCTTGACCTCCTTTTTCTTTCAGGCCAGGTAGCCGCTCCACGCCTTGTTCTCCTATTTCTTGTCCGGTCACTCAGTTCTTGATCACTCTGAACTTGCTCTGTCTCTGAGTTGGTTTCACAACAGCTTTCTCCCTCAGTGGCAACTTCAGTTTCACTGCCGTCCTGTTTTCCTTCCTCTTCTGGATCTGTGACACTCCCAACTTCTTCAGACACCCCCACAGCTTGACTGATCCCCTCTTGTGATTCTTCCTCCACCACTGGATTTTCATCTGTGAGAGGAGCTGTTTCTTCCAGGGGTGCTGGAACTCTTCGAGTATGGGAAGCGTGGATCCAATTTGGCAGTCCTCCGCACTTCACGGCGGTGTTCGTGATTAGGACTATCTGGAAAGGCCCCTTCCAGCGCACGTTCAAACAGTTCTTCCGGACGTGCTTCTTCACCAGCACCCAGTCCCCTGGGCACAAGTTGTGGCACTGATTTCTTGAAGCTGGAACTTCTGCGGCCTGTACCTGAAGAGACACAGAATGAATGGCGTCAGATAACCCCTTGCAGTAATCCAGGATCAGGTCATCTGTAATGTTCTATAATGCAGCTGTGGGGATAGTTGGAAGTCTCATTGCCCTCCCCATCAACACCTCATGTGGAGAGAGACCTGTCCTCCTGTCGGGTGTGCTACGCATGCTCATAAGGACCAAAGGAAGAGCATCAGGCCAACTTAGGGAAGTTGAAGAACACACTTTAGCAATTCGACATTTCAACGTCCCATTTATCTGTTCCACGATACCTGAGGCCTCTGGTCGATAGCTACAATGCAATTTCTAATCAATGTTCAATGCAGAGCAAAGCATCTTCACAACTTCGCTGTTAAAATGTGTCCCTCTGTCCGATTCCAGAGAGGCAGGCACCCCGAAGCGCGGTATCAACTTTCTAAGCAACAATTTTGCTACTGTGAGTGTATCGCACCTGCGTGTAGGGTACGCTTCAACCCATCTGGGAAAATATGCATACTACCACCAGAACATACCTAAGGCGGTTGACCCTTGGCATCTCAATAAAATCTAATTGCATTTTGTTGAAAGGCCCCCCAGACCTCCCAATGTGACTCAGTGTAACTGGTGTTCTTTTCCCTATGTTCAACTGCTGACAAGTAACACATCGCTTACACACTGCTTCTGCTGCAATCCTAAACTTTGGGCAATACCAAGTCTGCCTGAACACCCTCAGCATGGCATCCCTTCCCAAATGCACTGGACCATGTATCTGTCGTGCCATTGGACTCGCTAACTCCTCAGGTAACACAGCCCTTCCATCTGCTGAAATCCAAAAATCCATTTCGCTTCTCACACACCCTGCTGTTTCCCACGCCTGCTTCTCAGATTCAGGTGCATTTTCTTGCATTTGTTTCAAATCTTCCCAAGTATCAACTGTCTCTAACATCATGCTCAATTCTGTCCTTTCCTGAGCCCCACTTACTTCCACCTCCGTGAAAGAATAATCATGCTCCGCACAATAGCGGGCAACTTCATCTGCATATCTGTTTCCCTGTGACACAAAATCCGAATTTTTCGTATGAGCTACACACTTTACAACTGCTATTGCAGCTGGACCCTGTAATGCTTCTAACAGCAGCCGCACAAATTCTCCATTTCTGATTGGCGAACCAGAGGAGGTCATGTAACCCCTCTGAGACCACAATTGCCCGAAATCATGAACTACACCGAAACCATATTGGCTATCAGTATAGATGGTGACTCTAATTTTGCTACCTGCTATACAGGCACGGGTCAATGCAACAATTTCTGCTACCTGAGCGGAGTGTACTCCTTCCAGGCAAGCGGCTTCCACAACTCCAGTAATGGTGCAAACAGCATAAGCTGCTCTCAACCGACCAGTATCGTCTCTTAAACATGAACCATCGACAAAGTAAATTTCATCGGGGTCGATCAATGGTTCATCCATAATATCTGGTCTGGGCTTCGTGCATAGTTCAGTCACATCAAGGCAATCGTGATCTTCACAGTCTTCGCTTTCTATGTCATTAGGAAGTGGCATCAGAGTAGCAGGATTTAAGACAGAGCACTCTTAAGGGTCACGTTCTCCGCAGCAAGAATAACTTGCTCATAGCGCGTGAGCCTACTGTTGGTCAAGTGCTGGGTCTTGGTCCTGGTCATTAACAGTTCCACAGAATGAGGTACATACACCACTAACTGGTGTCCCATCACTATGCTTTCACAACGCTCAATGCTGACACCTGTTGCAGCAACGGATTTGAGACATCCGGGCAACGCTGCGGCTACTGGATCTAAGGTAGCCAAAAAGTATGCAACTGGTCTACGGGCATTCCCATGTACTTGCACTAAGACTGACAAAGCACAGCCCTCCCTTTCGCAGCAATAGAGGGAAAATGGCCTTTCATAATCCGGCATCCCCAGAGCCGGAGCACGACACAAGTCATCTCTCAGCTGTAGGAACGCCATCAAGCACTCGTTGTCCCATGGTACCGGATCACTCACCTCCTTGTGTGTCAGTTTCTGTAAGGGTTTTGCTTTCAGTGAAAAGTTAGCTATCCACTGTCGGCAATAACCAACCATTCCTAAAAACATCCTGACTTCTCTCTGTGTTGTAGGCGAGTTCATCTTCATTATTGCCTCTATTCTATCTGGTGACACCTTACGCTTTCCCTTTTCTATCCGATGACCTTGTGTCCATTTTCAGCTAAATGGTTCAGCAAGGCAATGGTGTCTTCCTTGCAAGCTTCTTCTGTTCCTGACGCAACAAGTAGGTCGTCTATGTACTGGACCAGAACCGAATTCTGGGGCAGTACCAGACTTTCAAGATTCTTTTTCAATAATTGATTAAAGATTGATGGGCTATCTGTGAACCCTTGTGGGATTCTACACCATGTTAAGACGCGATTCTCCATTTTAAATGCGAAAAGATACTGGCTCTCTTCGTCTAATGGGATTGAAAAGAAAGCCTGACAAAGATCTATCACTGTGAACCACTCAGCTTGGAATGGTATCTGAAACAGTATTACTGATGGATTCGGTACCACTGGACAACATGAAACAACAATGTTATTAATTTTTCGTAGGTCCTGTACTATCCTAAATTTCCCACTAGGTTTCTGCAAACCCATAATCGGGGAGTTGCATGGACTTCCCACGATTTCTTTCAGTATTCCCTGTTTAATCATAGAGTCGATCACGGGTTTTATTCCTGCAATCGTCTCTTGAGACAGCTTGTATTGTGGCGTTCTTGGATAATCGACATTCGGTTTCACTATGATCTTCACTGGCTCTACCCCTTTGACCAATCCTATCTCTTCTCCTGTAAAATCCCATACTTCTGATGATACTGCCTCGCGTAAGTCCCAAGGGAGATCCTCCACAGTTAGAGTAGGATACAGTTCTATGCATGTTCTGGAGTTCACAATTTTGAAGGTAGCATCATCATCTGTCGTTTCTACCTCTACTCCCTGAGGCGTGCAGTATATGGTGCAATTCAGTTTGCACAATAAGTCCCTTCCTAACAAACACACAGGGATTGAATCACATACTACAAACTGATGTTCATTCATGTAATTTCCGATTTTTACTGACACTGGTTCCGTCAAAGGGCTAGTCATTCTCTTGTTTGCGACTCCTACCACCTGAATTGTTTCCCCCGACATTGGTAGATCCGGAACCACTGCTGATCTCAAAGTTGATCGAGTAGCTCCAGTATCCACCAAGAATGTCGTAGGACACCCTGCCACTTCAGCCTCAACAAACGGTCCTCTTTGATCCACTTCCAGAACTGCCCCGAGGGTACAGTCCTCTTCTTTGCTTACACGTTGGCCAGTCAATGTATCAATGTAATAACCTTTTTCCTCATCTATGAAAAGGGGCATTTGTCTAAAAACCTTTCCCCCGGTCGAAATCTTTGGTGGCTGCGGAAACTGAGCTCGTGGAGCCGAAGTCCCCCCTTTGGCCACCTTGATTCTCGGCACTGGTACCCCTTGAACTGCAACCTCTGGAACCTCCTCCTCTACCTCTAATTCTTCATTCTCAGGGTTATAGGGACACTCGCGTCTCCAATGCCCCACCTGATGACACTGGTGGCACTTTGTCGTTCTTTTCAATGTAGCAATGTCAATTCTAGGTCCCACTTTTTCCTCACTGTCTTTATTTTGATTGCTTGATTTCCGTCTCATTGTCCCTGTACCCTGCTGCTGCTGTCCACCCTTCCCAGCTGACTGCATCTGCACTACCATCAGCTTCTCTTTTAGCTTCTTTGCTTTGGAATCTATTTCATCGCTGCAGTACCTGGCATACCTCAAAATCTCATCTAATGGTCTGTTTTGCCAACAAATCAAATGTTGCTGAATCATCAAACAAATATCAGGTCTCAACCCCAATACAAACTTTGACACAAACTGTCCTATATCCTTGGGGTCCATTACATCGAGTCCACTGTATTGTTTGAATGTTTTCAGCAATCTCTCATAAAACTCATGAACTGTCTCCTTGGGTTCCTGTCTTGTTCGGTCTATTTTTACCCAATCTATGTCTTGTGGTGGGACCTTTTCCTTCAACCAAGTTATTACTCTTTCATATTTCATCATTACAATTTCAGACGGTCCATTTGTGGCAGCATTCCTTTCTGGTTCTACCGTTGGCCACTCGACGCTAGTCTTACATGCTGTCCACAAATCTCCTGCACCACAATGTCAAACAAGGTGTTCAAATCAATCCACAACACCTTCGATATTTTCACGAACCTTTCTACCTGCTTATACCACTCAACCGGATTGTCCCTTAACTTCGGAAATGAGTTGGTAAATGCAGCCAAATCTCCTCTACTCCAAGGCACATGTACATAGTTCCCATTCGATATTTCCCTCAAAGGCAATGCCTCCATCTGCATTACCCTTCCTTCCAGAGACATCACACTCGTGCTCCTCCTGACATTACCCCTTTTGGACCACCTCTCTTCCCACTTGTCCAGATCTCTCCACACTCTTATTCCTGCTATCAGTTCCCTTATGTGTGTCTTTAACCCGGTAGTTCTCTTCTCATCTAAGTCTTGATCTGAATACTGCAACCTATGGTTACTCTGTAATGTCCTCGTTCTGGACAAGTCTACCATATACTTGTCTGCCAGTCCAGACAGTTTCTCATGAGTTGCTCTTGCCTTTCGGGTAATATCTTTTGCTATAAACAGTAACTCATCTTGTTCATACAGGTCAATCCTTTCTAAAGGCAACGTCCCATCTATTATCTCATCCAGGTCAGATTTTAAGCTAGTGACATCGAGTCTTTTGGCCTTTACTGCAGCTCTCAGTACGCTAGTTCTAGGGGGTCCATTCACATCTCTCCCATCCTAGCTCCGAGTCCTACGTCTAGGCTCAGGCGAGTTATGGGGAGTCCTCCCTTGTTCCCATCTCTCCAGGTCCCATGCAGTTCCGTCCTCTCTGGGTGTATGGTGAAACACTTTCCCATTTCTCATAATCCCACCAGTCCCATCCTGCATGATTTCCCTAGATGCATGGTATGACATTCCGTTATTCCCCCTTTCCCCGTCATTTGCCGGTGGTCCCTGATCTCTCGACCTATTGCAAGATCCTTCACTGTTCCCCATGCTCCCACGACTCCAGTGCTGTACATTCTCATTAGGTGCATGGTGAGTACATCTAAACCTCTCTCTGTATTCTTGGGTCCGCTGGTCTCCCTCGCTTTGAATGAGACGAGACGTCTCCCCACATCTTGTACTTCTCTCACGTCTCTCCTGCTCATTCCCACCGTCAGTATGACGTATAACTCCTCTACTCTCCGGTCTGTTACCATCCCACTCCTGACTACTTGCACTAGCCCCGCAGTGAGACAATGTTCCGTTGCCTCGGCTTCCCCATTCTGCTTCTGTTCTTGGCCTGCTGGTTGGTGCTTCTGTGGACCCCTCCCATTCTCTCAAATCGGCCCTTAACTCCTTAAAGGATTTCGGCCGTGGTCCCCTCAGGTCCATCGGTCCTCTCTGACCCCCCTGTTCTGCTGCGGGACCCACTGCTGGATCAAATGGGGTGCTCCACGTCACTGGTCCTGGCAATTGTCTCCAGGCATTTGTCGTGTTATTTCTCCTTTCCATTTCTGCTCTCTCTCTATCTAACCTCATCTGTTCTTCCTCTCTGTCTCTCTCGGGGTTGTAAATCGATACTATAGGACCTATGGTAACGGGTACTTGTAGAGCGTCTGGCAACCCATAGGACTCAACCCTCTCTGTTTCCGGTACCTTCTGCACCACAAACCTTCCGACTACTTTCGGTACTGTACTAGGCTGAGGTGTCTCCTCTCCATTGGGCGGTGTCCACTCTGATATAGGGAGTGGTACATATCCCTCTACGGCAGGCCCATCATCCCTTGCGAGTCCCCTATCCTCCATTCTCCCAACGTTCGGAGGCGGTCTATCTATTAGCAACCTATTTATCAAGTTGTCCTCCGACTCGCTCTCCTCATCCTCTTCCATGAGCCTCTGTTCTCCTGTCACCTCTCTCAATGGGTATAACTTATCCACCTCAATAGCCTGTACCCTCCATCTCTTGGCGTCCGCATCCCATTTGGCATCACGCACTGCCCTTACTGATCGCTTCAACCAGTCTTGGCGCCTGTTCATATTTCTGTCGTGTGCCACCCTAAGCCACGCATTAAGGGCCTCAAACTGGGTTGGTCTAGGCGGAGGATTCAATGAGGACATAATTGATTTCAGCCGATGTAACGCCTCTAACTTGAACGTTCCATACTTAGGAAACGTCAGTTCTTCATTCCCTTCCAAAATCTTATTCCATTCACTAATCCATAGTATCGTATGCAAGCCAACATTCGCTGCCATATAGTAAGCTGGTGTACCCTCTGGCGGTGCCTCTTCCCCGTAATAAGAGTTCCTTCTTTTTCTCTTAAAAATCTCTCTCAAACATTTAAAACACTTCATGTTCAAAACCTACAATATTTCTATTTTCTCCGCGTTTGTTTACTTCCCGATGACAATCCACCAATCTCAGCTCGGTTCTCGCTAACTGGCCTATCAGAACGCGACTTCTCACTGACGTCACACCAGCCGCCCAATCCCGTCGCGGCTCTCGCCGACGTCACACCAACCGTCCTATCACGTCGTGGCTTCTCACTAACCGGCCTATCTCTGCGCGACTCTCGCTGACGTCACTCGTCCCCCTTCGCAGCGGTACCCCTCCTTTCTCAGCTCGTCTCCGCGGTTATGCATTCGTCCCATTCATACTCTGAAAAATGATTACTTCCGTCCAAGCGATCACCTTTCTTTGACTGTACGCCCACAGTCTATCTGTAATTGTCACCGCAACTGACGAAATGTCTTTCCGTTTACGTCCAGACAATCACCTTCTCTGATAGGTTACTTACACACAGTAACTTTCGACCAGCGTCCGTTACTCACACACTCACTCTTACACTCCCCCTATCTCGGTCCTGCGGCGGTCAATGGTACCTCATGACCTCCTTACTCTGGTCGACAATTACTCTGGATGTTCGATACACCCGAACCACTTAAGCTCTCCCCCGAACTTAAGATTTTACCAGGTTGCGCGCGCTCACAACCTTCTTACAATCACGCTACAGGCATTCAACTCCGCAAGACATTACAATACAAATACAACACAAAACACCGCAATCTGTCCACGCATGACCCTTGTTATACTCACTCTCGTCCGATACTGCTGCTTTTCTCTCTCCGTCAGCGCCTTCTTCGGCAGGCCACCTCTCGAACTCTAGGGACCTTGGGGTAAACTAACCTAGTCTAGATTACCTTCCTCAAGAAGATAACCATCCTCACTCTGCTACCAACTGATAACGCGGGATTTCTGGTCTATTGTTATCTTACCAGATCCCAGCTCAGGTCGACTGAATCGTTGGTACCTGTCATTGAGTAAAAGGCAATCCACTACTAGGTTAGTCAAGAAAGAACTTACACCACTCTAAAGAACCACATACCACTGGAAAAGGTTAAAAAGTTTAATTTAAAGCCAAAAGTATCTGGAGATACAAACATCTCAGAATAAGGTTCAAAAGATATACAGGTATCAATATAAAAAGGTACTCTCTGAATGCTCTCAATCGGCAGAAGGAAATTATCCAAAATATCTCAAATACCATGAGAGTTGCAAGAATCGCTGTGAGTTGCAACTTGAGAGTCATTTACAGAAAAGAAAAATACAGGTTAGACTTTCCCTACACTAACTAAGTGACATCCCTACTTAACAAGATCTCTACCTAAAAAGGTGTCAGCAGTGGTGTCTTCCAAAGAAGATCACACACTTCCCTTAGTCTTTGTCTCAAAGTCGAAGTCTTTCAGTTCTCTATCTGCCTACCCATCCACTCTCTTAGGCTCCTCAGATCATCTGCTCTAACTCCACCCCGGGGTGCTTTCCCTAATACAAAATCACATTTCCAATAGGAACGCCCCTTGAGACGCCTCTCACGTGGTGCAGTTTTGAGCGGCAAATTCCGTGCTGGTGCTCCTCGGGACTCTTCATTAAAGTTGACCTTGCTTCCCAGGCTTCTCTCCGACCAGGCGGTACCCCCTAAAATTCCTGAAAACTCCTACAGGCCTGTGCCTGGCGTCTCTGAACAAGGGCCTATTCATTATTTCTGATTTAAGTTCCCCTTGCACCTGCAAACAGACACTCTCTCGGTAGGCCCCAAATTCCAGCATCTGCCATATCTAGAAGTCATAAAACATCTTTGAACAGACCTATCGTCCGTGCTCTATGCGACCTCTCCTTAACGAGCTCATGCAGATCAAAGTAGCGACTTTATCTATTCAGGCCTACTAGAATTACATGAAACGGGCCTCTGCAATATGCACATTAAATTTCTTTGTTTAAACAGTATTCTAACTAACACACATTACTATAAAGTAACACATCTATTTAAAACATTATTTCAATTCCATGGTTAATAATACTTTGCATTAAAATGACATTAAAATCCAAGTCACTTAAAAGTATAGCAGCATCTTTCGTTTCTTGTGAAATGCCATGTGGCCTACACATTTTCATGGTTTGCAGAATTACATTTTGTTTTCACTTAGCCATCTAACGTGTGACTCCAACATCATTTTAACATTTCTACAACCTCTACATTAGTTTTTCCCACTTATATATATGCATCTATTCTAATTAAACACTCATATATTTTCTCTATATATGTTGACACTCTTGTATATTCCACACTAAACTAATACTACGTGCTTGTAAATATGGTGCACTTCTACATTTTCAGATTTGTGCTCTCTCAGTCTCAAAGGTTCCACAGAAAAAATTAAGTTGCCGACGAAGGCTCGTGAAAAAAATATCGAAATAAAATGCTGTGTACTTCTAAAAGAGCTGGGAAAAAAGGTTAAGAAACTTAACTCAAAATTATCTGTAGACAAAATATTTCCAATAGTAGAATTCGTTCTAAAGCTTCTAGAAAGGGAAGTTCCTGATAGGTGTTCTAGCATAGAGAATTGAAATGCAACCACTCAAAATCTTGCTTTGCAAAAAAAGGGCAAAATAGACGGAAATAGCCTAAGGGCCTTTTTTAGACTTTGGTGGATGGCATACTCTGTCAAAACGTACTGTGTATCCTGTCTGCTGTAGTACAATTACCATAGGCTATGATGGACTTGTAATAAGTGGAGGTAACATCTGCAACATTTGTGATGAAGTATTCCGCCTGTGAGAAATTGGGTTGCTGGTTGGTGGGGAGTGAAAATCTACCTAAGCAACAGCCACAGTCCTCGTCAGGGTGAATCACACAAAGCCACTAAGTTCACCGTTGCTTAACCCTCTGGTAGCTTGAGACACAAATGTCAGGTTTAACTTAGAGGCAATGTATAAAGTATTTATGCAGCACTTAAACAGTAATAAAGTTAAAAGAGCACACAAGAAAAGTCGGACACTAATTTAGAAAAATGGAATATAGTTTAACAAATAATTTGGCACCAAATGGACAATGAATGTTAACATTTTAAAGTGTAAAATAGTGCCTAAAAGATTATAATGCTAACCACAGACATCTAGGGGCCGATTCCGATTCGGTAAATCCCCTTTACAAATAGCCGTACGGAGCATATTTCCCTTACGAATCGTACCCGTAAACATCCCCGTACGTACGATGAAGTACGATTCGGATCCAAAGCAGATCTCCGTATGAATCGTACTAAAAACCGTACGACTAAAAAATACGTGCGATTTGTATCGGGAACATGCAGTACGCGACGTCCATACGTAATAAAGCAGCAGTTTCCGGCCCAGCAAGTACGATTCATCTCTGCTACACTCCGTATGACTATTTTTCTACGGGAGGTCAAAACAGCAGAGTCCGAATCGAACCGCATCCCCGGTACGCGGAATACACGCCATGAACCCCATCGCCGGTGTCATCCCAGTCCTGTACGCCTACGACCTGGTGCACAGAAACCGACGACGGCGCATACGGTGAGAACAACAACCAGGGGCGATTGGGGGGGGGGGGTGAGGGGCGGCAAACATCACCCATACCAAAGTCAAAACTCATAATCTGGATGACATACATCACCACCAATGTCCGGTTACTTGGGGGGCGTGTCCAGCAACCCCTGCGTACCGCAACAATGGAAGTGTACTTGTACGGTGCGTTTCTCACTCTCGCGTATAGCACCATTGAAATAGTAATACGAGGCACACACACGCCATGAATGCCGGGGTACGGGGATCCGTGCGCGTCGTTCAGTGTGGGTTCATCTCGTATTTGATTGTGTGGCTCGCTCATACGCAATGTTTTCCGTACGAATCACATTCTGATTCCCTGGTCTGGATTGTACTTGTTAGGTCGTACAGCAGGTTTATGATTCGTACGGTTCACTTTGAGGGTCCGTGTCATACGGATTTTCCCTTGCTATTTGTACGGTTCACAACGATCGGTCGTACATTTTTCCTACGAATCGTACTACGGGATTCGGACGGTAATTGGACGAGCCGTACGGAAAGGGCTACAGATTCGATTCGGTCATACGGATTAGTTTACCGAATCGGAATCGGCCCCCTAGTGTAAAGGCAAAGTCGAAAGTTATGGCCAACCACGATGGAGCACGGTTTGGATACACAAAGTGGATTGGGCCCGGTCTCCACTTACCTTTAGACTTAGAAGAATTTTTGATGCAATATGTCTGAGAGGATAAAGTTCAGTGGGGCAAGGCAGTCAGAGGTTTTCGAGGAGGAGGCGTTGTCATCTGGGAGCCGCTAGACAAAGTTGCGGTGAAGATTTCTGCATTCAGACTTATTCTCTTTTTTGGAAGTCACAAATCTCTAGGGGGACAAAGCTACAGGCTGTAGCAGATGAGGGCTCCATGATGCCAGATACCCCTTCTGCGAGGAGCTGCAGAATGAGATTTGCTGCTGCGAAGAATGTAGCGGGAGCTTCCTCAAAGTCGGGCAGACTTGTAATGCACTTTAGATGCATCAGCGAGCAGGTAGGTCCTTGTCTTTTCTTGGTTCTCAGAGCATTTTTTGGATCTGGGTTATCTGGGTACCTTTAGCATCACTTCCAAGGGTCCACTACTGTAGGGGCAACACATAGAGGATCAGGACTCACTAAGGCTGGGTCCAGGTGTGGGTTGAAGATGGTTGGAGCCTTTTCTGTCCCCGAGGCTCTGATCAGGATGCCAGCCAAGTAGTCCTTGGAGTTATTATGTAAGTCTTGTGTTCACGCAGAAAACCAGGTCTCAATCAGCAGGGCCGTCCTCTGATGGCCCAGGTAGGCTTCAGGGAGCATTCCTTTTGGTGCGGCAGGGCAGTCCTCTGAAGTACACAACTGGCCACAGGCAGCAGGGCAGTCCCCTGACAGTCCTTCTGTAGGTCCACAAGTGAGCTGAAGACTAGCTCTGAAAGTTCTATTTTTATACCTCGTGCCCACTTTGAAGTAGAAGAATCTTCTGTAGTTCCCCTCTCGTCCGCAAAAGTGTCTGGCATTTCCTGCCTTCCTGTCCTGCTCTCAGGATGTCTGGAGTCACAATAACCTAATGTTTAATTATTTATCTGTGAGCTGAAGCAGTGTCTTTGTATTGCAAGTGGGAGTATGCACACCTCCGCTCCCCATCCTGCTTTGGATGGCCCATTCTGACAAAGCCCAGTCCCTCTATTGTTCGGCTGTCTAAAAGAAATACACAAAGGCCACCATCTACACCTAGTCATGTGACCCAGGTACAGGCTGCATGCACCAACTGGTTGGGGCAAGAAAATACCAGCTTTCTAAAAGTAAAAGTAAAATTTTTAGATACTGAGGTGAATGTATGACATTGTTCTGCATTCTGCCCATTCTGCCCATCAATTGTTCTTTTTGCATTTGTCACCCCGAGTGGGGCGGGTATGCCCAGACGTGGGTCCCGTGCTCTCCATGCCACTGGAGTCAAGCCATCCTGGCAGATGATGGCTGAAAGCCCGAAACCGGTCCTAGGATGCTTGTTTCCAGTCCAGGGAGGACCTGGCCTGGCAGTTCGGGCTGGACTGGTCCCACTGGGCGCAGAGTCAAGACTGATTTGCATATGGCTGGGTCCAAACTGGAATGGCATGGTGAGCAAAAAAGCGATGGATTTAGGCCCAGATCTCTGTACTGGGGTGAATGTATGTTGTTCTGCATTCTGTACATAAATTGTTCTTTTTTCTTTTAGCTTTCTAAAAGTGGCATGTTCAGAATTGTGACTTAAAATCCGACTTTACCATTAAAGGAGATTTTAATTCATATTTCTTTGGACACCAAACATGATATTTTCACCTGCTCCCAAACAAAAGTTAGCACTTATTAAATGCAATGAAGTAACCCACTGATATCTGATGGGGGAGGTAAGCTTCACAGCAGTGAAAAACTAATGTGAGTTTTTCACCACTAGGATATATAAAACTTTAAAGTACATGTCCAACTTGTAATTTACAGTGCACCCCGCCCTTTGGGCTGTCTAGGGCCTACCTTAGGTGTGACTTATATGTAATAAAAAGGGGTTCTAAGCTTTGCAAGGGGATTATCTCGCCAAGTGGAATTGGTGGTTTAAACCTCACTTCAGGCTGCAAATGGCAGGTCTGACATATGTTTAATAGACTATTTAATTGGGATGCACAATAAATGCTGCGGGCTCACCTGTAGCATTTAATTTACCAGATCTGGGCATAAGGTTAATCACTTTGTTAGGGACTTATAAGTAAATTAAATATGCCAATCAGGTATAAGCCAATGTTACCATTTTTTAGGCAATGAGGACAAGCACTTTAGCACTGGCTAGAATTGGCAAGGTGCACACAGTCCTATGGCCAACAAATACTAATTCAGCAAAACAGGAGGGGAGAAGGTAAAACGTTTGGGGAAGACCACCCTCAGACTGACCGGTCTAACACCCACATCCTCTAAATAAGGCCCCAAGTCTACTAATATGTTAACAGGGAATGAGGGTGAATCATCCCAACGATTTAGGATCTGGTGTAATGTTCAACTCTTTCCTGAGTATGAACAGCCTAGTACTGTATATGTAAAGAATCATATTTCTAAAGTAGTGAGGAGCGTAAAAGGTCTAAATAAGGTCCAGGGTTATTTAGAGGCAAGGACGATGGAAGGTCAGCTAACAGTTATTTATGTGCAAAGTATAAAGAGGCCCAGGTAATAGTGCCCCTTTAAATAGGGAAAAGTTTGCATCCCTTAACCTGGATCCCAGCCTAACAGAATTTTACTCTAAAAGGGTTTGCGAAATGCATAATTTGACAGAAAGGGATATTACATTTCACTTAATGATGTGTCATGCCAATGCAATAGTTTAGAGGTAGCTCAGGCATCAGATGGGGGAACTGGTGGATGGTCAAATCTAAACTAAAAATAATCGCATTGACATAGGATAGGGTACTGAGAGTCAAATAAGATTTGGGCAGAAAATGAACCTTCCAAAGAGGAAAGAATAAGAGTGATGGTGAATAATAGTAAACTTAACCCGTTAACAGTGGCGTAAATTCCGCCACGCTAGGGGTGATTTATTGCGCAGGAGGGGCCGTGTCGGCCAACGGACGTGCGCAGCACTACCAAGGTAGTGCTTGCGACGGCTGTTGGCCGACGCGCTTACGCGAGGGGTTAAGATACCTTTAACTTTATAATTGATGTGGCCCCTTAGTGGTGGGTAATAAGTGAAATAGGGGGCTCAAAAACTATGGTTGTCAGCACGTTTTGACTAACTGTATCCTAAACAAGATCATAATGACCATGCTCTAAGAGACAACTAAAGTGGCAGAGTGCTGCGTTAAGCCAAGAAGGCTAACACCGCGCTCCACCACTTTAGGAACACAGGGCTGCACCGTATTTACAACAATATGGTGCAGCCCTGTGTTTCTCCTGGCGCTAGCGCTAAATTTAACAGCCTAGCGCCAACGCAGGCACCCTTACACCATAGTGCAAGGGTGCCTTCGTTGTGAGAAATATTGTTTATGTGCAGGGAGAAGTCCATTCCTGCACATAAACAATCATACATGGCATTTTGCTGTTTATATGTGTGCTGCACAATGCAGCATGCATAGAAACAGCAAAAACGAGGAGAAATAAAGCATTTCTTCTCGTTTCACCTGTTTAAGACCAGGTTTTCCCTGGTCTTAATTTTGCCGCTGCCCCTTATTTACGTCAAGCTTGTAAATATGGGGAAACATTAAATTCAATGGGTGTTGCAGTGGAACGCCCACTGCAACGGATGTATGACGTTACAACGCATACATTTACATTGTGGTACATTACATTGCGGTTTTTACAACGCAAGTTGTTACAACGACTTGCGTTGGAGGGCGCTGGACTTAGGAGTAGTATAATTTTCTATTCCAACTCCAGTCTACGTACAGTAGGGAAGGTGTTGGATAGTAAATTATACTATTCATTGTCCTATAGCGCCATCCAGCGCAAGTCGTTGTAACGACTTGCGATGTGAAAACCGCGATGTATTAGCATCGCGATGTAATCCCTGCGTTGTAAACGATGTTTCCCACTGCAACACCCAATGCAAACCCCTTTCACGCTAAGTCTAGCGTGAAGGGGTGCCTTATTCACAAGGCGGCGTGATATTTCTGTAGCGATAGGGGCTTGTAAATATGCCCTTTGGTGTATAAATTGTTCAATGATGATAGGATTTAAGGACTTTGCTATTCCAGACATTCTGGACATAAAGGCGTGCACTTTATGGTTTGCCATTATTTGTGAAAGGGCCTAGTAAATGTTACAGTAGTCTTCTGAGGTATGCCTCACAATCATAATGACAATGGTTTTCAATGTTGATAATAACCTATACCCACTTAAGTTAGCCTGCATTACCATGTACTATAATGTTCATGATGATATTAACCATTTCCCAAGACATCTAGAGGCTTAGGTGGACCTGGTGCAGGACAAATATCCAGAGGCTCTGGTGTTAATAGGAGATGATTTGAACACACAAATATATGAACCTGCTAATGTATCCTTGGCTAACTTGGGTGGTCAAGGAAGGGAGCAAATTGTTTGCTTACCTCCTCCATTATGTAAAAATCACTCTTCTTTGAAAAGTGATTCTCATATGTTGGACAGCTCTGACATGTTAGGTTATGAAGGTGAAATAGTCGATTTGCAAGTGATTGGCCCGCCAAACAAACATTTGCTCAAGGGGTTTCCCACCAGCTCATAGATTACATGTTCATGGATTTTTGGGAGATTGCAAAATATATTCGGTATTTAGAAGTCTTGGGTTGGGGCAGCTGCAATAACCTGTTAATTAGAATTGCCTTAAAGCAAAGTGAGTAAAAAGCTTTCTCTGTACAACCTAAAATACCAAGGGCCTCATTTACAAATTTTTGGCATAGGGCAGCGCTAATTTATGTACCAGTGAAGTACTGCTGCAGTACAAAAAAAACAGCAATGCAATATGTGGCTCTGCTAATCTTTGACTTTATTGAATGTTCAATGGAAAGGCACTTAAGCTCTTAGAACTACTTCAAAAATAGATAGGATTCACATTAATTCCCATCTCAACCTTCAACCATTTCCTATCCTCTCTACTGTACGACTAACATTGCAGGCACACCAATCCAAATTTATCAAATGCCAAGTCCACTGAAGGAACAGTTCACTCTGGTTTCACCTGACAAAAGATAAACCATCTATTTTTAAATATGTTCTAGCCAAGCAATGTGACTTCTCTCGCTGAATATTATTTGGCCATGATTTCTTTTGGAAATATTAAACACTCATTGAACTGTCACAAAACCACATAGGATATCTTCATAAAATGCTCATGAGCAGACTACGGAAAGTTCAAGATGCAGTAGCCAAGGAATTGTTGTAGAAACGACTCAACCATTCCTAAAAATTGCATTATGCTGACAGTTTTTCTGAGTACAATGCCCTAACATCTGCAAAACATAAACTCTGCATATGTGTGTCTTTAAATCAGTTGACTATTTCTCAACATTCCGAGTCAATTAGCATAATTATGACTTCACTGAACATTATATCACACACGCCCTTTGTGCCAAACTGCCGAAAAGAAAAGTGCAAAAACTTATTTAGTCTTACTATGATATAAGTTTGTGACTTGCAGGTTGCAATAGTGCTCTACAACTAGTACAACAACCTTTTATGCTATTACATACCGAATCCAATGTGTGACTAGTGGTTTACAGAAACACATTCCAGTTGCATGTGCATTTGCCACCTCAGTCAGCTTACCTGTATTTACCCAGGGGCTTGCTACATACCCAGAGATCTTGCAGCATGCGCTTTAACCGTATAATGCACCATGCTGGCAATGCTAACACTGACTTGCCCCTCCTTTGTCCCCTCTCTGAGACCATGCAGTCTTCCCATCTCTAGCACCTTATTTGACGCTTTCCAGAGTCATTGTTTGTAGTTCGTCGCTTTCATTCTGTATTAGAACTCAGATTTACCCCTATGAAAGGAAGCAGCATAAACCTGGCGAGCCGGGGTTTATGAAATGCATGAAAGGTTTCTAGACTCCCCCAACATGCCTGTGTACCAATGGCTGCTCCTCGAAGAACTCTCTCGACCACCAGCCTTTGCTCATGAACAGATCGTGCCACTCTTGGGGCTTTCCCCCTCTTCCACAGGACTGGACTGGGGAACCAAAAGCAGCTCTGGACACTCTGCTCAACCCAGCCTTGCAGCCTTCGTCTCCTCGTGCTCTCTCTTTCCATCCATTCTTTCTCTCTCTTTCCCTCCTCTCTTTTCTCCCATAGTCCCTTTTTTCTACATTCTCCCTCCCTCTTCTTCCCGCTTGTAGTCCACAGTGGTTGCTGCAATTAAATTTGGGGAGCTGGTAAAAGCGTCCCTTGGCTTTCAAAACTGGAGCTCTTGGAGGCTCGGAGGAAAGAGCAGAACCAGACAGGCCCTTTATTCCACCAGGCATTGGGGAAATGCCCGGTGGAATAAAGGGCCTGTCTGGTTCTGCTCTTTCCTCCGATCCTCTCTTGGCCAATCCAGGGAAAAGACAGCTACAGTAACATTGGTGCAGGAGCAGCGTGGGCAAGGCAGACTCAGCCAAATGCATGGGCCAGATTAAGTACACAAGGTGACTCGAGGGAAATGCAAGGCCTTAAGTGAGATTTACTATGCCACACAGAGCCACCTCGTGTGGCAAAGTAACCCTGGAGTAACACAAGGCAGCGCAAGTTGCAGCCTTGCATTATTCTGCCCGGGGAGGGCGTTCCATGGATTGAGGAAGGGTGTTTCCATGCATCCACCCATGCTTTTTCACACATTCCCAGATTTACTAACCCTAGTAAACGAGAATGTGTCAAAATGTTACTCCGCCCCAGGGGAGGAGTAACAGGTGGAAGTATGTTTATTTCTCAACATTTAAGCCTCAGAGGATTGTTTTGTGCATGAAGGTGTGCCTTCCTGCACAAAAACAATCCTGCTTGCAATGCAGACACTCTTGCACCATGGTGCGAGGGTGCCTTCGTAGGCGCTTGATGGCCAGTAGTGCGCCAGCGCAGAGAGAAAGAGCAGGAATGCACCATTTTTGTAAGTAGATATGACGCATTCCTGCTCTCTCCATTTGACACAGTGTAGCGCAGCAAGTTGTCTTGCTGCGTTGCCCTGTGTCAAATGTTAGTAAATCTGCCCATCATTTTTTTATTGGCTGAGCACACATCAGAACAACTTTCAAAATATATTTTTCAGTGCACATGGAACAGGTATGCAGTGGCTTGACCTCTAGCAGCACAATAAACTGTAGGATCACTGTAGGAAATAGGTAAGTGGCAGGACTGCCATAAACGTTGGTAGGCTACTGCCTATTTGCCATTCACACATTGTAAATTCAGAGGACGCAACAACATCAAAATGAGTAAGACATGCTTGCAACGTTACCCCATGCATAACTGAGTTGTTTGATGCTTCGCATAGAAATTGAACACAGTCCAAGAAATTTCATAAAATATTTGATTACCTTAATTAAGCAAGCAACAAATACTATATTCACTCATCAGACAAGATTTTTACGAACCGGAAAATCCGTCTGGTAAAATCGTATGAGGCTTTAGCTGCAACAGCAGCAGTGCTTAATTTGCAAAATAATAAGTACTGGTGCCCAAAGTTTTTCCAGAAGCCTGTGGCTACCACTGATGAATGGAAGGATTGTTGAATACCAAGTGTTAGACTTGGCATCTTAGTCATGGTTTCTCCTGACTTTTTGTCTCTACCTCCTGTATTTTGATGCTATGCTGGATTTCGTTTTTGCTGGCTTGAATGCTTTGGGCACGTTGCCACTGCTGATCAGTGTCATAGTGCAAGTGCTCCCTGTGTAAATTGTTGTTACAATTGGTTCTCCCTGATTAGCATATTTGATTTACCGGTAAATCCCCAGTAATGTGCACTGAAGTGTGCCAGGGCGTGTAAATCAAATGGTACTACTGGGCCTGCAACACTGATTGTGCCACCCACACGAGTAGCTCTGAAGGAGTAACTCAGACCTGCCACTGCAGTGTCTGTGCGCAGCTGTTAACTGCCATGTTGACTTGACAAGTACACCCACTTGCCAGGCCCTAACCTTCCCTTTTTTTCCATGTAAGGCCCAAGGTATCCCCCTGGGTAGCGTGCAGTGTATGTGAAACGTAGGACATGTACTGGTGTGTGTGACATGTCCTGGTAGTGAAATACTGCCAATTTCGTTTTTCACTATTGAAAGGCTATCTTACCCCTTAGGATAGAATGGGAAATGAATTGTAATATCTTACAAGTATAACTTCCCATTGGGACAAGACAGAGAAATACAGTTTAGGCTCTCTGATCTCAGAATTTAATAACACATCTTTTATTAAAGATGTTTTTTAAATTATGTGTTTGAAAATGCCAAAGTAAGCCTTTTTTCTTGTTTAATCATTCTGTGTGCCTCTTCCTGTGTGTTTATTGACTGTCTGGTTTTGGAGTGACGGGGGCTGGGGATGTGCATTTACAGTCGACAGCCGCTGGGGGTGTTGAGGTGTGCCTGGCCCTTCCTGGATGACTCAGAGCTGGACTGAATAGACCCTGGCTAAATTTAGTAGTGGGAGGAGATTTCTTTGCACCTGAATAGAGCCCGTCTCCCTTACACAATGCTGTCTCCACCCCCTGCGGTCATGCTGCACCAGAGAGGACAGCACTGGTTTGGACTGGGCTAAGAGACCCTTGTACAAAGAAGACAAAGACATTGTGGGGTATAATTATTAGAACCAATACCCCTGAACTTTAGACTACTTCTGCAATCAAGAGGAAACTTTGCCAAGGAGAAGAGCTGGAGAAACTGGAGGAGGAGTACTGCCCCTTTGCTGTGTGCTGTCTGCAGTAGCTATTTCTGCCAAGGAAAGGACAAGGACTGTGCTTTGTGCTGTGTCCCCCTACTTGAGGAAGATCTCCAAGGGCTTGAGTAGAGCTTGCCTCCTGTTCTGAAGTCTCAGAGACACATAGACTTTAGCCCCAGCTCCCCTGAACTTCCTTGCTGTGAATTCTGACCTGCCAAGAGGTGCCGGTGACTGTGTTGGGCCTCTGGAGGTTGTTTCTGCTGTTGAGAGTTGAAAAAGCAGCGCAACTACGAGAAAACAGATGCATCGCTGTTCTTGCAGCTATTTTTCAGATGCAGCAATGCTGTGCGAGGAGAATCTCCATGCCGTACTGGTGCCGAAACCGATGCAGCACCTGTCACCGCTGCAAGAACCGCCGCTTTGAGGAATCGTGGCTGAAGAAACTGACACAGTGCCGCTGGATGACGCTGCATCAATCTCCGATGCATCCCAGATGCCCACACATCGTACCTGTGTGCCAAGTTTACCCGGCGAATCACCAGCGGGCCAGAACCATCTCAGAATCGGCGCATCACTTCCCCAAACAGACCGGATTCAACGCATCAATTCTCCTGTGTGCAGCAGAACTGTTGCAGCGCTTCCCCATGGTCTCAAGCACTGACGCATCTCTTTGTTTTCCAACACTTCCCCATCTCTGCAGCTGTTTGGCCTTGTGAACTTTATCGCAACTACAGGTACTTTGAGAGATGTCAAGCATTAATAACTTTCTATGGACCAAGTTGTTTGAAACCTTTTTTTTTGCAACATAATTTTATTGTTGACAGTCAATACAATACGAGGGCATTGCAGTGCGCCCAAGGTACGTAAAAAGAGTGACATATATGAAAGTCAACATTTTCAGCAATATTAGAGGATTGATTACACTTAAGATACATTGTGGAGAAAGATAAGAACAAAAAAGAAGAAGAAAGAAGAAGCAACTGTGCCACATTGCTTCCGTTTAGCAAGTAAAACAATCCTGAATATAGGGAGAGTTTTTGTCACCCAAAGTCACATCGAATAAAAGCACTACACAAATGCCAGTCTACTAGTGTCATAGCAACGGTTCTTCAGCGCCAGATGGGGGTGGGGTTAGGCTCCAGATACTGTCCCCTGTAGTCAGCCCAATTTTGTAGTGTTTGCGGGGGCATTCCCTCGCTTCGAAAACCGGGAGTTCCAGGCCCATACAAAAGTCTAGTCCCCTCTTCCATACCCCAAGTGACAGTGGGGATTCATCTTTCAAAACCCGGGCAATACTTCTTTTTGCCAGCGTGAGACCCAGAATTAGGAGGTGGAGCTTATACCTATTTCCACCAATGTGCTCCATAACATGCAGCTTGGCCAGCCTCGGTGAGGATGCACTGTCCCATCCCAAATCCTCAGACAGACATGTAAACACCCCCCTCCAGAACCTTGACAGTGTTGGGCAGGACCAGTCAGTGTGCAGGAAGGTACCCTCCATAGATTTACAGCATAAGCAATGTGGGGGACGTGATGAGTCCAGCACGCCACAGCCTGTGCCTGGTATAATAGGCTCTGTGTAAGTATTTATGGGCAGATTTACAAGCCCCTTTCGCCACTTTTGCGTCACTTTTCCCATGTTAAAAATGATGCAAAAGTGGTGCAAGGGGCTTTTAAATAAGCCCCTTAAACTGGATAAGATGCAGCTGGCCGCAATTGCTGCACTGTGTGGGGATTCCAGAGCCTCTACTCAGTCATCCTCCTCTAAGGGACCTAAGTCCTGCCACCATGTCTCTCTATTTTTGTGTAATGTGATAGGGGTATTGTTGATAAGTGTGCAGTATATTTTAGTTATTTTATGGTCCCCAAGTCACCCATAAAAACCTTAGCCTCGATCGGGTTAAATTCAGGAATCTCTGTTAGATGAGATATGTATGGGGTAAAGGAGTGTCGGAATGGGAGATAGCGGTAGAATTGCGTGCGGGGCATATCATATTACATTTGTATCTCAAGAAAGGACTTGAGAGTGCATCCGCGTACAACTGACCCCACCATGTCTATCCCAATGGCCCCCGAAAGCCAAACAGTTGCTCCAGCTGTGGTAACTGTCCGTTATTCCTCAATGGAGTTTCCCTAGTGAGTCTTCCCCACCAGCCCATCTGCTGGAGTGCCGACTTCTAAATCTTGAAAATCGTGGCTGTAGCGGGTGGTAACTCTCGAAGCAGTGCCACTGAATAGAGAACCATGTGGAGAGCATTATCTCCCAGCAGCTAACGTTTCACAGCATATGCCGACTACCCATGGTCGCCATATCACCAATCATTGAGGACGAGCAGGTGTGAGGCCATGTAATATGCCTGAACGTCTGTGGTGGCCACTCCGCCGGAGTAGGTAGACTGGCAGCAGGTCCTCAGGGCCACCCAGAGAAAGCGGGCTAGTTTAGCATTCAATTGGTGAAACAATGTCGGTTTTATCAGATAGGGATGATTCTGCAATTGATAAAGGAGACGAGGTAGGGAAATCTTTATAAAAATAGCAGAACTACCAAAGAGAGATAGAGGCCGGTGGGAACACACTTGCGTCTGGTCGCTCACCTGTGTCCATAAGAGGGCGAGGTTCTTGTTCCACACCAATGCCTGAGACGCCGAGAGATATACTCCCAGATACTTGAAGCCGTCCGGGTCACTACTACTTCTCATGACCAGTTGCCCAGCCGATCACCGCTCCAAGCGGCCACAAAAAGGATTTACCCGATTCATATATAGGCCGGAGGTTTCGCCAAAGATCTGCATAATACGAAGGAGGCGCGGACCAGTCCGGTCAAGGTCTGTGAGGAAAAAACAAAACATCATCCTCTTAAAGTGCTATGCGGTCGGTGATGCCCGGTGCCCACTCGAAACCGCGGATCTGCACGTCTTTACGTACCCAAGCCGCGTGCGGCTCAATAGCAAGTGCAAAAAGATAAGGGGAGAACGGGCAGGCCTGGAGCATCCTCCGCCTGTTAGGGAAGCTTCTGGAAACTGAGTCGGCCACTCAGACTGAGTCAGTTATGTCTGTGTAGAGCAGGCGAATAAGGCTTAGTAACCGAGTGTCGATATTTAGGCGAACGAGCAAGTCAAAGAGATACGTCCAAAATCCTTGTTCATTTTTTTTTTTAAACATCTGTTTATTATTTTCGATTACAGTAAATCAACCTCAGCATCATGACAATCAGGTTTAACCGCATGCGTGCGGGCGGAATTCCGCTCGCACGCTGAGAATTTGTAAAGCCCATTATTCATGACGAGCTGGGCTCGTCATGAGCGTGCGAGGAGGCTACCTCATGACGAGCCCAGCTCGTCATGAGCGTCGAAGGGGTTAAACACACTCTGGGATCATCTGCGGTACATAATGTACATTTTGATGTTCTCTAGCAACTCTCGGCCACGATACATAATGGGACTAATCAAAATCGTGCAGGGTACTTGGGTACATTGTATCTTACCATAAGACAGTGACGTAATCCCCCATCCTCTCCGTCTGTACATTCCCACTTCCCCATGTACATGCAACTCAGTCGACCTCCCTCTCAGGACGTGCCAAATGGATTACAACACATGCGTCAACCTTGTCATGTCTATAATATTCCGCCCCCTTTTCTCTTCCAACATCCCATTTCCTCTTCAATTCACCGCACAGAGTTTTTATTACCAGTCTATTGCTACGTTCTTGGGTGTGTAAGCAAATAACACGACAAAGGAGCCCAAATATCTCTGGGTCTGGAAGCCATGGGCAGCAGTTCAGCATAGGTTGTAAGGCGCTCCTGGCAAATAACTAGGTCGTCAATCCAGTTCTTAAATTTAGGTGCCCTACCCCAGCGGCGAGCCACCCTCCTCTTTGCCATTAGTAGTGCCAATGCGACAAACTTGCGATGCTCTGCTCTCAGTGGTTTGACAAATCCCACAGTGCCATCAGTGGGGTGGGTTCCACATGTGTATCAATCATCAATTGTATGGTGTGAAAGACCTGCTCCCAGTATGCCCTCACCTCTGGGCACGCCCACGCCAAGTGCAGAAAGTCTACACCTTCAGCGCTACATCTATCACATCTATCAGAATCTCTTACTTTGTATTTACACATCTTAGCTGGCGTGTAATATAATCTGTGTGAAAATTTATAATGTTTTATACGGAGCCTGCTGCTGGCCAACACTCGTTTGGTCTGCAGACAACAACAGTGGTCATCAGTCAGGGCAAAACCCAGCTCCTCTCCCCATCTTGTAGTGTAGTTCCTATCTTCCCAATAGGCTCTGCGCATTGGAATAATACCTACAGCAGTAAAGGCCTAGGCCAGATGTTAACTAGGTCTACTACTGTCGATACTAGACTTAAGTTTTGGGTTTGCCAGCGTAGCTCAGAGTTCGCTAGAAACTTTCTCGAATGTTCAGGAAAGAATTAACTCCCCTGATTAGACAAGAAGGGATTTAGTTTCTGACAACCATAGAACATGACAACTTTGCTCTCCCCTAATCAAGAGTATATCTCCAGAGTCGTGTGAGCACAAGGCAATTATTTTACTCAGTCAGTACGTGCATTCTTAGTCTCATCAGATTGTAGAGAAAAGGAAGAGACGGGCGTGTTCAATAAAAAGGTGTTATTTATTGATCAGTCTCTTTTCTCGTACAAGAGAAATGGATCGATATTATTGCAATACTTATAGTTAAGTAAAGGAAGGAAGTGAGAAGATTCCCGCTGGGCTGTGCTCATTTGGCCATGTTTCCCCCCCGGCCGGAGGGCTTGAGTGAAAACAATGGTCGAACGTAGCATGCTCTTAGCGTATATGCCATTTAGACTCGCAAATCTTTGTATAACAGTCCGGACGTCAGCCGAGTGCTGGTGATCTACATTATAAGTGGAAACTAGCCTGTATATGTTAATCGCAAGCCCTGCTTTTTATTGGTCATATTATCTGCCTTGATACGATGAGGTATTAAACTGTTTCTCTCCCCACTGCGATCTCTGTTTCAGTTTGGGCAGTTTTTTACAAACATGGTATGATGTAGGCTCATGCCTGGTCACCAGTACCGTGATTGTAATTCTTCCAGAGAATCTTTCAGTTTGAGGTGTCTGAGACCCTCGCCTATGTGTGCGTCTGCGATTAACAAGTTTCTCCTGTCCATGTTTGGAATCACTCTATCCCCCACTCCAGGGATTCGAGCAAAAGGGACGGAGTTTGCATCGATTATGTATGTATAATTGAGTGGATAGTTGATCGGTAACGCTGAGCAGTCGTCTTTTGATGACGTTTTCACCGCCAGCACTGTTTCACCGTCAATGTATTTTAATGTACGCTTTTTTCGATCTACGGGAGCCGGTTTAGTGGCTGCCGCTGTGGCTGTCTCAGCCAATGAATTCCCTACAACGTGAACGCCATCACGCTGATGACTCAGTGAGTGAGTCACGTGAGTCTTTGGTAGTTCTTTTTGTAAAAGAGCTATTTGTTCCCAGAGCAGTTTCTGCTTTATTGGTGCATCTGTGTCATCTTTGTAACCGTTTTGAATCCATGTCTGCAAATCGCTGTTATATGATTTGACGCAGTAATATGAATCTGACACTATAAGTGTCGGGAATTCGCGATCCGCATTATCTAGCGCCATTTTCAATGCTATTATTTCAGTTTGTTGTTCTGAATTAGTTTCAACTGAGTGTGTTTTTGTTAATAGAGGTCTTAGTTTACCTCCGCGCCACACTTCCTTTGTAATCTCACATGTGGGGTTGTATGCTTGTTCTCCCCAAACGGAGGGTTGAGCATGTCCGTCTGTATAGATTACACAGGCGTAATGTCGTAGAGGCAGAATGTCGATTGGCAGAGGATACGTCTTTTCATACTTTAGATTTTTTAATTCTTCTAGTTCTGGATCAAAGTAGTAGTATACTTTGTCCGTTGTGATTGAATTCACCCATTGTATCCATTCCGGATTCAATGTTGTTGTTGGTAAATTACACGGTGTTGTTAGTGCCTCAAAAGCTGATTCTGCTGTTCTGACTATGATATGTCTACCGTCAGCTATGTCTTTTTCTCTAGCTATTGCGGTTTGAACTGCACGAATGATTTTTTCCGTATTACTGAATTTCTGTTCAGCTTCTGTGTACAAGTGTGATTTGAATGCAATTGGTACCTTTTCTCCCTCATTAGAGGTCAGGTATGTGAATCCGCATCTCCCTGGGATGACTCGAATCACAAGATTGCGTGTGTTATCACGTGTTTCTAATTTTGTTTTTAATTAGCATGTCTGTTTGTAAGGATCTCAAAATTTCTGTGTGTGTTTGAGTCCAATTGGATCTTTTAAAGTCTGGTTTAATTAGATCATAAAGGGGTTTGACCCTTTCTGCGTAATTTGCAATGTATGTTCTTCCGAAATTTAGGAAGCCTAGAATTGACTGTAGGTTTTTTAGTGTTTTAGGAGCTTGGATTACGGCACATTTCTCTAGGAAATTGTCTGCCAGGCTTTTACCTTCACTTGATAACTCATATCCTAAGAACAGGACTGTCAGATGGGCAATTCTGGACTTTTTAAAGTTGAATTTGTAACCCTCTGCTGCGAACCCAAGTATTATGGTGTTCACTCTTTTCAAGTGAGTATCCAAGTCATCATCTGTTAAGTAAATGTCATCGACATAAGATAATGCTTCATCATCATATAGTTGTAGTAATTCTGTTACTCTCGCTGAGAATACCCCCGGGCTGTTCTTGTACCCCTGGGCTAACCGACAGAATTGCTTTTGAGTGCCATTTACTGAGAATGCAGTTAAATATCTGCTCTCTGGTGCTATGTTTTGACAAAAGAATCCATTGGAGATGTCCAAGGTTGTTTTGTATTTTTTGCGCACAATGTTATTCATTAGTGCAGCACTGTGTGAGTTTTGCACTGCAAAGGTTTTGCAACATGTGTTAAGGTGTCGGTAATCCAAAACTAGACGATATGAATTGTCTGGTTTGGAGACCGGAAACAAAGGATTGTTCATTTGTGAGGTGCAAGTTTCAATCACCCCCTGGTATTCTAGCTGATCTAGTATTTCATTTACCTGTTTTTTAGCTTCTTGCTTAATTGGGTACTGCCTTTGTGCAGTAGGTTGTGATTTTAACTGGATTTTGTGAGGAGGAGAATCCTCATCCCATCCTACATGATTTTTATATAAAGCAGGTGCTAAGGCCACTGCCCACTTTCTAGCAAGTGTGTATTTTTTATGAATCGGGATTTGATTCGAGAAGGCAGGCATAATTACTTCTTCGCCATGAGGGCACTCCCTGACAAACTCTGGTGGCCAGTCTTTTTCAGCTAGAAGGATGTCATAACCCTTGGAGAGGTTATCCCAAAATAGTCCCCTTATTTTCCTAGTCTTATCTCCCTCTATACGTAATGTTATCTCGTATATCTTGTGGGGTTTGCTAACTCTGGTGTCTGCAGTTTCCACTTGAAGGTATTCATTCGTGTCCACTGTCTCCAGATGATTCATAAGGACTTTGCGAGCTATGCTCACTTCTGCTGCGCTGTCTAGCATTGTCTGAGCCCACTCTCCGTTTTTCAGTTGTGTCCTCAGTATTCTCGGCATTGTTAACTACCTTGATACTGGCTACCTTCTTTTTTGGAAATTGTAATTTCTTTTTTTGTTGAGCAGGTTCCTTGTCTTTGGACTTGGCGTGCTCTTCTCTTTGTTCTGATCGTCCTCTTCTTTCCGATTTCTGCGAGGAAGTCTGAAAAGATTGAGAGGGACGTGTATCAATGTCTTGATATCTATCAGGTTTTTTAATATTATCCCTATTTCTAAGGTTATATCTTTTCCCAGAGGGGTCACTCTGGGGTGACCTGTGTCTCTGGTTCGGAGATTTCTCCCTTCGCCTAGGAGACCTTCCTCGGGACTGGAATTTCTTTTCTTTAGGATTGGATTGTTTGTTTCCATCCCAGTTCTTTTTTGGTGAATTATTATTAAAAAATATTTTTTCTGGACTTTCAGTCAGTTGCGGTTTTACTGGTATTCCACCTAAACTATCTCTACCTAGTTCTTCATAGGATTTTTCTATGATTCTGGCAATTTCAGCTGGTTGGTCTGCTATATCTGTCTCTTTTAACCTCTGGCGGATCGCCACGTTTGCTGCTTCACCTTTTATATTGGCTAATAATATAGCCGAGACCTGCTTGAAGTCTTTCAGTAATTTCATACCAAGAGTTAAAGCTGGTTCTGGACCGTATTCATCTTGAATTTGTTTTAGCACATCTGGTATTACCGAAATGGATGGAACACCGTGCGTTTTTGTGTAGATTGAAGCAAAGACTGTACCCCAAGTGTCACAGTCCTCTATGTGTGGTGCGATTCCCATTGGGAGACATATAGTCAGAATCCTGTGTTTTTCTAGCGGGGTGGTGTCAGGAAACACCGCCTCTATTTGGGTGATTTTCTGTGCCAACCAGAATGGTATTTGTTCCCGTTTAGCCGGAACTTTACCTAGGCAGGATTGGATGTTCTGTGGTGTGATTTTATTTGTGTTCCCCTGGTGAGGGGTCAGCTGTGGAAGTTTAATCGCTGGCTGAATTGTTGAAGTCCGCATTACATACTGGACTAATTGTCTATGAATTTTTAGTAATTGTTTTAGCTGTATTAACAGCTCTCCTGTAGACATCCCTTCGATGTCTGGGTGTGGTGTGTATCCGGGTAAGACCGGCCACGTTGCTCCTGGTCTACCTAAAGGACCGAGCCTTGTAATGTGATTGTTATGTATTAGGGCGCCATCAAATAAGAGCAAATGCTCTTGGAATTTGAGTGGTACTTCCACCTCCTCGAAAGGAGTGTAAATGTCGGGTGGAACCTCTATTTTGTAATAGTGGAAGTACTTTGTTACAGCATTTGCTGCTGGAAAATGTATCCATGTATAGTATACCTCTGTCTGCCGATATTCGTGTGCCTCAATTACGAATATGACTGTGCCACCTCTAGGTGTCAGTCCATTTTCTATAAGTTTTAAGGTTATAGATTTCCTTTTGGCGACCGGGATGAGTATTATATCCCCGTCCGCATCTAGTGCTGCAGTATCAGCTGCTACTATTTCAGCTGCTAATCTAACTGCCTCTCTTTCTTCATCACTGTCTCCCATTTTACCGACAGGATGGTATTATGTTTGTTTGCAGATCAGGTTTCTTATGGAACAAAGATTAGATGCACAATATTTTGGAACAGTGTATCCTTCAACGTTGATTGTACCAAGAACCATACATAGGAGTTCCCTCCTGCGAGGTTTTGGAGGATATTACCTTTCACCCACTCCAGACGTCTTTGGAGTATTGTGGGAAAAGGGGTCTGAGTGAGAAAGCACGACTGAGTTACTCTAAATGTCTTACGTTAGTTTTATCGCCCTTTCCAAACGCGTTGGGCGCCATGTAGTGTAGTTCCTATCTTCCCAATAGGCTCTGCGCATTGGAATAATACCTACAGCAGTAAAGGCCTAGGCCAGACGTTAACTAGGTCTACTACTGTCGATACTAGACTTAAGTTTTGGGTTTGCCAGCGTAGCTCAGAGTTCGCTAGAAACTTTCTCGAATGTTCAGGAAAGAATTAACTCCCCTGATTAGACAAGAAGGGATTTAGTTTCTGACAACCATGGAACATGACAACTTTGCTCTCCCCTAATCAAGAGTATATCTCCAGAGTCGTGTGAGCACAAGGCAATTATTTTACTCAGTCAGTACGTGCATTCTTAGTCTCATCAGATTGTAGAGAAAAGGAAGAGACGGGCGTGTTCAATAAAAAGGTGTTATTTATTGATCAGTCTCTTTTCTCGTACAAGAGAAATGGATCGATATTATTGCAATACTTATAGTTAAGTAAAGTGCATACGTTAAAAGCAATAGTATAAAATAATACTGTAAAAACATTGATATGGTTTCTGAGCCATATGATGTTTAAAATGATTAAAATATATTTACATACACATATACATTTGACTAAACGTACTCAACTGGTGTTTCTAAATACGCCTACCCCGTGTACCTGACCTAAGTCTAATGCGTGGGCGGGAATAGAAAGTTGCAGTTTAAGTTAAGTTTGTTTTTGCCAAGTGAATAGCTAAAGAATTCTCTGTGAGGGGTTATTCAGTTCTGTACCTGGAAGTTAGGATGAATGAGGAATGGTATCTCTTTCTCTGCTCTCGATATTCCAGGCTGCCTGCGAGGGCTGCCCGAAAGCGCCGGTGCTGGGTCTCTCGGCAGGAGATAGCAGCGCGTCTCTCAGCGCGTCAGGAAGGCGGGGCTGCTGCCAGCGGGGTCTGCTCTGCTTCTGGGCTTCGGCAAGTATGGCTGCTCCGTCTCGTCACCACGCGTGTGTTTGCATAGGGCAAGATCGGCAATATTTATACCTTAAAGGTGCCGAGATTGACGTAAGGATGGACATAGATGCGTCAATAAAGATGTCATACGACTTGCTCGTTAGCACATTCTTTTACTGAAGTTCTCTGTGAAATCAAAACAATGGCCGCACGGATTTTCCAGGTTGTCATAGGTTTGATTTGTTATGAGAACGTCGTATGCCTTATCAGGGGCTGGAGGAATGTCGCTTGTCTAATTAGATCTCAAGCGTTATGACCTAATCAGATAACACGTTCCTGTGCCGTAGTGTGACTGCGTCAGATAACGGTATCTGCATCATGGGGGCTTTTCTTGCCTCATGGGCTGACTGTTAGTTAACTTGATAGTTAGTTTAACCAGAATAGGGTCAGGAATAGGGGGATCGATTCAGAACCTATAGGAATACATGACAATCTAATGCCTGACGGTGTGGCTGGCATTTCCATCTGCGTGTGGATTGTTCTATATATCAGGGAAACAAGGTGCCTAGCCGTGTCAGTTCTCAATAGTAACTGTAATGGAGCAAGTGTTTGCGGCTCTGCCGGGAATTCAGGGGTAAGTGCTCGTATCCCCTGTCTAAGTCTAATAAACAAGAAAACATCTAGTAGAGTCTGCTGTGTGCCCTGAAATATATGCTCAGCATTGTGGAATTGTGCATTGTGATACAGGTCCCCGCAGGTGCGGATATGGGTCCGCTTTTTGAAATTGTGAAAAATGGCCTCCTGGAGCAGAGGCATGCTTGGATGGTAAGTGAGAGGCAACAGTGGCGAGTATAACATGGGACATTCAGCATACGGCCTATGCGTTGCCATGCCGCTATTGTGCATGTGAGGGTGGATGGCTGTCTGTCTCTAGCCCCCACCCGTTCATATAAGACACCATCTAATGGAATGGGGTGTGCGAGCCAATGTTCCGCTGCAACTTGTGGCATATATCGTGGCTGTTCCACCCAGAACCATGCATAGTGTGTTTGTGCGCTCATGTATTACAGTTCAAAATCTGGTATACCTAACCCTCCCTGTGAATAAGGTCGAGTCAGTACATTCCATTGCAATCTTGGTTGTTTGCCTCCCCACACTAGGCGTATCAATTCCGATTTCAGCATCTTAAAGAAATAAGTTCCCGGGTGATACGGTATATTTAAAAAAGGTACAGCAGTTGGGGGAGTACCAACATTTTTATTAAGGACGCCCGGGGCGCTATAGAGAGGGGCAGTGCGATCCAGCGTGTGACACAATCCGCTATTCGAGTTATGGCCGTCCCATAGTTTAATCTCATAAGTTCCTCTCTGTCTCTAGTGATTTTTATCCCCAGGTACCTCAGTTCCTCCTCATACCACTCCTGGGGAAAGTCCAGCGGGAAGCGCGCAGTTGCGGTCATCAGTGGGAAAATACACGACTTCCCCCAGTTCGATCTGGATTCCTGACAATTTCCCAAACACTATAAATTCTCTAAGGATTGGGTTCAAATTGTGCTTTGGGTCTCGGATGTAAAGGGTAATATCATCTGCATAGAGGGATATAAGTATTTGGCGCAGATTACACCTTAATGCCTTATCATTGTGGTGTTGTCGCAATTTGGCTGCCAATGGCTCCACCGCGATAGCAAAAAGTAACGGGAAGAGAGGGCACCCCTCACGAGTTCCCCTAGTAATGCTAAATGACTTTGAGGTGTGCCCATTAATCAGCACCTTAGCAAACTGTGAGCAATATAGTAATTTAATCCACGATAGAAACAGTGGTGGGAAACCCATGCGTAGCATTACTCCAAAATATAATCCCACTCTATGGAGTCGAACGCCTTGGTGGCATCTAAAAAAAACGCAGCTAGAGGGAAGTCCGGTGAAACATTATTTAAAATAGAAAAAAGCGTTCTCAAAATTGAGGTGGCCCTCCCGAATACAAAGCCGGACTGGTCTGGGAGAATCAAGTTCTCCATCAGTAGGCTCAGTCGTGTCGCTATTAGTTTGGCCAGTATTTTGGAATCACAGTTAAGTAGGGAGAGCGGCCTGTAGGAGTCACAATGTGTGGGCGACTTCCCTGGTTTCAACAGCGAGAGTATTAGTGCTTCTCTCATGGAATCGGAGAGGTGACCCACTTTCCAGTGAGTCCTCATACACTTCTCGAAGAATGGGGGCCATCAAATCTATATAGATCTTATAGAATTCAATCGGAATGCCGTCCGTACCGGTGGCTTTCATCTAGCTCAAACTGGGCACATAAAAAGGTTCTCTGTACATCACTCAGCCAGCCCAATGCTAAGTCCCCCAGGAACCCATCTAGGTTTAGTTAATCCATTCTGTTTGTAGTATAGAGTCCTTTGTAATGTCTCAGAAAGGCATTAAGTATGTTGGTCATGTCTCTGCACATTTCCCCCTCGCGATCTTGAATTTCCAGTATATAATTATTGCAGTGAGGTTGTCGTATCTTGTGTGCCAAAGTCTTACCTGGCCTTTCTCCTTCTCCCTAACTTCTGGACACCCAGTATTTACCATTAAATCGCACTTCCCTCTGCACCTCATCCATGTACTCTGCGAGTGTGTCTCTAAACTTGACACGGGCAGCCCCATTCAGTCCCCTAGCGGCCTCCATTTCCAAAGCTTTAAGTTCCATCTCCAACCTGCGCAGTGTGTTGAGTATATCTCTAAGGACCCCAGCCCCTTTCGATATACAGTAACCATGGACTGTGACCTTAAATGCCTCTCAAACAATTTCCACACTGTTCACCGAGTCCTTATTACGCGCAAAGAAATCTTGAACCTCTATGCGCAATTCTTCTTCAAAGACCGTGTCGAGTAGGATAGGGGCATGAAGCCGCCAGTGACTGCGCGGGATCTCAAAGTCGGAGGAAGAGAGCATGAGCAGCACTGGGGCATGATCCGAATATGTTTTAGCCAGATGATGTACTCGAGTTATTGCTGGAGCTAACTCTCAGGATACCAAATAGTAATCTAGTCTTGCCCATGACGCCGCCTGTGCCATATAGTGGGTGCCTTCTTGTCTATGTGGATGGGCATGTCTCCAAGCATCGTTCAGCCCATAGGCAGTGATCGTATCCAGTACAACTGTGCCCGCCTTGGTGTAATGATGGGGGGCGGAATGTGATCTGTCCAATCTAGGATTATATGTGACATTGACATTGCCCCCCAAATGACATGAGTAGAGTCCACCTCAACATTTTTTGCCCATAGAGAGGTAAATAAATCTGGGTCCTCGGTGTTCAGCCCATAGCAACAGGCCAATGTAACCGACAGTGATCCGAGTCTTCCCCACACCAGACAGTATAGACCCTGCGTGTCCCATGTGGCTCCCGACAACTGAAATGGTACCTGTTTCTTTATCAATATCGCTGTACCCCTTGCATATGTGGAATAAGAGGAAAAGATTCTATGCTCCGCCCATTTACTTGCAAAGCCGTTTGGTTTTAGTGGCGCAAAGTGAGTCTCCTGTATCATCGCTATATGCACATTGTGTGTGTCCAAGTATGACAGCATATTCCATCTTTTTCTGGGATCCCTCAAGCCCCTAACATTCCATGTTATAACAGTCATTGCCCCTACATCTACATTAGCCATGTTTCGTGAGTGCCTGACCCTTTACCGAATAATGATCTCACGATGTGACCCAAATCTGGCGTGTGAGCAGAAAAACCTGGTGTAGCGCGCTTTTGATGCTTTCCAATGTTCTCACCTACCACCCACCTACGTCTCTGGTGGTCGACATCCCGATACAGAATCACCATGCTAAACACAAACCAACCCTCTCTCTCCCATCCCTCCACCCACTGAAGCAACCCCAACTTGCCAGAATGATTCTCCCTCCCATCCTCCCCATACCCCAACTGAAATGGAAGTAACAATACCACAGTTCTTGCAGGCATCGTGCTGTGGTAAACCAATAGGGGATACCCTCTGTTGGCCATTTCTAGGTGGCAGCACAGACACCCCTCCCCCCCCAAGCCCTCCGCAGCTGTGACTCCCGGGCTTCTAAGGGGGGGAGTGGGGCCCGGTGTGATTTGTATCTAGCCCAAATGACTCATTCCATAAACAGCAGGCATGACCCCTGTCTGAGAGTCTAATATTATGCATCAGTTCAAGTAAGGTTATATCTGAAATGTCTGAGTGCAGCATATGTTCCTTTATTACTAATCTTCTTCCATCTCCGCAGATGAGGCTTGCTGTGAGGCACTGGGGTTTCCTTCAGCTCGATTTGTGCATTTCAGGTGACGAAGTAAATCCTCCACCTATTGCGGGTTAGTGAAGAACCTCTGCTTCCCCTGGTGTGTAAACCTGAGGCGCCCCGGGTACAACAGCGCATATTCAATTTGTGCGGATCGCAGTTTTTTCTTGACATCCATAAATTTACACCTCTCCTCCTGAACGATAGGTGTAAAATCCGGGTAGATGGAGAACGTGTTACCGTCGTAGGAGAGGGACTGCTTACTTCTTGCCGCTCGAAGGGCCACATCACGATCTTTGAAATTCAATAGTCTCGCTATTATGGGACGCAGAGTATTGCCTGGTGCCGGTCACGGCCCAAAGGGTTCTATGTGCCCTTTCCACAGTAAACTGACTGGATAAAGATTCCATTCCAATGGTCGCTATTAGCAGCCTCTCAATGTATTCTTCCATTCTCCCAGTGTTGGTTGATTCGGGGATACCTAGCACACGAATATTGTTCCGTCTGCTACGAGCTTCCAAGTCCTTATTCTTTGCCGCAATTATTTTCAGAAGCTAATCCATGCGGGTAATGTGCGTCGTATTCCTGGTTGGTGGCGTCCTCCGTGTCGGATATGCGCATCTCAGCTTCTTTAATGCGGACCTTGTGACCGTTAAGTTTATGTGCTATGGCATCCATTCTTGATGACATTCTATCCACTTTGTCCACTATTGTGGCAAATCCCTGTCGCACCTCTTGCAGTATGCTCTGCACATCTGAGGTTTGTGTTGTAGTACCACCTTGGGCCTCTTCTCTCCTCTCCAGGTCCTGATCATTTTGCATACCACGAGTCCCTCTCTTTGCTGCTTCAAAATTCAATTTTGGCTGCCTGGTGTCTGGTTTGCCCATGCTGGCACTAACGTGGGGGGCTGATGCGTATGTCTCTTTCCCACACTTATCCTCTTTCTCAGCACTCTAGCCGCACCAGTTCAAACACCAACACTCCAGTTCAATGTGATGAAGGTGCCCCCAGCCCCGTGAGATCAGACTGCCCCTCTCGCTGGGCACAGCTGATTATGTTTATCCGTTGTCTTCACCAAGGCAGTGCTCCCAACACCCTCAAGCCCATCCACAGTCTGATTGCGACTTCATCTTCTAGCTTGCCAGCCTCGTCTTCCTCCGTACATTTTAGCGCCATCACCCGGTGCGGTTCAGTCCCCGCGTCTGGCCCATGGGCGCTCCACCATGGGGGTGTTGAAACTGAAGCAGAGCGACCCTGATATTGTGTCACTCCTTATATTGACTCAGTTAGCAGCAGTATCTGTGTATGGCCACATGCGCTTTGCGCTTCACAAAAAGGCGACCACTCGGTATTGTCCCCGAAATGGTGCCTAATGGTGCGCCTCAAGTGCAGCTAGACGGACCGCAGTGCAGCGCGCCATACCCAGACAACATTGTCTCCTCCTCAGAGTCCCACCGGGGGTCCTCCGCTATCGTTCTGTTGAGGCGGGATTCACAGTCTAAGCGGACAGTTCAGATATCAGTGCAATAATCCTATGCGGCCTTTCGGGGTCTCCGGCATTCCGATCAGTGCAAATGGGGCCTAATCACAGTCAAATTCCCTGCAGTGAGCGGCGCAGTCCTCCGGGGTATGCTCGGACTTCACCTCGGCCCTCCAGCAATAGCATATGTCTTTATAACGCGGTGTCAGGATCGCTCCTCACAGCCGCCCAATATCGCAGTGCCGCCGTTGCTCCAGCGACTCTACCGCCGCTCACCTTCCAACTAGATCGCCTGACCCCTCCACAGCTGCCGTGACAGGCACCCCGCTCCGTCACAGGTCGTCTCGCAGTATGTCTCCGCTGCCCTCCGCCGGTTGGCTTTCAGGGTAGTTGCTCTCCACTCGTCTCTCGTGGTGCGGTCGCGGCCCAGCTGTCCAGCTCGCAGTGGCGGCCTGTCCTTGTCACCATCGCCGCTCCGCAGCTCCGACCAGTTTCAGTCGCCCCCTCGGTCTGACTTTCTACGGCTCAAATCTGGAGCACTTGTGGAATAATCATCCAGATTTTCACACTCAGGCAACAGACTGCCTATTCCTCCCAGATGGCAGGTTTGCAGGTATTTACGCATACATTTGGCAGGATATTTGAAGGATAATTACACCGGGCTGCAGGAGCCTCACGCTTGTGCGGCAATCTTGCGTGTGTGCCCCCTAGTGCCCCTCAAAAGACTTGTTCATGTCCGCCAAAAGGAACGTGGCAGGGGTTTCAAGCTTATCACCTTGGCCAGAAGCTTAGCTTCCACATTAAGTAGAGAGATCTGGCGATATGACGAGTATTGTTCCGGTGGACGACCCGGCTTCAAGAACACAACAATCTCAGCATACCGCCAATCTGGCGGGAGATCACCACTCTCCAAAGAAGCCTCCAGCGCCGCTAGGTAGGATTTAAGAGTTGCGGATGATATTTCAGGAAAAACTCACAAGGGTAGCCTTTCAGGCCTGGTGCCTTTCCCGCCCGCATATCAAGTAGGGTAGACAGCAATTCGTCCACAGACAGGGGAGCATCCAGCGTATCCCGTGTTACATCTGATAATGCCCGGGGAGGAAAGTCCTCAATACATTTCTGTACTAGGGCAGCGGAAAGTGCTTCATGGGGGGCATACAGGTCTATGAAGTATGAGGCAAAGCTGTCAGCAAGGGCGGACGGGTCTTTAGGAGAAGTCCCATCTGGGCCGTGTATACTTGGGAGCGTCTGGAAGCAGTGTCTGCTGACACAGTCGATGCAACAGAGCACTGGATTTGTCCCCCCATTGGGTGGCGAACCAATAAAGCTGGGCTTCGTTTAGGAGTTCTCTGGCGTATGTCTGTTGCACGTTCAGTAATTGTCTGTGCGCGACCCATCCCGCTGTGTCCCTACTAGCGCGCTTTAGATCAAGTAACTGAGCCTCAATTTTTACCAGCTTATTGCATTGCTGTCTGCGTTGCGCCATACAGAAAGTAATATCTGCTCCTCTGAGAGTGGGCTTCATTGCTTCCCACAGGATGACTGGACACTCCACTGTGCCTGTGTTGATTAATAGATAATCCGCTAAAGATTTATGAATAAGTGTCCTACAGTTATCATCCCGGAGCAGCCACGGCGACAAATGTCACCGAAATTGGGAGCGCCTGGGATCCAGAGACAGGAGAATAGACACAGGTGAATGGTCAGATAACCCCCTGAGAAGTTTCAGCCGTGGTCTACCTATGAGTGTGGGCCCCGGAGAGGAAGATGTAATCTACACGGGAGAAGGATTTGTCGGGTCCAGAGAAATAAGTCAACCCACCCCAAGCCTTGAACCAGGGCCAATAATTTGGAGTCCGGGGTCTCTGCAACTCGGGCGTTGTGCACCACCTATCCTGCATTGGGGACATAACATTGTTCCAGTCTCCCCCAACTGGAGTCAATCCAGATGGAAGGTCAGTCCAGAACATTGTCAATTTTTCAACTAGGGACCACGAGAGAGGGGGGGATATACACTACCCAGAACAATGGGTTCCATATACAGTGTCCCGTATATCACAATGAATCTGGCCTGTGGGTCTGACTATGTTCGGCTATGAACGAAGGGGATACTGCGGTGTATGAGGATTGCAACTCCCCGGAAGGCTCCAGTGAAACTAGCATGGTACGTATGAGCAAAGCCAAACCTTCCCAAACAAGGTGTCATGGTGCCCGCTAAGTGGGTCTCTTGCAGAAGGAGGACACCCGCCATGTGTCGCTTGGCTTGGCGCAGCATAGCTCCCTATTTGATCTTATCGAGTAGACAGTTTTCATTTGTTTGAAACCTTTTTAAAGTCATATTCTTATTAGATGTATGTTGGATTTTTGTTGTTTTAGTCTTGTTAAGTTTAGATAAAGATACTTTATTTTTCTAAACTGGTGTGGTGTCCATTTGTGGTGTTATCACAGTATTACTGTGTGTTTTGAGTACAAATACTTTACACATTACATTTGGGATATGTCTGTCTGCTTGTGCCAAGCTACCCAGAGGCTGAGCAGGGGTTATCTAAAGTGTGTATCTCCCAAAAGTACCTACCTCTGCTGACTAGAGACACCCATTTCTAACACCAAGGCTGTGTAGAGTGGCTTCCACCTCATGCCTCTTTCTTTCAAAAGCATACACTCCCTGCTCCTTTATTTCACTCTTGCATGTTCATTTTCCCCTCTTTTCTCATAAACGGAGGATGGGACCTCCATTTGTGTTTTTCCCTCTCTTGCTCTGGGTCGAAGTCTGCTGAGGAAAAGTACGTGTAGTTCTCCAAAAAGAAGTGGTAGTGGGTCACCTGCAACCACTGGCTCAAATTAAGCAGTGCACAGCAGCCAAGCCTCATACCTGTCCTCCTTTTTCTCTGGCACAGCACAAGAAACCAGTCCAAACTATGCAACGCAACATCCAATGTAACCATCACAATAATGCAGCACAAACAGCACAGCAGCATGGAAAACTGCAGAATACGTCACCACCACAACAAAATGCCACACAACAAATATACACATTTATGTCACTTAATGCTGCCTCCAGAAACAGGAAATAGCACCTGTCAAAGATGTTGCTATCTGCCCCTTGGTCTGCAAACTTGTCCTTCATTCCTCTGACCTAATGTCTTAAAAATAGCTCATCTCAAGGCCAGCAATCCCTTTGGAACAGATGAAAAGGCAAAAAATATCCATAGCACCAAGATGAGGCGCAAGATGTTTTTAAGCCATCATCTGTTCGACAGCCCACGTGTGAGAATTGGTCAGTATTTGTACTAAGACACTCATCCCAGCAATGTCCTATTCTGAGTGCAAGCGATTAGCGGGGACACAGAAACACATGCTGTGGGTGGTGACCACCACCAGTGTCCAGTTACTGGTGATATCATGACATTTATGTGGATAAAAAAGTGAGATGATCAAACTTCGCCTGCTGCACCAAAAAAGTGCACTGGCGTATTTTCTATTATTTGCCTCCGATAAAGGAAACAAGTCAAATTTGTGGTAAATGAGCACTGGTGTAATAAGTGTCCCGTCGGATTTCTTGTGTTTGAATTCCTGCAGCATTGGTTTCAATGAGCTCAATATTTTAGAATGTTCCTTCCTCATAGAAGTGGGCAACAAAGCTGTTTTGGATAAAGTTCAAAAAGTCTGAACACAATCAGAGGGATTGAAAATAGCACAATAAGACAACAAAACCACGCCTGAGAAGATACGAAACTGAAAACCGGAGTCTGGCAAAGCTGAGTCTCGCACGCGACCGGGGTCAGTGGTTGGTGGGCGGCATCCTGTGCCTATCCTGCCAGTTACCGCTGGTGCCCCAGGGGTACCAGTGCTATTGTGATGCGGTTAGATAACCAAGTTATCGCTTTTAGGCACGCGAATCTCCCGTGGTAGCGAAGAAGAAACGTCAAGACTAACTTTAGGAAGTGGGACGGGTTAAAAACTCAGACACAGCATGACACCGTGAATAAACCTCAGCGTCCAGCCAGGGCTATAACTTCAAAGAGGAAAAGGAATTTTATCGACAGTAAAGTAGAAAGAGCAGTTAAAATATGTCACAGCATGTACGTTCTACACATTATAAGATCTTTAAGCTTGTGGCCGGTGCTGTTCTGTAGGTCTGCAGTCCTTTCTTCTTGTGGGGCTTCGGGACTCGTCAGATCTATTATATTACCACAATATTTACAATGAGTTCTGTGACTCTCCAGAGCAAGGGACAGAGGTGCCAGATACAAGTGAGTGTAGCCACCTCACTGTGGTATCTGACCTCTGCTCCAATGGCTTAGGCCCCTGATGCAAGGCTAGACAACTCCGTAGCCACGTGGAAAAACGTCCCTGAATAGAACAACCCACTGCCAACCCAGGGTCCAACCCAGCGAACTCAAGGGTGAAGTTGAGGGTTTCATCAGGCCAGGTCTCAGTGCCTTCAATCATTAATGGTACAAAAGGGGGTGGTGATGGACGGAGCATTTGAATCAATCAAACACTCATACCCAGTCAAAAGATCAGGGTTTAATCCATCACCGTTCTTTAGCCCACTCTGCCACCCCAGTTCAGACATGGCTATATGCAAATCAGTCTGACCCTGTGCCTCATGGGAACAGTCCAGCCCGAACTGCCAAGCCATGTCTTCCCTGGACCGGAAACAAGCTTCCGAGGACCGGTTTCTGGCATTCCAGCCGTCTTCAGCCCGGCTTGCTTGAATCCAGTGGCAAAGTGAGCAAGGGACTCACGTCTGAGCATACCCTGCCACACTTATGGCGGCCAAAAGCGGTACAAAAGGGGGTGGTGATGGACGGAGCATCTGAATCAATCAAAGACTCACACCCAGTCAAAAGATCAAGGTTTAATCCATCACCGTTCTTTAGCCCACTCTGCCACACCAGTGCAGACATGGCTATATGCAAATCAGTCTGACCCTGTGCCTCATGGGAACAGTCCAGCCCGAACTGCCAAGCCATGTCTTCCCTGGACCGGAAACAAGCTTCCGAGGACCGGTTTCTAGCATTCCAGCCGTCTTCAGCCCGGCTTGCTTGAATCCAGTGGCAAAGTGAGCAAGGGACTCACGTCTGAGCATACCCTGCCACACTTATGGCGGCCAAAAGCGGTACAAAAGGGGGTGGTGATGGACGGAGTATCTGAATCAATCAAACACTCACACCCAGTCAAAAGATCAGGGTTTAATCCATCACCGTTCTTTAGCCCACTCTGCCACCCCAGTTCAGACATGGCTATATGCAAATCAGTCTGACCCTGTGCCTCATGGGATCAGTCCAGCCCGAACTGCCAAGCCATGTCTTCCCTGGACCGGAAACAAGCTTCCGCGGACCGGTTTCTGGCATTCCAGCCGTCTTCAGCCCGGCTTGCTTGAATACAGTGGCAAAGTGAGCAAGGGACTCACGTCTGAGCATACCCTGCCACACTTATGGCGGCCAAAAGCGGTACAAAAGGGGGTGGTGATGGACGGAGCATCTGAATCAATCAAACACTCACACGCAGGCAAAAGATCAGGGTTTAATCCATCACCGTTCTTTAGCCCACTCTGCCACCCCAGTTCAGACATGGCTATATGCAAATCAGTCTGACCCTGTGCCTCATGGGAACAGTTCAGCCCGAACTGCCAAGCCATGTCTTCCCTGGACCGGAAACAAGGTTCCGAGGACCGGTTTCTGGCATTCCAGCCGTCTTCAGACCCACTTGCTTGAATCCAGTGGCAAAGTGAGCAAGGGACTCACGTCTGAGCATACCCTGCCACACTTATGGCGGCCAAAAGCGGTACAAAAGGGGGTGGTGATGGACGGAGCATCTGAATCAATCAAACACTCACACCCAGTCAAAAGATCAGGGTTTAATCCATCACCGTTCTTTAGCCCACTCTGCCACCCCAGTTCAGACATGGCTATATGCAAATCAGTCTGACCCTGTGCCTCATGGGAACAGTCCAGTCCGAACTGCTAAGCCATGTCTTCCCTGTACCGGAAACAAGCTTCCGAGGACCGGTTTCTGGCATTCCAGCCGTCTTCAGCCCGGCTTGCTTGAAGCCAGTGGCAAAGTGAGCAAGGGACTCACGTCTGAGCATACCCTGCCATACTTATGGCGGCCAAAAGCGGTACAAAAGGGGGTGGTGATGGACGGAGCATCTGAATCAATCAAACACTCACACCCAGTCAAAAGATCAGGGTTTAATCCATCACCGTTCTTTAGCCCACTCTGCCACCCCAGTTCAGACATGGCTATATGCAAATCAGTCTGACCCTGTGCCTCATGGGAACAGTCCAGCCCGAACTGCCAAGCCATGTCTTCCCTGGACCGGAAACAAGCTGCCAAGGACCGGTTTCTGGCATTCCAGCCGTCTTCAGCCCGGCTTGCTTGAATCCAGTGGCAAAGTGAGCAAGGGACTCACGTCTGAGCATACCCTGCCACACTTATGGCGGCCAAAAGCGGTACAAAAGGGGGTGGTGATGGACGGAGCATCTGAATCAATCAAACACTCACACCCAGTCAAAAGATCAGGGTTTAATTCATCACCGTTCTTTAGCCCACTCTGCCACCCCAGTTCAGACATGGCTATATGCAAATCAGTCTGACCCTGTGCCTCATGGGAACAGTCCAGCCCGAACTGCCAAGCCATGTCTTCCCTGGACCGGAAACAAGCTTCCGAGGACCGGTTTCTGGCATTCCAGCCGTCTTCAGCCCGGCTTGCTTGAATCCAGTGGCAAAGTGAGCAAGGGACTCACAAGCCGGGCTGAAGACGGCTGTAATGCCAGAAATGGTCCTCGGAAGCGTGTTTCCCGTCCAGGGAAGGCATGGCTTGGCAGTTCGGGCTGGACTGTTCCCATGAGGCACAGGGTCAGACTGATTTGCATATAGCCATGTCTGAACTGGGGTGGCAGAGTGGGCTAAAGAACGGTGATGGATCAAACCCAGATCTTTTGACTGGGTGTGAGTGTTTGATTGGTTCAGATGCTCCGTCCATCACCACCCCCTTTTGTGCCGCTTTTGGACGCCATAAGTGTGGCAGGGTATGCTCAGACGTGAGTCCCTTGCTCACTTTGCCACTGGATTCAAGCAAGCCGGGCTGAAGACGGCTGTAATGCCAGAAACCGGTCCTCGGAAGCTTGTTTCCGGTCCAGGGAAGGCATGGCTTGGCAGTTCGGGCTGGACTGTTCCCATGAGGCACAGGGTCAGACTGATTTGCATATAGCCATGTCTGAACTGGTGTGGCAGAGTGGGCTAAAGAACAGTGATGGATCAAACCCAGATCTTTTGACTGGGTGTGAGTCTTTGATTGGTTCAGATGCTCCGTCCATCACCACCGCCTTTTGTACCGCTTTTAGCCGCCATAAGTGTGGCAGGGTATGCTCAGACTTGAGTCCCTTGCTCACTTTGCCACTGGATTCAAGCAAGCCGGGCTGAAGACGGCTTTAATGCCAGAAACCGGTCCTCGGAAGCTTGTTTCCAGTCCAGGGAAGGCATGGCTTGGCAGTTCGGGCTGGACTGTTCCCATGAGGCACAGGGTCAGACTGATTTGCATATAGCCTTGTCTGAACTGGGGTGGCAGAGTGGGCTAAAGAACGGTGATGGATGAAACCCAGATCTTTTGACTGGGTGTGAGTGTTTGATTGGTTCAGATGCTCCGTCCATCACCACCCCCTTTTGTACCGCTATTGGCCGCCATAAGTGTGGCAGGGTATGCTCAGACGTGAGTCCCTTGCTCACTTTGCCACTGGATTCAAGTAAGCCGGGCTGAAGACGGCTGTAATGCCAGAAACCGGCCCTCGGAAGCTTGTTTCCGGTCCAGGGAAGGCATGGCTTGGCAGTTCGGGCTGGACTGTTCCCATGAGGCACAGGGTCAGACTGATTTGCATATAGCCATGTCTGAACTGGGGTGGCAGAGTGGGCTAAAGAACGGTGATGGATCAAACCCTGATCTTTTGACTGGGTGTGAGTGTTTGATTGGTTCAGATGCTCCGTCCATCGCCACCCCCTTTTGTACCGCTTTTGGCCGCCATAAGTGTGGCAGGGTATGCTCAGACGTGAGTCCCTTGCTCACTTTGCCACTGGATTCAAGCAAGCCGGGCTGAAGACGGCTGTAATGCCAGAAACCGGTCCTCGGAAGCTTGTTTCCGGTCCAGGGAAGGCATGGCTTGGCAGTTCGGGCTGGACTGTTCCCATGAGGCACAGGGTCAGACTGATTTGCATATAGCCATGTCTGAACAGGGGTGGCAGAGTGGGCAAAAGAACGGTGATGGATCAAACCCAGATCTTTTGACTGGGTGTGAGTCTTTGATTGGTTCAGATGCTCCGTCCATCACCACCGCCTTTTGTACCGCTTTTGGCCCCATAAGTGTGGCAGGGTATGCTCAGACTTGAGTCCCTTGCTCACTTTGCCACTGGATTCAAGCAAGCCGGGCTGAAGACGGCTGTAATGCCAGAAACCGGTCCTCGGAAGCTTGTTTCCGGTCCAGGGAAGGCATGGCTTGGCAGTTCGGGCTGGACTGTTCCCATGAGGCAAAGGGTCAGACTGATTTGCATATAGCCATGTCTGAACTGGGGTGGCAGAGTGGGCTAAAGAACGGTGATGGATCAAACCCAGATCTTTTGACTGGGTGTGAGTGTTTGATTGGTTCAGATTCTCCGTCCATCACCACCCCCTTTTGTACCGCTTTTGGCCGCCATAAGTGTGGCAGGGTATGCTCAGACGTGAGTCCCTTGCTCACTTTACCACTGGATTCAAGCAAGCCGGGCTGAAGACGGCTGTAATGCCAGAAACCGGTCCTCGGAAGCTTGTTTCCGGTCTAGGGAAGGCATGGCTTGGCAGTTCGGGCTGGACTGTTCCCATGAGGCACAGGGTCAGACTGATTTGCATATAGCCATGTCTGAACTGGGGTGGCAGAGTGGGCTAAAGAACGGTGATGGATCAAACCCAGATCTTTTGACTGGGTGTGAGTGTTTGATTGGTTCAGATGCTCCGTCCATCACCACCCCCTTTTGTACCGCTTCAATCATTAATGAGCAGAGCATCAGTTCTGGGTCCCTAGTTGGGACGCCTTTGAAGGACAAACTGTGTTTTAGTATTTAAAAGGGCAGATTTATTAGCAGATCATCACCTCTTGTGAACTTCCAAGTGGTCCCTACCTTTAGGGGCTTGTATCTGAGAAACCACTTATTGTGGTTCAACTTTTCCAGTGGCAAGGCTACCTCCACGAACATGGGCATCCATTGGACCCCATGCTCCACCTGATCGGTCTGGGTGCTGGACTTTACGGTTAGGAGCCGAACATGATTACACAGGTTAATATCCACTGACCCACGAGGGCTGGTGAGATGGTTCAAATGGACCCTGAATCATGAGAACCTCCACAGGTCAATGAAACAGGCTTTACACTCCAGGAGTGAGACAGCAGCTCGTACTGGGCCCTCCAGTACGGTGTTGGAAGGTGGTAGTATGCGAGCCCTAAAAGTACTGAGAGAACCAGCGTACTTTCACCAGTTTCATTGAAGAAAATTGGTCTTTGCAGTTCTTTGACCTAAAAATGGTACTCTGTCTTCCTGTCTCTAGGCTGTCTGGGTGGCTGGAAATCCATGACTCCTTCCCGTGCACAGATTCTCTAGCCATCCTGGCCTTTCCTGTAGCTTCCCATGATAAGGCGGTCTGTGCAAATCGTACACGGGGAGAGGAGAGCCTCCCCTCGCTGCTGATCTGTGGAGGCTACAACTATGAATTGCAGGAAACAAAGAGATTATGACAAGGAAGGATGTTTTTATTTAAGTAAATTAAACGTCCAACAAAAGAGCTAATTTATGTTCTTCTATTGCCTGGGGACAGAGTCACCTTACATCTTTAAGCAACTACTGACGGATTCCCGACGAAGGCCTAGTCGAAACGCGTTGTTATCATTTTTCCATCAAATCGCCAGTCTTTGTACAAATCATCATTTGTGACACATGATTTCTCAGATCTTTTGAATGAATCAATAAATTGTAAAGAAAGATTACAAGACAAGATCTATATGCATGCTTAAGCAATAGAGAATTGAGAATTGATATGTATTCATTGTCTAAACAAGAGAGTATATGTGTTTTTTTTTAAAAAAAGGAGTAGTATCAACTGTGTATATAATTGTGTATTGTTTTTGAACTAATTCATACCAAAAAGAATATTTTTCTATGTGTGACAAAAGATATATGAGTATCAAAGTAACATGAAAAAAAGTAATAAAACAGTTATATAAATAATTCTTGTGTTGTAGATATTGATATCATGAGAATGTATAAGTCCAGTTAGTCTAGAATGAACATGTTGCCCTAAGATAGAACCTACTGTGCCCGGTGATCTTGTTTTCCCTCGTGCTTCCCAGGATAATAACAGCTTCTCTCCTTGCAGTGGACAATCAGGCTACCCTGACTTGCAGGGCAGGTCAGCTTCTCTTTTCTCCCCGACTGACTGAAGCAAGGCTTCTTCTACGCTAGACTCCGTCCTTGTTCCTAGCCTGTGTAGGAGAATTGAAGACCGGTAGAGTTTCAGTTCCTGGTGATTCATTTGCTTAGGTTGGTGCACATAGCCAGTCCATCTGTGGCCAAATTATGTACAAAAAATGAGAGCACTTCTGCTACAACCTGGAGAGCTGATCCTTCCGTTTTGATCCAGAGCACAGTCCAAGGTCAGTCCAGTCTAAACTGCCCAGAGTGTGGCTTGCCCTCAAACATAGCCTCTCAGAACGCCACTGTTGCTAGGTGACAGCCAGCAGCACAGGGTCTGTTTTCACACCTGGAGAACACAAGCCTGAAGAAAGTGAATGGAATGGCAGCCTCCCTCCATCCAACAGGCAGAAGCAGAATGGGATAGGGGGTCTGAACAGAGGAGAAGTGCAGGAGGCCATGTGCCCCCCCGTACAAAGAGAGCCCACTGGAAGCCCACCATCTCATGCACACATGCACACACGTTCCCAATTGGCACCAGCGTTCAACCACATAGCCATACAAAAAGCCCTCACATCATACACTACAGACACAGGCCACCTGCACATCCCACACATTTATGGGGGCCTAGAAGGACCTTTTCAGGCTCGAGTCAGCAGGCTGTTTCCACACCAGTGTGCAGATAAAAAGTCCTGTGCCCCTCGACTAGGATCATGGTGCCACCTCTGCCAGCCAAGTGAGGCCTTTGTACCTGCTCACTCGCTTTGGGGCTTCACTTTGGGAGTCACAATGTCAGTAGAGCTAGGCTCTGGCGTCGAACAGTGTAGCATCAACCGTGGAGCTCCCACACTCTGCTTGCAGATTGTCGGTTTCATTGGAGGGAATGTGGCAGCCAGGCCCGGACAGTGACAGTGCAGGAAGGCACAGCTCTTCCAAGCCACGAAGAGGACTTTTGTCTCAACAACTCCACAGGTGATGTCTGGGCAGCAACTGAAGCTTTTGAGAAATGGAGCACCCACATGAGATGAGCTTTGCGTAGTTTGTCTACAACATAGCTAGCTAGGGGCTTCAGCGTTTCTTCCACACATTTGTAGTTAGTGACTTGTATATAATTACAAAGGAGGACAGATGATATAGCTTAAAACGCAGAGATTTGAGTAGTATTGAATAAAAATGATTTTTTATTTTGGAATGGCGTGTTTCTAGTGGTGCATCTAGGGACAATAAAAAGCAAATAGAATAATATCTGACTGCAGGTGCATTCTGCTTTCATCTGCCTGAGCTGGCACTAATACACTGCATAAATAAATGCATGTTTTGTGAGATTGCATGCTAATGTAACCTAATATGAACTTATCTGCCCATGGCATGCCTTTTTCCATATATTACAGCCATGTGATAATGCCAGTTCTCACTACACGCTCCATTCCAACACTGGTCATGATACTTCCTGGCACATACATATACCCTGCAGGGGTGCTCATGGGCACAATCAAAAACAAGAACATGGGACACAGAGTTTTCAACAATATAACATATTTGCATGCAAATTAACATAACAAATACTGCAGTGTGCACTGGAAAGTAGGATTCATCTCTGGTTACAGCCAACCTAGTCTACAGTCTAACAAAGTTCACACAGGATCCCACAGCCTCCACTCCTACAAACAACCTCAACCAAAGACAGTGCATCCACAAGGAGGGTCAGCCTGCACAATGATAATGGAGGTTGCAATAAACATAGAATCAGGCTCATTTGTATCACATCCCTGTATTCAGAAGTTATAGGAGTGGACAGCAATTATAAGGAGGGACATCACTCTGATATTGAATAAATCTATAAGGGGATCACTTTTGGGGATGAGGTCGACCCAGGCGTTCCAAACCTAGGGGTCCATTAGGATGGCGGAAGGACAAAGTCCGTCCGCCATCCTGTCGGGGGCAGGCACGTCCGCCACAAGGGCGGAGGAATCGTGCCCCCAATTAGGATGCACCCGCCACAGTGGCGGGTGCATCCCGCATTCTTAACATTGCGGCGGACGGTGCTTGAAGCACCGGCCGCCGCAATGCAAAAAATGCACGTTGTACATTTCAATGCACAACATGACAGGCACCGCGCGGTGCCTGTCATGTTGTACATTGAAATGCTGGGGGGTACCATAGGTACCCCCCCATGTGCACCCCCTACCCCCCTTCACCCTGGCGGCCCGCAACAGGCCCCCAAAGCAAAGACAGTATGCCTTTCCGTGGCGGTTTTGCCGCCACCGAAAGGCATACCCCGCAGCCCATCCTAATACAGCTGGCGGTGTCTGATAGACACCGCCACCATATTAGACCTTTTCCACCGCGGTCGCAAGCAGACCGCGGCGGAAAAGCGACGAACGGTCTTTCCGTCCGCCGCGGTCCCCCCCGCCATACTAATATGGTGGGGGCAATTCGGGAATGGATGTCGGGCGGATTGCCTCCGCCAGGCCGGCGGTGGCTACCGCCAGCCTGGCAGAGGCAATCCACCCGACATCGTAATGGGCCCCTAAGTGTACATTTGAGTCATTCTGTATATACACATGTATAGCTAAAACCCACCCTACTAGCTCTCAATATACACAGGGTGTAGAGTGCTGGAATCAGGAAAACACTTGGGTTGCCTAGACTATTCTTCATGCTGAACTCCCCAATCTACTCTATCTTGGTCCCTGCTGTTTCTTTCACTAGAGCGCCGGTTGCATTGAAAGGAATCTACAGAGAATTTAAGCGGCAGGAATTTCTAAATCAGCACCTGATTCCCATGTTTCCAGGCTGCCTGCTAGGGCTGAGGCCAGCACCCACTCATGCGATTGGTGGAGGACTACCCAATCGCAAAGGCCCATCCATTGGGTGGTTGGTCCAATGTGGCGACCAGCATGGCTGACCTCTTAATGTCCTCCTCTCGGTATTAAAGGAACTGTGTTGCAGATAGCTTCAGTGCTGTTCTGTCCACTGCAGCATTTGGAGAACCGGACTCCCCAAGGATGACACCACCCAGTGGCTCCAAACCTGCATCGTGCCACCTGCACTACTCTCAGGCAACACTTGGGTCCTGTCCCAGGCCTTGGGTAGACCTTTAGAGGCCAACACTGCTGAGGAGTGGCAAACACTGTTTCCTCCAAGGCTTTCTCACTACCCAAGCTCTCTCACACATCTACAAGTGACTCATTCATCCATAGCACAATTGCATACTGAAAAATAACAGTCACCCTAGTTCCCCAGTCATTTCTCTCACCAGCACTTAATTTGAGTCGTGGCTGCCCGGTGCTCAGTCACAGAGATGAGGCTGGTTACCAGACTTTCTTGCAAGGCAACAGGCAGACAAATAGCAGGGGTGTGCTGTGTCGTTTTCTTTTCTACTCCATAACTATAATTAAAAAATGATTAACATGCACAGCTACCCCTGGCGGTTTCCCAGTGCAGGGCAGATAGGAGGCGTGCATAGGAGCAGCAGATTAAAAAAGGCAGGTTTTGACTCTATGTATACTGTAACAATAAAGTGTGCACAGAGTACCGTGGAACTCCAGAGGTATAGCAGAGTCTAAAGTAGATAATAACTTACTCTCTTTTGTGGTAGTGTGGTTGAGCAGTCAGGCATATCAGAAGGTAGTGTTAAGCATTTGTTGTACACACTCAGGCAAGAAATTGTGTCACTCTAAGACTGAATCCAGACCAATTGCTTGTTTAAAAAGTTGTTATTTTGTTGTTTTATTTTTAGAACGAAGATTGACTTAGTAGCAGGTAAGTTACACTCACACAGAACTTTGGGGATGACATCCCTCAATGGTTTGGAGGTCAGAACTGGTGGGGCACCACCTCAGGATGGATGGACCCCCGGGACACAGGTTGTGGACGACTTGTACAGAGGTAAGTCCTGGAGCAAGGTTTCTTGGTCCCGCAGGGACTGGGTGTTCTTTTGTGGACAGGGCCGCTGTCCTGTGGAGTCGCACGTCTTTTTTGAAGTGGGGGATCACTCTTCACCAAATCTGGAGATCCCTGATCCTTTCTGGAGCTGTCATTTTCTTCTGAGCTGCAGGCAGACCAGTAGGGCTGGGGCCAAGTCAGTTGGGCCTATACTCTTAATTGCTGCGACGTCTTCGGGATTCCAATCTTCTTAGGTTGTAGAGCACTGCCTTCTGGGTTCAGGGCTGCCACCTAAATACTGCATTTAAGGGGCGTTTCAAGGGTCTCGAGGTCAGTAGCCAAGTGGCTACTGACCTTCGTGGAACTACCCCTTGGTGTGCTAACCCCACGTGTTGGGGGGGGGGGGGGTCTGGGAACAATACCTAACCCTGATTGGAGGGTGTCTGCCATTTGCAATATGGCAGGCACTGAGAAGTGGGCTTCACCTCTCCTCCCTCACCTGAGAGGTGGGGTAGGCAGAGGAGGGCACAGTTTCTGGGCTGTTGTAGTATTTCCTGCCTGTCTTCTCGCTGAAAGGAGTTGAGACAGGAAGGGGGCCTGCTCCTGATAGCAGGAGAGTCTGGGGGTCACTTTGAAAAGGCGACAAGGCCTTTGAAGCTCCCCAGTCACATCTGGCTCTTCTTGACCTAGGGGAGATGTGAACACCTCTGCCCAGAAAAAGCATTGTTTCTGGGCCCAGGGAGCAATGGCTCCCACCTCAGTGATCCAAAAACTTATGTCGTGGTGGCAGGCGAGTGGTCACCAGTCAGGAACCCACCAGCTGTTGGTTTGGTTCAGGGATCCCCTCTAGGAGGGACACCTGAGTGCAGGCAATAATAAATCTGACACTAGAATCAATGCATGGTCATTATTCTGAGATATTTGATACCAAACATCCCAGGATTCAGTAAAGTCAATATGGTACTGGAAAACTCATAATGATCAGTTTCCAGACCATATATTAAGTATGGCTTTACAGTGCAATTAAAAAATCTAAGAATGGCCTTAGATATTATGGGTGGCCTGTCTGTTCATGCAGGCAGGTCATCACATGAGGGATAGTGCACCCTGCCTTTAGGGTGACTTACCTAGGCTTCATGCAGTGCTGGACAGGCATGACACACAGGGATGACTTACTAATTGCAACAGCCAAAATGTAATCTATCTGATTACATGCCCCTGCAACAAACAGTATGTAGGGATGACTACGCGTAAAGTAAAGACAAGAATTTCAGAGCACAAGAGTTCCATCAGATGTTGCAAACAGACAACAAGACTGACCACTCACTTCATAGAGGTTGGCCATTTACCAACAGAGCTCAAATGGGCAGTCATTGAACAGCCTATGATTCCACCCCACATTACTGACATCAGCAGTTTTTTATTTAAAAAAGAACAAAGATGGGTGTATAAACTCAGATCTGATAAAGTGGGCCTTAATGAGGACATCCCATGGATGGCACTCTAATAAGTGCTCATGATAAAGTCTAGTGCCCTGATGTCTATAAGATCTACTCATTTTCAGATGATTTTAAGTACATTCATATGGATACTACAGGCGTGTTTTTTCAAGTGGCATGTATTTCCCCCTTGATGCACGTTGTATCATTGGACGCTTCAAGGAAATGAGAGATTTTCACGACGTACTAGTAAGACAGCGCACTATCAGGCATTTTGCTGTAAAGAGAACGTGTCAAATAAGTGGCAGCATAGTGATATGAGCGCGCTGTCTTTAACAAACCACAATCCCCATGATACTACGCGCGTCGCGTAGAAAATGACGTTATCCGGGCGTCGCTTTTGCCGGCGACTAAGCGGAAATATAATGGGTGATCGCGCGCCGCGTCGGTACCTCCCACGACAGCCCAGAGGGACGCCCGGAGTACCGACGGACAGGTAGGCGCATACACGATCTGCTTAATCACCCGCTGTGAAGTGCGTGTTCCTGTTGTTGGTAGGAGTATTTAGATTGACGCAGACGATTGTGAGACACATCGATCTCTCATAAGGTTTGGAGAGCTGTCTATGTGTCACCTCTATTTTAACGTAATGCGTCCTGGACGCCCAGCTCACTGAGCTGTGGGCTCCTGAAGTCCTTAAATCATAAACTAAATAAATGTGATCAACCGACCTTGATATACAATCTTTGAGGGTCGGACTGTGATCATAGACCTTGTCGGACAGGAACAAGCGTTTCATGAAACAGTTGCACCGAAAATGCGTGCACTTCAGGGCTTGTTTAGAATACCCATGTAACGACTAGTTCTTTGTTATAACTAGAGTAATGATGTCACAAACATCAGTATATGCTTGATTACGATATGGCAGCACTTGACAAATAACTGTCGGTGCATTCTTATGAAACGGATTTGAGACGTAATGATTCTTGCTGGAATAGAGTGACACCTTGTGTGTCCTAACTTTCTTTTCATTTACTTTTTCGCTACTTTAGAGCTGTGCCCTGTTTTACCTGCGCTGAAGCCAGGTGAGGTGGGACTTTTCTCTCCTGCCAAATTGGTAAGTGAGCAGCCATTAGCTTGATGCTGTGGACAGAGGTGTATGATATGTACATGCAGGATACTACACTTCGGTAGTAAAATTAGATCAATTTGTGTTAGAAAGATGTGTTTCAACACAGTGCTCTATATCTAATTTTGTATGTACTTTGTTTCTTCCCTTTATGTGTGTCTCGTTGTGAATGGATTCACTCCCTAATTTGAACTACACAGTCAGGAGAAGGACGGTATCACTATATCTCAGGTGATATTTTTTCCTTTTTCCACTGATTTCTTTTAAAGCAGTAGCGGTAATGGTCCTGAGGAAGCAGCTAGATACCACGTGGATCTAATTAGTCTGCAGAAACATGTCGACCTTCCATCTCTAATAGTGGTTATTTGTTTAGACCACTACGCACTCATTTTAATTTAGGATTGAAGAGAACCCTAATAAATACTTGTTCTCCTCTCTACCTAATTTTATAGTTTGTTCCACAATTTCACTTTGCACTTCACTTTTTAGCACTGCTTTTCAGTCACCACAATATATATCAAGCATTCCCCTCACACTGGACACCACATGTAGGATTAGGCTTTCACCATCTGCAAATCCACTGTGGGTCTCACAATCTACCTTCGAGGGTGAAGGATCCCAGATGATGAAGGGCGGATCAGAGTGGTGACTGATGGGAATCTTCTCACAAGAGACAAGAGACCCTAGGTGTGATTTGCACAACACACTATTAGTTCATTTCCTTTTGCTTTCTATTCAACACGTAGGGATGTAACTTAGTTTGCGCTAGCATTTGACCCCTTGCTATTTATTGTTGTAGTACACAGGGATGTATGCCATGTCGACTCTTCAATTTTAGCTGCACCACAACACGCAGGCTGCAATGGCAGTGTTGCATGTTTGTGATGAGAGGTGTCTGAGGGTGGCATAATACATGCTGTGACCCTTAGAGGCCTTCCCCTGGCTACCCTTGGTACCATAGGTACCCTTTACAAGGGACTTACAGGTAGGCCAGAGTTGTGCCAATTGTGGAAACAATGGTATAGGTTGGGAAAAGAACAAAGGCCCTGGGTTCCTGATTGGCAGGGACCCAGGGCACACTCAGTCAAAATGCATCAGAAATCTGTCAAAAAGTGTGGTGGGGTTACTGCAACAGAAGCCCACTTTCCTACACCAGGTCTTCAGGCCCTCATGAAAGGCAAGAAGCGACATCACGCCCAGTTCTTCAGAGAATCAGAAAGGGAGTTCCATAGTTTCGGGCCTAGATAAGCAAATGAGCGTTCTTTTATTCGAGACAAGCTGAACCTAGGCACAGTGAACAAGGCACGATGCTTGGATCTCAAGGACCGAGAGGGAAGATATGGCAGCAGCAAATCCTGGCTATAGTGAGGTTTGAGTCTCGTTTTCTCCTACCCCTGAAACAACCCTGAACCTACGCTGATGAGCGTTGGCATTGCAGAAATTTGAAAGAAAAGTGTCACACATTTATATAGAGATTGGTTTGAATTCAGGACTTTAATTCAAGCTTCAAAGAAGAAGCTCTCATTTTGCGTATTGTGTATATACTCAAGGACTTTGTGAAACAAGCAAGCTGTGATCCAAATACACTTGAATAGGAGAAAAGTGCGTGTTTAATGAGTAAAATTGTTAAGGCATCTGGTGAGGAGGGTTCACAGTGAAATGACTTGAGTGGCAGTTCATTGACAATTCATTTACAATTCCCTTGATTGTACTTAGGTAACAATGTTTATTTTTCTCTACACATTTAGCAGGGGCCTCATACATCGTTTTCTTAGCACTGGATGGCAGATGTAGAACAATAAAAAAAAACGCGCACAACTTTTACCTTCAGTTCTTGAGCAGCAGAAGAGAGTAGGATCAGTCATTTTACCTCCACAGTGGTCCACTGGATTAGGACAGCTAACATGTTTACGCTCCGTCTTTTAATCTAGTGGAAGGTCTGTTTCCACAAACAACTGTATGCCTGCATGGGAGAGCAAGGACATACTTGGTCTTAGGAGATCAGAGAAAGAGAAGGGGGGAAGGCACGGAGAAATGATGTAGGCACAGCCCTTGGTGCAAGAACAGCTAATAGAGCTTCAGTATTTCCTTGCTTCATTATAGATAGTGTATGTTTTTCCCTACTCCATTCCTGTGTTAAAATAGATGAATGGTTGTTTTTTCGGTCTGGTGAAACACTTAAATATAGTTTTTTAGTTGAACAGTCAGCCAGCATTTCCAAAGCAGCTAAACAATGAATATTTATATCTTTGGAGCACCTGAAATTGCAAAAAATCTAATGTGAGTTCTTTCTGCTTTTCTAAATCGGCCAGGTTGGGATTTACTGCGCCCCAACACATCTCAGGGTATCAACATGGAGGTGAAGATTCTCTGCATCAAGGCTGGTAGAATTGATTGACAGGGCTCATTGTTTACATAGCTCCTCCCATTCAAGTCTGTACTTTCGGCTTCGTCGTCGCTCCCCAGCCTACCCCTCCTTTCCACTTTACTTGTATTTCTTTTTTATTATTTCAGCAAAAGCCTGGAAGAGGCAAAACTCTCCTAGGCCACTTGTTTCTTTTGATCGGCGTGGCAGCTATTTTGTTTTTATTTACCTTTCTAAAATGGCCATTGGCATCCTTGGAAAGGTAAATGAAGGCTACCTATGCCAAAAAGGCATTCCACTCACCTATCCATTCACTCTTTGAAGAGGGACTCCAGCAGGTGCTAAAAAGATGTTGGTAACACATTGTAGGCTGTTTGAAGCTGATAAAAGCTCAATACAGACTTTGAATCCCTGCTTAAAAGGTGCAGAGACTTTACCACATGGAGATGGAGTGCCGGCTGTACAACTATGCCGATGATACTCAAATTATCATCCAAATCGATAATTCACCATCGGCATATACTAGGCTACAAAATATACTAAAATTTACGGTTATTTGGATGTCAACAAATTCACTAAAGATAAACCTGGACAAAACAGAGGTGCTGGCGATTACGACAGCGTCCAGCCCTTGGAATGACCTTCTTTGGCCAAAAGAGTTAGGGCCCTCTCCTGAGCCATCGGCAACTGTGAAAAGTTTGGGCATTCATATAGATGCCAAACTTTCAATGGCAAAACAAGTCTCTTCAGTTGTCGGTACTTGCGTAGGTCTACTAAGACAACTGCGGAAAATATCATGACTTCTAACCCCGGCTACTCTCAGACGGGCAGTATCAGCTATGATCTTGTCGCGCCTGGATTAAGGCAACTCGTATGCTGGCCTCACCCAACAACTGCTGGCCAGATTACAAATAGTCATGAACGATGCAGCAAGATTAATTTTTAAAAAACCTAGACGAGCACATGCTACACCACTGCTACGTGAGCTCCATTGGCTCCCAATCAGTCAGCGAATCATGTTCAAGGGCCTCTGTACCACTCATAAAGCCCTGCATGGACAAGCCCCAAAGTATATCAAAGGAACGCCTAGTCCCCTACGTTCCTGGCAGGACCCTTCGATCAGCAGATGACACCCTCTTGGTCTGCCCTCACTTTAAATTAGCTGCCATGGGAGGGCGAGCCTTTTCCAATGCAATTCCTGTGGCCTGGAATATTTTGCCAGTAAACTTGCGCAAGGAATCGAACCTTCAATCCTTCAGGAATAAGCTACAAACTATACTCTTTCGGGAGGCCTGGGGTATGTCCTAGTAGCTCCTGTCCTTCCACTGAACCAGTGTATGCCCTCGGACAAGCGCTTAGAGACCCCTGGGTGATAAGGCGCTCTATAAATCTAAATAAATAAAATAAACATGCTGCTTCTGTGAGACCACGCGTGACTCGCAGTGACGCTGCCTCAGGCGTCGATGCACCTCCCTGCCGGGCAGCGCGAGAGCAGCACTCCACGGAAACACAGGGCCTGGGTTTTATTTTCTAGCCAAGATGAATTGCAATTGCAAATGAAAATAAGGCAGCATGGAAAAGCCAGGATGAAGGGTGTAGGGCACAGCTGCTCCGAGAGCCTGCATGATATGCTAGAACAGAGCATCCACAGGGCTGAACAGCGGCAGACGAGCAACGTCAGGAAAGCGTCCGATCCCAGGGGTGTACCCACTCTTTAAATGTTATGGGGTCCTCAATGCCCCCGTACATACCGCTGACATCCATAACTTCATTTGGCAGGCCTAAGGCATTCGAGAAAAAAAAACAACAGAAGTACTACGAGAAGCATTGCAGAGTATGTGGGCAGTAATGCTAAGCTATCAGCAGCTGACCTGTGACCTTTGTGTTTTCTCTTCAACCAGAGTTTCATAGAAATATCTTGCGTGATTCCCCTGGGACAGACCCGTCGTGTTAGCACTTTCATTCACCTTTCCTGCTTCCTCGTCGAGTTTTTTTTACTTTCCCTTCCTCATAAAAGGGAAGCGCTGCATTCGCTGTGAATGTTTTCTGTGTGGGTGGCGGGCAGCGCTTGTGCGGGCTTTCCTGAGGTGAAAATGTGCCGACTCTGTACTTTCCATGTACAGTCACAGTTGTGATTAAAGGAATTCATGTCACTATACAGAGGGATACCCTGCATGAACTAGGGAAAAGCACGGCAAGTGAACCCAGATATTCCAAAGCAACACTCAGTTGAGAGGCCTCTCAACGGAATGGTCGAGTAGACGCTCGCACGGCGCTATATCATTTCGCGGTGTGCCTGCGGGTCTTTTTAAATTAGAGGTGGACGAGCCATCGAATTAGCAGCAGACCCGAGCCAGAGACGAGCCAAGGGTGTGGCTCGGCTCTTAGAGCCCATTCACGAGCTGAACCTTGAAAATATTAGGCGCGTAATTAAATCATGCTACACGCATCGTGTTAAGTATGATAAGGTGCCTTCAAAATTCCAGGAAGTGCATATCTTTAACTCACAGAAGCGTTTAATCTTATTACAGAATATTTGCAGAGTTGTTATTGAAAGTGGAAGTTTTTAAACATGAACTGAAAAACATTCCTGCCCCCATCCAGATAAGGATGCGTGCTAGTGAACTTACAGGATAGTCAGTTGCCAATACCCTTAAATGTGGCCTCGATTCTTAATATAGAGAGCAACATTATAGGCTAATTAACACATAAGGTTTTAGTAGAGTGCATATTCAGAACTCACACACTCGAAAGTGTTCTTCTTATACCTAATAATGAAAAAAGGAGGCTCTGTGTAATAAGTTTCTGTATAGTTTATTTTTATTTTTGCATAGTTGCTAAAAACCATTGCAATACGTTACAACAGTAAGTAAAACCATTGGTACACATCGTTAAAAACCATTAATACACACCATGAGGTGCGGTGCCGCACATACATATCTGGTAAAAGCGTCTAACAGGTGGCAAGTAAAAGTTTGTGCATCCTTGAGCAGACTTTCGTTTGCGCTGGAGAAATAAGAAGAAATGGAAGGTTTGTCAGATGATGAGACAGTTTCTTCGCGGTCAACTTAAACCCCGCGGTAAAGTGCAATGCAGCTGATTCATATTTTGAAAGTAAACCGTGACAGGCATAGGGCGGTCGGGATATGGCACATTATAGCACATTTTATTATTGTAACAAGGTGGTTTTGAAAGGGCATATACATCTAAATCTGACACCGGCACATTTGCCATGTGCTCACAGTTCAGTAGAGTAGGAGCAGAGAAAGAGGAGCAGAAAGGGGAGAAGAAAGGTAGAAGGTCTCCCAGGTGTAATTAAGTATTTAAACAACCTAGAAAACCAATGGGTCTAACATCTGAATCATGCGTCAGGAAAAAGAGCTAATGTCACAAACTCAGCAATAGTACTAGCTCAAGGTGTCATCCAGAAGATGGTTAACCCTGTGTTTAGCAAAGTGAAAACCCATGTAGGATTCCCATCAATATCGTGTATGATCAATATTCTCATGTGGTCCTCCGTCCTTGGTCCCGTGTCTCTAGATCATTGAGACAGAAGTGGTACCATCTGCGGACACATGGACTCCACATGCCAACACAAGGACAACCATAGGAATCTGATGAGACGGGTAGGTGCAGTGCAAAACAATAAGTGTGTGGAAGGATAAAATAGGATAGAGAATCTCACTCCAACTTTATTCTATCAAGACCTCTTCCTAATTAAAACCAAAGAACAGCGCAAAACTATATTACATGCAGTTTAACCAATATCTGCATCGGGGCCAACATGTTTCAGCCTGTGCGGGAATTGCTCCCAAGGCTTTCATCAGGGCCTCTGTTCTCTCAATAATGCGACTGCAAAAAGTGTTGGTGCCAAAACTCAAAATAATAAATTCAACCAGTAAAGGATATGAGTCTCCAAATACTGTGGCTTTACTCCTCCATGACACCTGGCAATTCTTTAGAATCTATAGAGGAGGGAACCAAGCAAAAACACAGGAAAACACCATCTGTAAGCAAAGGACTAAGGATACCTTTCATATATGTCTAATAAAGTACATATGATCACTCACCCAGGGTGCCCGGGGAAGAAACCTCACCTCGTCCTGGACCTGGCTCAGGCGTAGTGAGACCCCGCTCTGTAAGAGGAAAATACACCGGAACAAAATAAGGGTGCGGGACATCTTTATCCACTACAACCCTCATTCCCTTGTTTACCAGTGTAAATACTCTCTCTTGCATAAAAACAAACTTATATTACTTGGGCCCTACTAACTGGGACATCACCCCACTAGAAATCCCATTGGGTGCTCCTCATATTCAACAATTAGTTAATTAGCAAAATTGTGGCTGAATCATTCAAAACCTCAAGTGACCAGATTCTCTCTATAAGTATTGTTCTGACATCTCTCATATAGAGATTAGTCACGCTTGTAAGAGGGGTTAAATACCATTGGAAACAGAAAACGAAAAAGAAGTCAAAAGGGAGCCCGAGGTGGAGCTCCATACCTGTCCGGCGTTGTCCCGGATAATGGCTGAGACAGGGGGAGGCATGGAGCAGGGCTCGAGATCTCCTTTTCATAGACAACGCGTGATCTCAACCCCAATAGGGGTCGGGAGCGAGTGCCCAGCGCTGTCAGGTACACAGTCCTATATTTTAGCACACCGTCCCCAGTGCGCAATTTGTTTATTAAGAGATATTCTTTCATACATCCTGAATGCGTCTCAAGCGGTATTGGGATAGTTACAGGCATCTATGCCGTGCCCCGCTGTAGCGTAATCTCGCGATGTTGATGGAACTACAAAGTGACGCGGTGGCGTCCATCTTTGTAGTCCGTTCGCGAGTGTAAGGAACTGATGGCGTCAGCATATAGTTCTAACCCTGTTAGAACAGTTCAAGCATTCTGTGGGCTAACAGCTCGGTTGGGAGCCTCACAGGAAGTGAAGCCCAGAAACTGTTTAGAAGTGAGCAAATCGATGTAAGGGGAAACTACAGAATGACATCATAGAGTCCATTCTAGTAGTCCCATTACATATTATGCTGAAAATGGTCACACCTTGAGGTCACAATGTAATCCTGTCTGTGATCCTCCGCTTATGATGAAGTGGCAATGGTGCACCACCTGAGATACGGGAGGCCCAGAGCCTGTTTTTATTATTAGGGTACATTCCCAAATCAGAAACCCAGGGGCTCATTGGAGTACTAATGTAGTTTGAGTGTAATGCAGGTGGTGTAACCCAGTCTATCTGAGTGTAAAAAATGGGACAGTGGAAAGTATGTGAAGAACAAGTTCACTTAAGACTCAGCCAGGGGATGTCATCGTTCAACCCCTGTGTATCTGTCCGCAGTTTATACACCCATTTTTGCTCCTTCCGAAACAGAAAACCTGCCACATCAGTGATGTGTGATGGTATAAAGGGTTTTTCAAGTACTGTCCACGTGAAGTCTGTTTCTGCATGGTTTTTCTCCAAAAAATGTCGTGTTAACTTTGATATGTTCTTCTTACACCGGAAGGTGCTTTTGTGCTCAAGCATGCGTACCTTGACTTTTCTTGTCGTCATGCCAATGTACTTGTCGTTACAAGAACATGTAATCTGGTAGATTAGATTCTCACTGTTACAATTGGAAAATTGACGTAACTCCCATGGTCTCGAAGTTCCAATATCTAGACTAGTAACATTATGGGTGAGGGCACACATGGAGCAATTTCCACATGGGTGGTGCCCTTTTATTGCAGGAAGGTCCCACAGGGTGCCTAGTTGCCTCTTTAATTGTTCCTGCGGACGGGTATGCACTAAGCGGTCTCTCAGGCTACTGGCTCGTTTGAATGCAAAAAGAGGGTATTCGATCTTATCTTTTCCACTGTTAAGTATCCGCTAGTGACGTCTCACAATGTTCTGTACCTTATTGGACTTAGTGGTAAAGGTACTGACCAAAGTTAGTCGATCTTGCTGAGGTTCTCTTGTGGAGGCTTCAAGCAATTCTTCCCTATTATTATTCGCCGCCCGTTTCCAGGATCGCTGTATCAGCTTTTTGGGATAATGTCTTTCTATCAATTGCTGTGATAATGCACTAGCGTGGGTGTTGAAAGTATCTGTAGTAGAGCAGTTGCGTCTGAGGCGTAAAAACTGACCCACAGGCAGATTGTCTCGTAAGGATTTGGGGTGTTGGCTCTCGTATAGGAGCAATTAGTTTCTTGCCATGGGCTTACGATAAAGCTCCGTTTCCAAACCCGTTTGAGTGACGTAAATCGAGAGATCAAGGAAGGCTATTCTATCCTTGCTGGTCTCGATAGTGAACCGTAGGAATTCATTCTGTGCATTCAACCACTGGTGGAATTGAAGAACAGTGTCGCTGTTTCCTCTCCAGATTAAAATAACGTCATCTATATAGCGTTTCCACCACACTATAGATGCACGGAAAGGGTTAGTCGCTGCCAGCACGGTTTGTTCCTCGAATTTGTGGACATATAGATTAGCCAGCGATGGGGCAAAAATACTGCCCATGCTGGTCCCTGAGACTTGAAGGTATAGGGTCTCTTCAAATTTGAAAAAGTTTTCTTTCATGGCCATCGTGGCCAGACTCATGATGAATGGGACTGGGGTGATGGAGTCAATTTCTGTCTCACCCAGGATGGATCTGATGGTGTCTAGAGTCTCATCCTGGGGGATGGATGTATATAAGGACTCAACATCAAGTGAAACCAGCAGGTCTGTTTCTTGATTGAAGTCAATTGCGGGAATCATTCTCAGAACGTCGGCTGTGTCCTTCAAGTAAGTGGGCATCGTATGTACTATGGGACGTAGAAAATGATCCACGAAGGCAGAGAGTGGTTCTAACAGAGACCCCTGCCCTGAAATAATCGGTCTCCCTGGAGGTGGTCGTTGTGACTTGTGCACCTTAGGTAAGGTGTAGAAATAAGGCATAGTAGGTACTTGGGCTTGTAAGAATTGTGCTTCTTTCTGAGTTACCCAACCTTCTGACAATGCCTCTTCTACCATAGATTTAATTTCACTGGTCAGTCTAGGGGTGGGATCGAGGGTCAGTGTTTGGTATGCGGTCCTATTGTTGAGTTGTCTCAAACACTCAGTCCTATAGCTGTCCACATCTTGTATCACTATAGAGCCCCCTTTATCTGCTGGCTTGATTATGATAGTTCGGTCTTGTGTCAAAGTTCGTAGGGCTTGCTTCTCTCCTCTTGGTAGATTATTGAAGCCTTTGTTTTTATTGGACCAAATGTTTTCTATATCGTCCTTGACAGCCTGCTCGAATGTCAATACTTTGGATGGAATTGAATGAGTAGGGGGGCAGTAGGTGGATTTCACACTCAGGCCTGTGTTGGTATCTTTAGTTTGATTCAGATCGTCAGTGTTTGTGTTCAAGAAAAAGTAATGTAATTTCAATTTGCGAAAGAACTGAGCTAGTTCTGTTTGCAATAAGAAAGGATCTCCCTCCTCAGTAAACACAAAACCTAAGCCTTTGTTCAAGATGCGTTCCTCAGTATCTGTTAGGATTCTCTTGCTCAGGTTCACCACTAGACTTGGTTCAGGTGTGCTGTCTATTCCTGGGCACCTCTCCTCTTCTGGCTCCTCGTTCCTGCATGGGGACCCTCCGTCTCGTCCCAATGTACCTGTGCTTGAGGCTGGCCTTGTGCCTGTGCTAGTCCTGGCCTTCTTTTTCCCCGAGACCGGCGGGGGCCAAACCGAAAAAGCGGCTGATTGGAATAATTAGGATAGCCCTGGAACTGTTGCGGAAAAGGTTGTTGGAAATTACCGGGTGGCCCCCACGGGGTAGGTGGCCACCAGGGTTGTCCTGGCATCATTGGTGGTCCCGAAAAAGACTGGTATCTCCCGGATCTGCGTTGTCCTCTACCTCCAAAGACTGGGGCTGTTGTGCCTGGGTCGCTGCCTGAGTCTGAACTGGACCCTGAGTAATTAGACCCATACCTTCTGCCACTTTGGTTGTAGTCAGGGGCTTTATAGTTATCACTGGTGTATGGATATACTGTGTCCATTTTGAATTTTGCCAGGTCTTTCTTAAATTTGTCTAACTTGGACTGAAGGATAGTGTCTTCATAGTCCTTAGTACTCTTATCTGACTCGTCCTTCTGTTTCTTGAAAACCGGTGTAGATTTTTCCCTCCAGGACTTGTATATCTATTAGTAGTGCGTCTGCTACCCGTTTGGATGTGCTGATAATCAGTATCAGCCAATCCCGAGTGCAGCGCCATGCTATCAAGGACCAGTCTACCAGAAAAGCTTTGTCATTGAGAAAGAGCCGAGGTGCGTTTGTCACTATAAGCCCTGGTGGTGCACAGTTTGCTCTCAGGTTTTCCTGTGTTTTTGCTTGGTTCCCTCCTCTATAGATTCTAAAGAATTGCCAGGTGTCTTGGAGGAGTAAAGCCACAGTATTTGGAGACTCATATCCTTTACTGGTTGAATTTATTATTTTGAGTTTTGGCACCAACACTTTTTGCAGTCGCATTATTGAGAGAACAGAGGCCCTGATGAAAGCCTTGGGAGCAATTCCCGCACAGGCTGAAACATGTTGGCCCGATGCAGATATTGGTTAAACTGCATGTAATATAGTTTTGCGCTGTTCTTTGGTTTTAATTAGGAAGAGGTCTTGATAGAATAAAGTTGGAGTGAGATTCTCTATCCTATTTTATCCTTCCACACACTTATTGTTTTGCACTGCACCTACCCGTCTCATCAGATTCCTATGGTTGTCCTTGTGTTGGCATGTGGAGTCCATGTGTCCGCAGATGGTACCACTTCTGTCTCAATGATCTAGAGACACGGGACCAAGGACGGAGGACCACATGAGAATATTGATCATACACGATATTGATGGGAATCCTACATGGGTTTTCACTTTGCTAAACACAGGGTTAACCATCTTCTGGATGACACCTTGAGCTAGTACTATTGCTGAGTTTGTGACATTAGCTCTTTTTCCTGACGCATGATTCAGATGTTAGACCCATTGGTTTTCTAGGTTGTTTAAATTTCAGTACAATGGGGGTTACAACCGATGCAGGTCTCTAAATATCCCTTAGGCCCTCCTGAATGAAGTGTTTATATATGTAATTAAGTATTTGCCTAGGATCACACAGTTTGGTAAAGTAGGGAAGCCGGGATTGGTCACAGATTTTCCAGTTTCACACTGTGCAATCCAGCCACTGTAGGGATATCTCTGACTTCAAAGGTTAATGCTTTGTCCAGGGCTTTAAGTGGGATGAAAAAACTGGGGGGTCTCTTAAAGGGGCGTGGCCAGTGTAAGGGGCGTGGCTTTAAAACATCTACGCTAAAAATCTGTTTTTAGCATAGTGTGCCCCCCGACTTGTATTTTTCTGTTTCTGTCATTTCAGTCAGATATGTGATACAACAAGTAACATCATACTTACAACAAGTAAGGACTATTGGCCTTGTCAATGGTTATTAGTTGCATAAGATAAATAAGCTGTAACTATGGCTTGTTACATATAATATTGAAAAAGCTTCCAATTAAAGCCCTGGTGACCCTACCACAATGTTGCTGCTCTTGCGTATCAGAAAGAGAAGGGAAATCCAGAAAAAAATGACTCTTTAAAGGATTTCCCTTACCTGGCATGACGTCATGCCGTAACTTCTCCGCTAGTAAGAAGTGAGGGCAGGGCACATCGATGTGATTGCTGTCTCGAAACGGGTCTCTATTGGGCTGTTTTGAGCCCTGGCACTTTTTTCCGGACTGCAGTGACAGCAAACTGCTGTAACTGCAGTCCGAAAAAAACAGACCGCCTGTGCCAGGGCTCAAAACAGAGCCCGATAGAGACCCGTTTCGAGGCCCCCTTCAAAAAACTGCCGGTGCTCAGACCCCTTGAGACCCGGCCCACTTAAAGCCCTGGCTTTGTCCTCTATTCATGGAGGGTGAGATTAGAATGTAGATAACAGGCAGGATCCACCTTTTAGACAGTTTTACAGCAGACACAAACTTGTTTCAGCACAAAGATGATTTGTCTGAAATCACTGGATGCAGAGGGAGGGCAGGATTCGAACCTGGTTCCCCGATGACACATGATCAGTAGCTGTAGCCTCTAGTGTAAGCTTGGCTCGTTTTAGGCTTGAGGTTCCAAGAGGACCTCAAGACGATCCAGGGCCAGGTCTCTGGCTCGAACCTGGCACGATCTATCAGAGGGTCTCTCACCACTATTTTATATTGAACGTAAATTGATGTAATGCTTTGCATCACTTTGTGCCACACAAGCTCCTATGCAAAATCTTAGTAAATAATCTTCGTACTCTTCTCTGCTGAGTCCCAATTGTTACAGTGCAGATGGTGAGGAAACTGCATCCATTGAGTTCTGCATTATTATGGAAATAAGGGGGGACAAGAAGCAACATGGGGGAATATTCTCAAGGACACATCGCCGAGTTATCGGCACTTTATCGCAGCCAAAGTGGAGATACATTTATCGCCCCATTCACAAGCTGGTGCTAACAACCCATATCACCAGTCTACCTGCGATAACAGCTGCAAAAAACATCGCCACAGATGACCCCGGCAACTATTGCTAATGCGATGCAGGATAGGTGTTCTCGTACAAAAAGCCACAACAACACCACTCCGCAACATTCTCAACGACCAGCCAGATCGGCGATAAGATCCCAAAACAGGCGATAAGGCACGTTAGCAGCAGGAATTTAACACCTGCTCTTACCTAGTGTAAAGTTGGACGACAACCTGCACCATAAAAGGGAGCCCAGCCCAGAGCCACACCTGAAAAACAACAGATGCCATGGAGCCAACGATCACGCAGCTCGGACACCCAAGAGGGCCACAACACCCACCACCACCCCCAGGACACCCTCCACCCCCTCCCATGGGCACTACTCTGGGCACCCCGCCACCCCCAACTGACAAAGATATGTTACATCAACTTCACAAAACCATGAACAAAACAAGTCGCATAATCACAACACTTAACATGCATGTGTGGTCAGAAAAAGGAGAATGACTCATTCATCTTTGAATCACCTAACAAAATATTTTATTTAAATAAACTCAAAACAACTATTATGAAGAGTCATGGCGGGTCTTCTCAAGACAATCTGTAGGTCAAAGCCTGCAAGACAAAATTCTAGATAAGAAGGTGTGTCATGTGCTCATCAAAGGACAGAGAGAGAAAGCGACAGAGAGAGAGAGAGAGAAAGAGAGGGAGAGAGAGAGAGAAAGAGGAAAAGAGAGGGAGAGAGAAAGAGAGTGAGAAAGAGAGGGAGATAGAGAAAGAGAAGGAGAGAGAGGGTAAGAGAAAGAGAGGGAGAGAGAGAGAAAGAGTGGGAGAGAGAAAGAAAGGAAGAGAGAGTGAGAGACAAAGAGAAGGAGAGAGAGAGAAAGAGAGGGAGAGATAGAGACAGTGAAAAGAAGATAGGGAGAGGGAGAGAGAGTGCCGACACTGCGGACCCAGGCCTCACTGCTCACCTGCTTAGACCGGTGCGTCTCCAACCACATGCCAGTATACACTCCTGTCCACCAGGTCCCTCATCTACAACAGAGTCCAGATTTATGAATGACAGAGTACATACAATTGCACACGCCATCATCGCTTGCCCACCCCTGCGCACCCGCACCCAGGCTGCAGCACCCCAGCCCCTCCCGTCGCCCAGCGATGACTGCCCTCCCCGGCACACCCAGGCTGCAGCACCCCAGCCCCTCCCGCCACCCAGCAGTGCCTGCTCGCCCCTGCGCACCCAGGTCTCAATGCTCACCTTCTGTCACTGGCGTGTCCCAAGAGGGCCCACCACATGACGGTGCAAGCCCGGGGCCCCCGAACATGGCACTCTCCACATCATGCAGCCCCGCTCCGAGGGCCACTAGGTCACACACTTGATTCTGGGTCTTGATTTCGCTATGGCAGAGTTCATATCAGTGCACACAGCATCATAGCAGGCTGCACACCCGCTCAGCTCTTTAGGCGCCACTAACTCTGTGATCCACGAGGCAACACCATGTGCCGGCAGGCCTGCACTGCCCACTGGCTTAGGCCTACACTGCGGTCGAGCAGGGCTCACACAAATCCTTACCAGTCAGGACCGCCAGGACAGGGCATCATCGCAGGCTGCACAACCGCTCAGCACTTAAGGTCTCCCTACATCAGTGCACCGAAAGTCACCGTCCCATGGCGGTGTGCCTGTGCCGGCCGCAGTGTATCCGGTGCCACCAAGTCTGTGCTCCACAAGTCATGGACCCTGTATGATTGAGTCTCGTGGTGCAGACGCCATCATGTCACCTCCGGCAATGGGGAATGTGATGTGGCAGGGCCCTAGGCCTTCATGCATAAATAATAACCACACAGATACACCCAGAAAGAGAGTGGAAATGGCGTCCAGCACGTACGCCCAGCCCTTTTTATTGGCAGGGTTACATGTCCTGTGATGCGTGTGCTGGATGGGTGTGGTGTGGGTGTATACCAGCCACGAGGGAGTGGCTGTGGCATGCTGACAACTAGACTTGTGATCAGCATATCACTACAGGGAAGACCTGGGACATGTGGCATTGTCCTCCCCCCTGTAAGCGTAAGCAGAGTGGATTGGCCTGGCGTATGCCAGTCCAGTATAGGGATGTGAACAATGACCCAAGGTCTCTGGGCGTGCTTCCGTTCTGGGCTGGACAAGGCAGTAACTAATGCGTGGAGAGTTGTAGCTGGAGCAGTACATGGCCATGCAAACCCCACTTTACATTGTTGGCCCGTTTAGGGCCAGCCAGAGTCCTTCAGGAATGACAAGTTCAACGGAAGGGGAAGACCACAGTCCGCACGCAGAATGCTGTGTCATTGGTGACCAAACAGAATATGGCAGTCCATGTTGAGGTCCGAGGTGAGTGTCGCAGAGTGTATCGGGGGAGAGTGAAAGGTGATGATGTACAGAGCAGAACCAAGCAGAAACAGGCCACATAGCGGAGATGAATGCTACAGTTTTCTTCATAACAGTAAGGCAGATTCATCCGCATCTTCGTCCTCTGCTGTCTCATGTGCCTCACGTGTGGGCTGTGGTGTTCTGTCTCCAGCACTGTGTGGCAGTGATACCTCAGGGGCCGGAGGTGGAATGTCTGCCGCACTGTGTGGCACTGACACTTCAGGGGGCAGAGATGTGGATGTAGTGGTAGCAGCAGCATTTATCAGCGCCAGGCCTTGTGGCAGCAATGCCATGAGGAGGGTCTTTAGGGCATTGAGGAACCCAGCTACCTCTCGCTGGAGTGTGGCCGTGGCAGCCTCTCTTTCAGCCTATGTCCGCTCCATGGTCTCCATTATCCTCCGAATGTGTCTCAACTTCCGGGTGACATTGCTGGAGCCACTCTGACTCGACAGTTGTTCTTGTCGCTGAGTCAGGACTCCAACAATGTCAGCCATGGTTCGTTGGAGAGCATGGAGCAGACTGTGAGTGTCCATGAAGGACTGTGAGTGGTACCAGATGGGACTTAGACACCCACGTATGGCATCTAGTTTGGCTGCCATACGGTCGAACCCCACCCGCACCTGTTCAGCCAGCTGCTCCTGGCACCCCAACACACGGCATTGGAAGGCCATGTGGTCTTCGTGGGGGTCCTGGGAGGCAGCCGTGGTGGTGGGTGCTGCCTGCTGTGTGGTCTGTGCAGGGGGTGGGGTCTCCTCATAGCAGCTGGGCTGCCCTGCTCCTGGAGGTGGGATGCAGAGGCTGTCCACGAGCTGTTGGAGGGCGTCGGGGTCGAAGCTGTGGTGGTCCTCTTCGTCATCAGAGAAGAGAGGTTCGGCCTGCTCTGCAGGAGGCATTGGATTTCCCTCTGCAATGTGAAGGGGAGATGCATTTTAACATTGTGTTCACATGTATGTTTATGCATTGCACATGTTTACATTCAGACTGCATGACGGTGTACATTGTGACTGTTTGGGAGGAGCTGCCTGTTTGATGCGGGACAGTGGATATTTCGACACCATCACGGATGTGTTTGTACTTGTACATCATCATCTCACATTTCCCAGCAATGCCAAATGTGATTGGCCAGTTTCTACACACAAGCAGCCACAGTTGTGTCCTCTGTTCTGTTGTGGACATGTTGCGGTTTGTATCACATTGTTGTCAATGTTGATGTGCTCTGCCTGTTATGTGTGTGCAGCATTTTGCGGGAGTCACACCTGCAGCTCTGATTTTGTTGTCCCTTCTCCCTTTCATGTGGTGTGCCTTTGACTTCTGTGCTTATACAGTGCTGAGATGTTGCATACTTGGGTATATTGGTCTCTTGGTGGGAGTTGGGGGTCCTTGGCATGGTTTGTCTGCAGATGTGCTCCACTTAATTGTGCATGTGTGCCATTGTGCCCACCCCCCTACGTCCCCCAGTCCCTGGTCGTTACTCACCCTGGTGCTGTTGTGTCCGGTCATGTTGAGCAGTGTGTGGTCCCCTAACTCCTGCCACCGTCTCCCCACTGATGACTGTGGACACCATTTCCTCCATCTCGTCCAGGTCCTCCTGTGGCGCTGGACTCCCACCTCCAGTCTGCATTGCTGACTTCCGGTTGTTGGCGAGTTTCTGCTTGGTTTTGCACTTCACATCATTCCAGCGCCTCTTGACCTGTTGCATCGTCCTCCAGCACTCCAATTGCATTCACCTTTCCCCACGATGGAGTGCCATATTCAATTTTTTTTGCCAATGACACAGTGGAGGTGATGAACAGTAGTTGATGGTGTTCGCCCACCTCCGTTATCAGGATCCATTTTTCCTGCGGACGAAACCGCTTCTTTCTACTCTTCTTGTCCTTGTCCTTCCCTGACCCCGAGGTCCCAGGCTGGTCCTCCGGGGGCTTGTGGGGTTCTGGTTGTCCTCTGTACTTGCTCCGGCTACCTCCATTGTGCTTTGCTGTTGTTTGGCTTTTGTTTGTATGTTTTTTTTCTACTTTTATAGTGATTTTTCCCGCATGACATGTATGAATTTCTGGCCTGGGGAAGATTATCGCAGATTTTTTTAATGCGGTTGGGCCCATCTCAACTTTTTTCTCTTTGGGGTTTACTTTTTTATCACTGTCCCGGTGACTTTATCGCAGGCATTTGACGCTTTATCGTGAGACTATCGCATGGTACTGGCGTGTTGAGAATACAACGTTAACACTGCGTTATTTTCCCGCGATAGGCTGCGATGTGAAGAGTTGCGTTAAGCTGATTTTGCAATAATTATCGCACGTTCTTAAGAATATCCTCCATGGTATTCCGAGAGCAAAAGCTTAGTAACAAAACAGCCCAATTCCCGCCGAAAAGGCATACATTTACACCAGTAGATATAGACCAAGACCTAGGCGTGAATGTATGACTTTTGGGAATTCACAAACAATTCTAGTAGTATACCTGGAAAGATCAGCCAACTAAAGAATTTTGGCACATATGCGATCTGCACAATGCAGGGTATAACTCTGCATTGGAGATTTTTTTTTCTTCACAAAGAAATACTTTTCTCTGTGGAGAGACCCCTTTCTCTAAACACAAAATGTGAGGGGTGTTCCGTTCTCCTTATCACTAGGAAAGGAATTACTCCACCCCTTTCTGGAGTAATTCTATGACCATTCTGAGGGAAAGAGTGTGTTGGAGATGTGACTGTCAACAACCTGAACTTTATGGATGTTCACAAACTTTCGCAGCTAACCATGCTTTGATGCTGCCCCTCCGACCCCTTGCGTGGGGGTTACTCCTGCGCATTTGCATACAGTTGTGGCCTACAAACCAGGCAGGTCGCTCCCCTCTCCGCCACGCAGCTCCCTGTGTGACCTGTGACCCCTGCTGCAGCCACCCAGGGTCAGCCGCCTCGCCTGTGCCTCCTCTGGTACTGCCATTGCCTCCCTCATCTCTGCCCACTCTTTCCTTTTGTATCCCCTTCCTCTGTGCCCTTGCTTGTACCCCCTTCCTCCGTGCCCTTCTGTGCCTTTTTATTTTTACTTCCCGCTCGTTTTTGCCCATTTTTCCCCCCTTGCGCCCCCTTCCTTCGCTGTCCCCTGCCTCTGTCTCCCATTGGCCCCCCTGCTTCCACCTCCCAGCTGCTCCTCCCTCCCACTGACCCTCATATGGAGGCCGCACAGCGGGCGCGCCGCAGGCGAAGGCGTGCCAAAGGCAAGCCCGTCTACGCCCATCCGTGCCTGGACTGCGCCCAGTGCCAGAACCCCTGGCCCCCGCCGGAGCCAGGGCACACGACTGAGATACAACTCCTCCACCCTCAACGCACTCAACACCGGACGACCACCCGCCTGCTACCGAGCAACCCCGAAGCAAACCCACGGACCCTTCACCTGCCAAGCCTGCAAATTCACCTGCCTCCGAACCTGCAGACCTCCCACCGGACCTAACATCAACAACAACCACCTCAAGTGCATCCTCCTCAACACCCGCTCCGTCCACAAGCACGCCGTCGAACTCTGGGACTTCCTCGACACAACAGCTCCAGACGTCACCTTCCTCACGGAAACCTGGATGAACGCCTCCTCAGCCCCAGACATCGCCATAGCCATCCCGGACGGCTACAAGATCACCCGGAAGGACCGCGTCAACCAAACCGGAGGAGGAATCGCCATCATCTACAGGAACACCATCAACATCACGACCAACGACGAAGACACGCTCTCTGCTGCTGAACACCTACACTTCCAGATTCACACCGACCCCAAGACCACCCTTAGAGGAACACTCATCTACAGACCCCCGGGCCCGCGCACACAATTCAGCGAAACCATCGCCGACTTCATCAGCCCGCACGCCCTAGCCTCACCAGAATACATCCTCCTAGGAGACCTGAACTTCCACCTGGAGAAAAACAACGACAGCAACATAACCACCCTGCTCGACAACCTCGCCAACCTCGGACTCAAGCAACTGGTGAACACCCCCACCCACCTAGCTGGCCACACGCTCGACCCCATCTTCTCTGGCAGCAACCACTTCTCCTTCAGCCAAGCCACCGGGCTACACTGGACCGACCACAGATGCATCCACTTCACCTTCAAAAAGACTACATCCCACCTCCACACGCAACAAATTCCCCGCAGATACTGGAGCAAAATCACCAAAGACCATCTCCTCTCATCACTGAGCCAGAACCCGCCAGTCGACACCGCGGACACCAACAACGCGGCCCACAACCTCGCTCAGTGGATCACCAACTGCGCCGATGACCTCGCTCCACTGAAGAAACCCCCAGGCGAATCCCGCAACAGGAAATCCTCATGGTTCACCAACGCCCTCAAAAACTCAAAGAAATCCTGCCGAACCCTTGAAAAAACCTGGCGCCACGATCAGACCACCGAAAACATGACTGCCCTCAAGAACGCCACTCGTGAACACCACCAGCTGATCCGCACCACCAAAAGGGCATCGTTCAAAGAGCGGCTAGACAGCAACACCCACAACAGCAAGGAACTCTTCAGCATCGTCAAAGAACTCTCCAAACCCAGCGCCAGCAACAACGACATCACACCATCACAAGGCCTCTGCAACTCCCTCGCCACGTTCTTCCACCGCAAAATCACAGACATACACAACAGCTTCGGACCCCAGGCTCCGCCGCCAGCCACCGGACCACCGACCCCCACCACCATCCTCAGCGCCTGGACCCCCATCAGCACGGAAGACACCACCCACGTCATGAACACCATCCACTTGGGCTCCCCCTCTGACCCCTGCCCCCACCACATCTTCAACAAAGCCGACATCATCATCGCACCCCACCTCCGGAACATCATAAACAGCTCCTTCACGTCAGCCACCTTCTCTGAGAGCTGGAAGCACGCAGAAATCAACGCCCTTCTAAAGAAACCCACAGCAGATCCCGAAGACCTCAAGAACTTCCGCCCCATCTCACTTCTTCCCTTCCCGGCTAAAGTCATCGAGAAGACTGTCAATAAACAGCTGACTGCTTTCCTCGAGGCAAACAACTCGCTCGACCCGTCCCAGTCCGGATTTCGAGCCAACCACAGCACCGAGACCGCCCTCATCGCAATTACCAATGACATCAGAACCCTGATGGACAACGGAGAAACAACCGCTCTCATCCTCCTAGACCTCTCGGCCGCCTTCGACACTGTATGCCACCGCACCCTGATATCCCGCCTCTTCAACACAGGGATCCAAGGAAAGGCCCTGGACTGGATCACCTTGTTCCTCTCCGACAGAACCCAGAGAGTCCGCCTACCTCCTTTTCACTCAGCGGCCACCAAGATCATCTGCGGCGTGCCCCAAGGCTCCTCGCTCAGCCTGTGGAAAAGTAAATTTTGCCATGTTCTGTGTCCCTACGCGTCCTCCATCATATGTTATCTGTGCATGATTAATATGCATATGTATTCCCCATGTTCGATTAAAGACGCAATTACAGTTGTGTCCATCTCTAGTATGCCAGTTTCCAGTTCTCGTGAATACTACGAATATCAGGCCTATGTAAAGTCACGTTGCCACGTTTCTCAGTATGCACGTTATTTCATTGTAAAGTCCCCGTTTCTAGGCCTCAAAAGGGCCCGGACACTAGATTCAGCTCCTGTCTCCTGAGCCTCGCTGAGGAGCGATACAGCCCCCACCTGTATCCTCGACCCTTCACTTACTTCCTGCCTCGCAGTGCCCGGCTCAGCCTGGCTCTGCCTCTGAGTCTGCCAAGAGTATGTTATGATTCTAGTTATCAGTCCAGCCCTCCTTCTCTGCATTCCTAAGCTACTGAATCGCATCAATAGTTTCCGTCATTGTCTAGCCTTTACGTCTCCATGTAAGAGAAATACTGCATTTAATGGTCATTTAATATTCTTCATCACGCACTACATGTAGAATAATGCATGCTCCAGTCTTGGAGTCCGTTAGCCTCTCCCCTCCTGACTCTTAGTTTATATCAACATGTTCTCTAAACATCAGATACTAGATACTGTTTAGGTACATGTCGCCCTGACTCTCCAGACTTCAGTCTCTGCTCCTAGCACAGAGTTCATAGCCCCCAGCTTCTCCTAGTAACACGTCATTGTCAGTTTGCGCGCACCATTAGGTTAGAGGTCCCGGCTCCTTAGGTAGCCCCCTCCATGTTTCCGCCCCATTTATGACATATTCTGTTACGTTTGCATCACATGTCTATGTATACGCCCCTGTTACACCCATTTTCACCCTTATCTTTCACGACTGCTATTGACCACACCTACTGCTCCGCCTATCGTATGTATTGTAATGCAACTGTTTTTAGTATATATGTTCGTGTATTGTTATTAAATGTTAGCGCGCTCATCCCAGATCCTGCCCGGCAGCTGTCGGGGCCCCCCTGTCAAGCGCTGCCATCCTATTCCTGTGCAGGTTGTCCTGTTCCTGTCCTTATGCTGTATTAAACCTGCAAACTCCTACTACCTCGAATCTTGACTCTTATTTATTGAGCTATCTGTTATTGCTATGCCTAGTCAAACCTAGATCCGGTATTATTTATTTATATACCACATAATGGCGCCCGAACAGGGACTTGCCCTTTCCCCACGCGCCGGTGAAGCCACGCCGGCCCCCTGACCCTCTGCAGCCGTGACGGAACCATACCGGCCACGTGCAGATATTTCTGCTTCAAGTATCCCTCAGGCCCACGGAGGAGATGGAGGTGGCGGTCCAGCATCCAGACGAGGCGGTGGAGGAACGCGGCGAGTCCCGACCAGAGCCCAAGCCGAGAGTCCAAGGTCCGAGGTATCCGGAGACCCACCCGTAACTGGAGTCCGAAGTTCGTCCGTCCGGCGTCGAAGCAGTCCAGTCCAGTCCGAGGCCTTCCGTTCTTGCTGCCCGGTGAGTACCATTGCTGGGGTAGTATCTAGACAGGGTCAATCTAATTGACTCTGGTCCGTGGGTTGGTGGTACACAGACCCCCAAACGAAGTGTCCACTTCGGTGGATGCGGGTCCTGACGTGTCTCTTTATGAGACCGGTAAGTTTCGTACTGTTTCAGCAGTGCATCTAGTTTCTGTTCTAGTCCATTCTGTTCTCGAGAAATTCATGTATTCTGTTTCCAGTATTCCAGGTAGTATTCTGTTCGAACTGTTATTTTAAATATTCTTCATGTATTTTAATGTCGTGGTATGAATGTGAAGTAATTATCGTGTTCATTGTGTATTGTATTGTGTCTAGATTACAGTTCAGTCATGCCCTTATTCTCGAAATTACGTCAGTTAAAAACCAGAAAAGGTCTGCTAGAAGCAGCAGTTCCTGTCCCGCCTAGGGACAGTCCAGGTCATTTTATGTATCAAAAGCATGGCATAAGTGCCATATTATATCTAGATTTATGGGTAGAGTATACCAAAGAGTTAGAAGAAAAGTATAGATGGCCTGTATCAGGCACATGGGATGCCGAGTGCATCATGCGAGTAGAAGAAGCATTATGGAAAAAGAAAGCCAGACAGTCACAGAAAGATGCCATCGAGCTATGGCGCAAAGAATCTCATAAAAGAACCGAAAAAGAAATCAGAAAGTCAGAACTAAGTAGAGAATCCTTAGAACGAGCCCAAGAAAGGGAACTAATCGAGATAGGTGAACGAGTTAAAACAGAACAGTCAGACAGACAGAGGCATGCCCTTATTAAGGGTATGTATCCTCTTCTTGCCGAGGGCTTGCCAAAAGCGACCCCGGAGGCATCCAGTAATTTTCCGCCACCACTAGTTCCGACCAAGCTACGTCACAAACCGACCGCAGCTGATATTTTCATTTCGTCCTATTTGGACGACACAGTCCCGGAATATGCAAATCCTGTTCCTGCTCCGCCAGTCCCTGTAAATCAGGCACTTCCCGCTCCTCCAGACACCGGAGTACCTGCTACGGTACCCCCGGTCCAGCCCGCCATACAAGTCCAGCCTGCATTTCAATTTCCCACTTTGCCAGCACGAAGAGCATCAGTTGACGACTCTAGTTTAGGGGCCGCAGGGGGAGGTCCTCCTGGAACCCCGCCGCCACACAAGCGTTTAACGTTAGTCGAATTACATGCACAAGCGTCACAGCGTACGCCCAGACATCAGTCTGTTGCAGAAATAAGAAAAGCCCTTACCGAATGTGGCTATGACCCAGTCCCAGGCGAGGATAATATGGTTTTATATTCATTACGCGTAAGAAAGGTGACCGAGTATCTACTCACCCTACCAGATATGAAAGAAGATCTAGACAGAATATATCGTTTCATCCGTACAGGGGATGATCCAGAAAGTATTAGTGACGTCATGTCTCAAAGGAAAGTTGAGATCCAGCTCATGTTATTAAAGTTCTTGATTAATTGTCTAATAAGAGAACAAGATTCCCCGACTAAAGATCAGGCCGAAATGAAAATCCTGACAAGGTGGAGTGATAATATAGCCGAGGGTAAACACAAGACTATCAGTAGTATAGAGAGTATGTACAAGAAAATTCGTAAAGAAATAATAAGGTTACACGATCAACGTAAGGCAGCACAAGTAAGCGAAAAAGAAAATGACTCTGCGGAAGAGGTAGAGGACGAGAATTCCGCCAGAATAGCGTATGTAGGAAAATCTGGATTTCCAGATCGCCATTTACGCCTAGAACACAAGCCAACTTTCCACCATCCAGCACCAGAACAAGGTTCTCTAGAACAAGTATTTCAAGCTACCGATCACATTCTGAAGTCACGAATCGGTTATAGTGAGTTAAGCACTATGCATGAACAAGAACTAGCTCGATCAGCAATCCGATGGATTACTGATTCTACCACTTTTCCAGACGAAATAGTGGCACAAATGTTCCTGAAATTGCCCCCAGCCGAGCAACGACTGGTGGGTATGTATATGATCCAGCACCTCATTACTCTGTATGAGGGTCAACATTCTGATCCAGGTCCGTTACACGATGTCCTGAACGAGTTACTCCAGTATAGATGGAAAGGTTTAGGTACCGATTTAATTAGTGTCATTCTAGAACAGCGCCACAAATATAGTATGTTTTTGAACCCGCATTTTGTTCATGTCTCACCTCCAGAAAGTAAACCGTTTTACATAGACAGACAGAATCCGTTACGAGAAGTGCACCCAGTTAGGACAACAGATGGTGAAATGCAACGAGTGTTTGTTTACACTCCGATTACAAAGATGGAACTCTTAGAGATGAAAAAGTTAATTCCCTGTCATGATAAAGATCCAGCAGGGTTCCACCGAGAATTAAAAGACATGCTCCGTATGGGAGAATATACGTATCCAGACGTTATTAAAATGCTAAAAGTCCTATTGCCCGCAGGGGTATATGAGAAACTCAAGGAAAAAGATTGGGAGGTGGGAGAGAAAAAGATCGATTGGACAGTCCTAGAAGCTGAAGACAAGGCACGAGTACCAGGTACCGGTCTTGGAGATAAATGTAAAGAATTACCAGAATTGTTAATACAAGTTTTGCCTAGATTATTGACAACTAGAAAAGAAGACTGGGATGCAATCTCAGCCTGTAAACAGAAACAAGACGAAGATATTAGTGATTATTATTCTAGATTTGAAAAATGTTTTACCATAAACAGTGGCCTCAAGACAAGTAGCGAGTCATACCCTCACCTTTTTGTTACTAAATTAGTCGAGAATTCAAGTCCACAAGTTAAGAATCGAGTTTTGAAAGTCGAAAGTACCTGGCAAGCTAATACCCCATCCCAGATGTTACAGATGCTTCAATATCACCAGAATAGAATCAGAGAAGAGCAAGAACACGAGAGAAAACGTATGAAAGACACGAAAATGAAAGTACTAGTTGCACAATCTGTTCCTCAAGACAGTCAGAAGAGGGGTCCGAATCAAGCCAGTCACCCTGCAGCTCCCGTTAAAGGAAACTGCAATTATTGCAAACAGCCAGGTCATTTTATAAACGAGTGTGCAGTTCTGAAACACAACATAGCTACCGGTAAGACTAAAGAAAGACCACGTCCGCCTAGACAAGAACAAGTTACACAGACTCCTCAACCACAGAATGCACAACAGACAGTTACAGCACCGCAGCCTATTGCTGCAACACAGCATGTTACACAGCAGATGTACCAGTATGCACAGTCTGAGTATCCAGAGTATCAACCGTATTCATGAAACAGCCTAGAGAGGGAGGTAGGTTTGCCTCTCATCGAGATACCTGTAGATCAAGAAGGTCCCTATGTTCATAGTCAAGTATTAGGGAAAGATAGAAAGTTTTTGATTGATACAGGGGCAAGTAGGACCACCATCAGCCACGCCGAAGTTCCAGGGGCTCCGCTCTCAGGCTCAAGAAATGTTTCCCTTGGATTTTCAGGAAAACCTATTGTAAATGAAATATCAAAGCCAGTTACTCTAGAAGTAGGTCCATTGTCCCGCACTACTGATCTGTTACTTACTAAGTCCTGTCCAGAAAATTTGTTGGGCATTAAAACACTGAAAGAATTAGGTGCAGTTATTTGCTGTTCCCCAGAGGGAATACGATTGTTCCTACGTGACTTCAAGGGTCACTATGTATTACGAGATTTTGATCCGAGATTGTCTAATGTTCCGCAGCATCTATGGGCGCAAGGTCCAACTGATGTTGGTTATATGCAAATCACACCCCATCGTGTGACTCTCAAGCCAGATGTAGTGTTACCACGAATCAGACAGTACAGATTGCCACCTGAGGCTGTAGCAGCCTTATCCAAAATTATTGACGAGCTCATCGCTCAAGGAGTAGTTGTAGAAACTGACTCCAATGTATGTAATTCTCCGATCATTCCTGTCATGAAACGTACTGATCCGAATGCACCCCCAGTATATCGATTAGTGATTGACCTACGAGAACTCAATAAATGTATTATTCCCCAGTACCCAGTTGTCCCAGATATCTCTTCCCTATTGACAGCCATTGATTCAGAAGCTTCATTTTTCACAGTCATAGACCTCAAGAACGCATTTTTCAGTGTCCCCATTCATCCAGACAGCCAGTTTCTTTTCGGATTTTGTTTAAATGGAAGGAGCTATATGTTCACACGCGCTCCTCAAGGTTTCACAGAAAGTCCTAGTATTTACAGTCAAGCACTTAAGAGACAACTGGACAACATTCACATGCCAACTGACACTGCCCTACTCCAGTATGTCGATGATCTACTGATCACAGCCCGTTCTGAACGTGCTTGCGAGCGAGCATCCCTTACAGTCTTGTATTTCCTAGCCGAGATGGGGCACAAGGTGTCCCCTTCTAAGCTTCAATTCTGTGTCCAGCAAGTGATCTATTTAGGCCACTTACTGTCCAAGAGGCGTAGGCAGTTGACACCAGACCGTATCCAGTTAATAGCGAGTCTTCCTCAGCCCAAGACCCAGAAGGAGGTACGTGCTTTTATCGGCCTTACTTCTTATTGCAGACAATGGATTCCTCAGTATGCATTTCTAGCCAAACCACTGATACAGTTAACAACACAGGAGGCAGCCGTATCGACTGTCCTCCCTTGGACATCTGAACATACACTTAGTTTCAATGAGTTAAAGAAAGCTTTATGTCAAGCTCCAGTTCTAGCAACACCGAACTACAGTAAGCCTTTTACACTTTTCGTCACTGAACGCGAAGGTACAGCATTATCTGTTCTCACACAAGATCAAGCAGGACAATACAAGCCCTGTGCTTATTTTTCGAGCACATTAGATCCTGTAGCCCAGGCTCTGCCTGCGTGCCTCAAGTCAGTTGCAGCCACAGCACTAGCTATCAGACAAAGTGATTCCATAGTGTTAGGACACTCCCTGACAGTACAAGTTCCACACTCCGTGGAAGTTCTTTTAAACCGAACACAGACTCAGCACTTGACAATTGCACGTTTAACAGGTTATGAATTGACACTGTTCCAGCCACACATAGAAATCAGACGCTGCAACGTTCTAAATCCTGCTACACTGTTACCGTCAGTTAATTCGAATCCTGCCACACACGACTGTGTGGAAGTAGTTAATATTATGACTAAGCCAAGACAAGATCTGACAGATATTCCATTACCAGATCCAGACCTGACACTTTATGTGGATGGTTCATGTATGAGAACAAGTACAGGAGAACTAGTAGCCGCGTATGCAGTGACTACTGACACTGAAGTTATTGAAACACACCGTATTGACACCCTGTCTGCTCAAGCAGCAGAGCTAGTTGCTCTGACCCAAGCCTGCATACACGCCAAGAATCTGAAAGTTAATGTTTACACAGACTCACGTTACGCATTTGGAGTCGTACACGACTTTGGAGTGCTCTGGCAGGAGAGAGGTTTCATGACTTCTCATGGAACCAAGATTCAGCATGGTCTCCTTATTCAGGCTCTGTTATATGCTATACATTTACTGACATCTATTGCTATCATGAAGTGCAAAGCACATACGAAAGTTACTGACATTATTTACCAAGGTAATGATCTAGCAGATCGCACAGCCAAGCTTATAGCACAGACTCCAGACATTTCAGTTAAGCCAACACAGACACATACTCCAGATCCGACTACCTGTATGACAGTTAAAGACCCTACTCAAGATGTCATAGATATCCAGTTACATGCTACTCCCGATGAAATCAAGAAATGGTCCGAACAAGGAGAGGTCCAGACAGATCAAGGATGGTTAACGAAGGGTAGAACCACATGGTTTCTCCCCGACTCCATGGTTCAAGTCATTATCAATACCGCACATAGTCCAGCACATTTAGGAGAAAAAGCTATGTTAGACAGTATCCAGAACATTTGGTTCAACAAGCATTTACGAGCTGCAGCCAAGCAGAAAGTCCGTACCTGTATGATATGTTGCCAGTTTAATCCAGGTAAAAGTGTCCCGGTGGAACAAGGTGGATTCCAGCCTCCTGACCACCCTTTTGAAGTCCTCCAGATGGATTATATTCAGATGGAGCGATGTCGAGGTTTCAAGTATGTCCTTGTAGTGGTATGCGCTTTGTCCAGGTGGACAGAAGCATATCCAGTCCCAGATTACACAGCCGCGACCACTGCCAAGCAGTTGGTTCGTGAGTTCTTCCCCCGTTATGGACTCCCTAGAGTCGTATATTCTGATAACGGCCAGCCATTCTCATCTGAGTTGATGAAACATGTTTCCCTTTTGTTAGGGTACCAGTGGAAGTTCCATTGTGTACGCCATCCTGAAGCAGCTGGTCTCGTAGAGAGACATAATCAGACCCTGAAAATCCGAATTGCAAAAGTTTGTCAAGAGAAAGGTGTGGACTGGCTAGTAGCTCTGCCAGTTGCTCTGTTCTACATGCGCATGGTCGCACATTCCAGATCAGGTCTGTCCCCGTACGAGGTCGTATTCGGCCGCCCCCCTAACATGTGGGGTACACCTAGACCCCGAAGTATTACCGATGTTTCAAGTAATATGCTGACAGATTACCTAGCTTCCTTGATGTCTGCCCTCAACTCTTGTCGTTCACAGGTTGCTGCCGCATTTCCAGACAATACCGAGGTGGCACCGCATGAAATCGTTCCCGGATCCATGGTCCTAGTGCGAAACTTTGCTCGTTCAAGTCCGCTGGAGCCTCGCTGGAAGGAGCCCCGACAGGTCCTCTTGGCCACCCGTACAGCCGTGAAGTTGGAGGGACGAAAAGGCTGGGTGCATCTTTCGCACATCAAAAAATTTTATGGATTGAAACCAGTTTCAAAGAACATTTCCGAGCATTTAAAAGACTGCCAAAGTACTATTCTTAAGGACTGTCCCGCAAAAGACATTGCTACGAACCCTTCCCTGTTAGAGAAAACTCCGCAACAGGAGTATAAACTTAAGTTAAGGTCTAGTAAAATAAGTCAGCCAGTTTGATTGTCTAAGTCCTCCCCTAGGTGAAACGGTTAGACCGGTTTCTGACATGTATAAAATAGACCCCCATAGTGAGAGAGTTAGTCAAAACTCAATCCGATGTATCGTTTTTCTAAGTTTCATATTATTTCTCAGTGTTATGATTTCCTGCACCAGTTATGCATTTTATCTGTATTTTCCAGTTTCTCATGTAAATAAGTCTTCTAATGTTACAGTAGAGCACACGTTTAGTGATCTGCCTCCTCATGAACTCTCTTATCGCCTCGCTATGCGTAACAATTCTTTTATCCGCATGTTACATTATTCACACCAGACCAGCAATGCCACTAATTGTTGGGTGTGTGGTCGACTCCCCCCTTTCCAGACACCGAAGGGAGTTCTACCACTCTTTCGGTATCCCTTTTCACATAATGGTTCGTGTGGAGCATGGTCCACGTTAACATCATCCTCAACAGATATGTCTTTTCTTAACAGTACATGTTTCCCAGACAAGCAAGGTCTTCCCCACAGAACAGGGTTAGATCTCGAAAACGAAGTTTACAATTTAGGAAATTATTCTTCGAATTTCATGGTCCTGAATGTTCAGTCTGATACTACTCCAGACTTACCTGCTATTTCAGTACTACCAGTCAAAGGCGAATTATGTGTTAGAAATTATGGTTCCATACATGTAGGACATAGTGATTGTACTACTATTGTCAAATATAGTGACAGTGGGAAATCTATTTTCAAAGCTTCACGTCATTCTTATTTTATTTGTGGTCAAACTGCATATGTTCGTCTGCCCCTCGATTGGGAGGGAACCTGTTACATTGCCTTCCTACTGCCACCTGTTTTCCTAGCTCCATCTGATTATCACAGAAACACACGTCTAGTACACATTAGACATAGAAGGGAGTCCCCGATTGTCGATTATACTGAAACTGCTCTAGAACAATATACAGATTTCAATAGAGGTTTCTTCTTCTTTATAGGACCTATCCAGAATAGTAAGTTAATTCGTAGGTTAACCAGAACCCTCGAAGCCGTAGTGAATGAGACTGCCTCTGCCCTAGGTAATTTAACTGAAGAGCAATCTGCTATGAGATTTGTCGTGCTCCAAAATCGTCTCGTCCTTGACGTCATCCTGGCCGATAGGGGCGGGGCATGTAGAGTCATCGGATCTAGTTGCTGCATTTTCATTCCTAATAACGCGCCGTCTGTTTATTCAGCTATAACCAGACTTCATAAAATTGCCCATCTGTTACACCAAGATCCAGGCACCTGGACATGGTCCGGTTGGTTCTGGAATATAATTTCCGCCTGGGGATGGAAAGTATTGTCATTTCTGGGTATTACAGTAGCAATCATATTCAGTTGCTGCCTCTGTATACAATGTGGCCCTGCGATTTGCGGCATTTGTGCTACCTCTTGTATTCCTAGTCCCAAGCCCCGTTCTAAATCCCGTTCCAAGAAAATTCGAGACAAGCAAATGATACTGTATGAAATGATAGATGGTATCATGAATATTGATGTTTCCTGATGGAAACGTAGTGACAAGGAGGGAATGTGGAAAAGTAAATTTTGCCATGTTCTGTGTCCCTACGCGTCCTCCATCATATGTTATCTGTGCATGATTAATATGCATATGTATTCCCCATGTTCGATTAAAGACGCAATTACAGTTGTGTCCATCTCTAGTATGCCAGTTTCCAGTTCTCGTGAATACTACGAATATCAGGCCTATGTAAAGTCACGTTGCCACGTTTCTCAGTATGCACGTTATTTCATTGTAAAGTCCCCGTTTCTAGGCCTCAAAAGGGCCCGGACACTAGATTCAGCTCCTGTCTCCTGAGCCTCGCTGAGGAGCGATACAGCCCCCACCTGTATCCTCGACCCTTCACTTACTTCCTGCCTCGTAGTGCCCGGCTCAGCCTGGCTCTGCCTCTGAGTCTGCCAAGAGTATGTTATGATTCTAGTTATCAGTCCAGCCCTCCTTCTCTGCATTCCTAAGCTACTGAATCGCATCAATAGTTTCCGTCATTGTCTAGCCTTTACGTCTCCATGTAAGAGAAATACTGCATTTAATGGTCATTTAATATTCTTCATCACGCACTACATGTAGAATAATGCATGCTCCAGTCTTGGAGTCCGTTAGCCTCTCCCCTCCTGACTCTTAGTTTATATCAACATGTTCTCTAAACATCAGATACTAGATACTGTTTAGGTACATGTCGCCCTGACTCTCCAGACTTCAGTCTCTGCTCCTAGCACAGAGTTCATAGCCCCCAGCTTCTCCTAGTAACACGTCATTGTCAGTTTGCGCGCACCATTAGGTTAGAGGTCCCGGCTCCTTAGGTAGCCCCCTCCATGTTTCCGCCCCATTTATGACATATTCTGTTACGTTTGCATCACATGTCTATGTATACGCCCCTGTTACACCCATTTTCACCCTTATCTTTCACGACTGCTATTGACCACACCTACTGCTCCGCCTATCGTATGTATTGTAATGCAACTGTTTTTAGTATATATGTTCGTGTATTGTTATTAAATGTTAGCGCGCTCATCCCAGATCCTGCCCGGCAGCTGTCGGGGCCCCCCTGTCAAGCGCTGCCATCCTATTCCTGTGCAGGTTGTCCTGTTCCTGTCCTTATGCTGTATTAAACCTGCAAACTCCTACTACCTCGAATCTTGACTCTTATTTATTGAGCTATCTGTTATTGCTATGCCTAGTCAAACCTAGATCCGGTATTATTTATTTATATACCACAAGCCCGACCCTCTTCAATATCTACATGAGCCCCCTCGCCGCCATTGCACGCAAACACAACATCAACATCATTTCCTACGCCGAAGACATCCAACTGATACTCTCCCTCACCAAAGACCCAGCCACCGACAAAACCAACCTCCAAGAAGGAATGAAAGACGTCGCAAAATTCAGTCGCCTGAAGTTGAACTCAGACAAGACGGAGGTCCTCATTCTCGGTCAATCCCCTTCCGCATGGGACGACTCCTGGTGGCCCACTGCGCTGGGCTCCGCACCAAAACCCACGACCACGCACGCAACCTGGGATTCATCCTGGACTCCTCCCTCACAATGACCAAGCAAGTCAACACCCTGCGCATGCTCTGTAAGATCTTTCGGTGGATCCCCACTGAAACCAGAAAAACTGTCACCCAGGCCCTCGTCACTAGCCGACTGGACTACGGAAACGCCCTATACGCAGGAACCACAGCCAAACTTCAGAAACGACTCCAGCCCATACAGAACGCCTCCGCACGACTCATCCTCGACATCCCCCGCCACAGCCACATATCCGCTTACCTGAGAAACCTGCACTGGCTCCCCGTCAACAAGAGGATCACGCTCAGGCTCCTCACCCACGCACACAAAGCACTCCACGACAATGGCCCCGAATACCTCAACAACCGCCTCTCGTTCTACACCCCCACCCACCAGCTACGCTCTGCCAGCCTCACCCTCGCCACCATCCCACGGATCCGCAGAATCACCACCCGAGGAAGATCATTCTCCTACCTGGCAGCCAAAACATGGAACTCCCTCCCCACACACCTTCGACTGACCAAGGACCATCTCACCTTCAGGAAACACCTCAAGACCTGGCTCTTCGAGCAGTAGCGACACCCCCCCCTCCCCCCAGCGCCTTGAAACCCTCACGGGTGAGTAGCGTGCTCTATAAATGTACTGATTGATTGATGGAAATCCTCAGTTGTACCCCCTGACAGGTATCCTCCTGTGAACAGATGTCAAGCGTAAATGGAGCCATTTTACATTGTATATATAGTTTTATGAGTGTAAAGGGCTTTATGAATTAATCACAGTGATAGGGGGGCGTGACTAGCCATCTAAGATGGCGGTTGTGGCCCGATAGAGCTCCGGACCCTCCCGGGAGAACTGCTCATTACACGCCGTATACCCGGCTGAGACCTATAGGGGAATGCAGATGAGGAAGTGCTGAGGCTCCCGCAGTAGCGGAGTGACTCGACCAGTGCCGAAAACTGCCCTGAGCCGCCGACACGTACTGGGGCCTACCCGACACTCATCGCTGCGTAGAGATCTGAGGCCCGCTTGCGGTGAACCTGACTGTGCGGGCTGTGATCCGGGCCCTCCTCGCGGACGGGAGGACGTAGGCTCCTTCCAGGGATCTCAGCCCCGAGCTCATCCCCGAAGATGTGGAGTTCCGGCCGGTGGTCCCTGTAGTGCTGCCTGGATGGTCGCGCTGCCCAGCGAAGAGGCAGCCTGGTGGCTCGCGGCGTGCAGGCGGAGGTGGTGTGCCGCAGGAGTGCGCTGCGGACCGACGCAGTGAGTTGGGAGACCGCCCGGACCTGCATTGATGGATGGGGCCCACCCCGGTTCCTGATACCCAGCGCAGACACCAGGGCTGCAGGTAGGGTGATCCCGGGAACCTGGACGCATTAGTGGCAGTGCAAAGCTAGCTTGCAGCGGTGTGGGGCCCACGTGCGGTGAGACTACCTGGCCGCTTTGAGACGTACGACCCGCCGGCGCCTATATGTGGCCCGAACTCTCCATCTTGGACACTCGGCGCCCCGCCTGTGCCCTAACGTGTTCCTGGGGGGCGCCTGCACCGGGATTGCGCCAATGAGCTAGGGGACACACAACAGTACCCGCTGGGCCTGAGAGCAGGGCCGAGCCAGGAGTAAGAGGTGGAGCCGGGTGGGAAGGATCCTGCAGGACTGCAGAGGTGAGTGGTAGCGTCCCCCACACAGCGCACTGCAATTTACCCTGAAGCCTGACGCACCGGGGTGTGCAGCTGGAGACCACCCCTTTGGACAGACCACCGGCGGGACCGTGCTGACAGGTGCGGCCCAAAAGCCCCACGTAGCAACTTGAGAGGGCAGAAACAGACAGAATAACATTCGCGTTATCGGTCTGCCAGAACGCTGTTAAGGGAATAGGGCGGCTGACTTCATGGAGAAATGGTTCCAAGAACATGTGACATCTGAGGGGCTATCCCGTACTTCTGCGTGGAACGGGCGCACAGAATCCCAACGGGACAACCCAAACCCGGTGAGCCGCCTCGCCCTCTGATTGTGAAAATCCTTAACTATAGAGACCGGGACCCCTTGCTACAGAAAGCTACAGAAAAGACACTCATCCAGTACAAGAACCACCGCATATCCTTGAATCCCGTCTACACAGTGCTGGTACAGAGACAGAGATTGTCATACCAAGCGTTGAAGAAAAAAACTACAGAACGCACAACTCAAGTATGCACGTCTGTATCCTGCCCGGTTGAAGGTTAACCATGATAAGAAGACTCACTTTTTCGAAAGTCCAGACGATGTTGAGGAATGAATGGAGGTGATGTGTATTGGCTCCAGCCAACTTAGTCTCCCGGATATCTCCTCGCAGGGCTCGGACGGACTCCTGAAGCGGACCTCTCACCAGACCCAGAAGCCTAACCGAAGTGGGGGAGGTGCTAGCCCATCGCGAGAACAGGAGAGACGGGACCAGGAAGGAGCGATTGCGGTGGCCGGTGCCTTCCGCGAAGACTCAAACAAAATTTCTACTGACTCAGAGGACAATACTCTCCATTCGGATTCCGAACAGAGTGCAATCCTTTTCCCGATCATTACACCCAAGGCAGCCGATGACATGATCGACAACTGAACATGAAGGTCGAGCCACGGACGCTTGGGACTACTGTTGTGGTATTTACCCTTGTAGCTGGTATAAAATCAGCACCAGAGAGACTATTGTATCCTTTCATTTGTATAGATTATAGTGTAAACTGTATAGGACAATCGCTGCATGTCTTATTTCTATACTTGCTACACTCCGATATGTCGAAGCTATGCGCTGCCTGTTGCAGGGCTCCTCAGCACTCATTGTTATATTTGATTATGTTCATAACGTCGTCGTCACCATATCTGTACAATTCCTCCCCCGGGGTAGGGTACAATTGAGACCCTTCTAGGACTATGATTAGGTATAAGGTTGGCTACCTCCCTATTAGCGTGTGCACCGTTATTTGTTCTGTACTTCTTGTACATTACTGTTGGGCCCAGCGCAGTTTAGGCGCTGAGCCGAGTTTTGTTACAGTCATGGGGAAAAGGGGCTCCTGGTCAGATCTGCTCTGCTGCTCCACAATGATAAGAACCCCACATTGCACATTGGAACATGACAGGGAACGCTAACACAATAGGGTCATACAACCTACTCACATGGAACGTATGGGGACTGGGAGCAATTCAGAAACGGCACAGAATTCATGCATTTCTCCTTAGACGCAGGTGGCGTTCCTCTAGTAATCCCACCTAACTCACTCCGAAACACAAAAGATGCAGAAGAAATGGAGGGAACACATTTACTCCACCAATTATTCTGCCTCCGCTAGGGGGGCGACTATCTGGGTACGTCATGAAGTCCCATTGGTTGAACTAAAGCACCGGGTAGATGACCAGGGACAATACATACTTGTGAAGGGCACTCTTGATGGCTTCCTGGTGGTCCTTGGGAGCGTTACGTCCACAACTTTGACCAAGATCGAGTAGGCTGGGTGCAGTTTTGGCAGACTGGGACGGGATCCCCTGGGTGCTGGGAAGGGATTGGAATTCAGTGCGGGACACTGGACTAGACAGATCACACCCACCCCTACACAGTACAATCGCTGGCAAGCTAGCGGAAGAATTCACTACATGGATAAGCGGGTGGACACTCTCTGATGCGTGTCGATGCCTTTACCCAAATCACAAGGAATATTCCTTTTACTCTCCAGTACACAGCCTTCACACCAGAATAGACAGGGACCTCTGCTCGAAATCCATCATCGCGAAAGTCCACAAATCGACGTACCTGGCCAAGACCTTTTCCGATCATAGGCCCCTAGAGCTCACACTTCGCTGGGGCATGGTGCCCACCCCAGTGCCCACCTGGAAATTGCACCCACACATACTTGAGGATGCCCCCTTCCGCACGAACCTGTCCAACACTATTACCAACTACTTAGCTGAAAACTGGAACACAGCGTCCTCTAAGGTGATTGAATGGGATGCTCTGAAAGTGGTGGTTAGGGGGCGACGATCAGACAGTTAGTGGGAGCCAGACAAGAGACGCACCAAAGATTAAAGGACATTGAGTACAGGCTACAAGTACTGGAGAGGGAGGCAACATTAGACCCTGACAAACGGGAGGCATTGCAATCTGCCCACATAGACCATGCAGAGACACTGGAGACATTGCGGACAATAGACTACAGGGCGTTTCTTCAGCGATCTGGTACACTGCTTGCCCGCATACTCAGAGGTAGACCTGACCCGTTAATCATATATAGCATCCACACCCTGGTGGGACATTAAGTCCACACACAAGAAGAAATAAATGCGGCCTTTCACGACCGCCTCAAAGCACTCTATGCACCCCCTGCTCCAGTGGAAAGCTCCTCGATTACCGAGTTTTTGCAAGATCTCCCCTTCCCGGTGCTATCGGAGGCTGTACAGAAAGATATTGACGGCCCAATAACTCAACAAGAGATACACGCTGCGATTAAGGGTCTAAACCGTAATAAGACACCTGGGATGGAACCGTAGAATTTTACCGTACCTACTCAGAGTCTTCAGTACCTACATTAGAGGCTGTCTTTAAGGCGGCTTTTGAGACTGGCCGTCTGCCTGATTCCACCATGCAAGCACTGGTCACGTCCATACCCAAGCCCAGGCTGGACGGTTAAGAGATGTCTAATTACGGACCCCTCTCTATGCTATCCACTGAATATAAAATCCTAAGCAAGGCCCTTGCCAATCGCATACAACCATACCATACTGCACTTATTCATAGTGATCAATGCGGTTTCCTCCCAAGCCGCAGCACTTCTCTGAACACCCGATGATTGCACTCCATAATGACGGCCACCCCACGAGCTTACCACTACGCAGGATGCGCAGCACTGGATCTTAGACAGGCATTTGATTCCCTATTCTGGGATTTAATGTTTGCGATATTGAAACAGTTTGGATTCCGAGATACATACCTTAAATGGGTCCGCTTATTATACACGTCCCCTACGGCTAGGTCTCGCACGGGCCGCTACATCTCCGACCAATATACTATCCACAGGGGCACAAGACAGGGGTGCCCCCTGTCCCTCCTGTTGTTTGTACTTGCATTAGAACCCCTGGCACTGGCTCGTCGGGAATCAGCAGACCAACTGGGCATCCATATCGATGGAGTACATCACCTAATATCTATCTATGCAGATGACATATTCATATACTTACGGGACCTGACTGCCGACAATGCCCCCCTCCCTGACATATTTGTCACTTTCGAACGCTTATTGGGCCTGGCCATAAACCCTAAGAAACCGACAAGTTATTTCTTCCAAGAGACACCATACCTAACCCACCTACAGTTCGGCACTTACACCTTGTCAGTGACCCCCACCACTTTCAAATACCTAGGCATCCACGTCTGCAGAACACAGGAGGATCAAATAGAGGGCAATATTCTGCGGGCAATAACAGGGCTCCGTGCTAGTGTCGGGTCCTGGTCCTTCTTACCCTTATCAGTGATGGGACGGATCGCCATCTCAAAAATGGTGATTCTGCCTCGCCTATTGTACTACTTTGTGAATCTACCTGAGGTCCTCCCACAGTCCATTTTTAATACATTGAATACCATACTGATGAATCTCATCTGGGGCGCTTGCCGTAGACGAATTAGTCTTCGGAAGCTCCAACTAGGGATGCCAAATGGTGGCCTGTGGGTCCCCGACTTCCGAGGTTACTATTACGCTAGTCCGCTCCAGTGGCTCTCATACTGGACTGCAGGAAGGAATCTGCAGGAAATTGGATTTACGCCGAAGAGGCTGGACCGAGGTGAGCTACATTCCTTACTGCTACCAAAGGCTCGGACCCCCCCAGCTTGCCCCCCCTGTCGAAGACTGCCCTGCTCTGTTGGAGGAAGCCTCTATCCTACACATCTGCAGTGACCCCATATGCCGCGAACATTCCCATATTAGGCATCCCTACACCACAGGGAAGACGTACGCGGGCCAGAATACAGGGCTGGACAGACAGTGTGGTGGAGGAGGTGGGGGCGTTCTTTGGTGATGGTACTATGTTGGATCATGACTCCTTCTTGCAGGCCACAGGGGCACCACCGCGCCTCTATCTTTTGCACGCCACTGTGACGCATTATATCAGAACCACATGGGCCCAACAGAGGAATGAACCCGCACAACATGACTTGGTACACCTCCTATACTACATGGGACCTGGAGGGCATTTGGTACGCTGGCTGTATACTGGGGTCCGGGCACATGCAGCGATTACACTTACACCCCTCAGGGCACATTGGGCGGAAGACTCTGGGGTTGAGATCATGGATAAAGCATGGACGAGTATGCTGGAACACCCCAAAAAAGTATTGCGTCGCGTAATGCAAGACTTAAATGTATCCAGACGATGGTACTCCATAGTTCATATCTCACCCCGAAAACAATACTTCGTATGTTTCCGGACTCCCCTCATTGCTGCCCCCGTTGTAAAGGAGAGGAGGCAGACTTTATCCACATGATGTGTGCGTGTGTTCTTGCCCTCGCCTGCGGAACTACTGGGGAGGAGTCCGCCACTCCTTAACTGTAGTGACACAACTCCCGGGCCCAGATGAGGCCCTAAACTGCCTTGTAGGCCTTCGTAAACGCTCAAGGGTACAAAAAGTGCGGTTGAGGTTCTGAGACCTAGCACTCATCTTAGCGATTAAGGTTCTCACGATGAGGTGGAAGTCCCCCAGATGTCCTGCAGTTACTACTTGGCAGACTGACATGCTTCAATGGGGAAGGGCAGAGGGTGCAGCTCTTCGAAGGGAGGAAGAGAGAGGGCTGAGGAAGCAACCTGTGGTACTGGATTCGGAGGCCATGATGATTGAATTGGAAGCACTTGATTTGTTCCCCACACAAGCTACCGTGACCCAGTAATACACGAGGGCGCCCAGTGATTTTCTGGCATTAGGCCCCGTTGTCCCGCGACATTGTGATTTCACCCTGGATTCGGCATCCTCTAAAAGGATGACTATGTATAGAACTCCTTCGACCACCGTGGAAGTTGAAGTAAGACTGACCATGAGAGGGGTGGGGTGGGGTGGGTTAGGGTGGGGGGGTGGAGAAGTGGGTTTGTATAAGTTCTCACATGTTGAATGTAAATATGCACAACTTTGAAGTGACGCCAAGGATGTAACATGTACACTGTTCAATTGGTAGCATTGTCGTTACAGGAAGAGATCATGGTTATCCTTCTATATCACATAGAATGCTGAGAACAGACTTGTTATGTAATGTGGCTATGAGGATTGTTATAACAAGAAAAGGACTGTATCTAAAGAATTACTCTGCTACTGCACATGTTGTACTGCGGTCATCAATAAAGTGTGTTAAAAAAAATGAATTAATCCCAGTGACTTTACACGTCCTATGATTATGTGTACAATTTTCATGCAGTTACTACTTCTCTGTGGTTCTTCAAATTACCAAAGCCTAAGCACCATGGCAACACATAGAGTGATGTCACAGGAAGTGACACCATAGCCCTATACGTTTTGCTTTATGTATGTATGTATGTACATGGCATTTCTATAGTGCAAACCTAGTCAAAAGGCAAATAAGCACTGTACAGTCCTTTAAGGCTAAAAGGTGTGCTTATTGTGTTTGTCCGAGAAGCATTAAATGTTTTTTGGCAACACACAAATGTACTGAGTGCATGCATTATACACATTTAATAATGTGTATATATTACGAAATAAAGAACAAACACACCTGCCATGCAATTAAATATAATTTAAGGATTTCTAAGGAAGCTGTGATTTCTTTATGGTTCATAACTCAAACTCGTCAAGTTGATATCAGGAATGACATATTAAGTCGAAGACAAATATTTGTGATGAATTAAAATTTGACATTGTGCAATAAGATTTGTGATCATGTTGCACTCTGATCAACCATTCTCAAGGACAAAGCGGATGTTGCCTGGAGTTTTAATCAAGCTTTTGGAAAACCAATAGGTGTCTCGCCCTTGTGAGAGCTATTGTCTTTGCCAATGTCTTTTAGCAATGTTCCAATACATGAAAGCATAAGCCGGCTGTCTGAGCAGCATACTCTTTTATGTTGAGGGTCTGTTCAATGAGCATGCCTACGTTTTTCACGCAGGTTTTAGATGCAGGAGGGGTACCTAGGTCTGAAGGCCACCAGTCGGGGGACCAAAATAATTGAGCTTCCCCGAAAAGCATTATTTCTGTCTTTCCCACATTGCACTGTAAAACAATACTTCTCATCCACTGAGAGATATTTCTCCTTCCCTGGGAGAAGGCGGCCTGCACCGAAGCGGTGAACTTTGCGAAAAGGAAAGAGCAATTGGGTATCGTCCGCATAGGAAACAGGGATAAACCCACTGTTAAACCGACTGTTCCTCAGCAGATTGGCCAAGGGAGCCACATAGATATTAAACAAAGTCGGGTTCAAACAAGAGCCCTATGGAACTACCTTGGACAATTTTGTGGTAGCTGAACGATATGAACCAAGGTTAACCACCTGGGAGCTAGAGGAAAGAAAACTCGTCAACCACTTGAGGGCCAAGTCTCTAAGTCCAACCTCCTCCAATCTCGCGAGCAAGATCCTATGCGAAACCGTGTTGAATGCGGCAGATAGATCCAACAGCATCAGAATGATAGAATGGCCTCTATCTAGGGCCATCCTCTAGTAGGGCTGATTCCTTATTGTGTTTGGGGCGAAAGCCTGATTGGGATGAATCAAAGCTGCCTGTCCGTTCGACATGGTTGGAGAGATGAGTGTTCATATGCTTCTCCAAAAGCTTGCCCGGAAAAGGGAGGAGAGAGATAGGCCAGAGATTGGGCCTTTGCGTTCTTACGGAGAGGCATAACCTGTGCTGCCTTCCATTCCAAAAGGACCACACCTTCTCGCAGGGAAAGGTTGAGGAGATGGTCAATGGAGTATGAGAGGTGGCTGGCAAGAGAAGCAGTGATGTTTGCCGGCATATGATCCTGAGGTGATCCAGATTTAACCAAATGGATCAATAGCTCAGTCTCAGCTTGTGTCACCTGGGGAAAGCTTCCCAACAAATGAGTGGCTACTTGCCCGTTTTTTACGGGAATCGTCAGGGAGTCAGGATGCTCTCCTGATTGAACAGTTTTGTCATAAATTGTCTCAATTTTTTGTGCAAACAACGTGCTAATGTTGTCGCACAATTTTTGCGTAGGGGCCGTTAAGTTCTCGCAACCCTTAGGATTCGAAAAAGACTTCAGGATGCGGTATAGCATCTTGGGGTCGTTATTGGCCTGAACTAATCATAGGGCTATATGATCTTTACGTGCTGCCTTAATTTTCTCATGATAGTCAGCCAGGGCCACCTGAAATCAAATTTTGTCTGCCTCTACATGAGTTAGACGCCACTGTTTTTCATGCTTCCTACAGATGCGCTTCTGCATGTGGAGTGAAACAGAATACCAGGCATTCTGGGGAAGCTTGGACGTACTAGGGAAGGATTACAAGGGAGCTAACTGGTCCACGGCACTGAGAACTGCCAAGTTATATGTTGCTGATATCCGTGGCTCCCCAAAGATGGTTTTAAAGCCCACTGAAGTAACTCTATTCCATTGTCTAAAAAGACCAGTAGTACCGTTAGTGGCAGGAGTCTTCTTCCTAGGTGCCTGAATACAAAATTTAATCATCGCGTGGTCAGACCAAGGTAGAAACTGTGGAGAATTACAGAAGACGTTAGGAGAGTTGGAGAAAACAATGTCTAGCGTATGCCCTGCTGTGTGTGTGTGGCCATCATTGAGCTTGGCTAGCCCAAGAGTGGTAAGCTCTGCTACTAGTGTCCCTGCGTTCACATTAGGACTGCATTCACTATGGATGTTAAAGTCGCCAAGCAAAAGAAAATTGCTACACGCGATTACATACGGAGCAATTAATTCGATGAGAAGGAGGGGAAAGCTATTTAACGGGCCAGGCGGTCGATATACCAGAGCCCCCTTCCAACTCATACGAGACGGTAGATCAATGCCAAAAACCAGCACTTCCAAAGTCGGGTCACTGAGTTGTTCCAACACAGTGATCTTAATATTATCCCTATGCACAATAGCAATGCCCCCTCCTGTTTTATTCTGCCTATCCATGCGAGTGAGTTTATATCCCTCTTGCAAAGCAAGTGGAATCGATGGAACTGAGTGAGGCTTCAGCCAGGTTTCAGTTAAAAACCCAAGGTCAGGCTGAGCCGAGGAAAGGAGATCCCAAACCTCGGTGGAGAGCTTAGGGAGGGATCTCACATTACATAATAAACTTTGCCATCTCTGCTGTGGGTTGGCCGAAGAATTATTTAAGTTAGTTGTTGTAATAGAAAAAAATGTATCAGTCGTGCCAGAGATCACAGGTGTCCTATTATCAGTAGTGGCCGGAAAACCACAATCCCGACATGAGAAGAGACCTTCACACAGGGGCCAAAGATCCTTCCCATTAGCAGGGCAGGAAGAGGGCCTTATCTCTACGATATCTTTAGTAGGGTATGTCTGTCTCACCAAAGAAGCAGGTTCTACAGAAAAAAGACCAGAGTTCCAGGCTCCTGGTGACTCCCGGGTGCGGAGGGGCACAGACGGGCTTGCCTTTGGTGCGCCGCTGGCGTGCCGCCGGAGCGCCAGCTGCGTGCGTCCGCTGTGCGCTGTGGCTGGCATCTGATTTTATAGAGGGGTAGCACTAGAGCGCTAACCTCTCTCTCTCACCCGAAATGATCCCTGGCTCCCTCCACTCAAACGAGCTAGTCTCATGGTGGACCAGGGAGTAGGATCGTGAAGCAGAGTGCGGGTAAGTACAGAAGAAAACTATTTATTAAACAATAGCAATCAGTTTTAAAAGCAGATTTCACAAAATTAAAAGCAAATTCCCAAAGCAGCAGACGGCAAGAGCTTAGCCTAGCAGCATAACCTTTCATATCTCGCCAATTCAGACTGAATGCATCCACTGCCATTGCTCCTTGATCCGGTCTCTACCTAACATAGGGGCATATCAGCAAGGCAAGGCGATAAAATTATCGGCGCTTTAGGGTACGCTTTTGGACGAAAAACGGCGATCATTTTATCGCCCTATCAGCATTGACACGCTAACGCGTGAATCCATGCCTTAGCGCCTGTTTACTGAATACCCAGCTTTGCATCTCTAATGAGATGCAAAGTGGGCGATCTGTCCCGAAGTGCGGGTAAGTACAGAAGAAAACTATTTATTAAACAATAGCAATCAGTTTTAAAAGCAGATTTCCCAAAATTAAAAGCAAATTCCCAAAGCAGCAGATGGCAAGAGCTTAGCCTAGCAGCCACCGTCTGCTCGCGTCGTGACCAGCTTCCGGTTTTATAGAGGGGGTAGCACTAGAGCGCTAACCTCCCTCTCTGACCCGAAATTATCCCTGCCTCCCTCCACTCAAACGAGCTAGTCTCGTGGTGGTCCAGGGAGTAGGATCGTGAAGCAGAGTGCGGGTAAGTACAGAATAAAACTATTTATTAAACATTAGCAATCAGTTTTAAAAGCAGATTTCCCAAAATTAAAAGCAAATTCCCAAAGCAGCAGATGGCAAGAGCTTAGCCTACCAGCGAACTTCTTCTGGATGGTACAACCTTCCTGAAACATCTAAAGCTCTGACACCAGAAACCCTTCTAAAGGAGATCAAACACAATAATGTAGCCAACTTCCATGTTAGATGCTTTAAATACTTGTTGCTTTGCCAACCTACATTATATTATATTAAATTTACATCCCAAAGAGAATTATATCTTGAACCAGGTGGTTTCTTCAAATGAATACCTTTCATAATTCTACAAACCAACTGCCCTCTACCTAATGAGAGACCTTCAACCAGAGAATGACCAGCTACTTTTGCAGACCTATAACAATTAACAGTCTTGTAACTCAAACCTTCCTTGTGCAGACTCCCTAAAAAATTAGCAATCATAATTTAATCTGCTTCAACAGGATCCTAATCCCTTTCCACGCACCAGCGGAACCAAACCTTCCATGAGTATGCATATCTCTTCCTAGTCCCTCGTGCCAAAAGATTCATAAAATAACTCTGAAGCCTCTCCTGATAAATCTGAGAATTTTCAAGATTTCCTGATATGCTCCAAACTAGAAGGCTGAGTGCCCCTGACCCTAGTAAAGTATGGCCCCTTCCACCCACATCTTCTAAAAGACCCTTCTCCGCTTTTATCAAAAATGGATTTTCCACAGCTAACTAGATCACCGATGGATACCAAGCTGAAAAGGAGTCACTAGGACTAGCTTGCACCTCTGCCCCTATACCTGCATTAGAACCCACTGTATCATAGAGAAAGGTGGAAATGCATAACCTTTCATATCTCGCCAATTCAGACTGAATGCATCCACTGCCATTGTTCCTTGATCCGGTCTCTACCTAACATAGGGGCATATCAGCAAGGCAAGGCGATAAAATTATCGCCGCTTTAGCATCTGCTTTTGGACGAAAAACTACAATAATTTTATCGCCCTATCAGCATGGACACCCTAACACGTGAATCCATGCCTTAGCGCCTGTTTACTGAATACCCAGCTTTGCATCTCTAATGAGATGCAAAGTGGGCGATCTGTCCCGAAGTAACTGGAGGATTGTTGCTAAACGACATTTCTCCAAATATCAAGGGAATCGCTAACAAGCATAGCGATAAGAAAAGTAGCGCTAACCTTGGTTATCGCTACTTTACTTACACCTGCTTTTCCTTTGACTAAACAATGTTAGCCAATGGGTGGTGGATTATAGGGCTTAGACCACCCAGCCCTATCAACAAGGATGTCGCCATTTTCCATGGTGCTTAGATCAATAAGAGAGAGAGGAATAGATAGGCTAGGCCGAATCCCCTGGATTATATATGCATGTATCAATAAGGACTAGCTAGTTTAGAAGGATATAGGAGACTCAGGTAGGTACGTCAAAAGGCAACAAGGAATAAGGAAAAACACTGTTTTCCTCATAAAGCCCTCACCCACCGACCTAGTCGGTGGCATGCTTCATCATCGGGCCCACCACAGTGGCACCGAATGTGCCCCGGGTGTGCTTCAACGCCAGGAGACTGCGGAGCTGGTATGTTGCTGAGTGTGCGGTGAAAAGAGTGAGAGAGGTGAAGTTTTTAAAAGCTATGCAGGAGGTCCCAGCACCCGAGGGTTGCTTATCTTTAATGAACTGGGCCTCTGCTAGCGGACAAAAAGGCAAGAAGACGGATTGGAGTGCTTGTTATGACCTCCAGCGTCTAGTGCGGTCTACATGTTTCAGCCAGTGCCTTGTTAATTTAAGCTGGCTTTCCTCAGAACCATTTGATATGTGAAAAAGTGCAAAATAAACTTAATTTTAAGTGATTGTTTGGTCTTTTGGCTATGTGTGGCGCTCGCTAAGGCGCTATAGCTGTTATAGGGGATTCCCTCAAGCTTGACTACATATAACACATAGGACAAAGACAAGACGTACATGGTAGAGTCATTTCAGTATGGTATATTGTTGTACCACAAAATGCCGGCTTATAAGGTGGTGTGCGACCTATAATCGGCTATGGTGAGCTCATGGCACGTGCATGAAGCTGGTGAGGGTTTTAGCGAAACCGATAGTGTTTGGTGGTGAGCTAAAGAGCGTATTTACAAGGTGAGGTACAGGTAAGTGTAATACTGGGTCCTCACTCTGTTTTATCTTGTAAACAAGCTTCAAGGGTCGAATGGCAGAGAAAGAGACCCTGTTGGGATAAAAAGTTGTTCAACATATGTCCAACCTGTAGGGAAAAAGGTGGTTGCTTACCCTGTCTGTAGCTGTAGTGGTTCTAATTTACTCACGAGTATTTCGGTCTGGTTCCTCCTTGGACCTATTCGTCCTTCCGCGGTGCCCGTTATGAGGGAAATGAGGCGTCCGGTCTCTTATTTGTACTTCCTATTTGGTTGATTTCACCTGTGTGTGGTAAAAAGAGAGGGAGGGGTGCGCGCTGATCTCCATGTCATTGTTGGTCTGAGCGCCCATGCGCTATGGAGTAGTGCGCGGTATTGCGCATGCGCGGGTGGTCAGCACATGCGTATTGGTGCTAGTTCAGGGACTGATTGAGTGAGCATGCGCGGGTGTGTCGCGCATGCGCAGTGTGTCGACTGAAGTCTAAGTGATGGCTGGAGTGAGGGCGGGCCACTCGAAATTTGCATGGTGCCAATCAATTGTTGTGAGGTCATGATGGATTATCAGCATGACGTGGCCTAAAACTGTGATAGTGATAGCCATGAGAAGTGATGCGCTTACGGTGGTAACTACTCATAAGTGCACCGAAGTGCATGGGGGACACGCAGTAGGGGATGCACCCAGAAAGGTGCTCCCATAAGGGGAGAGAGAGGAGCAAGGACAGGGGCGCTCATGCAGAGATACCCTGGCACAGATATCGCTTTATTGAGGGATGTTATACACAGATTGTGGGGGTTACACAGTTAAAGAATTCCATGGTATGGCATCGTTGAGGCCATGGGTATGTGTGGATAAGCGATATATCCAGCGTTGTTCCTTTTGAAGGAGAAGTTTTTCATTGGTGGTGTTGTCAAATTTTTCGATGACAGTCCAGGAGAAGTCATTGGGGGTGTGGTTGTGAGTTAGAAAGTGATCTTTGAGCTTGCTAATGTTTTTGCCACATCTTATTGTGCTCCTGTGTTCCGTCATTCTTGTCCGGACTTTCCGGGTGGTCATGCCAATGTATCTTAGGCCGCATCGGCAGGTTATCAAATACACCAAGTTTGTGGAGTTGCAGTTTGTGAACTGCCGTTGTGTCCAGACCTTGCCAGGTTCTAGGTTCAAGGTTTTGGAAGGTGATGTCAGGTGGCACACGCTACAGTTATTGCAGGGTTGGTGGCCAGTGACTCTAGGCAGGCCCCATGCGTTTACTATGGTGTTGACACTGCTACTTTTGTTTGGCCGAGGTCTGGTTTTTACTAGTTGGTCTCTGAGGTTGGTAGCTCTTTTATAGGCAAAACGTGGTTTATCCCACTTTCTAGTGCCAGAGTTGATAATCTTCCAGTTTCGTTGTATGATGTTGGCTACCTGGTTGAACCTGGAAAACCAGCGATGTTCCATGGAAAACATCGCTATCACAGGAATAATTATCGACATTGCGCTATGCGTTGGTTATACAGCGCTGGCATGGCGATAATTATCTGTGATAGCCGGCAATAAAATTCCTCACGCTAAGGGCGGCCGGCGATAATTATCCTGCCGCTTGTTGATATGCCCCGTACTTCTCTAACTGATTTGTCAGTCTTGACCGAAACAAAGCTACTTTCAAAGGACCCAACTTTTCCTGTATTATTTGCAATATCCTCAAGTTCAGACTACAATTGTTGAAATTCCTCAAATATCAGGAATTACAGTCCGCTTCCAAATTTTCTTCCCTGGCAGATATTGTGCAGTCACATTTAGCTTGAGTTCCATGCAAAACTTCCAAAAATACTTGGCCAATTCCAACAATCTCTTTGACCTGCCCCCTCCTAGCTTGTTTATATATGTCACTGCTGATATATTGTCCATCTTCAACAGCACTGAAACTCCCTGCACCTGTTTCCTGAAACTGCGAACTGCCAATTCTCCAACTTTCATCTCCAGACAATTTATATGATCCTCCCTTTCACATACATTCCATTGTCCACCTGTTTCCTAAGAGTCCAATCTCACTCCCCAACATAAATTGCTTGCATCGGTCACCACTAGAAAATCTGGACATGTGCCAAAAATTGCACGACCATTCCATGCCTGTTGATTCTCCAACCACCATATTAATTCCTCCTTCACCTCTACATCCAACTTCTCTTCGTCTCCATACCAGAGACCTTTGCTTAGACCTAAATTCTTTTTTTTTTTTAAATTCTTTTTATTGTTGCATCAGAAGTATCACAACTGCAATAAACGAGCAGACGGTAGGGTGTCAACATTCCGCCCTAGCCGTCAGTCACGCAACTTTTTTTCGTTTAATTACTGTATATCATACCCCTCAGTAGAAGACTTTGCACTTAAAACTAGCAATAGAAAAAAAATAGAAGAAACCAACAGAATCCCCGAAACAGCAGCCCGCCAACCCCCCCTCTCTCTCCTCCCCCCCCTGGTCCCCTCCCTCCTCCGGTGTGTCACACCCATCAATCTCGCACACAAGAACGGGCAGTAAAGTACTCGTATATCGCTTATGGGTCCCCAACGTGAATACCATCCCACCCAGGGTCTCCTCGACCTCATTTTACTAGTCCGCAAAGTCTCATTCCAGTCCATGGTATTGTCTCCATTTAGCCCAGACTCTCTTGAATTTTTTGGGGCAGCCCCTTGCTCGATAAGTAACTCTCTCCGCCGCCATATACAAATCTAATCCTCTCCTCCATTCCTCCATATCCGGCTTTTCGGGCGCCCCCCAGCGTCGTGCGATATCTCTTTTCGCCACTACTAACGCCAATACTAAAAAGATAAGTAAGGGGCGGGGTAGGTCCACTTCTGTGCTCATACCCAGCAATGCCAATCTAGGGTCTCGTGGTAAGTCCACCCCCAGTACGTTTTCCAGTTCCAGGAACACACCCTCCCAATATTCTTGAATTATTTCACAGCCCCAGATTGTATGGAAGAAATCGCCAGTTTGCCGACGACATCTAAGGCAAGTTGTGTCCGTTATCTTACCCATTTTAAAGAGTCTTACCCTGTCAAAGTAGAATCTGTGAAGTATTTTGAATTGTATGAGACGGAGTCGCGACTTAATCGCCACCTCACGGGGGTGCATCAGGGCGAGTTCCCAGTCCAGATCCTCCATGTCTCCAACGTCTGCCTCCCACCTGTCTCGTAGGGCCTGTAGGTCACCTAGCATATTGTTGGTCAAAGTTTTGTATGTTAGGGATATTGCCCCTCCCTGTATCTGTTCCTGTAGCAATCTACCCTCCAGTGGTGCATATTCTGGGATATCTGTAAGTGTAGTGTTTTGTGCTCTCCATGCGTGCTTCAGTTGAATGTATTTGTAGTATTGGGTGGTGTGTAGGTCAAATTCATCCCTGAGCGCCTGAAAGGTTTTTAAGTCCCCCCTTGCTATCACATCTCCCACAGTGGAGATGCCTATGTCATCCCATCTCCTAAAGCCTTTCAGCTTATTAAGCTCTCCTAGCCACTTGCAGCACCACAGTGGTGTTTGTCGGGTGATCCTCTTGTCCCAACCCATTCTTTTTGTCGCTCAATGCCATGCCGTTAACGTAATCCTGGTGGCGGGAAGGAACTGCTGACCCACCGTCTCCCCATAGAGGTAGTGTATTATGGACTTGCGTGACCATTTAGATCTCTCTAGTGCATAGGTGGGGTGATCGGCTGCCGCATGTAGCCACTCGTTAATCGGGGCGAGGTGTTCCGCCCAGTAGTACGCCTCCAGGTTGGGAAGCGAGATTCCCCCACTATATTGGTGTCACTGCAATGTGGAAAGGGCTACTCTTGGCTGTTTCCCTAGCCACAGGAAGGAGCGCAGGTCCGCATGTATTTTATTTAAAGTCGCAGGTGGTAGGGGATAATACTCGTTCTGGAGTGCATACAGAAGCTTAGGCAATAGGACCATTTTATATAGTGCGGCGCGACCCAACAGGGTGAGTTGGAGCTGTCTCCACCTGTCCATCTCTGTCGTTGCTTCCACCATTATTCGGGCTATGTTCGCAGTGAAGGAGCGTTCCTTGTCTAGTGTTATAAATACGCCGAGATATTGGAAGCCGTCCTTAGTGTGGATAAGCAGCTCTGGTAGGCACTTCCTCCGCTCCGTGCCTTGTGGGTCGTAAAGGACCGATTTATGCCAATTGATCGTGTGTCCCGCCCTCGCCCCGAACTCGCCTAGCTCTCCGAACAATGCTGGGATTGTCCTGTCTGGATCTGTCACGAACAATAGTATGTCATCGGCATACAAAGATAACTTTTCCTGCGTTGCGTCCGAGACGCCCCACCTGAAGCCTCTGATATCCTGATTCTGCCTAATCCGGACCGCTAAGATTTCAATAGTAAGGGTAAACAGGAGGGGGGACAATGGGCAGCCCTGGCGCGTACCCCTACCAATTGGGAATTCACGGGACAACCTGCCATTGACCCGCACTCGCGCTCTTGGGTAGGAGTACAGGAGCCGAACCCATTGCAAGTACTTCAAGTCAAGTCAAGTCATGTGATTTATATAGTGCGCTACATACCCAGAGGGTCTCAAGGTGCTTGAAGAATGGTGGGGAATTACTTGTCGAATATCCAGGTTTTAAGTTGCTTTCTGAATGATAGGTGGTTTTGAGTGAGGCGAAGGTGAGTGGGGAGTGAATTCCAGGTTTTAGCTGCCAGGTAGGAGAAGGATCTTCCTCCCATGGTGGTTTTGTAGATGCGGGGAACAGCAGCAAGGGCTTGGTTGGAAGAGCGTAGCTGGCGGGAGGGGGTGTAGAAGGAGAGTCGCGTGTTGAGGCATTCGGGTCCGAGTTCGTAAAGTGCTTTGTGAGCGTGGGTGAGGAGGCGGAATGTTATCCTCTTATTGACAGGGAGCCAGTGGAGGTTTTTCAGGTGACCAGAGATGTGGTCTTTATGCGGGATGTCTAGTATGAGTCTCGCAGATGCGTTCTGGATGCGTTGTAGTTTTTTCTGGAGTTTTCAGTGGTACCGGCGTATAGTGTGTTTCCGTAGTCCAGTCGGCTTGTAATCAGTGCGTGGGTGACCGTTTTTCTGGTTTCGTGGGGATCCAGCGGAATGTTTTTTTGAGCATGCGAAGAATGTTGAAGCAAGATGATGAGACGGCGTTGACTTGTCTGGTCATCGAGAGTGAGGAGTCCAGGATGACGCCCAGGTTCCGTGCGTGGTCTGTTGGGATGGGTGCTTTCCCAAGGGCCGCTGGCCACCAGGAGTCGTCCCAGGCGGAGGGGGAGGTGCCTAGGATAAGGACTTCTGTTTTGTCTGAGTTCAGTTTTAGACGGCTGTGCTTCATCCACTCTGCTACTTCTTTCATTCCTTCATGTAGGTTTGTTTTGGCGGTGTAAGGGTCTTTGGTTAGTGAGAGGATCAGTTGAGTGTCATCAGCGTAGGAGATGATCTTGAGGTTGTGTTGACGTGCGATGGTCGCGAGGGGGCTCATATATACGTTGAAGAGGGTGGGGCTGAGTGAAGATCCTTGTGGTACGCCGCAGATAACTTCAGTGGATTCTGACTTGAAAGGTGGGAGGCGGACTCTCTGAGTTCTTCCGGTAAGGAACGAGGTGATCCAATCGAGTGCTTTTCCTTGTATTCCGATGTTTCTGAGGCGTTGTAACAGGGTGCTATGACAGACTGTGTCGAAGGCTGCCGAGAGGTCGAGGAGGATGAGGGCGACTGTGTCTCCATTGTCCAGTAGTGTTCTAATGTCGTCTGTTGCTGCGATGAGTGCGGTCTCAGTGCTGTGTTTGGCTCGGAAGCCGGACTATGAGGAGTCGAGAGATTTGTTGGCTTCGAGGAAGGCGGCGAGCTGGTTGTTGACTGCTTTCTCGATGACTTTGGCTGGGAATGGGAGGAGCGAGATGGGGCGGTAGTTTTTGAGTTCGGTGGGGTCAGCTGTGGGTTTTTTCAGAAGGGCGCTGAGTTCGGAGTGTTTCCAGCTTTCCGGGAAGGTGGCGGTGTTGAAGGAGCAGTTGATGACGTCTCGGAGGTGTGGTGCTATGATGGAGTCAGCTTTGTTGAAGATGTGATGAGGGCAAGGGTCAGTGGGGGATCCTGAGTGGATGGAGTTCATCAGGCGGATGGTGTCCTCCATGGAGATTGGGTTCCAGTCATTGAGGGTGCTTAAGGGGGGTGAAGGTTCGGCATGCGGTTGGGATGGTTTGTCTCCGGTTTGGTTGTCGAAGCTGTTGTGGATGTCTGCGATTTTGTCGTGGAAGAACGAGGCTAAGGAGTCGCAAAGGGATTGAGAGGGGGTGATGTCGTTGGAGTTGGCAGTGGGGTTGGTAAATTCTTTGACGATGTTGAATAATTCCTTGCTGTTGTGGGCGTTGTTGTCAAGTCTGTCTTTGAATGCGGCTTTCTTGGCTGTTCGGATCAGTTGGTGGTGTAAACGGGTGGCGTTTTTGAAGGTGTCCCTGGTGCTATTGTTTAGGTCTTTTTTCCAGGCCTTCTCAAGGGAGCGACAAAGTTTCTTGGATTTCTTAAGATCATCGTTGAACCAGGGGGCGATTTTGCTGCCTAGTTTGATTTGACGTTTTTTCAAAGGTGCTAAGTTGTCGGCGCTGTTGGTTAGCCATTGAGTGAGGTTAATGGCTGCTTGGTTGGGATCCGATGAGTGGGCAGGAAGGTTTTGAAGAAGCGATGAGGAGATCTGGTCGATGGTGATTTTGTTCCAGTTTCTTCTCAGTTTCTTCTTGGGCCCAAACCCAAATCGCCGGAGGGTCTCCATCAGGAAAGGCCAGTGGACTGCGTCGAATGCCTTTTCCGCATCCAGGGAGAGAAACCAGTGGGGTTCACTTCTCTCGCGGACCTCCTGTAGCCAATTGTGGATACGACGGAGATTTAATTTGGTCGCCCTATCCGGAGGAAAGCCGGATTGGTCCATATTTACTAACTCTGTAATGACCTGCCTTAGCCGCCGAGCCAGGACAGTGGCCAGAATTTTCGTCTCCGTATTTAGGAGGGAGATTGGGCGGTAGGAGGAACAGTCGTCTCTGGGTTTTCCCTCTTTGTATATTGGGACAATAGTGGCCAAGGCTAAATCTGGCAGGAGACTCCCCACCTGGTACAAGTCTGTGAATAAGGTCTTCATGTGTCTCTGCAACAAATCCGCCGTCCGTTTAAAGAACTCCGCCGGGAAACCATTGGGCCCCGGAGTCTTCCCCGGTTTCAGCGCTGTTACAGCTTCAGAGATTTCCTCTAATGTCAAATCCGCCTCCAGGGCTGCATTAGCCTCTGCGGACAATGTCGGCACCTCCATATCACACAGGTAGCGTTGGGCGTCCTCTCCGTCCCCCAGGTCCCTGGCCCTATAGAAGTCCTCATAGTAGGCCGCGAAGGCTTCCGCTATGGCTCCATCCGTGTTCACCCGTCTGTTCCCTTCTAACGCGATCTGATCCACCCATCGCGCCGCTCTCTCCCTCCTGCTCAACCAAGCTAAAAGTTTGCCCGACTTGTCACCCACATCGTATAGCCGGTGTAATGTTGCCAGTGCCTGGGTGCGCGCCTCGCCCGTGACTAGTTCCCTGTAGTGTCTCTGTGTGTCTAGCAATTTCCTGAGGCGCGCCTCACCCTTCTGTTGGTGATACTCCGCTTCTAAATTCAAGATGGATATCTCTTCTCTCGCTATCTGGCCCTGCCGAATCCGCCTAGCGTCCCCCAGCCTACTCTGAATACGGTCTCTCAGGACTGGTTTCATTGCCTCCCAGAGGGTAGCTCCGGAGTCTACCGATCCCTCGTTTTCGGCCATGTAGACCCGTATGTCCGCTCGCATACCCTTAAGTATTTCTGGTGTGTGGATGTCCCATGCCGCTAGTCGCCATTGCGTCTGCCTCTCCCCTTTTCCTCGCCCCAGTTGTACAACTAGCGGGGAGTGATCGGAGATCCCTCGTGCCTTGTATTCTGCTAGATCTCCCGCCTCGATCTCATGTCTGGACATAAAAATATAATCTAGCCTGGAGAAGACTTTGTGCGCCCCCGAGTAAAATGAATACGCTTCGTGCGTTGGATGGAGCCATCTCCATACATCCGTGAGACCGATGGTATTCATTTGCCGGGCTAGGGCTGTTGTGGATCCTAATGTGTGGGGTGTCCCCGACCTATCCTGTGAGGTGCACATGACATCGTTAAAGTCCCCCCCCACTACTTGGGTCGTGTCGGCCGTGTCTAGGAGGATAGTAGCGACTGCCTTCAGTGTGCGAGACTGTAGCTTGGGTGGGGCGTATACTGAGAGTATCGTGAACCTACGTCTCCTCCACATCCCCTGGACTCCCGCATATGTGCCCTGTGGGTCTAGCCAAGTACGTGTAATTGTGAACGGCGTCAATTTTTTTATAAGGATCGCAACCCCCCTGGAGTCCGTCGTGAATCCTGCGTGTGCTAGGACAGCATATCGACCTCGCGCAATAAATGCGCACTGAGTCCCTCTAAGGTGTGTTTCCTGGAGAAGGACGATGTCAGGTGTCAGTCATTTGAGGTACTCACTAACTAAACCTCTCTTAATTTTCGACCCCAGACCATTTACATTCCATGTTAGCACCGTGACCCCTGTGTCACCCATGTGTGGGGTGTCTAATGTACTTGCCATTGTGTTGCTCCGCATCTTCCCCGGGGGGGACCTCGAAGTAGGGATGTCACCAACTGTGGGATGGCGTGTCTCTGCTGTTCCTCAACGGATTCCCCGCCCTCCCCCACAACCCTCGTAAACCCCAACAGGAGGCAATATAAGAACCAACTCCCCCCCTCCCCCCCTCCCCACCTCCCTCCCCTTCCAGTTGCATCCCAACCTGGGCCGAAACTATCCAAGGGAGAAGGCCTGTCGCCCTCCCACACATCCCTCCCCACGCTAAGCAATAACCAGTACTGAAAACTTAAAGAACGATAGGGGGTGTGTCAACTTGCGTGCTCCGTTGCGCCGATCCGCTATCTTCCCCGATCCTCATACAGCAATGATCACGAATGCGAGTCCTGAGTGTCCATATTCATCCCTTGGCCTGAGGAGTCTTGTTCCAATTGCTGGATTTCTGTGACCAGCGGGTGCACTGAGTCGTCCACTGCTTCCTCTTCCTCTCTCCCGGACATGCGGTCCTCCGAGTCCTCTACTTCATCACCGTCTGAACGGATTCCATCCCTCAGGCAGCTGAATCTCGAGCCCGCCACAGAGTCGCTGCCCGGGGACGCTGATCTGCTTCCTCGCTCGCCCTCCTTGTCTCGTGGCCCGTATGGTGTCGCCGGTGCTTTCTTCTGCGTCCTCCGTGTTCCCCGCCGCTGTGGTTTCGGCACCTCCCAGAGCGGCCTTTCTCGTACCGACTTGTCCAGCACAGCTCGACCTGCCGCCTCCCTACTATTTAGAATAGGTCGCTCTTCGAGCCACTGCCACACATCCTCCGGGTGAGAAAAAAAGATGGATTTGTCTTTATAGATTACCCTGAGTTTGGCGGGGAAAAGGAGCATGTAAGTAATGTTCAAAGACCTCAGCTTTGCCTTCACCGAGTCAAACGAGTGGCGTTGCTTCGAGACCTCCTGACTGTAGTCCGGAAAGATCATTATGGTGGTATTCTCCAGGCGGATCTCCCCCATTTTCCTGGCTTCCCTTAGGATCAGGTCTCTGTCCGCATAGTTCAAGAAGCGCGCTATAACTGGTCTCGGTCGTGCTCCCTCCGGAGGTTTGGCTAGAAGCGCCCTGTGTGCCCTTTCAATGATGAAGCACTGGGAGAATTGCGCTGTTGGGAAGGTATTTTTCAGCCATGCGAGGAGGAAGGCGGGCATGTTCCTTCCCTCAATCCCTTCTCTAAAGCCTACAAAGCGAAGGTTATTGCGCCTTGACCTATTTTCTGCATCGTCCACCTTCCACATCAGTTGACGGTGAGAGGCCTGTAGTTCCGCCATGTCCTTCTTGAGTGTAGTGATCGATTCCTCATTGTCCGTCAATCTAGATTCGGTTGCCGTTATCCGTTCCGTCAGGTTTCGGAAGTCCTGCCGCAGTAGCGTCACCTCGGACCCTACCTCTCCGATTTTCGTCTCCAGGGCCGTCCGGGATGCCTGTATGTCAGTCCTGGACGCCTCGATGGCCTCCATCAACATGGCGGTGTCATTGCGCGTGTCGGGCTGCAGAGACTGTTGTGCCGCCCCAGACCGCGTTGCCGTAAAGTCGTCCATGGGGCCCGCCTCGTGGATCTGTGCGCCGGGTCACCCTTCCCCATGTTGATGCAGTCTGTAGGCCGGGGGGCTCCCTATGCAGGTCTCCTTCCACTGCGGTGTTGATGGGCCCAGTCACGTGGAGCGAATGGCGATAAGAGCTCCGGGCGCCCCTGTCCGCTGTTGCGCGCCAGCGGTCTCCCTGGCACACCTCCCGCTTCAGTCCTGAGCTCCCCCAGGCGTCCCACTGTGTTCTGATGGCCGGTGTTCTTAGCTGCAGGCAGGGGTTCGTGTGTCTGGCTCGCACCCACGTCGCCCAGCGGCTCACGCCGCCCAGCAAACCATGTCTCAATGGGGGAGCCCGGTCCTTTGCTCTCCTCGCGGGTTTCGGCCCTCAGCCACGTCTCTCTCGCCAGTGCCCGTCAGTTCAGGCGTCCCTGCAGCTCGACCGCCATGTTGGTAAAGGCGGGCGCCGAGCGTGAGCCGGTCTCTGCTCCCCGTGGTTTGTGAGGTCGGCCCCCGGCTCCTCTGCCCCAGGCTCACCTCCGCTCTGCCTCGACGGTGTCTCTCGGTCACGCCGCGACCCGGGGAGGGCAGCAGGGGGGGGCTCCGTCCTCACTGGGTGCCCCACATATCGCCGGCCGCCATCTTGGTGTAGGCAGCCGGTCGTCCGCGTTTGCCTCGGTTCACCTCCTTTCCTCCAGCGGCGATATTTTTGGCACTCTTGGCGGCCAGGCGGGTCGTGGAGCCCCTGTCGGCTGGGCACTGTGTGGCAGGACCAGATGTGGGGGCACTAGCAGCGCCGCGCTCCGCCGAGCGCCGCGGTCATCATCATGGCCGCCGGGGAGCCGCTGGGGTTGTCGTACCGTCTGGTTCTCGGTAAAAGCAGCTCCACACCGCTACCAAGGCACTCCCACCAGGTATCAGGATGTCATGTCTTCCATGTGGTGCCGTTTTGGGATCGAGGGGGATATGTAATGTCGGATGAATGTGCCGCTCGGCCGGAGCTCCGGCAAGGCACGTCTAATCGGCCATGCTGCTGGCCACGCCCCTTAGACCTAAATTCTTGACCCTTTGCAAAGCTCTGTAACATAGATATCCTGGAAAAACTGCCTGTATTGAGGATGACAAAAGACATATTACTCTTGTCAACTGTCTCAAGCTGATCTCTGCTCTTCTTAACATAAACATCACCTCTTGCTTTATCAAAGTTAACTTTCTCTTTAGTAATTCCAGTTGTTTCGTCACTGTATCCACCACAAACCCCAATGATTCCAACCTCTGAGCTGGCTTCAATACTGACTTCTCCATGTTTATCACAAATCTTAGACAACTCAACAATCCGTGCACCATAACAATATGTTCTTTTAGAACCACAACATTCTGATCCACAATCAAAATGTCGTCCAGATAAACTATCAATCGTACCCCTCTATCTCTTAAATAACCAACAACTGGCCTCAAAACCTTTGAGAAACACCAAGAGGTGAAGGACAGATCAAACGGAAACATGTGAACTGGAACAACTGTCCTCTTCATCTGAACTAATGATATTGTTGGCTTTCCTCCGCAATAGGGATTGAAAAATACACATCCTTCAAATCTATTTTCACCATCTAATCCTTCTGCATAAAAATACCCCTTAACAGATTGATTCCCTCCATCTTAAAATGTCTGTAGACAAGTAAAATATTCTGATTCCTCAAATTTATTACTGGTCTCCATCCCTGTTCTCTCTTGGCCGCCACAAAAAGAGGTCTTACAAACCCTTTTTGTATCTTGGGTACCTTTATAATCGCTTTCTTTTGTAACATTTCCTTTATTTGTTGTTACACAATTACCTTCACCTTTTCCTGAAAATTAATTTCCCTTGGTTCTTTTTCTTGAAAGGGCTCTGTTTGAAATTCTATTAAATCCTCTTTCACAGTGTCCAGAACTCTTACATCTCCTGTTATTTCATCCCATTTTTTTAGGAAAAACCTTAACCTCCCTCCAACATTTCTCTGGATAAAACCAATTACTCTTTTTGTACTCCCCTTGTTGTCCTGATTGTGTTACTGTTTGATACCCTGACCTTCCTTGACCTTCTCTACCTCGTTGTGGGTAGAACCTCTCTGAGTTTGATGATCCTGATCCTCTATAAACAACTCTTCCCTAGGCATTTCCTCCATGATAATTTGGGCCCCTGATATATGGGTGGCTGAAAGACTGAACCCGCCTTCCGGCCCTACCATATAAATTTCCATTTCCAAACACCTTTCTCATAGAGACATGAGCCTTGTCAAGTGCAGTGAATGTCTGCACATACTTTCCCAAAGACTTAACTAGTACTTCCCTAAACAAGAGTTCTTTAGCTTCCTCACTCGACTCTCTTTTTTCAAAATCACCCAATTTTGGGCTAATCCTGAAAAGTTCTGCCTTACGCCTTCTGCAATTAATCCAGCATTGGCGTTAACAATAAAATATATAGCCATTTGGTTCCATTCTTGCAATACATTAATATCCAGTGCAGTCCCATTCAAACAGGACTCCTGCACCATGTCAAAGATCATGGCTACAGGACCCAAAACATAAAGTAATTTTTCTTCGCACTGTTTTAAGGACCATTCTAGTACTTTTCTAGGGTTACGACCCACTTAAACAAATAAGTAATAAGATCAGTATCCAAATTTAGAGTCTTGGGGCCAGATGTAGGTCGGCAACGGCCGATTTCGGCCGTTACCGACCGGTATTTGCAAATGGAAATGTAGGGGCCTTCAAATTTACCGATTCGGTAAATTTACCAATTCGGTAAAATACCGAATCTGTAAATTTACCGAATCGGTAAAGCCAGATGTAGGTGGCACTTCAAACAGTGCCACAGGCCATTACCGATTTGTTATTTACCATTTAATACAATTGCATGGTAAATAACGAATTCCTGTGTACATGCACATCTGTGCATGTACACCTGTGCCATGTGACACACATACATGCCCTTATTATGGCCCATAGGAATCAATGTCAATTACCGAATCGGTAAATACCGATTCGGTAAAATTACCAATTTTGCAAGGGGAACAGGGTGTCACTTTGACACTCTGTTGCACCCCTGATTTTGGCTTGTGTGCCATGTGACACACATACATGCCCTAAGGCAGGTATTTACAGATTCGGTAATTGACATTGATTCCTATGGGCCATAATAAGGGCATGTATGTGTGTCACATGGCACAGGTGTACATGCACAGATGTGCATGTACACAGGAATTCGTTATTTACCATGCAATTGTATTAATTGTAATTGTATTACATGGTAAATAACAACACAAACCAAAATCAGGGGTGCAACAGAGTGTCAAAGTGACACCCTGTTCCCCTTGCAAAATCGGTAATTTTACCGAATACGTATTTACCGATTCGGTAATTGACATTGATTCCTATGGGCCTGTAGGCCCATAGGAATCAATGGCAATTACCAAATTGGTAAATACCGATTCGGTAATTACCGAATCATACAGATTCTGTAAAAATTACAGAATTTTTACCTACATCTGATTTACGGAATCTAGAATACCGAATCGGTAAAATTCGGTATTCTAGAGTCGGTACATCAGATTTACCTACATCTGGGTCATAGTTTCTTTCACCTCAATCACTGGTCGAGAAAATTCAGCTCTCCTGAGATTTCTCTCATTCCTTGTTAAAAGACCTTTTATCCAGTGGTTAATATAATCAGCAACATGCCCCAAAGGCCACCAATCCAAACTTCTAGGGTGCCTTATTTGAGCTGGATAAAATAAATTCTGATGCAGAGGATCCTTTAATTCTCCTACGCTATTCTTATTTGAATTCTCAAATTCAGAAAACTCAACTCATTATAACCTAAGTCTAAAATATATTTGCAAACTTCCTCTTTCTGACCTTGTTCTGACTAAGTGGCCTGTCCGTCCCCTCTCCATTGCAGGGTTAACCTGCCTCTCGTTCGTGCCACTTTGGTCACCAGATATTGAAGAAGTACAGACTTTCTTCTGCAACAAACCAGTGTTATTCTGTGCGGGATCCCCGTGTTTTGTTTTTTGAAAACACTCTCTTCCTGGTCCCCTATTCTGACCTTCCTCCTCCTCAGATAGTGTCCAAAACTCCTCTTCCTCTACATTTCTAACCTTTCTTACCTTCTTTAACCAATCTTCTGCAGTTTCTTGCACCTTATTACTTATTTCTCTTTCTATTATTCTTTTAACCCTTTCTATGCTGATGACGGAACCGCTCCGTCATCAGCTGCGGTGGCGCTTTGCTGATGACGGAGCGGTTCCGTCATGGCCCGGCCGCCGTGCCTGCGCGGTGCGGATTCCGGGCCTGCGCTAGGCGTTCTATTGAGCGGGCGGGGCCATGACGGAACCACTCCGTCATGAGCACAGCGCAACCGCGGCTGGTGACGGAGCGGTTCCGTCACCAGCATGCGGCCGCCGCACGGCCGCCCCCTTAGCGCTGCGGCGGAATAGCCGCCGCAGCGATGCGGTTAATAACATCCTCCTGTATTTTCTTTGAGCTCAATTCCCCATTGTTCTTTTTCCGTTCTTTTTCTTGTATTTCTGTTAAACTTTGTATTTTAATTCCCAAATCAAATATTATTGAAGATATCACAGAACAATTGTAAACTTCATCTTCTTCCAGTCGGCAATGGTCAGCTGAAACCATCAGCCCATTCAAACGGAAGAGCGTTGCGAGGTAACCTCTGTTGTCATCTCCGCAATGTCATCTGACATCTTAACAAGCCCAATCAGCTTTAAAAACATACCCATCTAGTGAGACGCTCGCTCAACAGGCTCTATTTCCTTTGGAAATAGGCCCCACTGCTACGCGTCCTCTGACTCTATGGTCAGAAGAATCTAGACACGAACTCGAGACAGAATTTAAACAACTCACTGCTCGCGCTGCCTCTAAACTGTAGGCCCCTAGAAAATGCGGTTTTAAAATATATTTTCCTCTTTTCACTCAATTTCTTTTTTTTTAAACTTAGGTTTTTAATTATTTAAACAAACTTATAAATAATCAACCCTATCAAAACAATACACTAAACGCTTGTCCTATTACACGTAAATTGGGTAAAACATTCAAACATTCACCTACACACATAACTACCCTATCAATTAACATTATCTATGTTTTGAATTTCAAATCACCAGAACATTCATTTCTCATACAGAAACCCATACTGAAAAAATATACTTCTCTGCTCAGAAGCAGCAAACAAAAGAGGATGAGCCTGGAATGACGGGGACTTATGCTATGTTGGATGTTCTTTTTATTTTTTACCTCACTTTTTTTCAATTTAAAGCATTTAAGGTGCTGCTCAGAAGTGGCTAAATAAAAGGTTATGCATAATGCTAGCCTCCTGTCTTGCCATAAAATCAGTAATGGTGGGCCCACCTCTATAGCAACCGATTTGCTGTGGGATCAGGAGGTTTCAGGTCGCAGGGAAAATCAGTTGTGGCGGCCCCACCTCCAATGCGACCCTCTGCTGTGAGGTCACAAGGTTCCAGGTCAAGGGGTGAGGCAGGGACATTTTAAGGACATTGGGGGTTCTGGGCAAAACATATTTTATGTTTTAAATTTATAATACAATTTCAGCTTTCTCATAACTTCTTTTACGAGGTTACTGACACTAGATAGGCAGACTGGTCCAAATTCTGAATGTCTTTCCATCTAATATTTAGGGATAGTGATGTTTGTTTTCATTATTGTAATGTAGCAGTAGCTCACCAATAATATTTCACATAATCTCTACGACCCCCTGCCATTTTGCATATGTGAGATCCTGTTTTCATTGAAAAGTAACCTTTTTATAGATGTTGCATGGTGATGAAAAACATAAACGTTATATTCCCAATAATCACAGGAATATTCCCAATTATCACAGGAACTTCAATAATTTTTATCAAACAAACATTTGCCTGCGAACGCAATTCCGCTTACTTCCTTGACTCCTTTGTACAATATTTCTCTTGAGTCTAATCCTAAAGCTTCTTTTATATATAAACTTTTATCTACTCCTAATTCCGAAAAGACCGAAATCCCCAATTGAACCAGCTTGGGAACTAGGGCCCCGATTCACAGAACTAACTTAAGACAAAATCCTAAACTTGCTACCATTTTGGTATTTACAGAAGGCACTTACTCATTTTGTTATTCACAGAAGGCACTTAGGGCCATATGTATGAAAAACTGAATTTGTGATTCCCAAATTGCGATTCATAGCGAATTGCATTTTAAGAATCGCAAATCAGTATGTAAACAAAAAATCGCAAATAAATAGCAATTTCTTAAAAATCACAGATTTTTATGCGATTACCCGTTTTGCGATTCCTTAAGTGAAAATTTGCAGATTTTGAGAGCTCGCAATTAAGGAATTGCAAAACGGGGAACCTGAAACTCAGGTGCAGCTTGATGACATCACAACCAGGAAGTGTGACTACCCATGCTGCACCTGAGTTCCAGATTCAGAGTGAGAGCCTGGAAGGAAGGCTGAGGCACCAGTGCAGTGAAACAGAGAGTGGAGAAATGGCTGCACAGGAGCAGCAGCAGGGTGAAAGCCAAAGAAAGAGAAAACAGAAGTTTTCAGAAAGGGAGCAGGAGGTGCTCATCCAGATGATGGTGCAGAGCCATGAGCTTTTATTTGGAAAAAAAATCCCACAGAGTGCCAGAGACCCGGAAAAGGAGAATCTGGGCGGAGACCCAAGAAAAGGTCAATTCCATAGGCGTCACCCACCGCAGCGTCGAGGAATTGAGAAAACGCTGGTACGATATGCGCCAGTGTTTGAAGGAAAGGGTTGCTGCCAGGCTGCAGGAGACAAAAGAGACTGGTGGAGGGACATCCACTGCCCCCGCTTCCACGCCAATGGAGGAATTGGTGGAGGGTACTCTACTACCGGAGAGTGTGAGCGGCATGGCTGACCTCGACAGCTCCGACTTACCAGGACCAAGACAAGGTAAGAAGTATGCCATCACACCACTGATACCAACCTACCCCCCCCCACCCCCATGAGAGACCCAGGCACACATCACGGATGACAATCCAATGCAGGCACACACACATCCACAGCAATGCATTATGGGAGATGTAGTCACATCAAACAAACAGTGTAACAGTAAAACCCAGCTAGGCTCAATCAGTATGTGTGTATGAATGAAGGCATTATACAGACAGGCAGGATCCACGTAATAAACCAAATAGTGCAATTTATTGCATTACCAATGCAAGGCTGGACAGCAAATTAATGTGTGCATTTACGTCCACAGCACCACAAGAAACACAGGGCCAGAGGCCTGGATGGGAGGAAGAGTCCCACAGCGCAGCAGTACCAGGGCAAGTGGAGGAGGAGGAGGAGGGCAACCCAGTCATCTCACCCAAACGCCCTCGGCGCATTGCAGTGGCTCCATTGCCACCACTGGAGTACGAACTCGGTGACACAGATGACGAAGCCAATGAAGTCCAGGGACAGTCTGTGCCACAATCGAGACCACGAGCAATTCAAAGTCCCACACCTGTCATTCCATTCAGGCGCAGGTCCCGTCCATCCCCAGGTACATCTGCGGTAGGAGAGGAGTCAGTGTTCCGCGGCCTTGAGGGAAATATGCTTCAGGCACAGCTCCTGCAGGAGAGAGGAATACGGCAAATTCAAAGACAGCTTAGGGTGGGCTTCAGGGGCATTATGGGTGGCCTGGAGGCACTCTGTGCGGAGATACGGGCGGACTGTCCTGCTAGGCGCCGTGAAACTCAGCGCCTCCACACACACCTTGAACTCTTCACAAGGGCTGTTAACCGACTGGCTTCAGCCACCTCTATCCAGTCCCGGCCCAGCATTAGCATGCAGCGGGAGGTTGCACAAAGCAGTCAGGACATGGCCAGGGGATTACTACAGGTCATATGTACTGTGGATCAGCTGCACACAGTTGCTACAGATGGGACAGGAGTCCTCAGTTCCCTAGAAGAGGACGCACAATCAAGCCGTAGCCGCCTCACTCCACCACCCCAACAGGACAGGCAGCATAGTGAGCATCATGGCAGGGCTGCAGATGCCACTGATGAGGGGAATGTGCACTCGGGGCGCAAAGCAATGAGACTTCAGCGCCGCCATTGAGGTGCCAGGACGTACTAATGGCAATGGGTGGATCAACCCATTGCACAAAGAGAACAGTGACAATTTATTGCTTTTGCACTGTGAATGAAACATGTGCGTGATACTACTATCCACATTGTGTGCCACACAGGCTGTGTGATATTATGAATCCTGACTTAAAGGATATTAAACACAGTTTATCCTAAATACATTGCATTGTGTCAACATTTCTCACCTAGAAATAGTTCTTTGTTATGTCATCCCGCCTCTCTCTTTCGGCTGCTCTCCAATGACATCGGCTGGCCTGCATCCTGGAGCTGGTCTCTCCTCATCTGATGTGTCTGAATGGCTGAGCTCCACCGGGGTGCCTTTCGGGTGGCGATGTTATGCAGCATGCCACACGCAACCATCATCGTGCAGCAGGTCTCAGGGCTGTATTGCAGTGCTCCCCCACTCTTATGCAGGCATCTGAAACGGCTCTGGAGTATTGCCATGGTTCGCTCAATGGTACTGCGGGTGGCAGTGATGGCACTGTTGTACCTCTGCTCCCTTGCGTTTGCAGGATTTAGGTTTGGGGTCAATATGAAGTCCCGGACTGCATACGCACTGTCACCTGTGAGGGAAGAGGAAATAGGTTACACACTGTCCCGCCACTGCTGTGCTTTACTATTATGTCACTGTTTCCTATGCAATTACCTAGAAGATAGCCTTCTCCAAACTCCCCATTAGTGAGTCGACGGTGGATCCCACTGTGGTGAAAGATGAACGAACGAGTCATGGGTGCTGCCTGGGTATTTAGCTACAATGTCAGAGAAAATGTGCTTGGCATCACACACCACTTGTATATTCAGGGGATGGTATGACTTGCGATTCCTGAACACATACTCATTCTGGGAGGGGGGGATACGGCGACATGGGTTACTTCTATGCATCCAATGACGTGGGGAAATTGTGCTATTTGATAGAACTCCTGCTTGGTCTGTTCTAGTGCCTGTGGGGTGCAGGGGAAGTGGATGTGGTGGGGCAGCCTCTGAACCATGGCATCAAGGAAAGCATGGAAAAAATGCAACAATGCACTATGTGACACCTCTCCAACTGAGGCTATCACCCCCCTGGAAGCTACCTGATGCCAAGAGGTGCAGTGTGCACAGGACCTGGATGTGGGTGGGGATGGTGTGTGTCCTGCGTGTGGGGTGTTCAAGAATAGGCTTGAGTTCCTCAATTAAATCAAGGATGCTCTCTTCATCCAGCCTGTAGTGTGTATGGATGTCCTACTCAGTCCGCTGGAACAGGGTAATGCGAGCACGGAATATCCTCTCCTGGCTTCTCCTCTGTGCAGCAGCTCTGAGTCGCAGCCTCCTGGCTATCACATACAGCCCAGCCATTGTGGAAAAATCTGTTGCATTGTGGGACTCCTTAAATAGTTTGCACCTGATTACCACCTGGTCATACTTGGTGTTAATTGTGATTCTCTAATTTGCGAATTTCGTGAAATAACTATTTGTGATTTTTTCATACATTGCATAGCAATTTCTTAATTTGCGAATTCCCGTTTGCGATTTTCGAAAACTGAGAAAATCGCAAACTAAGAAATCGCTAGGGAATTCACAGAATTCTGGTTATCGCAACATAAGAAATCGCAATATTTGCAATTTCTACTTTTGCAATGCGATTGTACCTCATACATAGGAAATAGCAAATGTTTTATCGCAAACGCTGTTTTTTGCGAATTGCAGCGTTTGCGACTAAAAATTTGGTTGATACATATGGCCCTTACTTATTTCGGTATTCACAGAAGTCATTTAGGAGTCCTAAAGTTAGGAGTCCTAACTTTACTACTCATAAACTGTGAAAAATCTTAACTTTAAGACTTTCGGTATTCACAGAAGGCATTTGTGAGTCCCAAAGTTAAAACTCCTAACTTTAGGACTCCGAAATGCCTTCTGTGAATACCGAAAGTCTTAAAGTTAGGATTTTTCTCAGTTTAGGAGCAGTAAAGTTAGGACTCCTAACTTTAGGACTCCTAATTGACTTCTGTGAATACCAAAATGAGTAAGTGCCTTCTGTGAACACCAAAACGAGTAAGTGCCTTCTGTGAATACCAAAATGGTAGTAAGTTTAGGATTTTCTCTTAAGTTAGTTTTGTGAATCGGGCCCTATATCTCTTGATGACCTTTTCAACTCAAAAATGGAACAAATTATGGCACAAAGTTTTTACCACCTCTAGAGCTGCCAATATCACTCAATCACAATTTTTCTTGTATAATAAAGTAGTTCAGACACTCTTCTTTATGAATAAAATCAACCCCTCTTCCTCTCCTCTCTGCTGATCATGTCTTTCCTCTACTGGCACATTACTTAATTTGATATATCACTGCCCTAATGTTTTAAAGTTTTAGGAATCTATTTGGTCTTAATGTTCTAAGATATTTCATTTTTGTATTCCATTATCAATTCAAAATGTCTTTCTTGGATCTATGGCTGTTGATTTTTATGACACATGGTTCAAGTTGAAATTATTTGACGGTTTGACCTTTTTACTGCCCTTGAACTTAAAGTTATTCTTACTTGCTGGAAAGATAATTCTAAGATATGTACACTAACATGGTGGAATCTTATTTGTGACGAAAACAGAATTTCTACTGTTTCAACTTCATTGTGATCTCAAAAAATCAAGGCTGATTTATTTTGGTTACCTTTTACTACTTTCTTATTTTCACACTCATCCTTACACTGGTAACTATTCAATTACCCCTTTCCCAACCCTTCCCTTCTCCTCTTCTATTCATTTCCTTTCCCTTTTTTCTTCCTTTTCTTTTCTTTTTTCCTTTCCTGTGTCCTAAAAATATATAAATAACTAATAATTAGTATGTACCCTAATCTCTTTTCTTGTAATCTATAGCATAAGGTTGTATTTTACAGTCCTTTTCCCACTATATGTAGTATCATATCTTCTTTTTTTGTTATCTTTCTGGTTTTTGTTGAGCGTTTTTTAACCATTTTATTTATCTTCCTTATGCTGTTTGTAACTTTGATACTTTCCTATTTATTAAAAAAAACTATATTTTTTTGAAAACCAACAAACATAAACACAACATTTCTCTACAAAATGTCTCTAATGGACACCCACACATTACCTGTATTAAAAACAAAATAAAGGAAAATGGTATTTAAAATAATGTATGTTTGCAAATTATTCAAAGACATCAGGGCAGAACTGTGTGGAGATCAGAGCAAGATCTATCAGGGTCCCCCATGAAAGGCTGGGGCCCTGGGCCAGAGCCCACTTTAACCGTACCTTAAAATGTCTTTGTGGTGAGGTTCCTTCTAGATCTGAAGGCAAAATAACGATTGGACATGACTTTTGAGGAGAGACCATGTGGATGTCTGTGTTTGTTAGGTGTAATGTGATGCTTGTCCTTGTGTAGAGACACCCATTCTTTCTAGGACTGCAGCTTGCTTCTGCAGGTTTTATTGCTTCTATTTGGGTAAACCATGGATTGCTCTCCGTGATTTGTTTGTGCCTGGCTTTACACTCAGAGAGATCAAAGTACTTGTATTTCTCTCCCAGCCTAGGTGGTGATTTGACCAAACGCTAAACACAGGAAAGTGGATTTCCGGTTATGTGTCGCTAGTGGGCGAATATTCGGCCATATTATCAAGGAAGCTGTGGTAGTTTATCGCCGCTTTACCAGCAGGAAACTGCCGATAAAGCGGCGATAATGGGCTTGATAATATGCGATTCGAATTTCAATCGATGCCCAGGTTAGATGTGTGAACATCTAACCTGGGCTTCGATTGAAATTCGAATCGCATATTATCAAGGCCATTATCGCCGCTCTATCGGCAGTTTCCTGCCGGTACAGTGGCGATAAACTACAGCAGCTTCCTTGATAATATGGCCCAATATTTTACTGACAAGAGAAATCAGACCTGGCTTCAATGTTTCTTTTACTCAACCAATGCCAAATGATTGATGTATCCTGAGGTGTACTTCATTTTTACGGTCTGTCCTTTGGGGATTGCCATTTAGGGGTCATTTTTATGTATTAGGTAAGTTATAAACAGTGTTAGTGTTGATTCACTTTATAGCCTTTAGATGCATTCACCTTCTGCCAACGAGTTAGCTGTTGTCACCAGGATCTGTGTAAAGGATTACCCATCGTTGTTGCTGTCTTCCATCCTATTACCTGCCAAAACGTGCTCGTTAAGTATTGCACTATTAAGAAGCGATGCATTGCGTATTGTGTACAATCGAAAAATAAACGTAGAAAATGATTTATTCTCCAATTGAGTAAACAGCTGATTACATGTTGTGACCATCTCAAGAGTATGTTTCAGTGTCAGGAAGATGTGTGAGCCCAGAGGGCGTTCACTGAAAGACACCAGTAAATAGCAGTGTCACATCACTTAGAAAGGGGTGGGACAGCAGCTAATAATCCCTTACCACCATGACTGATGTAAGCATGTGCTTGGTTGGCTGTTAAGTGGTGTCCTGCAGTTTGTTTGGCGAGAGAGTGTTTTGGAGAATGGGTCACTTAATTTTCTGCGGTGTTGGAGAGGCCCTAAGGTGACAGCTCATCAGCAACTTCAGGGGTATGCTCCGAAGGAAACGTTTCGATACCTACACGCACAGGTTGGGAGCATGGCCCAGGGCTGGTCCAAGAGCTGAACATCCCAGGGCGAAACCAAGAGCTGATTGTCTGTACATTAGATCCATCCCAGGCCACTTAACGATGCCCCACTGTGGCCACCTTATGAAGTGACCTGGACATGTGTGGCATTACTATACAGTGGATGTCAGAAGAAAATAGTAGGGAACAATCAGGTGCAGGTCGCTAGACAGGGCAAATGACTCTATGGGTGGACCTGAGATTGGCCAACCCGCACCGTTATCGGGGGTGGCCTTGGTTCTTCAGATCCTCGTAGGAAGCCGGGCTCTGCTCCTGATAGGTTAACTTAATATGGGTTTTTGTATAATTTCCTAAAATATGAACGCTTGTGGGTTTGTAATATTTGTATCATGCTTCAGACAAGCATGATACAAATATTACAAACCCACAAGCGTTCATATTTTAGGAAATATTATTATTGCGGCTTTGTTTAGCAATAATACCAACAGAGCATTAGGGAAAGAGTACTCACTGCTATTATAGTACCTTTGACATGCACAGTTCTCTCGTACTTCAAGTATTTACTGTCCACGTGTGTTTACTTTGTAAATATGGTGGAATGTGGTTAAATTGCCCACATCTCAATATCATTGGGACACCTTGTCATGCAGTGACTTTTCATGCTCTAAAAAAAAATCACTCTGAAACGCTAGGCTTTTTTACCATCAGGCACGAAGGCTATCAGGATTACTACTTCACTAAAAATTCTCATCTTAAGATATGAAGATAGCCCTATTTATTAGAAAAGTATCCTGTTAGCTGGGAACAGTTTTAAGTCTATTATGCAGAAAACCTGTGGGAAGCATTATGATGCAAGTCTTTACTCAAGGAGTCACAATTCTTTCCCCACCTGTGTTCATGTTCATCATTCTTTACCTTTTACTGGTATCTTGGGGCATATTACCAACAACTAGCGATAATTTTTGTCTCTAACTTGTTTAGAGACAAAAATTATCGCCGCAAATCGGCGATTTGTATCGCAGATAAACCTTGCTATTAGCAAGGTTTATCGCAAATGCGATAAAAAACGGTCGCAATGCATGAATATCGCTGAAAAGTCTGCGATATTCATGCATTATCAAGCAAATGCTCTTATCCTTGTTATCCACCTCCCATTGGATAACATGGCTAAGAACTGCTCAGGGCAGGTGTTAGCTTTTGGAGATATTCGCGCTTAGCGTGAATATCTCCAAAAGTTGGTAATAGGAGATAGCGATGTTAGCGACTGTTTCCAGTCGCTAACATCTTGGCACGCCCACTTTGCATGTCATTAGTGATAAATATCACTGACATGCAAAGTGGGGCCCATGATGGTCGCTATCTCCTATTAGCTGTCGCTAACTGGTGTTAGCGACAGCTTGGTAATAAGGAGATAATTTTATCTCCGCTTTCTTGGCTTTTAAAGCCAAAAAAGCGGAGATAAAACCCCTTGCTAATATGCCCCTTAGTTTCCCAACATATGTTTACTGTAGTAATCCATTTAGCATTTATTTTCAGGTTTACAATAGCTGAATGCCCTAAGAAATAATTACAAGTAAATAATAATAAACACAGGTTTTTAATGCTGTCAACTAAACCAACATTAGGTAATTTGATATTAAAAGGCTGCATTGATCTGTGCATGACGATCAATGTTTAACTATCTTAACCCATTCATGACCAGGTTTCGTGACAGTGCTTGAGTATGTTTATCACTTTTGCGTTCTTTGTGGTGATTAAAGAGATGTATCAAATTACTCTGGCTCAACTAGAATTATCCTGTAGCGCAACTTCTTGCTAATTTACTAAAGTACTAAATAGCACGTTCTCTTTATTGCTGTGGCTACAGTGATCTCAATAGTCCTATTCTTCCTCCTTGTCCCGGTACTAAGTCATACACTGCGTCTGCACCTGTCAGACAGGTTGACCTCATCCCACCAGGGAACACAGGTTATAACCTACCTCTAGTTCCTACGCTAACGAGGACAGGAGGCCAGAAATAAAGGACAGAGGGAGAAGTGCATATCCAATCCCAAACTAAAAGGTGAAGTTATTCAAAGGGAAGTGCAAAATCAGAATAAAACAAACGGTCTACTTACAGCAAAGAAACATGGAAGGCAAGGATGACAGCCTGTTGGAAAGTGGGTTATTGGTAGGGGCAAATGTAGGTCTACCACTGGCAATAAGGCCACTAACACATGGTAGGACTGTTATGTTGTTATGTTATGTTATATGTGCTTATAGAGCGCGTAAATCACACCATAAGGGTATCTCTGCGCTAGCACCGCCTAAGGACTCAGCATAGGTCTTAGAAAATTATTCCTATGCTCAACCCTGGGTAACGTGGTTGTGACCAGGCAGGCTTAACTTCAAAGACAGGTATGTAAAGCATTTAAAAACACCACTTCAGTAAATAATTAAGACACAACACAAAATGAAAATCCAACACCAATTTATAAAAATAGGTAATATTTTTATCTTTTAAATGACACCAAAATGAAAAATATCCTCTGGAGGGAACCAGAGATATGAATTTTTAAAGAGTAGTCACTGTCTAGTGCTTAGAAACCAACAGTGCCCCTTTTAGTCATTTTGTTTTCTCTGACAGGGACACCTTTAGAAATTGTTCTGGAGAATCTCACCAAATGTGTTGTGCGGCGTTCTCCAGCAGGCGGGGTCCAGTTAGAACTCCTTCCTGAATTTCTGCTTGCGGGTCCCAAAGTATCCAACACACAATCCAAGGTTCTGGAATCTCAAAGAGGGTCCTTGAAAGTGTGAAACTTCAATTCCCCAATCCATTTGAACAAAACCCTTACAAATCCACTGGTACTCTAGGCTGGCAATTCTTTGTGGGGATGTCTAGGTGAGCTCTGTTAACCTGTAGCTTGCAGAGGCTCCACTCTTTAGTCCTTTTGCAGCAAGGTAATCCACAGGGCTGCAGTTTCAGTTGGTGCAGTCTTCAGATGTCAGGCCTTAGAAATCTTTGCACAGCAAAACTTCTCAGCAGGGCACATTTTGCTTCAGTACGTTTTAAGCATGCTCTGCCCCTTTCAGATACTTATTCATAAAATCTCTAGGCCAAGCAGCAGGTCACTCCTGACCAATGAGAGGAGGGTAACTCCTCAAGGCGATGACCACATCCTGTAGAGTGTGGCATTATTTTGTCCCAGAGTGCATCAAATCTTCCAAATCCATAATGTCTGATTTTCCAGCAGAGAGTCAAGACCTGGCTCAACACACCCCCAGGGGTGGCTTATTTCCCTAGACTTTCCCACTACCATCTGCACATACCTTCCTTAAGCCTAGCCCTGACTCAGGGACAAAAGTGTAAAAGTGTCACTGACACCCAGGCCTCCCCTCTGCCTTTGATGAGTATGGTTTACGACTCCACCCCCTGGCCTGGCATTCCTATGGACCACCACGCTGCCCTCCCAACAGAGCTGGTAACCCCAGGGGCTCTTCATCACCTCTTCAAAGCAGCCTGGCTAATCCAATTAACTCTGACCAATCAGGGCAGACCACTGGAAGGCTGAATTTGGACTTACAAACAAGAAAGTCTTATAACTTCTTGTATGTACACTTTAGAAGAAATTCAACAATATGATATTGTTGGATTTACTACTACCATTCTGGGAAGTCTTTGAATGGCCAGTCTAGTCCTCTCCTATCAATAATTATTAATCAATAACTTCCTACCATGTTAACCTATGTAACAAGGGATTTGCATTGGGAAAAATGACTTAAGCCATTTTTCCAGTACCGGGACTTACAAAAACATTTTATAAGTACTTGCCTTATATCTACATGAACTCCACCCGATGGGCAACTAGGGGAGACTTTAGGGGTTCTGAATCTGTAGAAATATTGCAGATTCTCCTTTTACTGTGCTCCTAGCATCAACGTCGAATTTGAGCAGCACTTTACCACAATGTGGGGAGAGAAATGTTAAATGTCACTGTACCCAGGCATATACAAACTCATTTTATAAGGGTGTACTTTATAGATAACTGACCCCCCTCCCCTGGGATACCTAGGTGAGACCCTGGGGGTCCCTAATATGCCAAACATTGTAGGTTATCCATAAGTGCCCCTACCACCAAAGTCGAGTTTGGTCACAATTTTTAAAGAGCAGTCCTGGCACCCAGGGCTATTTTTAAACTGACCTCAGGCTTCAGCAGTGCACACATGCAAGTGAGGAAAAAGCTGCTGGCCTCTAAACTGCCATGCCCCAGGGTACTGGGGACTTCCAGGCAGTTTCAATCCCCTGCCCTATTATATAATTGGGGCTTATGAGGTACGTCATGCCAATTACAGGGGTACCCCACCATATCAAAGTGTATACTAGTGTATGTTAGGTGTGCAACTAGGGGAGACTTTAGGGGTTCTGAATCTGTAGAAATATTGCTGATTCTCCTTTTACTGTGCTCCTAGCATTAAAGTCGACTTTGAGCAGCACTTTATCACAATGTGGGTAGTGAAATGTGAAATTTCACTTTACCCATGCATATAAAAACTCATTTTATAAGGGTGTGCCTTATACATAACTGACCCCTTCACCTCTGGGATACCTAGGGGAGACCCCGGGGGTCCCTTATATGCCAAAACATTGTAGGTTATCCATTTGTAAGTGCCCCTATCACCAAAGTCGAGTTTGGGCACAATTTACTTTTAAAGAGCAGTCCTGGCACCCAGGGCTGTTTTTAAACTGACCTCAAGCTTCAGCAGTGCACACATGCAAGTGCAGAAAAAGCTGCTGGTCTCTAAACTGCCATGCCCCAGGGTACTGAGGACTTCCAGGCAGTTTCAATCCCCTGCCCTATTATATAATAGGGGCTTATGGGTTAGGTCATGCCAACTACAGGGGTACCCCACCATACCAAAGTGTACCCTAGTATATGTTAGGTGTTTTAACTGTATTCAAATGTGTTCCTTTCAGCTTAAACTGGCCCTGGGCCTGGTTAGGCAGAGCCCAGGGTCAGTCAAAATCAGTTACCACCAGCATCAGTCAGCAAAAAGTTGGGGGGTGCCCAGGGCACAGGATGACTTTGCAACACAATCACTTTTAGAAATGGGGTCCCAAGTTGGCAGTGGTTTGTATCCTGTCCAATTAGGGACCCTCGCTCTAGTCGGGGTAAGGGAGTCACACAGCTAAGATAACCCCTGCTCACCCCCTTGGTAGCTCGGCATGAGCAGGCATGCTAGTCTCAGAGGCAACGGGTAAACTATTTGTGCACACACACGGTAACACAGTGAAAACACTACAGATGGAGTCCACACAAGTTTAGAAAATTTGCCAATATTTATCTGAATGAAACAAGACCAAAACAACAAAAATCCAACAAACGCAGTCAAAATATCACTTTTAAAAGGTTAACCAAGTATAGTCCATAGAAATCAATGGATGCATTTCCTTTAGCACATAGTAGCTTAGATGCGTCAAAAATCAAAGATAATGCAAGGCACAGGGGAGATGAGCAGCCGGAAAAGCAAAGCAATGCGTCTGTTCCTCACTGCACAGGGGAGGTGATGCGTCGGTTCCTTACTGGCAGGGGAGGTGATGCATCAGTTCCTTACAGCTAGGCAGGGGAGATAATATGTCAGTTACTTACTGGCAGGGGAGATGATGTGTTGGTTCTTTACTCGCAGGGGAGGTTATGCATCCATTTCCGGACATGTGATATGATAGAGGCGAAGGAGGTGCTGTGTCGATTTCACAGCAGCAAAGCAGGTGCTGTGTTGATTCCACAGCCGAGAAGCTGATAATAGCTTTACGCCAAGCGTGTCTGCAAATACCTTAAACACGCTGGCAAATTACACACCTCCCCATCTGCCTCTTCCCTCAGCTTACTGTCGGCCTTACCTCGTAACACGGGTTCTATGACTCGTGTTCCAACTCTGCTACTATTGCTGTGTTTGTTGTAACTGCAAGGGGTAACCACAGATTTACTCCATCCGGAGAGCTTCAAAGAAAGTCAGCTGTCCACCTTTGGACCACGTACAGTGGAGGGAGTATCTGAAACGGAAGAGGCTGTTTTCCATAATTCAATTGACGCAAATCTTGTAACTCCAGCGAAGGACAAATCCGGGCACAGACTCCAATTTACTAAGTGCAGTGTTTATTTCATTTTCTCACTCATGTCCATAACGTGTTTCGGCCAAATCCTTGGCCTTGTTCACAAACGTGCTGCATAATTAATCAGTACCTTTTGTAATCACCACATGACCTGTGCATAAAAATGATGGTAACTGACAACAGACTACTATATTATCAAAATAGCACATTCTCCAGAGGAAAAAAGTTGGCGAAACACTGTTGTTGGTGTGCATATATGGGTCGAAGGCCTCAAATAACATTCTATGCAATAATTGAATTCAATACATATCTCAGTACTATAAAATCATTTGCAATGAATAAATATTTTATTTAAAAGCCGCAATAATCTTTATATAAATATTTGCAAAATGTATAGTATCATCATTTCTATTGTTAAAATTATATATTGACATATTAGATGGTAAATCCTAGAAAAAAGGCTTCTTATTGCATTGATTGTACTCAAATACAATTGTACTAAAATATATATATATATATGGGAGAAGACTTTGTCCAATTCTATCTCGGCATGGATGGCACTGTACTAATCCTATGCTTAAAGGCTTTGATAGAAAAGCAGACATTTGAGGTGAGCAGATCTAGAGCGTCGCTGGTAGTGAGGGTGCTCTATACAGGAACTGCTTTCCACCTAAACTTGAGATCTACCCAGAGCGCTCTGCTTCTTTTTTGCATAATTTATGCATCATTCTATGCCTGAAAGGGTATTGTTTTGATATATATATATATATATATATATATATATATATATATATATATATATATATATATATATATATATATATATATATATATATATATATATATATATATGTATATATATATATATATATGTATATATGTAGATATATATATATATATGCGTCGTCCATCACGAAAGGAATAAAGCCTTATCCTTAAAAAAACATATTCCACGGAGTCAGCGCCTTTTTTTTCATTGTTTGAATCAGGATTGGCAACATATATATATATATATCTAATATATAAATACATACATGAAAAAAATACATATATTTTCCTCATATAACAAAATGTGTGTACATATAGTTATAGTTACGGCCAAAGTTTCCATAGGAAAAGCATTTTCTTTCAGTAAATTTGGCTTGATAAATCCACAATATTTTCAAAAAACTTTCCCTTTTTGGTTCAGCTGCTGTGCTGAAAGTTTTGGGGTGATCCGTCAAGCGGGGGCGAGAAAAAGGGGGTGTTTCCTAAAATGCACTTTTCCCATTTTAGGTCAATGGGGATTTTTCATTTTTGAACACGACTACAGCCCAACCTCTGAATGGAACTACACCACATTGGGAGAAAGCTAGGAGTTGCGATTTGGTGTAAATCCATTCAGTAGTTTTTGAGATATTTAACTTTAAAAGATATAGATATCTGGGGATGCGAGTCCTTGCAGTGGACTTGTGAATCTCACTAAAATTTGATTGGCTGCCAAAACTTCAACCTGATGTGTTTGCAGCATCTTGAGACCCGGCTTGAAGCCGAGCCCCAGAACAAAAGTAAAAAAGAAAATGGGATAGGATAGAAATACCCTGACCATTCAGATATGGTGGGCGGGGGGGTGGTGGAGGTCTACCAGGGTCCCCACCAGGGTTTAAAATGATTTGTTTTAAAATTTGGGCTGTGAATTTGCGGATGGATCTGCCAATCCACAGCAAAATAAAAAAAAAGATGCGCAGGCTCCCGCATGTCTTTTTTATAAAGCATCCGGGTGGGCCAAATCCCAGGGGCATGTTAATAATAAAGGAGGGGGTGCATAGGGCCCCCTCCTAGAGTTTAATCTAACCCCTAAGACCACCACCTCCCCAGGTTTTTGATTTAAATTATGTGGGGGGTGTCCTGCATGGCACCCCCACGCTTCGGGGGCACCACCTCCCTGGGACTTTAACTTTTATTAATGGGGGACCACCTGACCACCCCTATCCCCGAGGACCACCATTTCACTCCTTCCGTTTATGTCTAAAATTTTGAAAGCCTATGTGAACACTGCACTTACGCAATTTCTAAACACTAATAACATTCTTGACAACTCACAGAATGGCTTCCTCTCCCGGTATAGTACCGAGTCGGCCCTGTTAACAGTGGCTGAACACCTCAAATCCGCGCTGGATGCAGGCAGCACATCTGTCCTGGTGCTGCTTGATCTAAGCGCGGCATTTGACACAGTGTCACATGAAATACTACTCCAATGCCTGGAGGAAATTGGAATAGGAAATACGGCACCCGCCTGGTTTGCCTCTTTCCTATCGGAACGAACGTTCCAAGTGACAGCTCCCCCTTTTGCCTCCCAGACCCACACACTCCGCTGCGGGGTCCCTCAGGGCTCCACTCTAAGCCCCACACTCTTCAATATTTATGTGAGCCCTCTGGCCAGAATAGCCAAAGCTAGAGGAATGTCCCTGGTGTCATACACTGATGACACCCAATTGGTGTTCACCTTCTCTAACAACCCCACTCAAGACAAACAAAAATTAAAGAGGATATTTCCGCTATTGCGGAATGGATGACTATCAATTGTTTGCAACTGAATTCTTCCAAGTCTGAAATCCTCCTGGTGGGTAAAGATTCCCATCTGTGGATTAATGAATGGTGGCCCCCGGCACTTGGCAACCCCCCGGACCCTAAAACCATGGTTAAAAACCCGGGCATCCTACTAGATAAAGATCTGAATTTTGAAACGCATGCAAAACAGTGGCCGGAAAATGTTTTGGGATACTCCATGGTCCGAGACCGATCCTGGGTCTCTTTGATGCTCAAACACGCCAGCTGATTGTTTAGGTGTCCATCCTGGCCCATCTGGACTATTGCAACGCTCTTCTTCTTGGGTTCAACAAATCGGTGATGAAGAGATTGCAATGAGTCCAGAACGCGGCATTACGTGCTATCTTTGCTACACCGAAGTTCAGTTGCGCCTCCAACCTCCTCCATCGTCTTCACTGGCTACCGATTGAGCAGCGGATAAGCTTTAAGACACTCAGTATCATGCACAAGGTACTGATAGGTATAGCCCCAGATATTCTCAATGGCATGTGCACCCTATATGCACCAGCCCGAACACTGAGCTCCTCAAACCAGTGCCTTGCACACACTCCGCGTATACGTAAGGCCAGATCGGGTGGTCGGTCTTTCAGACGCCTGGCACCTAAATTATGGAACTCTCTCCCTTTTTACATCCGTGCTGAACCCGACCATAACACCTTTTAGACGGCACAAAAAAAACTGGCTCTGTTCTCAGACTTAGTTCCCTCTAAAGTTCTCTGCTCTGATCTGCTCTTAGCGCTGGGACGCCTTTTTGCCAAGGCAGCCATGCGCTCTATAAATACTCTAATCTAATCTAATCTATTTAACACACACACACACATAATCCCAAATGCAAAAATCACAATTTAAAAGTAATCGCTAAACTTCCAATTACTTAAATTGCGATTGCATGTAGGGAATCGCTAATTGCGATTCCCTAAATGCAATGCATTATCCCTGAAACAATTGGTATTTTGCAAATAAGAATCACAAAATACCATAAATTCCAAGTTGATGGTAATTTGCTAAAACTTTGAAAAATGCATAAAAGGGAATTTTTCAAAGTACCATGTTGCACACATATATACCCTTGGGGCATGTGTGTGCGCATCGTGTGGTCACATGGCAATTTCAGGGGGGCATCAGGGTGTCTTTTTGGCACCCTTGCACCCTTCAAATTGCATGCGCAATTTGCGAGTACCTATTTGGTACTCGCAAATTGGGCATGCAATTCCCATTCATTCCTATGGGCCTTTAGGGCCATACGAATGAATGGGATTTAATTCCTTAATTACATAAGCAATTGCGATTCCCAAATTGCGATTTCTTAAAAATCGCAATTTAGGAATCGCAATTGCTCACTTTAATGCATGTGGGCCACAATCTTTTTAAAAACACTCACAGTCACTGGATGATGGGTTCAGTCATGCCATCAGTGATGTCATTAGAGATGTCATCAGTGATGTCATTGGAGATGTCATCAGTGATGTCACCAGTGATGTCACTGACCATGTCATGAGTGATGAAATATGTGAGGTCATAAGCAGTGCATTGCGGAGGCACGAGTTATAGTTATCTCACTAACTATAACGGCTGAATTTATACAACAATAAGCACCAAAGCACACATTGGTAGTTCATACAGTGATGTTAAATCATGCCATGTAGAAACTATAAAGTAGAAAAACAAGTGTAATCCGTAGTATTTTCTTCTTCTTTTATGCGTGTTTTTTATTCTTTGTGTACATTACACATCTTGATACACATAGCACAAAGGAAGGCAGCCAACATGTGTTTCGTCCTTTGAACTTTTTCAAGGCTAGACTGTCTTCTCCAAAAGGAAAAGACCGAACCGTGTTGCTGTTGTTTGTCAAACGTGCTGAGTCCAGCTACATCTGTGCATAATATGCAATCAGTCTTATATTAATGAAGAGTATGTTCTGTACATATGAAGGAACGTACATGAAGATTGCGAGTACAAAATCCGGAAAGTCATAAAGCGAACACCTAAAAAAACATAGCTGGCGGATGGCCCCCAAAGTTCGAGGCTGAGTCACATCCAACTGGGTGATAATCAGAGAGGCCGCGATAAGCCTGCATCGAGTTCAGCGTGAGGCATAATGTGGAATCTCGAAGGCGCAAGTTAAAGTTATCTCACTAACTATAATGGCTGAATTTCACTGGTTTTGTACGAGTGGAACCTGAGCCTACATATAACGTCCTTGTAACCTTTGGTTTTTTCAGTGAATTTATGCCACACACCATTGCGTTTTGACAACAAGTCTTGCTAACCATGAGCATGACTGGTTGTCGAAACGTGTCAGTGTGTGGCACAGATGTGATTGCTTGGCTAAATACATTGCTGTGCAACACAATAGTCCCATGAGTGTAATGTTCTTTCTTGTTTTCATATTTATCTCGAAGACTGGTCAATCTACGATGTGCTCACCGACTTGGGTTTGCTTTTCAAATATATATATATATATATATATATATATATATATATATATATATATATATATATATATATATATATATATATATATATATATATATATATATATATATATATATATATATATATATATATATATATATATCATGTGATCAAGGGCTCTCGAGCCCGAAACGCGTCATTGCTGTTACCTGTACCTGTACGAGTAAAAGAATTTCCTGGTCAGATCCTGTGGTCCGTCTCCTGCTTCGCCGGTCCGTGGGGATTGGAGGTGGCTTTGGGAGTGTTTCCTGTATATAATATATATATATATATATGTATATATATATATATATATATATATATATATATATATATATATATATATAATATACATATATATTCACTGGAAAAAAAATATTAAAGTACTGTTATAGTTATGTGAATATGTTAGAAGCAACATTAACGTTTTGAACTAAAAAAAACACAGAAATTCACCAGTGATATTTAGCAGGACTAACAATAACTTGGGCCCCAGCTTGCACCCCTGGTTAGCACTGAATATGAGCTCACATATGACATCACTCATGACATGCTCTATAACATCATCATTTATGACATTACTGATGACATCTAAAATGACATTATTGATTATATCACTGATGACATCACTGATGACAACATCCAAGCTTCTTTTGTACACATTACTTTTTAAAATATTGTGGCTTTAGAGGCCTGAAAGTAAGTGCAAAATAGCTCAGAATAATATAAAGCATCATTAATGCCATCATAGATACAACTCTCTTAGGTGTAGCAAGCCCGTGTTATGTGCAACTTTAACCCTATACCATACACTTCATGTGTAGCTGATTGGCAGCCAACTATCCAGAAGGCAGTCAATCCCACACTGCGCACAGCTTGGGGTTGACCGGAGGGCTTGGCTTACAACTAGAACCTGCATCCAACTCCCCACAGGTAGCCACCTGGAGGTAGCCAACACCTCGCAGTGCTCGGCCTTTGGTTTGGTTGTCCATGGCGTGGGTTAGCTGCAGGGCCCGTCCTGCAGCCAGGCCCTGCTTCCAACTCACTGTGGGCAGTCAACCTCATGTTGCACATAGCCTTTGGCCATGTGCAGCGTGGGGTTACCCACAGAACTTGGCCTGATGCCAATCCCTGTGGCCGAATCCACAGCAGGCTGCCAGCCCCACACCACACACAGCCTTTAGTGTGTGCAGCTTATGTGGCAAATACAGTAAATCTATAATTGTGCGGGAAAACACCTAGGCTGCAGAATTGCTACAGGTAATTAGTGAAGGCATTCTCACTATTAGGGAGAAAATAGCCCAAGGGTAGGCCTGTAACCTCGAAAAACATCACCCCATTAGCCCCTTTAGGAGAATTCGGACCAGCCTGATCATACACAAATTGTCTAAGGAGGAAGTTCCCTAAGAACACTAAAAATGCCCTAGGCTTTCCATCAGAAGGCTTACTGCCACTTCGATTCAGTTTAATGTTGAAGGGGAATCGGTGCGCTCTCTGGATTTCATAGTCCCAGTTTGTTTGAGTCGGGAAAGCTTTGCGTAGTAACTGTACGATGTAGCACCTTGGGTCATCACCTTCAGGTGCTTCCGGAATGCCTAGCAGTTAGAAATTGTTCCTGCCCTGTCGATTTTCTTGTTCCTCCATTTTTATCCTAAAATCAGCCAGACATGCCTCATGAGCCGACCCCTGATTCTTCAAAGTGGCTACCTCTGTTTCTAAGCTCTCTGTGCGACCCTCCACCATGCTGACCAGGTCACTTATGTCGGTAAATAGTTTGTTTCATTTTCGCAGGCTCCCCTGTAGATTTTTGGCTGCCCCCTTAGCGGCTGGATTGTCAGAGCGAACTTCTTCTTGAAAGTCCTTGATAGAAGCCAAGATTGAGGATGAGGAGGGTTCTGTCATAGGTTCTGTTGCAATTGCAGATTTAGCATTTTCCCAGATAGATATCTGTTCACCTTCTTCACATAGGGGATAAGACATTTGCAAATCTGTATAGTCCCACTTGAGCTGGCTCTGTCTCTTAGGGGGATTTCTATTCTTTTCTGATGTTGTACCGTCCCTGTGTTTTTAGAGAGGTCAATACTAATGTCTTCGCTAGAACTGGAACTGATTTGTTCTTCGTCAGAGGGGGACAGAGAGCCGCCTGAGACCGAGTAGAAATGTTCACCACTAACCTCTGGAGTCTAAGGGGCTCTGAGGCCAGGATTGGATTCTGCTCTGAGGATGTAATCTGTAATGCCTTTTGCTAGATGGTTTAGCCCAGTTTCGCTTGCGGCCATTGTCTTGGTAGAATCTGGGTTTAGGGGGCTAGCAGCATCTTCAGAAAGTGGTGCAGGAGTAAGAAAATCGGCAGGTAACTTTTCCAAAGCCACTAGCCCCTCTGTGCTACTTTGGTCCATAGACTGCTCGCCGAGAAATGTTTCCCTTTGTAGAAGAGTGCTACTTTCTTGAGACTCCCCCGTGTTACCTCCAACCTCCAAGGTTCAGGTGCTCCCATACGTCTACAAGCAGGTGACCGGGTTCGGGCTCTGCGGGGGGGGGTTGTCGCATCACTCAGAGCAGCGTCAGGATTAGTAGATAATGTCTTAGGTCCTAAAAGCATTTCTACAATTGTTGGTTGAGAGCCCTCCTTAGCCCCTCCGACACCCCCACCACCCCGCGTTTTCCTGTAGCCCGTTTTAAACAATTAGTTTCCCTTTTACCTCTTGTTAAATTTTCCGGTGCATCAACCTCCCCTGAAGTGATGCTGTTTGGCGTGGGCTGGGGGACATTTGGCTTGTTGCTTTTCCCAACTCTGGGGCCCCTGGACGACATTTGCCGTCTAATTAAATTAAATATTCCATCATCATTTGATTGTGTAGCAACTGCCCCTATCCCCCATAGGGCTTCACCTCTCTCTGCTTTATCCCAGAATGAAAGACTCATCCCTCTATCTCCTAACAGGGATCTTCCGTATATCCGCAGAACAGGCTTGGAGAATACTTCCACACTAGTATAGAACAACCCAGAGACCCCTTCTCAAGAGATCGAGAACACATTCTTAAATCCACTGCTAGGTATAGACACTGTTTCTGAGCCAGGGGGAAGCAAAAATGGTAAAGCTCGCGGGCAGTTGGATTTAACTTTGTAACATTTGAATCAAACCACCAAAATACTCCTTCATCTCCCAGGCCCAACAACTAGAGGCCGATGTCATGACTCTGAAAATAGTGTAATGGAATGTGGCAGGGATAAGGGGGAAATAAGACAACCAACACTGGCTCAATCTCATTCACAAACACAAGATTTGCCTTTTACAGGAAACATGGAGCCAGACCCCCGATACACATCCCTGGGTTTATGTCCTATCACAGACCAGCTATTCCATCCAAACATGGCCGGCCAGTTGGCGGGCTGCTCATATTAATTAGTACTTTACTTAATTGCATTGTTAAGGTATTGGACACCAACAGCCCAGATATTCTAGGGGCCCGGATTAATAGTGGCAAGGGCAAGCCCATAGAAATCTACTATGTGTATGCTAGAAGTGCAAGAGGAGGCAGCTCTCCAACTCTGACTGCGCTGGACAGTCTTTTGGAAGCAAGGTATAATGATTATCCCTGACTAGTGGGCGGCGATTTTAATGTCACCTTTGAGCCGCTCGATTGGGTTGAGTCTCATGATGTGAGTGCAGAGGATAATGTGTGGTCGGTCCTACCCTTTGAGCTAAGCCCCATTAAAAATGGTCAAAAGGAGCCCTACAGTTGAATGCTATATCCTGAGAACATAGGCTAAGGGCTGCTAATGGGAGAACTAGCTCTGATAAAAGAGGGAAGATGACCTTCTGTGGGACAAAGGGGTCTAGCAAGATTGCCTATCTATTAGTGGACTTGACTTTCTGGCCTTTGGTACAGGATATGGTCACCAATCCAACCTGTGAAAGGGATCATAATCACCTAATCCTAACCATATCGCATCCCTGGGAGGGAAGGGAGAGGGTTACCTCGACTCCATTGTATACCAAGGAGGTACATCCCACTAATGATAGATGTCGGCTTAAATTGCCCACTATCCTGGCAGATGAAACCAAGACCAAATCTATTACAAATGATCTGGGAAAGCATTTGGAGATTCAGGCTGCAGACACCAGTAATACGACTATGCAGTTTGGCTGCAGCATCCGGCATAGTGATTTTGTTAAACACTTGGCCAGTTATTTTTATGTTCAACAGAACAAGACCAGGGAAAACAAAGGGAGACCATTAGGCTCAAACTTGTGGTTTAATAGGGAGTGCAGGGTGCTGAGAAGGATGCTCTCTGTAGCTAGAAGAAACAGGGATGTCCTAAGGATATGAGGGGTTAGGAAGGAATACAAACAGGCTCTAATCTAAGCTAATAAAGATTGGGAAGAAAGGAGATGGGAAGATCTGGGGGGGCATCCTGCATCCCAATGGCAGGCTGTTCTGGTCTCTTTTGTCTAAGGGCATATTTGAGAGATTGCCCCCTCTGGCTAATAACATTCCTGCGGTTTAATGGCATAAGCACTTTAGCGATCTGTATACTTTTGTCGACCATCAAGCCAGCCTTCAGTCACCTTGTGACATAGGCCATCCTATATGCATCCTCTCTTTTGCTAAAGAGGAAATTCTATCTTTTATAAATGCCATTATGCCTGCAAAAGCACCAGACCCGGATGATGTCCCTAGTGATCTCTTCCGCGAGGACAGGGACAACTGAGCACTATACTTTATGGCATTGGCTAATGATATTGCTGGTGGGGGAAGGATGCCTGACTCATGGAGAGGGGCCGAAGTAATACCAATCTTTAAGAAAGGGGATAGGTCAATGCCCTCCAACTACCGACCAATCAGCCTGATCGATTGTGCCCAAAAAGTCTTCTGCCGCTTGCTCCTGGCCAAAATCCAGGACTGGATGGATGAGAACAATATTCTCTCTCCACACCAGGCAGGCTTTCGGAGGAGGACTGGCACAATCGATCAGGTGTTCCGGCATATCACACTATATTGGAAAGTTTTTGTGTTGGGTAAAGGTAGTTTACATCTTGCCTTTATCGACCTAAAAACAGCCTTCAACCTCGTCCCCTGGGATTCGCTCTGGCAGGTACTCAGGGATATCTGAATGCCACTAGCAATTGTAGACATTTTAATTCGATTGAACAAGGGAAATGTTGCCACTGTAAGATGGGGGGAACAGGGACAGACTACTGATCCTTTTATGATCCAGCGGGGGGTTCGACAGGGATGTGTTTTAGCCCCCACACTCTTTTCCCTGTATGTCAACCAGGTAGCCGACCTTCTGTGCTCCACTCCTGCTGACGCTCCAAAATTGGCTATTCGCAAGGTTTCAACCTTGTTATTTGACAATGTCACCTTACTGATTTCTAAAACTCCCATGGGTCTTCAGAGATTGTTAAATCAATTTAATGCCTTCTGCAACGAGAGGGCCTTGGTTATCAATACCACAAAAAACCAAGTTAATGATGCTGAACCCTCACAAATCCTTCAAGGGCACCTTGACGCTGGACAATGCTCAGCTTGAGAGGGTCAGCTCATTTGATTACTTGGGCATCAAGCTGTCAGAGGGCATGGCTTGGAAGAACCATTTTAGGAAGGGTACTGTAGAAACTCTCACAGCTCACGAGGGCACTGAAGCGAGAGCACTGTCAATCTTACACCTAACCACTGGCTCCTGTCCTAAAATTGTACAGCTGCAAGGCCGTGAGCAGTGCCCTTTATGGGGTCGAACTGTGGGGCAGCGCATCTGTTGGCGACCTTGCAACTGTGGAAAATAAGTTTCTCAGGACTTTAATATACCTTCCTCAAAGTACCCCTCTACTTCCCCTAAAGCTAGACTTGGGTATCAAGTCTATTAATGACCTTGTGAAACTCCGTCCCTTGCGGTTTTGGCATAGATTGACTACCACACCCGAATTTGCATTTTATGCCGCAGCTTTGAATGAAGTCATAAATCTTGATAGCTCAAGAAAAATGGACTTGATAAAACAGGTGGCTGGCTTATTGTCCAGCATTGGGCTACCGGGGCAGGCTATCGGCCAATCGCTATAATTTTCTAAGGGCCAATTGAAAGTAAGGTATTGGGCATGGGTGGAAGCGAATATTGTCTTGTACAGTCATCATGGTAGGTTGACAGAAGCTTTTATTGACTCGAAAAACATCTGTTGCCTGAAGAGTTATTTTGATATTACTAAGTGCCAGCAGATAGAAAACTATATACACAGTTTAGATATGGCACCTTACCCACCAAGTCCTTCACTAACTCTTGGCAGAATATTAAAATCAAACCCATGGTGTGTCCCTCTTGCCCAAGCCCACAGGAATCTATAGGAAATGTTCTTTTTACCTGTCCAGCCTATGTCAAACCAAGGAGAAAATGGTTAACACCTGTGTGCAGGCAACTAGGGACCTGAAGCTTCCAAGAAGCCCTACAAATTTTAAAATCGGATGCTAGACCCGTCTTTGTCTGTGCAACAGCTAAATTCTTGGGCCAGTTTTGGGCAATAAGGAGGAGAGCTCAGTCAGCAATGCTGTCATTACCCTGTCTGGAAGGCGGAGATGGCCCTGATCAGTAAAGTGGGTCTTAATCATGTTTAAGATGTTATCTGTACATAACTGTTGTTATTGCATTTTTATGTTTTTAAAAATATATATATTTTTTTATCTTGACCAAGGGCATTTTTAGGCAATAAGAGCTAATCAATGTTGTGCTCGAGAGTGTATTCTATTAGATATTATTGGGCAATTAATTATTGTGTCTCAAGTCCACTCATCTTCCATTTTTTTTTACCTGAATGCTCTTTTTATTCTATTGTGTGTTATCTGTTTCTTGTGAGGTTGCTTCTTTCATGGTTCTTTGTAACCGAAATAAAGAAATGTGAAATACAAATGTGTCAAGACTGAGGGATTTAAAATACATATTAGGCTGCTGATGTGCCTTTAGGTTACCAGTCATGGTTTTCGGGTCTGCCGCATCAGAAAAATTACCAAGAGGTGTGATGATAACACCTCCACAAATGCTTTCGGCAGCTAGAGGCTGTCCACTTGAGGATGCAGATGGACCAGCAGTAATACCAAATTATTTCCCGAAATTAATGGGCATCCTCTTATTGTGACGATGGTGTTGGCTGATTATGTGATCACTGCTCAGCAAAACGCCTCTGAGATCTCACTCAAAATCCAATGAAGGGCAAAAGATTTTACAGTGATGGGGCTCGTTTACTTACTCTCTGTTTACTGCACTCTCTATGTCGACAAAAGTATATTTTTATCAGCTGAAGCAATTTCCTGGCATCATGTCCAGTGTCACATTGGGCGGCCTTGTGTGAGAGTCGTAATTCAATCCGTGGGTCATGTGAGTCAGTAATCCCCACCCAACCAAACACCATATTTCATGTGCTGCTTGAGCGGTGCCAGAGCTGTGCCCTTTGATCTGTGTAACTACCAGACAAACAGATGCTGCTATCCTTGCCACAGTGAGGTGGCTTCGCATGCCGGTCCTCTTCTGTAAGTACCAAAGCAGGTGTGAGAGAGGGAAGAGTGATGCTTCCCACCACAGAAAGATTCCTCTAGGTACAAATCACCACAGAGCTACTGGAAGTAGTGACCACCTGGACAGAGTGGATGTACCATGTTACTCCGCATACTTTTACTCCGCATACCGTTACAACGCGACTTTTACAACGCATACCATTACAACGCATAGCGCTTTGGGGTGCTGGATAGTGGTAAGTATAATTTACTATTCTAACTCCAGTCCCCGTGGACCCTAGGGAAGGTGTTGGATAGTAAATTATACTTATTCCCAATCCTAGAGCGCCCCCCAGCGCAATGCGTTGTAATGGTATGCGGAGTAAAAGTCGCGTTGTAATGGTAGTGCGGAGTAAAAGATGCGTTGTAACGGGTGTATACCGACAGAGTTCTCAGTGGCAGTAAAAATATAACATTACAGGTGGATGGTGGATTCTGGGCAACATTATCTCGGGTATCAATTTAACAGTACATGAATGCAAGTTTATGACATGTTGTTAAAAAAATGGATGAGGATATGTCTGTTAATGAAGCATGCATTAGACTAAAGGGAAGCACATGGAGCTATAAGAGCTTTAAAAAGTTTTCAGAGATCCTGAGTACCAAACTGTAGCAGGGCATGTGGACAGAAAATTGCAGCTGTGCATGCTTCAGGGTCACGGTATACAAACAGTATGGAATTCTACAGAAAAACTGAGGCAGTTATAAACAAAGATTCACATGGAAAACATCAGCATGCACCAGCAGAGACAGCGTGCAGCTCAGTCCCGTGTCCCTTCGGCAAACACAACTGCAAAACCACCTAATGTGTCCCTTTCAACACATATCCATTCTGCAGGAGACAGGATCACATAATTCTCGCCAAGGGTGGAAAGACGCATGGGTCCTCCAACATGTCAAGCAAGGCTGCGCCCTCCCGTTTGGAGCTGCATTTCCGCCGAAGTTAGTAATACCTTTTTACGTTGGCCAGGCTGTCAATCTAGTGAATTTCTTCGCCCTGCATCACCCCCCAAAAGAGGAGCGACTCCACTGTTTGGACCCCAAAAGAGCCCTCAGTTTCTATATTTATCATACCAAGAACAATGGGGTGAATTATCAACTCTATGTTGGCTTCTGGGGAGGAAGAAAGGAGGGAGGTATTTTTAATGCTCGTCATTCTCTTCATAACTGTTAAGAATTTCCCACAAAGGTTATTTAACATCTGATTAGTGTGAGTTCCTGCCCATTATCAGTATGCCAATTGTGTATGTGCATTGTGAGGGAATGTCCCAAGAGCTGGCTTTAAGGAAAGTGATTACCTACTCATGAGCCATTGACTACCACGTTGCGGGAACATCTCTGCACCTACAGCCTGATTTACAGAGTAGGTGTGACCTACTTCTGATTATTCTCAACTTACTCCTGAATTTCTGGGACTATGTCATATCTGCTCATGGCAAAAAACTTTGTGAAGCACACCCGATTCCTGATGAGTTTGCTGTCTGATCCCCTTCAAAGGAATAATTTCTGTTCGCACCCAGAGGGCCTATTGTACTTTTTTTGAGGATTGCGGTGTACGCCCTCAACATATAATAAACTCATGAAACTGTCTTGGGTCCAGTAAAGCTCATTTGTAAAACCACTAGCTCAACCCTGGGTAGCTATGGCTTCAGGCAGCAAGGCAAGGAACTAGTGTAAACGATTTACACACACCAAACAACAGACTAAGAAAGTCACACAACATGAAAAAGATCTGACAACAATTTATTAAAATAAAATATATTTTTATACATTTTTAGACACCAACATTAGCAAAATTCATTTGAGAGTTCCTGAGATATAGATTTGTAAGTAAAACCTAAATCTCAGCTTTTTAAGTACAAAGCACAAACAAGCATTGGTAACCGTAACGTTTGGAAACTTTCATAAACTTTTAAACTACTCTAGCCCAGACTTGGCAATCAATTCTGACAAAGTGAAGGTCAGGGTGGCCAATCAGGAGTATTTGGTCAGTTACTTGGTCACCAAAGCAGCCACACTTTATGGAAGGACCTCCACAGTCTTCAATCGAGAGGTCCTGATGCTGAGGATACAGGATGCTGAGGATGCTGTAGAATGCTCTGGGTGCTATGCGTTCGGTGGGGATCTTCCTGGAGTTATTCCTCAGTTGAGGTGGGGTGACTTGGAACACAGGAGTCGATGCCCCTTGAAGTCCTCTTTGGACCAGCAGAAGTCCAGTTATGACTGGGATACTTGTCTTCGGACACAACAGTTCCAGCAGTTTTCTTTGGCGAGGGCTAGTGTACATCTTAGGTGAACAATCTGCGCTATGACGACTCTCCAGGGTTCAACAGACTTAGGTGCAACTTTTGAGTACCAAGGAGTGGTCTTCTTGGCTGCACTTTGGCAGTCATTGGCGATTCGGTGAAAGTGGCTACTGAATAGCTAGAGCAGGTACTTCAACTTGTATGGCCCTGATACTAGAAGTGTTAGCCACCTTTACTGTCTGGGGTTCTAGAGCGACTTTTCCATGATCCAGGCACCACAGGCACAGCTCTTTCTTTGCTAGTCCAAGGAGCAGCAGATGCAGTCCAGCAGGTGGTGTAGCCTCTCATGTCAGGTCTATGGGTCAGCAGGGGTTCCTTCTTTGGTCATCTCTCTAGTCCAGATGTCATCTGAGGTTATGGGTGCCACATTCAAGCCTAGGAAGATCCCTCGAGGGATGAAGCAATCACTAGCCAATTGGCTACCAGCTTCCCTTCTATCTTATTACAACTTCCGGCTATGTGTGGCATCATAGCTATCCCAGAGTACACTATTCTGCCCTCTTCCAAGATGGCTGAACCCTTCTCTTGGTGTGAGGAGCTTGGTAGCCCACTATAGAGATGTGGCTCTCTGTGGGCTACACATCCATGGAAAAGTCAGTTTGCCCTCTGGTATACCCTCTCTGTTCCCACTGACAATCTGCCCACCCCAACAAAGGGGCAGCCCCTCACTAGTATGGCTGCTATTTGCTCTTCAAAGGCGCTTCTCGTTTAAAGCTTGACTTTTGGACCAATACCCCATTTGGCTTACTGCGAGGGGGAGTTAACACCTCTCTCTGCAGCGGGACTCTATTGTTCCTGATCTTGCAAGTCATTCACACTCCTCCCCAGGAGGGCAGAAGGCTATCTGGTGGCAAGCTATGAATGGTCACTAGATTAATGGGACAAAAGAGTGGTAACTTTCTAAAAGTTGCCTTTCTTTAAAAGTCACATTAAATCCTACTTGGGCATAGAGTTGAGTTTCATGCCATGATTCGTTTGATACCATAAAGTTCAACTTTGGTAGTCCCATTCCAAAGTTAGCAGGCCTGAGATGTCAGCCTTTAACTCTGTACTTGCCAATGAGCTACTAGCCTTTTCAAAGCATAAACGCCAATTTGGGGTTTTTACTGTTAGGACATAGGAAAATACATGTCCTACTTAATATTATACAGCACCCTGCCTTAACCCCTTCGGGGCTGATGACGAGCTGGGCTCGTCATGGAGTAGGGCGCTCGCACACTGATGACGAGCCCAGCTCGTCATGAGCCCCACCCTCGGGGGAAGCGCCAGCGCTCCCACCGAGTCTGTCCGATCGTTAGGTTTTCGGCTGGGATGGCAGGGGAAGACCGCCCCTTGCCTCCCCCCGCCCTCCCCGCCCGCGTCATCACGCGCGCTGACGTCACTGGGGGTTCCTGTTGTTTACCGACGCGCAGGGAAGCCATTTGCTTCCTGCGCGTCGGAGGATTCAGAGGTTAGTTTTGCGGCTGGGGCAGGGGAGAAAGTTTAGAAAAGGCCATCGAGTGAAAGGAAAGGCTTTTCCTTTCACTCGTTGCAAGTTTAGAGCATTCCTGCTGCACGATCGTGCGATCGTGCAGCTGGAATGGTAGGGATTTTTTTTTTTTTCTTTTGTGGACAATTTCGTTGTTCGGGGAGCGGCCCCTTGGGGAAGGGTCGCTCCCCTTTTTGGGGTAACATTAATTTTGAATTGTTTTCATGCCTCTGGTATGAAAAAATGTTGATTTGTTGCAAAAAAAAAACAGATGGGGTCATTTCCAAAATGTGAATGTAGTGCTGATTTTATTGAAGGATGCAAGTGCCTCTGTCCTTCATCTCTTTTATTTTTTGTGTACCTGAAGTGGCTGAAAAACACACCTGTGCTGCCTAGGCAAAGCTCACTAGTGTTTTTGGGCTGATGAATGTTTTTTTTTGTGTGCTGCTTTTCAAACACATGCTTTGTCTCCAGTGACCATGTGTGTGTTACTATGCCATGTGCGAAGGGGTCCCTTGAGTGAGCTGTCCATCATAGTGGGAAGCTCACAAATGTTTTTGGGCTGATGATTGTTTCCTGAATTTGTGCTGCAACTCGAGCGCCATCTTTGTCTCCATTGACCATGTGTGCGTTACTATGCAATCGCACAAATGTGCGCAGGGGTCCCTTGTGTGAGCTGTCCTTCATAGTGGAAAGGTCACAAATGTTTTCGGGCTGATGAATGATTTCCTGAATTTGTGCTGCAACTCGATCACCTGCTTTGTCTCCAGTGACCTTTGTGTGTGTTATTATGCCATTGCACCGATGTGCGCAGGGGTCCCTTGAGTGAGCTGTCCATCATAGTGGGAAGCTCACAAATGTTTTTGTGTTGATGATTGTTTTCCTGAGTTTGTGCTGCAACTCGAGCGCCATCTTTGTCTCCAGTGTCCATGTGTGCGTTACTATGCAATTGCACAGATGTGCGCAGGGGTCCCTTGTGTGAGCTGTCCATCATAGTGGGAAGGTCACAAATGTTTTTGGGCTGATGATTGCTTTCCTGAGTTTGTGCTGCAACTCGAGCGCCATCTTTGTCTCCAGTGTCCATGTGTGCGTTACTATGCAATCGCACAGATGTGCGCAGGGGTCCCTTGTGTGAGCTGTCCATCATAGTGGAAAGGTCACAAATGTTTTTGGGCTGATGAATGTTTTACTGAATTGGTGCTGCAACTCGATCACCTGTTTTGTCTCTAGTGACCTTTGTGTGTGTTATTATGCCATTGCACCGATGTGCGCAGGGGTCCCTTGAGTGAGCTGTCCATCATAGTGGGAAGTTCACAAATGTTTTTGGGCTGATGATTGTTTTCCTGAATTTGTGCTGCAACTCGAGCGCCATCTTTGTCTCCAGTGTCCATGTGTGCGTTACTATGCAATTGCACAGATGTGCGCAGGGGTCCCTTGTGTGAGCTGTGCATCATAGTGGGAAGGTCACAAATGTTTTTGGGCTGATGAATGTTTTCCTGAATTTGTGCTGCAACTCGAGCGCTTGCTTTGTCTCCAGTGTCCGTGTGTGTTACTATGCCATCGCACCAATGTGTGCACAGTTCCCTTGAGTGAGCTGTCCATCATAGTGGGTAAATTTAGGAAAGATGGTGCACTCCGCTAGTTGGTGGGCGTTGCCAAACGGGGATCTTCTGTGTGAGTTCACATGCCTCTTATGTGTATAAATGGTCAGAGACTGATGAGAGCAGCAGATGGGGAGAAAGAAGCTCCTGGTCATAGGAACTGTTTTTGGATTGCGCTTGTGAAAATCAAGGATGCAAGTGCCTCTGTCCAGCATCACAGTTAACCACAGTAATTCTGTTGTCCCCCTCCCCATGAGAATCCCTGATGACGTCAGCGCGCACAGCACGCACCAACATCTTCAGGGATTCCCAGGCGGTCGGGAAGCCATTTGCTTCCTGCGCCTGGAGGTGTTAGGTTGGTTTTGAGATATTTGGGGGGGTTTGCAAAGAGGCATCAGGGGAGAGGTAAGTGAATTTCCTCTCTTCTGATGTCTCTTTGCAGGGCATTTCTGGCTCACGGTCGCGCACAGCATTGCGATTGTGCGGTGGAAATGCCCCCACTAGTACCAGGGATTTTATTTTAGATTGTAGGAAGTGACCCATTGGGCAAGGGTCGCTTTCAGGTGGGTCGGATTTTAAATTTAGATTTTCTGGCCTCCCCCCCGGTGGGCAAATCAACCCGTACTTTTGTCCGTTTTGCCCTTTTTGATGGCCCATCTGTGTGGATGTGATTTTGGGGGTAAATTGGTGTATTGTTTATTCATTTGTTATGTTGTTTGTGAAATGTATTACATTATTTTTTTTCTTCTTTGTTTTTGATCCAGGCTTTTGCTGTTTGTATTGGTGTAGGTTGTGGTTCGGTTAATGCTGGTTTTGCAGCTTGTGTAGTTGCATGTGCTTGGTAAGTAAATGTTTTTTGTACTATTTTTCCTAGATAAATGTGTTTTTATGAAAAGTGAAGTTATTGCTGTTTGTGTGGCTTTGTGTTTCTTAACTTTTTTTTGTATTGCTGCTTGATGTGTACTTTGTCTAATCTATACTTTTTTTTTCTTTTCAGTGGAATTTCCTTTCTTTTTCCTGTGTTTCAGCAGAGTAGGTGCTGGTGAGTCTTCTTATATTTGGTTAGATTTGAATTGTTTTTGAGTGTATTGATTTTTGTGTGAAGACTCTACCTTGTTTACTTCTTACTTTGCACAGTGTAGGTTGTTGTTCACTTGTGTGTGTAGTCTTCTTGATTTGTAAGGATAATGGCTGCTCGCAGGATTACTGCTAAGCAGGTTGTTAGTTTGCTTTTTGAGTCTTCCTCTGACCATGGTCCAGACACTGACTCCGATTCGGAGCATGAGGTAGGTGCAGAAGATTCAGGCAGTGAGTTTTCTCTTCGCATGGTATCATCGGATGATGATTCTTCTTCTAGTGCTGATGAAGTGCCTGTGGTAGAGAGGGACATTGATGTGCCGGTAGAGAGGCAAGAGCCATGTGAGCGGCAGCCTAGGTCCTCAAGGTTTCCCTTTTTTTCTCGTCGGGAACAGGCAAGTGTGGTAAAGGCTGCGCCCAAAAGGTTTCACATTGCTGTGGTGCGCCAAAGGTTATCTGGTGCTGCTAGTCTTCCTGTTGTAGAGCAGCATGAGGCATCTGGTGCTGCTAGTCTTTCTGTTGTTGTTGAGCAGCAAGTGGCATCTGGGGATGCGAGTTCTTCTGTTGATGTTGAGATGCAAGAGGCAGCTGGGGATGTGAGTTCTCCTGTTGGTGAAGAGATGCAAAATGTATCTGGGGATGCTAGTATTCCTGTTGGTGTAGTGATGCAAGAGGCATCTGGGGATGCTAGTGTTCCCGTTGATGTAGTGCAGCAAGAGGCATCTGGCCTGCAGGCTAGGGTGGCTTCTTCTCCTCATGTTAGTGATGACGTCTGGGTTGCCCCTGGCATGGTGCAGCCGGAATTGCCAGACTTCACTGGTGTTCCAGGGTGTAGAGTGAATACTGACAATTTTTTGCCAATTCAATTTTTTCAGTTGTTTTTTGACGATGAGTTTTTGCAGGAGATTGTGGAGCAAACTAATTTGTATGCAGAGCAGTATTTGAGGGACCACAGTGCCAGCCTTAAGCCCCATTCTAGAGCTACCCATTGGTCTACCACATATGTTGAAGAGATGAAGAAGTTTTTGGGATTAACTTTTTTGATGGGCTTGCTAAGGAAGCCATCAATGTCTTCTTATTGGTCCACTAGTCCCTTGATGGCAACATCTATATTTCCAGCAGTTATGACTCGTGATCGATATATGCTTCTTCTTCGCATGATGCATTTTGTTGATAATGATTTAGCGTTGCCACGCGATCACCCTGATTGTGACCGTCTTTTTAAGATTCGGCCTGTCCTTGATCACTTTGTTGATCGTTTTCCTGAGATCTTTGCACCTAGAAGAGAAATAGCTGTGGACGAGTCTTTGGTATTGTTCAAGGGCCGCTTGGTTTTTAGGCAATACATTCCTAGTAAGAGGGCACGCTATGGCATCAAACTGTATATGCTGTGTGACAGTGAGACTGGATATGTTTATAATTTCAGGGTGTACACCGGTAAGGATTCCAGCATTAACACTTCTGCTTGTCCGTCCACTTTTGGAGTGACTGAGAAAATTGTGTGGGAACTAGGTAGACGATTATTTAACAAAGGCCACCATTTATATGTAGATAACTTCTACACTAGTGTGCGTTTGTTCAAGGAGTTGGCCAAAGTGGGCACTGTTGCATGTGGCACGATGCGCAGTAACCGGAAAGGTTTCCCAATAGAACTTGTTTGCAAAAGGCTTGTGCGGGGACAGTCTACTGCATTGCGATGTGGGAAGCTTCTAGCTGTGAAGTTTTCAGACAGGAGAGATGTTTACATGCTGACTACTATCCATGACGAAAGCACTGAAGCTCTGCCAGTTCGGGGTGAGACTGCTGAAGTGCGTAAACCTGTGTGCATTTTAGACTATAATAGGCACATGGGTGGTGTTGACAGAGTAGATCAGAGGTTGGAACCTTATGCTGCTCTTCGAAAGGCTTACGTTTGGTACAAGAAGTTGGCTATCCATCTTTTCCACTTGGCATCCTTTAATGCTTTTGTTGTTTTCCAGAAATCTTGTCCTGAGTCAAAGATGCCTTTTGTTAAGTTTCAGGAGACTATAATAGGCAGCCTTGTACTAGTGGAACAGGCAAGTGTGCCAAGATTTGGAGTGGTGGAGGAAGTGGCTAGACTGAAAGATCGCCACTTTCCAGAATACATTCCTCCCACAACTGCAAAAGACAATCCCACTAAAAGATGTAGAGTCTGTTGGCGAAGAGAAGTGCGGAGGGAGTCTCGTATGCACTGTCCTGACTGTCCTTCAAATCCTGGATTGTGTGTGCCAGCTTGTTTTAAATCGTACCACACACAAAAGAAGTTTTGGGAGTTTCATTGAGCTTGTAAGTGTACTGTCTGGTCTGTTTTCTGTACTATTTTTTAGTTTGCTTTTAGGTTTGCATTAGTGCAAAGCATTTCGTTTTTGAATTTGTGTTAGCAGATTTGTAGGTTTCTACATTTGATTTGTGGTATTTCTTTAAAAAATTCTAATTTCGATGGTGGTGTGTGCAGGATTGTGCTTGGATTGTTGGTGTGCGTGGACTGGCGCTTGGCTGGTGGTGTGCGTGGTCTGGTGCTTGGCTGGCATAGTGCATGGATTGGAGTTGTGCTGGGGGGGTGAGTGGATTTTTGCTTGGCTGGCGGAGTGCATGGTTAGGTGCTTGGCTGGTGGTGTGAGTGGATGGCGCTTGGCTGGTGGTGTGCGTGGTCTGGTGCTTGGCTGGCATAGTGCATGGATTGGAGTTGTGCTGGGGGGGTGCGTGGATTTTTGCTTGGCTGGCGGAGTGCATGGTTAGGTGCTTGGCTGGCGGTGTGAGTGGAGTGGTGCTTGGCTGGCGGTGTGTGTGGAGTGGTGCCTGGCTGGCGGCATGTGTGGAGTGGTGCTTGGATGGTGTTGTGTTTGTGGAGTGGCGCTTGGCTGGTGGTGTGCGTGGAGTGATGCTTGGCTGGCGGTGTGTGTGGAGTGGTGCTTGGCTGGTGTTGTGTTTGTGGAGTGGCGCTTGGCTGGTGGTGTGCGTGGAGTGATGCTTGGCTGGTGGTGTGTGTGGAGTGGTAGTTGGCTGTCGGTGTGCGCTGAGTGGTGTTTAGCTGGCAGTGTGCATGGTCTGGTGCTTGGATGGTGGTGTGGGTGGACTGGCGCTCGGCAGGTGGTGTGTGAGTAGTTACTTTCTGTTGGTCAATACACACACTGCTAGTTGAGTGACACTCCACACAGTCCATCATTTTGTGTAGTTGCAGTGTCAGAAATGTGGGCGTGTGAAAGTGATGGGCCCTTGAATGGCGCTGTTTGTTGGTGTGAGTGTTGAAATGTGATGGGTCCGCGGCTGGCGGTGTGAATGTTTTGTATGTGTCACGCGTACGAAAGGTGTATGAATGGCCTGTAAAGAGGTTGGTGCCTTGACGTGGCTTTACAGCTCACGAGCTGTGAGTCAGTGGTTCAGTTTATCATACGTTCAATTATACGCAGTGTATTTCATTTTTGATGAAATTACTTGCGTATCCAATTGTATGTACTGAATCATCACTCACCCTCGTGCCAAATCCAACCAGTATGTGTGTGTGCTTGCGGATTAGATGGGTGTGCAGTAATAATTGTTTTTTTTCTCTTTCTGCAGTAGGGTGTACCTTGCCCCTTATTGTGATTGTTGTTATGTGTTGCTTTTCCATTCGGATGGTGTCAATGGTCTGGTTTGTATCAGGTATGAAAGGTGCGTGAATGGCCTGTAAAACGGTTGGTGCCTTGTCGTGGCTTTACAGCTCACGAGTTGCGAGTCACTGGTTCAGTTTTTATGCATTTATTTATTGACAGAGCATTTCATTTTTTTGAAATATCTTGTTAATAAAATTTTATGTACTGAACCATCACTCGCCCTCGTGCCAAAACCAACCTGTATGTGTGTGTCTTTGAGGAATAGATAGCCGTGCTTGAATGTTTGACTTTTGAGTAACTCTGTTAAGGTGTGGTATCCTTTTACTCGGGAGAACAAGGGGAACGCAGGGTGGTAGGACATTTTTGCCGGCACGGCGATCCCACGCCAAAATGTTTGGAAAAGTGCTATTTTTACCTATTTTTAAGGTTTGCAAAGAGTTCTGGGTAGGAAAACATTGGGGGACCCACACATGCCATACCTCCCTGGACTCTCCCGGGTGTCTAGTTTTCAGAACTGTTTGGGTTTGCTACTTTCCAAAGAATACCACCCAGCCCCGGGCCAAAAACTCAGGTGCCCCCCCCCCCAAAATCAAAGTTATATTGCTTCAGGGTATTTTATATTCACCACCGTTAGATTTGGACCTTTTCCTGTTGCAGACACTATGGCTACCCACGCAAGTGAGGTACCGTTTTTATCGGGAGACCTGGGGGAACGCTGGGTGGGAGGTAATTTGTGTGAGACCAGTGATGCCACGCTTTCCCAGACTACAACGTGTGAAAAAATTGATTTTTTTCTGCTAAAATTGAGGTTTGCAAGGGATTCTGGGTAAAGGAACGTTGGAGGATCCACGCAAGCCATGCCTCCTTGGAAGCCCCCGGGTGTCTACTTTTCAGAAATGTGTGGGTTTGGTAGGTTTCCATAGATGGCTGTCTCGCACGGGGCCAAAAACCCAGGTAACCCCTCTTGCAAAAGCTGGTGAATTTAACAATGGTGAAAATGTTAAGTCCACCAGCTTTTGCAAGAGGGGTTACCTGGGTTTTTGGCCCCGTGCGAGACAGCCATCTAGGGAAACCTACCAATCCCACACATTTCTGAAAAGTAGACACCCGGGGGCTTCCAAGGAGGTATGGCTTGCGTGGATCCTCCAACGTTCCTTTACCCAGAATCCCTTGCAAACCTAATTTTTTGCTTGGAAAAAATCAGTTTTTTCACACGTTTTAGTGTGGGAAAGCGTGGCATCACTGGGCTCACACAAATTACCTCCCACCCAGCGTTCCCCAAGGTCTCCCGATAAAAATGGTACCTCACTTGCGTGGGTAGGCATAGCGGCTGCTTTAGGAAAAGGCCCAATTCATACTGTGGAGACCAAAACATTACCTTTAGCCAAATAATCTTATTTTTTGAGGGGGTCACCTGAGCTTTTGGCCCGGGGCTTGGCAGGCATCTTTGGAAGCTACCAAACCCAAACAGTTCTGAGAACTAGACACCCGGGGGAGTCCAGGGAGGTATGGCATGCGTGGGTCCCCCAATGTTTTCCTACCCAGAAACCCCTGCAAACCTGAAATTTTGGTCCAAAAACACACTTTTCCATACTTTTTTGGGTGGGATCTCGCTGCCGGAACAAATGTCCTACCACCCAGCAATTCCCTTGTTCTCCCGAGTAAAATGATACCTCACTTGTGTGGGTGGGCCAAAGGCATGTGACTCAGGCTGGGGTGCTTAATTTGTAAAACTTAAATATGACAAAAAACTACTTTTTTCAAAATACATTTTTGGCATGTTCTGCTTTGGGGCACCCACACAAGTGAGGTATCCTTTTACTCGGGAGAACAAGGGGAACGCAGGGTGGTAGGACATTTTTGCCGGCACGGCGATCCCACGCCAAAATGTTTGGAAAAGTGCTATTTTTACCTATTTTTAAGGTTTGCAAAGAGTTCTGGGTAGGAAAACATTGGGGGACCCACACATGCCATACCTCCCTGGACTCTCCCGGGTGTCTAGTTTTCAGAACTGTTTGGGTTTGCTACTTTCCAAAGAATACCACCCAGCCCCGGGCCAAAAACTCAGGTGCCCCCCCCCCAAAATCAAGGTAGTTTTGCAATGAGGTAATGTAAATTCACCACCGTACGATTTGAACCGTTTCCTGTTGCAGCCACTATGTCTACCCACGCAAGTGAGGTACCATTTTTTTCGGGAGACCTGGGGGCACGCTGGGTGGGTGGAAATTTGTTGATCCACGCAGATTCCAGAACTTTCCACCACAGAAATGTGAGGAAAATTTGTTTTTTTGGTCAAATTTTTATGTTTGCAAGGGATTCTGGGTAACAAAACCTGGGGGTAGGCAGACGAGTCACCCCATCCTGAATTGCCCTGGGTGTCTAGTTTTCAAAAATGTATAGGTTTGCTAGGTTTCCCTAGGTGCTGGCAGAGCTACGGCGCAAAAACAAAAGGTAGTCTTTTTGTCCGAATCGTGCTAAATTTCACTGGGAAATTGAGGTGCAACCGTGCTGCGTTTTGCGCTGTTTCATGTCGCAGCCACTATGCCTACCCACGCAAGTGAGGTACCATTTTTTTCGGGAGACCTGGGGGCACGCTGGGTGGGTGGAAATTTGTTGATCCACGCAGATTCCAGAACTTTCCACCACAGAAATGTGAGGAAAATGTGTTTTTTGGGTCAAATTTTTATGTTTGCAAGGGATTCTGGGTAACAAAACCTGGGGGTAGGCAGACGAGTCACCCCATCCTGAATTGCCCTGGGTGTCTAGTTTTCAAAAATGTATAGGTTTGCTAGGTTTCCCTAGGTGCTGGCAGAGCTACGGCGCAAAAACAAAAGGTAGTCTTTTTGTCCGAATCGTGCTAAATTTCACTGGGAAATTGAGGTGCTACCATGCTGCGTTTTGCGCTGTTTCATGTCGCAGCCACTATGCCTACCCACGCAAGTGAGGTACCATTGTTTTCGGGAGACCTGGGGGCACGCTGGGTGGGTGGAAATTTGTTGATCCACGCAGATTCCAGAACTTTCCACCACAGAAATGTGAGGAAAATGTGTTTTTTTGGTCAAATTTTTATGTTTGCAAGGGATTCTGGGTAACAAAACCTGGGGGTAGGCAGACGAGTCACCCCATCCTGAATTGCCCTGGGTGTCTAGTTTGCAAAAATGTATAGGTTTCCTAGGTTTCCCTAGGTGCTGGCAGAGCTACGGCTCAAAAACAAAAGGTAGTCTCTTTGTCCAAAGAACATAAAATTTCACTGGGAAATTGAGGTGCGACCACGTTGCATTTTGTGCCGTTTCCTGTCGTAGGCACAAGGCCGACCCACACAAGTGAGGTACTGTTTTTATCGGGAGACCTGGGGGAACGCTGGGTGGGTGGAAATTTGTTGATCCACGCAGATTCCAGAACTTTCCACCACAGAAATGTGAGGAAAATGTGTTTATTTTGTCAAAATCTTAGCTTTGCAAGGGATTCTGGGTAACAAAACCTAGGGGTAGGCAGTCGAGTCACCCCATCCTGAATTTCCCTGTGTGGCTTCTTTTCAAAAATGTATAGGTTTGCTAGGTTTCCCTAGGTGCCGGCAGAGCTAGGGTGCAAAAACTACAGGTAGGCACTTTGCCAAAAAAGGGTCAATTTGTAACTGCTAAATTTAGGTGTGACCACGTTGCATTTTGCGCCGTTTCCTGTCGCAGGCACAAGGCCGACCCACACAAGTGAGTTACCGTTTTTATCGGGACACTTGGGGTAATTCAGATTTGTAAATCAACTGTTATTACCAATTGAGCTTTCATGCATTTCTCCCTTTGAATGAAAGACATTGTGTAAAAAAAAAATCTTTATGAAAAATGACCAATAATTCTCATGCTAGTATGAGTATTCCCAACTTTGAAAATGTGCAATTATATACTGTTTCTGAACTCTATAATTTGTACCCAATTCAGAAATACATAGGTGTCTTTCATACAGATTATTCCATGTATACATTTTCCAAGACAAAGTGCACTATACCTAGTAAATGAAAAAATACCATTGCAAGTTGCTGCTCAGTTTTTGGATCTGGGTTCGTCGGGTTCTTGGTGAAACTACAAGTCCTATATATCCCCACAACCAGGAAGGTCTAACAAATGTAACGGTATATTGCTTTCCAAGAGCTGTCAAAATTAGAAAAAGTTATAGGTGAAAACGTTGAGACAAAAGGCTGTTTTTTTCAACATAATTTCAAATATTCCAATATCTAACTGTTAGTTTCTATAACGAAACCTTCATGGATTTAGACAAATGACCCCTTTCTGAATTCAGAATGTTGTCTACCTTTCGAAAATGTAAAGCTTTCCAGGATCCATTATTGCTTTCAAACTCATTTCTACCATTACCTGGAAGGAGGTGGAAAGCTCTAAAAATAGCAAAAATAGGCTATGTCCCAGAAAAATGCCAAAACTGAGTGAAAAATTTCGGTTCTCTGACAAAAGTCTGTCATTCCCTGAAAGCTGAGATAATGGAGATTTCAGCCCCACAAACCCTTTTGTGATACCATTTTCAGGGAAAAACCCAGAGGCTTTCATTTGCAGCCCGTTTTTCCCATTTTTCTGAAAAAAACAAAAAAATCACTATATTTTGGTTAATTTATGGGACCCCTCCAAGGGAATCCACAAACCCTGGGCGCCTTTAGAATCCACATGATGTTGGAAGAAAAGTACGCAAATTTGGCGTGGATACCTTATGTGGTCAAAAAGTTACAAGGGCCTAAGCGCGCACTACTCCAAAACACCAAAAAAAGCCTCAGCACAGGAGGGGAAAAGGCCTAGCAGCGAAGGGGTTAAGGCTTGCTAGGCCTTCCTTAGGGGTGACTTATATATCATTAAAAGGGGGGTTGGAATTTGCCATAAGTTTAAATGAAAAATCAAACTAGCAGTTTTAAAACTTCTCTTCCAGTATGCAGTGGCAGGCTGGGAGCCATGTTGTGCTTTGTCACACTCGGGGAGGCACAATAAGTGCTGCAGCCTTGGGTGGACATTTTAACTCACATGCCTTGGTACTACATACTAAGAAAACTAACATATGCCAATGGGGGTAGCCAATTCAGCACATACTTTGTAAAGGGTTAGACACTGACTCTGAGGTCTGGTTAGCAGGCCTCAGTGCACTCTCAGAGTAAAAAAACCATCAGAATCAGTCCAAAACTTTGGGGGTGATCATGCAAAAAGAGGCAATTCCTTACACGTATTCATACAGAGCTCGCTCTACCTATGCAACTAGTGCAGGTAGAGGGGGCATTTCACTATTAACCACTGTGCCCATCGAGGTGGGGTTATTTATTATCAATAAATATATTGATGTATGGGAATGCGTCGGTCCATCCCATAGTTATTGAATACTTAGAGTTCCCTCTAATGTAGTAGGTTTAAGCAGGTGGCAGCGTAGGGACACATCCTACACAAACCAGCAGAATTTAGGGGGGCCCTCCTCTTTGAGTATGGGACTTCCTGCCTTCTTCAGGACACAGGCAGTGCCAATACCCACCCAAGGGTACTTATAATGTGTGGAAGTGTTACCCCAAACATCCTCAAGAATTTGGGCTACACGAAGATTGTTGTAATTAGCAAAGGTGGACATGAACTGTTTTCCAACCTGCTTCATTACAAACAAAATAATATTCAACTTTACTAACTTTACTCTCCTTAATAGACAAGCAAGAGATTCAGAAAACATACCCAAACACCCAGCAGTTAAAGCAGTCCTTGGGCTGATGATAAGAGACGCCATTGTCAGTTGTAACTAGGCTGGGCCTGATTTACAAAAGAAAGCAGTAAATCGACATGGCAGGCTTACACCCTCCATTGGTGCAAATTGAGCAGTCACGGGTTTCCAGATATACTCCCGGAAACATTTTGTGAATTACCATTCAGGACTATGTGACAGCACTTCACCTGAGCAATTATTCCACAAGGGGTGTATCATTCATTGCATTTGTGTAATTACACCTTTTCGGGTAATTTTATTTTCTCCACCAGAAAAATATTTTCCAATGTAGAAGCCCCTTCCCCTACACCCACACCAATTGTGTGTGTATTACTGAAAATGGGTTTATTCCTGTGACAGGATACATCTCTGACCAGTTGCAGAGTGAAAATGGGCTTGTGAATAACGTGGTTCAACAACTTACTGAACAGTCCCACCCTGGAACACCCACTCCCTGCCTGGATTGGAATTTCATCGGTGCCAAGTGTTCAGTTTGAACATGTGTGAACTGCTCATGCTTAGTGTGTCTGTGTGTGACATTTCAATGTCTTATGTGACACCATTACTGACACTTTATTGTGGATAGAAAAAAACACTTTTGTCCCTGTAATAAGATACATTTCAGAAATAACCTAATTTTGTACAATGCAATCACCTTGAAACGGCCCTAAAACATATGTAATGCTGCTGGTACCTGATTATGTTTACTAACCTACTTTTTTCTAAGAAAGATCTCCTGGGGTGGCATAATAAACAATATAATGGTAAAACAAGCCCAATTTTTATCTCCAACTGGCTGCCCACAGGGAGCATACATTCCTCTACCAGGGTGTTATTTTATTTGCTACAAAAAAGGGTAGGGGGACCAGACCAGGCATCAGACCTGGCTCCCACCACAAAAAGGCCAAATATAGGGGGCAGAAAGCCCATTAGATACCAGGGAAATTTTTATTTTTCATATATAGAAGGTTGAGGGTGTTAACCCACAATCTGCCCCAGGAGAATAGAAACACTGTTGTGTCCATTCTGGACTAGGGCAAGACCTGATTTTTTATTTTTTGGTCCTATGTCCCCTCTGGGGTTTAGTAGCCTTTTTGTGAGAGTACCTCCTCCTCCGATCAGGTTGGTTCCCAAACGCTCAATGCCTCTGGGTAAAAGTGTGCTGTAGAAATGTATCATTCAACAGACAGTTAATTGTGTAAATTTAACTTACATGTCAGTGGCTGCCGGTAAGCTTTGGAGGGAGGGGGTGGACAGAACACACACATGCACACGCACACACGCACACATACACATAACACTCACAGCCAGGCATTCACACACACACACAAACACACACACACATACACACACATACACATACAAACACATCCATTCACAACACTCTTTTCCAAACATTCATATATACACACACACATGCACCAAACTTTAATTTAAAAGAAAACAAAACACACTTACCAGCAGCCATCTCTGTCTCAGAGGTTCCAGGAGGCTTTGGACTGCTGCCTTTCCTCATTGGCTGACCTAAGGTCAGCCAATGAGGGAAGGCAGCCGTCCCAATGTCATCACAGAGTGGGGTGGGGTCAGTGAGACGGCTGACCCCACTTCACTCTGTGATGAAGTGTCACTGATTGACACTCGACCCTGGGCAATTCAGGGCCTACAACTGAGGCGCCCAGGTGCCTTACTCCTCCATTTTTGCTGATCTCGTTTTTGCTAGCCTTAGGACTCTGCACACTTTTCCACTGCTGACCAGTGCTAAAGTGCATGTGCTCACTGCTTAAAACATGGTAACATTGGTTCATTCCCAAATGGCATATTTCATTTACTTGTAAGTCCTTAGTAAAGTGGTACTACATATACCTAGGGCCTGTAAATAAAGCTACATGTAGGCCTGCACCACTTATTGTGCCACCCACTTAAGTAGCCCTTTAAACATGTCTCAGGCCTTCCATTGCAGCCTGTGTGTGAAGTTTTTAAACTAACATTTTGACCTCCAAACCTTTCTTTTTGATACAAATGTCACCTTAGGATAGGCCCTAAACAGGCCACAGGGTATGGTACAATGTATTTAAAAAGTTGGACGTGTACTTTTAAGCTTTACATGTTCTGGTAGTGAGATACTATATGTTTGTTACTACTGCAAGGCCTACCTCTCCCATAGGATAACATTGGATTTACCTTATTAGATTCAATAAGCTTTAATGTTCAAAAGGGAGCAGGTGACCAGTTCATATTTGGTGTCTTTGAAATTGTAATGAAAAATCCTCTTACATTGTAAAGTCAGATTTTAAATAACAATTTTGAAAATGCCACTTTTAGAAATTTTGCATTTTCCTGCCTTAGCCATTTAGTACCTGTAGCCAGTTCCTGGGTCACATGGCTGGGATGTAGCTGACAACTGGGCTTTGTGTATTCCTTCTAGACAGACACACAGCAGAGAGCTTAGGTTGCCTGTATGGGCCATCATTGGCAGGATGGGAGGGTAAAGCTGGGCCCAGCCCTACTGACACTTGAACAGGCTGTGTCCTGCCTCCACACGGTAAACAGACATAATATCGACTACAAAATATCGAATGGACATAATATCGAGTACAAAATATAGGCTGGACAAAATATCGAATGGACAGAATATAGACATCAAAAATATCGTTTTGAAGGTAAGTAATGTAATATCGAATGTTAAAAATATAGAAAGTTAAAATATCGAAGTATATAATATAGGTTATTAAAATTATCGAATTTTTAATACTATCGAATTTTTTATAGTGTTTGTTATGTTATTATATGTGTGAAAAGTGTGTATTTATGTTATAATTAATTGTAATTAATGAATTTTGTTTTTTAAATTTTTGCGTAATTTAATTTTGTAGCGGGTTGTGGGTTTATAGGGGAATAGGGTGGGAAGTAATTTAATTATAATTAATTAAATATGTATATTTATATATTGGTATTCATTTTTAATTAATTGTTGATTATTTTATATTTGGTAATTAATTACATTTTAATTGGCAATTAATTTTAATTAATTGATTAATTGTTAATTATGTTATGGGAATTGGGTGGGAAGTAATTTATTTATAATTAATTAAATATGTAAAAATATTTATTGGTATTTTTTTAGAATAAATTGTAAATTAATTTTTTATGGGTAATTAATTAAATTTTAATTGCAAATTAATTTATTTTAATTGATTAATTGCTAATTGTACTAATTTATTTTCTGTAGCGGGTTGTGAGTTTATAGGGGAATAGGGTGGGAAGTAATTTATTCATAATTAATTAAATAATTCAATTTATTTAATTGTTTTTAATTTGAATTCATTGTTAATTTTTAATTGTTAATTAAATAATTGTTAATTTGTAATTAATTTGAATAGGTAACTAATAGTAAAAATTAATTGTAATTTGTAATTTTAATTGATTAATTATTATATTATATTAAATTGGTAATTACTTTTAATAACATTTTTATAGATATTAATTTATACTGTTTTAAAATAATATAAGAAGTATTTACTTTCCCTACTGTTGCACCCACTGGAGTGGGAATAGTAATTTTTACCTCTACGCTATCCAACGCTTTCCCTACTGTTGCACTCTTTGGAGTGGGAATAGTAATTTTTACCTCTACGTTATCCAACGCTTTCCCTACTGTTGCACCCACTGGAGTGGGAATAGTAATTTTTACCCCTACGCTATCCAACGCTTTCCTTACTGTTGCACTCACTGGAGTAGGAATAGTTATTTTTACCCCTACGGTTTCCAACGCTTTCACTACTGTTGCACCCACTGGAGTGGGAATAGTAATTTTTACCCCTATGCTATCCAACGCTTTCCCTACTGTTGCACCCAGTGGAGTGGGAACAGTAATTTTTACCCCTACGCTATCCAACGCTTTTCCTACTGTTGCACCCACTGAAGTGGGAATAGTAATTTTTACCCCTACGCTATCCAACGCATTCTCTACTGTTGCACTCACTGGAGTGGGAATAGTAATTTTTACCCCTACGCTATCCAGTGCTTTCCCTACTGTTGCACTCTCTGGAGTGGGAATAGTAATTTTTACCCCTACGCTTTCCCTACTGTTGCACTCTTTGGAGTTGGAATAGTAATGTTTACCCCTACGCTATCCAACGCTTTTCCTACTGTTGCACCCACTGAAGTGGGAATAGTAATTTTTACCCCTATGCTATCCAACGCTTTCTCTACTGTTGCACTCACTGGAGTGGGAATAGTAATTTTTACCCCTACGCTATCCAGTGCTTTCCCTACTGTTGCACTCTCTGGAGTGGGAATAGTAATTTTTACCCCTACGCTATCCAACACTTTCCCTACTGTTGCACCCACTGGAGTGGGGATAGTAATTTTTACCTCTACGCTATCCAACGCTTTCCCTACTGTTGCACTCTTTGGAGTGGGAATACTAATTTTTACCCCTACGCTATCCAACGCTTTCCCTACTGTTGCACCCACTGCAGTGGGAATAGTAATTTTTACCCCTTACGCCATCCAACGCTTTCCCTATTATTGCACCCACTGGAGTGGGAATAGTAATTTTTACCCCTATGCTATCCAACGCTTTCCCTACTGTTGCACTCTCTGGAGTAGGAATAGTAATTTTTACACTTCTGCTATCCTACAGTAATAATATTGGATATTATTTAATTATATTATGTTACTATATATATATATATGTTTTAACAAATATGATTGTAAACATTTTTTTATAACTTTCCTTAATTATTTAATTATTATAAGGTAATTTAAGTATTTTTAAGTATATTTTAGTAATACATTTTTAATATTAATTTAATTTAACATTGTTTTTAATAAAGTCAATATTGTTATAAACTATATTTTTGTAAACGATATTTTTTACTCAATATTTTTGTACTTACCTGTTTGTAGATACAAAGTCGATATTCTGTCTGTCGATATTTTGTCGCCGATATTTTTGATAGTCGATATTATGTCCCTCGATATTATGTCAGTGATCCCTCCACACAAATACCCCTGTAGTTAGTCTGGAGCCAGGACTGGGAAGGCAGGATGCCTGGGGACTACAAAGGGAAAACTCTTGGATCTTCTCCCACCTTACAGAGGAAGGGTACCAGGTATAAATATTGGACCTTAGACACCAACTCCTCAGTACCCTTCTGGGTCTTTGCATACTCTGTAGGAAGAAAGACTGCTGTACTGCTGAAATGACTGCCAGCCTGTTGGACTGCTGCCCCGCTGGACTACTGCCTAGCTGTGCTGACCTGCTGTCTGCTGCTCTCTTACCAAGAACTAGTTGCCTGGCCTCCTGACTAGAGCCTCAGGAACAGAAGACTTTTATAACCTGAAGCCCAGCACCTGGCCCAGCACCTGACATCTTTGAGTCCTACCCAGCTGAGTGGGGCCACCCCAGTCCTGGACCCTTGGAAGTGGGCCTAGAGGTCCTCCTCTACCCCATCTGTGTATCCAGCAGAACTGACACATCTCCCCTGCTCTGTAGTGCAAACCCCAGCAGAATCGCCTGTGTGAAGCTTTCCCAATGCAGGTCCTAGCATCTCTCGTTGACAGCAGCCTTGATCATGCCAGTTCTCGCATCGCAGCTTCGCAGCACCTCGGATTGCCCCAGATGCACAACGCATCCTCAGCACTGGACATGGCAACGCTCCGCAACTCAGGACTTATGGTACTCTTGCTCAGTGGGCCTAACAGGGTCCTTGTAGATGGCCAGTGTGCCATCCCCGTCTGTCTGAACTTGTGACTTTGTCCCGGCCCGGCACAATCAGATATCAACACTAGTCTCTTTGTGATTTTTGGTGTTATTTTTACTGAATTCCTCAAAATTGAATATCTTCATTCTCCTGATTGTTTTGGTCTTGTTTTATTTATTAAAATGTACTAAAATGGTGTGGGATCCTTTTGTGGTGTGTTTTCACTATGTTACTGTTTGAATTGTGCACAAATACTTTACTCAGTGCTTCTGAGTTAAGCCTGACTGCTGTTTGCGAAGCACCCCAAGAGTTGAGAACAGGTTAATTTAGGGTTGGGTTGTGGCTTCACCCTAAGAAGAATTGTGATTGATGCTTGAGAAGGGGTTCACCCCCCCTCAACCAGTAACCCAATTGATTACACAGTGCATACATAGAAGAAAATGTCACACAAAACAAATACAATTCCAAATCAATTTTAAATAAAGAAAAGGAAATTATGAGAAAATAAAGACCAAAATGAAAAAAATAAAGTCCAAAATGGGTATCGCAGATACGAATGTTATAAAGATTTACGTGAGAATAGTGACAAAGAGTACAACACGTTAATGATAGCCTATGGAAGTTGACGATTGGAACCTAAGCACAATTTTAAGCTGCGATGGAGCCCTGATCAGATGCAGCAAGTGGATTGCTTGGAGAAAGTCTAGAAGTAAAAAAAGTTTTAAAACGTTTTTAAGTTCACACGCAGAAAGGGACAGTCACTTTTTGAGAAGAAAATCTTCAGCCGGCCATCACTGAAACTCAGCCACTGCCGTGGAACCAAAGGCTTGATACTTGAGGCAGGTTGGTCCTGCTTGAGCCCTGGAGCGTTGGGGATTTCTCACCTAAAATTTCTAAGTCTCAGTGCGGAATGGGCCGTAATAATTTTTTCAGAGGTGCTGGGAGCCTTGACTCAGGTGAAATGAAATGAAATCTGTTGCAGCAGAAGAGCCAATTGGATCCTTATTCCCGCAGGTCCCCCTGAAGCTCTGGAGGAAACGTTTATCAAAATATTCAAACTTTTGTTTCTGATGTCCAAATAACCAAAGGAGTACACTTCTAAAACCACCAAAACCTCAGGGGATGCACTTAGACACTCTCGGAGTGCCAGGCAGAGGTCAACAGCAAAGTCTAGTCCAGTTCCAGTTACCACTGGTAGGCTGGGAACTTTAGAGAAAATGCCTCTTGCAGCTTGGCGTGTCCCTGTAGCCACAATGGAGGTCAGCTAACTCTTTTTAAATTAAAATATTTTTATTAAGTTAAGAAGGTCAGGGGCATGGCTTGGCACCCAAGGATCATGGCGGCGTCCGTGTGAGACTCCGGGCTCACCTCTGCGAAGCCACGCGTTAAGCAGGTTTACTGCGAAGCCTTTCATCACCGGAACACGTCGGAAGGTATGGAGTCAGCGTTGCGCACTCAACTGTTCGTGTGCGCATGCTGTTAAGAAGCATTTTACATTCTTTTCTGCATCTCAGGAAACATCGCTCTGTAGCGGCCGCCATTTTCTTTTCTGCCGCGCACGGAGTTTGGAAACAATGAAGCCTGCCTGTAGTATGTAGGTGTTATACTGTTCAATATGCAGATGTGTTTCTTTAAGGAATGTTTTACATGTAATGTGCTGCATGATATCTAGTGTTCTAGAATACATTGTGTGTTCTGATGTAGATTTGCCTGAGACCTCGACCTGTACAGTCGTGGGTCCTCTCCTGTGAATAAATCTCATCTTTCAATTCACCTCTTCACTTCGTTGGATTTCCTCTCTTATTTATTTATTACTTTACTTTATCAGAGGACTTCACTACATTATTTGGTGATGTTTTGTTTTACTGTATTTTTATTCTAAAGACGCTGCGGAGCCGTGGAGAAAATTGGACCCACGGACCACAAAGGAAAATATATGAACTGTATCGGAACATCTGTCTTTTTCGCCTGCAAAGAAATACAGGACCTGTGAGTTACTTAGTTTTTTTTTTCTTTACTTGAACATAACTTTCCTGACCTTTAACGGTCGCGTATTTCAACAGCCTCTCCTACCTTGCATCCTTTAACTTTGGCTGCCATTCTGTGCGCAAGCTGTCTGACATTATGTGCGCTAGCAGTACACCATTCCGTGCGCAAGCTCTTCTTTCCACGGTTGTCTGCCATAATTCACGACATTGTGTTTGTTCGCGTGGGAGTTCGCGAGAAACACGTCATCGCGTCATCACGTCGGCGGCCATTTTAAGTGGTTGGTCTAATCTGCATTGATTTACAAGTGCAGCAAGGTATTCTTTTTCTCCCCGATTTCGTGGATTGCCTCACTTCTGTTATTTACATCGTTTTGCTTGTTTGGTTGGACAATTTCATCGCTACGATTTCATCGTCTGGGTCAGCAAAGTAATAAGTAAGATTTATATATTTTTTTTATTTTTATTATTATTATTCATTTTTTTCTTTTTGACATCATGGCAAATTCGAATAATGGCATTGTTGCTCCACCTTAATTTTTAAAGATACCGGGCAAACCACCCACTCCATGGCATACATGGCTGCGTGTTTTTACTAACTATTTAGAGGCAATTGATGCACTCGAATACTCACCGAACAGGAAAAGAGCAATTCTGTTCAATCATTTGGGTGATGCTGGTCAACAACTTTTTGACTTTTTGATAATTTAGCAGTTTTTCAAAACCCTTCTGATGATGAATCCTGGAATGTGTACAGCGAGGCTTTAGCACGTTTAGGCAAGCAATACAAAGCTGAACCGTCAGTTATGGTTGAACGTCATGTTTTTTTCAAAAGGAAGCAATCACAAGAGGAGTCTAGTGAAGATTAGTTGGCAAACTTGCGTGTGCTTGCTTCCAAGTGCGAATTTGGATCTTACATCGACACTGCTCTTCGTGATCAACTTGTTTTCAATTGCTACAATAAAAAGATTCAAGAACGGATTTTGACTTGCAAAAATCCTAGTTTCGATGAAGTAACGATTATTGCCAAGAGCATTGAATGTTCAGTTTCTTCATCAAAAATATTAGCTGACTCTACACCTATCACACCAACTTCTACTGTTGCGAACATTTCGCATGATAATGATATTGAATACAATGTTAATGCTGTTTCTTCACGTTATAAAGATAAGAAGCCATTTGATCGTAAACCTAACATTTTCTGTTACAGGTGTGGTTCCAGATTTCATGTCGGCAACAACCCCAAATGTCCAGCACAAGGTAAAAGGTGTACCAATTGCAAAAGAATTGGCCATTTCTTTAATGTGTGTCGTGCACCTAAGGATAAAACAAAGGTTAATGTGATTTACACTGAAGATGAATTGTGTGATGCACTTAATGTTTCATCTTTATCTGTTCAAATAAGTGCTCTTGATGATCATAGAGTAAAAGGTCCTATCTGTAGAGTGTTAATTGGAAATATTAACATGGAAGTTATGGCGGACTCGGGTTCGCCAATCACTATTTTAGATGAGGGAACATTTTTTAGCTTGTGGCATAATACAGAATTATGTCCCACAGATGTTAACCCCAAAGCTTTTGGTGGTTATGACATTATTATGCGTGGTTATTTTTCTGATACTATTGATTTTAAAGGCAGAGTTATTCATACTAAAGTGTATGTTGCACTTAATGGCAAAGACATTTTAGGCTGGATTGATCAGGCCAGTTTAGGCATATTGTTGAAACCTGGTCATCCCGAGCCAGTAGTTTTAGGTGAATTAGAAAATGTCACGCAAGATCCCATTTTGTGTAAAATTTTTGACAAATACAAAACCGTTTTTCGTGAGGAAATTGGGTTGGTCAAAAATTTTGAACATACAATCAAGTTGAATTAGTAGTTCAAAAAGTGCTTGCTGTGCCACTTTCTGTCCGACAAGATCTTAAAAAGCACATCAAACAATTGGTGGCTCAGGGCATTATTTGTCCTGTGGAATCGTCTGAATGGGTTTCGGCAGCAGTGGTCGCACGAAAACAGTCTGGTGAGATTCGTTTGTGTGCAGATTTAAGGGTGCTGAATCGTAACATAGTTGTAGACGCACATCCGTTGCCCAAGATTCATGATATGTTGCCTAATATTGGTTCCAGTAAATTTTTCTCTACCATAGACTTATTGTCAGCGTATCACCAAATTCCTTTGGCTAAAAAATCAAAATATTTGACCACTTTCGTTACACCATTTGGTGTATACATGTACAAAAGACTCCCCTTTGGTCTTGCTTCCGCAGCCAGTATATTTCAAAGGATGATGGATACTATTTTTGACAATTGTCCTGGTATCCAAGCTTTTCAGGACGACATTTTGATCCACTCTGAATCGTTAGATCAACATTACATTTTGTGTGAGAAGGTATTGAGCACATTACAGACTCATGGTCTCACAGTCAACATAAAGAAATGCGAGGCGCTAGGGGGCGCACAGCGCGATGGCTGGGTAAGACCTCAGCTCCGCCGGACGGCCGATAGCGCACTGTCTGTAAACCACCTTACTCTGCACAAAACACTCACCAAATGGCAGCAGCAGGTGTCGGAATGCAGCGTGCATCGTTTGGGCTCTGAGGCAGAGAACTGAGTGAGCTCGGGTGCGAGAAACCGGAGTTAACTGTCACTGATGCGGAGTAGCGGACAAAATGGCGGCCACTGCATTACTCTGCGATCTTCCTCACTGGACCTGGCAGTAAGTGGACTGTGACGATCTTACCTCATATGAGTTAAGGTGCCCGCGCGATCAGCGAGCGGTTAAACTGCCCGGATAACTACATGCAGGCTCATTAAATGGACAAAAGTGATACTATTGGGCTTCCAAGATTGAGCTCGGGCTGAGACAGAATGGCGGCGCCCGGCGCGAAAAGGCTCCGCAGACACTCACGGAACTCATAGAAATGGAGAAGTTGCAGCGACGTGATATAAAGCAACAGCGTTATGTGGGAGGGCGGAGCCGCTGGGAGAAATGTCCAGCTCGGTACTTTTGTATATGACGCCCATTTCCCATGATCACCTGTACACGGCTGGTTCCGCTACCATTTAGACCACCACCCGACATCGTAGCGTGGCTGTCACTACAGGAGCTGCGTCGCGCGGACCCCCGGCAGTACATGCGGGTATTGGACATGATTCATGTGTGACGTGTCTTGCCTGGAGCTCGCAGTGGATGCACTGCGCGCCTCTCGCTCCAAGCTGTGTGTGACAGAGAGCATTTTCCACTGCCTCGTTTATTACCGCTGCTGACCCTTCGCACAGATGTCCCTCACTGGGGAGCATGGGACCCGTTAGGCATACGCCAGGACCCGATTCCCACGGTATGGGGCCTCACTGGTGCTGATCACATAGTCACGACCCTATTCACACAAACCGCCACAACAGCGTTTTATTTACTCCCCGGAGGCACGCCATTGCGGTTCAATACCCCGAACATCGTGGAAGGCGGCAGGGGGTCTGTGTGAGTGAGAGCCCACAGGAAGACCGTGTAGTGCTGGTCCAGCACCAACCAACCTTCACTCTACGTGCTACGATGGCGACGACCACGAGACTGACAAGGTCCTCCCTGCCGACCATTAAAACACAACCCCAGCCACGAGGGAGGATGGTGAAGCCAGACAGGCAACAACAAAAGATCAGCTTTGAAGCCAAGAGAACCCCTAAAAAAAACTCTGAACAAATGGCGGAGGGTGGTGAGTCACCTGAGATGGCGCCCAACAACAACATGGAGAAAATCCTCCCGGCCATTCAATCCAACCTGCAGGATATTAATGGTAAGCTAGACCACCTGACGTGTAGAATGGATGGAATGTCGGATACAATTGAGAAACACGAGGAAAGGCTGGAAACGGCGGAGACCAGAATCTCGAAAGTGGAGGACGAGGCGAGAGCCACCGCAACAAAATGCAATGGAATGGATAGAGTCCTGGAGGTTATCCTTGCGAAGGAGGAATGGAATGGATGTGGATTTATAAAGCGCAAATTGCTGCCCGAAGGCGTCCAAGCGCTAGGAATAACCAAGAACCTGCGAGGGAGGCTAGCTGGGATTAGCGGGGCAGATTAAAAAGAAAAGTTTTCAGCTGTTTACGGTAGGTGGGGAGAATGCAATTGGCTCTCAGGTGCAGGGGGAGATTGTTCCATGCCAAGGATGCGTTGTAGGCAAACGTCCTGCCGCCAGATCTAGATCTTTTTATTCTTGGTGTCGTGGCCAAGAAAGTCTGGCTGGAGCATAGGTTTCTGCTGGGGAGGTAGTGAGTAATTAGGTCCCGGGCAATCCCGGGGCCCGTATCCCAGAAGGCCTGATGTGCAATGCACATGGCCTTAAACAGAATCCTCTGACGCACTGGTAGCCAATGAAGGCTAACCAGCCCGGCCCTCACCGATTGTCTGCGCGGGATCTTGAGCAGCAGGCGTGCTGCGCAATTCTGCACTATCTGGAGTCTGCGTATGGTATATTCTGGGGCACCGAGATAGAGCACGTTGTTAAAGTCCAGGCGTGATTGTATTAGGCCCTGTACAGCCACCTGTTTTGCCTCCATGGGAAGGAGAGGGAAGATCTTATTTAACATTCTCATGAGTCCAAAACAGGCGGCTGAGAGTTTTGTGGCCTGAGTACTAAATGATAAGGATCTATCCAACCAAACCCCAAGGCTCTTGATGTTGTTTTTCGGGGTTGGAGGAAGGCCTAGACAGGGGGCCACAAGGTGTTAGGGAAGTAGGGATCCGGGGAACCTAGGAGCATCAGCTCTGTTTTGTCCCCGTTCAATTTGAGAAAAGAGGAGGACATCCAGCCCTTGACCTTCTCTAGGCATTCTTTGAGACCGCCTGACGCAGGCGTATTGGCCTCCTGCACCAGTGAGACCACCAGCTGCGTGTCGTCCGCATAGGAGGAGTTGGAGGCGCGTTCAAGACGCAATAATGTGCGCATAACGGGAGTTCCCGAGACGACCAACACCGGGCGCATGGAACTGTATGTAGAACAACTATGCACTGAACTGTTCGGGCGGAAGCCCTGTCCTCCATCTTCATAGTTGAAAGAGCTCACAGGTCTCTAGCGCCTCGTCCTCCACCGGGAGCCACGCCTAGACCCATCGTAGCACGGATATTAAATTATCGTGACAGAGATACCATCCTCCAGTTAGCACGGGAAAAGGGGCCCATCACCCATCAGGGCAACAAGCTAGAATTCTATCCGGATCACACAGTCGCAGTTCAACAGGCAAGGAAGGAGTTTGCATCTGCGAAAGCCAAGCTCAGGGAGCTCCATCTAGAATACTCCATGCTGTACCCGGCTCGTCTGTGGGTGAAATGGGAAGACAAGGCAATCATTTTGACAACTCCTAAAGCAGCACAGGAGTTTATCAAGAAGGTAAGGAAGCAGGCCAAGACCAAAGCTCTGGAAGAACGGCACACGGAGTCAGACTGAGAGCCACGGATGACAGACAAGCGAACTCTGCTGACCAGCGGTAAGACCTTCACAATCGCTTTGACAGGAGATTTCTTACTCTCTACTCCTAGTACGGGGGTGAGGGAGGTCCTGGCTCATGGTCGCCACGAAACTTTCTTTGCTAAGTTGCAGGGGTGGAACTATTCACTTGCAAAGGCTGGGAGCCATTACTTATACAGTAGATGTATTACCAAATACACTGATGAACGTGAGTGCTTTATTTAACGTTATTGCACATTTACAATCCTACCCCAGCACGCTTAATTCCCTCTACAGGTGCCCCCCGGTGCCTTAATTGACAATTACCGATGCGCTGAACCGTGTGGTGGCGACAAGGGCCCCCTCCCACATTGAACTAGACGTACGGATTAGTAAACTGTGGAACAGTACGATTTAGAATGATACCAGTTGCAAATGTTCTTTCCGTTATTCTGTATGTATTGTGTTCCCAGCGGCTCTGACGTGCACTATCTATGTGCACTACACTTACACGTGTCACCTCTGTGAGTGTTTCAACAAGCAGGGATATGGCCCTAGATATGGCGAGGTACAAATCATGATGCCGATCTCACGGGTTGTGGTACTGGGTCAATACATCATATACGGGAGTCTGGCACATTCCATCGCTCTTCCACATTGCCTGCTGAGGGGGTGCAATGTTCTCTGAGAAGGGCCAGGTACAGATTGCCGTAAACCATGAGACTTGAAATGTCGATATTGGGTCATGCGGACACTACACACAAAGTACACAGAGATCGACGTCAGTGTCGTCCACATCCACTCGATTGGATGTTGAGTTGTGCCCCCAGCGGACCTCCACAAGGGTGTTCCCCAAAAAGTTTTGTTTCAATGGGAAGAGCTACGGTTCTTTCTAGATTACATGGGAACTGTTACAAGGGTACATGGCTTCGGCAGGGTTGGGTTGCTGGAGTGGGTGGGGGTGGGGAGGGCGGGAGTTTCGTTACTGTTATGAGACCTATTCATCTGAAATGTACTGAATGTAAAACTGTGGTGCACCTCTGGATTACTGTGATGTGTACTAACACACACCTTGCTTGGAACACTGTTCACACTTACAACTGTGAGGACCTTCCACTGTTATTGTCTTTGCTTTACCAATGTCTCAAATGACTGGGAAAACAGGCAGAAATCAGATGAATCTCCTCACTTGGAACGTTAGGGGTTTCACGCAACCCAAAAAAATACGGCAGATATTTGCTTACCTGAATAGATGGGGTATAGACGTTGCCTTGTTACAAGAAACACACATTTCACCTCACTCTCATCACTCCCTGGGCAAGCGCTGGGCTGAATCTACCTACACATCCCATTACTCATCCTATTCTAGAGGGGTGATAAAACTGATCCGAAAAGGGACTAATTTTACACAACATCAGGTATTACAGGACCTTAATGGCAGATATGTTATTGTAACTGGCATGTTGCGGGGACAAAATATAACACTTCTTAATGTTTATGGTCCGAATGTGGATGCGCCTGACTTTATCCAAGAGCTATGGGACCGTCTTCAACCACTAAAAGACACTCGCATAATATGTGGGGGAGACTGGAATGTGGTCTTAAATGATGAGTTAGACAGATCCCCACACACCTCTGAACCACACAAACAAGCACGGCTGAAGCTTCAACATATGCTGCAGGATTTGTCTTTGACAGATCTTTGGAGACATAGATACCCTGATGTTCCAGGCGCCACTCATATTTCTGCCGTACACAACAGCTGGTCACGCCTTGATTACTGGCTGGGTACCGATAGCATCGCATTCTGGGCCCAAGATGTGCAAGTGTTCCCTAGGACGCTTTCAGATCACAATCCTGTCCTGCTCGGGCTCACGATTCCGCACTACACTCCGCCCCCCTTTCATTGGAGATTTAATTCCCGTGCCCTCACAGACACGATCTATGCCCACACTATCCACACTGCGATAATGGAATATTTTCAAATTAATGAGCCGGTAGTGGATGATCCTGGGCTCCTATGGGAAGCTTTTAAAGCAACAATTCGAGGTGTATGTATGAGCACTACTGTGGGCATTTTGCGGGACATTAGGCAACAAATACAGCGTTGCGAAACACGGATGTATGACGTTATAACGCATACTTTAACAACGCATACCTTTACAACGCTATTTTTACAACGCAGGAACCATTACAACGAATTACCATTACAACGCATTTTTTTACAACGCAATACTTTTACAACGCAATACCTTTACAACGTAAGTATTGGTAAGTATATAATATTTTTTTAAATGTAATTAATTAAATTTTATATTATTTATTTTAATTTAATATTATTTTTATTTTATTTGTACCCTGTATCCTTGTATTGGTAATTATATAATATTTTTTTTTAAATGTAATTAATTAAAATTAATATAATTTATTTTAATTTAATATTATTTTTAATTTATTTTTACCCTGTATCCATGTACCCCAAAACCCAAACCTGGCCCTGAACCCTAAAAATACCCCTTTACCCAAAAACCCAAACTTAGCCCTGAACCCTAAAAATACCCCTTTACCCAAAAACCCAAAACTGACCCTGAACCCTAAAATACCCCTTTACCCAAAAACCCAAAACTGACCCTGAACCCTAAAAATACCCCTTTACCCAAAAACCCAAAACTGACCCTGAACCCTAAAAATACCCCTTTACCCAAAAACCCCAAACTGACCCTGAACCCTAAAAATACCCCTTTACCCAAAAACCCAAAACTGACCCTGAACCCTAAAAATACCCCTTTACCCAAAAACCCAAACTTATAACATTTTTACTATAATAATATACTTACCAATACTTACGTTGTAAAGGTATTGCGTTGTAAAAGTATTGCGTTGTAAAAAAATGCGTTGTAATGGTAGTTCGTTGTAATGGTTCCTGCGTTGTATAAGTTGCGTTGTAAAAGTAGTCCGTTGTAAAAGTTTCGTTGTAATGGTAACCTACCGCGAAACACGTATGAAAGAGTTAGAAGACACTTTTGAGGCCGCACAAGACGTCACAGCACTAAGGGAACTACGTGAACTACACACAGAACACCAGACTTTTGTAGATGACGAGATAAAATATCTAGACAAAAAACACAAGGCCAGAGCTTACGGTGAGGGAGGTAGACCGGGCAGAATCCTGGCATCTAAGATTTGTGATGGTAGGAGGCCAACATCCATTCTGCGTGTCAAATCGGGGGAGGGTGAATTCAAGACACAAGCATCAAGCATTCTGGAGTGTTTTGTTGACACCTACGGAGAACTGTATAAATCACGCCCCATTGCACCCGTCGAGGAGATTCTTAGTTATCTAGAGGACGTAGCCATAGCTTGGTTGTCGGACGGGCAAAGGGAGTACCTAGCTGCACCTATAACGGTGGAGGAGGTCACGGAAGTGATTAAGTCATTACCAAATAACAAATCGCCGGGCCCTGACGGATTCACAAACGAATTCTATAAACAATATGCAGATATTTTGTCCCCCCGGCTGGTGGCAATGTATGGCTCCGCCTTTGATCAGGAGGAACTACCTCCCACCCTAAGGGAAGCAGTCATAATCGCATTACTGAAACCTCACAAAGATCCGGATCTTTGTGACTCCTACAGACCTCTATCGCTTATTAACGCTGACTCCAAGATACTGGCAAAAATTCTAGCGGTACGACTGACACCCCTAATGACCAATTTGGTACTCCCCGATCAGCGGGCTTCATCCCCACACGCTCCACGGCGCACAACACCAGAACGCTATTTGCCCTCTCCCACTACCTGCAGCCCTCCACAAAGGCAGTAGCGGTGATGCTAGACGCCGCCAATGCGTTTGACTCCATTGAGTGGAGGTACCTGATAACTATCCTTTATAGAATGGGTTTCCCCAAGAGATTCGTGCAATGGGTGTCTCTGATTTACACTAAACCACGCGCCAGAGTCCGGGTAAACGGATACATGTCAAACAGCTTTGCAATTGAACGGGGTACTAGACAGGGATGCCCATTATCACCCCTCTTATTTGCACTAGCACTGGAACCGCTGGCTTGCAGGATCCGACAAAAGTATAAATCATCTGCCCTGCAATTTCCTTCCAGACCACTTAATATCTCTTTATATGCAGATGATATGTTGGTGTATGTACGGAAACCTGCTATCCACTTAAATCTGCTTATGAGGGAAAATGTAAAATTCGAGGGACACTCTGGATTGGCCATAAACTGGTCCAAGTCCTACATCATTCCTCTAACTGACATGGATTACCCATTAGAATGGCAGACGGACCCCATACGATATTTGGGTGTAATGTTTCATAGGGATCCTGAAATGGTGATCAGAGCGAACTATGGGGTGACGATTTCCAAGTTGGAGGATAAGGTTCGACGATGGATACAGCTACCTCTGTCTTTGGCGGATCGCATCGCGATCGTCAAAATGAATATTCTGCCCAAACTATTATATCTCTTTAATAATATCCCAATCACCCCTCCGGGAGAAGTATTCCGGCGCATTAAGTCACTAGTGCTACAGCTCATTTGGGCAGGTAAACAGGTGCGTATAGAGCTTCAGACTCTGACTCTCCCATATTGCAGGGGGGATTCGGCGTACCTGATTTTCTATTATATTACCTCTGCGCGCAAGCTCAGTATGCGGCTTATTGGTATCACGAAGTGCCTTACATTACCCACACGGCAATAGAAGAAGGAGACACAGATCCAATTCCTCTCACAGCCATTCTGACACATAGACGACAACCTCTACATGCCCAAGACATTAACCCCGTAGACACCGCAGTAAGGGCTTGGCATAAATTGGGGCAACTGACGCATAAAACGCCACTATATGCTCCAGCGATGCCTTTAGCACACCACCAAGCGTTGTCGGTCACAGGAGAAAAAGTGGGTCTGTCACTACTACAGCAGGTAGGCATAGAGCGATTAGGAGACCTATTCCACGAGAGTCATTTTATAGACATAGAAGAGTTAACTTACATACAAATCAAATCTCCATTGTTTTATTTCACGTATTACAGGCTGAAACGTGCTTTGAAGGAACACTACCCCACCTTTCATACAGAACCGGACAGTCTAGACACGCTACAGCTGATCATTACTTCACAAAACACAACACATCTAGTCTCTAGGCTGTACACGACGGCACAGGCAGAACTGCCAAACACGACAGAGAAAGCTATGGCGAGGTGGAACTCGGTGCTAGAGCTCCCATTAACGGAGCAAGAATGGCAGCAGACTTGCGCTTTGATTCAAATTCTAACACCAAATGGTAATTTTAGAATAATACATTACAAATTCCTTCATCATGCATATTATATCCCGGCACCTATGTGTAAATTTGGGCTACTGGTAGAAGACAGGTGCAAAAGATGTGGCGGAGAAGGGGCGGATTTTATGCACTTAGCCTGGTTCTGTCCTGGTGTTCATGAATATTGGATAAAAGTGCTCGCCATATTGTCTACTATGCTGCAGTCAGATATTTCATGCACTATACGTGTGGGTTTGTTGGGCATAACACCGCAATTTACAGCCGCCAAACGCAAATTTTGTGTAGTGGCTTTACTACTGGCCAAGAGACAAATTGCACAATGTTGGAATAGTACTAAAAAACCGACCACTGCCAGATGGTTACGAGACATGGCTAGCTGCAGGGACAGACTCCTAACATATGAAGAAGAACTTCCTGCAAAATCCAGACCCACGGATTTCTGGTGTTACCTAACTGAATAGCTAAACACCCTGGTGGTTGGGTCAAACGAGTGTACTGTAGACAAGGATCAACACCAGTAAGACAGAACTACTGAGTACTGTACGACTCATGACTCCAGCGCCACAGTTGGAATCGGTATGATTCAAAATGCACTGCTTTGGTTGTCAGAGGATACAGGTCTCAGTTCAATAGTTATGTATGTTTGTTTTATGTTCACTTCTGTATATTGTCCAAACCTAAAATCAAGACACAATTGGATGTTTCACGCCGCCGGACCACATGTTGTCGGCTGATGGGCTGTGTACTAACGCCACGATACTGCGCTATGTCTGTTGTTGCAGCCAGCCCCAGGGTTGTAGGCTCCTGGCTGTGTAATTGTCATTTGCGATAATAAAGGTCTTGAAAAAAAAAAACAACATAAAGAAATGCAATTTTTTAGCTAATGATGTTGATTATTTGGGTCACAATTTATCTAGTGTTGGCATTAAACCCAAGAGTTCCTTGTTGGTTGCCATTAAGAATGCTCCTTGTCCATCAGACAAGGATTCTTTGACAGCGTTTCTGGGTGTAAGCGAGTACTATGCTCGGTTTGTCAGGGGTTATGCTTTTGTGGTTCAACCTCTCAGGAATCTTCTAAAAAAGCATGTTAGATTTGTGTGGTCTTCTGAAACTCAAACTGCTTTTGATGATATTAAAAATATGATTGTTACTTCTCCAGCGATTAAACCTTTCACTCATGGTATTCAAAGTATAATAACTGTCGATGCTAGCTCTAGAGGTTTGGGAGCTGTTCTCAGCCAGATGATCAAAGGTGAAGAATGTACCATAGCTTTTGCCTCGCGCACTTTGTCTCCTGCTGAACTAAATTACAGCACCATTGAGCGTGAGGCCTTGGCCTGTACCTGGTCTATTGAAAAACTTTGTATGTACATTTGGGGTACTAAGTTTCAGTTGCTTACTGATCACAAACCTCTAATTTACATGCTTGGCGAAAGTACTTCAAACAAAGCATCTTCTCGTCTGGCTAGATTGCTTGCCAGACTTCAAGAATTTAATTTTGAAATCAAATATCTTCCAGGCAGGAAAAAAATAAGAGCTGATTGCTTGTCACGTATTCCACTTCCTGTTCATGATATGGTTAGCTCTGACGTTGAATGTGTGTTTACTGTTGAGGATGTTGTACAAGATTTTAAGATTGCAAAGGAAGATTGGTTGTGTAATTTTGAGCAAGATGATTGTTTACAAAGGGTTAAAAAATACTTGGTTTCTGGTTGGATCTGTCCATAGAAGGGAAGAAAGAAATTTTTAACAAGTTGCTTCCGAATTGTCATTTTCTGACGATATTTTGGTACGACAAGATAAATGTGTTCCTCCTAGGGGTATCAGAGACCGCATAATCTCTTTAGCACATGAAGGACACCTGAGCACCACTGCTACTGTTAATAAGATTAAACAAACCTATTGGTGGCCAGGGATTGATAGTCAAGTTAAATCTTTTGTCAACCAGTGTACCCAATGTCTTTGTTCAGACAAGCATTGGAAGTCTTCCAACTTGCCTCTTAATCCTGTAGAATGGCCAAGCAGTGCTTGGAAGAAAATCGGATTGGATTTTGCTGGTCCTTTTTCTGTTTTCAATTCTGAAAAGAAATATATAATTGTGGCCATAGACTACTTTTCGAAGTGGATATATTTCGCTTTTGTAAAGAGTCCTGATGCTATGTCTGTCATATTGTTTTTACAAAGATTATTCTATTCTGAAGGTTCTCCACAAGAGATTGTAACCGATAATGGTTCTCATTTTGTTGCTAAAGATGTTGATATATTTTTGAACAAATCTGATGTTAAACACACACTTGTTACCCTGTATAGTCCATCTTCAAATGGTCTAGTTGAACGGGCTAATCGTTTACTGAAAGAAGCTGTACAAACGGTTTGCGCAAATGGTTTGAATATTCCAGCATTTTTATGCCACAAGTGCACCTCACAGCACTACAGGTGTTTCACCTTTTATTTTACTTAGAGGTCGAACACCAACTTCTAAACTTAGCCCTGCATGGTTAATGGAAAATGCTTCTCAAATTTCTGTTGATTTGAATAAAGTTCGTGATCAGGTTAAAAAAAACCAAGAATGTTACAAACAGAATTATGCTAAGCGTATGCATATGTCTGAAAAACCATTATTTTCTGGTGATTGGGTTATTATCAGAAAACCTGGTATAATTTCTAAAGGTCAATCAAAATTTTCAGCCCCTGTGCAAGTTCTAAAAGTTTCACGTGCAGCTGCTCTTCCTAAGGACAAAGGTTGGTGGAATAAAAATGCTCTAATCAAAATTATACCCAAACAAGCTGATATAATTCGAAATAATAAGCGTGATTTGTGTGTTTCAAATGCTTCAGATTCTGATTGGTTTGGTGTCTGTGACAATTTTAGTGTACCTAATACTCAGTATTCAGATGGACAACTAAACTCTTCAGCTGAATTCGCTTCAGTTTTTGCTGAAGGTGATTCATGCAAAATTGTTCCTCATTCCCTTTCGCTACCTGTAACATCTCACGGTGGAAAGGGGGATGAGGGTAGTATAAATAGAACGAGTCGAGTTAGACATGCACCATCTCGTTTGCAAGACTATGTAATGAACTAATGAAATAATTGCTAATATTTTGATTTTTTTTTGTTTTGTTTTTGTTATTTTTTTACATTAATGGTTTGTTGTTCTCTTTTCAATAAAAAAAGGGGATGTGTAGTATGTAGGTTTTATACTGTTCAATATGCAGATGTGTTTTTCTTTAAGGAATGCTTTACATGTAATGTTCTGCATGATATCTAGTGTTCTAGAATACATTGTGTGTTCTGATGTAGATTTGCCTGAGACCTCGACCTGTACAGTCGTGGGTCCTCTCCTGTGAATAAATCTCATCTTTTAATTCACCTCTTCACTTCGTTGGATTTCCTCTCTTATTTATTTATTACTTTACTTTATGAGAGGACTTCACTACACTGCCTCACATGTATGCTGCATTTTCGGCTCAACAAGTAGTTAATTGGGCTAATTTTGTATCCTTATAACCTCTCTCCTCTGCCCAAACCTTCATTCTATATTTTCAATGCATTTCTGTCAGCTATAAAACAATGACTCTGGCAGGCATTTTATAGACTTTTTACTCGTGAAGTACCTTAAGTATAACATTGCTTTTATGCTGCCTTGCAAGATTGAATACCAGTTGACTCATCAGCCCAATTAAACATTTCTCACCTCAAGCTTTGAGCACTATTAACTTTTTTATCAATCGTTTGGTTCATTCTCTCTGTCACACTTTCACCTCAAAAAGCAGATAATTGGGCTAATCATGTATCCTCCTAGCCTCTGCACAAACCTCCATACCATATTTTTTAAGTGTATTCCTGTCAGCTACAAAACAATGATTTTGGCAGTCATTTTTAGGACTTTCCACTCGTGAAGTACCTTCAGTATTACAGTACTTTCATGTTGCCACGCAAGATTGAATGCCAGTGACTCATCAGCCCAAATAAATATTTTTCACCTTATGCTTTGAGCACTATAAACTTTTTTATTAATCGTTTGGTGGAAGTCATAGCCAACTTGAGTTATTCTCTCAGCCAAATTTTATACATCGCTTTGCTTCAGCGTAACCAACGCTTTTTCATGTTTCTCACGTTTTTCCATTCTTGACATCTTTAATGGGCAGAACTAAGACATTCTCCCCCACATTTCCAAAAGCGAAGCAATCTTTTATTAAAAATTCGAAAGTCTTCACAGCATTTTCTAAACTTGAAGACTCTTTATTGTCAGTGCCACAACCTCCGGAGTCTACAATGGATCCTTTCTCTACAGCTTCAGGAAAATCCATCACAAAATGCTTAAAAAAGGATCATCCTTCTCCTCCCAAGTCAGTCTCACTGGTCTCTATGGAGCTCCTGTTGGAAGAAATTAGAGCTCTTCGACCTTTTGTGGAAGAGACTAATGTTAAATTGCAAATCCTTACGGACAATTGGTCCCAGCTAGACACAAGAGTTTTTTCAACAGTTGAGCAAAGTGTCTCCTCACTCAAGGAGTCCTATGCTAATGTCTCACAACTTCATTCCCAAGTCTCTGTGCTTCAACGACAAGTCGAGGACCTTGAAAATCGAAACCGGCGGAATAACCTCTGAATTTATGGCCTGGCGGAAGGACTTGAAGGGTAAGATGCTCTTACTTTTTTTAAATCCTTCCTCCCTAAGCTACTTCATATGCCAGATGGTACTGTACTTAATATTCAACGAGCATACAGATTGGGTCGCGCTCATTCTAATGCTTCTAATGCTTCTCCTCTGCAGCGACCAAGATGGGTGATCCTATATTTCTTAGAGTGCATGGACTTGTTAAAAGTTTTATCAGCGGCCAAATCCATTAAAAAACTCACATGGTCTTGCTCTACTTTATTTTTTGCACAGGATTACGCCAAAGCCACTGCTAATAGGCGCAAAGCTTTCCTCAATGTGAGATCTGATCTTCGGTCATTGGGAGCTCGCTATGGACTTTTTCATCCATGTCTCTTTAAGGTTACCCACAATAATAGAACAACTACGTACGAAGATCCGATGAGACTTTAAAGCTTCATAAACTCCTGCAAACCAGTTAACATGGATTCCTCTACTCCTTCATCGTCATTCAACACTTAATGTTATACTGTCACTTCCAAGGTTCTGTATAAGTTTTGTATTATCCCGGAAACACTATTTACATCAGTATGGATAGTTGTTGGTTTAATTAAGAAACTGTTTCGTATTGGACTCAGATACGAATAGCTTAATAGGTGTGTTCTTAATGTTTTTTTTTTGTTTTCTGATATGTGGTATGTCTTGTTATTTATCTTCCTAATTGTTATTTTCTGCTTCCACAGATCCCTCTTCCTCATGGCGTGGTCTTCCCCTGGTTTCCTGTGTGTCCACGCTTGGATGTTCTGTCTGTCCATGTGGCTTCACCTCCCCCCTCCATATCTCCCTTTTGTAGGTATATTTCTTGTTTTGTTATTCTTTCTGCGTGTTGCATTCCCCTTCTTTACTCAGTATGTCTCACAATTTAGGTTCACTTGCTTTCTTGGTGTCCTTAGTATTTATCTCTATTATCCTTTTTTCTATCTCCTCTTTGCATTCATTATTGCATGTCCATCTTTTGTCACTTTATTACATTCTTTTCTCTCAATTATAAAACCTACCTTCCATGCTGTTGATATAACTTGTTCACCTCTTGATCTTAATTCTCTTTCTCAGTTCTTGTTATGTGATTCTTATATCTTTTTTTATTTTGAAATTGAATCCTTCCTTATTTTACTCTCTTCTCATATTCTTTTTTGTTCTTTGATTGAATTGGGCTTTTATTCAATAATTGTAGGTCAATCTGTTTTAATTAATCTATGTCATTAAAATTGATTACTTGGAACGTAAGGGGCTTGAACTCTTCCATTAAAAGGCAACGGGTCTTAACTCATTTAGCCAAATTAAATGGTGAATATTGCTTTTCTGCAAGAGACCCACCTTTCAGAGGCTGAATCCTCCAAGTTGAGGAAGGGTTGGGTATGGGAGGCCTTCTTTTCTTCAGGAGACGGCAAACGTAATGGAGTAATGATATTATGCCGCAAATCCCTTTCATTTTCACTCTTATCCCAAGAGTCAGACAATGATGGTAGATGGTTGAATGTTAAATTATCTTTAAAGGGTGTTCCAGTCTCTCTTCTAAATGTCTATGCCCCTACAAGTGGAGAATCCTCCATCTGGCCTACACTTGCCAAGCAAATTTCTCATTGCAAAGAGGATAATTTTATTCTGGCTGGCAATTGTAATCAGGTATTTGATCCATTTATTGACAGGAACTCCACTTTCTCCTTTATACCCAATAAGCCTCACAAATCTTTTGTACACGCCATCAATCAGCATAAGCTCCTTGATGCCTGGCGACTCTGTAATCCAACTACCAGAGAATTTACTTTTTATTCTCCATCTCATCATTCTCAATCTAGAATCGATTATATTTTTGTTTCCCATAATATTTCGCAAACTCTCACCCATGTGGAAATTGGTCTTATTTTGTTATCAGATCCTGCTCCAGTTTCAATTGGTCTCGATATCCTACCGAAAATTATAGGTCCCAGGAGATGGCTTTTTAATAACGCCCTTCTTTTAGACCCAAAATTCACTGCTTCCTTCTCCACTTTCTTTGATGAGTTTTACATGTTAAACTAAACTGAATACATGCCCTTCTCTACTATATGGGATGCATTCAAAACCTCAGCAAGAGATTTCATACTATCCTTTGTTGCAAAGAAACAAAAAAATGCCCGTAAACATACTATGGATCTTCTTCAAGACATTAAGAGACTGGAACACTCTTACTATACCTCATGATTAAAAGATTGTCTAACAGCCCTCATCAATGCTAAAATGCAATTCAATAAAAAATCCACGAAGGATGCCTCAGTGTATTTGTTAAAATCTAGTGCCAAATTTTATGGTGGCAAGAATAAAGCTGGAACATTTTTAGCCAATTATCTGAAAGTCAAGCATAATGAATTAAATATTGAATCTATTTATGATGCAAATTCAGACCTAAAGTTTAAGGATGATGATATTTTAAATGAATTTTCCTTTTTTTACAAAACATTATATACTTCTGAAACACAACCCACTGACCATTCCTTACTGCATTTTTTCTCTAGCATTCAACAATCCCAAACTGACCCTCCAGATTTATCCTCATTGGAATTGGATTTAACACAACAAGAGTTGCTGAAAGCCCTTCAATCTCTCAAACATGACAAAGCACCAGGACCTGACGGTTTCACTGTTGAATTTTATTCACACTTCTCCAAACTTTTATTGCCTAAATTACATTCTCTAATAAACTCCTTTAGCAAGTTAGGATGCTCCTCTAGTTCTTTCTCATATGCTTATATTTGCATATTCCCCAAGGAAGGTAAAGACTCCAAACATCGTAAGAACTACAGGCCTATATCTTTGGTAAACAACGATTGTAAGATCTTTTCCAAGGCATTAGCCATACGATTGGATTCTTATTTACCAGGCCTGTTAGGGATAGAACAATCAGGATTTGTTGAAGGTTGTTACATAACCGATAATACACAACTCCTGTTTAATGTCTTATCAAAATCCTCACGTCTTAAAGAACCACTAGCAGCAATAGCGCTGGATGCTGAGGCATTCGATAGAGTTGAGTGGACATACCTGTTTTACACCCTCAAATGGTTTGGATGTGGTCCCAAATTTACATCTTTGATTTCTCTTCTTTATTCCAATCCTAGAGTGGCTGTCTGTGCTAATGGATTGATATCTCCATTTTTTGATTTAGGAAGAGATGTGCGTCAGGGATGCCCTCTCTCCCCTTTCCTTTTTAATTTGGTTTTGGAACCATTTCTCTCCAAATTACGACATACATCCCCATATTAAACTTGCAGCATACGCGGATGATATTTTGCTTTTTATCTCTAAACCAAATTATTCAATACCCGCCTTCTTAACAGAAGTACAAGCTTACTCCAACATCTCTGGCTACAAATTAAACAATGATAAGTGCGATATTCTACCTTTAACAAAGTACACCTTTAAACCCAATTTTAGTGCCTCCAATTTTACTTGGAGTTCTAACCATATTAAATATTTAAGTTTACATGTCACCTTTTCAATTTCGGACACTGTAACATTGTGCATGAATAAATGTATACAAAAGATCTCAGCTCTGGCTACCAAATGGCATCCTCTCGATCTATAATGGTGGGGTCGTTTGGACACTATAAAGATGATGATATCACCCATAATTATATACACTATCATCAATATACCCATTATCATTCCAATCAAATTCTTTAGAAAAATTAATTCAATTCTCTCTTCCTTCCTTTGGAATAATAGGAAACCTCAAATGTCTATAATTAGATTAATTCACCCAAAAAAGGAAGGTGGAGTCAACTTTCCCGATTTTCCAACATCCCAAAAAGCATTTCTTCTACGTCAAGCCGCTTTATGGTTATGTGATCCAAAAGAAGATGGTCCTTTATGGATCACAATCGAACTTCTTTTCTTTTCCCCCTTTTCCTTTGATGAATACCTTTCTTTTACATGTAAACCACCAGCCTTATCTACTGCCATTATTAAACTAACCTCTAAGCTTCTAATGCCTTTATTTTCTTTTCCTCCTTTTACTATAGATTCCTTTCTTAACTCCACAATAGGGTACAATAAAAACCTACTCATTCAAAATAAACCATTTTACTGGAAAACTTGGCATCAAAGAGGTCTAATCTGGATTCATCAGCTTTTCTCACATTCAGACTTTTTATATTTTTCCTCACTTAGTCATTCATTCAATTTACCAGCTTCATTAATTCATAAATACCTTCTACTAAAAAATGCTGTGATGAATACACGCACCAACTTAATAGCAACACTTAATGTTTCCATTTTTCATCATCACAACTGCAAACCCTATTAAACACAACACCCAAAGCATCCACAATATACGACTTTTTACATAGTACTGAAAAGGTCCTGCAGAAATCTAAAACAGTAGAGACTTGGGAATGGGATTTTGTATCCTATTGGCCAGTATCTCTTTGGAATAAATTATGGGACAAGATTCGTAAGACCCCTAGAGCCGCAAGCACCATGCAAACGCTGTTTTTTGTTTATAACAGACTCTTGTTGTCGCCCAGTGCTTTAAGTAGGAATTATACTACTGTTTCTGATATTTGTTGGACATGTTCTTCCCCAAAAGCTGATTTATTCCATATGTTATTTTCTTGTCCTATTGTGTCTAATTTTTGGAAACAAGTTTGGTCTCAAATTAATTTGATTTTTCATACTACATTCTCTTTCTCTTACACTCATGTTTTTCTTGGAAGTCTATCCTCCTGCTGGGAGAATGTTATGCTCAACGTTAAAATTGTTGATTTATTACTAGCAGTGGCCTTTCAGCAAATCACAGCATATTGGAAAGATTTCTCAAAAATTCCTTACAAGGCATGGTGGTATGCTGTTTGCCATAATCACAGGTTAGATATTTCCTTTGTATACCCTATCCACATGGCGTCGAAAAGGGTGGAATTATGGTCACCTGTCACAATCTCTTTAGATGTTTGTGCTGCTCGTTCTTTTCAAGTACATCCAATTCAACAAGAAGTCTCAAACCCCCCGTGAAATGCCCTAAATGTTCCTATATTTGATTTTTTAAGCTTTATACATGACAGTTTCTGATATTTTATAACTTTTAATTCTATCCTCAAACACGATCCGTTAATTACAATGTAATTCTTTTTTCTGCACAACATGCATTTAATATGTTGAACTATGTTGTGACACATTGTGTTCTTTATCAATAAAATCTTTTTAAACTAAAAAAAAGTTAAGGAGGTCAGCTTACTCTTACTTGGAATTATCTTCTTTGTCCTAGATACAAGAGAGACCAGGTCTAGTCTTTCGAGGATCCTATCAGGTCACAGATAATAGGTTCAGTCCTCTATCTGATCAGTAAATGTTCTGAGAACTTGTTTTGTGGTGCCACGTTCATACCTGGCACCATCTAGAAGGTGGGGTGGTTCTTGGGCACTCCTTAACCAATAGGAAAAAAGTTCCTGGAAGCAACCCTGCCCATTTCTTGCAGTTCCTGTTTGCCCTACAATCCCACAGTGCCACTTACTCTAAAAATCCAAGATGGGGGCAGCCTTCTCTCCATGTGCAGAGCCTATGTGCTCACTCAGAGGTATAGCCAAGGTAATAAGCAGTCCCTCAATACATGGTCCCTCAAAACCTGGTATGTGGGTAGCTTTCCTTACACTGGGCTAGATGCCAGCTTGACTAGCGAGACAGAAGCTAAAATGTACTTGTGACAAGGCAGGTCATTTTGAAGTTAATTGAATTCCTTGGCCCACCCCAACTGGTGTACTGCCAGGGGAAAAAAACCTTGCCCTCTCCCAGGCATGGACTTTATTCTGGGAGGCACTTTCACACCTCTTTTACACCTAATTATTGCCAAGGATAGGCTGGGCAGTTGCTGGAGAGCTAATGCAAATTAACCTCCTGCAGCTTCAGGAAGCATAATGTTAACTTTCTAACAGTAACATTTGACATATATTTAATACAAAAATGGCTTTACCATTAGATTGGATTTTAATTATATATAACAATAAGTCATTGAATGGTGGCTATTGTTGTCACAAGTCAAATGTTACAATTTAAAGTGCATATCTATACCTTGCCCTTTCCCATGTGCTAGCTACAGCCTGACCAAAGACAATGTTGTTTTATGTCTATTCACTGGGGGGGAACATGCCATTTCTGAAGTCAGACATGTGCCACTCTTAAATATTATGCTCTCTACCTTGTGGGTAGCAAGGTGTGCTTAGAGATGACTTATGTGGTAACTAGAATCAGGTTTTTCTACCTGTCAAAATAGTGATTTTGACTGGGTTGTGTTACTGTAGTAGATGGCCCAATAGGTGCTGCAGTCCACAAGTGGCATTTAACTTTCCATGCCAGGGGTGTATTTCTCCACCATATGTTAGGACCTTATAAAAAAGTTAAATGTGCCAATCACATTTTAAGCCAATATCAACATCTTTTAGGAGTCGCAGCGCATATTGTAGGTATTGGATATCCATGCCCCAATGTTAGAGTTCACTATTACCTGGAGTTAAGTCCCAAATAAAATTAAATACTGGGGGTGACCAGCCAAAAAGGTACCACTTTGCAACATCAATGTTTACCAAGTTGCAAGGACATTGAATACACTGAATCACATTTCTGGTGACACAGTTAGAAAAGTGGCATAAAAAACAGTTTTACCAATAATGGTACATGATTTCAAAGTGCACGTGGTAGTACATGCAATACAATCCCCACAAGAAAAATTACCTAACACAGGTTGTAAACCCCAGAATGAAGTGAGAGTATACTTATGGAGGTGCTTTGTAAGAATATCTTGAAGGTTTCAGCCTCTTTTAAAGGTGAATAATGGATTTGAAATTTTAAATATGTCACTTTTAAATAGATATCAACTCTTGAGGATAGTTTTTTTTATATCCCATTAGATTTTGCGACAAACGTGGTGACACATACAAGACATTGATTGTGTGATTTATTTTTGACAGACAGGAGGCATTCCTGATTGTTATACCATGCCTCTTGTAGGATTTTTTTGACTTAACAATATGGGTACCTTTTGTTTGGAAACAAGGGCTTTAGCTTCCATTGACAAAATCTGAGTTTTTCGTGTAATTGCAGCGTATCTGTAAAAATTATCCAACGGGTAAATTGTCATGCAAATTTGGGAATTTTGGCTTCTGTATTTGAGAATAGTTTTAGGTGCTACAGTATATGAGGAAGTGTATAATGTACAAAAAATCACCCTAATATACAAATGCAGAAAATTAATCCAATTGTCATCATATAAAATACTGAATTTGAAATTGTTTGTTTCTTCGCTAATCTAGTCATGGAAGTTATTCAGAAGCGCAACAGAACCGCACTGAGTCATCATCACATTGTCAATATATCTTAACCAGTCCATATTATTGATTGTTAATAGGTTACTGTTAACAAAAAATATGAATTTTTTAAACTAAGCGACATACAGATTTGCTATATTGGGAGCAAAAATAGTTCCCATTGCTACACCTTTTATTTTCAATATTATTCATGGGGGACTATCAGAGCACCGTCCTGAAGACGGTCTTGCGGACACACTACTCTAGAGACTGAAATGTCAGCGTCATCCATGGATTAACACTAAAGATTCTCAAGTGCTTTTAAGTCGCTTTGAGAGAAAAACAAGGGGAAAAAATGATAAGGACACTTGCCCTTATCAATTGTTGACACATCTAAAAAGGACCCACTTCATCTTATCAAAGTGACGTCTATCCTGTGTGTGCTTGCTGCTTTACATGACCTTATGTATGCTATGTACAGAAAAACTGTCTAGTATTGAAAAAAAAATAGATATATTAATTTCGTTATTCTTAAACCCAACATATACTTTTGTATGTGACAGTACACTTTCTATGGTTCATTAATCTTTGCTTCGCTGAGATCAATTATTTATACCTTTCTCACAAAACGTTTTATTTGTTTCATATTAATTTGTTTTGTTGTACTTACCTGTACTAAGTCTACTACAGGACTATTGGGTTACCCTATTTGTAATGAGCCATTGTGCAATATAGGGCACAGATATTTGTAGCTGCATGTCAAATGACTGAGCTCCATCTGGAACTGTTACCATTAATGGGACAAGTGAGATATTCCGAAACCCTACATGGAATACATAATGGTGGCACTCCTGCTGGGAAAGTGAAAAGTGGTCATGACCTGGGGGAGGAGAGAAGTTCACAAATTTGCAGATAGGCTCAAGAACTTAGGGCCTGATTCTGAGTTTGGTGGTCCGATGTACCACCTAACCCGTAGTGCGGCAACTGCTGCCCCGGCGATCCGATCGCTTTATTACGATTTGGGCAGTAAGCCCGCTCCTACCACTGGGAACCACCATCCCCCGATGCTCTTGCAGCAGTCAGAGGCTCCAATATATTGGCTATGCCGCTACAGAATCGCTAAGCATATTTGGGGTTTGCCCACCGCCCTCCTTTTCATGGCGAGGAGCCTACCCTGAAAAGTGTGGCAGTGAGGACCTGTTGCCTCTGGGTCAGGGGATGCCTGCAGGGGGTCACATGGTGAGCCCCCGTATGCATGCTCTCCCAGTTCCTGCATGGCATTGACTTCATAGTCCATGCCGAACCGGAATGGCCTGCGGCACTCGCATAGAGGTGCCTTTCTAAGGCTCTCCTATGAGCCGTAGAAAGGCACTGCTGTGGGACCACCGCCCTAGGACTGCCGACCTGTATTCCAGTCGGAATACGATGGGTGGTCAGACTACGGGTTTGGCAGTGTGGCAACGGGGCACTGGCGGCTCATTGCCACACCGCCAAACTCTTAATCAGGCTCTTAGTATTATGTAACACTGAGTCTAAGGTATATGCAATGTTTTTACAAACATGCCCTAGGAATATATATGGGCATTGTTAAGGCAGTACTTGGCGGGGAAAGAATGAAATTCCCTCCACACGTAAGATGGACCATTATAAAAACGCTGTTGAGGCACTACAAGATGTAATATTTGTTGGGTTGATATGAAGTAAGGCACTGTAATGTACATGTTGCTGAAACTGAACTTGTAAATGTGCATGTGTAATGGTACGAAAATGCTCAGTTTCTGCATTGTGACATTATCTGAACTGATGTATATACTGTTTGCCAAAATCAAAATAGAATTCTACAAAAACCCAGCAATTATTCAGTCAGGTATATCTGATGCACTGTACCAGTATTATTACCCCATAGTATGCTAGTATGATGACTCTAATTGCTTCAGAGAAATGCATCTTCCACTCCTACTCTTGGAAACATGTTTTCACTAATTCTAAATTTGTTACAATAAATGCTGCTGATACTCTGGTTTGTGCTAATGTTTTTTTTTTTTGCATAACTCCGAAATTGATAGACTCATTGATTCTTGAAATCCTATTTTTGCAAAATACTTTGCATAGTGCCCTGAATTCAAGGCCGGCTGAAGATAAAGAGGGCCTAATCTCATATCAATGTTTGGGGGCTGAGTGCCTCTATCAAGCTTCACATTCCAATGGCAGACTTGCGCTTGCAAAAACCCATAATGTAGTATAACAATATAATGAAATAAGTAAATACAGAAATTAACATAATAAAGAAGGACATTGATTCTAAACTCAGCGTTAGCACTTGGAGAGCCTGTTGGTTTCTGCAGCTACAGGCTCCAAGCTCTCTCAGTCTCTGGGCGTGAGCCTGCAAAAGAGCTGGGCCCCTTTCAGCCCTAATGCTGACCCTGTCTGAATTTCATCTGCTTATACCTTCATTGTGCATGTTATTATGCCTTCTACCACACCCTCAAACCTCTCGAGGCGGAGTCTGCATTATATATAGAAAATATATATATATATATATATATATATATATATAAAACAACAAATGAATAAAAAAACAGAATCCAGTAGAAACTATTTAAATACTAGTTACTGAGAATGTAGTAAGATGCAGAAAACATATAATGTTATTTGCCATTTACAGGTTGAACGAGCACTTCTGCTACCAGGGCGCAAGTGATAAAAGGTGACCATTTTCGCAATAGCCAAACTCTATCATATTTCACATTCAAATGAGGCTTCTCTGCCAAAAAAGGAGGCATTAGATCTTGATTTATCAACCCGCAGAAAAGTAATTCCAAACAGGGTTTGAGGGGAAATACATTTAATATGTTCATCAAAACAGTTTACCTTTAGAGAATTTCCATGAAGATGTGTGTATTTTTTGGCGATTGCTAAAACTCAGCCTAAAACGAATTCTTTCAAATGCCTTTGTCGTTTATGCCAACATTTGGGGACAGGTAAGAGGGAATTTAGAACCAAAAAACAATGGGATTTAGGGGCATATTATCAAGGACCGGTGTTAAAATTATCACTGTTTTATCGGCAGGAAACTGCCGATAAAACGGCGATAATGGGCTTGATAATACGCCCTTGTTAATTCCCATAGAAGCCCATGTTCTGATGTTAACATGGGCTTCTACAATTTCCTGTCGATAAAATGGTGATAATTTTAACACCGGTCCTTGAAAATATGCCCCTGAGGGGCATATTACCAACGATTAGCAAAATTTATCGCTAACGATGCTTAGCAACAAATTTTTTAACGCTAAACATCGCCGGAAATTATCGCAGAGATAACTTGCTATTAGCAAGGTTTATCTCAGAAGTGATAAAAATCCTCGCGCTAACTGCCAAATGAGAGATTATCGCTGGAAAACCAACGATAATCTCTCGAAGTTTGGCGTTAGCTTGATGATAGGGGCTCACAAACTTAGCCATGATATCCACCTTCCATAGGATATCATGGCTAAGTCAGGAAAATACCAGGTGTAAAAAAAGCAGTGCTAACCGCGGTTAGCGCTGCTTTTTTTTTATCACTAACAGGGTTATAGAATTCCTTGATAATAGGAGAAATGTCGCTTAACAACATTTCTCCTATTATTTTTCTCTGGAACGCCCCCTTTGCATCTCATTAGAGATGCAAGGGGAAGCGTAGGGAAAAAGGGTGCTAACATGCAAATTTGCGTGTTAGCACCCTGTTGCTGATAGGGAGATAATTTTATCTTCGCTTTCTTGGCTTTTAAAGCCAAAAAAGCGGAGATAAATCCCTTGATAATATGCCCCTCAGTTCCTATAATAACCTTTGAATAAAGGACTTTTTTAGTGACAGCATACTAAAATAATAAACCTATTTTGTCTTTCCAGAGCAAGTCTCTCCTGCCCAAATCGGGAGCGCTGATATGCTTGCTTTTTGTAACACCCTCAGCAGAGTACTTGAATCTGTAAAGTAAGGTTATCCCCCCCCGACGTCACCCCACCTCCCCCCTCTCGTTCTGCTACCCAACCCACCCCACCGGGAAAAGGTTCCGGCAGAGCAGATTCCGTCACAAAAAGTTGTTTCCAAGCGTCCGGCGACACCAGAGGGGAAACGGAACAAACTCCAGAAGTTAACAATGTCAGGCTCTATCGGAATCTTTAACTCTTATTTCCAGGTCCTGCTGAAGCGGAACTTCCGCCCACTCGGAGGCTCAATTTGCACTTTTGCTTTCAGTGGGGGGTTTCAGGCACGCGGTGGTTCTTGAGACAGAGGCACCGAGGGAAAAAAAACCACAAATGAAATTAGTCGGATATATTCATGCGTTGGCATCTGTGCTGCCGTAGTGATCCCCGCTGTTCAAAGTTCAGAACTCGAATGTAACTTTACAGCTAATAAATGCGATGTTAAATAGTTGTACTGGTTAGATTTCTTGTCAAGCCCCGAGGTTGTATCCTCTCTGGCGTTCCCGCGCTAAATAGAGCGCGAAAATATTTTCTGTCGATGGAGAGTGAAAGCGCATTTTTGACACCAGTTTGAAACCTGAAACTGAACAAAGATAAGACACGTTAGAATTGGTAAATGTGCTCTTGTAACAACGCTCTGTGAACACATGCCTCACGCAATTTTGTATGTTGGGTAAGCTGTCATGGGCAAATATGCTGTTTACTCAAGATTGTCTCATCAGACGTGGGTGGGTTGCCTCACGGAATTCGCAATTGGCCCAAAAATACGATATTGCAATCCACAGAGATTTTGCAAGTGGTAAATTTCAAGATTCCACATGACAGGATAACATTATCCAAAGCGGTCCTGGGCGGAGGTGTTTTTGAAAAGTGAGATACAAAAAAGAAATAGTGACCTTGCCGAGCAGCGGAGCCCCTTTGCAGAGCAGAGTATTCCATGCCCTGGGTCGGGAACACGTCGCAAAGTGGTTAAGTAATGCAAAAAGGACAATTTATTGGTCTCTATGCATCAGAAAGAAAAGCATATAAAAGCACAAATTATATTAAAAAAAAAGAATCTATTTATTGATCTGAGCCGAGCACTAGTTCATTTAAGCTGTTTTTTTCCCCAGAACGGTGTTCATTCTAGCTCTTACCCTTGCTTTTCAGGCATTTCAATGACTTGCGACAGCAGTTCTTACCCTGGGGTCCCTAGATTTCAGGGGCCCCGCAAACTCTATTCAGCGGTCATTTTAGCAGAATTATAAAGTATATATATATGTAAAAAAGCAAAATGCAAAAGTCAAATATTTAAAACGCTGTGTATCTATGAAGGAATTTGAAATTAGAGCCCGAAAATTGTTAGTGTTATTGCTTCATTTGTGGTAGCAACACAAGCAGGGCCAGCTTTAGCGCTGGTGGCGCCTGGTGCGAGAATCATTTTTGGCGCCCCACACCCCATGACCACCTCCTCGATTCTTTCACTAACACTAGCCGTAAGGGTCCCTCAACTTTCCAATCATAAGGTCAGTGCCCCCTCCACAGGTCAGCGCCCAGTGCGGCCCCACCAGTCGCACTGCCCTAAAGCCGGCCATGAGCACAAGTACATCAAACAGAATCTGGTATGGTCATTGGGTGACCTTGAGTAAAATACCTGTGGTCAAAACAAGCATAACGACCATAAAAGGCAAAGCGATATTGTAGAATCTATCGTATCATTCATTCAAATGACTATTCGATTTGATTGAATCATAAAAGTTTGCATACATACATTAAAGAAGCAAGACAGAATATACATAGGAACATTTTGTGCAAAAATTAAATATACAGTACATCTATTTTCTTTTCCTAGGTCATATTATCCCAGCACTGATTCTAGAGGTTTGAAGAAAAGCCTCCTGCCATTCTAACATATTTTAGACAACATGTTAAAAACCCCTAAAATCACTAAAATTTGTATTCATACATTAAAAACAAGACTTAATATATATAGGAAAAGTTTTGTGCAAACATTAAATATACAGTAAACCTAATTTCTTTTCCTAGGTCATATTATCCCAGCAGAGATTTTAGGAATCTGAAGAAAACTTCCTACCTTTCTACAACATATTTACGCAAGATATTAAAAACCCCTAAAATCACTAAAATGTAAATGCATTTTACGATTCATAGTGTTTCCTGATTAACAGTGCAGTTCTAATGAAGTTGAGAACAGTGCTGCAGATGGCTGCAGTAGATAATGACCGCAAATAATTAAAACCCTCCTGATAGGAACAGGGACGGATTTCCTTTAAAATGTGCTTGATAAAACGTGCCCTTGGGTCTTTATAAAGCGGGCAAAACAACATAAAGTGTATTGTGCTCTGATGGGCTATATTATTAAAGGGACAGGGGGTTAGTCTCTCAGACCAACCTGCCTGATTGGGGAAAGCCTCAAGAAAGTGCAATGTACAAAGACAAAATCTGGTCATTAGGAAACGTGATTGAAGGTGCATGGTAAAAGACAAGTAAAATTGCTGTTGACTTGGAAACACACAATCTAGTAATTCATGATCCGGATTAGACATACATAATTCAGTGCGAAATACATTTTTTATAACCTGTTTCGTATTTAGTTGGATTCCCTCTGGATTATCATAGTAATTTTCCAAGCCCATTTTATAAAAAGTATCTTTGATATAACGTAGCCAAGGAAGTGACATTGCGTTATCAAGATTAATACAATCTCTAAGGATACTCCTTGAGAACAATAAATCCTCTGAGGTCCAGATTTTCCCCCGTAAAATCAATGGGGCAATATTTATCCTATCTTTTACGTAATCCAAACCCACTGCAGAGTGACAGAAGAATGTTGAAGAACTGTTAGGAATCATCAATAACCTTTTGAAGAATTTATTCTCTAGAATCTGGATCTGGGAACTTTTATGGTAGCCCCATACTCCTGCGCCTGACAGACATTTCAATTTATATAAAATTAACATTTCTGCTACCGGCTTATGTCCACATTTACCAGCAAAGCGAAAAAAAACCCTCTAATATTCTACTAGTATATTGACTCCTAGCCACAATTAGATTATGCCAATTTAATTTATTATTAAAACATGCCCCAAGTAAGTAAAATTTGACACCTTGTCAATGATTTTTCCCTTTACGATAAATGTTCTTGTTTTTGTCGAATTGGGACCACATACCATAATAAATGAATTACTATAATTTACCTTTACATCCAATTCCATCATAAATTCGGTAAATGCGTTCAAACTTTTTTGGTGGCTATTGGCAGCTAAGGACATCAACACTGTATCATCGGATCTGCATAAAACAGCAATGGAACCCGTTTACCTTCTATGCTTGGGAAGTCCAATTGCTGTTCTAATAGTAAGTAATGATTCTAATGCATTTGTATAAATTAAGAATAAAAAAGGGGTCAGAATGACACCCTGGCTTACCCCCTCAGTGGAAGCAATGGGCCTAGTCTTCTCTCCTCCACGGCCAAAGCGAATAGCTACAGCAGTAGACACATGTAGCCTACGCAACAGGGTAATGAGGGGTTCTTCAAAACCCATATTTTCCATCAGTGTCCACAACTTCTCCCGGCTCACGGTGTCGAAAGCACTGGACAAGTCCATGAAGGCCAGGTGGATTAACCCCCTCCTGGCCTTCATGTACTTGCCCATGATCATGGACAAGTTGGGGCACTGTTCATTTATCCCCATTCCCCGTCTGACGCCATATTGAGTATTCAATATAAGTCCCGAGGCATTGGCCCATTACTCCAAACGTGCAAGGATTACCCCCCTCCCCCATAACCTTGCACGTAGCGTCAATTAAGGAGATTTGCCGGTAGCATGTGGGGTCATTCCTGTTACATTTTTAAAAAATCAGGACTACCACTGCATTTCTCCATGATAATGGAATATGACCCACTATAACTGCTTTAAAAACATTTAGCATCAGGGGAACCATAGTTGAGGATTGCTTTTGAATAAATCCAAGGGCCCCCCATCTGGTCCTGGGGCTTTCGCGGAAATGCCCTTTGCTATGGTGTCCTCTACCTCATTTAAGGACAGGGATTAACTAAGTTGACATGCCGTTTGTAAATTAATGGCTATTTCATCCCTTTGCTCTTGTGAAGAGACACCTCTTGGGTTAAATATACTCAGTGAGACTCCCAAGCTTGAGCCGTTATAGTAGAATCCATACTCCTGGTGACGTTGGAGAAGAGGGGCCGATTTATGACTTCCCAGAAACTCTTGGAGTACGTGAGCGCGCTAGCTCTTTCAAGGTCTTCCCAGGCCAGTCTTCTCAGATCGTCCTTTCTACGCTTAATAATGCTTTTATATGTCTGTCTAACAGTCTTGATCAGAACCCTATCGCAGGGTGCAAAGCTGTCTTCAGGTCCTTACACGCTTTTGAACATTCAGCATTGAACCATCTTGTTTCCGGTAAATCCCGACTCCTCAATGTTTTAGTTAGGTTTTTAGCCACATCTTCACACATAGATTCAAAACATTGGATTATAGCATCTGGATGGGAGTCATATGCTAAGCTTGTCATGATTTTACTTACATTTGTTTTTATAATGGTCTTCTCACATTTACCGAAATTTACTGTACTCCACTTTAGCCTAACCCCCTGATTGCGATTGTGTTTTAATTGACAAATATCACCCCTGCCCTTCTGTGCGATAACATGCATGGAAGCAGTAAGGGGATTATGATTGCTAGCAGGGTTTGGTTCTACCGCAAAGCTATCTACAAGGCATGCATACTTATTAGAAATTAGCATATAATCAAATGTGCTAGCTCTACCACTGCCCTGATAAGTTGGAAGCTGGGCAGAATGAGTACTGACCAGAGTATCAATCATGCATGAATCATTTACTATAATGATAGTATTTAATGCTTCACCCTGAGGGGTGTGCTTAAAGTGTGACAAAGGTTGATCTGAGGTGTCTACAATCCCGCATATTTTGTGCATGCTGTACTGACATAATGAGCAATTAAAATCACCAACCCAAATTATGCATAATGGGAAGAATCTCCCCGCAACGTTATCAATCTCCTCTTTAAGGGTGTTCATAACCTCACAGTTTTGTGGGTCAAAAATATTGTAATACCAATGAATCAATAATAGTGTGGGGTCAATCAGGTTAGAAATCAAAATAAGCTGGTACCAGGGAGAGTTTCCTATGTTCTCTACTCATATTCAACAGAAATCAGAGTCACTAAACCTCCCTTTGCCCTCCCTGCAGGAGATGGTAATGCAACATGAAATGAACAAGGTCCATAAATTGTGACATCATCCCTGCTCCAGGTTTCCTGGGTACAGATGATATCAAACGTCTTGACGTATTAAACCCAAGCCTCATCTGCTAGTTTTGATGAAATCCCCGTAATGTTCCATGAGATGAGCCTGAGTAAGGGGGTATTAGGATTCCTAACCATTGAGACTTCCCCAACAGAGTGACTGATGACTAGCTCTACTGGCAAAATAACTGGCTCCAACCCTACAGTTCCTACACTATCATTATGCCAGTGCAGAGGTGGATATAGGCTATTCTCGCGCTCTAATGTAAGAGAAGAGGCTGCTGTGCTATCTAATTTATTGGAATCAATCTTTGTGCCATCACTTAAAATGACATTTTTCCCTGATTTTCTCAAATTTAATGTTAGTCAGTCTATGTCTGCAAGTCCACTTAAAGCTTCAAAACGATTTGGGTGAAAACAAGGGGAAGGCTGGGGGTGCGGGTTCGCCCATGTACATCTATTGTCTTCCACTGTGTGCCTTAGTGGTCTAGGTGGCTGGTAGAAAAACCCTAAGGGTAGACTGGAGATTCCTCTTTCATTAACAAAGTAATCGCCCATCCTTTCTAATATTGTTCTGACCAAGCCTGGGGAACTAAAAGTTAATGTCATACAGTCCCAAGAGAATGTCTTATTAGATTTCCCCCACCACCCAGTCCTACGAGCCATCTTAAATTCAGAAAATAACAATGTGTTGTTAATGCCTGTCCTTGCATTCAAAAAGAGTAGAGATGTGTTCCTCAGTGTTGACCAGTGCTTAATGTCACCGGACAGCAGTGAGGGAACATTGGCCAACACTACAATATATGGGGTTGCTTCTGGAGGTGAATGCAGGTTAGAATGTGGTCCACTAAGGTGTCTTTGATCCGATGGCCGGCCATCTGTACTGCCTATGTTTCAGGGTCTCTCATCTTGGTTATTACTTGCTTTATGAGCTCGGGTACTTATTGGAGCATGAACAGTCTGGACGTTCCTATGAGGCAAACCTTCTATCTGATGAGGAGTCTCAGTGCCATTCGAAGGAGGGCATGCTACCCCTAAGAGAGGCAGACCCTCCCTACGCACAGGTCTTACAGATGGTTCAGGGTGCAGCACAACCCCCTTCGCAGTGACATCCTCAGCCCGGTTTTCCCCATGAGCTGAAGGGATTAAGAAGGACAAGATATGATTTTTCTAAATGCTCTAGCCTAACCTCAATTTCAGTTAGCTTTTGCAGTATCGGGTCCAGATGAGTTGGAATCACAAGTTCCAATTTTTTCAAAAAAGCTTTAGTCTCCCGACTAGGTGACACTACCAATGATACCCTATCATCTGCATCTGTTGTTGCTGCTTTAATTGCCCCCTGATTATGCTCAATGTCAACAGGTTTACTCCTACATCCGCAAGGTTTGGGCGGAAGATAACTTTGCTTACTTTGTGTATTTGACGCCTGCCCCTTCCTTTTCTTCGACGGCGGAGTGAGACTACTCAAATGATTAATCTTAGCTTTTCGACCCCGTGTGACAACTTTTGGCCTTACAGAGATATCAGACTTTTCAGTTATATCAGAATCGTTAATAATTTCAAGGCCTGGGGAATGCGCCTGTGAGTCTTTTAAATGCCTCCTGGCACTTGGTGCCGGCGTGGGCGGTGTGTGCACCGTTAGGGCTGCTGGGAGTTGTGGGCTGGCCTCCCCGGCCTCCTCTCACGAGACCTGTTGTTTCCCCCAAGTGACTCCAATGGCGGTGGCGGCTTAAATTTCAACCTGGAATCAGTAAATCATGAGCCAGGAATCTCCACAGGCAGCCTTAGAGGGGTGGCCCAGCCTCTTCTGGCCTCTGATGGGCTCAGACGGGCCCGGGCACTGGCTTTATGCGCCTCCTGGCGTGGGATGGTAGCTGCAACGGCCACGAGGGCAGCTGGGACTTGTGGTTTGATTGGTGCCCCCTCCTCCTTTCAGCAACGGGCAGTCCCAAAAATACCGTGTGTTGTGGGCGCAGGCAGTTAAAGCACTCAGGAACTAAAGATGGTGGGTACCTAGGGACCAAGGCAGGGAGTTTAGGCACTACTGCCAGTGCTAATGAGTCTGGGCTGATAAGACGACTAGCAGTGCAGGTGAAAAGGTAATGAGGAGACCATGAGACAGGGCTGATAATGCGACTAGCAGGGCAAAGACAAGCCAGGCAGGGGGTTGCCAACCGCTTCACAAGCTGCACCGGCCTAATGCCTCTGCTTCTGTTATCACAGCACAACCTTATCTGCTGCCTTACCATGATTTACCGCTCCCCTGCTGCTGTAGTCCTGCTACAGTCATGCGGTGCCTCTCTCGCAGCACATCTCATCAGCAGTAGAACATGAGCAAAGATCTGCAAAGATCAGGGGGAGCGGGAGGCAGAGCGTGAGCAAGGCTGACCAGGCTGGCTGTAATGCGGCATACAGCAAATGCGTACGGTAGGTGGAACATGCTACGACTCTCCGGCCTGAGTCTCTGTCTTTTGCGGTCACGGTCACAGCGCAGATCCTAAAGACCCGCACCAGCACTCCGACCCACTCGGCTCCGCTCTAACTCTGTGGTCACGCCTCTTCTCTCTCCTCTCTAGAACGGAAGCGCACCCGTACCAGCACTCTGACCCTCTCTGCTCCGTTCCAACTCTGTGGTCACTCCTCTGCTATTGTATCACTTTGGGGCTGATTACGATGGCGGTCAGACAAGCGTTTGACCACTATCGTTTCGGGACCACCTGACAAGTAAGCGGCGGTCCCGACCTCTGAATTACACGGCGGTCGGAAACATGCCTTTTTACATTGAGGAAAAGGGGTGCAGCACAAGCCTCAATGCAAAAAAGGCATGTTTAGAAACATACTTTACACATAGAAGGGGAGAGTGTCTAAAAATAAACTCTACCACCCCGAACCCCCATAAATTCTCAAATAAACACACAACGGGGGGTGGAGAGCACAAGACAGAACTTATAACAAAACAGACAAATTCATCTGTTTGAAAAAACTGCTCTCACTCACATACCGAGGTATGTGACATGCTTCATCATAGGGCCTGCTTACAATACGCCCTGGTGTAGCCACACTCAGGGCGGAGCATAAGGGAGGGGGAAAAAGTAATAAATTCCACACCACACAACGTACGACCACAGAACTCAACACATAATACACGTAACATACAAAGTGATAGAGCAGTGCAGATCACCAAGTGACTGAAACTAATTATGCGACAAAAAAGTGCAGCTGATAGGAAGTGATTTAAAACTGGTTTAAGGATACCAACCAAAAAATGTATTCCAAGGTTCCCCCACCAGGATTAAAAAGAAAAAGGATGGGTAATGTCTTGATAAGAAGATGAGGCTTCTCAGGACTTCCCTCCTGGTACTGCTATGGTCAACATGTTTCGACCGACTTACTGTGCCTCGAAAGGTCACCCCGGTCTTCTTCAGGACTGATGTCGCTTCCAGTACCACTTCTGGCCCCACCGTATTTCAGTTAGCATGCCCGAAGTCAGAGCCGGTCTACTTGAATCCTAGCTCCTCTTGTCACGTGTGGAGAGTGTTCCCAATAGTCAGGGAGAACATTAACTGGTAGAGAACAAAAAGAGATAGTAAAGACATGCTACACTCCCAGGTGATCTCTTCTCATCCCTGTACTTCAAAAAACATCTGTTTAAGTTCCCTATGCGGTCAGAGGAGTGGAAATGCACCCTCTTGACTCCTAGCCCGGATTTGAGAATGGTCCCTCGGGTATCAGAATCCAAAACATTCATTAGGTACTATTACTGGTGTTTTAAAAGAAGACAGTAGAGATTAACATTGGGGAGTCCGAAATATAAGAGTTACTCATAATGAAAGAAGGTAAATCTCTTCACCGGGATAAACCAGGTTTCTGTATCCAGCCTGTGCTTCATAGTGGTTGGCCTGAACTTGTGACTTTGCCGAAGTGTAGCCGCACAAGATAATAACAGGTAGCACTTTGTGCATTTTGGCGCTACTTGCACCTAAACGTTTAAAAACTCATAACTCTGGTTCTGCTGATTGGAATTTTGTTGTTTATTTGTTAAAATGACCTCTATTTATCCAGATTGGTTGGGGATTTTTCTTGTGTTGTGTTTTTACTTTATTACAGTTTGAATATTGCACATTGCTCTAAGTTAATCCTGATTGCTTGTGTGTCAAGCTACCAGAAGGTTAAGCACAAGTTTATTTAGTGACTTTTGTGGTTCACCCTGACAAGGATCGTGCTTATTGTTTGAGTAGGGCTTCCATCCCTCTCAACTAATAACCCAATTTCTTACTAATCCACTAAAGAGGTTAGTACTAAGTGCAGTGGTTCTTAGGTGACAGACTGAAGCTATGTTCTATCAACATTAGAAGATTTTTTGTATTCCTGTCTACCTTCACCTATATTAATCAGGTAAGTACTTTTCAAATTCTTCTTCCTCACCAAATCATATGTACCGGGCATCTCAATTTTCTTTCGCTTTTAATTCTCTCCTGTGTTATGAACAGATGTCCCTTCCAATTCCTACAATCATGTTCTCTTTTACTACCTTCTCCTCTTAGATAAGAAGAGGAACTGTAGGGCCTGATGTTTCAAATATATTTTCTCTTCATGTGTCTGTGGGCAAATGCTTTTGTGCATATGGACTTTATTTCCTCCTGACTTCCTGATTAATGCACAACCATACCATCAGCACGATTAATTGCATAAATGTCATATATACTTAATAAATCACTCTGCTGCACAATGCCGGTCCAGTACAAACTCTAGACATGTAATTACTGTTACTGTAAAGTAACACCCCAGTAGCACAGTGAAATTACGAGACAAACCGGATTGGAATGGAGAATAACTGTAATGAAGTGGAATTATGGTGAAGTATTGTGCACACAATTCCCTATTCCAAAGGATTTAATGCACATAATTACCACCTGCTGTGGGCATGTGTTAAATGTGCACACAGGCTTCTGTGTGGGGTAAATGTGGAGGTAGAGAGTATAGGGAGGTTTATCAGAAGGGAAGTGGAGGCAAGTAGAAGAATATCAAACAGACAGCAGCATATCAGCACAGTGGAATTGGAAAAAGTTAATTAATTTATATCCATGAAATAGTTGTAAGGCTTTATGGTGGATTTATTTGTTGCTGCTTGGAATGGAATGGAATGGAATGAGGATTTGTAGAGCGCGATGGCTACCCAGGGGCGTCCCAGCGCTGTAGAAAAATTGAGCTAATCCGGAGGGGTAGGAAGAGGGAGGCTAGGTTTGGTTTTAAACAGAGGTTTTGCTGAATAACCAGGTTTTGAGAGTTTTTCGGAAGGTGAGGAGGTTGGATTCCGATCTGAGATTGAGAGGGAGGGAGTTCCAGATCTTGGCCAGGTTGTAGGAGAGCGAACGACCACCACATCTGGCCTTCCTGATGCGTGGTACTGAGGCGAGGTAGGAGGTCGCAGATCTGAGAGAACGAGTGGGCTGGTAGGTTTTCACAAGGGGAGAGTTAATGGGGGGGCCTGTTCCCCAGTAAGAGCGGTGTGCAATGCACATGTTCTTAAACTCAATTCTAGATCTCACCGGGAGCCAGTGAAGATCTCTCAGTCTGGCTCTTACTGACGTTCGGCGGGGGATATCCAGAAGAATTCTTGCTGCGCAATTTTGAATAACCTGGAGTCTGTTGATTGTGGATTGGGGTGCTCCAAGATATAAGGCATTTCCACAGTCGAGGCGGGAGAGGATCAGTCCTTGAACCACGATTCGTCTTGAGTGGAATGGAAGCAAAGGGAGAATTTTGCGGAGCAGTCTCATCAGGCCAAAACAGGTCGCAGCTAGCTTAGTGGCCTGATGGTTGAAGGACAGAGTGTGGTCAAGCCAGATGCCCAGGCTCTTGATTTGCTCCTTGGGTTGCGGGGGGTTGCCTAAGCAGGAGGGCCAGATGGGGTCGATGGTTTTGGCGATGTTATTACCCAGGAGCATTATCTCAGTTTTTTTCCCATTAAGCCTAAGACAAGAGCTGGACATCCAGGTGGCGACTGCTTCCAGACATCTGTGTAGGCTGTGTTGAGAGTTTAGGGGGGGTCCAGAGATACCACTAGCTGCGTGTCGTCCGCATAGGAAACGATCTTTACACCAAATGGGCGGACGACATCAGCTAGGGGGCGTAGGTAGACATTAAAAAGTGTGGGACTCAGGGACGAGCCCTGAGGCACTCCGCAATTAAGTGGTCTACTGGCCGAGGAGAGGTCTCTCTCAAAAACCTTGAAGGATCTGTCAGTCAGAAAGGAACTCATCCAACTGAGGGCGGTCCCGGTCACTCCTATTTCTCCGAGACGATGAAGTAGGTTCAAATAGACCAGCATTGAAGACAGCCAAAACGTGTTTAGTCTCAAAAGATTTTCTCAAGGATCTGTGAGTAAATAAAAAACAAGGAAGTGTTTGTGCAGTGATGGAGTAACTGGTCTGTCCTAATAAGATTGGGTCAAAAAGAGTTGAGGGTGTGGTGGTTCTATGTTGATGGGGCGCGTGTGTACGGGCCAGTGATACAAGAGCCTAAATGTAGCTTGTTCTACAGTGAAGATAGGCGTCTACCTATCTGCACGATGGAACTGGCTACGTTCACCTGTTCTTCTACTTTGACTTAACACAGACCAAATGGATTTTAATACATCCTCTACTTCTGTTCTTTGATTTGCACACAACACACTGTGACTTTAAGCTCTCATCTTACTAGAGTATGAGGTGCCTGCATTCATCTGAAAAAGTCCCATCCTCAGCAGCCTGCTCCAGCATCCCATCGCAGACTGAAACCTTTTTTTATCAAGAATGATCCTAAAGAAGCAAATCAATTTAAATAATCCTGAATAATCTCTGCAGTAGTTCAGTGAACCAGTCTGGAGATCAGTTAGAAGCAACCTAGGCCAATGGGAAATGTATGCGTAAGAGATCAGGAAAAATAGAGAACACACTGGGCCACATATTAGTCACCGGAATTGTCACTAATGGAGTTGTGCCAACATTAAGAACATGCAAGCAAAGCAGAACAGTTGTAAAGTAGTTTGATGCTGAGCACACTTTTGTGTGAGCCGGAGCAAATCATTTTACACACGCTTCCTGTGAGTTACTAATGGGTCAAGGACCCTGTTGCAAATCAATGAGTCAGCCAGCTCAGCCCTTGAAGAGTCCTTAACAGAGTGCACAAAGAGTAGAACTGGCAGGACAGTTTTTGGAACAAGCATCTGATGCAACACAAGGTCACTAAGGACAAGCGTGTTGTGCTTATTATAAATATTAGTATTGCACAACAAATTTATCCAAAGATTAAACTTTAATCACTTTGAAGGAATGTAAAAAAGTCAAAGGCCTAGTTTATTGTTCACTTAACAAGGAAATCAAAAGGAGCTCTAAGGTACTTGGCTTCTCATCCTGCACGTGCCTCTTGCCCAGAAAGATTTCACATGCTGCCTTTAGAAACATGAAAAGATGAGTAATAAAACAAAAGAGCTTAGTTACCACCACAGTTGCCAACCGATGTTTAAAATAAGCTTCCACAGTGGAGTTTTGCTTTATTATGGAAACTATAGCTCAACAATCAGGATTAAAAAACACATAAGCTTGAGTCCGAGCAGCCATTACTTTCGGGCGGGATGGCATCTCCAAGCACAACAGACTACATGATAGTGTGTAAAAGGCCACTTTAATGAAACAGGTGCACAAAAATAACAATACCCAACAACCTGGCTTTACGCCATACATATGTTATGGAAACTTTTAAAGCGCACAATTACCCAAGGGTGTCTTGTCGCTGAGTTGGGGTGTACACAGTGCAAAAGGAGCAGAGGAGGCTAAGCATTAAAAAGCCAATGTGATGAATACCCCTCCCAGGACTAGCAACAGAAAGCTATTCGGCACTTGTTTGTGGGAAAAAGATGTGAACACCGCTATATTTATTAAAGAAGTAAAAGTCACGTAAGGTCTTAACCTTAAAGGAACTGGAGCAACATAGGACTATAACCAGAACAATACAGAACAGTTCGGAATTCCAATCCCTGGGCCTCCTTGTTTCTTCAGGTAGCTTCCTTTCAACTCCTGGTTGGTTCCCCAGAGGCTTGGTGTCCCCAGAAGAAAACAAAAGACACAAAAACCACCAGTCAGTCTTGTAGAACACTATGCTCCGTGTAATGTGACCCTTCACCTATATAGTATACCACCACGACCTGTGAGGGGATAGGGGTGTTTGACGGTACGGTCCTAAACGATGCCCACATTCTTGAACAGTCCCCTGTCCTTCCCCTCCCAGCTCACCTCCTCCAGAACTGTAGAAATGGCACTTGCCTGGAGCTACGGTCCTCCTGGACCACAGCGTGGGGTATCTCGGAGTCCTGTTTCTCCTGGGGACATCCGATACGTGCGCCTTTGACATTGGGGAAACCTCCCTCTCTGGTTCCTTTTCTCCTCTTCCAGCTCCACTGGACCTGTCCTCAGGACTGTTCTCCCCAGGTCCTCTGATTCCGGTCCTCAGCAGCGTTGCTGGACGTCTCTCAAGCACACTCTTCCTGCCTCCTCTCCTCTGGGTTTTTCGCCGCCTCCTCACACACCGGGTTCCACTTATCTCTCCCTGTTGCCGATGATGTCAGTTCCACGCGGGCTGTTGTGGCTGCACCGCTGCCTTTCTTCTTTTCATACTCCTGCTTGGGCGTCATCTTGGGGTGCACGGAGGTCGCTCTCTTCAGTGTGTCCCTATTACAGCCAAGTTTGAACCAGTTTCCTAAAACTCAGTAAGGTGGGACTGCTTTGATATTTATGGGCAAGCTGTTCCAAAGCATTGCAGCTTCAGAGGAGAAACAACTGCCTCCCCCCGCCCCCTCCATTTAAGTCTCTTAAATCTAGGGCGCAAGATCATTAATGTATTTTTAGATTTGGAATGTACTAGGAGATGGATTGTTTAAGGTACCTGGGGCCGGAATCGTGTAATGCTTTATAAGTAAGGCACATGGCCTTAAATTTGATTCAGTTAGTCACTGTGAGCCAATGCAGCAGAAATGCAGAAATTCTATACCATCAGGTCACTGGTACTTCGATGGGCAGCACATTTGCCCCAAGCCTAGCATGCCTGTACGTGTACCAATTTGGGGAAGACCATATTTTTCATGATAGTAACCCGTTCACATCAAAATGAAAAACCTGGAAAAGGTTTATAGATGACGTTTTCATCGTGTGGCACGGGACCGAGGATACAGCTAAAGCATGTGTTGAATGGGTCAACTCAAAGGACCAACATCTTAAATTCATCCACTCTATTGAAAAGGATCATGCTGTCTTTTTAGATCTGGATATCAAAATGAACTCATGGGGTATCAGTACACAAGTACATAACAAACCAACAGACAGGAACAGTTTATTGCTTTATGAAAGTTTCCACCCTAAAGCCCTGCGGAACAATCTCCCGGTGGGTCAATTTCTGCGGGTTCGTAGAAATTGTACTGAAAAAGAAACTTTCCTAGAACAAGCAGATGCATTGGAAACAAAACTCCTAGAACGTCATTACCCGAGAAAAATGATCAAACAAGCAAAAAAAAGAGCCTAAAATAACAATCAAGATGCCTTGCTGGAAACTATTGAAAAAGAGAAATCCAACAGACTTGTATGTGTCACCACATACACCCCAGCATCCAACACTATTCAGAAAATTGTGAGAAAGAACTGGCACATTTTACAAAGCGCAGGAAAACGGTGAGACCTGCCTTTCTTTGCATTTAAACGCAGTAGAAACCTACGAGATGAACTGGTACATGCGAAAGACCCAACGGCAAGAAAGGTTGATCAAATCACCCTTTGGAACACCACTAGACCAACTGGACACTATGCCTGTGGCAATTGTGTCGCATGCCCCTTCACCATAACCACGAAATAGGTGAACATCGGCAACACACGCCCATGGAAACTGAACACCTTCTCCAATTGTAACACAGAGAATGTAGTGTACCTTCTGACATGCCCATGCAACCTACAATATGTGGGCATGACCACACGTAAAATAAAGACCAGGATCAACGAACATCGGAGCACTATAAGGTGTAAGGTGTAAAAAAACAAACACCAAACTCACAAAGCACTTTGTTGAACATAATCATAAAGACACTGATCTCAAATGGGTAGTTCTCGAAGTAATGAAGAAACATAAAAGTGATCTCACTAAACCATTACACATTAGAGAACAGAGATGGGTCTACCGCCTGCGAACATGGATCAATGGTCTTAATGATGACATACCTTGGCTACAACTGGCCACATGAACTGAATTTCTCCTGTTTATATCATGGCTCACATATAACTGAACCTGTTGTGTCAAAACCATTATATATGATGATGCATTATCACACTCTTATACCACTATAAGTAGACTGGCTACTAGATTGCTGCCGTAACACTTGTGCCTGTCCTACCCATTCCAAGTAGACCACACAGGCTTTCCCCATGTCTACTGTGCCACTCGCTTTGTATAGGCTTAGTTTTTAATTGTTATCAACATTGAGTTATTACCAAACAGGTCTATTTAAAAGTTTTTATAGCGACCGCTATTCATATATGTGCCTTATGAATTAATATTTTTTGCGAGGATTAGCCCCATTGCGCTTTACATGCATGCGCGATCGAATTTTAGTCCCAGTACATAGTCAGGCAATTCCTAACACATGCTCCGATCAATGATTGTGCGCGCACGCGCATTTCGGGAGCCGCTTTACAGGCAGACAGACTCGTGTCCTGGCAGGCAAGTGGAGCGCATTCTCCTTTTTCTGACACTGCGCTCCCGCGCATGCCGGGAGCCGCTACCCTGGCGGCTCGCAGCCGGGAACCACACAGGTGTTCCATGTCGGAAATCTAACTCCGGAAAGCCCATATTTGGCGAGTCAGGCAACCACCTTGACCGTCCCTTACACGTCTAGGGATGGTCAGGCATTGGTTTACACCACTCCTTTTGGGACAGATTACGGCAATTATTGACAGCTGTAATCGATCTGATTGAGTATGACACACTATATATACTGCCCTCCCCTCACACATCATTCTACACTCATCGAGGAGAGGAGGAGGACGCACAGGTGGAGCAGCGGAGAACACCCCTAAATACAGTAAAAGTGTGCATGTGTGAGAGCATGTGATCTATCCTAGGTATTGGGTCTTGTACATTGAAAGAACTTAAGACCATCCTCTACTTATTTTTGTAAAAATTAACTCTAGGTACTCTTGTTCTTGTGTTTCCCCTCATTTAAAAAGCTTTGGACAAAGGGGTCCGCGATCCTTCACCCTCCTATGGAGCCATGAGTTCCATCACTTATGGTAAACATTATTACTATGGAATATTGAGAGTACGCAGACACATCCTCTGCTGCACTTTCTAGCCCGTCACATTGAATATAATGCATATGTGACAAAACTTCTGTCGCTTTGTGTAACTGTTTCTTTATACAATGTAAATAATTATCTCATTCTAGGCTGTAAAAATCAAGGCCGCCTTGCAGTGGAGCACATTCACCACCTGCCCACACAGTGGACACACTCCAACCACAGTTTGGATAGGGTGGAGCCCTTCCCTTAGTCACACATAGGTCCTGATGAATGCCGCGGACCCACATGGGCCACCTGGCAGAAACAGGTCAACCTCTTGATATCGGTGGGGGGACAATTAATACACAACACACCAACCACGTTTTTAGTATACCATATAGGCGCCAGTAACATCAAAAATAATATGACGCCTGCAATGGATTTTTAACTCACTGTTTTCTTTGGGCCCCCACTTAGCTCAGAAGTGCATCCCTGTAATCAGGTGTATGCCCGCCCTCTATCAAACCGAGTTTTTGGAGGGCGAGGACTGGTCAATGATGAAGCATGACACCAGGTAGTGTGTGAGACCAGTCTTACACTTTTTGTAAGATGCCAACACTTAAAAACTAAGAAACACTTACACTTAGCCCCCCCTTTTTTCCGCTGGGAGCAGCTCTTTTGTGGTTCAACAGTTTTGTTGGAGGCCGCTAGCTCCTAGAACCCCGTGCCTCCAGTTCCCCTATACCCAGACACACTCTGGGTTCTCGTGGTTATACAAAGTCAAGAACAAGCCTGGCTGCTGCGTTTTGAACAGTTTGTAGTTTCCTTGTGTACTGTTTTTGGACCTTAACGTATAGACCATTACGGTAATCCAATTTGAAAAGGATTAGTAGTGAAATCACTGTTTTCCTAGAGGTAAGGGGAATGAATGAGAGAATCTTCTTAATGATTCTCAAAGTATTATACATACTAATTATAAACCTGGGTCTCAGTAATACATTTGACTAATTAACCAACTTCTCCCCCTCCCATAAGTAACCCTTCCCAAACCATACCCCCCAAAATCCAATCATCCGCTCATCCCTCAGAAAATCCCTGCATCGAAACACACATTCCATTCATAACTCACCCTCCCCTCCCTCCAAAGTTCCACTGATTCTCAATATAAACAAGATAGATTTCTTGCATAGTCTTTTTAAGTCTTTTAGGAATTTGTTGCCGCTCCTGTTAAAAAAAAAAACAGACAATCAAAAATCACTTCCCTACTTCCAGTACACCAACCTCATCAAAGACCTTTTTTGGGGACGGTTGGGTGGGGAAGAAACTACAATGTCCCTCTGCAGCCGAGGTGCTCTCACACTAAAATGGCACCTGTAACACTTTCCCTCCCTACAAATACCATCGGGCCCCCTCCTCTACACCCCTTGTGTCCCTCGCCCTATCCATGCCAACTGGCAGAACATTCTGAGGAGGGCAGGGCCTTACAGCCACCATACCAGAACTATCTTTGTGTCACTTTGCACACCCATAACTTGCACATGTAGTGTGTAACTCATACAGCAGTGCAGGAATTTGTCATGCTAATTCTCCTACTCTTTTGACACCAAAGAAAAGTTAAACCGGAAGAAATATCCAAGCCAGTCTTAGTGAATATTATCTAGTAAAAGGTTTTGCTAGATACATTACTATGGAGACACATGTTTTTTCTCTTACATAATGGTCTTTATTAAATCTCCTGATGGTTTATGCAAAACCGTTGTCTTAAGCCCAGAGGCCTTTATCTAGTTACTCTGGAAAAATAGCTACTGTGGGTACTAGCCAGCACCACTCGAGTAGGGAACTGAGCTTTAGTTTCTAGTCTGATCATGGGAAGACCTTGCCTATCCTTTATATCTGACAGAATGGGTTTGGTTTGTAAGTGATTAAGAGGTACAGGAGTATATCTACTAACCTATCTCTCAACGCAGCGCAGCAATCAAAGTCCCTGTGCTGTGTTGCATGAGAGCAAGAGAGTGGGACACAGCCTTGGACCTTAGTGTGAGGGTGTGTGCTTGATGTCTAACATAGGTTTTGTACTGGAAGGGGACCTTCCTATGCTGAGACTAACTTCTAAATGTTTCATACTTTGTATGTGAGCTATACAGTGCAGAACACATGAAAAGGTGGAAAAGATTGGAGAAATAAAAGCATTTCTCTTTGATAAGGCCAATTTCAAAATAGCATTATTTTGTGATTCCAAACCATGTTTTCTTTTTTAGTATAGTTTTGCATAAAAAATAAGGGTGGTTGCATGGGAACACTCGTACCACCAACGGAACACACCTTCAACCCTAAGTAATGGAAAGCAAGTCTGCGCTCTGCTTTGTGTTACTTTCAGGTGGCGTTTCAGCTCAGAATACGTTTTGCGCTTGAAATTAAATTTCAATTAAACTGTTTGCACCCATTTGCATCACTTTTGTGACCCAAACCTGACTGCAACTGACAAGCTGACCAGTACCAAATGGACCTGACCTGGACCCTGCTGCTGGCCTCTGAGGGAGTGAGTCAAAACCCTCAAGTAGTGGACCCCAGTTGGTTCTGGGCTCTTGGCTGGTGTTAGAGTGTACTCCTGTCCCAAAGCTGCACTAAGTGGGACTTTCTGCTTGGAGAACCGTTAAAGATCAGTACTGTCATCAGAACTGCAGCCTTCAATGTCAATTCGCTGGTAAGTCTTAACTTGCCGGTTTGCTCTGCTGAAAGAGATCTGATTTCTAGAAAAGTTTGAACGTAGAGTGCTTCAATGGGAGTGACAGAAACCCATCAACCTCAAAGTCTTCCTTGACACAGACTTTGGATTTCGTATGGTCTGAATTTCCTGCCTTTGTCAACTACCACACTGGGACCCTTCTCTTCAGGAGCCAGCCGTCTTCAAGCTCCGCTTTGGATCCAGTTTGCAGCTTGCCTCGCCAACGACTTGTCAACAACCACTTTTTCTCCATAGACGTTTCTAAGTTGGAAGATAAACTTTTCACCGGAATGAACCTGGTCCCTTTATCCGAGCCTCACTCCATTGTGGTCAGCCTTAACTTTTGTCTTTGACCCCATGAAGCGGGATAACCGCATTTGGTGCTTTGTGCTTTTTGTCTCTGTTTTTAATTCAAACATTAAAACTGCATATCTCTGATGCCAATTTCTGTTGTTTCGGAATAATTGTATTTATTAAAAGTTTCTTAAAGTGCCATTTCCAAAATAGTTTAAATGCGACTTCATCATTAAGTTGTATTTTAAATGACTGTTAAAATTAGTCTTTGAAATATTTCTCTAGCTGCTCTCAAACTGAATTAAGGCTTCATAAAATGTAATAGGGTAAACCAGTGTTAGTCTGTGGGAGGCCAGCCTTGCAACATTGAAAAATTTTCAGAGTGTAATTGCGCGCAGAGTAGTAGCATGCTGCTGGATGAGAGGACCAAAGCCGACACCTAAGAGATGGGCGCATGACATGTTGTATTGCTGCACGCAGTCTGAGAACTATAGCGAACTCCTTCCCCCAACCAATAGACCCAAGAACTTCTGGCGGCTTTACCAAACCTATTTGGCGGCTCGGGCAGATGGCAATGCTGCTGCGGAGCCTCAGGGGCTCTGAGAGGGCTGGATGACAGGCCTGACACATCTTGGACATTGAGTACTCCTCTGATTTAGAGACATGGCGCCATGAGTTCTGATACTGGAGTCTCCGTGGATTGCCTGACTAGTATATGTCTGCTAAAATACGTACTTATAACGCCGCCTGCCCTAATTAATGATTCAGAAAAGGGGGTGGTGATGAACAGAGTGCCTGAATTAGAGCAGACCACTCTTACCCAGTCCAAAGATCAGGGCTTGATCCATCACCGTTTTTTAGCTCACTGCACCATCCCAGCTCAGAACTTGGCTATATGCAAATTAGTCTGTTCCTGTCCCAGTGCATGATGGGAACAGGGCAAACCAAACTACCAAGCCAATACTTATACTGGGAAGGAAACAAGCTTCCGGGGACCGGTTTCTGCCATTTCAGGCGTCGTCGGCCCGGCTTGCTTGAATCCTGATGGTGCAATGAGCAAGGTACTCACATCTGAGTATACCCTTCCACGCTTATGGTGGACAAAATGATTCAGAAAAGGGGGTGGTGATGAACAGAGTGCCTGAATTAAGCAGACCACTCTTACCCAGTCCAAAGATCAGGGCTTGATCCATCACCGTTTTTTTAGCTCACTGCACCATCCCAGCTCAGAACTTGGCTATATGCAAATTAGTCTGTTCCTGTCCCAGTGCATGATGGGAACAGGGCAAACCAAACTACCAAGCCAATTCTTATACTGGGAAGGAAACAAGCTTCCGGGGACCGGTTTCTGCCATTTCAGGCGTCGTCGGCCCGGCTTGCTTGAATCCTGATGGTGCAATGAGCAAGGGACTCACATCTGAGTGTACCCTTCCACGCTTATGGTGGACAAAATGATTCAGAAAAGGGGGTGGTGATGAACAGAGTGCCTGAATTAAGCAGACCACTCTTACCCAGTCCAAAGATCAGGGCTTGATCCATCACCATTTTTTAGCTCACTGCACCATCCCAGCTCAGAACTTGGCTATATGCAAATTAGTCTGTTCCTGTCCCAGTGCATGATGGGAACAGGGCAAACCAAACTACCAAGCCAATTCTTATACTGGGAAGGAAACAAGCTTCCGGGGACCGGTTTCTGCCATTTCAGGCATCGTCAGCCCGGCTTGCTTGAATCCTGATGGTGCAATGAGCAAGGGACTCACATCTGAGTATACCCTTCCACGCTTATGGTGGACAAAATGATTCAGAAAAGGGGGTGGTGATGAACAGAGTGCCTGAATTAAGCAGACCACTCTTACCCAGTCCAAAGATCAGGGCTTGATCCATCACCGTTTTTTAGCTCACTGCACCATCCCAGCTCAGAACTTGGCTATATGCAAATTAGTCTGTTCCTGTCCCAGTGCATGATGGGAACAGGGCAAACCAAACTACCAAGCCAATTCTTATACTGGGAAGGAAACAAGCTTCCGGGGACCGGTTTCTGCCATTTCAGGCGTCGTCGGCCCGGCTTGCTTGAATCCTGATGGTGCAATGAGCAAGGGACTCACATCTGAGTATACCCTTCCACGCTTATGGTGGACAAAATGATTCAGAAAAGGGGGTGGTGATGAACAGAGTGCCTGAATTAAGCAGACCACTCTACCCAGTCCAAAGATCAGGGCTTGATCCATCACCGTTTTTTAGCTCACTGCACCATCCCAGCTCAGAACTTGGCTATATGCAAATTAGTCTGTTCCTGTCCCAGTGCATGATGGGAACAGGGCAAACCAAACTACCAAACCAATTCTTATACTGGGAAGGAAACAAGCTTCCGGGGACCGGTTTCTGCCATTTCAGGCGTCGTCGGCCCGGCTTGCTTGAATCCTGATGGTGCAATGAGCAAGGGACTCACATCTGAGTATACCCTTCCACGCTTATGGTGGACAAAATGATTCAGAAAAGGGGGTGGTGATGAACAGAGTGCCTGAATTAAGCAGACCACTCTTACCCAGTCCAAAGATCAGGGCTTGATCCATCACCGTTTTTTAGCTCACTGCACCATCCCAGCTCAGAACTTGGCTATATGCAAATTAGTCTGTTCCTGTCCCAGCGCATGATGGGAACAGGGCAAACCAAACTACCAAGCCAATTCTTATACTGGGAAGGAAACAAGCTTCCGGGGACCGGTTTCTGCCATTTCAGGCGTCGTCGGCCCGGCTTGCTTGAATCCTGATGGTGCAATGAGCAAGGGACTCACATCTGAGTATACCCTTCCACGCTTATGGTGGACAAAATGATTCAGAAAAGGGGGTGGTGATGAACAGAGTGCCTGAATTAAGCAGACCACTCTTACCCAGTCCAAAGATCAGGGCTTGATCCATCACCGTTTTTTAGCTCACTGCACCATCCCAGCTCAGAACTTGGCTATATGCAAATTAGTCTGTTCCTGTCCCAGTGCATGATGGGAACAGGGCAAACCAAACTACCAAGCCAATTCTTATACTGGGAAGGAAACAAGCTTCCGGGGACCGGTTTCTGCCATTTCAGGCGTCGTCGGCCCGGCTTGCTTGAATCCTGATGGTGCAATGAGCAAGGGACTCACATCTGAGTATACCCTTCCACGCTTATGGTGGACAAAATGATTCAGAAAAGGGGGTGGTGATGAACAGAGTGCCTGAATTAAGCAGACCACTCTTACCCAGTCCAAAGATCAGGGCTTGATCCATCACCGTTTTTTAGCTCACTGCACCATCCCAGCTCAGAACTTGGCTATATGCAAATTAGTCTGTTCCTGTCCCAGTGCATGATGGGAACAGGGCAAACCAAACTACCAAGCCAATTCTTATACTGGGAAGGAAACAAGCTTCCGGGGACCGGTTTCTGCCATTTCAGGCGTCGTCGGCCCGGCTTGCTTGAATCCTGATGGTGCAATGAGCAAGGGACTCACATCTGAGTATACCCTTCCACGCTTATGGTGGACAAAATGATTCAGAAAAGGGGGTGGTGATGAACAGAGTGCCTGAATTAAGCAGACCACTCTTACCCAGTCCAAAGATCAGGGCTTGATCCATCACCGTTTTTTAGCTCACTGCACCATCCCAGCTCAGAACTTGGCTATATGCAAATTAGTCTGTTCCTGTCCCAGTGCATGATGGGAACAGGGCAAACCAAACTACCAAGCCAATTCTTATACTGGGAAGGAAACAAGGTTCCGGGGACCGGTTTCTGCCATTTCAGGCGTCGTCGGCCCGGCGTATACCCTTCCACGCTTATGGTGGACAAAATGATTCAGAAAAGGGGGTGGTGATGAACAGAGTGCCTGAATTAAGCAGACCACTCTTACCCAGTCCAAAGATCAGGGCTTGATCCATCACCGTTTTTTTAGCTCACTGCACCATCCCAGCTCAGAACTTGGCTATATGCAAATTAGTCTGTTCCTGTCCCAGTGCATGATGGGAACAGGGCAAACCAAACTACCAAGCCAATTCTTATACTGGGAAGGAAACAAGCTTCCGGGGACCGGTTTCTGCCATTTCAGGCGTCGTCGGCCCGGCTTGCTTGAATCCTGATGGTGCAATGAGCAAGGGACTCACATCTGAGTGTACCCTTCCACGCTTATGGTGGACAAAATGATTCAGAAAAGGGGGTGGTGATGAACAGAGTGCCTGAATTAAGCAGACCACTCTTACCCAGTCCAAAGATCAGGGCTTGATCCATCACCATTTTTTAGCTCACTGCACCATCCCAGCTCAGAACTTGGCTATATGCAAATTAGTCTGTTCCTGTCCCAGTGCATGATGGGAACAGGGCAAACCAAACTACCAAGCCAATTCTTATACTGGGAAGGAAACAAGCTTCCGGGGACCGGTTTCTGCCATTTCAGGCATCGTCGGCCCGGCTTGCTTGAATCCTGATGGTGCAATGAGCAAGGGACTCACATCTGAGTATACCCTTCCACGCTTATGGTGGACAAAATGATTCAGAAAAGGGGGTGGTGATGAACAGAGTGCCTGAATTAAGCAGACCACTCTTACCCAGTCCAAAGATCAGGGCTTGATCCATCACCGTTTTTTAGCTCACTGCACCATCCCAGCTCAGAACTTGGCTATATGCAAATTAGTCTGTTCCTGTCCCAGTGCATGATGGGAACAGGGCAAACCAAACTACCAAGCCAATTCTTATACTGGGAAGGAAACAAGCTTCCGGGGACCGGTTTCTGCCATTTCAGGCGTCGTCGGCCCGGCTTGCTTGAATCCTGATGGTGCAATGAGCAAGGGACTCACATCTGAGTATACCCTTCCACGCTTATGGTGGACAAAATGATTCAGAAAAGGGGGTGGTGATGAACAGAGTGCCTGAATTAAGCAGACCACTCTTACCCAGTCCAAAGATCAGGGCTTGATCCATCACCGTTTTTTAGCTCACTGCACCATCCCAGCTCAGAACTTGGCTATATGCAAATTAGTCTGTTCCTGTCCCAGTGCATGATGGGAACAGGGCAAACCAAACTACCAAACCAATTCTTATACTGGGAAGGAAACAAGCTTCTGGGGACCGGTTTCTGCCATTTCAGGCGTCGTCAGCCCGGCTTGCTTGAATCCTGATGGTGCAATGAGCAAGGGACTCACATCTGAGTATACCCTTCCACGCTTATGGTGGACAAAATGATTCAGAAAAGGGGGTGGTGATGAACAGAGTGCCTGAATTAAGCAGACCACTCTTACCCAGTCCAAAGATCAGGGCTTGATCCATCACCGTTTTTTATCTCACTGCACCATCCCAGCTCAGAACTTGGCTATATGCAAATTAGTCTGTTCCTGTCCCAGCGCATGATGGGAACAGGGCAAACCAAACTACCAAGCCAATTCTTATACTGGGAAGGAAACAAGCTTCCGGGGACCGGTTTCTGCCATTTCAGGCGTCGTCGGCCCGGCTTGCTTGAATCCTGATGGTGCAATGAGCAAGGGACTCACATCTGAGTATACCCTTCCACGCTTATGGTGGACAAAATGATTCAGAAAAGGGGGTGGTGATGAACAGAGTGCCTGAATTAAGCAGACCACTCTTACCCAGTCCAAAGATCAGGGCTTGATCCATCACCGTTTTTTAGCTCACTGCACCATCCCAGCTCAGAACTTGGCTATATGCAAATTAGTCTGTTCCTGTCCCAGTGCATGATGGGAACAGGGCAAACCAAACTACCAAGCCAATTCTTATACTGGGAAGGAAACAAGCTTCCGGGGACCGGTTTCTGCCATTTCAGGCGTCGTCGGCCCGGCTTGCTTGAATCCTGATGGTGCAATGAGCAAGGGACTCACATCTGAGTATACCCTTCCACGCTTATGGTGGACAAAATGATTCAGAAAAGGGGGTGGTGATGAACAGAGTGCCTGAATTAAGCAGACCACTCTTACCCAGTCCAAAGATCAGGGCTTGATCCATCACCGTTTTTTAGCTCACTGCACCATCCCAGCTCAGAACTTGGCTATATGCAAATTAGTCTGTTCCTGTCCCAGTGCATGATGGGAACAGGGCAAACCAAACTACCAAGCCAATTCTTATACTGGGAAGGAAACAAGCTTCCGGGGACCGGTTTCTGCCATTTCAGGCGTCGTCGGCCCGGCTTGCTTGAATCCTGATGGTGCAATGAGCAAGGGACTCACATCTGAGTATACCCTTCCACGCTTATGGTGGACAAAATGATTCAGAAAAGGGGGTGGTGATGAACAGAGTGCCTGAATTAAGCAGACCACTCTTACCCAGTCCAAAGATCAGGGCTTGATCCATCACCGTTTTTTAGCTCACTGCACCATCCCAGCTCAGAACTTGGCTATATGCAAATTAGTCTGTTCCTGTCCCAGTGCATGATGGGAACAGGGCAAACCAAACTACCAAGCCAATTCTTATACTGGGAAGGAAACAAGCTTCCGGGGACCGGTTTCTGCCATTTCAGGCGTCGTCGGCCCGGCGTATACCCTTCCACGCTTATGGTGGACAAAATGATTCAGAAAAGGGGGTGGTGATGAACAGAGTGCCTGAATTAAGCAGACCACTCTTACCCAGTCCAAAGATCAGGGCTTGATCCATCACCATTTTTTAGCTCACTGCACCATCCCAGCTCAGAACTTGGCTATATGCAAATTAGTCTGTTCCTGTCCCAGTGCATGATGGGAACAGGGCAAACCAAACTACCAAGCCAATTCTTATACTGGGAAGGAAACAAGCTTCCGGGGACCGGTTTCTGCCATTTCAGGCATCGTCAGCCCGGCTTGCTTGAATCCTGATGGTGCAATGAGCAAGGGACTCACATCTGAGTATACCCTTCCACGCTTATGGTGGACAAAATGATTCAGAAAAGGGGGTGGTGATGAACAGAGTGCCTGAATTAAGCAGACCACTCTTACCCAGTCCAAAGATCAGGGCTTGATCCATCACCATTTTTTAGCTCACTGCACCATCCCAGCTCAGAACTTGGCTATATGCAAATTAGTCTGTTCCTGTCCCAGTGCATGATGGGAACAGGGCAAACCAAACTACCAAGCCAATTCTTATACTGGGAAGGAAACAAGCTTCCGGGGACCGGTTTCTGCCATTTCAGGCGTCGTCGGCCCGGCTTGCTTGAATCCTGATGGTGCAATGAGCAAGGGACTCACATCTGAGTATACCCTTCCACGCTTATGGTGGACAAAATGATTCAGAAAAGGGGGTGGTGATGAACAGAGTGCCTGAATTAAGCAGACCACTCTTACCCAGTCCAAAGATCAGGGCTTGATCCATCACCGTTTTTTAGCTCACTGCACCATCCCAGCTCAGAACTTGGCTATAAGCAAATTAGTCTGTTCCTGTCCCAGTGCATGATGGGAACAGGGCAAACCAAACTACCAAACCAATTCTTATACTGGGAAGGAAACAAGCTTCCGGGGACCGGTTTCTGCCATTTCAGGCGTCGTCGGCCCGGCTTGCTTGAATCCTGATGGTGCAATGAGCAAGGGACTCACATCTGAGTATACCCTTCCACGCTTATGGTGGACAAAATGATTCAGAAAAGGGGGTGGTGATGAACAGAGTGCCTGAATTAAGCAGACCACTCTTACCCAGTCCAAAGATCAGGGCTTGATCCATCACCGTTTTTTAGCTCACTGCACCATCCCAGCTCAGAACTTGGCTATATGCAAATTAGTCTGTTCCTGTCCCAGCGCATGATGGGAACAGGGCAAACCAAACTACCAAGCCAATTCTTATACTGGGAAGGAAACAAGCTTCCGGGGACCGGTTTCTGCCATTTCAGGCGTCGTCGGCCCGGCTTGCTTGAATCCTGATGGTGCAATGAGCAAGGGACTCACATCTGAGTATACCCTTCCACGGTTATGGTGGACAAAATGATTCAGAAAAGGGGGTGGTGATGAACAGAGTGCCTGAATTAAGCAGACCACTCTTACCCAGTCCAAAGATCAGGGCTTGATCCATCACCGTTTTTTAGCTCACTGCACCATCCCAGCTCAGAACTTGGCTATATGCAAATTAGTCTGTTCCTGTCCCAGTGCATGATGGGAACAGGGCAAACCAAACTACCAAGCCAATTCTATACTGGGAAGGAAACAAGCTTCCGGGGACCGGTTTCTGCCATTTCAGGCGTCGTCGGCCCGGCTTGCTTGAATCCTGATGGTGCAATGAGCAAGGGACTCACATCTGAGTATACCCTTCCACGCTTATGGTGGACAAAATGATTCAGAAAAGGGGGTGGTGATGAACAGAGTGCCTGAATTAAGCAGACCACTCTTACCCAGTCCAAAGATCAGGGCTTGATCCATCACCGTTTTTTAGCTCACTGCACCATCCCAGCTCAGAACTTGGCTATATGCAAATTAGTCTGTTCCTGTCCCAGTGCATGATGGGAACAGGGCAAACCAAACTACCAAGCCAATTCTTATACTGGGAAGGAAACAAGCTTCCGGGGACCGGTTTCTGCCATTTCAGGCGTCGTCGGCCCGGCTTGCTTGAATCCTGATGGTGCAATGAGCAAGGGACTCACATCTGAGTATACCCTTCCACGCTTATGGTGGACAAAATGATTCAGAAAAGGGGGTGGTGATGAACAGAGTGCCTGAATTAAGCAGACCACTCTTACCCAGTCCAAAGATCAGGGCTTGATCCAGCACCGTTTTTTAGCTCACTGCACCATCCCAGCTCAGAACTTGGCTATATGCAAATTAGTCTGTTCCTGTCCCAGTGCATGATGGGAACAGGGCAAACCAAACTACCAAGCCAATTCTTATACTGGGAAGGAAACAAGCTTCCGGGGACTGGTTTCTGCCATTTCAGGCGTCGTCGGCCCGGCTTGCTTGAATCCTGATGGTGCAATGAGCAAGGGACTCACATCTGAGTATACCCTTCCACGCTTATGGTGGACAAAATGATTCAGAAAAGGTGGTGGTGATGAACAGAGTGCCTGAATTAAGCAGACCACTCTTACCCAGTCCAAAGATCAGGGCTTGATCCATCACCGTTTTTTAGCTCACTGAACCATCCCAGCTCAGAACTTGGCTATATGCAAATTAGTCTGTTCCTGTCCCAGTGCATGATGGGAACAGGGCAAACCAAACTATCAAGCCAATTCTTATACTGGGAAGGAAACAAGCTTCCGGGGACCGGTTTCTGCCATTTCAGGCGTCGTCGGCCCGGCTTGCTTGAATCCTGATGGTGCAATGAGCAAGGGACTCACATCTGAGTATACCCTTCCACGCTTATGGTGGACAAAATGATTCAGAAAAAGGGGTGGTGATGAACAGAGTGCCTGAATTAAGCAGACCACTCTTACCCAGTCCAAAGATCAGGGCTTGATCCATCACCGTTTTTTAGCTCACTGCACCATCCCAGCTCAGAACTTGGCTATATGCAAATTAGTCTGTTTGTGTCCCAGTGCATGATGGGAACAGGGCAAACCAAACTACCAAGCCAATTCTTATACTGGGAAGGAAACAAGCTTCCGGGGACCGGTTTCTGCCATTTCAGGCGTCGTCGGCCCGGCTTGCTTGAATCCTGATGGTGCAATGAGCAAGGGACTCACATCTGAGTATACCCTTCCACGCTTATGGTGGACAAAATGATTCAGAAAAGGGGGTGGTGATGAACAGAGTGCCTGAATTAAGCAGACCACTCTTACCCAGTCCAAAGATCAGGGCTTGATCCATCACCGTTTTTTAGCTCACTGCACCATCCCAGCTCAGAACTTGGCTATATGCAAATTAGTCTGTTCCTGTCCCAGTGCATGATGGGAACAGGGCAAACCAAACTACCAAGCCAATTCTTATACTGGGAAGGAAACAAGCTTCCGGGGACCGGTTTCTGCCATTTCAGGCGTCGTCGGCCCGGCTTGCTTGAATCCTGATGGTGCAATGAGCAAGGGACTCACATCTGAGTATACCCTTCCACGCTTATGGTGGACAAAATGATTCAGAAAAGGGGGTGGTGATGAACAGAGTGCCTGAATTAAGCAGACCACTCTTACCCAGTCCAAAGATCAGGGCTTGATCCATCACCGTTTTTTAGCTCACTGCACCATCCCAGCTCAGAACTTGGCTATATGCAAATTAGTCTGTTCCTGTCCCAGTGCATGATGGGAACAGGGCAAACCAAACTACCAAGCCAATTCTTATACTGGGAAGGAAACAAGCTTCCGGGGAGCGGTTTCTGCCATTTCAGGCGTCGTCCGCCCGGCTTGCTTGAATCCTGATGGTGCAATGAGCAAGGGACTCACATCTGAGTATACCCTTCCACGCTTATGGTGGACAAAATGATTCAGAAAAGGGGGTGGTGATGAACAGAGTGCCTGAATTAAGCAGACCACTCTTACCCAGTCCAAAGATCAGGGCTTGATCCATCACCGTTTTTTAGCTCACTGCACCATCCCAACTCAGAACTTGGCTATATGCAAATTAGTCTGTTCCTGTCCCAGTGCATGATGGGAACAGGGCAAACCAAACTACCAAACCAATTCTTATACTGGGAAGGAAACAAGCTTCCGGGGACCGGTTTCTGCCATTTCAGGCGTCGTTGGCCCGGCTTGCTTGAATCCTGATGGTGCAATGAGCAAGGGACTCACATCTGAGTATACCCTTCCACGCTTATGGTGGACAAAATGATTCAGAAAAGGGGGTGGTGATGAACAGAGTGCCTGAATTAAGCAGACCACTCTTACCCAGTCCAAAGATCAGGGCTTGATCCATCACCGTTTTTTAGCTCACTGCACCATCCCAGCTCAGAACTTGGCTATATGCAAATTAGTGTGTTCCTGTCCCAGCGCATGATGGGAACAGGGCAAACCAAACTACCAAGCCAATTCTTATACTGGGAAGGAAACAAGCTCCCGGGGACCGGTTTCTGCCATTTCAGGCGTCGTCGGCCCGGCTTGCTTGAATCCTGATGGTGCAATGAGCAAGGGACTCACATCTGAGTATACCCTTCCACGCTTATGGTGGACAAAATGATTCAGAAAAGGGGGTGGTGATGAACAGAGTGCCTGAATTAAGCAGACCACTCTTACCCAGTCCAAAGATCAGGGCTTGATCCACCACCGTTTTTTAGCTCACTGCACCATCCCAGCTCAGAACTTGGCTATATGCAAATTAGTCTGTTCCTGTCCCAGTGCATGATGGGAACAGGGCAAACCAAACTACCAAGCCAATTCTTATACTGGGAAGGAAACAAGCTTCCCGGGACCGGTTGCTGCCATTTCAGGCGTCGTCGGCCCGGCTTGCTTGAATCCTGATGGTGCAATGAGCAAGGGACTCACATCTGAGTATACCCTTCCACGCTTATGGTGGACAAAATGATTCAGAAAAGGGGGAGGTGATGAACAGAGTGCCTGAATTAAGCAGACCACTCTTACCCAGTCCAAAGATCAGGGCTTGATCCATCACCGTTTTTTAGCTCACTGCACCATCCCAGCTCAGAACTTGGCTAAATGCAAATTAGTCTGTTCCTGTCCCAGTGCATGATGGGAACAGGGCAAACCAAACTACCAAGCCAATTCTTATACTGGGAAGGAAACAAGCTTCCGGGGACCGGTTTCTGCCATTTCAGGCGTCGTCGGCCCGGCTTGCTTGAATCCTGATGGTGCAATGAGCAAGGGACTCACTTAATTCAGACACTCTGTTCATCACCACCCCCTTTTCTGAATCGTTTTTGGCCACTATAGGTGTGGCAGGGTATACTCAGACATGAGTCCCTTGCTCACTGCTCCATTAGGTTTCAAGCAAGCCGGGCCAACGAGGCTGAAATGCCAGAAACCGGTCCCCGGTAGCTTGTCTCCCTTCTGGTGAAGAATTGGCTTGGTAGTTTGGTCTGCCCTGTTCCCATGATGCACTGGGCCAGGGACAGACTAATTTGCATATAGCCAGGTTCTGAGCTGGGATGGGGCAGTGAGCTAAATAACGGTGATGGATTAAGCCCTGATCTTTGGACTGGGTAAGAGTGGTCTGCTTAATTCAGACACTCTGTTCATCACCACCCCCTTTTCTGAATCGTTTTTGGCCACTATAGGTGTGGCAGGGTATACTCAGACATGAGTCCCTTGCTCACTGCTCCATCAGGATTCAAGCAATTCTTGCCGACGAGGCTGAAATGCCAGAAACCGGTCCCCGGTAGCTTGTCTCCTTTCTGGTGAAGAATTGGCTTGGTAGTTTGGTCTGCCCTGTTCCCATGATGCACTGGGCCAGGGACAGACTAATTTGCATATAGCCAGGTTCTGAGCTGGGATGGGGCAGTGAGCTAAATAACGGTGATGGATTAAGCCCTGATCTTTGGACTGGGTAAGAGTGGTCTGCTTAATTCAGACACTCTGTTCATCACCACCCCCTTTTCTGAATCGTTTTTGGCCACTATAGGTGTGGCAGGGTATACTCAGACATGAGTCCCTTGCTCACTGCTCCATCAGGATTCAAGCAAGCCGGGCCGACGAGGCTGAAATGCCAGAAACCGGTCCCCGGTAGCTTGTCTCCTTTCTGGTGAAGAATTGGCTTGGTAGTTTGGTCTGCCCTGTTCCCATGATGCACTGGGCCAGGGACAGACTGATTTGCATATAGCCAGGTTCTGAGCTGGGATGGGGCAGTGAGCTAAATAACGGTGATGGATTAAGCCCTGATCTTTGGACTGGGTAAGAGTGGTCTGCTTAATTCAGACACTCTGTTCATCACCACCCCCTTTTCTGAATAGTTTTTGGCCACTATAGGTGTGGCAGGGTATACTCAGACATGAGTCCCTTGCTCACTGCTCCATCAGGATTCAAGCAAGCCGGGCCGACGAGGCTGAAATGCCAGAAACCGGTCCCCGGTAGCTTGTCTCCTTTCTGGTGAAGAATTGGCTTGGTAGTTTGGTCTGCCCTGTTCCCATGATGCACTGGGCCAGGGACAGACTAATTTGCATATAGCCAGGTTCTAAGCTGGGATGGGGCAGTGAGCTAAATAATGGTGATGGATTAAGCCCTGATCTTTGGACTGGGTAAGAGTGGTCTGCTTAATTCAGACACTCTGTTCATCACCACCCCCTTTTCTGAATCGTTTTTGGCCACTGTAGGTGTGGCAGGGTATACTCAGACATGAGTCCCTTGCTCACTGCTCCATCAGGATTCAAGCAAGCCGGGCCGACGAGGCTGAAATGCCAGAAACCGGTCCCCGGTAGCTTGTCTCCTTTCTGGTGAAGAATTGGCTTGGTAGTTTGGTCTGCCCTGTTCCCATGATGCACTGGGCCAGGGACAGACTAATTTGCATATAGCCAGGTTCTGAGCTGGGATGGGGCAGTGAGCTAAATAACGGTGATGGATTAAGCCCTGATCTTTGGACTGGGTAAGAGTGGTCTGCTTAATTCTGACACTCTGTTCATCACCACCCCCTTTTCTGAATCGTTTTTGGCCACTATAGGTGTGGCAGGGTATACTCAGACATGAGTCCCTTGCTCACTGCTCCATCAGGATTCAAGCAAGCCGGGCCGACGAGGCTGAAATGCCAGAAACCGGTCCCCAGTAGCTTGTCTCCTTTCTGGTGAAGAATTGGCTTGGTAGTTTGGTCTGCCCTGTTCCCATGATGCACTGGGCCAGGGACAGACTAATTTGCATATAGCCAGGTTCTGAGCTGGGATGGGGCAGTGAGCTAAATACCGGTGATGGATTAAGCCCTGATCTTTGGACTGGGTAAGAGTGGTCTGCTTAATTCAGACACTCTGTTCATCACCACCCCCTTTTCTGAATCGTTTTTGGCCACTATAGGTGTGGCAGGGTATACTCAGACATGAGTCCCTTGCTCACTGCTCCATCAGGATTCAAGCAAGCCGGGCCGACGAGGCTGAAATGCCAGAAACCGGTCCCCGGTAGCTTGTCTCCTTTCTGGTGAAGAATTGGCTTGGTAGTTTGGTCTGCCCTGTTCCCATGATGCACTGGGCCAGGGACAGACTAATTTGCATATAGCCAGGTTCTGAGCTGGGATGGGGCAGTGAGCTAAATACCGGTGATGGATTAAGCCCTGATCTTTGGACTGGGTAAGAGTGGTCTGCTTAATTCAGACACTCTGTTCATCACCACCCCCTTTTCTGAATCGTTTTTGGCCACTATAGGTGTGGCAGGGTATACTCAGACATGAGTCCCTTGCTCACTGCTCCATCAGGTTTCAAGCAAGCCGGGCCGACGAGGCTGAAATGCCAGAAACCGGTCCCCGGTAGCTTGTCTCCTTTCTGGTGAAGAATTGGCTTGGTAGTTTGGTCTGCCCTGTTCCCATGATGCACTGGGCCAGGGACAGACTAATTTGCATATAGCCAGGTTCTGAGCTGGGATGGGGCAGTGAGCTAAATAACGGTGATGGATTAAGCCCTGATCTTTGGACTGGGTAAGAGTGGTCTGCTTAATTCAGACACTCTGTTCATCACCACCCCCTTTTCTGAATCGTTTTTGGCCACTATTGGTGTGGCAGGGTATACTCAGACATGAGTCCCTTGCTCACTGCTCCATCAGGATTCAAGCAAGCCGGGCCGACGAGGCTGAAATGCCAGAAACCGGTCCCCAGTAGCTTGTCTCCTTTCTGGTGAAGAATTGGCTTGGTAGTTTGGTCTGCCCTGTTCCCATGATGCACTGGGCCAGGGACAGACTAATTTGCATATAGCCAGGTTCTGAGCTGGGATGGGGCAGTGAGCTAAATACCGGTGATGGATTAAGCCCTGATCTTTGGACTGGGTAAGAGTGGTCTGCTTAATTCAGACACTCTGTTCATCACCACCCCCTTTTCTGAATCGTTTTTGGCCACTATAGGTGTGGCAGGGTATACTCAGACATGAGTCCCTTGCTCACTGCTCCATCAGGATTCAAGCAAGCCGGGCCGACGAGGCTGAAATGCCAGAAACCGGTCCCCGGTAGCTTGTCTCCTTTCTGGTGAAGAATTGGCTTGGTAGTTTGGTCTGCCCTGTTCCCATGATGCACTGGGCCAGGGACAGACTAATTTGCATATAGCCAGGTTCTGAGCTGGGATGAGGCAGTGAGCTAAATACCGGTGATGGATTAAGCCCTGATCTTTGGACTGGGTAAGAGTGGTCTGCTTAATTCAGACACTCTGTTCATCACCACCCCCTTTTCTGAATCGTTTTTGGCCACTATAGGTGTGGCAGGGTATACTCAGACATGAGTCCCTTGCTCACTGCTCCATCAGGTTTCAAGCAAGCCGGGCCGACGAGGCTGAAATGCCAGAAACCGGTCCCCGGTAGCTTGTCTCCTTTCTGGTGAAGAATTGGCTTGGTAGTTTGGTCTGCCCTGTTCCCATGATGCACTGGGCCAGGGACAGACTAATTTGCATATAGCCAGGTTCTGAGCTGGGATGGGGCAGTGAGCTAAATAACGGTGATGGATTAAGCCCTGATCTTTGGACTGGGTAAGAGTGGTCTGCTTAATTCAGACACTCTGTTCATCACCACCCCCTTTTCTGAATCGTTTTTGGCCACTATAGGTGTGGCAGGGTATACTCAGACATGAGTCCCTTGCTCACTGCTCCATCAGGATTCAAGCAAGCCGGGCCGACGAGGCTGAAATGCCAGAAACCGGTCCCCGGTAGCTTGTCTCCTTTCTGGTGAAGAATTGGCTTGGTAGTTTGGTCTGCCCTGTTCCCATGATGCACTGGGCCAGGGACAGACTAATTTGCATATAGCCAGGTTCTGAGCTGGGATGGGGCAGTGAGCTAAATAACGGTGATGGATTAAGCCCTGATCTTTGGACTGGGTAAGAGTGGTCTGCTTAATTCAGACACTCTGTTCATCACCACCCCCTTTTCTGAATCGTTTTTGGCCACTATTGGTGTGGCAGGGTATACTCAGACATGAGTCCCTTGCTCACTGCTCCATCAGGATTCAAGCAAGCCGGGCCGACGAGGCTGAAATGCCAGAAACCGGTCCCCGGTAGCTTGTCTCCTTTCTGGTGAAGAATTGGCTTGGTAGTTTGGTCTGCCCTGTTCCCATGATGCACTGGGCCAGGGACAGACTAATTTGCATATAGCCAGGTTCTGAGCTGGGATGGGGCAGTGAGCTAAATAACGGTGATGGATTAAGCCCTGATCTTTGGACTGGGTAAGAGTGGTCTGCTTAATTCAGACACTCTGTTCATCACCACCCCCTTTTCTGAATCGTTTTTGGCCACTATAGGTGTGGCAGGGTATACTCGGACATGAGTCCCTTGCTCACTGCTCCATCAGGATTCAAGCAAGCCGGGCCGACGAGGCTGAAATGCCAGAAACCTGTCCCCGGTAGCTTGTCTCCTTTCTGGTGAAGAATTGGCTTGGTAGTTTGGTCTGCCCTGTTCCCATGATGCACTGGGCCAGGGACAGACTAATTTGCATATAGCCAGGTTCTGAGCTGGGATGGGGCAGTGAGCTAAATAACGGCGATGGATTAAGCCCTGATCTTTGGACTGGGTAAGAGTGGTCTGCTTAATACAGACACTCTGTTCATCACCACCCCCTTTTCTGAATCGTTTTTGGCCACTATAGGTGTGGCAGGGTATACTCGGACATGAGTCCCTTGCTCACTGCTCCATCAGGATTCAAGCAAGCCGGGCCGACGAGGCTGAAATGCCAGAAACCGGTCCCCGGTAGCTTGTCTCCTTTCTGGTGAAGAATTGGCTTGGTAGTTTGGTCTGCCCTGTTCCCATGATGCACTGGGCCAGGGACAGACTAATTTGCATATAGCCAGGTTCTGAGCTGGGATGGGGCAGTGAGCTAAATAACGGTGATGGATTAAGCCCTGATCTTTGGACTGGGTAAGAGTGGTCTGCTTAATTCAGACACTCTGTTCATCACCACCCCCTTTTCTGAATCGTTTTTGGCCACTATAGGTGTGGCAGGGTATACTCAGACATGAGTCCCTTGCTCACTGCTCCATCAGGATTCAAGCAAACCGGGCCGACGAGGCTGAAATGCCAGAAACCGGTCCCCGGTAGCTTGTCTCCTTTCTGGTGAAGAATTGGCTTGGTAGTTTGGTCTGCCCTGTTCCCATGATGCACTGGGCCAGGGACAGACTAATTTGCATATAGCCAGGTTCTGAGCTGGGATGGGGCAGTGAGCTAAATAACGGTGATGGATTAAGCCCTGATCTTTGGACTGGGTAAGAGTGGTCTGCTTAATTCAGACACTCTGTTCATCACCACCCCCTTTTCTGAATCGTTTTTGGCCACTATAGGTGTGGCAGGGTATACTCAGACATGAGTCCCTTGCTCACTGCTCCATCAGGATTCAAGCAAGCCGGGCCGACGAGGCTGAAATGCCAGAAACCGGTCCCCGGTAGCTTGTCTCCTTTCTGGTGAAGAATTGGCTTGGTAGTTTGGTCTGCCCTGTTCCCATGATGCACTGGGCCAGGGACAGACTAATTTGCATATAGCCAGGTTCTGAGCTGGGATGGGGCAGTGAGCTAAATAACGGTGATGGATTAAGCCCTGATCTTTGGACTGGGTAAGAGTGGTCTGCTTAATACAGACACTCTGTTCATCACCACCCCCTTTTCTGAATCGTTTTTGGCCACTATAGGTGTGGCAGGGTATACTCGGACATGAGTCCCTTGCTCACTGCTCCATCAGGATTCAAGCAAGCCGGGCCGACGAGGCTGAAATGCCAGAAACCGGTCCCCGGTAGCTTGTCTCCTTTCTGGTGAAGAATTGGCTTGGTAGTTTGGTCTGCCCTGTTCCCATGATGCACTGGGCCAGGGACAGACTAATTTGCATATAGCCAGGTTCTGAGCTGGGATGGGGCAGTGAGCTAAATAACGGTGATGGATTAAGCCCTGATCTTTGGACTGGGTAAGAGTGGTCTGCTTAATTCAGACACTCCGTTCATCACCACCCCCTTTTCTGAATCGTTTTTGGCCACTATAGGTGTGGCAGGGTATACTCAGACATGAGTCCCTTGCTCACTGCTCCATCAGGATTCAAGCAAGCCGGGCCGACGAGGCTGAAATGCCAGAAACCGGTCCCCGGTAGCTTGTCTCCTTTCTGGTGAAGAATTGGCTTGGTAGTTTGGTCTGCCCTGTTCCCATGATGCACTGGGCCAGGGACAGACTAATTTGCATATAGCCAGGTTCTGAGCTGGGATGGGGCAGTGAGCTAAATAACGGTGATGGATTAAGCCCTGATCTTTGGACTGGGTAAGAGTGGTCTGCTTAATACAGACACTCTGTTCATCACCACCCCCTTTTCTGAATCGTTTTTGGCCACTATAGGTGTGGCAGGGTATACTCGGACATGAGTCCCTTGCTCACTGCTCCATCAGGATTCAAGCAAGCCGGGCCGACGAGGCTGAAATGCCAGAAACCGGTCCCCGGTAGCTTGTCTCCTTTCTGGTGAAGAATTGGCTTGGTAGTTTGGTCTGCCCTGTTCCCATGATGCACTGGGCCAGGGACAGACTAATTTGCATATAGCCAGGTTCTGAGCTGGGATGGGGCAGTGAGCTAAATAACGGTGATGGATTAAGCCCTGATCTTTGGACTGGGTAAGAGTGGTCTGCTTAATTCAGACACTCCGTTCATCACCACCCCCTTTTCTGAATCGTTTTTGGCCACTATAGGTGTGGCAGGGTATACTCAGACATGAGTCCCTTGCTCACTGCTCCATCAGGATTCAAGCAAGCCGGGCCGACGAGGCTGAAATGCCAGAAACCGGTCCCCGGTAGCTTGTCTCCTTTCTGGTGAAGAATTGGCTTGGTAGTTTGGTCTGCCCTGTTCCCATGATGCACTGGGCCAGGGACAGACTAATTTGCATATAGCCAGGTTCTGAGCTGGGATGGGGCAGTGAGCTAAATAACGGTGATGGATTAAGCCCTGATCTTTGGACTGGGTAAGAGTGGTCTGCTTAATTCAGACACTCTGTTCATCACCACCCCCTTTTCTGAATCGTTTTTGGCCACTATAGGTGTGGCAGGGTATACTCAGACATGAGTCCCTTGCTCACTGCTCCATCAGGATTCAAGCAAGCCGGGCCGACGAGGCTGAAATGCCAGAAACCGGTCCCCGGTAGCTTGTCTCCTTTCTGGTGAAGAATTGGCTTGGTAGTTTGGTCTGCCCTGTTCCCATGATGCACTGGGCCAGGGACAGACTAATTTGCATATAGCCAGGTTCTGAGCTGGGATGGGGCAGTGAGCTAAATAACGGTGATGGATTAAGCCCTGATCTTTGGACTGGGTAAGAGTGGTCTGCTTAATTCAGACACTCTGTTCATCACCACCCCCTTTTCTGAATCGTTTTTGGCCACTATAGGTGTGGCAGGGTATACTCAGACATGAGTCCCTTACTCACTGCTCCATCAGGATTCAAGCAAGCCGGGCCGACGAGGCTGAAATGCCAGAAACCGGTCCCTGGTAGTTTGTCTCCTTTCTGGTGAAGAATTGGCTTGGTAGTTTGGTCTGCCCTGTTCCCATGATGTACTGGGCCAGGGACAGACTAATTTGCGTATAGCCAGGTTCTGAGCTGGGATGGGGCAGTGAGCTAAATAACGGTGATGGATTAAGCCCTGATCTTTGGACTGGGTAAGAGTGGTCTGCTTAATTCAGATACCCTGTTCATCACCACCCCCTTTTCTGAATCGTTTTTGGCCACTATAAGTGTGGCAGGGTATACTCAGACATGAGTCCCTTGCTCACTGCTCCATCAGGATTCAAGCAAGCCGGGCCGACGAGGCTGAAATGCCAGAAACCGGTCCCCGGTAGCTTGTCTCCTTTCTGGTGAAGAATTGGCTTGGTAGTTTGGTCTGCCCTGTTCCCATGATGCACTGGGCCAGGGACAGACTAATTTGCGTATAGCCAGGTTCTGAGCTGGGATGGGGCAGTGAGCTAAATAACGGTGATGGATTAAGCCCTGATCTTTGGACTGGGTAAGAGTGGTCTGCTTAATTCAGACACCCTGTTCATCACCACCCCCTTTTCTGAATCGTTTTTGGCCACTATAAGTGTGGCAGGGTATACTCAGACATGAGTCCCTTGCTCACTGCTCCATCAGGATTCAAGCAAGCCGGGCCGACGAGGCTGAAATGCCAGAAACCGGTCCCCGGTAGCTTGTCTCCTTTCTGGTGAAGAATTGGCTTGGTAGTTTGGTCTGCCCTGTTCCCATGATGCACTGGGCCAGGGACAGACTAATTTGCGTATAGCCAGGTTCTGAGCTGGGATGGGGCAGTGAGCTAAATAACGGTGATGGATTAAGCCCTGATCTTTGGACTGGGTAAGAGTGGTCTGCTTAATTCAGACACTCTGTTCATCACCACCCCCTTTTCTGAATCGTTTTTGGCCACTATAGGTGTGGCAGGGTATACTCAGACATGAGTCCCTTGCTCACTGCTCCATCAGGATTCAAGCAAGCCGGGCCGACGAGGCTGAAATGCCAGAAACCGGTCCCCGGTAGCTTGTCTCCTTTCTGGTGAAGAATTGGCTTGGTAGTTTGGTCTGCCCTGTTCCCATGATGCACTGGGCCAGGGACAGACTAATTTGCATATAGCCAGGTTCTGAGCTGGGATGGGGCAGTGAGCTAAATAACGGTGATGGATTAAGCCCTGATCTTAGGACTGGGTAAGAGTGGTCTGCTTAATTCAGACACTCTGTTCATCACCACCCCCTTTTCTGAATTGCCCTAATTAATGGGTTGTTGGCTAAATGGCTGTGTAATCAGTAGAGAGTTTGTAGTTAAATGCTAATCTCATGCAGATGCCTGATGAGTGTGGGGTGTGAGACCATGTGATAGGTTGCAGAGCTCCACGAGAATGAGGGCTGCTGTGTCTCCTCTATCAAGGGTCATGCTTATGTTCTCTGCAACGATGAATGTTGTTTCTACACTGGGTCGCGCCTAAATCTGGGCTGCGTGGAATCGAAGAGCTGATGGTTGCTGAGGTAGTCGGTGAGGGCTTGGTTGATTAATTTCTCTAAGATCTTTTCCAGATATGGTAGGAGGGAAATGGGTCTGTAGTTGGAAAGCATGACTCAGTCAGTGGATATTTTCTTGAATAGGGGGATGATGGTGGCATGTTTCCAGGTGTAAAGGAATGTAAAGGCATTTGAGGATGGGTGTTAGAACCTTGCTGATTAGTAGGAGTCGGTGGTGCTCCTACCAACGAATATAGAAGAAACGCAGGAAGTCATATGTTAAAGATTTATGTGCAAAACTGCACACCAGGGGAGTGTCTTACAGCCCTCTTCAGCTCCCTCTCCCAAACATTCTAGGTATTACAACAAAAACATTCTACTGGAAACGTTTTGCTGGTGACATACTAACTTTCTCTTCATCCCCATATTAAGCTATCATAAGAACAATACAGAGTCCTTTGGTAAAGGATTGGTAGAGGCAAGTGTCAGATGAATCCCATGTGGATGGTCTTTATGGTAGCAGCAATTTTGACAGTGGTGAAGGCGGACCACAAAGTCAGGGTTCATTCTTCGGCCATGATGGGAAGTTGCTTTGCGATGATGATGGGGTCTGGTTAAGGGTCGAAGTTGCTGTATATGGAGTTGATTTTGTGACAGAAAAATTCCAAAAGCTTGTGCAAAGGTCCTGTGATGTTGAGGCGGCAGGAGGCATAGTTAAATCTTTAATGATGGCTATGATTTGCTTGCTGCTGTTAGTGCCAGCGATGATATTATCCGCAAGAGCTGTGAACTAGTTGTTCCGTATCTGCTGGTGGTAGCTAGTCTGATTTGAAGATGTCTTTATATGACGTGTCTTGAATTGTTCTCCATTTGTGTTTCAGTTGCTTGCGATAGCATTTCATCAGCCAGAGTTCCTCTGTGTATCAACTGCCCTATGGTCAGGCTCTTGTCATTGGCCTGCACTTGAGGGGAACTAGGGTGTCCGCAATGAAGTAATCTATCTGTTGAGGTTCTTGATGGCTTTCAGAAAGTTAATAGTGTGCTCGTGATGGTGTGCAGAGAGGACTATAGCCCACTCCTTTTCTGTAATACTTTTCCAGCTGCAGCAGGCGGGTCCAAGAGGAGTAGGTCTGTGGTGGTGTGGGATAGGTATGCTGAACTGACGAGGGCTCAGTCTATCCAGGTCATAGTTGATGGCTTATCGACTGTGGTGTTGCTGATTGAGAAGAAAATTGGGTGCAATTGGTGTTTGCAGTCTTTAAGGTCATGATGAGGACCCAGAGGAGGATGAAGGTTGCACTGAAGTCTATGATGTTGCTGGCAAAATTGATGTGGTATCCTGGTGGTCTGTATATGAGAGATCTGCCCAGGGAAACATTGGCTGTGATGCGCGCTTTAAACATGAGGTGTTCCATGCAGCTTCAAGAGGTGTCTGTGTAAGTGGTGGTGGATGATGTATTTGAATATGATGGCGAATTCAAGACCTGAGATCGGAGGGTAGCAGTGGGTAGGGGGGAACTAGGCTTCCTGGCACTGGTCATGACCAAGGAGCAGATGGGCTTGCCTCTGTCCCATTGTGATTCGGCAGGTCCCTTAGATCTGCTTTAGTCACTCTTGGTAGTGAGTGACGGTGGTCTCTCTAGCACTCCTACTGTACTGTCAGTAATTGTGATAATCATGTGCCCTAACTAACAAGTTTCTTGATATTTATTTGAATGTGCAGTTACTCTCTTTCAGGGAACACCACTACCAATTGCTTCTGTTACATTTGTTACATGATGAGCTAAAATGCAACCAGGAAGTAATGCTTACAAACAACCTAAGACTATAAGACATAGAAGACATAGGGCTTGATTTAGATTTTGGCAGATCAGGTCCTGCCGTTGCTTTTTCAACGGTCTTCCCGCCCACCAACTTGACGGTCCACCTGCAGTATTTAGATGTTGGCTGGTCGAGTGACAAAAGACCGCTATAGTCCCACGACTCCGCCAGGAATTCTCGACTGTGTTGACATCAATATAGACAGAAGCTGCTGTTGGTGGGATTCCAGTTCAGATTCCCGCCGTCCCTACTATGATGTGCCTTTCTGTTGTGGCAACTGTGGTGGGAATCACTCCTACTTCGAGTTGGCGGAATCAAAGGAAATCAGATAAAACATACCTTTTTTTCTGCTTCCGTTTTATTCTTGTACCCCATTGTCCAGGTACCTTCTTTGCTGCAACAATTCCACCACTTCGCCAAACAACTCCGTTGTCACCGAGATCTACGATAATCTACTTGTACATTTGTCCTATGTATCCTGTATTGTCATTGCTGTTCCCTCGTCTACTTCTGCATTGCTCTTACATGCAACATTTTCATTAGATGTAATGCACTAGTGTTCATTTTCCTACCCATCAAGGTAAAATGAACACACCTGTATTGACACTTGAAAAAATATTGTTGTTGTGATGCTTGTGGGTGTTGTGCTTGTGATGCCTGTAGGGGTGCATTCAAGTCACGTCAAATGATATTTTATTCGGTTTAACACAGTAAATCATAAAAGTTCGTAAAAATGATCAGACCAATAAAATGTCCTTAAAACAGTACATCAGATGTCACAAAGTGGAGTGAAACAACCATGCTAAGCACCAAGATACATACAACCAAACATTATAACTACATACAAATCGCAGATATTATAAAGTAGGCCGCATTTGCAAAGAATTCGTAGGCAAGAAAAGAGAGCGTATGTACTTGTGACGTAAGTTAGCAAATTTCAGACTAATAAAAACAATGGTCCCAATTCACAAAAGTAATCTAAGACAAAATTGTAACTTTACGACTTTCAGTATTCACAAAAGGCATTTAGGAGTAGTAACATTAGGATTCCTAACTTTATTACTCCTAAACTGAGACAAAATCCTAACTTTACGACTTTCGGTAGCCACAAAAGACATTTAGTAGTAGTAAAGTTAAGAATCCTAACTTTACTACTTATAAATGCCTTTTGTGAATACCGAAAGTCATAAAGTTAAGATTTGCCTCAGATCATTTTTGTGAATCAGGCCCCCTAACTTTGCTACTCTTAAATGGCTTTTGTGAATACTGAATGTCATAAAGTTTGGATTTTGTCTCAGATCAGTTTTGTGAATCGGGCCCTATATGTAAAGTGTCCAGTGCAGCAGCCATTTCACAGGTACAAATTTTGGGCTCCAAGCATCTACATCTATCCACTGGAAGTTGAGGAAACAGATTCAAATTAGCACAGAAATCATCTGTGCAAAATTGGCATATCTAATGTGAAATACAATTCTATTTTACACAAAGATTTCACCATGGAATAATGGGTACAAGAATTTTTAGATAACTTGCGTTCAACACTTTTTTCATTCACATTAGCGCAAAATGCTGCCTTGGCCCATAGAACGTATAATTTGGTGATTTGCTATGGATCAGAAAAAAGTTTCGGTCTACCAAGATCACAAAAAATACCTTTGCCATAATGCAACCATCGAAGATGTTGACTAAAATCCAGGCCCAAGCAATCCTTTATGATCCTTCCGTTTAATTCCATGTCATTTTTCAGCCCGACAGAAAACCACAGTAATGAGGGGCACATTTGTATATAATCAGGAACAAATCCTTCACCCAATTCTTCATGCACAATCTCTAATGGTACACTCTGCGTTATCCTCCGAATTCTCCTAAAAAATGTATCTTCAGCAACTTGAATAGGGTGGCTGGGCCTATACCCCCAAATCTCTGAGCCAAATTACACTTGTTGGGATGCACTTGGCTTTAAAAACTTTCAATCCCAGATCCCAGGTTGTCCCTAGATGGCTACAGTGATAACAAATTGGGCTCTCAGTGCATCTGTCAGATGCCTTATCCAACCATTCTTAACCGGTCTATTAACAATCATAAAACCCCCTGGGAATATTCAAGCACAGTGGTACATGGTAATAGGGAGTCACTGAAGTGTATCATGTTTAATGCCAGATCTTTAGTGGAGCATAATTTGGAATGCGCGCTTTTACTGGAGGATTATAACATCAAACTGTTTTTTATCACCGAGACCTGGACTGACAGTAGCTCTGGTCCTGATCTGGTGAAAGCAACACCGCCGGGCTTTTATTGCCATACACTGGATCGGCCAATTAAGAAGGGTGGAGGGCTTGCCATTATCTATCATGAATCACTATCTCCCAAGTTTGCCCCAGCCTCCAACTTGGCGTGTGAGGCTGTAGCTTTCGACTTTTACTCTGGTTCTCATAGACCCTTTAAAGGGATGCCTATATATCGCCCCCCGGGCCCAAAATGTGACTTTCTGGAGTCCCTGGATATGCTGCTGGAAGAAGGACTGGGTTTTGAATCCTTCTCAGTGCTGGGGGATTTCAACTTTTATCTTGAAAACCCCAATGACACTGACACATCTAGGCTGAACCAAATCATGGGCGCTGGAGGCTTGGAACAAATTGTAAGGGTGCCGACACATGAAAAGGGTCATACCTTAGATGGCATTTATTCCAACAGCAAAGATATAGATGAGATCGGGTTTCTTCGGATTTCGTGGTCTGATGATTGTGCAATCAAATTTGAACTAAAGTGTTCGTTGGTTCATTTCTCAGGTCAGAACAGATTCAAGAGATCGAAACTAGATCTTGGGGCAATCTGGATGTGGAGAGTCTGGGAATTATCCTGAAAAAGTCAATGTGTCAGCTTCCATTGGATGTGGAGGAGGCTACAACCACTTATAATAAGTGGCTTTCGGATGCCGGTGGTCAGCTTGTTCCTCTTAAGAAATGGACTCCCAAACGGGCATCTCCAACTGTCCCCTGGTATTCAGAGGAGCTTAGGGCCAAGAAATTGTTCTGTAAACATGCAGAAAGAAATTTGCGGAAATTTTACGCCGAAGCCGAGAAGGAAAATTATAACATTTGTATTTCCAGTTATAAGCAAGCACTTTTGGAAGCTAAAAAAGAGTACTTTTCTGTACAAATAATGATGGCCGAATCTAACTCTAAAGAACTATTCAAAACTATCTCCAAACTAGCTAAACCTATTACTCCTAAGAAACAGGGAGATGCGGAATTTTGCAGTAAAACAGCAGGCTTTTTTAAAACTGAAATAGAAACGATCTTTACTTCACTTGTTGGTCGGATCAATGGTAATCAGACTGATTTCAATCCAATAGAATCAGGAAGCTCAGGTGCCACGGCAGAATTATTGGATCATTTCACTCCGATTGAGAAAGCTGATTTGATAAAACTGCTGTATACTATAAAATCGGGTGCCCCTAGTGACCCGTGTCCTGCTGGAATTGTTAAGCAAATTCTGGAAATTGTTGGAACTGCACTGACCCCCCTGCTCAACGCAGTTTTACGGTCCGGAATCTTTCCTAAAATTGGAAAAAGGCTTCCGTGCTCCCCCTACTTAAGAAGCAATCTTTGGACCCTAAAGACCCGAATAATTATCGGCCAATTTCCAGGCTCCCATTACCAGCTAAACTACTGGAAAAAGAAATAAACAGCCAACTTAGCAATTTCATCTCTGCTAACAACTCTGCTAATAACTGTATGAGCTCTGTCTCCACCTGGATGTCGTCCAATTGTTTAAAACTTAACTCACCTAAAGCTGAGGTGCTAAAATTTGGCAATAATCCCCAGGTCTGGACACCGGACTGGTGGCCGGAGGATTTGGGACCTTGCCTAATACCCTCCAGGAATGCCAAGAATTTAGGAGTCATGGTGGATAACAAACTCACCATGGGGAACCAAGTGAACTAGGAGACTTCATCATGTTTCATGGACCTCAGAATAATTAAAAAATGTAAGTTCTTCCTGTCGGCGAGCAACCTAAGGACGGTCATCACCGCACTCATCATGTCCCGCCTGAACTATTGCAACAGTCTCTATCTTAATGTTCAGATACAACATTTGAAAAAGCTGCAATTGGTCCAGAACGCAGCAGCGAGATTGCTGACGGGAACACCCAGGTTTGCATCGATCAGAGGAGAACTTAAGAAACTGCATTGGCTCCCAGTCCCATTTAGGTCACGCTTCAAGGCACTATGTGTTGTCTTCAAGGCGGTAAATGGGATTGGCCAGGAGTTTCTCAAAAGCAGACGTCCATGGTACATCCCAAGCAGAACCCTACATTCTTCCGGTTCTAAACTAGTCCAAACCTCCATCTTTAAGAAAACCAATTGGGGAGGCAGAATCTTTTTCCACTGTGCCTCCAAGGCATGGAATGAACGTCCGTTCCATCTCAGAAATGCTCCAGACCTCATCTCTTTTCACAAGGGCTTAAAAACATGGTTCTTCTCTCACTAAGCAGCTCGATGCTCCCCAGGTCACCAGTACTCAGCGCCAGGACACCCCAGGGTAGCAGTGCGCTTTATAAGTCCAAATAACATAACATAACATAACATAACATAGGTTTTACATGGGTGGGACCGAGACACCTGGAAAAAGCATCAATGCTATGGGCAACCCTGTTGAAAGACTGGAACATGGGCACTCATCAAAGAACCCCAAAACATTTTGCTGTCCAGCCGAATGCCGAGATAACAACATTTATTGGTGATACCAATACAATGTCCATCGATCTTGAAAGTTTTAGTTTTGGCATTTTTGGGCCGAGCACCATAATATATGACTTTGAGATAATCGGGCCCGATTCACAGAACTAACTGAAGACAAAATCCTAAACTTACTACCATTTTGGTATTCACAGAAGGCACTTACCCATTTTGGTATTCACAGAAGGCACTTACTCATTTCGGTATTCACAGAAGTTAGGAGTCCTAACTTTAGGACTCATAAATGCCTTCTATGAATACCAAAAGTCTTAAAGTTAGGATTTTTCTCAGTTTCGGAGTAGTAAAGTTAGGACTCCTAACTTTAGGACTCCTAAACTGAGAAAAATCCTAACTTTAGGACTTTGGGTATTCACAGAATTCATTTAGGAGTCCTAAAGTAAGGAGTCCTAACTTCTGTGTATACCGATATGAGTAAGTGCCTTCTATGAATACCAAAATGGTATTAAGTTTAGAATTTTGTCTTAAGTTAGTTCTGTGAATCGGGCCCTTTATTTTTAGTCCCAGATTATCCATAAATTCATAAAAGTGATCTAACAAAAGCTGCAGGCCACTAGCTGTACGTGCATTGAGTACAGTATTGTCTGCATATGGTAATGTGGGTACCAGCCTATTCCCAACCTTTGGGGCATCCTTGCACTGAGCCACTACAAAACTCTCCAGCTGATTAATATATAAATAAAAAGCAAGGGAGCTGAAATAAAGCCCTGGTGGACTCCTCTCCCCAACTGAAAGTGCATTAGGCATTCCTCATTGGGGCCATATCTACCGAAAAGTTACCAGAAGCACCATCTGCCCCCATACCCCATAACCTCCATCTATCTACAGTATCAAAGGGTGTACGTAGGTCCATGGAGGCCAAGTGGACAAACTCCTTCATGGTCATAGTATGCTTGTCTATCAATAAATAGAGATTCAAATTCTGCTCAATCGTCCCCTGACCTGGACTAAAACCATAACCAATATCCATTTCCAGCCGTTTCTGTTAGCCAATTCAACTCTACCCAACCAATAATTTTCACTTCAGCATCTAGTAAAGAGATGGGCCGGTAGTAGGCTGGATCTGCTCGATTCCTTTTTTTAAAGATCGGGACAATTACTTACTTTTGCCAGGTTGGAGGTATGTGACCTTGCACTGCTACATTTAGAGCCCAATTCGGATCTCGGTCGGAAGGGTTCCGAATCGGGTTTGGTTTTACCTACGCCGATCGGAGTCCTTGTTTCCGACCGACTTGTTCCCAATTGCGAACCACCAAGTACTATGCCTGGAAACCCTTAGCACTGACCGGATAGGTTCCGGAAGGCATACGAAGAGATAGAGCCCTCCGGAGCCGAATCGTACATCTCTACAGAGTAGGTTTTCCAAGCGAGCAAGTACGATGAACGATTCCGACAGCCTTTACGATTCGTTTTGCCCGGATCAAAAAGGCTGCCGGAATCAGACTTTGGGGGCCCATTGCAGGCCCCCCTTCACCATGGGCCCACCTAATCGTTGCCGTAGGGGTACCCATGGGTCCCCCCTTTCAGACCATGCACAGTGTGGCAGACACCAAGGGGTGCCTGCCACACAGTGCACAATCATCCCAAACCACCCCTTTTGCCAATGGGAGCCTGTGTATGCATTCAGTACACAGGCTCCCATTAAAGTCAAAAGGAGTCCGACTGAATCGTAACCGGATGCAATCAAATGCTTGTTCAGTCAGACTACCCTGACACGAGTCGTAAGGAAAGCATTCCGGACACAAGTCGTTCAGTTTGCTTTCCGAACTAGATCAAAATCGGGCCCATAGATGTTGAGTGATGAAGGGGGCCCAGAGATCAAGATAACATTTTAAACTGTCCCCAAGCACTCCATCCGGTCCAGGAGCTTTACTGATGAAAGGGACGCTATGGCTACTGATATACGGGCACATCAAAGTGTAACTGTTGCACTCTGAAAAAAGGAGTGTTACTATCAGAGGAAGGATGACAACCTCTTGCATAAATAGATCCGAAGTGGGTGACCCAAATCTATGCTGGGAAGCTTGAACCACATCAGGAATGGCTGCCTCATTAAATATTGGTTGGTTTACTACTTTCCAAGAGGCTAAGCTATCGCTAGACTCGCAGGTAGCCACTAGTTGTTCCTAAGCTTCCCTTTTGAGTGCGTTATTCCGATTCCTACAGGACATGTATTGGATTCTGGCCTTCCTCACTGCTTCTTTGTATCTTGGGTTTAATGCAGAGCAGTCATCAACTTTTTGTAGGCCTTTGTACACCTATTAACGAACCATTTTGGTTTGGGCCTATCCTCCCGTTTCTCTTTCCTAGTAAGGGCATTACAAATATTAGAGAATGAAACCAGGATAGTTTAATCGGGTGCATCGGCTGTAAACGACTTCGAAATCAATGCAACATTTTAACTGCTTTCTGAGGAAGTCAATCCTAATCTATGATCTTGCTCCATGGGTAAGAGAGTTCCTAATATTGAGAGGTTTTAATCCTCTCAAAATCATACCATCTAAATTCTGCTAAAAGGGGGATATGGTCACTACAAGTATTCTATTCTGTTTTAAATTTAGTAAGAAGAGGCAGTAGACTGGCCTCTTGAATAAAGTCAATAGTAGAACTAAAGCCTCTTCCCTTAAACATAGGTACTACATCAGGAGAGTTGTTCTAGTATTTAGTCAAAAGATTCATGAGGTTGTACTCTGACAGCATGTTATTTAGAATGTCTCCTAGTTGAAAATGAGTGAATTGGGCTGTTCTAACTCCACTAGGGGCCCCCCTCTCCTGTATTGGAGCCACATAGTGAGCAAGGATGTATGTAATCCCCTAATAGCAATATGATTGGTGAGATAGTCTGTGCCAGGAGAAAGCCTTCCAAAACATTTATAATTCTATCACTATGGGTACTTCTCATGTGAATGAATTATAAACATTAGGAAAAGGTATCGGTACCTAATACATTTACCGATTTCTGAGGAACTATTTCCATATCGCAACCTAATCCTAAACTCACAAATGTCACCTGCCTCCACTTAGATCTACCATGTGCCGAAGGTATAGCATGGATATGAAAAGCAGTGTATACATACAGAGAGGAGGTCCCTGAGGTATCACACGTTTCTTGGAAACAAATAATCCCAAAAGATTTTAATAAATTAATCTTGTAGTCATCAGTTAATAAGGACCTCATCCCTGCCACATTCGAGGATAATATACTAATGGCCAGATGTAGGTGTCCAAATACCGGTCGGAAACGGAGGAAAATACCGATTTTCGGTCGTTCCCGACCGGTATTTGGACATTGGTATGTAGGGGCATGTAAAATTACAGAATCGGTAATTTTACCGATTCGGTAAAATACCGAATTGGTAAAATTACCGATTCTGTAATTTCAGATGTAGGTAGCACTGTTTTCAGTGCTACAAGGGTTTAAGAATTCTTAATTTACCACCAACTAGTAGTTGGTGGTAAATTAAGAAAACCAGTTAAAAAGCATTTTCTTTGCTTTTTAAACAGTGCCATGTTGCAGACATACATGCCCTAAGGGCATGTATGTCAGCAACATGTGCACCCATGCACAATTGAGGGGTGCAACAGGGTGTCAAAGTGACACCCTGCCACCCTTCAATATTTCCCCCAATTACCGAATCGGTATTTACCGATTCGGTAATTGACATTGATTCCTATGGGCCTCAAGGCCCATAGGAAACAATGGCAGTTACAGACTCGGTAAATACCGATTCATTAATTACTGAATCATACCGATTCGGTAATTAATTCGGTAAATATACCTACATCCGGATTGCCAGGTCTTAAATACCGAATCGGTATGGTTCGGTATTTAAGAATCGGTTATCGGGGATTACCTACATCTGGCCCTTAGGGCCAGATGTAGGTAAAATAGATTTACCGATTCTTAATTACCGAAAATTACCGAATTTTACCGATTCGGTAATTAAGAATAGGTAAATCTGAGGGGTGGATATGTAGGTATTCCAGATGTGCTGGAATAACGAATCGGATACATTTGGTATTTACCGATTCGGTAAATACCAAATCGGTAATGCCCATTCATTCCTATGGGCTTTGAAGCCCATAGGAATGAATGGGCATTACCGATTCGGTATTTACCGAATCGGTAAATACCGATTTTCACAAGGGTGCAGGGGGTGTCACTTTGACACCCTCTGGCCCCCCCAAAACAGGCTTGGTTGCCATGTGGCAGGCATACATGCCCTAAGGGCAGGTCTGCCTGTCACATGGCATAGGTGTGCATGCCCACATGTGCATGCACACCGGAATCGGTATTTTACCATCAAATTGGATTTGATGGTAGAATACCGATTCGGTAAGGCCTCTGGGACTCAGAAGAGTCCCACCTACATCTGGGTGCCTCAGATTCTGTAAATTTACCGATTTTTTATTTTACTGAATCGGTAAAATTACCGAATCGGTAATTTTACCGACTCGGTAAAAAAATGCCCCCTACATACCTGTCACCCATTTACCGATCGGTAACGGCCAATATCGGCCGTTACCGGTCGGTAAATGGCCTGAAACGGCCACCTACATCTGGCCCTTAGTGTATTAAACATCCCAGCCTCTTTACCCCTAGGGGCTCCTCCTTCTTTACATGAGTAGAAAGAAGTCAGCCCTGCTTGCTAAGCTCAGATAAAGGGCTTAACCTTGCTGTAGCTCTCTACTAGAGCTTGGGCTCTAGCATTTGTTGTTGATCGTATTCATTCCATGTGTGTTGACATTACAAGTATTAATTGCTTCACATCCGGTGGGGGATCTGTTTATGTGTATATTTTGTTATTATGTAAACGTGGAACTCATATTTTGGAAGACGTATGAGTATGAGTGAGTATGTGTCCTGCTTGTTTGAACAAATGTGTGTGTGTGTGATGTAGGATGCGCTTGGACCATTGTGGTGTTATTGTCACTATGTTTTTTTTAATATAAAGTGTAAAATGATATCCATTAAATAAATTTGATATTTTTGGTACTCAATGTTTTTTTGTACCATCTTTTGGAAGGCCAGTTTTTTCATGTTTGTGGTACGGCATCAGTGACTATTAGCACAGTGTGACTTTGTACACAGGCAGAGTATTGTTGTTAACACTATAGTTCTAGCATGAAGGGAGCCTGACATCTTTTGATTAGGGACCTGTAACATAGAAAGTGGGTTGCTAGATGGCAAAGTGACCCGATGACAAAAAACAGATTCTAACTTTTCCAGTAACTTCACTGCACTACCCAATTCTCCATCTAATTTACACAATTGATCCTCCAGTCTAATCAGACAGTTAGTAAGAGGAGCTATAGCGTCCAGAATTATTTTGGGTAAAATCCAGGGGAAGACTGTATGCATTATCCATTTCCGCCAACACGACCTCCCAAACAGCTGGCTTCCTTGACTTTCTCCCTGCACGCTATGTCCTTGGGGTCTGGGTAGGATGCATTGTGGCTACTTTCGTAGCCTTCACTGGTCTCTGTAAGTCCTATGGAATAGTTGAGGCTAAAGAGTGGGGATCCGTAGAATTCAGATTTGACTTTGACACAAGCAATCCCTTCTGCAGCGTGTTATCAATAACAACTGGCGGTGAGCTTTGAGCAGGCACAGTCAGTGTCACTGTCAGGGTATTAACTTGGGCTTCAGCGACCGGAATGTTAGTAATAAAGGTGGCCAACTGATCTTCCACCTGAATTATTTCTTCTGACAACAGCCCGATCGCATTATTGAGGAAAGTAAGACTAATATTCTGAGTTCTAGGCCTCTTTCCTCTAAATTAATTACCTCTCTCTTTCGTTTTCCCATCCTTCCACAATCATTTTGCTATCATCAATCAGCAGTCAAGAGTATATACTCAGGGCGTGGCAAGTAGAAAAAGAGTTATCAAAGTCCCAAAGAATCCCACAAATACTCATGTTCCATAAGGAGTTAGGGGGTCCTGCCCAGCCTCTTCCGGGCTATGATGGTTTGCAAGACGGGCCCTCCCTTGGCCTAGACTTAACCCGGGCATGTCTTGCGCAGGTCCTGCGTTGTGGGACTCACAAATGCACTATATAGCACTGAGATCAGGCATATGACACCCATTAGCATGAACCGCCTCCAGAGGCCCAGCGAAGTTCGACCGCCTTCTGCCGCTTCCACAACTCCCATGAGGTACGCTTTGCAAATGTGCTATGTAGCACTGAGATCAGGCCAGATGACACCAATTAGCATGAGCTGCCTCCGGAGGCCCAGGGAATGCTGGCCTTTGAAGTTTTACTGCCTTCTGCCCCTTCTGCAATTCCCTCACGGTGGGTCTCGCAAATGCGCTATATAGCGCTGAGATCAGATGATGGCCATTGAAGTTTGTCAGCCTCATACATGTCAACTACAGTGCATCGAAAAGTGTTAATAAATCTAAAGGTTCTGTACTCAGTATGACAAAATACGTAGCGTTGACATCACTAGTAGAGGTCAGTACCGCAAAAAACAGTTTGCTTGATGACTAGCAGATTCTGTGTCACACTGTTGTAGATGAGTCTGTGGGAGTGTGCATAAGATTGGAAATAAGTTGAAACCATCTGATATCAGTCTTTGCTGGTATATAGGTTATAGCTTGAAAAGCTAGGATCTTGAACCTTAGAATTCTAATTTGAAAACAGGAAGTCTATTTTAAAATTATACGTAGCATAACAAGGCTCATTTGCGATGGACTGGAGGGATCAAAGATTTCAGCACAATTTCCTAGACCCCAACTGTGTAGTGCAAATTCTTGTGTGGGTTAATGAAGATGTCAGAATAGGGGTCTCCAACATTTTCTTTAATAAGAGCTAATTATGTGCAGTGAAAATCATCCAGAGCTACTAATATCATTAGTATTGCAGTGTTGTAAATACACCTGTCACTTATTATAAGGGACAAAGAGATGCTTACATAATTGAGCTAGTTGAATCTACTGAATGGATTTAATCACTGGCTTGATGGGAAGTGGTAAGGAGGGATTCTATCAAGACATTAGAGAGCTCATTGATAATATCCATGTAGACCCATTTCCGTTACCCAAAATCACCACGACTTTAAGTAAGGGTGAGAAATGGGTTTCGACCTATGGAGCTCTCCTTCGACTATCAGGGGATATGCTTATATAATTCATTAACTAATTTATTTATTTAAGAGTATTGTATAGCGCAAACATGACCTGAAGGTATCAAAGCAACTTTACACTGTGAACATGGCAAACAATAACATGAGGTACCTGAAGAGTAGATATATATATATATGTATACATGCACATATATCTATATACATGCAGATACACACACACATATATATAAATACACATATATACATATAAACATATATTACCTACTGGCGGTCGCCAGTAGGTATATATAGTTAGGATTTTTTCTCTATGGGATTTTTGAAAATTCTATGTCTAATAACTTTGGCGTTTGTGGACGGAATTGGCTGAAATTTTCAGGAAAATGGAACATTTTGTTTCTGAGCAGCCCCTGAAAATTTGGGGGGGGTTGTCAAGGGGGGGCCGAGAAAAAAGGGGGGTCCCAAAACGTGTTTTTAACATTGAGTTTCCCATAGGGCGGTTGGCCTCACTTTTAGCTCGAACGGCTGAATGGATTTGCACGAAACTTGGCAAAATTGTAGGGACTGGTAGCCCGATGTGCCTTTTGTAGGTCTCAATATATGTGCTTCAGTGGATTTTGAGAAATTAACGTTCAAAAAAAGATATATATCTGTAACAGCGGACCGGGCAGCGCTCCGCTACGCGTACTTTTCGCGCAACGGAGCTTTGTGAAGCGAAGCTGATTGGTTCTCCGGCGTCTGTCAACATTCCAAACAGTCCGTAGCGGCCGCCATCTTGTCTCTCGGTAGGATCGAGAGACAAGAGGAGGCCAAAGCGAAGGGGCAAATGACCATAAGGGGGCATAGTAGATCCTCGCTGACCCTCTAGGTTTGATGTGGAGGTTTTAAAAGGGTCCCGCGGGGCAAAAAATAATAATAATAATAATAATCGAACGGCTGAATGGATTTGCACGAAACTTGGTAAAATATTAGGGACTGGTAGCCCGATGTGCCTTTGTTAGGTCTCAATATATGTGCTCCAGTGGATTTTGAGAAATTAACGTTGAAAAAAAGATGTATATCTGTAACAGCGCTCCGCTTCGCGTAACGGAGGTTTGCGAAGCTGATTGGTTCTCCGGCGTCTGTAAATATTGCAAACAGTCCGTAGCGGCCGCCATCTTGTCTCTCGGTAGGATCGAGAGACAAGAGGAGGCCAAAGCGAAGGGGCAAATGACCATAAGGGGGCATAGTAGATCCTCCTTGACCTCTTAGGTTTGATGTGGAGGTTTTAAAAGGGCCCCGCGGGGCAAAAAAATCATAATAATAATAATCGAACGGCTGAATGGATTTGCACGAAACCTGGCAAAATTGTAGGGACTGGTAGCTCGATGTGCCTTTGCTAGGTCTCAATATATGTGCTTCAGTGGATTTTGAGAAATTAACGTTCAAAAACAAGATATATATCTGTAACAGCGCTCCGCTTCGCGGAGATAAAATTATATCTGTATTACCTAGCTGTTGCTAACACCAGTTAGCGACGGCTAGTAGGAGATAGCGACCATCTTGGGCCCCACTTTGCATGTGAGTGATATTTATCACTAATGACATGCAAAGTGGGCGTGCCAAGATGTTAGCGACTGGAAACAGTCGCTAACATCGCTATCTCCTATTATCGACTTTTGGAAATATTCGAGATAAGCGCAAATATCTCCAAAAAGTAGCACCTGTCCTGAGCAGTTCTTAGCCATGTTATCCAATGGGAGGTGGATAACATGGCTAAGAGCATTAGCTCGGTAATGCATGAATATCGCTGAGTTTTCAGCGATATTAATGCATTGCGGTCGTTTATTACCGTATTTGCGATAAACCTTGATAATAGCAAGGTTTATCTGCGATAATTTCTGACGATGCTTAGCGGTAAAAAAATCGTTGCTAAGCATCGTTAGGGATAAATATCGCTTAACTTTGGTAATATGCCCCAACGTCTGTTAACGTTCGATTCGAAGGAAATCAGGAAGTGTTGAAAAACATTGTCTGCGCCATCTTGTCTTTTTTCAAATGCCACACTTTTGTCGTGCACGGCAGCCATTTTAGATGCCTTGACCAGACCCACTCTCTGCACGCTGTCGATCCTTAGCATGGCTCCCAACCCTCGCAAGCATCTCCCCCAGGCAGTGGTCACCCCCGCTTTCTGTCTTATGCATGGGTAATAAACCTCCCCCCATCTGCGCTGCTCTTCCCTGAGAATCACACCCTGTGCCCGCCCGACACCTCCCTTTCGCCCTATTCACTACCGCACCCTCTGACACTCCTCTTCCTCTGTGTCCGATTGTCCAGGCCGGTCCTAGGCTATCAGCTAGCCCTGCAGATGTAGTTTATGGCCCCAGCTGTAAAGAATCACCCCTCTTCAAAGGAGTTATAGTAGATCAAGGCCCACACTCGATGAGATTCGTCACAGCAGAAGCGTTCCTATTATCTGAAAACCATCCTGTATTGTGATTGGGGAGGGGACCGAGCCTGAAGCGGAAGATTCCAGGGATGACTCTTTGTACATCAAAGTTTTTACAATTATGTGTCACATTAAAAATATATAGCACTCCGACAAAGTAGTAAGATTATAAAACTTTAATAATTTATAAATATATACAAGAAAACAAAAATAGTAATAACATATAAACATTTTTAGGGAAAAACAACGAAGTAGCGGTCGGCTGTGCGAATAGTCCCAACGCAGCACAACGTCCAGATTTCCGGCGTGGGGCGTCGCGGGGGGTGGGTCATCAGTAGCAAACTGTTGTGCGAATAGTTCCAAGGCAGCAGAACGCGCTGAAATCTAGATGACACGAAAGTGATGTCTAGTAAGTTGCCACCCAGCAAATAACGGCGTGGGGCGTCGCGGGGGGTGGGTCATCAGTAGCAAACTGTTGTGCGAATAGTTCCAAGGCAGCAGAACGATGGCACCAAGATGATGTCCAGTAAGTTGCCGCACTGGTTTTGGTATCCTACAATGCTGCTCCGAATAACGGCGTGGGGCGCCCCGGGGGAGGCGGCGTGAACGGCCTTCTCCAGGTGGAGTGTCATCTGTTGTAGTGGGGCGCCCCTTTACCGTTTCAGTTGCCATTCCGTCCGTTTTTGGTCCACTGTGTCAAAAGCCGCAATTCAGCTGAGTTGCGCCCACTCTTGCGGTGCAGCGATAGGCGGCTGTCACAGGACTCTCAAAATGGCGGCAGGCTCTTTCCTTTTTGGGCCTGGTCCACTGAAATGGCCCTGGGACACCTTGGAAATCGGACGCTTGTCTGCTAGGTCTTGGACCCCATTCTCGAAAGCGTCCCCTCCGCCTTGAGGATTTATCAAAAGTTTTGGGGGCCCCCGACTCCTGTAGGCTTCTGGTGGGGAGCGGTTGCCATGATTGCTCGCGGAATGACCACGACGGAGCTACGAGATGGTGGTGCTCTCATGCTGACGCCAGCTTCAGTCTGAAACATCCAGAAACAAGGTGGGGCTTTCATCGTTTGGGAAAAAAAAATAAGTTTTCATCCAATGAAAAGTGTTGTTTTTAGGTCATATGATCAAGCCTTCCATCATTAGGAAACCAAAAGTAAAATGAACCAATGAAAAGTTTTATAAACAAGTCACATGACCTGTTATGCGGCATAGGGTATAAAATGCGGAGAAACGTTGGCACGTGAGGCGGCGTCAGTAGCGGACCGATGTGTGAATAGGCCGAAGGCAACACAACGCGCCAAGATCCGGATGGCACCGAGGTGGTGTCCAGCAAGTTGCAGCACTGGTGTGGCCATCCTATAATGCTGAAAGTCGGCGTGGGGCGCCCCGTTGGCCTGTGAGTTTGCGTCAGTAGCGGACCGATGTGCGAATAGGCCGAAGGCAGCACAACGCGCCAAGATCCGGATGGCACCGAGGTGGTGTCTAGTAAGTTGCCGCACTGGTGTGGCCATCCTACAATGTTGAAAGTCGGCGTGGGGCGCCCCGTTGGCCTGTGAGATGGCGGCAGTAGCGGACCGATGTGCGAATGGGGCCAAAGGCAGCGCAACAATATTTTCGGAATAGAAGACACCAGAAGGCGCTGAGATGCCAAGATCCGGATGGCACCGAGGTGGTGTCTAGCAAGTTGTGGCACTGGTGTGGCCATCCTACAATGGTAAAAGTCGGCGTGGGGCGCCCTGTTGGCCTGTGAGATGGTGTCAGTAGCGGACTGATGTGCGAATGGGGCCAAAGGCAGCGCAACAATATTTTCTGAAGAGAATACACCACAAGGCGCTGAGATGCCAAGATCCGGATGGCACCGAGGTGATGTCTAAGTTGCGGACCGATGTGCGAATGGGGTCAAAGGCAGCGCAACAATATTTTCTGTATGGAAGATACCACTAGGCGTTGAGATGCCAAGATCCGGATGGTACCGAGGTGATGTCTAGCAAGTTGCTGTACTGGTGTGGTCATCCTACAATGCTGAAACTCGGCGTGGGGCGCCCTATTAGCCTGTGAGATGGCGTCAGTAGCGGACCGATGTGTGAATGGGGCAAAGGTAGCGCAAGAATATTTTCTGAATAGAAGACACCACAAGGCGCTGAGATGCCAAGATCCGGATTGGCACCGAGGTGGTGTCTAGTAAGGTGTACTGGTGTGGTCATCCTACAATGCTGAAACTCGGCGTGGGGCGCCCGATTAGTCTGTGAGATGGCGTCAGTAGCGGACCGATGTGCGAATAGGCCGAAGGCAGCACAACGTGCCAAGATCCGGATGTCACCGTGGTGGTTTCATAGTTGAGAGGCACTTCATCTGCAGTGGGGCGCCGAGATCCGGATGGCACCGAGGTGATGTCTAACAAGTTGCTGTACTGGTGTGGCCATCCTACAATGCTGATAGTCGGCGTGGGGCGCCCCGTTGGCCTGTGAGATGGCGTCAGTAGCGGACCGATGTGCGAATGGGGCCAAAGGCAGCGCAACAATATATTCTGAATTGAAGACACCACAAGGCGCTGAGATGCCAAGTTCCAGATGGCACCGAGGTGGTGTCTAGCAAGTTGTGGCACTGGTGTGGCCATCCTACAATGGTAAAAGTCGGCGTGGGGCGCCCTGTTGGCCTGTGAGATGGTGTCAGTAGTGGACCGATGTGCGAATGGAGACAAAGGCAGCGCAACAATATTTTCTGACTGACACCACAAGGCGCTGAGATGCCAAGATCCGGATGGCACCGAGGTGATGTCTAGCAAGTTGCTGTACTGGTGTGGCCATCCTACAATGGTAAAAGTCGGCGTGGGGCGCCCTGTTGGCCTGTGAGATGGTGTCAGTTGCAGACCGATGTGCGAATGGGGCCAAAGGCAGCGCAACAATATTTTCTACAATATTTTCGGAATAGAAGACACCACAAGGCGCTGAGATGCCAAGATCCGGATGGCACCGAGGTGATGTCTAGCAAGTTGCTGTACTGGTGTGGCCATCCTACAATGGTAAAAGTCGGCGTGGGGCGCCCTGTTGGCCTGTGAGATGGTGTCAGTTGCGGACCGATGTGCGAATGGGGCCAAAGGCAGCGCAACAATATTTTCTGTATGGAAGATACCACTAGGCGTTGAGATGCCAAGATCCGGATGGCACCGAGGTGATGTCTAGCAAGTTGCTGTACTGGTGTGGTCATCCTACAATGCTGAAACTCGGCGTGGGGCGCCCCATTAGCCTGTGAGATGGCGTCAGTAGCGGACCGATGTGTGAATGGGGCAAAGGTAGCGCAAGAATATTTTCTGAAGAGGAGACACTACAAGGGGCTGAGATTCTGTTACCACCGAGGTGATGTCTAGCAAGTTGCCGCACTGGTGTGGCCATCCTACAATACTGCTCCGAATAACGGCGTGGGGTGCCCGAAGGGGGGGGGGGGAGGCGGCGTGAACGGGCCTTCCCAGGTGGAGGCTCGTCTGCTGTAGTGGGGCGCCCCTTTACCGTTTCAGTTGCCATTCAGCTGAGTTTCGGCTGCTCTTGATGCTACAGCGACAGGCGGCTGCAACAGGACTCTCAAAATGGCGGCCTGTTCTTTGGATTTGGGCCTGGTCCACTAAAATGGCCCTGGGACACCTTAGAACTCGGACACTCGATTTTTTTTTCCTTTCCTGTACATGCAAAAAAAGGTAAATGTCCGGTACGTTACACGCTTCATCTGCCACGATGAACTCTCCAGAGGAACCGAAAAAAAATATAGTTATGGTAACTATACCATGCATCGTCATATGGAGAGGTGGCACCAATTAATTATAGTGCTGCATAAAAGAGAGATTTGGAGGAGAACCCCTGACCTGCTAGTACATTCATCAAAGAAGTGGCACTGACAGCATCAGAGGCAAGGGAAACGGTCCCAAATATTTAGAAGAACTTTGGAAAGATTAAAATGACATGTTTAGATTGTGGCAAATTAATTTCATGTGGACAGATGAGTGTTACTCTAATAAATACAGCATATGAACATCATCATAGTCGAGGGTTGGTAGAGACATTTTGACTATATCCTGGACCTGCCCGTCCTCGCCCAAAATGGCGCCGGAATAAATGGGACTCGTAACTCCTTGTTGTGTACTGGTTGCAGAACCTTGAAATCACGAGATACGTATGCAGTTTTGAAGCACATGGCGGGCGGGGACGAGAATTGATTGAATATTTCGACATCCCTATTGATATTAAGTTCTGATGTGTTATTGATTACTGTACTATTGAAAGTTCGAATTAACGTCACGCATGGTACTTGCCCGCAAATGTATATCTAGATAATTTTATTGTAACTGGCCCTGTCGTATTTTAATTATAAAATGTACGTCCACCGATTCCGCAACTGTTAGACACCTTAGTTCTTGCAACCTAATGGCCCACCCGTTACGTTCCTCTACAGTGTAAATGTCTACTCATCATATACGATTACAGTTTGCTCCGTGGCCGGCCCACGTGGTTATAGGCTCGTATTTGTATAATGACATTTTCACAATAAAGGTTTTTAAAAGAAAACATGGTAGTAGTATATACATTGGTAAAGTTTTTAATAATAGTCACTGTTTTAGAATCATTAAAAGGCAAGTGAAATAAAGCAGACCAATCACATGAAGGGTAAAAGGTATAATACGCAGGAACGCAGTAAAGATAAATGGTCAAGGGCTGTTGTGTTTTCTACTCCTGCAACATAAAGTGATCGATAAGAATCTCATATTCAGGCGTATCGGCGACTAAGACAGCAGGTCGACCCTCTTTTGCTCAACGGCTCCGTCATGGGACGAAGAAACGCCCTTTTTCTCGAAAAAAGAATATATTTTACTTGCAGGACAGTTGTAAATTTTCCGGGAAAGTACATTAGCCTGGAACATTATAACATATATTTAAGAAAAAATAATGTTCGGAAGTAATAAAAAGCGTAATTTTTAGGTCATATGACCAAGCCTTTCATCATTAGAATAAGAAAAGTAAAATGAACCAATGAAAAGTTTTATTAACAAGTCACATGACCTGTTATGCTTACGTTACGCGCTGCGCGTCGCGCCCCGGATGACTTCCGGATGCGCTAACGCGGCGTGTCATATGACGCATTACGCGACAACGCAGGTCCAGAATATAGTCAAAATGTCTCCACCAACCAGCGGTCGGAACACAACCCCTTTCAGCAGGCTAAATAGTTCTGTTAAATGACAACAGAAGGGACAGGCAACAAGAACCATCAGTCAAAGAGGGGAGGGCTAGTTCTTCTCTACCGGGTTACATTGGGGCGCTACCGGAACTGATCGAATTGGTAGTCTACAGTGTTTCTGGATGTTTCAGACTGAAGCTGTGGTTAGCATGAGAGCAGCACCATTTCGTAGCTCCGTCGTGGCCATTCCGCAACCAATCATGGCAGCCGCTCTTTATCGTTATTTTGGGCGGGGTGGGTGGCGGAGCCGAGCTGTTTTGCAGCCATCATTGTGTGGAGTTCAGTTCATCTCACTAGTTTTGTATTTGTCATGAGGGGTTGTTCCTAATGTTTCTATTTTAGCGAGGTCAAAAAGAGATCCCATTAGTGGCCTACTGATTTTGCTCGATTCCTTTTCTTTTTTTTTTTACACGATTTTTCGTTATCTGCAAAGACTAAACAGAGTATTGCGACTCTGTGTTTGTTTGTAAATAGAGAATGAACCAAAGAGAACCAATTCTAAAACAGTAAATACTTGGATAACAATCAATCAAATGGAGAGAGAAGCAGGCACGACGTATTACAACGGGGGCAAAGGCCTGCGTTAACTACTCTTCACTATGTGCAAAGAGAGAGTACTCCTAATAGAAATGAGGGGGGGGGGCACCATTCAAAGCAGATCAGTGTGCATAAACACGAAAATGTTTTCACTTACCACGTACTTGACATTCGACAGCTTATGATATTTGCTATTAAAAAACCATTGAAATTCACTGAAAAAACCATAGGTTATAGACCATATATAGTTAGGAATTAGCATTTACAAAACCTTGAAAATTCACTGAAAAAACCATAGGTTATAGACCATATATAGTTAGGAATTAGCATTTAAAAAACCTTATTTTACTCACACAAAACCATTGAAATTCCATATATAGTTAGTTGCACTAACTATATATCGCGCACCCGCAATCCACTGCTGATCATGTCACATATTACATCATTCATGACATGGTCAGTGACATCTCAAATGACATCACTGATGACATCACTGATGACATCTCAAATGACATCACTGATGACATCACTGATGACATCTCAAATGACATCACTGATGACATCACTGATGACATCTCATTTGACATTACTGATCACATCACTGATGACATCATTCATGTGATAATACGATGAACCTCTTCAGACTCTAATATAACCTTAGATACACTCAGTGTAAACAGACACTCATAGACTGTCACTCATCCATGGAGTTACTCAGACACTTAGTCAGTCATGCAAAGAATCAATCACACCTCCATTTCCTCAACTATACAGTTATACACACCTTACTTATTCAAACATATACTAAAACATATTTACTCACTTATACAATCCTGGATACAAGTTCACAATGATCCATACAACCACTCACACATTCACTGGCTCTTATGCACAGTTATTTATATATGTCAACTCTCACATGTACTGTGTTTTACATATGTACTTACTTTGACATGTAGCACTGAGATATCCATTCACTCACCAATACACTCATGCACACAGTCAACCGCCCATACAGCTGTTTCCACATGCACTTTTGAACCCATACATCTAGTCAATCAACTGCTCACACATCTATGCAGAGAGTCATACACCTCCCAGCCACCCACACACACACTCAGTCTCCCATACAAATGCTTGGGCAACCAATCAATAACCCATACAGTTAATCATATAGCTAATGATCAACACATGCAGCAGTTTACAGAACAACAGACATAATGATGCACACATTAAGACAGTTTAGTCACTAACCCATGCACTCAGTGAGACACATTTAATCAGTCACTCATACAGTCAGCCATGCCCCTACTAAATCCTTCATCAAGACACTTATACATCCACTCATTCTTCAATATGTAAGACATATTTTAACTTTACAGAATTATACAGTCACTGGATGTAGTCATCAGTGATGTCATTTGAGATGTCATCAGTGATGTCATCAGTGATGTCATTTGAGATGTCATCAGTGATGTCATCAGTGATGTCACTGACCATGTCATGAATGATGTAATATGTGACATGATCAGCAGTGGATTGCGGGTGCGCGATATATAGTTAGTGCAACTAACTATATATGGAATTTCAATGGTTTTGTGTGAGTAAAATAAGGTTTTTTAAATGCTAATTCCTAACTATATATGGTCTATAACCTATGGTTTTTTCAGTGAATTTTCAAGGTTTTGTAAATGCTAATTCCTAACTATATATGGTCTATAACCTATGGTTTTTTCAGTGAATATATATATATATATATGGTCTATAACCTATGGTTTTTTCAGTGAATATATATATATATATATATATATATATATATATATATATATATATATATATATATATTCACTGAAAAAACCATAGGTTATAGACCATATATAGTTAGGAATTAGCATTTAGAAAACCTTATTTTACTCACACAAAACCATTGAAATTCCATATATAGTTAGTTGCACTAACTATATATCGCGCACCCGCAATCCACTGCTGATGATGTCACATATTACATCATTCATGACATGGTCAGTGACATCACTGATGACATCACTGATGACATCTCAAATGACATCACTGATGACATCACTGATGACATCTCAAATGACATCACTGATGACATCATGACACACCAATACCAGTTACTACATACGCACTCACTGATTCCTACGTCTACACACACATTCACTCATTCACCCATACAATCACTCATACATACAGTCACTCATTATTACAACACTATCATATGCACTCATACACCTATGCAGACAGTCACACACTGCCACTCATCCATGGAGTTACTCACACACCAAGTCAGTCCTGTAAAGAATCAATCACACTTCCATTTCTTCATCTATACAGTTAAACACAGAACACCATACTTCAGTGACATCACTGATGACATCACTAATGACATCTGAAATGACATCACTGATGACATATCAAATGACATCACTGATGACATCATGACACACCAATACCAGTTACTACATACGCACTCACTGATTCGTACGTCTACACACACATTCACTCATTCACCCATACAATTACTCATACATACAGTCAGTTATTATTAGAACACTATCATATGCACTCATACACCTAGTCAGTCCTGTGAAGAATCAATCACACTTCGATTTCCTCATCTATAGTTAAACACAGAACACCATACTTTTCACACATATACTAACACATACTTACTCTCTTATACAATCACTGATACAAGTACACATTGATATGCACAGAGTCACACACCTCCCAGCCAGCCACACACTCACTCAGTCTTCCATACATCCACTCATTCTTCAATATGTAAAACGTATTTAAACTTTACAAAAACACACAGACACTAGATGATGTCATCAGTGATGTCATTTGAGATGTCATCAGTGATGTCATCAGTGATGTCACTGACCATGTCATGAATGATGTAATATGTGACATCATCAGCAGTGGATTGCGGGTGCGCGATATATAGTTAGTGCAACTAACTATATATGGAATTTCAATGGTTTTGTGTGAGTTAAATAAGGTTTTCTAAATGCTAATTCCTAACTATATATGGTCTATAACCTATGGTTTTTTCAGTGAATTTTCAAGGTTTTGTAAATGCTAATTCCTAACTATATATGGTCTATAACCTATGGTTTTTTCTGTGAATTTCATTGGTTTTTTAACAGCTAATATCTGTAGCTGTAAAATGTATTCTTCTTTAAATCCAAAAATATATTTTATATGTTTATGAATAATTTTTTTTTTTAAATATTTTTTTTTCTTCGTTCCCGCTTCGCGAATCGGGAAGCTTCCCGTTAGCTGACCTTGATGCCGCGAAATAGACCGCGAGCCGGTAAACGTTTCTTTACCGCAAGTGCCGCGTTAGAAAACAACATCGTGACGCCTCCCGTCCGCATGACGTTTCACGTTGTCGCGTGATACGTCATATGACGTGCTACGTTAGCGAACTGGTACGCGAAGCGAGTCGCAAAGCGCAGGTTTCTGGAAGCAAACCGGGAGGCCCTGCAAAGCGCTTAACGTAAACACAGCAAGTCATGTGACTTGGTAATAACACTTTTCATTGGTTCATTTCACTTTTGGTTTCCTAGTGATGTAAGACTAGGTCATATAATCTAAAATGAACACTTTTGATTGGTTGAGAACTCTTGTTTTTCCCAAATGATGAAAATCCCTCCTTCTTTCCTCACTCTGACTTTCATCATTGTGAGAGAAAGACCCTTTGTGATCACTGAGCAATGGCTTCTTTAGTAGCTTCAGCTGGTGCTTCCCCACCACCTCCACCACATCCAAGGAAGAGTGGACCACCTGCTCAAGTTATAATTCAACAAGAAGAGGAAGAAGAGGAACAGGACGACGAGCACGAAGAGAGGCAGTTTTTGCCTGAGCAGCCCAGGACGTCTCACCGGAAAGAAAACTTCATTTGGCAATTTTTTTAAATTCCCAAAGGTCAGAAAAAAGTAAATGCAAGATACGTAACTTGCCTTATATGTCAAGATAGACTGTCCAGAGGAACCGAGAAAAAATACAGTTTCGGAAACTACACAATGCATCGCCATATGACTAGGTGGCATCCTAACAACTACAGTGCTGCACAGTTTCGGAACGACCTAGATAATCTCCCTATTATGGCCAGAAGATCTGTTGTACCGGAAGTAACGGGACCAGAGGGCAGGGAGATGGTGCCAAATATACAAATGAAATTTGGTGAAGTAAAACACATCTGCGTATTTTGCGATGGATTCATTTCCTACGGAGAAAAAAGCATCACTCTGATCAACAGAGCTATTGACTATCATATGCAAGTTTGTACGAAACGCCCAAAATAATAAATACTTCTTTTTTTGTTTTGTTGCTCCTGTTGAGCCCTTTACAATGAATCGTTTTCATTGCCCCCTCCAAGAAAAACCCAAAAAAATATAAAACTGTTCAGAAAAATTCAAAAAAAGTAAAAAAATGTTCCGAAAAATAATAAAAAAAATATAAAACAACAAAAACAATAAAAAAAAAGTTCTTTTCAGAACTACCTCCCCGTTATTAAAAAATTGGTACAATATTTGGAACTGTGCCAACCTCTATTTCTCTTAGTTCGCTTCCCAGTTCGCTCGCCGGTACGCGAACCAGAAGCGAACCAAAAACAGTAAGTATAAGGGAAGGAAACAGACACTTCTGTTAAAAGAAAGACAGCTATAGGGGAGTAAACTAGAGATACTATTACCCGTAATCCACTGCTGATGATGTCACATATTACATCATTCATGACATGCTCAGTGACATCATCAGCAGAGGATTGCGGGTTTTTTGGCAACGTGCCTTATCCACGGTTTAATAACGCTGCCTTTTGCTTTATATAAGTTTTCAAATTGTATGAAATATATACCAATAGGTCGTTATGAACCTTTAGGTAGTGCTTTTCTTCATGAGGTCTGGTCGCTTCCATACACATACAGATGTTTCAAAGATGATCAAGAAGTTTATCTGAATGGAGAGGAATGCACTGAGACGCCAGATCATTCACTAATGTGTAGGCACATACAGTTACACGGTTCATGCAACAAACACCGACCAAATATGGCTTGCGTGTTGCAAGGCACGCCAGTTCCTGCTATCATCCCCACGTTCAAGTTGTTGGAAAATGGTAGTTATTTGATGCTCAATAATGAAGATTGTTCTGAGTTAATTAAAAGTATTCCTTTTATCGTAACAGTAAGTGAACGGGTTATTTGCTGCAGAAATGTTCTATTTCCTCCCACACATGAACATAGGGAGTTTTCAATCTGGCCACAAATACCAACCTTGGGACAGATTTCAACGGCATGGCAAGAATAAGAGCTCTTTTGTCTCAGAGAGAGGTGGCCTTGAGTTCGGCCCGTGAAACTTTCGTGCTTCACATAGCGAACACCCGTACAGAGGTGCAGACCCTTTTCAATTCAGATTTGCCTTTCAATTTCAGCAAGATGGTTCCGACTATCTTTAACGCATCCTCCACAAAGACCCTGGCGCACTTTTTTAAAGTTGTTACCAGTGGTCTCGTGACTTCATTTGAGAAAATCTTTGGAGTCATCCCTGCTTCCTTTCATTCTATTTTCTCCACTCTGGTTCGTGGATTGGCATTTTTACTTGCATTACCAGCGGACGCTCTTGTGCTTTTTTACATTTTTAAATATGGATGTCCCTCCTATGCAACCTCCCACCCTGCAGCTGCTGACACTGTTCCGCAATCGCATGCTAGAATATTATGGCACAATGCCGTTGGCGATATTAAGCACGGCATATGGATTATCTTTTCGATTCTCCTACTTCACCTGTGTCCAGCCTGTATTTCACTGCCTGACCTGTGATTTCGATTGGGCCATTGATTTGTGTCTCTGCGGACCGGTTTCTCCTGACGTCGACTTTAATCAGCTGATGACTCCTATCATTACTCACGAGTTGGTTTGTCCTGGCGAAAGGATTATGGCTGTGGCATTGATGCATGGACTACTTGGTCCCTGGAATTTACTGGCGGCAGCACAGTCTTTCTTGGAACAGAGCTTTCTTGAAAACCCACCGAGCTGTCCTCTGATGGTGATAGAGGATCCGGTGCTGGGAGAGCACGTATGTTCTTTTCCGCTTTTAAATTGGATGGCTGAACTGTTTTCGGATGAAGACGGTGACTTCCTATTGGAGGCTGTTGCAGCTTATTTTGCATACACAGTTATGTCATAGACCTTTTTCATGTTTGATATGCTGAGTACTAGCATTTCATTGACAATTCATTGACTTATTTGTCAAGTTTTTATTATTTACCTTGCCTATTGGCTTAAGACTCGATAAAGTACTTGGCTGTTTTATTTTTCTTTAGCATTAAATTTTCCTAGTTTTTAATGCTTTACCTTGCGGACCGTCCACATATAAACTTGCAATCTGCTCTCATGAGATGGCACTTCTATTATCTTATTCAGTTCGTTTCCGGATCATGGGGAGGTGTCATCTAGGTCCTGGATATCTTTACACCGTGTTAAGTTAGCATGGGCTCATTACCGGTTTAAACGCCATTTTTCCTTTTTTGCAACTTCTGCACACGACACTTAGTTGTTGCTTTAGCTTTCCACCTAGTAGTTCATCGTGGTTTACATGAGAATAATATGTTATTGCTCTACTATCTGCTTTGCTTGTTAAACTATATCTGTACAGCGAGTGCTAAAGTTTCAAGAACAACACGATACAGAATTGTTATGAGGTCTGATCTCCACGACTTCATACTCATAACAACTTCTGCCAATTCTGGGCATGAGGCGGGTTTTATATTGCTTTGCCGAACACACATACACAACAGTTGATGCGGTTCACATGAAGAGAGAGCTGGTGTATGCTGATGTGATTCCTTCAAATCTAAGACACTAAAGTATGGGCACGCCCTAAACCAACACAAAGAGACCTTCTTAGCAAATAATATAATATGTGTATTAGGGAGGGTGAGATATAAGCAGCCGCGGGCCGTGGAGGGAGTTACGGTGAGGCAGGGAGGCGGGGAGGGGGAGAAGCAGGGTGGAGCCCTCTCTACCTTGCCCCTCCCCCTCCCCGCCTCCCTGCCCCACCGTAACTCCCTCCACGGCCCGCGGCTGCTTATAAGTGTTGCTAACTCTTATTCATTTACAGCATGTTAACATACTGTCACCATTCGCTTTTTATGTACTAGTAACTATGCTGGTAATTTTGCTACTGATAATATGTGTACTTGTATTCTCCACCCTGCTTCTCCCCCTCCCCGCCTCCCTGCCTCACCGCAACTCCCTCCACGGCCCGCGGCTGCTTATAAGTGTTGCTAACTCTTATTCATTTACAGCATGTTAACATACTATCACCATTCGCTTTTTATGTAATAGTAACTATGCTGGTAATTTTGCTACTGATAATATGTGTACTTGTATTATCTAAGATACTACGCCTGAGAAGACGGCATTAGTAAATAAACATTTCAAATACACATGTGTTCTTCTTAACTCCATGTTCTGGTTTCTAAGAAATATAAAACGACCGACTGTTCATGAGTTCCACGTATCCTGAGGTACTATAAGTTCATATTCTGGATTGTCTAAACATTGAGAGTTTGTTATATCCAATGTGACACTGTACCTAGCTTGCTAAGGAGTTTTTGATTACTAACGTGAGTTTTGGGACACCCTAATTCGCCGAGGTTCCAATCCTCTGTCCACAGTTCTGTGTGAGAACAGAAACCCTGCGACAGGGGCACCCCCGACCCTTGCTGGAGCTTCATCACACTTGCGATACAACTCCAGCAATGCGCCACCTTTACGGCACAGATACATCACGCATCTGTGCTGTTTTTGCCCCATGATGCGCCGCATTGTAAATGCAGCACACCATAGGTGACGGAACAGCGGCACAGAATGACTAACACATCCCTGGTGATGCGCCAGTCATCATAAATGTATCCCTATGCTTCTTATCTTGTTAGAGATGAACCGCCATATGTATCATCAAAGTTTTTTGCATTTCCTAAATAGCGAACTTTAAGGAATAAATAGCGATTCTTTACCATTCCTAGTTTGCGATTAGCTATTTGCTAATTACAAATTACCCATTCATTTCCTTCATTTCCATAGGGCGGTTGGACTCACTTTTAGCTCGAACGGCTGAATGGATTTCCACGAAACTTGGCAAAATTGTAGGGACTGGTAGCCCGATGTGCCTTTGCTATGTCTCAAGATATATGCTCCAGTGGTTTTTACGAAAATTAACTTTGAAAAATATATATTGGGCTACATTGGCCTATATATATGTTGGAGCCCAAATGTAGCCCAATGTAGCCCAATGAAGCCCAATGTAGCCCAATGTAGCCCAAAGATGGCCGCCAGACACACAAAAAAACAAATGTAGCCCAAATATCAGCCAGATGTAGCCCAACTATAGCCCAGTGACAGAATGACCAATCAGCTTCGCAAACCTCCGTTACGCGAAGCGGAGCGCTGTTACAGATATATATCTTTTTTTGAACGTTAATTTCTCAAAATCCACTGGAGCACATATATTGAGACCTAGCAAAGGCACATCGGGCTACCAGTCCCTAATATTTTGCCAAGTTTCGTGCAAATCCATTCAGCCGTTCGATTATTATTATTATTATTTTTTTTTGCCCCGCGGGGCCCTTTTAAAACCTCCACATCAAACCTAGGGGGTCAGCGAGGATCTACTATGCCCCCTTATAGTTATTTCCCCCTTTGTTTTGACCTCCTCTTGTCTCTCGATCCTACCGAGAGACAAGATGGCGGCCGCTACGGACTTTTTGGAATGTTGACAGACGCCGGAGAACCAATCAGCTTCGCTTCACAAAGCTCCGTTGCGCGTAAAGTACGCGTCCTGGGACGCTGCCAGGTCCGCTGTTACAGATATATATCTTTTTTTAAACGTTAATTTCTCAAAATCCACTGGAGCACATATATTGAGACCTACAAAAGGCACATCGGGCTACCAGTCCCTACAATTTTGCCAAGTTTCGTGCAAATCCATTCAGCCGTTCGGGCTAAAAGTGAGGCCAACCGCCCTATGGAAAACTCAATGTTAAAAACACGTTTTGGGACCCCCCTTTTTTCTCGGCCCCCCCTTCACGAACCCCCCCCAAATTTTCAAGGGCTGCTCAGAAACAAAATGTGCCATTTTCCTGAAAATTTCAGCCAATTCCGTCCACAAATGCCAAAGTTATTATTATATATATATATATACCGCCAGTAGGTAATATATATATATATATATATATTACCTACTGGCGGTCACCAGTAGGTATATATAGTTAGGATTTTTTCTCTATGGGTTTTTTGAAAATTCTATGTCTAATAACTTTGGCGTTTGTGGACGGAATTGGTTGAAATTTTCAGGAAAATGGCACATTTTGTTTCTGAGCAGCCCCTGAAAATTTTGGGGGGGTTCGTCAAGGGGGGGCCGAGAAAAAAGGGGGGTCCCAAAACGTGTTTTTAACATTGAGTTTTCCATAGGGCGGTTGGCCTCACTTTTAGCCCGAACGGCTGAATGGATTTGCACGAAACTTGGCAAAATTGTAGGGACTGGTAGCCCGATGTGCCTTTTGTAGGTCTCAATATATGTGCTCCAGTGGATTTTGAGAAATTAACGTTTAAAAAAAAATATATATCTGTAACAGCGGACCGGGCAGCGCTCTGGTTCGCGGACTTTTCGCGCAACGGAGCTTTGTGAAGCGAAGCTGATTGGTTCTCCGGCGTCTGTCAACATTCCAAACAGTCCGTAGCGGCCGCCATCTTGTCTCTCGGTAGGATCGAGAGACAAGAGGAGGCCGAAGCGAAGGGGCAAATGACCATAAGGGGGCATAGTACATTGTCGCTCACCCCCTAGGTTTGATGTGGAGGTTTTAAAAGGGCCCCGCGGGGCAAAAAAAAATAAAAATAATAATAATCGAACAGCTGAATGGATTTGCACGAAAGTTGGTAAAATTGTAGGGACTGGTAGCCCGATGTGCCTTTGCTAGATCTCAATATATGTGCTCCAGTGGATTTTGAGGAATTAACGTTCAAAAAAAGATATATATCTGTAACAGCGCACCGCTTCGCGTACTTTTCGCGTTACGGAGCTTTGCGAAGCGAAGCTGATTGGCTCTCCGGCGTCTGTAAACATTCCAAACAGTCCGTAGCGGCCGCCATCTTGTCTCTCGGTAGGATCAAGAGACAAGAGGAGGCCAAAGCGAAGGGGCAAATGACCATAAGGGGGAATAGTAGATCGTCGGTGACCCCCTACGTTTGATGTGGAGGTTTTAAAAGGGCACCGCGGGGCAAAAAAAATAATAATAATAATAATCGAACGGCTGAATGGATTTGCACGAAACTTGGCAAAATTGTAGGGACTGGTAGCCCGATGTGCCTTTGCTAGGTCTCAATATATGTGCTCTAGTGGATTTTGAGAAATTAACGTTCAAAAAAAGATATATATCTGTAACAGCGCTCCGCTTCTCGTACTTTTCGCGTTACGGAGGTTTGCGAAGCTGATTGGTTTTTCGGCGTCTGTAAACATTCCAAACAGTCCGTAGCGGCCGCCATCTTGTCTCTCGGTAGGATCGAGAGACAAGAGGAGGCCAAAGCGAAGGGGCAAATGACCATAAGGGGGCATAGTAGATCCTCCCTGACCCCCTAGGTTTGATGTGGAGGCTTTGAAAGGGTCTCGCAGGGCAAAAAAAAAATATACCGTTTTTTTAGTTTTTTTGCGTGGAGTGCGCCCGGTTCGCGAACCGGGAAGCGGTCTGGGGAGCGTACTTTCTTGAAAATTAGTGAAAAAAGTTAGAGTAAAATAATAATTGTGAGTGATCAGATGTAGGGTAGCTCTGAGAAGAGCTTTTGGGTTTATGGTACATTTAGGTACTTATAAGTAGGTACCAATGCACAGTCTTAAATTCAGAGTGAAAACTCTGTTGCCCTCATCTGAGAAGTGAACTCCATCTGCTCTGTAGATATCTTGCATGTAGTAACGCAAGTTATTGTTGTACAGGGAGCCCATTCCATGGTCTCTCATGTAAGCTGAAACAGATTTGTTTACATGCTTCCTCGATTTCTCAATTTGTGGACAAAATTGGTTCGACCACCTCCATTTCTGTCTTTGGCATATATTTGAATATACCAAGGCAGTCTGAGGAAAAAGTGCCATCAATTGCTCAAAGGTGTCCTTTAAAAGCATTTCCAGACCTACCCCAGTCAAAGTGCCCAAATCATTACCTCCACAGTGCACAATTAACAGGTCAGGTTTTGGCAAATGCATAAAGGTTTTCACCAATGGTATCAATTGGTGACATTTTAATCCTCTGTGGCCAAACCACTTAATTTCCACATCTTGTAAATTGAGGTTAGGTAAATTCCTGTTTTCAGCGTACCTTTGAGCCCAATAGATGTAGCTATGTCCAACAATCCAGACAGAAAACATGGCGAGAGAAGGTTCTCCTGCAGTCAGATGAAGTGTGGCAATGAAATGGCAGTTGAAAAAATGAGAGTGTAAAATGAAAAAAACTGAGGAGTTTCTGTGTTAATGAAGCAGTAAGAGTGATTGGTGGATTTTGATTGCTGAAAACAGAAAGTTAGTGTGCATGGATGAGTTCGTTGAAAGATGTATTTTGAGTGGCGAAGAAAAAATCATTAAATGAAAGAATGCTTTGGATATGCAGGTGCACTGAGAGTTCAGAGTTCAATTGCAACATTGTTGTGTGAGAGGTCTTGCAAGAACAATCAATCAAATGGAGAGAGAAGCAGGCACGACGTATTACAACGGGGGCAAAGGCCTGCATTAACTACCCTTCACTATGTGCAAAGAGAGAGTACTCCTAATAGAAATGAGGGGGGGGGGGCACCATTCAAAGCAGATCAGTGTGCATAAACACGAAAATGTTTTCACTTACCACGTACTTGACATTCGACAGCTTATGATATTTGCTATTAAAAAACCATTGAAATTCACTGAAAAAACCATAGGTTATAGATCATATATAGTTAGGAATTAGCATTTACAAAACCTTGAAAATTCACTGAAAAAACCATAGGTTATAGACCATATATAGTTAGGAATTAGCATTTAAAAAACCTTATTTTACTCACACAAAACCATTGAAATTCCATATATAGTTAGTTGCACTAACTATATATCGCGCACCCGCAATCCACTGCTGATGATGTCACATATTACATCATTCATGACATGGTCAGTGACATCACTGATGACATCACTGATGACATCTCAAATGACATCACTGATGACATCACTGATGACATCTGAAATGACATCACTGATAACATCTCAAATGACATCACTGATGACATCTCAAATGACATCACTGATGACATCACTGATGACATCTCATTTGACATCAATGACCACATCACTGATGATATCATTCATGTGACAATACAATGCATCTCCTCACACTTTAATATAACCTCTGTTACACCCAGTGTTAAATACAGAGTATAATTTTTGAAACCATTGACACACCAATACTAGTTACTACATACGCACTCAGTGATTCCTATGTTTACACACACATTCACTCATTTACCCATACAATCATTCATACATACAATCACTCATCTTTACAACACTATCATATGCACTCATACACCTATACAGACTCTCACACTCTGTCACTCATCCATGGAGTTACTCACACACCTAGTCAGTCCTGTAAATAATCAATCACACTTCCATTTTCTAATCTATACAGTTAAACATAGAGCACCTTACATTTTGAAACATATACTAACACATACTTACTCTCTTATACAATCATTGATACAAGTACACATTGATCTGCACAGAGTCACACACCTCCCAGCCAGCCACACACACACTCAGTCTCCCATACAAATACTTGGGCAATCAATCAATAACCCATATAGTTACTCATATAGCTACTGACCAACACATGCAGCAGTTTACAGAACAACAGACATAATGATGCACAAATTAAGACAGTTTAGTCACTAACCCATGCACTCAGTGAGACACATTTAATCACTCACTCATACAGTCAGTCACGCACCTACTAAATCCTTCATCCAGACACTTCTACATCTACTTATTCTTCAATATGTAAAACATATTTAAACTTTACAGAAACACACAGTCACTGGATGATGTCATCAGTGATGTCATTTGAGATGTCATCAGTGATGTCATCAGTGATGTCACTGACCATGTCATGAATGATGTAATATGTGACATCATCAGCAGTGGATTGCGGGTGCGCGATATATAGTTAGTGCAACTAACTATATATGGAATTTCAATGGTTTTGTGTGAGTAAAATAAGGTTTTTTAAATGCTAATTCCTAACTATATATGGTCTATAACCTATGGTTTTTTCAGTGAATTTTCAAGGTTTTGTAAATGCTAATTCCTAACTATATATGATCTATAACCTATGGTTTTTTCAGTGAATATATATATATATATATATATATATATATATATATATATATATATATATATATATATATATATATATATATATTACCTACTGGCGGTCGCCAGTAGGTATATATAGTTAGGATTTTTTCTCTATGGGATTTTTGAAAATTCTATGTCTAATAACTTTGGTGTTTGTATACGGAATTGGTTGAAATTTTCAGGAAAATGGAACATTTTGTTTCTGAGCAGCCCCTGAAAATTTGGGGGGGGTTCGTCAAGGGGGGGCCGAGAAAAAAGGGGGGTCCCAAAACGCGTTTTTCCCATGTTAATTTCCATAGGGCGGTTGCCCTCATTTTTAGCCCTAACGGCTGAATGGATTTGCACGAAACTTGGCAAAATTGTAGGGACTGGTAGCCCGATGTGCCTTTGCTAGGTCTCAATATATGTGCTCCAGTGGATTTTGAGAAATTAACGTTCAAAAAAATATATATATCTGTAAGCGCGCTCCAGGCAGCGCCCCGGTTCGCGTACCTGACGCGTAACGGAACTTCGCGAAGCGAAGCTGATTGGCTCTCCGGTGTCTGTCAACATTCTAAATAGTCCGGAGCGGCCGCCATCTTGTCTCTCGGTAGGATCGAGAGACAAGAGGAGGCCAAAACAAAGGGGGAAATGACCATAAGGGGGCATAGTAGATCCTTCCTGACCCCCTAGGTTTGATATGGAGGCTTTAAAAGGGCCCCGCGGGTTTTTTTTGCGTGGGTAGCGCCCGGTACGCGCACCGGGAAGCGGTCCGGGGAGCGTACTATAAGGAAAAAAGAATGATAGACTATGATATTTTGAAATATTGTATGTTTATTGATTGTTCTTTTTGTTGTTTTTTAAAAAAATTTTTTGTTATTTAAGTAGCAGTATTTATGATTATTAAATATAAATTTATTTTTGGAATTGTGCACAGTATACTATAAGTCTGACTTTACATTATAATCAATTTGGTACTAGTTTATGAATTACATATAAAAATGATTAAAGACAAACAATTTTTTTTTTTTTTCACAACCAATTTTATTGAGCAAATGAGCATTGAGAATGTGGCATCTCCACAACCGAAGAACACCACGACAGTATCAAAACAGCAATTACATAGGCAGCAAATGCTAGAGTAGACTCATAAAATATGCTCAGTATAGAAACACCCCAGTGACCCACCCTAACCCACAACTCCACCCCCCCCACCCCGGACACCCCCCAACCCCCCCCACCACACGTGCATAGAAAGCAATAAAGAAAAGCAAGTAGGTGCAGCCCCACCAGGGCAATGCTACTTCGGGCCAACAGTGTCACTGTGATCAAACGTCCTCCTCTCGCTCCGCTGGGGGGTCCAGGGATAGACCACGATAGTCAGCCCAACGCTTCCAAATTTTGAAGTGCTTGTGAGGACAGCCCCGCGCTTCAAAGACCGGCCTCTCCAGACCCATGAAGTAATCTAGCCCCGCCTTCCAAGCAGAAAGGGGGGGGGCCCTCACCGCTTTCCATGCCCGGGCCAGGTCTCGCTTGGCCACAACCAGCCCCAATAGCAGCAAATGGCGCTTATATATGTTACCCCCAATCCCTTCCATGATGTGCAGTAGGCCCAACCGGTGGGTACGAGGAAGGTCCCAGCCCAGCACCTCAGCCAGGCAACTCCACACACCCCTCCAGAACCCAGTCAGCCGGCCACACGTCCACACAGTATGCATTAAGGACCCAGGCACCGACCCACAGCGCAAGCATTCCGGGGATGCAATCAAACCAGCTTTCCACAATCGTTCACGTGTATAGTATGCCCGATGCAGGTATTTGAATTGAATGAGCCGGAGCCGGATAGCAATGGCAGTTCCACGTGGGGACTCCAGCGCCTCCCTCCAATCGTCTTCATCGAGGGGACCCACGTCCACCTCCCACGCCTCCCGAAGAGAGTGCAGGGTGGAGGAGCAGTGGACAACAAGTGTCTGGTATATCTTGGAGACCTTTCTGTCCCCCAAGTCTCCCATAAACACCTTAGCCTCGACCGGGCTAAACTCTGGCAAGGAGTCGAGACCGGCGATGCTCGGGGCGAGGGCATGACGCAGCTGAAGGTAGCGGAAGAATTGGGACTGAGGCATCTGGAATTCCATGCGGAGCTCCTCGAAGGACTTGAGGGTGGTGCCAGACACGACCTGGCCCAGTTGTGTAACCCCTATGGCCTCCCAACCCTCAAAGCCGGCCAGAGCCGCCAGCTCTGGGAGCTGACCATTATGCCAAAGCGGCGTCTCAGCCGTCAACTTGCCCCACCATCCCATGCGGCGCAAGGATTGTCGCCACACGGCAAAGACCACCCTTGTGACCGAGGGTAACCCACGACGCAGGCGAGCCGAATACAGGATGGTGTGGAGCGTATGATCACCCATGAGTGACCGTTCCAGGGCGTAGGCCGGATCGCTTCTATCGCCATACCACCACTCATTAAGAACAAGTAGCTGGGAAGCCTGGTAGTAGGAGAGGAGTTCCGGGGTGGCCAGGCCGCCACAGTATGTGGACAGAAAACACGTCTTCAGTGCTACTCTGGCCGCACCCCCATCCCACAGGAAGCGACCCAACACCGAGTTAACCTGACGGAACCACTCCAGGCCGATGGGGTATGGGAAATTCTGGAGCTGGTACAGTAGACGCGGAAGCGCCACCATCTTGAAGATGGCCGATCTACCAAAGATAGTGAGCGGCATCCTGGACCAAGTTTTGACATCAGCCTGTACCCATTCCCACACCGGCAGGACTCCACGCGCCCAGGCCACAACCCGCGACTCCGATAGGAAAACGCCCAAGTACTTTAGGCCTCCCGTCGCCACTCGCAACTCCGCAGCCCAGGGGTCGGCAACCACTCCGCCGCCCAGCACCCACAGGGTCGATTTGTTAATGCTGAGACGGAGGCCCGATGCCTCGCCGAACGCACGCATAATCTCTAGGACCCGGGGGCCCGAGCGTTGCAGGTCGGTGAGAAAGAAGAGGACGTCATCCGCATACAGCGCAATTCTGTCCGCCAGGTCCCCATTCCAGACAAAGCCACACAATCGGGCATCCACTCGTACCCGCGACGCCAGGGGCTCCATGGCAAGGGCAAACAGATACGGGGACAGAGGGCAGCCCTGCCGAGTGCCACGTCCTATATGGAAACGCCCAGAGGTAGCTCCGGCCACACGGACCGAGGCCGTCACGTTAGTGTAGAGGAGACGGACATATGACAGGAAAACCGGCCCCAGGTTGAGGCGGGTCAGGAGGGCAAACAGATAAACCCAACTCACAGAATCAAAGGCCCTGTCCATATCCGCCAAGAAGAGTGCCGCCTGCTCATCGCTAGCACCCATAGCATCTACTGCCGCTTGCGCCCGTCGGATGTTATGTCGGGTGGCCCTCCCTGGAATGAATCCAGCCTGGTCGGGGTGGACCAGGTCAGTGATGTGGGGTAGCAGGCGGTTCGCTAAGGCCTTAGCCAGGATCTTAGCCTCGATGTTTAACAAGGAAATAGGCCGGTAAGAGTCGTATCTGTCCGGCTCCCTGCCCGGTTTTAAGAAGACCACGATCTCGGCGTGGCGCCAGTCCGGCGGCATCTCCCCCTGAGCCCGCGCCGCCTCCAGGGCACGCCGATAGTGGGGCCCCAGCTGGACGTGAAACGTTTTATAGAATTCGCACGGGTAGCCGCTCGGGCCGGGCGCCTTCCCGGCATTCAGTTGACCAAGGGCCTCCCCGAGTTCCTCAGCCGTGAGCGGGGCGTCCAGGGCAGTCCTGGTCTCATCAGGAACGGCCCGCGGTAGCAGGTCGTCAAGATAAGCGGAGATCCCACCCTCCTCCAAGTGGTCACAAGGGGCGTACTGCGTCTCGTAATAGCGGGCAAAGCTAGCCGCCAATAGGGCTGGGTCAGTCATAACTGAGCCGTCCTCAGCCGTAAGACCCGGCAACACAAGAGGCTGGAAAGTCGCCTGACACAACCTGTGTAGCATAGTGCAGGACTTGTCGCCCCACTGGTATACCCTGCTGCGCGTGGCGAGCCACGCCTGCCGGGCTTCATCGTGTAAGACGGAGGCATACGATTGTTGGGCCTGTAGGAGCCGCCGCACCATGTCTTCGTCGCTCCCGAGACTACCACGCCGTTCCAGCTCCTCTACACGGGCGGCAGCGGTCACAATGGCTTCCCGATGCTTCCGCCTAGCAGCCACGCACCAAGCAATATCAATACCCCGCAACGTGGGTTTCAGCGCCTCCCACACCACCATTGCATCCACATCACCCACAAGATTCTCACGCCAATAATGATCAATCGCCTCGCGCAGGTGATGCACGTACTCGGGCCGTTGCAGCTGCCAGGACGACATCCGCCATCTAAACGGCTGTCGTTTGGAAGGGAGGGTCATGGTTGCCAGGACCGGGGAGTGATCAGACAGGCCCCTGGGGAGTATCACTGCATACCTGACTCGACTCAGACAGGCACTCGGCACAAACAGATAGTCCAGCCTTGAAAAGGACCCATGCACCGCCGACACAAATGTGAATTCACGCGCAGCAGGATGAAAGTGGCGCCACACATCAACCCATCCCAGGCCGCTCGCAGTCGCACTCAATCTGGTGGGAGCAGCAGCGGGGGGGGATCCACCACAGCAGGCGCCTGCCTCCGACGATCCAGGCCCACATCCATAACCTCATTCCAGTCACCTCCCACCATGGTCAGCACCTCCGGAATCTCATCCCACAGCGCGAACAGCCGCTCAGACAGGGCCCATTGGAGAGGGGGGGGGGGCGTACACGCTACCAAACACCACCTGTTCGGTACCCAGCTGGCCCTTGATGAAAATAAAGCGGCCCTGAGGGTCTATCCATTGCCTCTCATGCACATAAGCCACCCTGCGGTGCACCAAGATAGCCACCCCCCGCGAGCCCCTTTTAAAACCGGCATGGTACACTTGTTGAAATCCAAACCTCTGGAGGCTAAGGGCCTTGGATCCCAGCATGTGGGTCTCCTGAAGCAGCAGCACATCTACCATCTCCCTCTTCCCCCATCGTAGCACAGCCCCACGCTTGATTTTATCCAAAATTCCTCTCACATTCCATGTCACAACACGCAGGGCCTTAGGAGGAGACATAGTCACGTCATCAGCCATAATCAATACAGGGACCAGCACCCGGCCCTCCACACCACCCCGGCGCACCCCACAAAACAACAAAATCAACGATCATAGGCACGTGTGGTCCCCCCCTACCCACCCCAATACTCAGCAACCCCCCCCAGACCCAGGCCCCCCCAACCATTAGCAACCAAAGAACATCCCCCCACGCCCCACTCCCCCCACCCCAATACCTCAGAGAACATTGAAGCATCTGTCGCGGCATGGAAAGACCCGGGTCCAGAACAGAGAACCCAGGGCCCGCCATACCAATGGATCCCAACACCCCAATCAACACACACACACCACCCCCCCCACTACACTCACAAGCGTGAGGGTCAGAGGCCCACAAAAGGTGCCTCCCGAGCCCTACTGTGCTCCCGCCAAAAGCGATAGGAGTCAGCAACCGGGAACAGACTGGCATAGGGAAGTCAAAAGAGAACGGTCTCACCAGCCTATGAAGGGCAACTCAGCACTCAGCAACAAGGCCCAGTCCCACCAGTGTTCAACTGCCGGCATCAGAGTGTTCCGAGTCCCTCGCACCACTCGTCTGCGATGCACTAGCAGAGGCCGCCCGCCTCCGAGACCGGGACCTCCGGTGTCGACCCCTCCGGTTCTGGTGGTTCGTCCGCTCCGGCGATGACCTCTGGGACCCGCCCGGATTCAGACCTGGCTGGGGATGCGGCCGGAGCTGCACCGTCTCGTCGGTCCAACGGAAAACCTCCTCAGGTGAATCAAAGAAATGCGTCCTGGACTGGTGCACCACTCGTAGACGGGCTGGGTATAGGAGAGAGTATTGGAGCTTCAAGCCCCTCAACTTGGCCTTGGCGGCCACCAAGGATTGTCTCTGCTTCTGCACCAACTTCGTGTAGTCGGGAAAGATCATGATGGTACGATTTTCAAAGGTAAGCGAGCCTTTGGTCCTCGCCTCCCGCAGGATGACATCGCGGTCGTGATAATTCAACAGCCGGGCTATGACTGACCTGGGACGCTCACCCTCCGGTGGCCGCTGGGTTAGGGCCCTATGCGCCCTCTCGATAACGAAGCACGTGGACAGCACCCCTTCGGGGAGCCAACTCTCCAGCCACCGGGTCAAGAACCCCTCCATGTCGTCCTTCTCGCACCTCTCCGGAAAGCCAATAAAGCGGAGGTTGTTCCTCCGTGCGCGCCCCTCGGCATCCTCCACGCGGGCCGCCAACGTCTTCTGGACTCCCTCTACTTCCGCCAACCGCTTCTTCAGGGCGCCAATGTCTGTTTCGGTCACCGTTATCCGGGACTCAGCCTCGGTGATCCGACCCACCGCATTCCGGAGGTCCTGGCGCAACAGCGCGACATCCGCTCCCACCGCTCCGATTTTGGCATCAAGCGCATCCCGGGATTGGGTGATGGCCGCCAGGATCGCCGCATTGTCCGGCCCAGGGCCACCGCTGCCACCGGCCGCCCCGGAGCCACCACTAGGCCCCGTGAATTTATCGATAGGGCCATGTTTAGGCGGGCCGCCACCTCCGGTTCTGGTCATGGCCCAACACGGGCTCGCCGGGACCGCACGCCGGGCAGGGCCGGCACTCCTTCCAACAAGGCTCAGGACCCCCCAGGTACTGCCACTAGTGTTGGAGGCCCCAGGCCCCTGGAGAGAACTGCAGTGGAAGAGTCCCAAGAGGCCAGCCCAGGCCCGAGGCCGCGAAACCCGAGGACCGGTCACACCCAGGCGGGACAGGCCGTCCCGGCGTTTATCTCCATAAATGTCCGCCCAAGGTGCAGGAAAGGGGAGGCGCTGCCGTGGTCAGAGGGCAATCGTAGCAGTAGGGGTACTGAGTCAGGAGCGGTGCAGCGGACCCCACCGCCGCCCGCAGGCCCACAGCCGCCGCCGGGCGTCACTAAACTCGGGAGCCCCGGTCTCCAGCCGGTCACCAGGCCGCTCCTCGCTGGTGCCTCCCCCGGACTGCAGGGGAGAGAGGTGTCCGCCCAAGGCACAAGGATGAGGGGCGCCGCCGCGGTCCACGGGCAGCCGCAGCAATAGGATGGAGCCAGGAGCAGTGCAGCTGAAGCCGTCACCACCCGCGAGCCCGCGACCTCCGCCGGGCGTCCCGAAACTCGAGGACCCCGGTCTCCAGCCGGTCACCAGGCCACACTCCGTCGTTGCCTTCCCCGGATTGCAGGGGAGAGAGGTGTCCACCCAAGGCACAAGGATGAGGGGCGCTGCCGCGGTCCGCGGGCAGCTGCAGCAGTAGGACGGAGCCAGTAGCGGCGCAGCTGAAGCCGCCACCACCCGCGAGCCCGCGACCACCGCCGGGCGTCCCGAAACTCGAGGACCCCGGTCTCCAGCCGGTCACCAGGCCGCAGGGCGCCGTCGCCTCCCAACGGGCACAGGAGAGAGAAGAGTGCAGGATCGGTACTCCGGAGCAGGCGGGGGACTCCACCAGCTCCGCGCCAGTCGCCGGGAAGCAGTATCGGGCTCGGGGACCAGGATAAGTGAACGAATTAAGGTCGGGCCGGCGGGAGCTCTACAAAGCTGCGACCGCCATCCTCGCCCGTCAGGCCACGCCGACAAACAATTTTTTAATATTAAATATAATTTTATTTTTCTGATTCTTTTTCAAAATTTAATAGAACGTCTAACATTTGACTGTCCGATATGTCCTCTTGTTGAGTGAACATAACTTCCCACATTTGACCGTCATCATAATGAAGTAAATGATCCACAGATTCTACACATTGTAGAAGTTCATGGTCTCGTGATTCATCCATGAATTCCAAGTCAATGGGTTCAATTATTTCCTCATTATTCATGTCTAGGACAATTTCAAAGGAAACGTTCTGTTCTCCTTGCATTTTTGTGCTGAAATTTGAATAAAAAATAAATATATCAGTAGAGATAGGGCACTGTTGGGTTTAAGTTCAGACAGGTACTTTTGAGGCATGAAGTAGTACTATTAAAAAGTGCCTGTGAGAAAGCCTATGTAAATTCATAATAATACCACAAAAACCTAAATCAATCCATAATTATAATAAACAAGCCTTTCTCAATGTCTAACTCTTACAGAGGGATAGTATAAAACTATCTGAAAATGTTTTCAAATTTATAAAATAATATCTTACCTTTTAAAAACAAGTTTAAGTTGTGAGTGAAAATGATCTTGCAATGTAGTTCGGGAAGTAGTAGTCAAAATGGCTGTGTTTCTCTCTCTTTTTTGATATATATTCAGGTACATAACCAATCAAATGTCAGGTAAAAAAAGTAGAAAATGAAAGTAACATTTTAATTGGTTGTCAATTCCAACACTTCAGATGTGTTTTGTGAAGTAATTTACCTCAGGGTATTTAGAGAGGTCTACAGGCTAAATGGCTAAATGGAATTCCAACCAAATGTGTGAAAATGGTAGGAATTGGTATGTAGTATGAGCTAATCTATATTTGGTGAAAGTGTCTCCAGGGTTTCTTCTGTAAATTACTTTCCCACCTTTTTTAATGGAGCGCTTCCCGGTGAGCGCCCCGGTACGCGAACCGGCAGCGTTACGGGAGTCCACCATTTTGTGTTTCGGTCGAATTAAGATACAAGATGGAGGGCAAATAATGTTCAGAATGGGTAGAAGGGGGCACGGTAGACGTATTTTGACCCCCTAGGTTTTCTGAGGGTGACTGAGGAGGCCCATATGTGTGAAAAAAAATCATTTTTAAAAAAAATTTCGCGCGGTTAGCTTCCGGTTCGCGTACCGGGTAGCGCTCCGGGGAGCGTACTTTGTTGAAAATTAGTAAAAAAAGTTAGAGTAAAATAATAATTGTGAGTGATCAGATGGAGGGTAGCTCTGAGAAGAGCTTTTGGGTTTATGGTACATTTAGGTACTTATAAGTAGGTACCAATGCACTGTTTTAAATTCAGAATGAAAATTCTGTTCCCTTCATCTGAGAAGTGAACTCCATCTCCTCTGTAGATATCTTGCATGTAGTAACGTAAGTTATTGTTGTAGATGGAGCCCATTCCATGGTCTCTCATGTAAGCTGAAACAGATTTGTTTACATGCTTCCTCGATTTCTCAATTTGTGGACAAAATTGGTTCGACCACCTCCATTTCTGTCTTTGGCATATATTTGAATATACCAAGGCAGTTTGAGGAAAAAGTGGCATCAATGGCTCAAAGGTGTCCTTTAAAAGCATTTCCAGACCTACCCCAGTCAAAGTGCCCAAGTCATTTCCTCCACAGTGCACAATTAACAGGTCAGGTTTAGGCAAATGCATAAAGGTTTTCACCAATGGTATCAATTGGTGACATTTTAATCCTCTGTGGCCAAACCACTTAATTTCCACATCTTGTAAATTGAGGTTAGGTAAATTTCTGTTATCAGCATACCTCTGAGCCCAGTAGATGTAACTATGTCCAACAATCCAGACAGAAAACATGGTGAGAGGAGGTTCTGCTGCAGTCAGATGAAGTGTGGCAATGAAATGGGAGTTGAAAAAATAAGAGTTTAAAATGAAAAAAACTGTGGAGTTTCTGTGTTAATGAAGCAGTAGCAGTGATTGGTGGATTTTGATTGCTGAAAACAGAAAGTTAGGGTGCATGGATGAGTTCTTTGAAAGATGTAATTTGAATGGTAAAAAAAAATAATTTTATGAAAGATTGCACCGGATATGCAGGTGTACTGAGAGTTCAGAGTTCAATTGAAACATTGTTGTGTGAACTTGCAAACATGAGAGGTCTTTCAGGAGGTGGTTGCTATGCAAAAAAGGCAGAAAGGGTAGAGGGGGGAAGGGTGTTGATTTGAAAAAAGTGAGGGAAGAGTTTTGATTGGGTGACATGAGAGATATGTGTGATGAATTACAGCTTTTCTGTGCTTTTTATAGCTGCAGACTCTGGAGTGCATACCTTTTGCTCTGCTAAAGACAAAGTGGTGTGTTTCTGAGACTGTTTTGAAACTCATAAAGTATTTGCTAAGGTGAGAAAAGATTCATTTAATTTAGATAGAGAATAGTATGGTTTAGGGAGAACATTATGAAGAAAGTTGTGTATTTAAAATTTTGATTTGTGTCAAGTGTTTTACAAATAGATTTTGTTTCTTTGTGTTACATAGCCATGTTAAAAGTGACGCTAAAATAGTGCAAGGGTCTTACAAAAATGCTTTCATGTGTCTTAGGGTATTTTAACTCACTTCCTCATGAATGTAGGTATATAATTGATTTAGATGTTGTGTTTAAAAACGATTTAAGAAAACAATTAGGTTTCTGGATATGTACTGCTAGAGATTTATAGGTTGCTTGGGGCATATTTATAAGGCCTTTGAGTCTCTCTGATGTTATTTTTCACATTTTAATTTAAGACCTTTCTCTGTGGTGCAAGGTCCTTGTAAATATGCCCCCATCTGTGCTTGGCAAATTTTGATTTTAATTCTTTGACTAACATAGCCATGTTAAAAGTGACCCAAAAATGTTGCAAGGGCCTTAAAAAAAACGCTTTCATGTGTCTTAGGCCATTTTAAGTCATTTCCCCTTGAATGTAGGTATATAATTGATTTAGATGATGTGTTTAAAAACGATTTATGAAAACAATTAGGTTTCTTGATATGTACTGCTAGAGCTTCATAGGTTGCTTGGGGCATATTTATAAGGCCTTTGTGTCTCTCTGATGTTATTTTTCCCATTTTAATTTAAGACCTTTCCCTGTGGTGCAAGGTCCTTGTAAATACGCCCCCATCTGTGCTTGGCAAATTTAGATCTTGATTATTTGACTTACATAGCCATGTTAAAAGTGATCTAAAAATGGAGCAAGGGCTTAAAAAAAACGCTTTCATGTGTCTTAGGGCATTTTAAGTCACTTCCCGATGAATGTAGGTATATAATTGATTTAGATGATGTGTTTAAAAACGATTTTTGAAATCAATTAGGTTTCTTGATATGTAATGCTAGAGCTTCATAGGTTGCTTGGGGCATATTTATAAGGCCTTTGTGTCTCTCTGATGTTATTTTTCCCATTTTAATTTAAGACCTTTCCCTGTGGTGCAAGGTTCTTGTAAATACGCCCCCATCTGTGTTTGGCAAATTTAGATCTTGATTATTTGACTTACATAGCCATGTTAAAAGTGATCTAAAAATGGAGCAAGGGCTTAAAAAAAACGCTTTCATGTGTCTTAGGGCATTTTAAGTCACTTCCCAATGAATGTAGGTATATAATTGATTTAGATGATGTGTTTAAAAACGATTTTTGAAATCAATTAGGTTTCTTGATATGTAATGCTAGAGCTTCATAGGTTGCTTGGGGCATATTTATAAGGCCTTTGAGTCTCTCTGATGTTATTTTTCCCATTTTAATTTAAGACCTTTCCCTGTGGTGCAAGGTACTTGTAAATACGCCCCCATGTGTGCTTGGCAAATTTAGATTTTGATTATTTGACTTACATAGCCATGTTCCATACAGTTCTCACCTTCTGCGTAGTCTTTGATATGCTAGACTCCATCTGCACTATGAGATACCTAAGCAAAGGAAACATAGGTGATGTGATTGTGAAATGAGGAAAAGAAACTCCACATTTTTCAATTACATCACCTGTGTTTCCTAAGTTTACGAATGACATTGTGCAGATGAGGTTTAGGTCTGTCCACGGACATAGAAGAGGTCTGGCCTTTGTTCAAGAGTGAAGTGGACATGACTTACTTCATTGGTAGGCTTTCACATGTATTATCTCCTCTGTACTCTTCAACAAGCGTAAATTTCATCTGCAACCCTGAGTAGGCCTCACCTTAAACAAACCTCTGGATAGGCCACACCTTATCGTCATCCTGAATCAATCATTTAAAATGTTAGGGACAGATTTATGATAGGTGTATGCCTCTTTTGCGTCACTGTGCGTCACTTTTGTGACGCAGCGGCGGTGCAAAAGATTTGCTATGTGGTGACATATTTACAACTTGATGCATCTAGGCAGATGTGTCATGCTGTAATGTCCCGTGCCACATGAAACCGATGCAGCAGTGATGCAAAAGATGCACCATGTTGCAAGACAGGCCTCATTTCATCTCCAACAAGATAAGAAGCTGAATCTTCTGTAAATGTCAAAATTGTTGTATACACTGCTCAACTTATGTGTACTCTTTGATATGCTAGAGTCCATCTGCACTATGAGATACCTAAGCAAAGGAAACACAGGTGATGTGATTGTGAAATGAGGAAAAGAAACTCCACATTTTTAAATTACATCACCTGTATTTCCTAAGTTTACGAATGACATTGTGCAGATGAGGTTTAGGTCTGTCCACGGACACAGAAAAGGTCTGGCCTTTGTTCAAGAGTGAAGTGGACATGACTTACTTCATTGGTAGGCCTTCACATGTATTATCTCCTCTGTACTCTTCAACAAGCTTAAATTTCATCTGCAACCCTGAGTAGGCCTCACCTCAAACAAACCTCTGGATAGGCCACACTTTATCGTCATTTTGAATCAATCATTTAAAATGTTAGGGACAGATTTATGATAGGTGTATGTCTCTTTTGCGTCACTGTGCGTCACTTTTGTGACGCAGCGGCGGTGCAAAAGATTTGCTATGTGGCGACATATTTACAACTTGATGCATCTAGGCAGATGTGTCATGCTGTAAAGTCCTGTGCCATATGAAACCTGCGTCAGTTTTCATATAGGTGTTTTGTTGCAAGGTATGCATTAATTTGCATGAAAGCCCTGTAAAACTAACACAGTGAAATTTAGAAGATTTCACTGAGTCAGCTTTATAGCATTGCCGAATCAAATCCTTACACCTGTTTGAAACAGGCATACGAAGTGATGCACCATGCAATGTGAGGCTTCCTCCTGTGCATTGCAGTAGACATGTCGCGCTCATGACGTGATTCCTGCAATGTGCTGCTTTTGCGGCACAGATGCGTGACGCATCTGTGCTGGTTTTGCTCAATGGTGCTCCACATTGTAAATGCGGCACACTATGGGTGGCAGAGCAGCGGTGCACATTAACTGGTGCATCCGTGGGGATGCGCCAGTTAACATAAATCTGCCCCTTTACATTTAAGTATGAGCAGGGGACACAGAGTCGGTGAGGCTTATCCAAGGTTAAGAAGAGATGAGTCCTGTTCACTGAAAACTTGGACATAGGCCTCACCTCCTCAGCATCGCTGGACATGGCTAAATAATAGCTGCAAAATGTTACTCTTGTTAATCAATTTTACTATTATAATCTCTGAGATTTGTCTCTTACTCTGCAACATCTCATTGTTGTTCTCTTTCTTTAAAGATAACGACAACATCAACCATGAGTGATAATCAGCAATCAGTTGATCTCGACCTTATCATTGAACTTGTAATTGAAACGTCAGTGGTAGTAGATCCCTTGGATGATTTAAATCCTGAGGATGATGAAGAACATGATGAGGATGCCGATTTGTCAGAATTGTATGACATAGGGTGGGAAGCTGACCTGCTTGAGCCTATGGAACTATAAACATTTATTTTTAAAATTTACAATAAATGAAAAGTAAAAATGTAAACCGTTTCATTTAAAATTAAACACACCTTCAAAAACAGGTTATGTGTAGTGTCTTCAATAAAATATTAAAATATGCTCATAAAATTAGATCAGATTCACATATAAAACAGCACAGGTAAAATGTAGAAGCATTCCATTTCTTTTCTGCTATTTGTGTATTCTAAATTTGCCAAAGCACTAAAAAATATTCTATGTAAAAATGTCAAGTAGTGTGTTAAGTTTTTGATGACTGTTATTGATTTACTGTTTGGTAATAGTGGTTAATAACATTTTTTATTATATTTTACCACAGATTCTGTGGAAAAGTAAATTTTGCCATGTTCTGTGTCCCTACGCGTCCTCCATCATATGTCATGTGTGCATGATTAATATGCATATGTATTCCCCATGTTCGATTAAAGACGCAATTATAGTTGTGTCCATCTCTAGTATGTCAGTTTCCAGTTCTCGTGAATACTACGAATATCAGACCTATTTAAAGTTACGTTGCCACGTTTCTCAGTGTGCACGTTATTCCATTGTAAAGTCCCCGTTTCTAGGCCTCAAAAGGGCCCGGACACCAGATTCAGCTCCTGTCTCCTGAAGCCCTCGCTGAGGAGCGATACAGCCCCCACCTGTGTTCCTGACCCTTCACTTACTTCCTGCCTCACAGTGCCCGGTTCAGCCTGGCTCTGCCTCTGAGTCTGCCAAGAGTATGTTATGATTCTAGTTATCAGTCCAGCCCTCCTTCTCTGCATTCCTAAGCTACTGAACCGCATCAATAGTTTCCGTCATTGTCTAGCCTTTACGTCTCCATGTAAGAGAAATACTGCATTTAATGGTCATTTAATATTCTTCATCACGCACTACATGTAGAATAATGCATGCTCCAGTCTTAGAGTCTGTCGCCTTTACCCCGATAACTTTTTGGATTCTATCAACATGTTCTCTAAACATCAGATACTAGATACTGCTTAGGTACATGTCGCCCTGACTCTCCAGACTTCAGTCTCTGCTCCTAGCACAGAGTTCGTAGCCCCCAGCTTCTCCTAGTAACACGTCATTGCCAGTTTGCGCGCACCATCAGGTTAGAGGTCCCGGCTCCTTAGGTAGCCCCCTCCATGTTTCCGCCCCATTTATGACATATTCTGTTACGTTTGCATCACATGTCTATGTATACGCCCCTGTTACACCCATTTTTCACCCTTATCTTTCGCGACTGCTATTGACCACACCCACTGCTCCGCCTATCATATGTACTGTAATGCAACTGTTTTACTATATATACTTGTGTATTGTTATTAAATGCGAGCGCGCTCATCCCAGATCCTGCCCGGCAGCTGTCGGGGCCCCCCTGTCAGGCCCTGCCATCCTACTCCTGTGCAGGTTGTCCTGTTCCTGTCCTTTATGCTGTAATAAACCTGCAAAACTCCTACTACCTCGAATCTTGACTCTTATTTATTGAGCTATCTGTTATTCATTTATCCATTCAAAAATAGAGGTATTATTTATTTATTTACCACATAATGGCGCCCGAATAGGGACTTGCCCTTTCCCCACGCGCCGGTGAAGCCACGCCGGCCCCCTGACCCTCTGCAGCCGTGACGGAACCATACCGTGCACGTGCAGATATTTCTGCTTCAAGTATCCCTCAGGCCCACGGAGGAGACGGAGGAGGTGGTCCAGCATCCAGACGAGGCGGTGGAGGAACGCGGCGAGTCCCGACCAGAGCCCAAGCCGAGAGTCCAAGGTCCGAGGTATCCGGAGGCCCACCCGTAACAGAAGTCCGAAGTTCGTCCGTCCGGCGTCGAAGCAGTCCAGTCCAGTCCGAGGCTTTCCGTTCTTGCTGCCCGGTGAGTACCGTTGCTGGGGTAGTATCTAGACAGGGTCAATCTAAATTGTCTCTGGTCCGATGGGTCTGGGTACGCAGATCTGAAACGAAGTGTTCACCTAGGTGGATACGGGTCTTGATGCGTCCCTTTATGGGACCGGTATGTTCCGTGCTGTTTCAGCAGCGCATCCAGTAATTCTAGTCTGTTCCGTTCTCGAGAAATTCATGTGTTTCTGTTCTCAGTGTTCCAGGTAGTATTCTGTCCGAACTGTTGCTTCATAATGTTATTCAATGTATTTTCAATGTCGTGGTATGCCTGAATTGTTTTCTCAATTGTTATTGTTCCTCGTGTATTGTATTGTGTTCAGATTCAAGTTTGCAATGTCCCTCTTTTCGAGATTACGTCAGTTAAAAACTAGAAAGGGTCTGCTAGAAGAAGCAGTTCCTGTCCCGCCTAGGGACAGTCCAGGTCATTTTATGTATCAGAAACATGGCATAAACGCCATATTATATCTAGATTTATGGGTAGAGTATACCAAACAGTTAGAAGAAAAGTATAGATGGCCTGTATCAGGCACATGGGATGCCGAGTGCATCATGCGAGTAGAAGAAGCATTATGGAAAAAGAAAGCCAGACAGTCACAGAAAGATGCCATCGAGTTATGGCGCAAAGAATCTCATAAAAGAACCGAAAAAGAAATCAGAAAGTCAGAACTAAGTAGAGAATCCTTGGAACGAGCACAAGAAAAAGAATTAATCGAGATAGGTGAACGAGTTAAAACAGAACAGTCAGACAGACAGAGGCATGCCCTCATCAAGGGTATGTATCCTCTTCTTGCCGAGGGCTTGCCAAAAGCAACCCCAGAGGCATCCAGTAATTTCCCACCACCATTAGTTCCGACTAAGCTACGTCACAAACCGACCGCAGCTGATATTTTCATCTCGTCCTATTTGGACGACACAGTCCCGGAATATGCAAATCCTGTTCCTGCTCCGCCAGTCCCTGTAAATCAGGCAATTCCCGCTCCTCCAGACACCGGAGTACCTGTTACGGTACCCCTGGTCCAGCCCGCCATACAAGTCCAGCCTGCATTTCCATTTCCCACTCTGCCAGGACGAAGAGCATCAGTAGACGACTCTAGTTTAGGGGCCGCAGGGGGAGGTCCTCCAGGAACCCCGCCGCCACACAAGGGTTTAACGTTAGTCGAATTACATGCACAAGCGTCACAGCGTACGCCCAGACATCAGTCTGTTGCAGAAATAAGAAAAGCCCTTACCGAATGTGGCTATGATCCAGTCCCAGGCGAGGATAATATGGTTTTATATTCATTACGCGTGAGAAAGGTGACCGAGTATCTAGTCACCCTACCAGATATGAAAGAAGATCTAGACAGAATATATCGTTTCATCCGTACAGGGGATGATCCAGAAAGTATTAGTGAAGTCATGTCTCAAAGGAAAGCTGAGATCCAGCTCATGTTATTAAAGTTCCTGATTAATTGTCTAATAAGAGAACAAGATTCCCCGACTAAAGATCAGGCCGAAATGAAAATGCTGACAAGGTGGAGTGATAATATAGCCGAGGGTAAGCATAAGACTATCAGTAGTATAGAGAGTATGTACAAGAAAATCCGTAAAGAAATAATAAAGTTACACGAACAACGTAAAGCAGCACAAGTAAGCGAGAAAGAAAATGACTCTTCTACTGAAGAGGTAGACGACGAGAATCCCGCCAGAATAGCGTATGTAGGAAAATCTAGATTTCCAGATCGCCATTTACGCCTAGAACACAAGTCAACTTTCCATCGTCCAACACCAGAACAAGGTTCTCTAGAACAAGTATTTCAAGCTACCGATCACATTCTGAAGTCACGAATCGGTTATAGTGAGTTAAGTACTATGCATGAACAAGAACTAGTCCGATCAGCAGTCCGATGGATTACTGATTCAACCACTTTTCCAGACGAAATAGTGGCACAAATGTTTCTGAAAATGCCCCCAGCCGAGCAACGACTGGTGGGTATGTATATGATCCAGCACCTCATTACATTGTATGAGGGTCAACATTCTGATCCAGGTCCGTTACATGATGTCCTGAATGAGTTACTCCAGTATAAATGGAAAGGTTTAGGTACCGATTTAATTAGTGTCATTCTAGAACAGCGCCACAAATATAGTATGTTTTTGAACCCGCATTTTGTTCATGTCTCACCCCCAGAAAGTAAACCCTTTTACATAGACAGACAGAATCCGTTACGAGAAGTGCATCCAGTTAAGACAGAGGGTGGTGAAATGCAACGAGTGTTTGTTTACACCCCTATCACAAAGATGGAACTCTTAGAGATGAAAAAGTTAATTCCCTGTCATGATAAAGATCCAGCAGGGTTCCACCGAGAATTAAAAGACATGCTCCGTATGGGAGAATACACGTATCCAGATATTATTAAAATGTTAAAAGTCTTGTTGCCCGCAGGGGTATATGAGAAACTCAAGGAAAAAGAATGGGAGCTGGGAGAGAAAAAGATCGATTGGGCAGTTCTAGAAGCCGAAGATAAGGCACGAGTACCAGGTACCGGTCTTGGAGATAAATGTAAAGAATTACCTGAACTGTTAATACAAGTTTTGCCCAGACTATTAGCAACTAAAAAGGAAGACTGGGATGCAATCTCAGCATGTAAACAGAAACAAGACGAAGACACTAGTGATTTTTACTCTAGATTTGAAAAATGTTTTATTATAAACAGTGGCCTCAAGACGAGTAGCGAGTCATACCCTCATCTTTTTGTTACTAAACTAGTCGAGAATTCAAGTCCACAAGTTAAGAATCGAGTTTTGAAAGTCGAAAGTACCTGGCAAGCTAATACCCCATCCCAGATGTTACAGATGCTTCAATACCACCAGAATAGAATCAGAGAAGAGCAAGATCACGAGAGAAAACGTATGAAAGACACGAAAATGAAAGTACTAGTTGCACAATCTGTTCCTCAAGACAGTCAGAAAAGGGGACCAAATCAAGCCAGTCATCCTGCAGCTCCCGTTAAAGGGAACTGCAATTATTGTAAACAGCCAGGTCATTTTATAAACGAGTGTGCAGTTCTGAAACACAACATAGCTACCGGTAAGACTAAAGAAAGACCACGTCCGCCTAGACAAGAGCAAGTTTCACAGACTTCTCAGCCACAGAATGCACAACAGACAGTTACTGTACCGCAGCCCATCGCTGCAACACAACATGTTACACGGCAGATGTACCAGTATGCACAGTCAGAGTATCCAGAGTATCAACCGTATTCATGAAACAGCCTGGAGAGGGAGGTAGGCTTGCCTCTCATCGAGATACCTGTAGATCAAGAAGGTCCCTATGTTCATAGTCAAGTATTAGGGAAAGACAGAAAGTTTCTGATTGATACAGGGGCAAGTAGGACCACTATAAGCCACGCCGAAGTTCCAGGGGCTCCGCTCTCAGGCTCTAGAAATGTTTCCCTTGGATTTTCAGGAAAACCTATTGTAAATGAAATATCAAAGCCAGTCACTCTAGAAGTAGGTCCATTGTCCCGCACTACTGATCTATTACTTACTAAGTCATGTCCAGAAAATCTATTAGGCATTAAGACACTGAAAGAGTTAGGTGCAGTTATATGCTGTTCCCCAGAGGGAATACGATTGTTCCTACGTGACTTCAAGGGTCACTATGTATTACGAGATTTTGATCCGAGATTGTCTAATGTTCCGCAGCATCTATGGGCGCAAGGTACAACTGATGTTGGTTATATGCAAATCACACCCCATCGTGTGACTCTCAAGCCAGGTGTAGTCCTGCCACGAATCAGACAGTACAGATTGCCACCTGAGGCTGTAGCAGCCTTATCCAAAATTATTGATGAGCTCATGGCTCAAGGAGTAATTGTAGAAACTGACTCCAATGTATGTAATTCTCCGATCATTCCTGTCATGAAACGTACTGATCCAAATGCACCTCCAGTATATCGATTAGTGATTGATCTCCGAGAGCTTAACACATGTATTATTCCTCAGTACCCAGTTGTCCCAGATATCTCTTCCCTATTGACAGCCATTGATTCCGAAGCCTCATTTTTCACTGTCATAGACCTCAAGAACGCGTTTTTCAGTGTCCCCATTCATCCAGACAGCCAGTTTCTTTTCGGATTTTGTTTAAATGGAAGGAGCTATATGTTCACACGCGCTCCTCAAGGTTTCACAGAAAGTCCTAGTATTTACAGTCAAGCACTCAAGAGACAACTAGACAACATTCACATGCCAACTGATACTGCCCTGCTCCAGTATGTCGATGATCTACTGATCACAGCCCGTTCCGAACGTGCTTGCGAGCGAGCCTCCCTTACAGTCTTGTATTTCCTAGCCGAGATGGGACACAAGGTGTCCCCTTCGAAGCTTCAATTCTGTGTCCAGCAAGTGGTCTACTTAGGACACTTACTGTCCAAGAGGGGTAGGCAGTTGACACCAGACCGTATCCAGTTAATAGCGAGTCTTCCTCAGCCCAAGACCCAGAAGGAGGTACGTGCTTTTATCGGCCTCACTTCTTATTGCAGACAATGGATTCCTCAGTATGCATTTCTAGCTAAACCACTGATACAGTTAACGGCACAGGAGGCAGCCGTATCGACTGTCCTCCCTTGGACATCTGAACATACACTTAGTTTCAATGAGTTAAAGAAAGCCCTATGTCAAGCTCCAGTTCTAGCAACACCGAACTACAGTAAGCCTTTTACACTTTTCGTCACTGAACGTGAAGGTACAGCATTATCTGTTCTCACACAAGATCAAGCAGGACAGTACAAGCCCTGTGCTTATTTTTCGAGCACATTAGATCCTGTAGCCCAGGCTCTGCCTGCGTGCCTTAAGTCAGTTGCAGCCACAGCACTAGCTATCAGACAAAGTGATTCCATAGTCTTAGGACACTCCCTGACAGTACAAGTTCCACACTCCGTGGAAGTTCTTTTAAACCGAACACAAACTCAGCACTTGACAATTGCACGTTTGACAGGTTATGAACTGACACTGTTCCAGCCACACATAGAAATCAGACGCTGCAACGTTTTAAATCCTGCTACATTGTTACCATCAGTTACTTTGAATCCTGCCACACACGACTGTGTGGAAGTAGTTAACATCATGACAAAGCCAAGACAAGATCTGACAGATATTCCATTACCAGATCCCGACCTGACACTTTATGTGGATGGTTCATGCATGAGAACAAGTACAGGAGAACTAGTAGCCGCGTATGCAGTGACTACCGACACCGAAGTTATAGAGACACACCGCATTGACACCCTGTCTGCTCAAGCAGCAGAGCTAGTTGCTCTGACGCAAGCCTGCATACACGCCAAGAACCTGAAAGTTAATGTTTACACCGATTCACGTTACGCATTCGGAGTTGTACACGACTTCGGAGTGCTCTGGCGGGAGAGAGGTTTCATGACTTCTCATGGAACCAAGATTCAGCATGGTCTCCTTATTCAGGCTCTGTTAGATGCAATACACTTACCGACATCCATTGCTATCATGAAATGCAAAGCACATACGAAAGTCACTGACACTATTTCTCAAGGTAATGATCTAGCAGATCGCACAGCCAAGCTTACAGCTCAGACTCCAGACATTCCAGTTAACATGACACTGACACACACTCCAGATCCGACTACTTGTATGACAGTTAAGGACCCTACACAAGATGTCATAGATATCCAGTTACATGCTACTCCCGATGAAATCAAGAAATGGTCCGAACAAGGAGGGGTCCAGACAGATCAAGGATGGTTAACGAAGGGTAGAGCCACATGGTTTCTCCCCGACTCTATGGTTCAAGTCATTATCAATACCGCACATAGTCCAGCACATTTAGGAGAAAAAGCTATGTTAGACAGTATCCAGAACATTTGGTTCAACAAGCACTTACGAGCTGCAGCCAAGCAGAAAGTCCGTACCTGTATGATATGTTGTCAGTTTAATCCAGGTAAAAGTGTTCCGGTGGAACAAGGTGGATTCCAACCCCCTGACCACCCTTTTGAAGTCCTCCAGATGGATTATATTCAGATGGAGCGATGTCGAGGTTTCAAGTATGTCCTCGTAGTTGTATGCGCTTTGTCCAGGTGGACGGAGGCATATCCAGTTCCAGATTACACAGCCGTGACCACTGCCAAGCAGTTGGTTCGTGAGTTCTTCCCCCGTTACGGACTCCCTAGGGTCGTATATTCTGACAACGGCCAGCCATTCTCATCTGAACTTATGAAACATGTTTCCCTTTTGTTAGGGTACCAGTGGAAGTTCCATTGTGTACGCCATCCTGAAGCAGCCGGTCTCGTAGAGAGACATAATCAGACCCTGAAAATTCGCATTGCCAAAGTAGGTCAAGAGAAAGGTGTGGACTGGCTAATAGCTCTGCCAGTCGCCCTGTTCTATATGCGCATGGTCGCACATTCCAGATCAGGTCTGTCCCCGTATGAGGTCGTTTTCGGCCGCCCCCCTAACATGTGGGGTACTCCTAGACCCCGAAGTATTACCGATGTTTCAAGTAATATGCTGACAGATTACCTAGCTTCCTTGATGTCTGCCCTCAACTCTTGTCGTTCACAGGTTGCCGCCGCATTTCCAGACAATACCGAGGTGGCACCGCATGAAATCGTTCCCGGATCCATGGTCCTAGTGCGAAATTTCGATCGCTCAAGTCCGCTGGAGCCTCGCTGGAAGGAGCCCCGACAGGTCCTCCTGGCCACCCGTACAGCCGTGAAGTTGGAGGGACGCAAAGGCTGGGTGCATCTTTCACACATCAAAAGATTTTATGGATTGAAGCCAGTCTCAAAGAACATTTCCGAGGATTTAAAGGACTGCCAAAGTACTATTCTTAAGGACTGTCCCGCAAAAGACAATGATACTGCACCCTCCCTGTTAGAGACAACTCCGCAACAGGAGTATAAGAAGAAATTAAGGTCTAGTAAAATAAGTCAGCCAGTTTGATTGTCTAAGTCCTCCCCTAGGTGAAACGGTTAGACCGGTTTCTGACATGTATAAAATAGACCCCCATAGTGAGAGAGTTAGTCAAAACTCAATCCGATGTATCGTTTTTCTAAGTTTCATATTATTTCTCAGCATTATGATTTCCTGCACCAGTTATGCGTTTTATCTGTATTTTCCAGTTTCTCATGTAAATAAGTCCTCTAATGCTACAGTAGAGCACACGTTTAGTGATCTGCCTCCTCATGAACTCTCTTACCGCCTCGCTATGCGTAACAATTCTTTTATCCGCATGTTACATTATTCACACCAGACCAGCAATGCCACTAATTGTTGGGTGTGTGGTCGACTCCCCCCTTTCCAGACCCCGAAGGGAGTTCTGCCACTCTTTCCTTATCCATTTTCACATAATGGTTCGTGTGGAGCATGGTCCACGTTAACGTCATCCTCAACAGATATGTCTTTTCTTGACAGTACATGTTTCCCAGACAAGCAAGGTCTTCCCCACAGAACAGGGTTAGATCTAGAAAACGAAGTTTACAATTTAGGTAATTATTCTTCGAATTTCATGGTCCTGAATGTTCAGTCTGATTCCACTCCAGACTTACCTGCTATTTCAGTATTACCAGTCAAAGGCGAATTATGTGTCCGAAATAATGGTTCCGTACATGTAGGACATAGCGATTGTACTACTATTATCAAATATAGTGACAGTGGGAAATCTATTTTCAAAGCTTCACGTCATTCTTATTTTATTTGTGGTCAAACCGCATATGTTCGTCTGCCCCTCGATTGGGAGGGAACCTGTTACATTGCCTTCCTACTGCCACCTGTTTTCCTAGCTCCATCTGATTATCATAGAAACACACATCTAGTACACATTAGATATAGAAGGGAGTCCCCCATTGTCGATTATACTGAAACTGCTCTAGAACAGTATACAGATTTCAATAGAGGTTTCTTCTTCTTTATAGGACCTATCCAGAATAGTAAGCTAATTCGTAGATTAACCAGAACCCTTGAAGCAGTAGTCAATGAGACTGCCTCTGCTCTAGGTAACTTAACCGAAGAGCAATCTGCTATGAGATTTGTCGTTTTACAGAATCGTCTCGTCCTTGACGTCATATTGGCCGATAGGGGCGGGGCCTGTAGAGTCATCGGATCTAGTTGCTGCATTTTCATTCCAAATAACGCGCCGTCTGTTTATTCAGCTATAACCAGACTCCATAAAATTGCCCATCTGTTACACCAAGATCCAGGCACCTGGACATGGTCCGGTTGGTTCTGGAATATAATTTCCGCCTGGGGATGGAAAGTCTTGTCCTTTCTAGGTATTGCAGTAGCGATCATATTCAGCTGCTGCCTCTGTATACAATGTGGCCCTGCGATTTGCGGCATTTGTGCTACCTCTTGTATTCCTAGTCCCAAGCCCCGTTCTAAATCCCGTTCCAAGAAAATTCGAGACGAGCAAATGATACTGTATGAAATGATAGATGGTATCATGAATATTGATGTTTCCTGATGGAAACGTAGTGACAAGGAGGGAATGTGGAAAAGTAAATTTTGCCATGTTCTGTGTCCCTACGCGTCCTCCATCATATGTCATGTGTGCATGATTAATATGCATATGTATTCCCCATGTTCGATTAAAGACGCAATTATAGTTGTGTCCATCTCTAGTATGTCAGTTTCCAGTTCTCGTGAATACTACGAATATCAGACCTATTTAAAGTTACGTTGCCACGTTTCTCAGTGTGCACGTTATTCCATTGTAAAGTCCCCGTTTCTAGGCCTCAAAAGGGCCCGGACACCAGATTCAGCTCCTGTCTCCTGAAGCCCTCGCTGAGGAGCGATACAGCCCCCACCTGTGTTCCTGACCCTTCACTTACTTCCTGCCTCACAGTGCCCGGTTCAGCCTGGCTCTGCCTCTGAGTCTGCCAAGAGTATGTTATGATTCTAGTTATCAGTCCAGCCCTCCTTCTCTGCATTCCTAAGCTACTGAACCGCATCAATAGTTTCCGTCATTGTCTAGCCTTTACGTCTCCATGTAAGAGAAATACTGCATTTAATGGTCATTTAATATTCTTCATCACGCACTACATGTAGAATAATGCATGCTCCAGTCTTAGAGTCTGTTCGCCTTTACCCCGATAACTTTTTGGATTCTATCAACATGTTCTCTAAACATCAGATACTAGATACTGCTTAGGTACATGTCGCCCTGACTCTCCAGACTTCAGTCTCTGCTCCTAGCACAGAGTTCGTAGCCCCCAGCTTCTCCTAGTAACACGTCATTGCCAGTTTGCGCGCACCATCAGGTTAGAGGTCCCGGCTCCTTAGGTAGCCCCCTCCATGTTTCCGCCCCATTTATGACATATTCTGTTACGTTTGCATCACATGTCTATGTATACGCCCCTGTTACACCCATTTTTCACCCTTATCTTTCGCGACTGCTATTGACCACACCCACTGCTCCGCCTATCATATGTACTGTAATGCAACTGTTTTACTATATATACTTGTGTATTGTTATTAAATGCGAGCGCGCTCATCCCAGATCCTGCCCGGCAGCTGTCGGGGCCCCCCTGTCAGGCCCTGCCATCCTACTCCTGTGCAGGTTGTCCTGTTCCTGTCCTTTATGCTGTAATAAACCTGCAAAACTCCTACTACCTCGAATCTTGACTCTTATTTATTGAGCTATCTGTTATTCATTTATCCATTCAAAAATAGAGGTATTATTTATTTCAAATTTTGAGAATGCCGTCTAAGGATAGAATCAGAAAGGCTACAAAACGTCAAAGACAGCAGGTTCATCAATTAATGCAGCAGTCCTCTACAATAAAAAATCGTCAAGTCACCAAGAAAGCACCGGGTAAGACCACGAAATCATTCATAAGAAACATTTGTAAAAAAAAAAGTAGTACTACAGAAAATGTTTTAGTCCAGAAAAAGAGAAGCAATTTAAACGGAAAGGAAAGGCCAATCAAAAATGTTACTGCTAGAGCAAGAGATAACTCTGTGCATGATAGTAGAAGGAAACAACAGTTTAGGGACATTCGTAAACGAATGTTCCGCAACAGGATAATTGGCAATTTGTTAAAAAATATTAAGAAAGGTCAACAGAAAGTGGTTTTTTATAAGAGATAAAAAAAAGTTGAGAAAGTTATTGATCAGGCATTTGAAATTAAACGAAAGTTATTTATTTTGATAATCAATAGAATTAGGAAGCTAAACAAGGCAATTTATGATTTCAAAAGAAATAGTAGATGGAAGAGAATAGTTAATCGTAGTAATTTTTTGAAGTTTTTTCCGGAGAATGGATGCATAGTTCAAGTTGTGAGGCATTTTTTAATGAGGAGAGTTATTTCCAGGATAATGATTTGGTGCATGCAGTTGACACCAATGGTCGAGCTTATGAGGTGAAAGATGGTTGTCCAGTTGAAAAAGAAAAACTTGTGACAACAGAGACAGAAGAGGTGTTAGGTAATGAGGTTTTAGGAAGACGTCCTAAGGGTCCTGTGTACACCTGGAAGTGTAGTAGTATTTGCAGTATACAACAGGATTCCATCAATTTGCTTTGTGATTTTGTACGGACATTTAATAAGAAAAGTTTGAAGCAGAAAATGATGTTGTTGCAAGAATTAGATCCTTGCAGAGTGAGAGAAGTGACAGGTTTGCATGGTCATTCACTGGCTTGTCTTTCCAGGAGAGTATGCCAGAGTGTTTTTCATCATTTCAGGATGCTAGCAGTGCATCATAATAAAGTGAGGAAATTAGTTAGAATGTTGTATTATGCTAAGAGTCCAGCAATTATGCTTAAACAATTATGCGCTGCTCTTTTGCATGGTTCTGAAATAGATGTGAAAAATATTTGTGAAGAAATTGAGTTTTGTTACTTTGGAAGTAAAGAGGAGAATGTTGAAATTGACCCAGAAGAAGAGGGTAATGTGGAAGATAGTGTACAGGTTTCCAGTACAGATAATTTTCAGAAGGAAATTGCCACGTTTCAGGTGAAATCAAGTGAGAGGCCTAATTTCACTTGTGTGTGTTGTCGACGCACTTATTATAAGAATCAGACTAAGTTAGTGGATTTATATGCAAAAAGTGAAAGGGAAAATAATAGTGAATGGAAGGATTTCGCAACATACTTTGATGGTAGAAAATTGTTTTGATTTGGGATAGGATCAACGTGTGTGTACTTATTGTTGTAACAAATTAAATCAAAACCAGATGCCTGCTAGAGCGGTTCATAATAATCTAGAATTGGTTGAGATTCCTTCTGAATTGAAGGATTTAAATACTTATGAATCTATTTTGATTCAAAGTATCCATCCCTTTCAGGCTATTGTAAGAATGGAGCCAAAGACAGGGAAATTGCCTCCATCAGATTTACAGAGAGGATTAAAGGGAAGAGTTGTTTATTTGCCTCTAGATTTGAAGAAAAACATCAACACAATTGGAGTAGAAAAAGTGGAAGAGGAACCTCTGGTTATTTTAGTTAATGGGGTTCCGACAAAGAATAAGAAAATATGGCAAGATTTAGTGGATGTTAGGAAAGTCAAAAAGGCAACATTGTATTTGAAAAAAAATAATAAGTACTATAAGAATGTATATGTTGCAGAAGAGGAAGTAAGTGAGGAAGAGGATAGCGATTTGTGTGCTGTCAAATTGAGAAAGTAGAACCCTCTAAAAGTGAAGAAATATATGAACATTATAGTGTTCATCCTTTGCATTCCAAGGAAGTCATGGGGAATGCTATTGAGTTGTTTCAAATGAAACAAGCCAAAGGGAGTCCCATTAGTGTTTGGGAGGAAAGTTTGGAAGCTCGGTGTTTCCCACAGCTATTTCCAACAGGTCAAGGAGGAAGATATGATGAGGTACCTCATCAAATTCCTGCTTCTGAATACCGGACTTTACGATTGTATGCAGAAGATGCTAGGTTTCGAAAATGCATTCCCTATTTGTTTCATCTACTGTTTGAAAGCGATCTGTCTGGACTGTCATATGCAGTGAACCACATCTTGAAAAGTGGTATACAGATGCAAAACATCTCGGCAAGTGACTTTATGGATAAAGTCAATGTCCAAGACAGTATTTTGGATTGTCACCTGATTAATCTCATGGCGTGTCAGCGTGGTACTAATGAGTACTGGTACCGTCGTCATGGTGATTTAAAATGTATGCTGAGGAACTTAGGAACTCCCACATGGTTCCTCACTCTGAGCTGTGCCGAGTATGGCTGGGAAGACTTACTTGAATTTCTACGAGAGGCAAATGGAAACAATGAAAATATTGAATTCAAGACACCCGGAGAACTGTGCTCTTTGGATCCAGTGAATGTATGCAGGTACTTCAATCATAGATTTGAAGCTATGATGTCTTTCATCATGAACAAGAGAAATCCACCTCTTGGAGAGGTGTTGGATTTCTTCTGGAGAAAGGAGTACCAAGCAAGAGGTGCTCCTCATATACATATGCTGCTGTGGATCAAGGATGCACCTAAATTTGGAACAGATCCAGAAGACTTAGTGATGAGTTTCATAGAACAGTATTCTACATGTGCTGTTCCAAATGCAAAGGAGGACAAAAGCCTAAGAGAACAAGTTCTACGCTTCCAAAGCCATCGTTGCGGAAAGTACTGTCGTCGTAAATTCAGAAACAAGGACAAGTTCTACACCAAATGTCGTTTCGCCTTTCCACGACCGGTGATTTCTAAAGGAAGAGTGAACAGTTTGATGTCTTCAACTCGACATAATGTGATGAAGAAATCACCTAAAAACACATACAATTTGAAAAGGAAAGAAGAGTCCAAGTACATCAACGACTACAACCCAGTGATTTTGTCCATGTGGAATGCTAACATGGATATACAGTTTGTGGCTGATAACTGTATGGCTGTGGCTCGGTATGTGACATCTTACATCACCAAAAAAGAAAAGACAGAATTGAAGGATATGTGGGAGGACATTTCCCATGAAAAGAGCCTCAGTAAGAAGTTGTACAGTTTCAGTCTGAAGATGTTGTTGCATCGAGAAATCGGAGCTTACGAATGTTCTGACCGGTTGTCTTCAGCAAGTCTCTATGCCAAATCTAATAGTATCGTTTGGGCGAGTCTTGGTCTTGCTGCAACGCGTAATCGAGTTCTGAAACCTGTGCGGGAAATTGAGTATTTTGCGGAAAAGGAGCCAAACAGTACCGATATTTTGAAGACCAACATGTTGGATACATATTATCCAAATCGAAGCAGTCACCTCGAGAATGTTTGTCTGTATGAGGTTCTACAAAATTACATATTCAAGAGGAACATCAAAGAAGATATTGATAAAGGAGTGTATGCTGTAATTGGAAGTGAGGGATGTCTGGTCAAGCAAAGAAAATGCCACTTGGTAAACCATCGAAAATTGAGTGGCGAATCTCCTGAAAAAAAGGAGTTTTTTTATTTAGCACTTTTGCAACTTTTCAAGCCTTGGCGTGCAGAAGAGGAACTGCTTGGAGATTTCCTCTGTTACGAAGACTCTTTCACTGCCGCCAAGGAGACCATAGAATGTCCTGCTTTTCCCAAATATCTAGAAATGTTGAATGCGGAAATCGAGCAGGAAGCAACGATTGCAGCCGAGATTGCCAGAGACAGTTCTCAGGACAGTCAGAGTTCTGTTTCCTTGAGTCAGGATCCACTAGGAGGACCTGTTATCGAAAATGAAGCTGCCACTGCCATGAATGAAGTGGAAAGAGCCATGGCACATGCTCAGGAGGATGTGGTTAACTTAGAAGACTTGGAAAGACAACTCAACGTTGAGCAGAGGAAAATATATGACGAAGTTACCAAGCAAATTGATCATGGATTAAGTCATGAGAAGAAAGAGTGCTCATGTACGTCGTTGAAGCCTGTCCGACTGTACGTGAGTGGAGAAGCGGGAACTGGAAAAAGTTTCCTCATTAAAGCAATTTCATGTTATTTGCAGGAAAGGACTGAGTCATCGCTGTCTTGTGTTGTCACCGCTCCAACTGGACTGGCAGCACATAACATTAAAGGTATTACTTTGCATCGTCTACTGATGCTGCCAGTGGAGCATGATAACAAATTACAATACCACAAGTTATCTGGAGATGCTTGTTGTGAAGTTTCAAGAGTCTTGAGGAAAATGAAACTTCTTATCATTGACGAAGTAAGCATGGTTTCTAATGTCATGCTTGCCTTTGTGCATTTGAGAATGCAAGAAGTTCTTAAAACAGAGTATGATGTGTTATTTGGTGGCAAACACATCATTGTTTTCGGAGATCTTCTGCAGCTGACACCAGTGAAAGGACAACCTGTGTTCAAAATGCTCACGCATGAAGATACCAGGAAGTGCCTAGGGAGCATTGGCAACGTCAATATATGGTTAAACTTCAATTATGCTGAACTGCATGAAAATATGCGTCAGGCGAAGGATGAAGATTACAAGAATATTCTACAAGATGTTAGAATTGGAAAAGTGACCGAGCATGGGAAAGAAGCTTTACATGCACGATTACTGTCAAATTTATATCCAGAACAAGACGTTGTGCCTGAAAATATTTTTCAGAAAATTACTCAGAAGAAATCTGGAATATGTTTGATGCCAACTCTTGCAGAATGTGCCATCTTCAACAACAAAATGTTGCATTTAGAAAACCAAGAGATTGTGAAACTGGAAGCTATTGACAGAGTAGAGCATATGGGATCAACAATTATGTTGTCTGAGAATTTGAAAACAAAATTGGATTCATTAGAGAAGAGTATATCTAAAACTGCGGGTTTTGAAAAGACTCTGAATGTGTGCTTAAATTGCCGTATCATTTTAAGAAGGAATTTACATGTTGAAAGAGGTCTGGTAAATGGATCAATGGGTAATGTTGTTGATTTTGTGAAATACAGAAATAGAGATGGAATTGAATTTTTTAAAATTAAATTTGATGGCATTGAGGAAGTACAGCTAATTGGTCGTTGCTCTGCTAGGTTTTTGCTTGTGAAAGACTTATATGTTCGCCGTAAGCAGTTTCCTGTTTGCTTGGCATATGCGGTGACAATCCATAAATCGCAAGGTTTAAGTGTAGACAGTGCATTGGTGAATATTGGCAGTTCTGTGTTCAAGGAGGGTATGGCATATGTGGCATTGTCACGAGTTAGAACTTTATCGGGATTGTACTTGATTGAGTGTGATGTCACAAACATTTGTGCGGATCTAGATTGTGTTAAGGAATACAATAGGTTAAGAAGAGAGTATGCGCCACATTTGCCTCAATATCCTTTGTTTGAGAAACGTGTGGTAGGCCGGAAATGAAGAAATGTGACCAATAGTAGGGAGGTTGTAGCAAAAAGACGAAAAGTCGATGAACCTGAAATTATAAGCAGAAAGAAAAAGGATTCTGTTGAAGATGTTGTTGGTTTTCAATTTGAAAACAGTTCTGGTGTCAACTGCTATGCTAATGTAGTGGTTAATGTTTTGTTTTCTCTAGAAAATGTAAAAGAAGAGATTGTGGTCAATTCTGATCAAAGATTTTGCAGTTTGTGTTAGAGAAATGTAGCACTGATAGAACAAAAATAGAAAGTGTGTCTGAAATTCGAAATCTGTTAGACAGATGTTCAGGTCAAACACAATTCTCTCAAAATATTCAGCAAGATTGTCAGGAGTTTTTAATGTATATGCTTGATGTATTGCATGCTGAAGGTGTAGATGTAGATCACCTGTTTGGGCTTTCTTATCAATGGCAGCATGACTGCGAGAACTGTAGGGTATCAAGTACTACTAGTGTAGACTCAGAAAGATTTATATATTTAACTTTGCCAGACAGTAAATCAGTGTCCTTTAATAAGCTAGTAAAAGCAGCCGATCACAACATGGAGTGTAGCCAATGTAAGTCTGAAATGTTGTCAACATTATTTATACGAACATATGGCCAGTATGTCATTTTAATGTTCCAACGATGTAGGCCTGATGGAACAAAATTGACAACTTTAATTAAAAATTTTGTGGCTTCACAGTTGTCAATATCAGGAAGGACTTTTGTAACTGCAGCAATTATATATCATGACGGTCCTTCAATAACATCAGGACATTACACAGCTTATTTAAAGTCTAGAAATGGCTGGTCATTCTGCAATGATTCTGTTTTAACTTAAAAAAAAAATTGCCTTTTGACCTTAAAAATTCTTACCTGGTGTTTTTAAAACCCAAATTTTAGGGAAGGAATCTCAGGATTTGCTCTGAGGAATTTCAAGAGGTTCTAATGGCTCCTACACGATTTGGCCTTGAGGATAAGTGTAGTACAGAGTCAAAAGTTATTTTTGAGTTTTAAATAGTTCCTGGAAAAAAAGAAGATTTTCTGACAGAAAGTGGTGGGCAGAGATTAGTTGAAGGACAACAGAGTATTTCCCAAAGCAAACGGTGTTCTTACCATAACACTTGACGTCACGGAAAAATAAATGCACTTTGTATGAGTTCAGAAAAACTGTTTCTTTTTATAAGCTAATTCAAGCAGCCAATCAAAACATGGAGTAGAGGGAATGTAAGTCTGCAATGCTGTCTAGATTATTGGTCCAAACTTTTGATTATAATGTCATTTTGAAAATCCAACTATATAAACCTGATGAAAGTAAGTCTTCAACTTTAATTACAAATGTTGTGGCTACACAGTCGTTGATTTTAGGAAGAACATTTGTAACTGCAGCTATTATATGGCATGATGGTCATTTGACAGATCCGCTTATTACACAGCTTATTGAAAATGTAAAAGAATTTGCTGTTTCGGAAATTATTCCCATTTGACTACGATACAATGTTGCCTTTTTATTTAAAAATATTCTTACTTTCTGTTTTCAGAAAAGAGAATTTAGGGTAGGTAACTGGCGTATAATGATTCTAGGGGTTGATATAATTTTATCTACTGTTTTATATTGCTTTGTGATTAAAAGTGATGTAGAGAATTAAATAATTGTAGTACTCATAGAGGTAGTGTAAGTCTGCTTCATAGTAAGCAGTATCAGTGTCATAGGAAATGTAGAACATGAGTGAGCAAGAAGGGTAAGATATTACTAGTCCAGGATTGTGAAAGTGATCTTGAACGTTTTCTTTCTGAAAGTTGCGGAAATACAAAATGACGGGATTTGCTTACAAGAATTCCAAGAGTTATAAATGGCTCTTACACGATTTGGCCTTGTGGAAACGTGCGGTAGAGAGCGAGAAGTCATTTATTGTATGTAACATATTTTTCAAAACGATGGAGCTTTTCTTTCAGAAAGTGGCGGGCTGAAAATAATAGCAGCCCAACAGAGTTTAAGCTGTTCATAGGATATCCTTCGACGTCATGGAAAGTAAGTTACTTTTCAGGAGTTCTGATTTCTGTTTGGTTATGTTATATGGGTTTTTTAAACACAATCATTTTGATTGTGTTTTTTTTCCCCGCTGTTATATGATGAATACCTTCAAGTCACTATTTTTAGTGAAATTTGATAAATTCTGAGAACAGCAAAAATAAACCATTTAACATGTATAATTAATTCTGTACTTTTTGTATTTATGATATACATTTAGAACTGTGTAGTAGGCATTGAAAAGCTGAGGCTTCTATAAGTGTCAAAGTTGTTGCATACAGTGCTCACATTCTACGTAGTCTTTCATATGATAGACTACATCTAAACAATGAGATACCTAAGCAAAGGAAACACAGGTGATGTGACTGTGGAATGAGCAAAACAAATTGCAAGTTTTTCAATTAAATTACCTGTGTTTCCTAACATTACACATCACATTGTGTAGATGAGGTTTAGGCCTGTTCCAGGAGACAGAGGAGGTCTCACATTTGTTCAAGAGTGCAGTGGACATGACTCACTCCGTTGGTAGGCCTGCACATGTATTATCTCTTCTATACTCTTCAACAAGCCTAAATTTCATCTGCAACCCTGAGTAGAACTTACCTGAAACAAATCTCTGGATAGGCCACACCTTATCAGCATCTAGAAACAATCATTTAAAATGTTAAGTGCAGATTTATGATGGCTATACGCCTCTTTTGCGTCGCTGTTCCGTCACTTTTGTGACGCAGCAGCAGTGTAAAAGATGCACCATGTTGCAAGATAGGCCTCAGTTCATCTCCAGCAAGATACCGTCAGTTTAAAATGTATATAATTAGGACTGTGTAGGGGGCATGCAGAAGCTGAGGCTTCAGTAAGTGTCAAAGTTGTTGCATGCAGTGCTGCACTTCTGGGTACTCTTTCATATGCTGGACTACGTCTGCACAATGAGATACCTAAGCAAAGGAAACACAATTGATGTGATTGTGAAATGAGCAAAAGAAATTGCACGTTTTTCAATTACATCACCTGTGTTTCCTAACATTACACATCACATTGTGCAAATCAAGTTTAGGCCTGTCCAAGGAAACAGAGGAGGTCTGGCCTTTGTTCAAGAGGGAAGTGGACATGACTCACTTCATTGGTAGACATGGATATGTATTATCTCCTCTGTACTCTTCAACAAGCGTAAATTTCATCTGCAACCCTGAGTAGGCCTCACCTCAAACAAACCTCTGGATAGGACACACCTTATTGGCATCCTGAAACAATCATTTAAAATGTTAGGGACAGTTTTATGATGGCTGTGCACCTCTTTTGCGCTGCCGTTGCATCACGTTTGTGAGACAGCAGCAGTGCAAAAGATGCACCATGTTGCAAGATAGGCCTCACTTCATCTGCATCAAGATACTGTTAGTTTAAAATGTATATTTTTAGGACTGTGTAGGGGCATGGAGAAGCAGAGGCTTCTGTAAGTGTCAAAGTTGTTGAAAAACTGTTTGTCCTTCAATCTTTTCCCTTGTCTTTTCTAATTTTTAAATACATGTTTTAATATTTTTCAAATGTTTGTTCTCTCTTTCACAGATTGAAAGTATAAAAATAACAAGTGACTAAGTTAACGACAATTATAAGGTAAATGTTTTGTACTCTTTTTGTTACATTTCTATCACATTTAACTTCTATTAGTTTCACTACTTCATTTCTTTAACCCTCACTTTCCTGCCTTTGCTACTTTCCTCATTCCTTTCTCTATTACCTACTTACTCTACTCCTTCCACTATTTTTGTCAGTCCCTCTCTTCTCATACTTCCTCACTCTTGTTCACTCACTCCATCTCTATTACTCTCACTGTCTCTGACTGATCACTCTTTCACTACTTGTTCATTATGCTTTCTCTCTGTTGTTCAAGCACACTAAGGGGCATATTATCAACACAGGCAATAAAATTATCGCTGCTTTTATCAGCAGAAAACTGCCGCAAAAGTAGCTTTAGCGGCAGTTTTCTTCCGCAAAAGCGGCTTTAGCACCAGTTTTCTGCCGATAAAAGCAGTCATTATCAGCAGAAAACTGCTGCAAAAGCGTCTTTAGCGTCAGATTTCTGCCGATAAAAGCAGCAAAACTTTTATCGCCTATGTTGATAATATGCCCCTATGTTATTTACATTTCTTTGCTGTTTCAATCATTCCTTTTCTGTTACTTCTTCTTTTCTGCATTTTGTTTTTTCTCTCTGTTATTCCAATGTTTTAATCTTAATTTAATCATTCAGTCACATTCTCTACTCTCCTTTTTTTTCTTTCACTTCCTTATCTATTTTGTTTTTCTCAATTATACCCTCTTCCATCTTTTCTTCGGTAAATAGATCTATTAAACAGTATCTTTGGTTTAGTCCCTATAGCTGTCTTTCTTTTAACATTACTCTCTGTTCCCTTATACTTACTCTTCTTTTTTTTTAAAAAAAATTTTGGGTTCGCTCCCGGTTCGCGTACCGGCGAGCGAACCGGGAAGCGAACCAAAAGAAATAGAGGTTGGCAGAGTGCTAAATATTCTACCAATTTTTTATAAAGGGGAGGTAGTTCTGATAAGAACTTTTTTTTAAATTGTTTTTGTTGTTTTATATTTTTTTTATTATTTTTCTGAACATTTTTTTACTTTTTTTGTATTTTTTGAACGGTTTTATATTTTTTTGGGGGTTTTTTTGGGTGGGGGAAACAAAAACGATTCATTAAAAAGGGCCCAACAGGAGCAACAAAAAAAAAGAATTTATTCTCTGGGGCGTTTCGGACAATCATGATTGTCGATAGCTCTGTTGATCAGAGTGATGCTACTTTCTTTGTAGCAAATGAATTCGTTACAACGCACACACACTTGTTTCACTTCCCCGAACCTCATTTGTATATTTGGGACCATCTCCCTCGCCTCTGGTCCCGTCACTTCCTGTACAACTGATCTTCTGGCCATAGAAGGGGGATTATCTTGCTGGTCACGTACCTGCGCAGCACTGTAGTTGATAGGGTGCCACCTCTGCATATGGCAATGCATTGTATAATTCCCGTAACTATATTTTTTATCTGTCCCTCTGGACAGACGTTCTTTACATATAAGGCAAGTTACGTACCGGGCATTGACTTTTTTTTGGCCCTGGGGAAATTAAAAAAATTGCCAAATATAATTTTCTTTGACATGAGACCTCCTGGGCACCTCACGCAAAAACTGCCTCTCTTCCTGCTCTTCCTCTTCTTCCTCCTCTTGCTGAATGATAACTTCAGCAGGTGGTCCTCTCTTCCTTGGAGGTGGTGGAGGTGGTGGGGAAGCACCAGCTGAAGCTACTAATGAAGCCATTGCTCAGTGATCACAAAGGGTCTTCCTCTCACAAAGATGAAAGTCAGAGTGAGGAAAGAAGGAGGGGTTTTCATCATTTGGGAAAAACAATAGTTCTAAACCAATGAAAAGTGTTACTTTTAGGTCACATGACCTAGTCTTACATCATTATGAAACTAAAAGTGAAATGAACCAATGAAAAGTGTTATTAACAAGTCACATGACCTGTTGTGTTTACGTTACGCGCTTTGGGCCGCGTCCCGGATCGCTTCCGGGAAGCGGCGCTTCGCGCCTCGTTCGCGTACCGGTTCACTTCCGGGTACGCTAACGCGGCGCGTCATATGACGTTTCACGCGACAACGCGTCACGATGTTGTTTTCTAACGCGGCAGTTGCGCAAACGGAACGTTTACCGGTTCGCGGACCGGGTTGCGGCACCATTTTGAGCTAACGGGAAGCGACCCGGTTCGCGGACCGGGAGCGAAACAAAAAAAAATAATAAAAAAAATACATAATTTTTTTTATTAATAAACATATAAAATATATTTTTTGATTTAAAGAAGAATACATTTTAAAGCTTTTGATATTTGCTATTAAAAAACCATTGAAAGTCACAGAAAAAACCATAGGTTATAGACCATATATAGTTAGGAATTAGCATTTACAAAACCTTGAAAATTCACTGAAAAAACCATAGGTTATTGACCATATATAGTTAGGAATTAGCATTTAAAAAACCTTTTTTTTACTCACACAAAACCATTGAAATTCCATATATAGTTAGTTGTACTAACTATATATCGCGCACCCGCAATCCACTGCTGATCATGTCACATATTACATCATTCATGACATGGTCAGTGACATCACTGATGACATCTCAAATGACATCACTGATGACATCACTGATGACATCTCAAATGACATCACTGATGACATCACTGATGACAACATCCAGTGACTGTATGTTTCTGTAAAGTTAAAATATGTCTTACATATTGAAGAATGAGTGGATGTATAAGTGTCTGGATGAAGGATTTAGTAGGTGCATGACTGACTGTATGAGTGAGTGATTAAATGTGTCTCACTGAGTGCATGGGTTAGTGACTAAACTGTCTTAATTTGTGCATCATTATGTCTGTTGTTCTGTAAACTGCTGCATGTGTTGATCAGTAACTATATGAGTAACTATATGGGTTATTGATTGGTTGCCCAAGTATTTGTATGGGCGACTGAGTGTGTGTGTGGGTGGCTGGGAGGTGTATGACTCTGTGCATAGATGTGTGAGCAGTTGATTCACTAGATGTATGGGTTCAAAAGTGCATGTGGAAACAGCTGTATGGGCGGTTGACTGTGTGCATAAGTGCTTAAATTGTCAGCATTGTAGTTTCTGTCCCTCTGTTCCCTCCCCGCTCCCCGCTTCCCGCCACCGCCGCTAAGCCCCGCCCCTTTTGCCTTCTGTATCCCTCCCCGCTCCCGCCTCCCAGCTGCCCCGCCCACCCGCGCACTTGGCCATATATGGCGACCGTGCGACGCAGGTGAGTGTGACCTACTTGTAGGACACCCCCGCGCCGCACGGCCACCAGCTGCTGCGTGTGCCCCCTCCGCCCTCTGCCTCGCTGCCCAGCTGCTGCCACCCGACCACGCCCCCTCCCTCGAGCCTCGAGGTCCGTGGTAGCTCCTGTGCCCAGCTGTCTTTCTGTTAGGCTTAAGTTAGATCTGTATTGCTTTATTCTGTGTAATATTGTCTTTTTCCTTAAATTGTCAGCATTGTAGTTTCTGTCCCTCTGTTCCCTCCCCGCTCCCCGCTTCCCGCCACCGCCGCTAAGCCCCGCCCCTTTTGCCTTCTGTATCCCTCCCCGCTCCCGCCTCCCAGCTGCCCCGCCCACCCGCGCACTTGGCCATATATGGCGACCGTGCGACGCAGGTGAGTGTGACCTACTTGTAGGACACCCCCGCGCCGCACGGCCACCAGCTGCTGCGTGTGCCCCCTCCGCCCTCTGCCTCGCTGCCCAGCTGCTGCCACCCGACCACGCCCCCTCCCTCGAGCCTCGAGGTCCGTGGTAGCTCCTGTGCCCAGCTGTCTTTCTGTTAGGCTTAAGTTAGATCTGTATTGCTTTATTCTGTGTAATATTGTCTTTTTCCTTAAATTGTCAGCATTGTAGTTTCTGTCCCTCTGTTCCCTCCCCGCTCCCCGCCACCGCCGCTAAGCCCCGCCCCTTTTGCCTTCTGTATCCCTCCCCGCTCCCGCCTCCCAGCTGCCCCGCCCACCCGCGCACTTGGCCATATATGGCGACCGTGCGACGCAGGTGAGTGTGACCTACTTGTAGGACACCCCCGCGCCGCACGGCCACCAGCTGCTGCGTGTGCCCCCTCCGCCCTCTGCCTCGCTGCCCAGCTGCTGCCACCCGACCACGCCCCCTCCCTCGAGCCTCGAGGTCCGTGGTAGCTCCTGTGCCCAGCTGTCTTTCTGTTAGGCTTAAGTTAGATCTGTATTGCTTTATTCTGTGCAATATTGTCTTTTTCCTTAAATTGTCAGCATTGTAGTTTCTGTCCCTCTGTTCCCTCCCCGCTCCCCGCTTCCCGCCACCGCCGCTAAGCCCCGCCCCTTTTGCCTTCTGTATCCCTCCCCGCTCCCGCCTCCCAGCTGCCCCGCCCACCCGCGCACTTGGCCATATATGGCGACCGTGCGAACGCGCAGCGTTGACGCGCAGCGGGCGCGCCGATTGTGTGCCGAAGGCGCGCCAAAGGTAAGCCCGTCTGCGCCCATCCGCGACCGGATCGCGCCCAGCGCCAGGACCCCTGGCCCCCACCGACGGAAGCCGACCCGACGAACCTACAGCGCCGTCGATCTCATCGCACTCAACACCGGCCGCATCCCAGGATGTCACCGAGCCGCCCCGAAGCACACCCACGGACCCTTCAGCTGCCACGCCTGCAAGTTCACCTGCATCCGGACCTTCCCTGCACCCGCCAAGCCGAACACCAGCAGCACCCACCTCAAGTGCATCCTGCTCAACACCCGCTCCGTCCACAGACACGCCATCGAACTCTGGAACCTCCTAGACGCCACAGCCCCTGACGTTGCCTTCCTCACGGAGACCTGGATGAACGCCTCTTCAGCTCCCGACATCGCCATCGCTATCCCAGAGGGCTACAAGATCATCCGGAGGGACCGCAACGCCAACCAGATGGGAGGAGGCATCGCCATCATCCACAAGAACACCATCCGCCTCACGACCAGCACCGACAACACCCTGACCACCGCCGAACACCTACATTTCCAGATCCACACCAACCCGAACACCACCCTCAGAGGCACCCTGATCTACCGACCCCCTGGACCACGCACACAATTCAGCGAGGACATCGCCGACTTCGTCAGCCCGCATGCCCTCCCCTCCGCTGACTACATCCTCCTGGGGGACCTCAACTTCCACCTGGAGAACAACAACGACCGCAACACCAGCACCCTGCTCGACAACCTCGCCAATCTTGGACTCAAGCAGCTGGTGTCCACCCCCACCCACCTCGCCGGACACACACTCGACGCAGTCTTCTCTTCCAGCGCAGACATCGACTTCAGCCACGCCACAGAGCTTCAATGGACGGACCACAGCTGCGTCCACTTCACCTTCAAGAGAACGACGACCCACCACCACCAGCAACAGGCCGCCCGCAGAAGCTGGAACAAGATCACAGCAGACCAGCTCGCCACCTCCCTGAGCCAGCACCCTCCCGCCAGCTCAGCGAACCCCAGCCAGGCCGCCGACAACCTCACGAAGTGGATCAGCAACTGCGCGGACGAACTCGCCCCTCTGAGGACCCCGCCCAGCAGACCCGGCAGCAAGAAAGCACCGTGGTTCACCGTCGAACTCAAGAGCTCCAAGAAGAACTGCCGAACCCTCGAGAAAGTCTGGAGAAGGGAACCTACACCGGACAACAGGACCTCCTTCAAGCTTGCCACCCGGAAGCACCACCAGCTGATCCGCGCCGCCAAGAAAACAGCATTCAAGGATCGGTTGGACAACAACGCACACAACAGCAAGGAACTCTTCAACATCGTGAAAGAGCTCTCCAACCCCAGCGCAGGAAACAACGACATCACCCCATCGCAAGACCTCTGCAACTCCCTCGCTTCATACTTCCACAACAAGATCGTGGACATACACAACAGCTTCAACAACCAACCAACGCACACCATGACCGAACAACCACCCCCCACCACCACCCTCCACGCCTGGACCCCGATCAGCACCGAAGACACCATCCGCACGATGAACTCCATCCACTCCGGATCACCGACCGACCCCTGCCCTCACCACGTCTTCAACAAGGCCGACGCTGTCATCGCACCCCACCTGCGAGACATCATCAACACATCCTTCGACACCGCCACCTTTCCTGAGAGCTGGAAACACGCCGAACTCAGCGCTCTACTCAAGAAACCAACAGCGGACCCCACCGAACTCAAGAACTACCGCCCCATCTCGCTCCTCCCGTTTCCTGCGAAAGTCATCGAGAAGACCGTCAACAAGCAGATGGCCGCCTTCCTCGAGACGAACGGATCCCTCGACCCCTCACAGTCCGGCTTCCGAGCCAATCACAGCACCGAGACCGCCCTCATCGCCGCCACCGATGACATCCGAGCCCTGATGGACAACGGAGATACAGCGGCCCTCATCCTCCTAGACCTCTCCGCGGCATTCAACACGGTCTGCCACCGCACCCTAGTACAGCGCCTCAGCAACATCGGAATCCAGGACAAGGCGCTGGAATGGATCATCTCCTTCCTCGACGGAAGAACACAGAGAGTCCGCCTACCACCGTACAAGTCAGAGGCCTCCGAAGTCATCTGCGGCGTCCCTCAAGGATCATCTCTGAGCCCCACCCTCTTCAACGTCTACATGAGCCCCCTCGCGGCCATCGTACGCAAACACAACCTCAGCATATTCTCCTACGCCGACGACACCCAGCTGATCCTCTCCCTGACCAACGACCCAGCCTCCGCCAGAGCCAACCTGCACGAAGGGATGAAAGAGGTAGCCGAGTGGATGACGACCAGCCGCCTGAAACTGAACTCTGACAAGACGGAGGTCCTCATCCTGGGCTCTTCACCCTCCGCCTGGGACGACTCCTGGTGGCCTCCCGCCCTGGGCACCGCACCCAAACCGACAGACCATGCACGCAACCTGGGCTTCATCCTGGACTCCTCCCTCTCCATGACCAGGCAAGTCAACAACGTCTCCTCGGCGTGCTTCAACATCCTACGCATGCTACGGAAGATCTTCTGGTGGATCCCCACCGAGACCAGGAAGACCGTCACCCAGGCCCTCGTCACCAGCCGACTGGACTACGGCAACGCCCTCTACGCCGGTACCACCGCCAAGACCCAGAAGAGACTCCAGCGGATCCAGAACGCCTCAGCCAGACTCATCCTCGACATCCCACGAACCAGCCACATCACCGGACACCTGAGAGACCTTCACTGGCTCCCCGTCAACAAAAGAATCACCTTCCGCCTCCTCACCCACGCACACAAAGCCCTACACGACCAAGGCCCGAGCTACCTCAACAGCCGGATCAACTTCTACGCTCCCAAACGCCACCTCCGATCAGCCAACCACGCCCTCGCCGCCGTCCCCCGCATCCGAAGAGCGACTACAGGAGGAAGGTCCTTCTCCTACCTGGCCGCCAAGACCTGGAACTCCCTCCCGACCGACCTGCGCCTGACCCAAGACCACCTCTCCTTCAGGAAGAAGCTGAAGACCTGGCTGTTCGAGCAGTAGCGGCACCCCCCCCCACAGCGCCTTGAGACCCTACGGGTATGTAGCGCGCTCTATAAGTGTCATTGATTGATTGATTGAGTGTATTGGCGAGTGAATGGATATCTCAGTGCTACATGTCAAAGGAAGTACATATGTAAAACACAGTACATGTGAGAGTTGACATATATAAATAACTGTGCATAAGAGCCAGTGAATGTGTGAGTGGCTGTATGGATCATTGTGAACTTGTATCAGGGATTGTATAAGAGAGTAAATATGTGTTAGTATATGTTTGAATAAGTAAGGTGTGTATAACTGTATAGTTGAGGAAATGGAGGTGTGATTGATTCTTTACATGACTGACTAGGTGTGTGAGTAACTCCATGGAAGAGTGACAGTCTGTGAGTGTCTGTTTACACTGAGTGTATCTAAGTTTTTATTAGAGTCTGAAGAGATTCATCATATTATCACATGAATAATGTCATCAGTGATGTCATCAGTGATGTCTTTTGAGATGTGATCAGTGATGTCATCAGTGATGTCATTGGTGATGTCATTTGAGATGTCATCAATGATGTCATCAGTGATGTCATCAGTGATATCATCAATGATGTCATTTGAGATGTAATCAGTGATGTCATCAGTGATGTCATTTGAGATGTCATCAGTGATGTCATCAGTGATGTCATTTGAGATGTCATCAGTGATGTCATCAGTGATGTCACTGACCATGTCATGAATGATGTAATATGTGACATGATCAGCAGTGGATTGCGGGTGCGCGATATATAGTTAGTACAACTAACTATATATGGAATTTCAATGGTTTTGTGTGAGTAAAAAAAAGGTTTTTTAAATGCTAATTCCTAACTATATATGGTCTATAACCTATGGTTTTTTCAGTGAATTTTCAAGGTTTTGTAAATGCTAATTCCTAACTATATATGGTCTATAACCTATGGTTTTTTCTGTGAATATATATATATCTATATATATATATATATATATATACACACACACACACACACATACATATAGTAATAGTAAAAAGGAGTAAACTGTGTACAGTAGGAGAGTTACATAATGCATAAACAAAGATACATAGCAACATGATAAAAAGAAGAGTCCCATGGACAGTAAGACAGTGCAAATAAAAATACATACCAACAATAAATCAAAGGAGAATATGATAGACAGTATACATACAGGTTCTGAGGTAGTTTCCTCATGGTAGTGATGCATAGATTTACGTGAGGGGTGTATGTAGTAATCTATGCTTGTCTTGTAGAATGTTTCTCGGTTTGGAACCTCACTGTGTGAGAGTTCCGTACCGCGTGTTGGACCAGTGTCAGTTGGTGTTTGCTATTGCCTCTGCTGCTCTTCCTTGATGGTCCAGTTGATGATAAATTGAACATTGTGTTCAACTTACCTGACTCCTTCCTTTCCTTCACAACATAGTTTTTGACGATGAGTGCTGGGCCATCAACACGAACCTGCATGTCTCGGGTCAAGTGTCCATATCTTCAATTGTCATATTGATGTTCGACATTTTCGGTGTGGGGCTGCATCGTGGTTACTGTCCGTGTTGATGAGGAACATGTTTGAACACTCCATCACAGCATTGTGGGCAGAGCGATCAAAATTAAGGTCAGTGCACGACCTGGAATGTAAGAGGAGTCTTGCGTTTCACAAGGATGACGTGGAGGCGTTCATGACGTCAGGACACCTACGTAGTGTTACTGCGTCGCTGTGTTTCAAGTCTGGAATGTGGACTTCACTTCCCAGCGCACCAGTTTCAAGGAATAGGGAACGTTTAGAGAGTCCCTACGTCACAAAGCTTTCTTTGTTACTCGGCAGGAAAGCAACGTCACACAGCCTATTTGCTGGGTTTTGGTGTTTGGAAACGTCACAAAGCCTTGGGAGTACCACTGAGACAGCAATTTGTATGTGTACAGGCGTGCAGCAAGTACATCCAGTGTAAGGTACTGTTGTAAGAAAGTGCAGTGTTTACATAGAGACAGAATTTTCATGGTGACCTACTGGTGTGCAGCAAAGTATAACCAGTGTGTAGTACTGTTGTATGCTGGTTAGTTACAAGTTGGTAAGCACAGTGATTTATCTGGTCAAAGTTAACATTTTTGGGGGTGCGCCTTGTGCTGGAGACTTTCAAAGTTAACATTTTTGGGAGTGCGCATTGCGTTGGAGACAATTTTGCCTTTCACTTTTGAGAGTTTAATACTCTGTCAAAATGTATCTGTTTGTGGTTTTCATTTTTACCAGTTTTTTTTGGGTCTTTTCAAATATGCAAGCCGTCACACCTCCTCCACTGTTTCTGGAGACACCTGGGGACCCACCCATCAAATGGAAACAGTGGTTTAATGGGTTAGAGACATAACTCGAGGCAATTGGTGCGATTCTATTCAGACCTGAGCGCAGGAAATACCTTTTACTGCATCCCTTGGGTTTTGAAGGGAGAGCAATCTTGAAACATCTTCCACCATCTCTCATTGATGAAGAAAACATTGTCGAAGAGTACCGAGACACTGTTAAAAGACTTCAGACAAGGTTTGATGTTCAACCCAGTCTAGTTGTCTTACGTCACAATTATTTTTTTTTTACATGTACAAAACACTGGTGAAGATGTTGATAATTACATTACTGCTTTGAGGATGTTAGTGTCGGAATGTCAATTTGAGAATTTTGCAGACCAGTTAGTGCAAAATCAATGTATTTGTCATTGTACAGATAAAACATTCTCTCAATGGGGAATCCAACTTTGGATGAAACTATTAGAGTGGCAAAAAGCATTGAGACTTCTCAATTATCGGCAAAGGAGCTGGAGACCAAAACAGTGAGGGAGTTTGTGCTGTAAAAGTCAAGGAGTTTAAGGACAGAGACTGTGAAACCTCTGACAGACCACGTCCCAGTTTTGGTGAAAAGCAAAATGCTTTTCTTTCTCAACATAACATTTGTTTTAGATGAGGGTACAAGTCACACATGAGAGGTGGCAAAAGCCCAGCTAAGTTTGTGACTTGTAGTATTTGTAGTGTGTCAAGCTGGTAGGAGCAAGACATCCCCACAATCCTGATCAGTCAAGTGTGTTGTCAATGAAAGCATGCTTGGTGTTGATGAAGAATTCGTTACTAAGGATCTTAGGGACATGCTGTTAGTAGTACAAGATGACGGGGTCAGGGTGGGCAATCCGGAGCTATGTGTTGATCACTATGTCAAGATCCTTGTTGGGTACAAGGTTCTGAAACTTTTAGTTGACTCTTGTGCTTGTATTTCAATAATCACGCAGGAACTTTTTGAGAAGACTTGGCCTTCAAGGTCCCTCTTACCCCCTGATCGTTAGGCAGTCTCTTACGAAGGCTGTGAGATCAATTTGTCTGGGTACATTGAGAATATAATGGAGTTCAGGGGAAGTAGGATTGCAGGAAAATTGTTTGTTACACACAAAGGTTTAAACATTCTAGGCTGGTTTCAACAAAGGTTATTTGGCATGGTACGTAGACCCAGTGGCGTCACAAGGGTTGGTGTCACCCGGTGCGGGTAACTCATGGTGTCACCCCCTCACGACTTACTGCATGGACCTCCTCCGTTCCGAGTCCGCCAGTGGACACAGATGGCAAATAACGGGACCATACAGAATCCTTAGTAACGTTTGTAAATGTAGTTCCTATATTTATAAAGGCCATTGAAGAAATATTTAATTCAACAAGGTCGGAGGTAAAAGATTGGAAGAAGTTAAGAACTAAGAATTACATAGAAAATATGTTACTGTCTTTTTTAATTTTATGTTAACATTAAACTTTAAATTTTACTGTTACAGGAGATAAGGTTGTAACCATTCTGCATTGGGTTTGCACAATCAGCAACTGCCATAATAGTAAGCAACAGTACAAATTACAATGTCACATTAAATCTAGACTAATCAGAATTTTCCTTTCCTGGCCTTTAAAGCTGCAAACTTGTTAATTACTTCATCAAAATCAACTCCTTTCGCCAAATCACTTTCTATTGATAATATTGCAAGATCAGAAAGCCTTGACTGTCCCATGGTAGATCGCAAATAGTTCTTTATAAACTTCAGCTTTGAAAAACTCCTTTCACATGAAGCCACAGACACACGGATCGTAAGAAATAGTTGTAGGCTCAATGAGAGATATGGGAGAGATTCTAGGAAGTCCCATTCAGCTATGAATTTCAAAACGTCCAATAATGACCAGTCTTTGGCTTCTCCGAGATCAATCTCTGCTGCCTTCAGGTGCCTTCTCAGCCTTGGTATTTCTAGTAAAAGCTCTCCCTCGGATAACTCATCATAGAAAGTGGTCAATTTTGGAATGGACACCAGTAACTCTTCTTCAGTGGCAGATATCAAACTCTTGGCTTGAACAGCCTCAAACATGGCTGCTACTTCATTGATGGCTCTTGATCTGATCTGGAGTTCAGAATGGAAACGATCAATACACTCAAGCATCGCCCTCTTGTTTTCTTCTTGCAGAGTTAGTCCAGCATCTCTTGTCTTCTCACCTGGCATCCTCTTCTTGAACCGGAGTCTGCTCTCTACTGAAATTCCATATTGGTCTGATTTTAAAAGCGCATGTTCAATTGCCTTCTCCACTAGATGATTGCGCTGCTCCTCGTACAGAAAAAGTCTTAGCGTCTCTAGCTTTTTCACCACCTTGTCAAGAGTTAAGCCCTTAGTCTGAAGGTACAGCTGTGTAAGATTAACTTCTTCAAGTACATCACACCAAAAGTAGAGGTAGCACAGAAACGTGAAATTGCAGACAGCAGGCAAAAGATCTCGGGCTGTACCTCTTGTGTCTAAATTTTCCTCTGGATCACATAGAGCTTCGATTGCCGCCACACATTCATTGAATTTTTCTTTCACTGCCTTTACTGCAGCATGATGAGCACTCCAGCGTGTTGTTGATAGTCTTTTCACTGAGACTCCAGTGTGGTCCATTAAAACATCCCATCGGTGAGTGGAAGCAACAAAGAAGGAAAACATTGTCTCAAGAGTTCCAAAAAAAGTCACACACAAAGCATTTTCAGCAAAAGAGTGTTGGCCGCACAAGTTTAGCGAATGGTCCAAACATCCATTAAAAATAGCTTTCCTGTTCTTTCTTTTCAAAATGGCTTGTACACCCCCATGGATTTGTGGAAAATGATATTTTGCCTGACCAAATAATGTCCACTACATACACCCTATGTTACATTCATGTGCATGGCACCCATGCATATTTCTCGTAGTGGCCTGAATCACTAGGCCTCTGCAAACATGTCCTGCAAGTCGTCATCAAAGTCTCCCAAACGTTAAGCTAAAATAAAGGCCCATGTATTTTGCATTCTGCATTGTGCATTTTAAATAAATATCGTACTGAGCCCTTTATTTTATTGTGGTTGAACCACTTTCTGAACTTCTGCCAAGACAGTGTTATGAATAACAGTTATCTGTTTTGCTGTACAGAGTGGCATCCTTGCCCGGTGAGGAAATGTAAACAGAACCCGTTTGCGACAGATAAGGCCTAGCTCTCTGTCTCAGCCCCCATGCAATGAACGGAGAAATATATGCTTTTTCTATATTTCTAGCGATGAACCTCTGTTTCAGATAAAACATCCCCTGACTCCAGACATCAGTTGTACCAGACGTGCTCAAGTCGCCCTGACACAAGAGATTACTCTGCTAAGCCAAAAGTCAGGTTCATCCCATTTACACGTCATTTGCACCCCATGCTCAAAGTTGCACAATTAGGGCAGAGTTCCAGCTGGTCATGCAAACACCTCCCCTAAGTACCCACCCACCTATGACATCTACCTATCATCTACCTATGACTCATAAAGTGTACGCCCACATGCTCTTATCTCTTTCTTTTTTGCTCGGCCTGGAGCGCTCCTTCCTATGTACAAGGAGAAAATTGTATATATGCTGTTCATTGTTATTGAATGTTAGATTACTCTTCCTGAACCTCAGTGGTGATGGAACATATTCTCCCTTTGACTCGAGTTATTGGAATAAAGCCCATTTTAACTTGGACACCACGGATCCTGTCTCTCATTTGATGCATGATATTTAGTTAATGCCTAGAAATTCTGCCAGGGTAATATTTTATTTACCACAGATTCCAGCCATAGTGGCAGCATTATCGTAACCTTGAGCGCGGCACATCATAATGTCGAGTCCATCACTTTCCAGATTTTTAAGAATATCAGAACTGAGGTCAACAGCTTTTTTCCCCTTTAAAGGGAAAAATCCCAGAACCACTTCTCTTACTTTCCTATTTTGCATTTTCACATATCTGATCACTTCGGACATTTGGTCAGTGTGTGATGTGTCAGGTGTGCTATCGAACATGATCCCAAAATACCTGGCAGACTTTATATCCATGACAAGCTTCTCCTTCACATGATTTGCTAGGACATGTATGAACTCATTCTGAGTTTGTGGTGCAAGGTAAGATACTGATGCTTTGAGTTTACATGTGCTTCGCTTTAATCTCATTAAGTGCTCTTTCAGCACTGGGTCATATTTAGAAAGCATCTCAACCATTTCAAGAAAGTTTCCTTTATTCAATGAAGATTCATCTTCATTGTGGCCCCGGAATGCCAGATTCTGCTTGGCAAGAAACAATGTGATATCAAGCAACCTGTGCAAAATGTCTCGCCACTTTTTCTTCTCTATGTCCATCAAAGCAATACTTTCGGCATCAATTGTTTTGTGCAGTCTAAGTCCTGCTGCTAATGTTTTCCATTTTCAAGGCAATGTAAGTGCTCTTCGGATGTCTCATGATTATGCACTTTCGGGCTCAGTTTCCACCACGTCTGAAATCCAGTCACAAATTTGGATGTTGTGTCTGTGGCATGATTAGCGGCAAAGAGTCGGCAGCAAAAACAATATAATTTGTCACTGACCAGTGAGTAAACCATCCATGATCGCAACACTTTCTCGCCATTTGGCAACACCTTGTGAAACCACTCTTTTGATAGCTGGCGAACATACATCTCCTTTTGCTTTTGGATCTTGCCTTGTCGCAATTCTGAAAGGGCCATCTTTGTTCTGGAAAGAAGCACTTCCTCTTTTGATGATTTCAACCCGCAAATGATCTGGAACTGGTATATTCCAAAAAGAAGCATCATGTAAAATATTCCAATTTTCGCCTTAAACCTCATTCATCGTCTCATTTACAGTATCATGGTCAGAGTCATTTTCAGTACTGTCTTCTGCTTCAAATTCATCCATTTGAATTTCCATTCCTTGTTTTCCTTCTTCTTTTTCTTCAACTCCTTCCTCTTCTGCAGAATGCATACTAGCATCAGAATCAGCGTTATCAATTGGTGGCCGAGGATCTGTGTCTTTTGATGAACCCGCCTTCTTACCCTGGCCATCATCTGGTCTCTTGACATATTGAAGCATGGATCCACGTAGCGTTGAGACAGATTCATTTTTTTCCTTTTTTGCTTTTCTTTGCTGGCATCCACTTGGCCTCTTTGATGTATGTATACCATGTGGCATGATTGATATAATATATCCAAAACAAAGTGTGTTTTTAAGCACGTGTACTGGGCATGGGCTGATGAAACAGTGGGTCCAGTCAAATGCAGGATGTCAGTGTCACCTGTAGTACGAGTGGTTCGTGCAAATGATTTGGGAGGTTTTCATCTTGGTCGTTTTGTGAGTCGCCCTGTGCTGTTCATTTCTTTTGTTTTTATACTTGTCATCTATGTTATCGACGATAATAAGCCTGTAAAAGACGGAAGCCGGGATTGAGTATTATTACCCGCTGAACAAACATGCTCATTATTGCATTTTCTTCATAAGCTTCCTTGGCAAAATGTTAAAATATAAAGTAGAACGCCGGTTTAAGAATAAAGACAGGCAGTGGCACTGCAAATGAAAATATAGAATTCAGTAGAATGATTATTTCTGCTTGGTTAACCACAGTTGGGAATCATGGCATTGTTGCAAGCCTTGTGTAATGTGGCCCTGCTGCATACCCTGTAGATTTTAGTAAAAATAGAATTCTGTCTTTTCGTGAAGAAAATCAAAAGTTAATAAAAACGCGTGAGAAGTGCTCCAGTGAAGAAGGCCCTCCGTAGAGGTGGACTGGCCATCATTCAGTTGTAAATTACTGTGTTTGGTTGTTAGAGTGTTTCTAATGAATTAACAGTTTTACCAACAGACAGTTATACTGTGTGTAAAATACTCAGAATAGAACCACCCTATCAAGAATTGTGCCACATTACGCCAGGTGATTTCCCTTTTCCTTCTCCATAATTTAATCAACCCTCCACTTAATGTGGCCCTGCTCTGCTGCATAAATCCAGTGGCCCTAGCTACGAGTGGCATTGGAATACTAAATGGCCCCGGCCGAGGTGAAGGGCAGTCAAGGTACTGGGGAGTTGCTTTGTAATGACTTACAGCCGCATATTGAGTTTTTGATAGGAGGTTCCCCTTCCCTGTGCTTAACGACTGCTAGAGGTGTTTGGGGGGTTGGGGGAGTTGTCTCCTCAAGAAATAAGAAAGACCAAAATGGTGCACAACACATTTTCCATTACATATTTAGCTGTATTAACTTTCAAACCAGAGTAAATCGTAAATGATGACCTGACATAAGCATGCCAGAAAGCATGGAAATGTCACACATAAGCACCCATGCCATAAACCGTAGAAATGCTACATATAGGCACCCAGCCCAGGCCATTAACCGTGGAAATGTCCTCAGGTCAGAAAGCATGGAAATGTCACAAATGAGTACTTAGTCTCAGACCAGGAAGCATGGAAATGTCACACAAAGGCACCGTGGCCATAAAACATGGAAACGTCACACTAAGGCACATATGCCATAAAACATGAAAATGTCAAACGAGGGCACCCAGGCCAGTGGCGCTGGTCGGAACAATTTCCAGAGTGTTGTCCTAAAAATTACCACTCTTCCCTTCACCTCTCTCACGGTCTTACTTCTTTCTTACTACACCTCTCCTTCTCTACCTCTTTTTTTCTGTCCCTCTCTCATCTTTCAAAGCTGCCACTGCCAGGATGGAGAATAAGGCAGCAGGATCAAGACCGGCCAGCAAAGCAGGCATATTTCAGCCAAACTTAAGCAGTTCACTTCATAGTATACGTATGAAGCGAACTAACTGTGAAGTGAACCACCTGCAAGTGAAGTGACGGCGAGTTCAAGGAAAGGCCTGGCCTGCTCCCTGCCTGCCTTGAGCAATGAATCATGCAGCCGGCCGGGTGCAACTGCAAGCACAATGCACCGCTAGGGTCAGTACTAGCCTAGGAGGCTGGAAGGGCGGGCCGGACCGGGTCTTCCGGTCTTCTATTTATTTATGCGTTTTTATATAGCGCAGACTTTACCCAAAGGTGTCAGAGCGCTTCACAATAGGAACAGTAATGAAACATAAGGAGAAAATTACAAGTGAACAAATTACAAAAGCAAACGTTAAGTTACAAGAGGCAAAAGTGACAATTGTGAGCAAACAAAATACATGAGGTTGCACACGGTGCATTACAGGAGGAAAAAGTGACATGTGTGCAGGTTACACAAGTCCTTAAAAGATGACTGAAGGCAGGTTTTGAATTTTCCAATCCCTGAATGTAAGAGCTTCACATCCACTGACTGAATGCTAGATGAATTATCTACACGAGTAATTAAACTAATAACAGTGTATAAAAGCAATTACTACTAATGCGTCTTTATTACTAAAGGAACACTTTTGTAAAAAATTTGAATAATTAAATACTGAGCAAAAAGCACTGTTTCTAAACTTATACCTTGCAGTTACCATCCATGCAATTCCTTAAAGATGGTTCATAATTCACTAAGCAGGTATATTACAAGGTGGTAACCTGAGACCTATCTCACTCAAGAATGTCTGCAATGAAAGCAGTAACTCGCTGAGCTTCCTATATAAAATACAAATCTGTGACCTGCATGGTGCATGCTTCACTTTGCAGCTGGGACATCACATTTAACTCTGTCTCTTTATATTTTGTATGAGTGAGGCCGGCCTAAGGCTGTAACTAGACTGCACACAGATTATTCACTACCAAAGTTATCTTACAGCTACAATGCTTTGGAATTTGTTGGGTAAACAAAGATCTCTCTGAACCAGGTGTCTACAGTCTAATCCCCTGCAATAAACTATTTTAAAGAGAAGTCTGCTCGAGAGAAAACAAAGTATAATTAGAAGAGGTACGTATAATACTGCAATATATGGTAGACACTCGAGCACAAGAACAAACGTTACGTTCGTAGGCAATGGTGGCACTTGTGCAAGTATCAAAGCAAACAAAATGCCATTACCGCGCAGTCCCAGGCAACACTCACTCGAAAGATCTGCCAGTGCCAAGGTGCCCTTTTTGTCAACTGGAGAGCATCGTTATATTCCCACCCAGCCAGGTATATTTGTCCACACACGCCCACTGCGTTAATCTGAAGAGGATCAAGTGCACAAAATCTGATAGTCTTTCTGTAGAGCATCACCCCCATTGGGCACACCATGCCATGCAAGGCGTAGATGGCAAGGAGTCATCTCCGAGGGGGGACTCTATGCAGGCAGTAGAAGGCAAGGCGTCTTCTTTTCTGGGCAGTGCTGTGCCAGGAGTAGAAGGCAGAGGTCATCTCTGGGGGGCATGCTACGCAGGGAATAAATAGAAGGCAGGGCGATGGACTCGGTGGAGTCTTCTCTAGGGGCTCGGTGAAGTGGTTAGAGAAAAGGAAAGTGCTTTAAATGGGAAGATACTACCCGGTACTGCGTGCCTGCACTTCCTTAATGTGAAGGGTAGAGTATCTGCACCTCTCAGCAGCACTGCTGTAACATATTTAATGGGAGAGCACCGGCACTTCTCAGGTACTCTAATTAGTGAGTGCCCTGTGCCTGCAATTCAATATTTCCAATTTCACGCACTGAGTCCTTAACAAGGGGTATCGGGTTTTTTCCTATGGAGATCGTCTGTCACCTTGCTCCTTTGTTCTCGACTCAGTACAGGGGTTGGACTGTCTCAGGACGCACAGGGATCCGTGTTTTTGAGATGGAGGTACGAGCCTTTTAATGCCTAATAGAATTATGGCGTGCATCACTGCCGGTGTCTGCGCGATCAGGCAGCACTGCAGCAGGAGCAGGCTGTCATTGTCTAGCAGCTGCGGCCGGCGTCACTCTAGGTTCTAACTTCTAGGCAGAGCTCTTGGCCTTTGGTTGGTATATCCAAAAAAAAGACATGAAATGTTTTGTTCCCACTCGAGGCCTGCACACCAGTGCCTGTCAAATAATATTCACTGTATTCACAGATTGAATTGTGTCTATTAACACACCTGCAATACAGTCCGCTGCTTCCAACCTTTCCCTAGAGCTTAATAGGCACGCAGCCAGCAGCTCATTAAAAACCCATCCCTGCCTTTGAAGGGTTAAATCCTCGAAACCGGCCGCACGCTTTACTGGATGGATATAATATGCAATGAATGACTTGGCAAATTTGGCAATAAAGCAGGCACTGGAAGTGCTGGAGGGTGGGATGGGCTGGGCTGCCTCGAAAAGGGCATGTGTGGTGGTGCCGTGGTGGGCATAGGAAGAAAGCCAGCTTGAGCCTGGCTGGTGGTGCACCCGTGACCCACCCGAAGAGGGCCCTCTCAGGGCCGTGTTTTCATTTGTGTGCCACTGCGCTGCCACATGTTTAACTTACTAGTAGTACTATGCAGTCAGACAGTATTCATATACAGTATATTATAAATTAAAATGATATTTCTCTCTGTGACAACACACAGCAGTCTCGTCTCACCGTTCCAAATTTGAAGGAGAGACACAGCAAAAGATAGTGTCGGAGTCGGGCCGGTGGTCTCTCTGATGTCGTGTCGTCATATTTAATTGTTCTTCTTTATTCTCATCTCATGACACGACGCACCACCGCGCAGGCGCGCACGCACTCTCCCTGGCGGGCGCGTGACCGCGGTGACGCGTCAGAGCGGCTAAGGTTCCGCACTGCGCACAGCACGCGGGGGCTGTCCCAGGGCCGTCACGTCATTGGTAGTAGGGCTAAGATTGACGGCCCTGGGACCCAAACTGATGCTGGAAAACTATTAAAACAAACAACAACGCTGCTCATGCCATTGCCTGGTAATGTATTTGGTAATGCATTACTGGGTTCGGTTCGGCTTCGGTTTCGAATCGTCACACAGAATTGCAAACCCTTCCCTGCCCTGGCTTGTGTGACTGTGTGTGCAGATGGCGGAATGGATCATGGTGCTGGCACGATGTGCGATCAGGCCGAGGTGGTGTGACTGGTGCGCTTCTTCTTGCACTAGCAGGTAGTCTGTCCCAGCCGTCGTAGTCAGTGTTTGTAGATTGGTGTCACCCCCAGATGGGGTGACACCCGGTGCGGTCCACACCCCCTGCACCCCCCTAGTGACGCCGCTGCTTAGACCTGGTCCTTGCTGTAAGGTACAATCCAGATCTCGAAGATATTGTCAATACATTTCCTCACGTATTTTCTGGTGAGCTTGGGAAGATCAAATACTATCAGCATAAAATTATAGTGAAAGATGGCACAAGACCCATCAAACACAAGCTTAGGAATGTTCCCTTTAGTGTTAGGCAAGATTTGGAGAATGAACGTAATTCCCTGTGTGCAAAAGGGATAATAGAACCTATTGATTCCTCCCTGTGGTTATCCCTTTTGGTAGTTGCACGTAAACAAAATGGAGAATTAAGGGTTTGTATTGACCTCAGCTGTTTAAACAAGGTGATCTGGGTGTAATAGTATCCTCTCCAGACATTAATGAACTTTTGGCAGGTTTGAAGGATGCAATTCTTTTTTCAAAGTTGGACTTGGCCTCTGCTTACCACTAGGTAGAGTTAGCTCCTGAATCTAGACATCTCACTGCATTTGTCTCCCCTTTTGGCACTTATCAGTACGTCCGCATGCCGTTTGGCCTTGCGTCAGCCGCATCTGTTTTTCAGCGGTTAATGAACAACATGCTAAAGGGGATCGATGGGTTATCTGTTTTTCAAGATTATGTTTTAGTTTTTGCGCCCAATAGAGTTGTCTATGACGCCATTCTTCAAGAAGTGTTGTCTAGGTTCCAGTCCAATGATGTGGTGCTGCGTAGAGACAAATGTGTTTTCATGACCAGACCGGTTGAATACTTGGGGCACTTAGTTACTTAACAGGGATTCTCCCTAAGTCTAGTCTTGTAGACTCAATAATCAAATCAAAGGCTCACTCTGATAAAGCTAGCCTGAAGGACTTTCTTGGGCTGTGTAAATTTCATTCACATTTTGTACAAGATTTCCCAAGTAAGCTTAGGCCTCTTTCACAAATGCTTATGAAGGACGTTGCATTTGAGTGGAGTGATGAATGTCAAAACGTGTTTGAGTGGGTGAAGCAACAGCTATTGTAACCTAAAATTTTAAAGCACTATCATCCTTCTCTGCCATGCACTTTGACAGTGGATGCTAGCAATGTTGGTGTGGGGGCTGTGTTGTATCAGAACAAAGGGGGGGAGTTTAGAACCATTGGGTTTGCCCCCACAGTGTTGTGTCCCGCTGAGAGAAAGTATTCCGTTATTGAGAAAGAACTATTGGCATGCTGGTTTACAGTGATGAAATTTCATTTGGGGGAGAAGGTTTTGCCTCCAAATGACCACAAGCCTGTAGTTTTTATTCTGAGTGGGAAGAATGTCAGAGATTTTACTCCTTGCATTGCACGTTTGTCTTCTAAATTCCTACAGTTTGATTTTTGTGCTGAGTACATTCCTGGACGCAAGAATGGATGTGCAGATTACCTTTCACGTTCTTCTGTCATTGTAGAAGATGAGCAAGCCTTGGGTGAGGAGGACAAGGAGGGGTTTATTGTTGCGGCTGTGGATCTTCCATAGTTGTGTGCAGTTTCTGAGTGTACCTGGCATCAGGCTCTCTGTGCTGATGTTTCTTTGGCTATGGTCATGAAGTATGTGGAGATGGGGTGGCCTAGGGAGAGGAATCTGAGTTTTGAGTTTAAACATATCTTCAAGTGGCGGATGATTTGTCCATTGAGAATGGTTTGTTGATGAGAGCTGATAAGCTTGTCCCTCCTCTTTGTTTGAGAGCTGCTTTAATTAGGCATGCTCCTGAGGAGAATTTGGGAGTTACTATGACTGAAAAAGGGTTCGTCTCTCCTTTTGGTGGCCCTCCATGGACAGGGACGTGGATGAAATTGTCAGGTAATCTGTGATTTGTTTTAGCTGTGATAAGACTGCCAAGTTGTGCACCCCCCTTTCTCCAATTGAGTTGCCCTCTGCACCTTGGGTGAAGCTGGGGCTTGATATTGTTGGTCCTTATTATGCTCTTGATGCATCTTCAAGATTTGCGTTGGTCCTGACGTATTATTACTCCAAGTGGCCAGAGGTCAGGTTTGTGAGGGAGGTGACCTCAAGGACTGTAGTTGAATTTTTAAATGACGTCTTTTTGAAATAAGGTTTCCCTGAGTTTCTTGTGACTGATAATGGTGCCCAGTTTGTTGCTAGTGAGGCTGAGGAGTTTCTTCACATTTGTGGAATCAAGCCTCTCAAAAGTTCACTGTATCACCCCCAAACCAATGGTTTAGTTGAACGCATGATAGGCTGTTGGGGGATTGCATACAGTGGGCACTTGCTAACAGATGTATCGTTACTAATTCTGTGAAAAGCATGCTTTGGTTTTATCATACCACTCCACATTCAACCACGAGTGTCTCACCTTTCGAGTTGTTACATTGTTGGAGAGCCACCACTACTTTTTGTCCTAGTTGGATGAGCAAGTGTGTCAAAGTATTACAGTGGTCTGATGTCTATGTGAGGAGTTGTGTAAGTATGACTCAAGATAAGCAGAAGAGGTACTTTTATTGCAAGAAGAACGTGAAAGAGATGGAAATTGTCATTGGTAATTGTGTTCGTGTGAAGAAACCTGTCCATGTGAGGAAGGGTTGTTCCAAGTTTGGTCCTTCGGTTAGAGTTGTGGAAGTTAAGGGCGATTCTGTGAAACTTGTGAATGGACAATGGTTGAATAAGTGTTTTCTCGTGAAATGCTGTGTTTTTGGTGAAGATTCGGATAGTATAGGTGATGAGAGGAGTTTTGCATGTGCAGGCCAGCCTGGCTTGAGACGCAGTTCTCGGGTTAGGAATCTTTGTTCTCGTTACAGAGTCTGATGTTTTTTCTTTAGAAGCTCTTTTGCTTCAGATACTGTTGTTTTTATTTGTATTAACTCTCTTTTCCTTTACAGGTCCTGCTAGCTCGCTTTGTGCTTTATCTTTCTCTTGTTTTCCCAGTTTCTCAATTTCTCATTTCTTTTGCATATGTTTCTTTTTATTGTTTTTTTAAGGGAAGATCCATGTAGTAATCTATGCTTGTCTTGTAGAATGTTGCTCAGTTTGGAACCTCACTGTGTGAGAGCTCCATACCGAGCGTTAGAGCTGTGTCAGTTGGTGTTTGCTGTCGCTGCTGCTGCTCAACCTTGATGGTCCAGTTGATGATAAATTAAACGCCGTGTTCACTTACCTGGCTCCTTCCTTTCCTTCACGACAGTGTAGTGTAAGAAAGGCCTAAAACACAGGCATTTTACGGAGTGCAAAGACGCAACGGGCAAAAGGAAGTCGGAGTATAGACAGGGAATGGGGCCTTGGCCAGGTGAGAGAGGAATTTGTTGGATAGAAACTTTTTTACTTCTTCCCTGAAGAGGAATGTGAATGGGTTGCATCTGATCTCCAAAGAGAAAGAGTTCGAAATATTTGGGGTCCTTCCAGAGAAGGATTGGTTGTAGGTTTCCTTTTTCTTGAATTTTTGTGGCTTGAAAAGTAAGGAGTTTGTAATTCTGGAGGGTCAGTTTCCACTCAAAAGGGTCAGTTTCTGGGACAGGTAGGAAGGGGTATTATGGTGCAGCAATTTATGAGACATGCAAGTCATTCTGAAGTGCATTCTGGCCTCGAATAGTAGACAATTCAGAGCTCGAAGGTCAGCGGTGATGTGATCACTTTTTGTAGATCCTGTGATGAGCCTAGCTGCTGCATTAAGTGTAGCCTTCAGGGGGGCGTGGCTAACCGAGCAGCGAGATGGCCGCTCTGTGAGCGAGCTCCGCCGGCTGCACGCTAATAAATCCTGTTTAATCCTTCACAGCGTTACCGAGGGGACCGGTTTTGCTGACGGATGAGCTGCGCTTGGCCTAGGGATCGATCGACTGGATCCTCGGCGGTATCGGCATCTGGGAGGCGAGATCTGGCGGTGGTGTTTCGCGCCGGCCCGGGCGCCCGCGCCTGCCCTCGGCTGTGGAGCCTGCGGCGGCGGTGCCTACCCACTGGACCCCGGGGATCACTGGGCCGTCGCTGATCGGCTGCGCAGTGATTGCATCGGCGCCCTCTTCCTCTGGCCGAGCGCCGCCGACATTCGCTTTCACTAAGACTTCACTACCCACGATCGGGAGCAGTGCACACTAAGATCCGAGGTACCGGCCCTGGAGGGGGAGGGGGCTGTGACTGAGCTCGAGGCCGCCATTTTGTTGCTGTCGCTATATTGAGCGCTGCTAACCCGGGGTATGTTACGAATATCCATGAGGCCCGCTCCTGCTTTGTGATCCCCTGGGGCCCCGGGGCCAGCCGTCCCAGCAGCGAGAGGAGGTTCTTTCCCGAGGGCGAGCGGTCCGAGCCCGGGCACCGGAGCGGGCCGGTGCCCTCACCTTGCTTCCTTCGGAGTCGGCCCCCGATCTGCCCAATCGCCGGACGCTGCCAGTTGAGCCTGAAGTCAGCACTGAGTGGCGCTGGTCAGTTTGGCTGCGCTTGAGGACTGTTGGACCCCCGGATCTGCTGCGTGGCGCCTGGAGCTGATCCCGCTCGGCCCGTGAGGCTGAATCCAGGGGGAGCCGGTAAGAGCGCCACAGCGTGATCAGCGCGGCTAATTCTTCGAGTATACACGATGGGGGGCACGAAGGATGCGAAGCAGCCCAGGCTGACATTTGACCAAAAGCAGAAGAATAAACAGCACTCAATGGACACGGAGGCCGAACCGCCCCCTCCGAAAAGCTCTGCTACTGACATTGATTTTGGCGCTTTAATGCTGGAGGTCAGATCAAGCCTAAAAAGCATCGATACCAAGCTGGATACGCTGTCCTCACAGCTGGAGGCAGTTAAGTCCAAGGTGGACACGCATGAGACAAGGCTGGACAGCCTGGAAAACAGAAACACGGAATGCTGCGAGTTCCAACAGCAGACTAAACAGCACATTACTAACATTGAACGTGAACTTGAACTCATGCGTGCCAAGGCGGATGACTTGGAAGCCAGGTCCAGGAGATCCAACATTAGAATTACTGGCATTCCGGAGACGGATAACACCGGGAAGATGGAGGTGTTTGTTACGGATCTTCTGCACGAGCTCTTCGACCCGGACCTGTCCCAGGTATTCACTGTTGAGAGGGCACACAGGGCACTGGGCAAGAAGCCGCCGACGGGAGCCCCTCCTCGCCCTATACTGGCCAAACTACTCAACTTCCAGGACAGAGATCGCATCTTGCAGCTGGCCCGGGAGAAAGGCAAGATCACTCATAAGGGAAACCATATCTCGTTTTATCCGGATTTCACTCCCCTTGTCCAGGCGGCCAGAAAGGAGTTCATACCAGCGAAGAAACTTCTGATGCAAGCCGGTGTCCAGTACTCCTTGTTATACCCGGCCAAACTGAAAATACTTCATGATCATGATGCGCACTTTTTCACGGACGCCAAATCGGCCTTGAAATTTGCCAAGCACATCTGTGGCCCTGGCGCCAAACGTAAGTCTCCGAGACTGGAAGAGGACGCTACCCAGATGAGCGACAACGATTGAGAGAATTGAAAACAGGTGGACCGTGCTACCCCTTTTTCTGCCGCTTGTCACTGTTGGTCTGGTTGATTCTCGTAGGTCATGAGCCGGCAGAAACTGCTTACAGCGACCTGACCTGCCTGCCTTTCCTGGGGACAACCCTGACAGTGAGCTGCGTCCCAGGTCTGTGACAATTTTCTCTCGTTGCAATTCCATTGGTGTCCGTTTAGCGATGCCGGGCACCTCTCGGGGGTTGCTGCTATCCTTGAGTGTGCAGCCACCCTGTGAATTCAGGGGTGTTAGCTGGGAGCACCTCGCCCCCATGGGGTATCCCCCGCTATTTCTGTTCCTAGTTCACTTTGGTGCTGTACGAAGCACGAATGGGGTTTTATCGCAACCTAATTGGGGGGTTGACGTGGGTGGGGGGCGGTGGGGGTTGTTGAAAGTTTGGTTACCTGTTCTGGTGCGGTGCAAAGTGATCTGTCATTTTTCTTCTATACTGCATAGGTCAATGTGTGTGCGGCATGTGGGCCTTCATGGGGCGATGGGGGTGGGCGGGGTGGGGGCCCGGTTGCTCCGGTTAAACTACTGGTATGGGGGGGGTTAAATTGTGGACTTGGAACATTCGGGGCCTTGGGGACTATAAGAAAGCTAAATTGATGCATTCTACACTTGTCAGACACAATGTAGATATATGTTTTTTGCAGGAAACTCACATTAACATGACCCCCTCGCCCAGACTTAAGCACTCCAGGTGGTCGCATGTTTACTCCGCAATTTACTCTAATTATGCCAGGGGGGTGGCTGTCCTTGTGCGGAGAGGGTTGGATTGGCGGGAGCACACTTGTGTACTGGATAAAGACGGCCGATATGTCATTGTGCATGGTTCGTTGCAGGGTAGACCGCTGATACTTGCTGCCATCTATGGCCCGAATGTGGATGATCCAGATTTCTTTCGAAATGTCTGGGCACAAATTGCATTGCTGGATTGCCACTTGATTGTAGTGGGAGGGGATTTCAATGTTGTGCTGGATGATGCCTTGGACCGTAGGGGTGTTAGTAGACCAACGCATGCTAAAGCGAGACAAGCGGTACTTGATGTGATGGAAGAGGGGATGTTGACTGATGTGTGGAGAATTCGTCATCCTGGGGAGAGTGCAGGAACCTGTATCACATGTCATCATGCTGCCTGGTCCCGCCTGGACTTCTGGCTGGTATCACCTGAGGTTGCGACATGGGTGGGGGAGGTGGACATCCAGGCTCGATCACTTTCAGATCACGCCCCCTGCATGCTAGAACTGAGAGTTCCCAATGTACCCTCTAAAGCTTTTTCCTGGCGTCTACCACCTCACGCACTTACCGATCAGGTATTCACTGAAGACATTAGAGAAGATATTGTCAGATATTTTCTGGACAACGAGGGTTCAGCCTCCTCAGAGGCCATAGTATGGGACGCCTTTAAGGCGGTGATCAGGGGCCAATGCATAGCTAGGCAAGCAGGGGTATTACATTCCATACGACGGACACTAGCCCAGTTGGAACGTGAACTAAGAGATCTGGACTTGGCCTTCTGTCGGGACCCGACGCTGGCGCTAGCTGGCTGTCTTAAGACCAAACTGCTAGACTTCAATGAGGAGGCGCAGAGGGAGGTGAAGTTCCTGGGGAGACAAGCCGAGGCCCGCAGATATGGGGAGGGGGACAGACCAAGCAGGACGTTGGCCAGGTTGATTACCCCTCAGGCGCACACACACTACATTCACACAATTCACAATAGTGAGGGGTCCCTGGTTATGGGCCAGGAGGCGGTGCTGAAAGCCTTCACTGACTTTTATGCATCCCTTTACACGTCTAGACAGACGGCTACTCCTGCTTCCCTGGACAGTTTTCTTGACACTATCGCCCTCGTCTGGTTCAACGACAACCATAGGCAGTACATGGACCTCCCGGTCACGGTCCAGGATATAGCTCAAGTCATCAAGAGCATGCCAGCGAACAAAGCTCCTGGCCCTGATGGCCTGACAACGTCATTTTATAAGACGTATGCTGAGGAACTGGCCCCGAAACTACACTCGGTGTTCGTTGAGGCGCTAGAACTCAACACCCTCCCGGACTCGATGCATGAAGCATTGATTGTCACCCTCTTGAAACCCGACAAGGACGACCTGTTCCTCGACTCCTACCGTCCCCTCTCCCTCATAAATGTGGATGCAAAGATCTTTGCCAAGGTCATTGCAGACAAACTACAGCCGCTGTTGCCAATCATCGCTCTCCCTGACCAGTCGGGGTTTGTTCCTGGACGCGCCACCTCACATAACCTCAGAACTCTTTTCTCTGTCCTGCATTATCTCCACCCCTCCGTCCAAGCTGCGGTTGTGTTCTTGGACGCAACCAAGGCATTTGATTCATTGGAGTGGCCTTACCTATTCCGGATTCTGGGCAGGATGGGATTCAGTCAAAACTTCATCACTCTTATCAAACTGCTATATGACAAGCCCAGAGCTCGGGTGAGAGTAAATGGTCTAGTGTCCGAGCCCTTTGCCGTCTCCAGAGGGACAAGACAGGGGTGCCCACTGTCGCCTCTCCTTTTTGCTATTGCAATGGAGCCGCTGGCGGCTAGGGTGCGACAACACCACACGGCGAGAGGGATAGGCTTCAGCTCTCGCAGTCTGCTGATATCCCTATATGCAGATGATGTCACCCTTTACGTCATCAACCCTACAGACAATATGAGCCCGCTGCTACGGGAGTTCGTACGCTTCGAGGGACTGGCGGGCGTGTCTATAAATTGGTCCAAGTCAGTTGCATTCCCTCTAACTGACGCGACCGTTCAGCCTCCCTCGGACTACCCTCTGCGTTGGGAAACTGACGCGGTCAAGTACCTGGGAATATGGGTCAGCAGGGATACACAGGAATTGTGGTCCCTCAACTTTGGCAGGGCGGTTGACTGGCTGGAGCGAAAGGTGGAGGTATGGAACAAGCTTCCTCTGTCACTAGTTGCGAGAATAGCATTGGCGAAAATGGTGGTTCTCCCCAAATTTTTATATCTGTTCGTCAATATTCCGCTGCCTATGACTGCAAGCTTCCATGCGCGTGTCCGCTCCTTGCTTCTGAATCTGGTGTGGGCTGGAGGACAGGCGAGGACCTCTTGGGCCCTGCTTACGCTCCCGTTGCGGCAGGGTGGCCTCGGGGCGCCTGATCTGAAGCTCTACTCGCTATGTGCACAAGCTCAATTCTTGCACTTTTGGGTTTTTCCCACCCCTTACCAGCCGCATGTGGCGGTGGAATTGGCTGCTGCTGCACCGTTACCGCTTCGGGTGGCGCTGTATGGCAAAGTTACACGCCCCTCGAGGGATGTGGACACCGTAGAAATGATCCGCTGGTCCTGGCGTGAACTACGTCGTAGGGCGGGACTCCCCCTACTTTATGCGCCGGCTATCCCATTGCGGAGCAACCCGATGCTGCCCTGCCTGTGCACTAGGGGAGACGCCATCATGCTTCGGGGGAGACGTGTGCACACTTTCGCGGACATCTATCCCGATGGGACATTTGGTGATTTGGGGGTCAGCGGGGACGGCCAACCCGTCTCGTTCTCGGACACGCTTCTGTACCACTCTCTCCGGGAGTCATGTAAACGGATGTGGCCCCAGTTCCCAGAGGAGCCGCCGCAACTTGATGCCCTCCAGAATCTTCTATCGCGACCCTCCCCAGCGAAACTGGTCTCTAGACTATACAATTGCATGCAGGAACAGGCCCCGATTACTGTGCCTACGGCCAAACGTGCCTGGACGGCTGACCTAGACGGATCCCTGACAGATGACATGTGGGAATATTGCTGTAAACAACTCACGGCACTGTCCCCGAATTATAGGCTACGGCTTGTCCATTTTAAGTTTCTACACCGGTACTATCGCACACCAATACTGCTGCATCGCATGGGCATCCGCGCTGATGCGTCATGCTGGAAATGCGGTGGGACTGATGCGTCTTTTCTCCATGCGGCGTGGGGGTGCCCTAAGCTGAATGAATACTGGTCGAACATTTTTGAGGCCATCAACCAAATTCTACACAGAACTGATGAACCCACCCCACTCTTGGGCCTACTGGGTTACGTTAAAGACACCACACCCTGTGATAGGAAACTGCACGCTCTGCTGCTCCTTTACGCCAAACGCCAGGTAGCAATACACTGGGGTCGCAGCGCCTTGCCTACATTTGCCGCATGGGTTAAAGACGTTACATATGGTCAGTCACAACTCACACATTACTGGGAGACAATGCCGACCGCTTCTAGACCCAACGACATCTGGGAGCCCTTCCTTCAGTGGACTAGAGAGCGAGCGGGATCTGACGCCTCTGTGAACTCCCCTGACGTGGGCGTTTCAGATGACATGGGGTGAGGACTTTGGCCCCAATATGCATTTCCTTGCCAGGATAGTTCATGATTGTTGGAGTTGCTTGATGGCCGCGTGGCATTCTAAAACTACCTAGCTAAGCGCTTGCTGTGTGTTTGGCCGACTTGGCGAAATGTCCCCCTCTCTGGCCAGGTGACCCGCTGTCTTGCCTTGCCCCTCCCCCTCCCCCCCCCCTCTCTGCCCACGCCCCGTGGGTGATGCATTGGACATATTCCACCGTTGCCCCTGCCCCTGCCATCGATTGTCATCCTTCCATTGCTGCTTGGTTCTTGAACACATGACCATGCGTAAGTGTGATGTGATGTATGATTGTTGTTGCTGCTCTGCACCATAGTTCGTTGTTTCCCTCCGATTGTTGTGGGGGATTGGGTGAAAATGTGTACGTGGCCATGTTTTATCTGCTTTGTTCTTTTACTGAGCTGAAGCTCTGACACTCGTCGTGGTGGCGGTGCAGGGCTGAGAACGTGAGATCCATTTATGGTCTACGGCACACAAAAATGTGAGACCATTTACCTTGTAATGCTTGCACTGCTGCACTCCTTGCTCATGACAGGGGTCGATGTCTTTTTTGTGGAAATGCTACCAACCCTGTTGTATGACTCCTTGCACACTACTTATGGTTATGGGACACCTGTCCATATCGCGGCCTGCCTCCGGGTTGTTGGCGTGACGCAGTGTAACCTTTCTGTTTTTTACACAATAAATGTCTTGCACAAAAAAAAAAAAAAAAAAAAAAAGTGTAGCCTTCAGAGGAGCAAATGTGGTTTTCGAGAGGCCCATAAGGGTAGTGCTACAGTAGTTCAGTTTCGACAGCACAAGTGCATGAGTCGCTGTTGTGAGGTCAGCAGCGAGAGGAGACGTTTTAGTTTCCTAAGGATAGTGATGGTGCTGATGTGTTTTTGCATGGAGAGACCTCGGTCTAAAGTAATAGCTAGTGATTTGGCAGAGTCGAGGATGTGTGGGATGCAGTTCAAGGCAAAAAGAAGGGGGCACCAGTCTTTGATGTTAGAGGAGGTGGTGGGTGGTGCCATCAGTAAGAATTCAACTTTAAGGGCATTGAGTTTGAGGTGATAGTGAGTCAGCCACTGTGTGTTAATTTTAAGGTGTTATTATGGGTGTGAATGTTGTTGTGGGATGTTATTCTCATGTAGAGATGGGTGTTGTCAGCATACATATGGTAGGAGATGTGAGAGCATTTGAGGATATCAGTAAGGGGCTCCAGGTAGAGGCTGAACAATGTCAGGTAGAGATTACAGCCTTTGGGTATGCCCAGAGATAGTGGAGCCTACTCATATAGAGTGTGAATAATTAGGAAGCACTGTGACCTGTTGTGTAAAAAGGAGGAGTACCATTTTAGCACTGTGCCAGAGAGACCCATCCTGTGTTCTAAAATGTCGAGCATGGTAGCTTGGTTGATGGTGTCAAAGGCTACTGACAGATCCAGTAGGAACACAAGGTAAGGTTCATTAAGGTCAAGCAAGAGAAAGGCATTGTCAACAATCTAGACCATAGCAGTTTCCATGCTGTGACCCGATAGGAAGCCAGTTTGACAATGTTCTATGAGTTGCAACTGTTCAATATGATTGTGGAGTGCACAGATTTTTCTCGGAGTTTAGCTAGAGTAGGGATGTTGGAGATGGGGCGGTAGTTGTTGGGACTGGACTGGTCGGAGTTAGCCTTGTTTTTAGGATAGGGGTAACCTGACAAAGTTTGAGGCAGTCGGGAAGGGAGCCTTGAGTGAGAGAGGCATTACTTATCTTAGTCCACGGTAGGATTAAGAGGTGAATAGACTCATTTAGGAGTTTGGAGGGGAGGGAGATCAATGAAGTGGTTAGAATATTTCAAGACAGTCAGAAGATTAACAGTGCCAATCTCATCGAGGGTTATAAAGCTGGACCAGGCGGCATCATTTTTTGGAGAGATGAGGCAGTTACACGGGTGAGCTATATGGGCCACTGTGTAGGGGTGGAGGAGGGGTTGGGGTGGAAGAAGATTGAGGGCGGTCTGGATGTCACTAGTGTATAATGATGTTTTTCGGTAAAAAAAGAGGCAAAGGTTTCACAGTTAGGGGGTGCTTTGTTGTTTGTGGAAAAAAGATCGCTTTTGCAGATAGATTGGTTTCTGTTAATTATGAACATTTTCTTAGGTCTCTTAGTAGCAGTGTCTAGCAGATTTTGGAAGAAAGTTGGTTTGGAATTCCTAATGAGCCTATTGTAGGTGCTGCATCTTTGGCATAGGAATTTTAGGTTGGCCAATGAGGGGGTGTGCCTCCACGCTCTTTTAGAAAGTCTAGGGAGCCGCAGTTATTCGTTAAGATCGCTGTTGAACCAGGGGTTGGAACATTTGGAAGGGATTCTTTTAAGTTGTTTAGGGGCTATGGTGTCCAGTAGAGAAAGTGATAGCCCCCCATGATTGCAACTGTGATCTAACTTTTTTTGTGACTTTTTCCAAATTTACCATTGCAATTTTTTCAATATTGTGAACTATTTGAATACCCAAATATCTCATTTCTTTTTTATGTACGTGCTCCTATAATTTATATTCCATTTCCTTAATTCAGTTTTTTGTTGGTTGATGCTATACCCAGAAACCTTGCCAAAATTCTGTAGATTGGACCATATCCCTGGAAGAGATCTTTCTAGGTCGCTGTTGTAGATTATAAGATCGTCTGCGTATAGCCCAATTTTTTTTACCCAGCCGTTACAACTGAAAGGAATGATGCTTTGGCACTCTCTCAACAAGCATGCTAGAGGCTCAATATAGATATTAAAAAGTAAAGGGGACAGGGGGCACCCCTGCCTAGTACCCCTACCTATTTGTATCGACCTGGTTAATTTCCCATTAATACGAATCTTAGCCGTAGAGTTTTTGTAAATGGCTTTAATTGCTAACAATAGATTTTTACCTAAGTTAAGATGTTGTATTACTTTAAACAGGAAAACCCAGTTGACCCGATCAAACGCTTTGGCAGCATTGAATGTCATTGCTGCCAAAGGTAGTTTATAGTTCTGTGCCATGTCTATCGCTGCAATTAAATCATGCATCAATTCGCTAAGTTACCTCCCTTTCATGAACCCTTTTTGGTCTGGGTGTATTAGGCTACCCGTTACTTTATTCAGGCGTTTAGTGATTATCTGGGAATAGATCTTATGATCGCAATTTAAAAGTGAAATGGGTTTATAGGACTCACATAGTCTAGGATTTTTTTCCGGTTTTAATAAAATTAGTATTGTGGCCTCATCCCATGAGGCCGGGGGCTCAAACCTTCAATAAAGCAGGAATTGATAAGCTGGAGAAGGAACGGAACCAATTCGTCCCTTCAACTGATGTAAACTTCATTGGGGATTGAATCTGGGCCGGCTGCTTTCCCCCTTGTTAGAGAGCTGATCGATTGAATTATCTCTTCTTTAGATATGGGGAGATTAAGTTGTTCTTTTTCCTCTCTATTTAAGGAGGGAAGTACTATCCCGGACAGGAATTCCTCCATTTTAGGTTCCTCTAGAGGGTCTCATTGGTATCTAGACTCTGAAAGAACTGGAAGAGGGCATCTTCTATTTCGGAATCCTCCGAGATGATATTACCAGTACTCAAACATCGGAGGTCCCTAATCCAGTTTCTTGTTTTGTCTACCTTGGTTTTCCATGTCAGGAGTTTACTGCAGCCCTCGCCATACTCATGGTGTGATAGTTTACTGGCATCCCTCTTTTTTTGTAATTTGAATTTCTAGATTATCTGCGAGTTTATGTTTCGCAATGTTTATTTCTCTAAAAAGGATTAAGTTCCCCTCATCATATTTTAGCTGTTCCCGCAAATTCTGACTATCCGCTTCTAATGTTTTAGATTCCTCTTTCACCTTTTTGGCCTGGAGGAATGATATCGCAGTAAAGGAGCCTCTTAAAAAGGCTTTATATGTATCCCAGATTATTTGGGGGGAGGCTGAGTTTGCATTATTTAAAAAAAAATCCCTTGTCTCCCCCTACATTATTGTTAACAGGATTTATAAGATATTGTCCTTATCATTTGCAAAGCACCATCCCGGTAGGCTTATGAGACCGGTGCCATTCTGATCACCGACGCCAATAACAGCGATCTAGGAGAGGGTCTTACCCAGTTGGAATTTTCACACAAGGAAATGGTGTTTGCTTTTCCTCTTTCTCACTGTCACTACCAGGTGAAAGGTATTCAGTGATCAAGAGAGAAGCCTTGGCAGATACGTAACATGTATGTAAATTCATTTGGGGTAAGGAATATGCATTAAAGAAGCCATCACATGTGCCTGTCAAATATGTTGACTACTCAGGGTTGATTGAGGGCCTGGAGGAGAATTCCAAAGCTACCTATGCAACTGCAACATTTATTTATGATGTTAAATGTGTGCCAGGAGCGAAAACTCTGACTGCAGTTTTTTTAGCAGAATGCCAATACACATCAGAGAGTTCATCAGTATATGTAGACCAAGTACAGTGCAGCCGAGGTCCTGGGTGTACAAGATAATGATAATAATATTATTTACAAGAATGAACGGGAAAAGGCATATGAAAAAATGTAGTGATGACAAAAGCTAGAGAATATGCGAGAAAAGGATGGGTGAACAAAGAGGCAGCTAGGGTTGAATTAAGAATGCTTTGAGAGTTGTGTGATAAACTCAGTGATGTACATCGATACTGTCAGTAGTACTGAGAAGGAAAATTATTTTATAGTGTCATGAGGAGCACCTGGGCATAAGTACGATTACCCAAAGGTTGGAGGAGTTATATTGTTGGCCCAGGATCATACCATTGACATAATATCGATGCATACAATATTTACCGATAACAGTAATATACTCATAACAAAATACCGACTTCCTGTACTTAACTGGTAAAGCCACTAATATTGAGAACACAAATATCGCAGTTAAAAATATCATTTGTTACTTATATCAATAACACAAATATTGGCAACAAAAATATTGTCACCATTAACTATACATACTTTTAGGCAACAACCTACATATTAATAAATATATATAAATACATTTATATTCAAACTATATCTCATACATTATAAATAAAACCTAACAGTGTTTACCAACTGATAACACAATTCACACTAAAACTAATCTAACCAATAAAATCAAAGTTTAAACAACTTTAACCAATAAAATCAGACAAACAATTAAATCAACAATTTAAATGGCACCCAAATTAAAACAACAAAATACTTCAAAAATGACAATCACAATTACCCCACTCCGTCAGGACTTCACCACCAGGACATTGCCAGCACAACAGGAACATCTAAATCGTCTCAGTGAAATCCAACCAGCCTGATATCGATTGAGTACTGGTGGAAAAATTCACTCTTAAACTAAACTAACCAATAAAATCAAAGTTTAAACAACTTTAACCAATAAAATCAGACAAATATTTAAATCAACAATATAAAAGGCACCCACATTTAAACAACTAAATACTTAAAAAATGACAAACGTTGCAAGATGAGGAAACTCTGCTGGATTCTCTGACCAGACCATTAAAGAAGAAATATATAAATCTCGACAACTACCTGAGCAAGTTAGTAAAACTAAAATGTATTAAAACATATTTGTTAATAAACTTATAATTGTAAAATAGCAAATAGTCAATAAAAGACTCTCCAACTTCTATCTTTTTACAAAGAGTTACTAAAAGAAAACACTAAGGGCTTGATTGAAGAACTTGGCGGGACTGGTCCCGCCGTCACGCTTTTGGGGGTCTTCCCGCCTGCCGCCTTGGAGGTCCGCCCGCATGATTTAAATGTTGGCTGGGCATTGGAAGGAAGACCGATGCGTTTCCTCCGACTCTATCAGGATCTGTCTCCTGTGTTGATATCGTCAGATGCTGGAGTGGCTGTTGGAGGGAGTCCCACCGAGATTCCTGCCATCCAGATTACGAAGTACCTCTCCATCGAGACCAATGTGCGGGGAAAACGTCCAACCTCGGGTTGGCGTGAATGAAGAAAAATATGTGAAAACTCACCTTTTATGGGGGTCACAACACTGATTCCGTCTTTAATGCCATTGTCTAGTTCCTTGCTGTGCTGCTGCTACTTGACCACAATGCTTAGCCGCTCTTTCGTCACCGGATTCTAAGGTAGGCTTTTGTGATGAGTGTGCGTGTACAGTCAATGGTGTGTGTATTTTGTTAGTCTGTATTGCTGTATGTAAGAGCAATGGCCAGTGCGCATCATTACATACATATACATATTGACATATATACAACCTATATGTGTGTTTGAGATATAAATAAGTAGTACTTACCTGTCTCCCCATTCCCAATTGCCCCACTCCATCAGGGCTACATCACCAGGACATTGCCAGCAGAACGGTAACATCTAATTAGCTCAGTGAAATCCCACCCGCCTGATACCGATGGAGTACTGCTAGCCATCAGAGAAGATACTGCTGAGATGGTCTTCTGTCTCTAGCTGGGATATCTAAATATGGCGGGCGGCCCGCCATCAGCTCGATGGAGTACTTTGGACCACCTCCGCGGTGGGACATGGTAAGACTGTCAAGATCTAAATCAGGCCCTTTAACTTGGAATAGTGATAAACTGCCAGAAAAAACAACCAGCAAATATATATAAGAAAGTAAGTATAAATAAATTAATAAAAAGCTATAAACTCACCCAAATAAGGAGTAAAACTAAACCTAACTACCTCAATCTCTACATACTACCAACAAATTAACATTTAAAATGAAACTACTGTATATTTTTTCATCAAACAGAAGAGAAAGCACCTGCTCCACATTGGAATACCCCCAACGGAAAAGCTGCACAACAGTGTGAGACGTCTAAACAGAAAATACAGGTAAGTATACAAAATAGAAGTAGGTCCATAATTTTACATGTAAATAACAAACATACAAACTTTAAAATATTGTATATATTTATACTATTACACTACTTCCAGATACAGACACAGCAAAATCCATAACCTTCCAGAAAGGAAAGGAGTTACTTAATCATATGGGCTACAGTTACAGTCAAGAAAGTACATCAACAGAAAATATGAACTGGAAATGCATCAAAATATCATTCTAATACATGCTATTGGAGGGCATCTTCAAAAGATGATGATGTAATTCATGTAAGAGAGCATAACCACCTCCAAATGAATAGAAATGTCACAGAAATAGAAGTAAGAGTAGTACTGTAGGATATAAGAAAGGCAAGCATTAGCTCCCAAGAACCCACAACCAATCTGCCTAAAGATATTCTGCCTAATGTCCATTAACAACTACCACCTTTACCCACTTTAAAAAGTTAAATTGCGTGAACAAAAAAAGCCACCAGTGAATACTCCACCTGCCTTTGGAAGGTACCACAACATAGAAATACCTGAACATTCAACAATAACAAATAATGAGCAACCTTTACTTTTACATGACAACCTAAACAATGAGAAAAAAATCCTAATATTCTCTACAAAACAATAACTCACCAAAACTAAGCCATTGTCAAACCTGGAAGATGGTGTGGATGTTCAAGATGTGTACCAATCCATTCACTCAGATATACAACATAGAAGGTGAATATCAAAATACAAATATCCCTTTTATATATGCCCTACTACCAATAAGCAAAGCAGGACTTAGTACAACTTCTCAAACCACATTAAACATGAAGTAACTACTATCCCCAAAACATAATCGAGGACTTCAAGCAAACTATGATTCAAACTATTCAAAAACTTAAACCCACACAGACATACATGGCTTTACTATAATTTAAAAGCATATGGCGACATCTTCAACAATCTGCATACGTGTAGAATATTCTACAAACAGTCAAATTACCTTCAAAATAAAAAGAAGAGATAGTATTAGCATACATCCTTGTCACAGAGGTAGCTAACCTCTACAATTTACTAATAGAAAGCCATTTCTACCAAAGGAAAGAAGACAAACTAATCTCCCTAATGAATATTTCTAAGGGCCTTTTTACGACTTTGCAGGTCTTCGATTGGGACTGCCACCGGGGTGGTCCCAGAAAACTGCGAAGCTTGTGGTGAACTTATCTGCTGGGTTACAAGTTGAATCCAGGGCGGGCGGGCGGTGCTGCGGCTGTGCCATGGTGGCTGGAATTTTAGGCTCATAGGAAAGCTTAAACAGCATACCACCGCTGTGACAGTGCCTACAGCGTGTTCATACATGGTGTGTCATGCACTATGTCATGCATGCCGTACAGTGCTACAATGCAGGTGTTATTCTAGGTGGGCACAACAGCTGCCCCCCCCCGCACACACCCCCATGGGACGAATCACCTGAGGGCCATGTTAGGATACCCTTACCAGCATTTCTGCAACTGTTTTTATGGCGAGATCCCAGCCATGAAATGGGCAGTGGAAATGCAGGTGTAATATACTCAGCGGTGCTGGCATCAGCACCATCGAGCATATACAGTCCCTTTCCAGACCAACTCCACTGTGGGATCTTGGATACTAGCGGAGGCCTTCTGGCGGTCTCACCGCCAACATGGTAATACAGCGGTCCGACTGCCGGGGTATAATAAGGCCCTAAGACACTTGGGTTGGTAGACTGCATTGCTTCGGACACAGACGACAATTCAAATTCTAAATACCATGGTGGAATGTCTATGATAGCACCTTGGCACAGGAAACCAACACAAACAATGCAGTGGAAGGATGGCACAATGCCTTCCAATCCACACTATTCAAAACTCAAACTACTCTCTAAAAATGTATAGATGCATTACAAAAAGAGCAAAGCTACCATCAACTATGAATGGAGCAATCTGTTACCCAAATTTCCCATAAACATAGTAAGCAAACCAAAAAAATATATAACATGCTACAATTTGAATTCAAACTCTTTATAACTAAAAAAGGAGTACCTTACTTAGAAATGATAGCCAAAATCATATTACAAAAGAAATAGTAATCTACCAAAGCCCCAAAAAATCACAAAATCTAAACCAACATAACAAATCATATTTATTTTGTAAACGAGAAATATATTATTTTATTACATCAATCTAACAAATTAAATAAAAGTTTGATATAAATACATGATGTAATTATTTAAACAAAAAATGTTACCAGCATGGTGTAAAAAACTAAATAGCAAACTCAATTGATCACATAAAATTATTAAAACACAATTCCTAATACCAATCACTTAAATGTTACTTAAACAATGAAAATAACATTTACACCCAAAAGAAACAAAATAAATAAGACTTGCTGTTGTGTAGCTGCAGATCTTCCTCTGTATCCACGTAGTCAGAAATATGAATCCACCAAAAATCAGAAAAATAATATCCAATAAGCCCCCCAAAAATGCAAAAATAAAACATATCCAATAAAGATCCCTAGAAGCAATCCAAAGTATATGAGAACCTTAAAAATCCAGAAAAAGTGTTTACAAATAGAAACGCTCCAGAAAACCAGAAAAAAGTTAAATCAAAGTGAAAAGCATTGTTTATAATAAACCAAAATTTACTTCCTTAAAAAAAAAATGGAAACTCCCAATTCCCGCTAGAAAACATTGGCAGATAAAAACATGTAAGTAATGGGAAAACCTACCCACAAAACACAGTACATTCCCAAAATATATATACATCACACTTAATCATCAAGCTATAATTAACATAACACAATTCAACATAATATAACAATACATTACTAAAACAGTGTACGAAAACCCAAACCTACAACCTAGTGAAAATAACTACTAATAATATATCTAAATATACAACAATACTACAGACAACACTTTGGGCCTGATTATGACTCTGGTGGTCCGTTAACCGCCGCTGCTTTCTGACAGTCTGAAAGCCTTCATACCTAACGGTCTGACATCCAGATTACGAGCAGGGCTTGGGGACTGATGCCTTCGCCACCATTCATGCTACCGCAACTGGAGAGGTAGAGGTGGAAATTGTAGGTAGTCCCTGCTCTTGCACCGCCGACCACATTACGACCTGCCTTTCTGCCGACCTTTTATGGTGGTGACATCGACATGAAAAACTCAGCAAAATAGCAGGTAATGAGCTAAAAAAATGGCTCTAGGGTGCAAAAGCCAGTGTGTAATGTGGCTGGTGCCGAGTTGTGCCCTCCAATGCCAACAATGTTGATGGGCATTCTGTTTTTCATGCACAACATGGTGCCTGGAAACAGTGTGCCTGACTGGCTGGAGGCACCACTATGATCAACCGTTTCTCAGAGCCGAAGCTTGCCTCCACCATGACTGCACTGCCCGCACACCAACAGCCCTGTAGGAACATTGTAATGCGGCGGTTGGGATGCTGCCAGCTTGTTGGTGTTTTCTCGACCACTGCTGCGGTGGGCTGGTGGTCTGTCCGCCAAACTCGTAATCGGCCCTCATAACTTCTAATACTCCCTCTTTCAACTCCCCTACCCTCAAAAACCCTCAAAAGATCCCAAAAAAGGAATTACCTGTTCCAGCGAACAGCACCTGCGACCTGAATCCAGGACAAAAGACTAAAAATAAAACAAACAGATTAAAAATAGAAGATAGTGGTGAAATAAATTGACGCTAAATGAAGCTAAATAAAAGACTATCTCCCAATAGAAATGAATGGGAATGAATCAAAAAATGTTGAACATATGTATAAAATTTTAAAACATTATTAACAGGTGGTGAGCGGCCACGAGACAAGATAGCTGCTCTTTGCTCTCCTCACGAGGCACCGAGGACCCTTTTGCCTGGAGGAAAGCTTACATCGAGGGTGCAGCTCGTATGTACATGTTGGCCTGCATGGAATGCTCCCAAAAGTGGCGGGGTAAGTCTATAGACCCTTAACAGGTCTATTAGCAATTTTTGAGTTCTTTTCCCCGCCACGCACCGGAGAACAGCCGCCATTTTGCGAGCCTTTGCTAGTTTTTTCCCTCAGGCTACAACGCGCAGATGTTCGCCCAATTTGCGTTGCATGTTTGTTCCCACCCCTTCACCTTGCCCTGGAGATACCAGCAACTACATTTCTCGACGCTACTTACCAATGTAGCTCATTAGGTATTGTGGAAAGTCTTTTTTTCAAGCCTGAACCTGTAGGTAAACTAATTCTTTTTGGGATCCTTTGTCAGTTTTGTAAAGCTTCACATTTTTTCATTGCATCATTCTGATGTTTGTAAATAATTCTTTGTAATTGAGGCCTGCTGTCATCCGTATGTGCACAGTCTTTCAACAGTGTCTCTGTTAATTGAATGTCTAGTTGCAGACGAGCGCAGGGGCATTTATATTTGATGTTTGTAAATGCATTCCTGTCCCTTTTTCTCTCTATCCGTCATCATTTCAATAAAAGGCTCAAGCCCTCATGAGGAGCAGTTTAGTTTGCTATTTTCTTAACCACAGAGTGTGGCCCAGATCTGAATCAAAAGCATCTCACTACCTCAAGCGGCGGTGCGACAAGATGGCTGCTCTTTAGCGCTCCTTCTGTGACATTGAGGAACCTTTGCCTGAAAGAACAGCTACATCGAGGCTGCAGCTCCTATGATCATACCCGATTGGATTGGAAGCTCCTGGGAGCAGCTGGGTAGGTCTACAGACCCTTAATTGGTCTATTGCATTTGTGGAGTTCGTTTCCCCGCTGTTCTTGTCACGCTCTAAAGTAAGGCTGCCATTTTGCAAGCCTCAGCTTGTTTTCTCCCTCAGGAAACGACGCACATTTTGTTTTTGACCTGCATCCATGGGGCCATGGTGGCACATTATTTTTTCATGTATTGCAATCAACATAAGAGTGTCAAACAAATGAAAAATGAACAACAGAGTATGAACCACAAGACCAGTTGTGCAAATAGACGGTGTAGAAATTTGCACCGACTGCGAGTTCTGAAATTTAGTAAAGAGATAGGGTGCACGTGCTTAGTGTAGAAAAAGGACCCTCAGGCACCAACTGAAAAAGTCGGTAGCCAGTTGTCTTCATTGGGTCCCTAAAAGTTGGAAAAGAAACTGAAATGGTGATTGAAAAGGTGCTTAAAAAGAGTGTGGGCTACTCATCAGACAATAATTTTATTGAGAAGATAGCTCTAACTCTATTAAAAACAGTGAAAAACAATGGACTGGTGATTGGTTGAGTTAGCTTGAACCAATAAGTCCTCACAATGGTGACAAATAAACAAAGATGGTCAACATGTTTCTGCTAAGGAGCCCAAAGTCAGCTCAGCATTTGTCAGGACCAAAACACTCATTCATACTCCTTGGTGGGCACTCACTAAGGTGTCCTAGCCTAAGGTGTAGAAAAGGAGAGAATTTTTTTTGACTAATACAACCTGATTATTATAAAAGTTCCTATGATGGATGAGTCTCCATGAAGTCTCGCCTTATTCAGGGAGATAAAAAATTTTACAAAGTCCGTTGTCGAACATCATGGACTGGCGGTGGGGGGAAACCTTCACGCTCGGTCAATTTGCTCCGATGCGACTCCCCGCCTAGAAACCTGCTTGGACCTCAACCGCCGCCCGCAACAACCTAAAGGCAATTTATTTTTTCATACTGATGACTTCTTCATCAATACATTCTCCCTCTACTATTTTGTGCTAATTTTCTTTGGCTAGATATATGAGCATTTTAAATGGTGGCTCGGTATTTCATGGTGATGACAGAACGGCGAATAGGCTGACATTTGTTGCTTTGCACCTTTCAAGCCATTTATATGACTCTACTTACAAATTTTAAATCAATCTTTTCAATATAGTAGGGCATTTAATTATAATGGCACATCTTGGTTTTTACCTTCTTTGTTTCCATCTGGGCTCACAGAAAGACCTCATACCTCATTTTAATTCTACTCTCAGTAAATATGGAGTCTGAGCATTCTTCAAAAGCACAGGCTTCTATTGCCTCTAACACTAATTGTCACAAAGAGTCTGGATACAATCCAAATAAAAGGGTTAAAAAAGATCCTTTCTCTCCTAATAAATCACTATTGCCTCTGACACTGGAGGACATAGTGAATGAACTGAGAAACATGAGACCGTTTATGGTGGACACCAGCGCAGCGCTTAAAGAATTGAGTAAAAATAGTCTTGTTTTAACTCTAGACTTTCAGAGGTTGAGTACAGAGTTAGTGATGCTCAAGATGTGTTTGCTAACTTTGATATATTAACTAAAGAGGTGACTCAGCTGAAAAGGTTAGTGGAGGATCTTAAAAATCATAACATACACAACAACTTACGCATATATGGCATGCCAGAAGGTTCTGAAGGCCATTATATGATACATTTTTTGAAGATTAATTTTCCTAAAACAATTGGCCTACAAAAATCTGTTTTTCTCAATATTAAGAGGGTGCATATGATTGGCCCGACTCAAACTCCAACCTCACATAAACCTTGAGGGATCATTGCCTTCTTTCTTCAGTACTCGGATTTAATGATGGTCCTTAAAGCACCTAAACAACGTAAACAAATGCTTTGTTCTGGTCAAAAGATTTTCTTCAGTTAGGATGTCTTCAAGGCTATTGCTTATCGTCAGAATGAATTTCTGGACCTCAGAGCAATGCTTAGATCCATGAATGCTTGCTATGGCATTATTCATCCTTGCTTCTTCAAAGTCACATACAAAGATAAATCAACAACTTTTAAAGATGCTGCTGAGCCTAAGAAATTCATGCACATTCATAAAGGAGAAGATATGGAACTTAGTAAACCATAATTGTTCTTCATTCATTCTCTGACATTTAATTTTCCTATTTTCTTTCTTTTTTGCATGTTCCCAGTCTTTCCTTGTCTAATGGATCAAGTTGTCTCCTCTCCTTAATGTCTCTATTTTCCAGTGTTCCTGTTGTGTTTATTCACAGTGTCTCCTGTAATGTTTGGTAAGTTCTTTGGGTGTTATGTTGGAAAGGTCTTATTATAATTTTGTTTCCTCTAGTCATTGTTCCTCCATTGTATGTTTTTTATTACATTCTCTTACCCTCGGTGCCCCTCCTTGAGAGTGGCCTCTGTATTTTCTTGTTCCCTCCATTCAGCATCATTATCCTTTTTGTTCTTTACTCCAGTGGCTAAAGTCTTGCAGCTTTCTGTCATCTTCCTTCTATTTTTATATTGGGGAGTTATTTTGCTCACCTTTTTTCCTTGTCTTTTTTCTTACCCTTAATTCTACCTCTTTCTTATTTTTTTATTTATATTCCTTTTCAATACAGCTTATTTTTCTGCAATTTTGTTCATTCTGGCTTCCACCATTCTTTAGCTTTCCTGCTACGGTTGGTAAAGCACTATGTATACTCTAGGTTTCTTATTGAATGTTTTTTATTGGCTCTTTATGAGTCCCTTCGATGAGCAGCTTATGTGGTGTATCTGGAACTGTAAGGTTCTTCGTACTCAAGCTAAAAAGCAAAGGGTGTTGCATCATTTATCAAACTTAAACTGTCAAATAGCTTTATTACAAGAAACGCATCATAAAGAACAAGATTTAGCCTATTCGGCAGTGGTATGGAAACGTCTTTAGCTCTCCTGCTGTAAATAATAAGAATGGTGTTATAATACTGTTTCATAAATCGCTATATATTCAATTGCTGAATGAGGTTCAAAGTGATGTTTGTAGATGGCTTTTGTTAAATAATAAGATAAATGATAGCCAGTTCTCTATATGCAATATTTATGGCCCTGATGGGGTAGATTTATTATATCAAAATGATTTTTCCACTCTATTATCTTCCCATGCATCAGAAAATATTATGGTGGGTAGCGATTGAAATCAACCTATGGATCCTTTTAGGGGTTGGAAATCTCAGACCAAGTTTATTTCCAATAAAGTGCATACAGCCTTTCGGAGAACCATTTATTCTAGAGGGCTGATAGATGTTTGGAGGACTTCTTAACCTGATATAGAATTCACTTTTTTTTGTCCTGTTCACAACTCCCATCCTAGAAAAGATTATATATTTTTCTCTCCCTTCTTCAATACCTGACACATGCTGAGATAGGTTGAATACTTATTTCAGATCATGCTCCTACCATAGTAGATTTGGATAATCCCACCCTCTTCATGCAGATGGAGATTTAATAATGCCCATCTGCTTGACAAACAATTTACAGAACAATATACATTGTGTTTACATGAATTTTTCGAGAATAATCTTCCCTTAGACACGCATATGAATTTTATTTGGACTTGGGGGTTTATAATAGATTTTATCGCAAAAAAAGAGGAAGGCAATGAAAGGCTTGGTGCAACTTTAAAACAAATTAATCCTTAGAACAAGAATATTGTTCTTCGAATCACACTGATACTTTGTCTAAACTTATTACGGGCAAAATACAATATAATAAACAATCCTGCAACAATGCTTGCTGTAGCTTGCTTACGTTTAATGCTAAAATGCACGGTGGTTGGAATAAGGCTGGCAAATCTTTGGCTAATTATCTTAAAATAAAAAGGCAAAAGTCTAAGATAGTTGCTATAACAGATACTGCCGGGGTTAGTGTTTCACAGAACACTATACTAATTTATTCACCCCCAAAGCCTCTCCTTCAACTGAACAGATAGATTCTTTTTTTCAATCAATCCCTAAGCCCCCAGATAACATTGTAGATCCGTCCCCTCTTGATACCTCAATTTCTGAGCAAGAGATTTTAAATACCATTAATCACCTTCCAAAGGATAAAACCTGGGCCTGATGGCTTTTCTGTGCCTTTTGTTCTTCATTTCAAGCATCTTTTAGTTCCTAAGTTGTTACTTCTCATTACTCTTTCTCCAAATTTAGGGAAAACACAAGGCTCTCTCTCTGAGACCATGCTTTGTTTGATCCCTTAAAAAGGTAAAGGTCTATCTCACTGTAGTAACTCTAGACCTATATCACTGATCAACACAGATTGTAAGATTTTGGCAAACGTTTAGGCACTTCATATTAAACTTGGTATTCCTTATCAAGTTGATCTGCCTCAGTCCAGGTTTGTGAAAGGACATTCTATTGCAGACAATTCTAGAACTTTTCTCAGTAACATTCATTTGGCTTCCGAATTGAACTCCCCCTTAGCTGCTTTAACTCTTGATGCTGAAAAGGCTTTCGATCGGAGAATTGGAAATTCATGTTCGGAGCATTGAAATGGCACAATTTCAGTCCTCGTATCCTTTAATATATTTATTTCTTATATTCTGAACCCTCTACCTCTATTTGGGTCAATGGTAATTAATCCAGTTACTTTGCTCTTAATAGAGGAACAAGACAGGGTTGCCCTCTTTCTCCAGTTTTATGTATTTTATCTTTAGAACCCTTTTTGAAAAAAATTGGCGATCTTCAAATCATTCAGGCTTCCAATTTAAGAACATGAATATAAAATGTACAGCATACACAGATGGCATTGTGTTATATTAATCTAATCCAAACACATCATCACCTGAGTGTTTTTCATTATTAAATGATTACTCTATAGTATCTGGTTATAAGCTTATTTAGATAAATACGTGGTTTGCCCTTAAATAAATACTGCCTCTCAGATATGTTTGAAGAAACTGGGTTTACATGGAATTCAAAAAGTATTTAATGTTTAAGTATTCTATATTCAAATCATATCAAAGAAACTAATAAAATTAACCTTATGAAATGAATACAAAATTTACTTTCGTGGAGGGTTGGTCTCCTTTATTTCTGTCCTGGTGCAGTAGATTAGCCACGATTAAAATTATGCTGTTACCGATAGTTAATTTCTACTTGTTCATGCTACTGATTACTCTTCCACTCTCGTTCTTTAAAAATATAAACCGTTCTTTGATTAAATTCTTATGACAAATGCAATCCACAAATTTCATAAGCCCGTCTTCAGCAAACCAAAGATACAGGAGAAGTTAATTTTCCTACACCGTCTGCCTTTACATTGAAACACATCCGGACTTCCTTTTCTGTGAATGCTTATGAAGTGTCCACAGTTTGGGGTCAGTTGGAAGTGGCTCAATTTATACCATTTTCTTTAAGGGAGGCTGTTTACATCTCTCAGTCCCCCCAAGGTTTTTTTTCTCTCCTATACTTACTCACTCTGTAGCCATTGTTAAACTTTTAGTTACTTCCTCTAGCTCACGTTTTGATATTATCTCACAAACTCCTATTTAGTACAATAAGTACTTACAATCAAATAATAGAGTTCTCTCATGGAAAGAATGGTTTAATAAAGGAACTATAACCATTGGTCATTTACTTTCCAAAGGTTCTCTGCTAGATCTTTCTGAAATCCAGGAAAAATATGACATATCTTCCTATTATTCCACCCATTATCAATATCTTAAGTCTCCTCTTCTATTTTTTCTTTCTTAACACTCCACTTCTGACTTACATACACAGCTTCCCTCTCTCACACTGGATGTCTCATCTCAAATGGAACTTCTGTCATTTATAACATTTATTGCAATAGCGTAAGACAGTAAGATGATAAGATTGGGCCAATGTTTGCATATTAGACTACGCACACCAATAACAAACAACAAAAGCGAGTAAGGTTGAGGGGAAATCTTTGGCACAGTTGATCTCACACTTTATTTATGTGATTTGTCCCTAACCTCTTATGCATTATTCTTTTAATTTCACATCACTGTGTGACTATAGGGGGCTGCCCTCACTCCGACGCCCTCTTGAGCACATACTGCAGTGAAACTCGGTAAGATTGACTGGTTTCACTAGTGTTTTCCTCAGTATAAAGGCACTCTGAGTAGGAGATGGACGTGGTGGTGAATTCCGAGTTTTTAAATGGTGAATTCTAATTGTATAATTTATGGAGATTTATTCCTAACATGCGGGTATTAGTTATACATGCAATTAACTGTACGCACTGTTTAAATTTAGAGTGACAAAGCAACATGTTTTTTATGCAAACACAAACATATATCTTTCACTTTACTATTATTTTTTCACTTACAGATCATAATCCAAAATGTGGATACAAGATCCATACATAAGTACAAGGTTAGTTTTAGACCCTCTAATACAGAAAAGAGGGCAGGACGGTAGGGATATTCTCAGTCCTCAAGAAAGCCGGGGAAGACACAATTAGGTGTCTAAAACATGTTGACTATTCTGCAGTGAGGAGGGGCAAATGGTGTATAGTAGAACGTGCTCACCACTATCCTCTAGGTCTTTTGACCTTCTTAACCCTGGTTGGGGAGTCCAGAAATGAAATAGCATTTGGGATATCCCTGAGCTAGTTTTAACATACATTTCTGAGCTTATTATACTCTTGATCCCTATTATTCTTTATGTTGATTTTGTCTACCCCACCCTATTGCTCCACCCCAGGCGTTGGTATGCGCTGGGGAGTGTTAGCAGCCCTATGATGTAGCATGCCACATTTGTGTGGGTGAGGGCAGTTTTTCAAACCTGTTGACTTTGTCTACTATATCTCTTTAAGTGTTTATTATTTTCTCACTCCTACTTGATTTTATGTGCTAGGATCTTTTAGATTTTTTCTGGTTCTTCTGATTTAAGAAAAAAATCCAAAATAGAGCGGATATGGGAGACAGATCTTCACCAAGAGTTCTCTTCCCGAACTTGAAATTCAGTATGGGCTAAGATTCACACTTCGTATTGCTCAGCAAGCACAAACCAAACATTATATTATTTTTATAATAGATTATTCTTAACCCCAATGAACCTCCATAAATTCAAGCATTCTAATAGTGCAAAGTATTGGTCGTGTTCTTATGATGAAAGCAACTTTCTCCATATGTTTTGTCCTTTGGAAAATAAGTTTTAGTTGCTCATGTGGGATAAATTGAATGACATTTTATCCAAGAATCTTCCTTTTGACATTCTGCACATCTTTTTAGGAGGTTCCTTCTTCTTATGGCGTTCCCCTACTATGGCGTGGAAGTTTATTGATTTGATAATTGCTATTTCCTTTCAAATAATCACCTCAAATTGGAAAGATACTACCAAAACTACTTTTACAGGTTGGTGGAATATTTTGTGTCATCATCACAGATTAGATCGTGCTCATGCAACCTCTATTCCATTAATGATTAAAAAAGATTTATTATGGATGCCATTCACCTCATTCTTCTCCAGGCAATTTGTTCAACCTACATCTACTGTTATTAGGTATGAACCTCCATAATTATTGGAACATTTATTAAGTTGTTATTGTTATTACTACAATGCTGTTAACTTATTTCTCTTTTTTTCTCCTCTTTTCCTCCCCTTTTATTCTCTTCTTCTTTTTGCCTTTTCTTCTTTTTTTTCAAAATTGATAAAATGCTTATGGTTTATTTATGCGTTTATATCTTCAATTCAAGCTTTCTGGTTCTAAACTCGGTAGGTTATGCTTTACCATTTTGGATAGTTTGAACATTTACATTCTAATTTTGTTGTTGTTTATAGAATGGAAAAGTGATTTTATATTAAAGTATTTCATTCTTCATGCTCAAATTGTATTGATCTACATTTTTACGTTCTGTATTTGTTTTTTTGTTTTCATTCTCTATAATAAAGCATTTGTAAACAGTAAACATGTAACACATGCCAAAAATGTTGTAAAAACATATTTATAAATTATAAAGTATAAAAATAAATAATTGTGTAAAATATATTCAAATATTTAATGTATACTAAAAAGTGTATGTTAAAATTATGTTGAATATATATATATACATATATATATATATATAATATATATATATATATATATATATATATATATACATATATATATATATATATATATATATATATATATATATATATTACCTACTGGCGGTCGCCAGTAGGTAGTTATAGTTAGGATCGATTTCCATAGGGAAATCGCAACATTCTATTTGGAATAACTTTGGCGTCGGTTGAGGAATCAGACTGAATTTTTCAGCAACTTTGCCTCGCAGCGCTCCGCTCCTTCCCTGAAAGTTTGGGGGGCATTCGTCAAGTGGGGGCCGAGATAAAAGGGGGTCCCAAAACGTGTTTTCCCCATGTTAATTTCCATAGGGCGGTCTGTCGCACTTTTAGCTCGAACGGCTGAACGGATTTTCACCAAACTTGGCAAAATTGTAGGGACTGGTAGCCCGATGTGCCTTTGCTATGTCTCAAGATATGTGCTCCAGAGGATTTTGAGTAATTTAGGTTCAAAAAAATGTATATATCTAGAGCCGCGCCCCGGTACGCGTACCGGGGAGCGCTCCGGGCGCGCCACGTGACTTGCGCACGGCAAGCTGATTGGCTCTCGGGTGTCTGTAAACATTCGAAACAGTCCGCAGCGGCCGCCATCTTGTGTCTCGGTAGGATCGAGACACAAGAGGTGGTAAAAACAAAAGGGAAAATAATGAAAAGGGGGCAGGGTAGACCCCCCCTGGCTCCCTAGGTTTGATGTGGGGGCCATAAAAGGGTCCCTCGGGTAAAAAAAAATGCGATTTTCGCGGGGGGGGAGGGGGAGCGCCCGGTACGCGCACCAAGGAGCGTAGCAGGGAGCGTACTTTGGTGAAATTAAAAAAAAAAATCTTTTTTGGGGGGGGCGCGCCCCGGTACGCATACCCTAAGGACAAAAAATTGACAGAGATCCTTTAAAAGTATAGGTTTAATTTTATAAATGTGAGGTAGTTCTGAAAATAACTTTTTTTTATTGTTTTTGTTGTTTTATATATTTTTTATTATTTTACTGAACATTTTTTTTTTTGTATTTTTGAACAATTTTATATTTTTTTTGTGTTTTATGAGGGAACAAACAAAAAACAGGGAAGTGGAAATGGCTCAACAGGAGCAAAAAAAAGAAAAGAATTAGTGCTTCCTTTTCTTGTTGCATTGGTGGTTGTCCACAGCATAATTTATTAAAGTGACACTAAGTTCACCATAACATAATGTTTTGCCACAGAAAATGCAAACATGTTTTATGGTGCCAAATTTTGGTTGTATATTTGGCACCATTTGGCGTGCTTCAGGACCAGAATGTGAGTTTTCAGTAGAGGAGGTGCTGGCCACAGGGGATAGGTTGTTCTGAAGTTCCTATAGTTCAGCGTGGGCTAAGTTATTTGGATGAAACCTCTCCATGTGGCGGATCATGGTAAAATTACCAAATGAATATTTCTTTAGGGGGTTGCCCCTGGAGAGGACTGAGCCACAAATTAGACAGGTGACTTTGGGGGCGTTCACCTTTTTTTGGCCTTCAGGGATGGAAAAGAATTGCCAAACATAGTGCACTTTAACGTGCCTCTGCCTTGGTTGTTCAGGCAGGAAGTGCCTTGATTGTTGCTCCTCCTCCTCTTCTTCCTCTTCTTCTTCTTCTCCTCCAAGGAACTATGGTGGTGGACCTTCTTTTCTTGGTGGGGGTGGTGGTGGTGGGGGTGCACCAGCTGCAGCTACAAGTGATGCCATTGCAGTGATCAAAAATAGCTCTTGCTCTCTCAATAAAGAAAGTTAGAATGAGGAAAAAAGGAGGGGGCTTTCATCATTTGGAGAAAAAAAATTATGAGAACCAATGAAAAGTGTTATTTTCAGGTCACATGACCTGACACATGACCCGGGCGCTTCTTCGTACTCAAGCTAAAAAGCAAAGGGTGTTGCATCATTTATCAAACTTAAACTGTCAAATAGCTTTATTACAAGAAACGCATCATAAAGAACAAGATTTAGCCTATTCGGCAGTGGTATGGAAACGTCTTTAGCTCTCCTGCTGTAAATAATAAGAATGGTGTTATAATACTGTTTCATAAATCGCTATATATTCAATTGCTGAATGAGGTTCAAAGTGATGTTTGTAGATGGCTTTTGTTAAATAATAAGATAAATGATAGCCAGTTCTCTATATGCAATATTTATGGCCCTGATGGGGTAGATTTATTATATCAAAATGATTTTTCCACTCTATTATCTTCCCATGCATCAGAAAATATTATGGTGGGTAGCGATTGAAATCAACCTATGGATCCTTTTAGGGGTTGGAAATCTCAGACCAAGTTTATTTCCAATAAAGTGCATACAGCCTTTCGGAGAACCATTTATTCTAGAGGGCTGATAGATGTTTGGAGGACTTCTTAACCTGATATAGAATTCACTTTTTTTTGTCCTGTTCACAACTCCCATCCTAGAAAAGATTATATATTTTTCTCTCCCTTCTTCAATACCTGACACATGCTGAGATAGGTTGAATACTTATTTCAGATCATGCTCCTACCATAGTAGATTTGGATAATCCCACCCTCTTCATGCAGATGGAGATTTAATAATGCCCATCTGCTTGACAAACAATTTACAGAACAATATACATTGTGTTTACATGAATTTTTCGAGAATAATCTTCCCTTAGACACGCATATGAATTTTATTTGGACTTGGGGGTTTATAATAGATTTTATCGCAAAAAAAGAGGAAGGCAATGAAAGGCTTGGTGCAACTTTAAAACAAATTAATCCTTAGAACAAGAATATTGTTCTTCGAATCACACTGATACTTTGTCTAAACTTATTACGGGCAAAATACAATATAATAAACAATCCTGCAACAATGCTTGCTGTAGCTTGCTTACGTTTAATGCTAAAATGCACGGTGGTTGGAATAAGGCTGGCAAATCTTTGGCTAATTATCTTAAAATAAAAAGGCAAAAGTCTAAGATAGTTGCTATAACAGATACTGCCGGGGTTAGTGTTTCACAGAACACTATACTAATTTATTCACCCCCAAAGCCTCTCCTTCAACTGAACAGATAGATTCTTTTTTTCAATCAATCCCTAAGCCCCCAGATAACATTGTAGATCCGTCCCCTCTTGATACCTCAATTTCTGAGCAAGAGATTTTAAATACCATTAATCACCTTCCAAAGGATAAAACCTGGGCCTGATGGCTTTTCTGTGCCTTTTGTTCTTCATTTCAAGCATCTTTTAGTTCCTAAGTTGTTACTTCTCATTACTCTTTCTCCAAATTTAGGGAAAACACAAGGCTCTCTCTCTGAGACCATGCTTTGTTTGATCCCTTAAAAAGGTAAAGGTCTATCTCACTGTAGTAACTCTAGACCTATATCACTGATCAACACAGATTGTAAGATTTTGGCAAACGTTTAGGCACTTCATATTAAACTTGGTATTCCTTATCAAGTTGATCTGCCTCAGTCCAGGTTTGTGAAAGGACATTCTATTGCAGACAATTCTAGAACTTTTCTCAGTAACATTCATTTGGCTTCCGAATTGAACTCCCCCTTAGCTGCTTTAACTCTTGATGCTGAAAAGGCTTTCGATCGGAGAATTGGAAATTCATGTTCGGAGCATTGAAATGGCACAATTTCAGTCCTCGTATCCTTTAATATATTTATTTCTTATATTCTGAACCCTCTACCTCTATTTGGGTCAATGGTAATTAATCCAGTTACTTTGCTCTTAATAGAGGAACAAGACAGGGTTGCCCTCTTTCTCCAGTTTTATGTATTTTATCTTTAGAACCCTTTTTGAAAAAAATTGGCGATCTTCAAATCATTCAGGCTTCCAATTTAAGAACATGAATATAAAATGTACAGCATACACAGATGGCATTGTGTTATATTAATCTAATCCAAACACATCATCACCTGAGTGTTTTTCATTATTAAATGATTACTCTATAGTATCTGGTTATAAGCTTATTTAGATAAATACGTGGTTTGCCCTTAAATAAATACTGCCTCTCAGATATGTTTGAAGAAACTGGGTTTACATGGAATTCAAAAAGTATTTAATGTTTAAGTATTCTATATTCAAATCATATCAAAGAAACTAATAAAATTAACCTTATGAAATGAATACAAAATTTACTTTCGTGGAGGGTTGGTCTCCTTTATTTCTGTCCTGGTGCAGTAGATTAGCCACGATTAAAATTATGCTGTTACCGATAGTTAATTTCTACTTGTTCATGCTACTGATTACTCTTCCACTCTCGTTCTTTAAAAATATAAACCGTTCTTTGATTAAATTCTTATGACAAATGCAATCCACAAATTTCATAAGCCCGTCTTCAGCAAACCAAAGATACAGGAGAAGTTAATTTTCCTACACCGTCTGCCTTTACATTGAAACACATCTGGACTTCCTTTTCTGTGAATGCTTATGAAGTGTCCACAGTTTGGGGTCAGTTGGAAGTGGCTCAATTTATACCATTTTCTTTAAGGGAGGCTGTTTACATCTCTCAGTCCCCCCAAGGTTTTTTTTCTCTCCTATACTTACTCACTCTGTAGCCATTGTTAAACTTTTAGTTACTTCCTCTAGCTCACGTTTTGATATTATCTCACAAACTCCTATTTAGTACAATAAGTACTTACAATCAAATAATAGAGTTCTCTCATGGAAAGAATGGTTTAATAAAGGAACTATAACCATTGGTCATTTACTTTCCAAAGGTTCTCTGCTAGATCTTTCTGAAATCCAGGAAAAATATGACATATCTTCCTATTATTCCACCCATTATCAATATCTTAAGTCTCCTCTTCTATTTTTTCTTTCTTAACACTCCACTTCTGACTTACATACACAGCTTCCCTCTCTCACACTGGATGTCTCATCTCAAATGGAACTTCTGTCATTTATAACATTTATTGCAATAGCGTAAGACAGTAAGATGATAAGATTGGGCCAATGTTTGCATATTAGACTACGCACACCAATAACAAACAACAAAAGCGAGTAAGGTTGAGGGGAAATCTTTGGCACAGTTGATCTCACACTTTATTTATGTGATTTGTCCCTAACCTCTTATGCATTATTCTTTTAATTTCACATCACTGTGTGACTATAGGGGGCTGCCCTCACTCCGACGCCCTCTTGAGCACATACTGCAGTGAAACTCGGTAAGATTGACTGGTTTCACTAGTGTTTTCCTCAGTATAAAGGCACTCTGAGTAGGAGATGGACGTGGTGGTGAATTCCGAGTTTTTAAATGGTGAATTCTAATTGTATAATTTATGGAGATTTATTCCTAACATGCGGGTATTAGTTATACATGCAATTAACTGTACGCACTGTTTAAATTTAGAGTGACAAAGCAACATGTTTTTTATGCAAACACAAACATATATCTTTCACTTTACTATTATTTTTTCACTTACAGATCATAATCCAAAATGTGGATACAAGATCCATACATAAGTACAAGGTTAGTTTTAGACCCTCTAATCCAGAAAAGAGGGCAGGACGGTAGGGATATTCTCAGTCCTCAAGAAAGCCGGGGAAGACACAATTAGGTGTCTAAAACATGTTGACTATTCTGCAGTGAGGAGGGGCAAATGGTGCATAGTAGAACGTGCTCACCACTATCCTCTAGGTCTTTTGACCTTCTTAACCCTGGTTGGGGAGTCCAGAAATGAAATAGCATTTGGGATATCCCTGAGCTAGTTTTAACATACATTTCTGAGCTTATTATACTCTTGATCCCTATTATTCTTTATGTTGATTTTGTCTACCCCACCCTATTGCTCCACCCCAGGCGTTGGTATGCGCTGGGGAGTGTTAGCAGCCCTATGATGTAGCATGCCACATTTGTGTGGGTGAGGGCAGTTTTTCAAACCTGTTGACTTTGTCTACTATATCTCTTTAAGTGTTTATTATTTTCTCACTCCTACTTGCTTTTATGTGCTAGGATCTTTTAGATTTTTTCTGGTTCTTCTGATTTAAGAAAAAAATCCAAAATAGAGCGGATATGGGAGACAGATCTTCACCAAGAGTTCTCTTCCCGAACTTGAAATTCAGTATGGGCTAAGATTCACACTTCGTATTGCTCAGCAAGCACAAACCAAACATTATATTATTTTTATAATAGATTATTCTTAACCCCAATGAACCTCCATAAATTCAAGCATTCTAATAGTGCAAAGTATTGGTCGTGTTCTTATGATGAAAGCAACTTTCTCCATATGTTTTGTCCTTTGGAAAATAAGTTTTAGTTGCTCATGTGGGATAAATTGAATGACATTTTATCCAAGAATCTTCCTTTTGACATTCTGCACATCTTTTTAGGAGGTTCCTTCTTCTTATGGCGTTCCCCTACTATGGCGTGGAAGTTTATTGATTTGATAATTGCTATTTCCTTTCAAATAATCACCTCAAATTGGAAAGATACTACCAAAACTACTTTTACAGGTTGGTGGAATATTTTGTGTCATCATCACAGATTAGATCGTGCTCATGCAACCTCTATTCCATTAATGATTAAAAAAGATTTATTATGGATGCCATTCACCTCATTCTTCTCCAGGCAATTTGTTCAACCTACATCTACTGTTATTAGGTATGAACCTCCATAATTATTGGAACATTTATTAAGTTGTTATTGTTATTACTACAATGCTGTTAACTTATTTCTCTTTTTTTCTCCTCTTTTCCTCCCCTTTTATTCTCTTCTTCTTTTTGCCTTTTCTTCTTTTTTTTCAAAATTGATAAAATGCTTATGGTTTATTTATGCGTTTATATCTTCAATTCAAGCTTTCTGGTTCTAAACTCGGTAGGTTATGCTTTACCATTTTGGATAGTTTGAACATTTACATTCTAATTTTGTTGTTGTTTATAGAATGGAAAAGTGATTTTATATTAAAGTATTTCATTCTTCGTGCTCAGATTGTATTGATCTACATTTTTACGTTCTGTATTTGTTTTTTTGTTTTCATTCTCTATAATAAAGCATTTGTAAACAGTAAACATGTAACACATGCCAAAAATGTTGTAAAAACATATTTATAAATTATAAAGTATAAAAATAAATAATTGTGTAAAATATATTCAAATATTTAATGTATACTAAAAAGTGTATGTTAAAATTATGTTGAATATATATATATACATATATATATATATATATATATATATATATATATATATATATATATATACATATATATATATATATATACATATATATATATATATATATATATATATATATATATATATATATATATATATATATATATATATATATACCTACTGGCGGTCGCCAGTAGGTAGTTATAGTTAGGATCGATTTCCATAGGGAAATCGCAATATTCTATTTGGAATAACTTTGGCGTCGGTTGAGGAATCAGACTGAATTTTTCAGCAACTTTGCCTCGCAGCGCTCCGCTCCTTCCCTGAAAGTTTGGGGGGCATTCGTCAAGTGGGGGCCGAGATAAAAGGGGGTCCCAAAACGTGTTTTCCCCATGTTAATTTCCATAGGGCGGTCTGTCGCACTTTTAGCTCGAACGGCTGAATGGATTTTCACCAAACTTGGCAAAATTGTAGGGACTGGTAGCCCGATGTGCCTTTGCTATGTCTCAAGATATGTGCTCCAGAGGATTTTGAGTAATTTAGGTTCAAAAAAATTTATATATCTAGAGCCGCGCCCCGGTACGCGTACCGGGGAGCGCTCCGGGCGCGCCACGTGACTTGCGCACGGCAAGCTGATTGGCTCTCGGGTGTCTGTAAACATTCGAAACAGTCCGCAGCGGCCGCCATCTTGTGTCTCGGTAGGATCGAGACACAAGAGGTGGTAAAAACAAAAGGGAAAATAATGAAAAGGGGGCAGGGTAGACCCCCCCTGGCTCCCTAGGTTTGATGTGGGGGCCATAAAAGGGTCCCTCGGGTAAAAAAAAAATGCGATTTTCGCGGGGGGGGGAGGGGGAGCGCCCGGTACGCGCACCAAGGAGCGTAGCAGGGAGCCTACTTTGGTGAAATTAAAAAAAAAAATCTTTTTTTGGGGGGGCGCGCCCCGGTACGCATACCCTAAGGACAAAAAATTGACAGAGATCCTTTAAAAGTATAGGTTTAATTTTATAAATGTGAGGTAGTTCTGAAAATAACTTTTTTTTAATTGTTTTTGTTGTTTTATATATTTTTTATTATTTTACTGAACATTTTTTTTTTGTATTTTTGAACAATTTTATATTTTTTTTGTGTTTTATGAGGGAACAAACAAAAAACAGGGAAGTGGAAATGGCTCAACAGGAGCAAAAAAAAGAAAAGAATTAGTGCTTCCTTTTCTTGTTGCATTGGTGGTTGTCCACAGCATAATTTATTAAAGTGACACTAAGTTCACCATAACATAATGTTTTGCCACAGAAAATGCAAACATGTTTTATGGTGCCAAATTTTGGTTGTATATTTGGCACCATTTGGCGTGCTTCAGGACCAGAATGTGAGTTTTCAGTAGAGGAGGTGCTGGCCACAGGGGGTAGGTTGTTCTGAAGTTCCTATAGTTCAGCGTGGGCTAAGTTATTTGGATGAAACCTCTCCATGTGGCGGATCATGGTAAAATTACCAAATGAATATTTCTTTAGGGGGTTGCCCCTGGAGAGGACTGAGCCACAAATTAGACAGGTGACTTTGGGGGCGTTCACCTTTTTTTGGCCTTCAGGGATGGAAAAGAATTGCCAAACATAGTGCACTTTAACGTGCCTTTGCCTTGGTTGTTCAGGCAGGAAGTGCCTTGATTGTTGCTCCTCCTCCTCTTCTTCCTCTTCTTCTTCTTCTCCTCCAAGGAACTGTGGTGGTGGACCTTCTTTTCTTGGTGGGGGTGGTGGTGGTGGGGGTGCACCAGCTGCAGCTACAAGTGATGCCATTGCAGTGATCAAAAATAGCTCTTGCTCTCTCAATAAAGAAAGTTAGAATGAGGAAAAAAGGAGGGGGCTTTCATCATTTGGAGAAAAAAAATTATGAGAACCAATGAAAAGTGTTATTTTCAGGTCACATGACCTGACACATGACCCGGTGCGCTCCGGCGCGCTTACGCTACGCGCACCGGGCCGCGCCGCGGAGCGCTTCCGGGTGCGTTTACGAAGCGCGTCATAAGACACATTACGCGGCAACGCGATACGTCACGCTTACGCGACGCGTCACGATGTGGTTTTTCCGATCGCGGCAATAGCGCTAACGGGGCGCTCCCCGGTACGCGCCCCAGGGCGCGCCGTAACATTGCGCTTACTCGTGCGTTCACCGGTACGCGCCCCGGGAGCGCCCCAGGGCAAAAATATATATTTTTTTTAAATAAATAAAAAATTACATAATTATACAATATAAAATTCGTTATAAAAAATATTACTTTTCATACCTATAGAGATTTGCTATTAAAAAACCATTGAAATTCACTGAAAAAACCATAGGTTTCACACCAGTTATAGTTAGGAATTAGCATTTAAAAAACCTATTAAATTCAATTGAAAAAAGTGATGTCACTGACCATGTCATGAGTGATGTAATATGTGACGTCATCAGCAGTGCATTGCACGCGCAAGTTATAGTGAGTCCAACTAACTATAACGTGGGAATTTCAATGGTTTTATGCGAGTAAAATTTCCAGCTAACTATAACTGGTGTAAAACCTATGGTTTTTTCAGTGAATTTAATAGGTTTTTTAAATGCTAATTCCTAACTATAACTGGTGTGACACCTATGGTTTTTTCAGTGAATATATATATATATATATATATATAAAATAATTTATGAAATGATAACAAGTGTTAAACAATAGAAAACGTGGACAATATCCAACATACAATAGTATTTAAATATAATGAGCATTTTTTATTTAAAAATAAAAATTCATGAAAAAAGGGTTATCTTATTTAATGTAAATGTTAAAAAATGTAGAATATACATTAGGGTCCTTATTACAAGTACATCGGTTCTGGAACTGCCAAATTGGTGTGTGGCGGGCTGACCGCTGTATTAGGATTGTGGCAGTGGGACCGCCACCACCACCAGTATCCAGGTCCCAATGTGGTGGCAGTGTGGAAAGGGGTTTTATATGATGACAGTGCTGCATTTCCACTGCCCATTTCATGGCGGGGAGCCAGCAATGAAAAGGATATCGGAAATGCTGGTATGGGGCCCCTAACAATACTGCCCATGAGTGTGCATGCAGGGGGGACACATATTGTGACCCCCCTAGGATAGCACATATGTTTGTGCAATGTGTGGCATGCATGACATGGGGCATGTCACACCGTGCATGAATGTGCTGTAGGCGCTGCCACAGCGGTGGCATGCTGCTTAGGCTCTCCTAGGAGCCTAACATAACTGCCGCCGTGACACAGCAGCAGCACCACCTGCCCGCCCACCCTGGATTCAACTTATAATATGCAGGTTGGGTTCACCATAGGCTAGGCAGGACCCCCATGGTGGCGATCCAAGAGGAAGGTCCCCAAACTCATAAAACAGCCTAAATAACATTTGAAAGTGTAAATACACTGAGAAACATGTTACATTTCCTTATTCTATAAAAAAGGTAATTAATGATATGATTGCTTACAAATATACAACAATTTTTTATTATGCGTCTAAGCACCAACAATACTAATGAATTAACAAAACTATTTTTACTACATGCAAATAAAATTAAAACACAGGATTTCAGACTAATTATATAATTTAATAATCACACTCCAACATAAATCATTTTTAAGAAGGTGTTAAACACTAATGGGCTGACATTTACTATTCCCTCTCCAATCTATACCAATTTGGGGAAGGTTTTGGACACTAAAAGGGTACCATTTACTATTCTCACTTCAATCTGCACCAAGTTGAAGAAGGTGTTGGACGCTAAAGGGGAGAAAAACACTATTCCTACTTTAGTGTCTGTGAACAGTACTGAACACTAAAAGGGTGACATTTACTATTCCCACTCCAGTCTAAACCAATTTGAAGGAGGTGTTGAGCACTAAAGGGTAGACAAATACGATTCCCACTCCAATCTAAACCAATTTGGGAACAGTGCTGGATACTAAAGGGGTGACATTTTTTATTCCCACTCCAATCCAAACCAATTTGGGGACAGTTTTTGATACATAAAGGGTGACATTTAATACTCCCACTCCAAACTAAACAATTTTGAATAAGGTGTTGGACATTAAAAGGGGGTAAACTCTATTACCACTCCAATCCAAGCCAATCTGGGAGCAAGGTTGGGCTTTAAAGTAGGGCATTAACTATCCTCATACCAATCTAAACCAATTTGGGGAAAGTGATGGACACTAAACGAGTGTCATTTATTATTCCCACTCCAACCTACACCAATTTGGGGAAGGTGTTGGATACTAAAAGAGTGACATTTAGTATTACGACTCCAATCTAACCACATTGGGGGAAGGTGTTGGACACTAAAGGGGTGACATTTACAATTCCCACTCTAATCTAACAATATTGGAGGAAGGTGTTGGCCACTAAAGGGGTGGCATTTACTATTCCCACTCAACATTAAGCCTATTTGAAGAAGTTATTGGATGCCAAAGAGATTAAATGTACTATTTCCACTGTATTCTAAAACAGGTTAAAGTAGGTAACACAAATGAAAAAGTTGGAATCCCTGGCTTTGTGTGATCACTATCACCAATAACCGAGAGTTTTCTAGGTGGGCCAGATCTAGTTTCAGGCAAACAATAATATATGTTGTTGCATATTGGACTAATTATTTCACTTTAGGCAAGATCTAAGAATAAACAGTTGAACCCATAAAATTTTTCCACACAGACGAAAATATCAGTCAAACAATTTTTTAAGTGATATAAAAAAAGATCTTAAATTTTATTATTACACTCCCACATTGGGTTACAATCTAAAAGGTTATACCACACATATAAAAACCATCATGAAATTCATAAGTCAAAGTTAAAACAGTAGTCGACGCAGCGTTTCGGTGCTTTTTTTCTTTGTGACACCTTCTTCAGGACTTTTAAAAAACAATTGACTCCAATAGCTCTACAAATAAAATAAAGATATTCCAGTTTCATTTCTGTGCACAAAATTCAACCTATTTGCCTAGTCTCAAATGCCAGTCCATTATGTAGATATAATCTACTTGGCCACATTCATCAAAATTAGAACTATTACTTTATCTTCAAGAACACCAAGTTACAAATTTCTTGTGAATGCCCTGTGTAAAGTTGTACTTATATGAAGACTCAACAACAAATTTATTCCATTACGCTTCATGGTACATATATAAGGACCAACTGTATGGCCTGTTCACTCTACCTGTTTTGTGTGAGCGATTGGTTGCAAAAGGATTGCTTTCCACGAAGTTTCAGCACATATTGTTAGTAGCCCAGGCACCTCAGGTTTCCTTGAGCTCTGTAATTAGTCAATATAGAACCATGGTTCAGTAATGGCATTCTAAATGTCTTTTCTAGTGCTACTAATGACCGAATCTACATTAGTATCCTGTTACCTTTCTTTTGGAACAATGTGCTCTTCTGGTTACACGGAGGAGCCACCGTAAAATGATGATAAAATGGAGCTTTTATGATTTATGAGCCTGGAATATGCAAAGAATATTTATTAAGTAAAATAACCAGTCTGAGTAATTGTTATTCTACTCAGTGCATGATGCAGTATACTAACCTTTTTTGTAGATAAAGGTTACTTCATTGGCAGAGCTTAACTTCTGCTCGTTTGGTCTATAAAGGTTTCTTCATGTTTTGTTATGGAAGCCACTCTGTAACACAAATGAAACATTTTATGCACACAATTTTTTCAGTGGCAGCTTGCAGAGGTAAGCGCTGTGGGGCGGTGAGGCGGGGCAGGGGAGGAGCGGGGTGGGGGGCATAGTGGAGTCCGACCTACGACGACAAAGGTGAAAATAAATAAATAAATATATGCTGTTGTATGTCGTACTCCACTACCCCCCACCCAGCCCCGTCCCCGCCCCCCTCACCGCCCCACATTATTACCTCTGTGACCCGCCACAGAATTTGTAGCTATAAAATGAACTAAAATGTAATCCAAAAACACACTACCCAGAACAACAAACTTATATACTCATTTTTAAACATGTAAAAAAAGATCTATGTTTCTATAAATAATTAATATCGTTTTAAAATATTTACCACCATTCCTAAGCTTTAAACTGTAATATAAAAAAATTAAATAAAAATCCAAAATTAAGAATCATAAAATAAAAACAATAAAATCTAATTTTACAGTAAAAAATGAAAAAGATATTTTTAATGTAAAAAGATTTTTTTCAACAAAAACAATTAAAATATTCGTATTATTTCTATTTTTTTCTTTAGAACTAATAAACTGTAAAAGGCTTTAATTGAAAAAATATTTTCAAATTGTTTTTTAAATTTAATATGATTAACATATATTTGAATTATTTATAAATTAAAATGTATTAAACTATTAATGTAAGAAAATATTATAAAAAATTGAAAAATATTAATATGCATATCATTAAAATAATAAACATAAAATGTACTTTTAAATATACACCTTTTAAAAATCTCCCTATCCTTATGCCCAAAAAATCCTATGTCCCACTACTAAACAAATTATAAAACCATTATTTAAAACAATAATTTCATAACCTATCAATTATCTCACTAAAACATATTTTTTAAATGCAATTATAAAGCACAGTACAATATATTACATACCAATTAATACAAACAAGATTACATACAATATTTTCTACATTGATATTTTTTACGACGATATTAAAAACAGAACTTAAAATTACATTTTTACTTTCAATATTCCTCTTTTTTTATATTTCTTTTTATTAAACAGTTCTACCAAAGCACATCAATTGACTACAAGCAGGCAACTTCATCATTTCTCAGTGACATTGTATACATTACAAGATATTTATAGTTATCATATTGATTAGATCAAGGGGTTCCAGGAGTATCAGTGTCAATCTGCCGACCAGGTGGTAGACAAACATCACCTCTGTAACGGTTCCATGCTACCCATACCTTATTCCATTTCCCAGGGCATCCTCTAGCTATGAAGACTGACTTTCTCTGTATATGCACCAGTCTAGATCCTCCTTCCACCTCCTCAATTGAGGTGGCTGACTACCGCCCCACTGCTGTACGATGTTTCGTTTTGCTATCATATATGCTAAAGTTGCCCATTGCGTAGTGTAAGTGTTGAGATCTGTGGGATCTCAGACATTTAGTATGCATCTCCGAACCTCTGGCTGTATGTCGACCCCCAATACCACCCGCAGTGTGCGGTGGATGTCTCTCCAATATAACTGTGTATGTGGACAGTGCCACAGTATATGGATGAATGTTCCCAATTCCCCACACCCCCTTCTGCACTCTCTGCTTTCTGTCTGACCCATTCGAACAAGGCAGGGTCCCGTTACATAGGTCCTATGCAATATTTTAAGCTGCTCTAATCTCAGCCTGGCCTGGATTGCAACCACTCATGGGGAAGAGATCGCCTCTTGCCAGTCCTCGTCATCAAGTTCTAAGCCATCATCGTTCAATTTTCTTTTGAGGATTAGTAATGGATCTCCCATGTTGTTGATCAATTTCCTATATATGAGGGAAATGGTCTCCTCTGGGAGATGCCCGTCCAGCACCCTAACCTCCAGGGGGTAGGCTTCCTGCCACTAGGGATCTGGGTGAGTAACGCATGACGAACCTGGAGGTAACGAAATACTCAGTGTCTGTCAGGCTGTCAGGCTGTACTGCATTTTGAGTGACTGTATGAACCGTTTCCTCCCCCATATATCTTTGATTCGCAAGATCCCTATGAGGTACCACTTATCAAAACCCTTGGATTTCCAGAGGCTCCCCAGTTTCTCCGAGTTCCACAGTGGTGTGGCTAGTGTGAGTTTGTTTTCCCACTTCAGGTGTCTATTGCCTGCATGCCTGAATGGCATGTGCTGTTGGTCCTGTCATCGGGAATCTACGGGGTTTGGCGTACAATGCTCTAGTATAATCTCCCCCTGGGAGCAGCCACCTATCCATGGCATATCTGGAATCATTTGGGTGGCCATAGATCCCGTGGTTGATAGTCGCAAGCTGGGACACCCAGTAGTATTTCTTTAAGTCTGGCAGACTAATTCCCCAATCGTACCAGTTAAGAGTCAACTTTGAGAACGCTATGCAGGACCTCCATCCCAGAGAAGCTGTCTCTGGAGACTCTCAATGTCTTTGAAGTAGGATGCTGGGACCGGATCCATCGTATTTTGGAGTGCATACAAAAACCGAGCCAGAGCCATCAGTTTAAAAAGAACCACCCTTCCTAGCATGGAAAGAGGCAGGGATCTCCAATGTGTGACATCGTTCTTAAGTCTCTGCATCGGCTGGCAAAGCGGAGCTTTAAATCCAGTGTCACATAGATACCGAGATATCGAAAACCTTCTAGTGCAATCTGGGTCGGGCAATTTCGCGGAATGACAGGCGGGTCTCCCCGAAGGACGTAAACTACTAATTTGGACCAGTTTACCGTGAATCCAGAGTACCTTCCGAAGATTGCCAGCACATCTAGAAGGCAGATCAATGATGCTCTTGGACTAGTGAAATAAAGCAGAATGTCATCCGCATATAGGGATATCTTGTCTTCCCAATCCATTGACCACCGCATTTCGCGGATGGATCGGTCCTACCTGATCCAGACTGCCAGTGGCTCTTGTGCCAATGCAAAGAGGAGCGTCGACAGGAGGCAGCTCTGTCGAGTGCCCCTGCTCAGCTGGAAGTCTGGGAACTTATGGTTATTTACAACCACCCGGGCCATTGGGTTGGAGTACAGGAGGCGAATCCAGCCCGAGAACTCCAGACCGAAGCCCAATTTGAGTAGAACCGCAAATAGATAGGGCCACTCAATCATGTCAAACGTCATGCCGGCGTCTAACGATACTAGAGCTGTTGGCTCCAGTATTGTAGGAGTTCGACTCAGTACTCCATGTGATTGACGCAGGTTAAGGGCCGTATTGCGATGAGGCATGAAGCCCGATTGATCTGGGTAGACCAGGGTGGTAATGACTTTAATCAAGCGTGTCGCTAGCAATTTTGCGAGGACTTTGGGCTCCACATTCTGACGCGATATTGGCCTATAGGATGAGCAGCTGGTTCTGAGTTTGCCTTCTTTATATATGACCACTATGTTAGCTACTCGCTGGTCATATGGGAGCAATCCCTTCTCTTTACCCTCTGTTAACATTGAGCGGATGTAGGGGGCAAGTTTGTTAGGCCTTAGTTTATATAGCTCAATGGGGATACCATTGGGCCCTGTAGCTTTCCCCGAAGGCACACCTCTGATAGCCTGTGCCACCTCATCGTCTGTCAGCGGGGATTCCAGGTAGTGCCTGTTGTCGTCTGAGAGCGTGGGAAGTCCGATATCCCTTATCATCTCACTATTTTCGGCCTCAGAGAATCTGCCGGTCGTACTACATACCGTGCGATAATAGTCTGCAAACGTGTCTGCTATGGCCTGCGGGTCTGTTATAGGACTGGAATCTTTAACCTGCAGCTCGGGCACCAGTCTCGATGCCCACTTCCGTCTGTCTAGCCACGCAATGAGCTTTCCTGCCTTGTCTCCATGCTCATAAATTCTGCCGTGGATCTCTCTACTCTGCGCCCTGGCTCTATCACTGGCGATGCTGTGGACCTCGTCTTGCCTTAACCTCAGGAGGTGAAGACCTTCAGGGGATACTGCTCGGGCTAATTCCTCTTCTGAATTTAACACGTCCTCCTCTGTTCTTTCAAGCTCAGCCTGTCGTTCCCTCTTTTTCCCAGCTATCAGGGAGAATGGACTCGACCGTACCTTCGTTTTCTTGAAAGTAATTATCAGTGGCTTTGACGATGTTCTTTCGTGTAGTCAGATCTTTCAAATACCACAGATTAATGGGGGCTACTCTACCAGCACTCACATGGTCCAATTCCATTCTCAGCCACACAGGGGAGTGATCTGAAATGCCCCACCCCAGATGACGTATCTCCCGGAGAGCATGGGCCTGCGCCGCCGGGACAAGGATATAGTCTATGTGTGACAGACTGCTGTGTGCACCAGATACGTGCGTGAATTGTGTTTTGTCTGGGTTGTGTGTTTGCCAGCTGTCCACCAGACCCATTGTGTCTAAAAATTCAGGTAGCCACCTCTGAGCGGGTTTGATTGCACAAGGCAGATGTCGGTCCAGGTCCCCGGTCATCACTGCATTGAAATCTCCTCCTAGTATCAGGATTCCCAGTGGAAATGTCAAGAAAATCAAGCTCAGGTCTTTGAATGTTTCCATCTGCAGGTCAGGCGGGACGTATATTGAGCCGAATGTAGCTGTCTTCCCTACCCATTGGCCCGAAACCACTATATATCTACCACGTTTATCTGCCCATGTTGCCTGCATTGTGAAAGGAAACACATTTTCGATTAGTATGCCCACCCCTCGTGACCCAGAGGTAAATCACACGTGTGCCATCAGATTATACCCTCCCCTATGTAAGGCCATGCAGTTGTTTCCGATTAGGTGTGTTTCCTGTAAAAGGATCACATCTGGGGCATGTCTTCTGATGAACTGGTTGACCATACCTCGCTTTATTTTATCCCCCAGTCGTTCACATTCAAACTGAGTACTCTGACCCCTGATCCCTGTCTACCGCTCATCACTATGTCTCTGTGGAAGTCGCTGTTCTAGCACTACTTTTTCCTTTGATGTTGTAAAAGAAATCAAATCTATACACAATTCAAATTCAAAGTTAAGCAACATTACATACCCCTCCCAACTCCCCCCTCTCTGCACCCCTGCTCGTGGTGTCCGCCCATCACAAACTGGCAAGTGCCTGTCGCCCTACACACAAACACTAACTAATAACTCTATCTCTCAAGTTTAGGACCCCTGCAATCATCGGCCTCGGAGCCGCGCCTGGCTTTGGTTTCCCACCTGGGACCCTGTGTGCACGTTCAATAGTGAAGAATTTACCCAGTCCCTTGGGCTTAAGGTGCGATAAGATAAGCTCCTCCACAAACAGATCAGGGGCTGACCCTTCTGATTTTTCGGGCACTCCCAGGATGCGGATGTTGTTGCGTCTAGATCTCCCTTCATAGTCGTCCAGCTTAGGTTCGGCCATTTCACAGAAAGATTTCAGGTCACGCACTTCCTATCTGGAGCTCTGTCACATCATCTGTCAGACTGGCCGTCTTTATATCTAGGGATTTTACTTTTTTATTGACCATGGTCATATCGGCTCAAATAAGATTCACCTCTATGGAGACCGTGTCCAATTTATGTTCCGGGAGCCCCATTTTGTGCCCTAAAGATGACCGGACCCCGTCTATGGCAGTCATCACATCATGCAAGGTCAATTCCGCAGTGGGGCTCCCCCACCGTAGGGCCGTGACGTGAATCCGTCGGTGTGCCTTTGGGAAGAGTATAGCGATCCAATTTGTTAGTCTGGACCTGCCTCATACCCTTGGTCATCCTGGGCTGGTTCTTATCTGCGTCAGGTTTGTTCACCATGCAAAGGCCGAGACACAAGGCACACCGGTGGTGCCCATTCAAGGAACTTTGTCACAATGGTCAGATGCTCACGAGAACACGGGGGGCCCTTCGCATGGAGGTCAGTCCAGCAGGGGCGGTCAGTCCGACAGCACTCGGGGGCACAAGTCAAATGCCAGTAACTGCACAGGATGGGGATGCCTCCGATCACTCCGGGCCGTACAATAAAGCCTAGAGTCTCAGCAGCCGTTGTTCTAACACCAGCTCGCAAAGTATTGCTTTTATTTCAAACGAATGTCAATGGAAGGGGGTAGATTTAAACCCCACGCACAGGACAGGTGCCCTTTGGCAGGAATATCGCGGGCTACGCCTCGGTCCCATGTCTGGAGCCACTGTCCCTCAGTACTTGTGTTATGACCATTGCCCTTCGTATCTATGGGTCGGCCCAAGGGGTCACAGTCCCTCCCAGGCACCGTTGCTAGCTCGCCACTACGTTTGGTCAGGTAGAATGGCCGCCGGATGGCTGGTACCTCCGTGGGAGAAAGAGGACTCAGATCCCGACCTTCGCCGCACTGTGTCTCACTGCATTTCAGGGGAGGGAGGGAGACAAAGTTCACTCACCCCCACTCTGTATTTTGACTCTCTGAGCTCTGGCCCCGCTATTACAATGCGGCGCACACGGGCGTTGCGGCGTCCCTGGGGCCTGTTTCTGAACCCGGCCCGAAGGGGAGTGGGCGCCAGGGAGGGTGCCCGGGGGGACGCCTCCCTCTTCTCTGGATGCAGCTTATGTGCCACCACAGTGGCCAAATGCAGCAACGGACAATGATTCCTGCCCGACCGGCGGCTTCCGGTCCAAGCCTCCGAGGTCGTTTCTCTCCATGGCGGCTCCCAGATCAATCCAGTCCCCAGCTTTACTCCCGCTGACAGGCCCAATATTCCGAGGTTTGTAGCTCCGGCCTGCAGCGACGTCGGGAAACCGGGTTTCAACCAGCGGCACCGCTCACTTTTCTCTTGTGGTTGCCGGGCTTCAGGGGCAGGATAATTGACAGGATGTTGGGCTTAGGGGATCGGAGTGACGGAGCCGATGGTTCACGCGGCCATCTTGGTCCGGCGCTTAACTTCTCCCCTCAATATTCCTTTTGTTGATATTTTGGACATTGTGATACTCTTGACACATCATTTTATTCTGATATTTTATCCAAACACCTGAGGATCAATCTAAAATCAGAGAGATATGTACTTGAGTGTGTGAGGTGGCAGAGAGAACACAGACAATTTTGAAACTGGCCAGTTACCCTCTGGAGAGCCCTTCCATGCCTTGCGAAACTATGGTGACATAATGGGAACAATGCATTGGAGTGATGCGCAGACATATACATAATTGTCTTAGGGACTGATTATGAGTTTGGCGGTCTTATCGCCATACCGCCACTGTGGCGGTCCCAAGTAGACTGCCACAGCTGCGGTCTCCCACCCACTGTATTATGATGTCAATGATCGGTTCGCTTTTTTTCTTTTTTTTTTTTGGTGGATCATTACATCACGGCAGGCCACAACGAAAATGAAATCAAATGGTCGATCCTGAAGGTTGTGAAACCACCACCAAGAGGTGGCAACTTAACACAGATGCTCAACAGAGAGGAGCTCAGGACTATGATTCAATTTGACACCATCCGTAATGGTCTCAACCGTGCCGAGGACTGGACTACATTATTATGATTTATAACATGATGAACTCAAGATGTGCATTTAAAAATTTGAGAGACTAGACTTGCCCCACTGGCATTCATTATGGTTTCATCATTGGCAATATAAGGCATTTTGTGCAAGTCAAAGGTTTTCTTAACTTGACCATTGTTATGCTGGCGCCGAAAATTACATCCATAAATTGTTTTTAACCTGACACACTCACTATCACTGCGCCGTTTTACTTTATTTTCTCTCGTTTTTATCTCTTTCACTCACTTTGTCACTATCTCACTCATTAAAATATCATAGGCAACCTTCACAAAACAATTCCCCTGGACCATAAGGATGGCCGTTCCTTTTCCACCAAATTATCACCACCTTCAAGGAATAACCCCACTCCAAGATGGCGACCAATACCGCTAGTCCTATTATTGTTTCCCCAATTGGATGCACGCTTATCTGGCGTCCAAACCGCTCTCTCCGTAGTGACTGCGATCGGGCAGTTCACCCAGGGCTATTGTACACCACGGAGGTTCGACACTCCAAAGGTAAGCGCCACAGCGGTTTTATCCTTTTAATCCTTTAAACTAATAGAACCATATCAGGCGAAGCGCGATCATAGTGTAAATACTATGATTTCCCATTACAGATTCCAAGAACCAGTACCACATCTCGAGTGGTCTTCAATCCTTAAGGTAAGCCCTGTTGGCCCTCTCTCATTGTTTGTGGCTCACTTATGTATAGATTCCCGCTTGATACTTACTTCCTTATATTCCACAGCTACTAATTCATCGTAATCTGGGCACAACAAAAGTGACAGCCCAGAAACGGAAATAGGTAATTATTCTCACCCAGTCTAACTAATTCATAGCAACACCCCAGATGAAACCTGACCCCGCTCGGTTTTCTCTCCCTACCCTAACAGGAGACATCTAACTGAACCTGTCTCCGAACCTCCCAACAATCCCCTGAGCCCCTCCGACCTATTTGGGTAAGCAATAAAACCCCTAGAAACACCGAATGAATGAGCACGAATGTATCAGTGACGTTAGGGCCCGTGAATGCTTTTAATCAAATCGGTATTGCTATATAATGGTTCCAGGAATGTTCTTAAGTAATTGAAATCTTAAGTAATGACATCGCAATATAATGAAAAGTTTTCTCCCATTTTCAAAACCTCTAAAGGAAAACATTCTATAATATATTCTCACACGTCACGATGTTTCACTCTCCGTGTGAATCAAGGTTACAACACAACGGGCACATTTTTAGACATCACGCTAAGTCGGTTCCGAATAAAGTGTAGTGCTTTTTGAATTCAGAATTTAACTCAGCAAAATTGTTTGTTTTCTTTTTCAACCCCTCCCCATTTCTTGTTCCCCTCAACAGGCGGTTGTGTGTTGAAATGTATATACCAGGCAAGCAAAGATTATTGTGAGTCCTGATGATGATCCCATAATATTGAGCATAAGGGATCGAAACGTCGACTTTGTTTTAAAGTGTTTTCACAACCGAACTACTGTGTTTATCCATGTTGTGTCTAGCACTTGTATGGCACTACTTATAAATTGCACTGAATGACAAGTGGCCATTAATGCTCGCTCTTGCCTAAAATTCCCCTCCCTGTGTTTTCCCAAGATGGTACAGGATTGTGCCTGATTTATACTACAATATTTTCCAATTGTTAGAAAATAAAATACCCTGTCCGGCTGGACAGTGGCCAAATATAGCTCCCATTGTGGCCTATGTTTTATTTCCTTGTTACTGATCTCTGATACTCTAGGGACCCTTGTTGTTTTAGAAATCATTGATACCCACGGTCCCTGGTTAACCGAATGGGTTCCCTTGTTGTTTGAAACAGACAATGATCGGTTAGCAGCAGTGTTTCTGATGGCAGGGAATATTTCTTCATATGTGTCGATGCAGGTGTGTATATTTTGACAGCACAAGTCTTATATGTACATATATGCATGACACGTGTGAAAAAATACCTACTACGAGTACTTTCCCATTGCTGGAGTCCAGACCATATGTGCCCCTGCCCAGTCAATGCATAAATAGTGCCAAAAAGACTTACCTGGATTTTAGTGCGTACAGGGTTGTTTTTTTTCAGGTTCAAGATGCTGCTGGGAAGGGGAGCCCTGGAGGAAGGGATCCACATGGGAGACTAAAGGGAAGAAAAGGAATTGGGGAAGTATGTACAATAATTTCTTCGATTCCGCCGTCTCGAAGCAGGTGGTTTTCACGCCATGGTTGGCTTGACGGAAAGCCAACTTGTCATTCCGATGTTGGTGAACTTGTCTGTACTGCCCTTTGACAGCAGCTTTCCCACTACTGCCGTCGCGGCGATCTGCGATTGGCTGATGGTGTCGGTAGGACGCCGGCGGTCTTACCTTTAACAGACTGCCAACATCGTAATTCGGCAGGTGGACCCCAACTGTGCAATGGGGAACCCGACACCGCTTTGACAGCATTTCTCTTACCACCGAACTCGTAATCAGACCCTTTCTCTAGTGGTTTTCTAAATGGGTGGAAATTAATATTGTTTGCAGATACTAGCACAGTGATACTTTTCCTCAAAACACTTTTTGTAAGGAAAGGTTTTCCTGCTAACATACTGTTGCATCCTGCTTTCATTTCTTCTCTGTCCTTCTTTAGTGTTTGTCATTACTTGCTCAGCAGGCATCTATGATGTCACATAGTGTTCCAATTGTATATGCTTGAAAGCAGGGACAGTTACATCTGAGGCTGAGCTGGAGTCCATCTGCTCCTGGTGGGGTTTCTATTATTGGTTCTACTTTATTCTATTTTATCTACCTGACCTGAATCTTATCTTCAATAAACCTAATCTGTTTCATATACTGGACTTAAAGACTTCAATTTGTTACACATACTGACTAATATTGTATGAATATTTGAATATTTGAAATGTTCAGGTATCAAGGACAAATTAACCTCCTTGTATCATTCTAGATAGCATGGAGCTGAAGAAAGATCAACTAGTGTCCTCAGTGCAATAGTACACTATCAAGTCTTTCCCTCAAAATTACTTTTAAACTGAATAAGTTAAAGTTGAGGTTGGCGCCTCTTCTGCCATAACCAACTATCCAGTCACTTCTACACATCTTCTCAGTAGACAAATAACAGCTTTATAACATACTATCATATTTCTCCTTGTTAGCTTCTGCCTTGGATCTTTTTACATGCCTCACAAGTTTCGCTTCCCCCCTGTAGAAAATTACTTTATTTAGACAATCAAGACCATTAAAGTGCAAGCAAAATATATATTTTTAAAAGGTGTACAGATCAAACGCATGTTTTTTGTGTAAGTATCTGTTTAAAGTATCAAAAATGATCATGGATCATTGCTGAAAGGGAAATTCAGGAGGTCTGCAGTTTTATGGCCTAATATTTCTAAGGCTAAGTGACAACATGTGATTACGTTTGTCAGTGTCAACCAAAAAATGACAGCACAAGTGGATCCTAAAATAAAAATACTAAATAAAATACTGTGCTCTAAAATGGTTAAGTGCTAGATTGGTCAATGTCTACTGTAAATAGCTGCACAAATGGACCCTAAATTTAAACCACCACAAACGCTGTATAAAATACTGTGCTCTAAAGTGGTAAAGTGCTATATCTAGTGCAGATCCAAAAGAGTAGGCAAACATTTTGCAGGCCAAATGACTATTGTACCTAAATGAAGACTGAAGAGTTAAAAAAAATTACAGAAAATGCTCAAGGTGTATATTTGTATCTTGCCCACCACTAACCTTATACTGTGAGTAAAATGACTAGGTGCCTTGTATTTGAAACTAACTTTGATCTGAGCAGATCTATCAAGAAATGTATAAAAAAATTGATCAAATGAGCGCAAGAACTTTAAATCCTTGGAAGGCCTAAACATACTGAAAAAGAAGCGATAATTACTCGTTCTACTCGTTCTATAGTAAACAGCTGGTTAATCATTGTGTCATTAATGGCGGCAAGATAGTTCAGGTTGTCGTCTTTAAAGCAATTATCGGGTGTTGTTTGTGAGAAGACTGAATAAAATGACAACCTTCCACTAGGAGCCTAACCACTCTTGCCTTGTATAGTTCTTCGTTCTGCATATGACATCCGCACAAGATTGGAATAAGCTCCTGAGCATCAGATTGATGGCACAGTGTCCTTAATGGTTTTCTATTATATTCAGGTATTTTATGAGGCTTGCTGTTACTTGCAGATGTTCTCCTCTCAGAAGGAAGACAATGGCCACCTGAACCTACCGTAGCCCCTTAATGTTCAGGGGTCATTGAAGGAGACTTCTTTGTTCATTTATTGATTGAGGTCAAATAAAGACAAGGTATGGCAATGTCTCTTGATGCACGCAGCATAAATGGCACTTATTGAAGGGTGGTTAGAGCACCCAAGATGGCAGAAGATCTAGTGAGGAAAAACATCCCATCCGTAGCTGGCTTGTAGTAGACAGAGAAGGGTTAAATGAGGAACTTTTGTATCCCTCTTTGTGTGTACCTGTCGATGACAAGGTGGACATGCTTCCTTCTCTTAAAGTCATGTTGATCCATCATAACGGACACTGTATGAACCTCCTCATTTAAGATTGCTTTAAACTGATGGCGAGGGAGATGTTGATTCCACAAAATAACAGTGCCTTTCATTTCAAGGCCTTCAATAAGGGCATTTGACCAGGGGTTATCGGCCTTTGGACTGCAGTATGTTACTTCAGCCCAGAATAAAGGCCTGATTATTATGTCGGTGGTCCCACCAGCATCCAGCTGAGTGGATTATGATGCGGTAGGTTGGACCGCATCAGTTTTAGGGACTGACCAACACTTCTAACGGGTTGAAGGAGCCCGTTGGACCATCGTTAGGATCATAGTCCCAACGTAGGGATTACAATGCCCCTTTCCGACAGCCTTTTCATGGTGGTCCAACGCCATAGAAAGGTTGTCTGAAAGGGACTTTGGGGGCCCCAACCTGGGCCTCTACTATAAGGCCGGTGCCCCACAAACATCCATGCTCTTTGTGCCAGGCACCGTGTGGTGTCTGGCACACGGTGCAGGGATGTTTGAAAACATGCCTTTTGCCATTGGGCCTTTTCCGGGCCGCAGCACAAGCCTCAAGAGCAAAAAGCATGTTTACGACCGCCTACATGGGAATGCTGACTATATATTTAAAGTACCTTGGTCAGCAACACATGGTGAGTGCATGTATTTCAAAAAGCTTGTCATTCATTTAATTTGAATTCTATCCTGACCTGGGCTGGTGATGAATTGTGCGGTAGCTGAAATAAGGACCTTAATTCAAAAAGGCTCTAAATCCCTCAGGAAATGCCTCTGTGCCATACAAAAGCTTGGGAATTAATTTTGTGCTGATTGTGTTCAAGATGGATTGCAGAGTGTGGCCTTTTGTTGTTTTTAGTATTGTTTGAAAGGCAAGTTGGAAGGGCACAATGTTTGGCTTCAATGAGTTAGATGTGTTAAGTGATCTCCTATATTGCCCAGCCAGTACCCAAGATATTAAAATGTGTTGGCTTTAGTCAAACGCTGATTATTCAGGAATCAGGGACCTATTGTCTTCCGTTTCTAGATTTATTGCCATTTTATTTGAAGAGCTGTGTTTATATAATGCATTAATCAATCTTTGTAGCCCCATCGCCGTTTGACCTAGGAGGGCTACTTCATCTGTGTAAAGTAGCACGGTTATAGGCTGATTTGCAAGTGTTGGAGCATGACTAACAACGGAATCGAGTTCAGCCAATAGATTGCAAATATACAGATTAAAAATGGCAAGGACCAGTACACACTCTTGTTTCAAACCATGGTGGGTCTTGATTTTACTGGAGATAGAATTGTTATTTTCTAATTTTACTCTGACCCATGTGTCATAGTATAGCGTTTTAATGCTGCGCAGTAATGGTGGTGGTATTTGCCAGGCAGTGAGTTTGGACCAAAGCAGCTGCTGATTTACATGATCAAAAGCGCTGCTGTGATCTTTAAAACTGTACAAAAGGGGGTGGTGATGGACGGAGCATCTGAACCAATCAAACACTCACACCCAGTCAAAAGATCTGGGTTTGATCCATCACCGTTCTTTAGCCCACTCTGCCACCCCAGTTCAGACATGGCTATATGCAAATCAGTCTGACCCTGTGCCTCATGGGAACAGTCCAGCCCGAACTGCCAAGCCATGCCTTCCCTGGACCGGAAACAAGCTTCCGAGGACCGGTTTCTGGCATTACAGCCGACTTCAGCCCGGCTTGCTTGAATCCAGTGGCAAAGTGAGCAAGGGACTCACGTCTGAGCATACCCTGCCACACTTATGGCGGCCAAAGCGGTACATAAGGGGGTGGTGATGGACGGAGCATCTGAACCAATCAAACACTCACACCCAGTCAAAAGATCTGGGTTTGATCCATCACCGTTCTTTAGCCCACTCTGCCACCCCAGTTCAGACATGGCTATATGCAAATCAGTCTGACCCTGTGCCTCATGGGAACAGTCCAGCCCGAACTGCCAAGCCATGCCTTCCCTGGACCGGAAACAAGCTTCCGAGGACCGGTTTCTGGCATTACAGCCGTCTTCAGCCCGGCTTGCTTGAATCCAGTGGCAAAGTGAGCAAGGGACTCACGTCTGAGCATACCCTGCCACACTTATGGCGGCCAAAGCGGTACATAAGGGGGTGGTGATGGACGGAGCATCTGAACCAATCAAACACTCACACCCAGACAAAAGATTCGTCCATCACCACCCCCTTTTGTACTGTGATCTATAAAACAGCAGTAGAGTAGCTCTCCTTTCTTTATTTGTTTTTCTACAAGCAACATGATGGCCAGATTATCAGTGGTGCTGGGGAAAGGTATGAAACCCATTTGAATGAATGGTATTAAGTTCCTTGAATTTGCCCAAGTGTCGAGATCTTCAAGCAGGTGCTAGGCAAAATATTTGGCCCAACGTACAAAGGTGCTATAGGAAGATAACTGTCAGGGGCCACTGCTGGGCCTTTCTTGTAGATTGGGTATAAAACTGAGCCTTGTCAAGACGACAGGATTGAATCCCCGACCAAAAAAGTTCTGAAAAGCTTTTCCTTCAATATGGACCCGAACTCGACATCCTGCTTATAGATTGACACCGACATACCATTAGGGTCAGCTTTTCAGAATCATTTTGCAGATTCTTGTAGCCGTGATGGTTAATGTGTAATGATGAATTTGATCTGTGTGATCTATGTCCACCTCCAAACTCATATCCTGAGTATTTTGTCTGCTGTTGCTAGGTGTTAATTTAAGTTGTTATGAATAATATCTGTAAATCAAGCTGGTATGAGTGACCCAATCTGCAGGAGCATTGTTGTTTTCATTTGCGCATGCAATCTCGGGCCCTCTTTGCAAGCAATGGATGATGATCCAAAATTCTTTTATGTTTTATTGCGACAGGCTAAGAAGAGTTAGATTTGTAACAGAGTTCTCCTGCTTTTGTTTTGCTTGCCTGATTTGCTTTTTGTAAAAGCTATGTAGGGAAATAATTTCTACCAATAAGGATGGGTTCGAAGCGAAGGATTTGAGTAAACTTGTTTTTTTTGTTAAGTAGTCTTTTCTGGGCCCTGAGTTCTTTTGTAAACTATGAATGCATGAAGGTTGGCATGGGAGTTCTGGCTGAAGAGATAGACTACGGACTGCTGGCCAAGAAATGCAGAAGCTATTAAACAAGAAGGTCCCAGTCACTGATAGTGTAAAGCGGAATACTGCTCTGAGCGGGAGACACTGCTTTCCAACTGGAGTAATTTGTGACTAATTCCAAGCACCATTTATGCAGTTTCCTGTTGTTTTGAGCATCCCTTTATCCAATGGACTCTAAGGGCCTGTTTACTATGTTGGTTGGAAAGCCTCCAACTCACAGTCGGATTTACCTAGACCGTGTTGGAACTCATCCGCGCGACTCGGTCAGAAACAATTCCGACCGACCGATTACAATGCTCGCGGTCAGAACATGAACCGTTCGGTCATTCTGAATCGGTTCTGAGTGGCTTTTGGAGAATCCGAGTTGGTTGAAGCCGATTCGTACAGCTCAACGGACAGCGTTTCTGACCAAACGATTACGATGTCGGATTCCAACAGCCATTCCGACTCGGTCTGTCCGACACGAAAAGGCTGTTGGAAAATGGATTTGGGGGCCCCTAGTAGACCGCCCCCTTCATCCTGAGTTCTCCGGTTTGGGGTCGAGGTGGTACCCAAGAGACCACCCTGTAAAACCATGACTGTGTGACATGGGGTGCCCGAGTCATGGTACAAGGTTTTCTGGTGACAACCATTTTCCCCATAGGTGCCTGTGTTGTCGTCGTACAGAACACAGGCTCCCATTGAAGTCAATGGGAGACCTTCCAAATGGTGTTCAGAAGCATCATAATCAGTCGGGCGGAACCGCTGACCGCGAGTCAGTCAGAACCGAATCCGAAAAGGAATCAGGCGGTTTAGTTTCTGACCAACATCGTAATCTTGGCCGTTAGTTGTAATGAACTCTGATGGATTTTTTTTTATAATCAACCCCTGGGGCATATAATCACTTTCACACTGTACAAAAACAGAGAAAAAGAGTATGGCACTGAACAGCAGAATTGAGTTGAACGTGTAATTCGAGACATCCAAACTATTATCTGGAGAGTGCAGTTGGTCAGCCCGAAAGCAGACACTCAAGGCCCGAATAGACTGCCCCCTCTGAGTTTATTCTCCTTGAGTTGATCATTAGCTCTGAAATACAGCCCTACATCAGTCAAAGTTCTCTAGCCCCTTCAGACTGCTTATAATAACAGCTGCCTGCTGTCATCTAATCAGCTAGCAGGGTCTAGTTCTCTGATGTAGTTCTACCCTCACTCTCTTCTCTGTTGTAATTCAGTTTGTCTTGGTTCTCAGCCCCTTGTCCCTATCACAGCTGCAAACCCCATCACTTGTTATCTCTCTCACCCTGAGCAGAGGTATTCTTTTACCCCTATTCATCAAGTGCCATTTACCTTGCTGCAATCTAACCCTACCAGCCCTCTAGTAAATCGTTGGCATGGAATTCATTGGAGGACTCTTTTACAAATTATTAGTACCTCAACATAGTACACACTACATTTAGACAAAACACTGACCTTAAATCTTCCCTAATTAGTGCTCGATCTGCCCTAGCACGTGTAACCAAGATTCAGGACTTTATTACTTTACACATTTTTAGACCTCTTCTTAATCAGAGAAAAATAGTTATCCAAATCTGCTTCACTATCATTTGGCATCCATCTTTCTTTAAACCATGACATTGTATATAAAGATATAATGATTGGCTCTAGAGGTGGTATAGACTTCATTTATATAAACAAATGGTCCTGTAAAGTTGTGTTCTCATTCTTATTCCGCTCCTTTGAAGTGATGTCAAATGGATAAAGCTTACAGAGAACAAAACCATATTCTTCCACATAATCTATCGCCTGCCAGGAAATGAATCTACCTTTCCAACTCATATCTCCAAGCCTATTTCCTAATTCAACACTTAATCAATATATATTTCAAGGAGAATTAAAATTCCTTGGAACAGTGAAAAAACCCTCTTGCTTCTAGATTCTCAAAAATCTGGTATCTACACAATATCAATCAACTTAACTTCTGTCAACTCACAGCAAGGACAACACCCTCAACATGATCAAAGATCCCTGGATACCATAAACCTAGAAGAGCAGTTAAGCTAAACTGGTCAGGTCAGTCAGTCAGTCAGTCAAAATTACTTTATTCGATTATATTAAAAACCATAAAAGTATTTTAAAAAGACTCATCAACATTACAAGACTAAAAAGAATTATTACATAAAATCAATCCTAAATATAACATTGCCGCAATTCCTAATATGCAAATATCACTATAACATACAGACAATATAAAAACATTTCATGTGCAATAGGGCAAAAAATACATAACAGGATCCGGACACATAAACCTGTTTCAGTTGCTACTTCCTTTTTTTCCTTGCTCTAACTGCTGCTACCAAAAAGCTAGCAATACTGAAAGTTTCCCAAAGATTGCTCAGCAATTGCAGGTATAAAAGAGCTGGTCTCGCCTGCAAAAAACCTTTATTTTTTTTAAACTGGAAGGATATAACGCCTGCGAATAGGTAAATAAAAGTCGCAGAATAAGACAAAATGCATAGTATCCTGCCTCGAAAAAACAATCGCATGAGCAAGAACCCAGGTCTTCAAGCTTTACCCAGCCTAAAGGATCAGCCAGAAAAAATTTAAATAATTAAACCTAAATCTCATCAAAAGAAAAAGATGTTGGGACTTGGTAACAGTATCCAAGTAAGGCTCCATAAAATAGGACGTTTTTAGGAGCTGGTGAGCACGGACAGTGGGTTTCAATAATTCCAAGGCCTCTCTTTCTGATGACGCTATGCGCTGAAATTAGGTCTTGGCCCACACAAGATCTTTTTTACATATGTTTTCTGGGCTATCAAACAAGTTTGGTCGACCTAACCACTGCGCCATGCTTTTCAAATGTCTCAACCATGGTATACTACTTGCCCTATCTAGAGCCATGCAATCTCGCATGATCTCTTTATTTTACACCAAATCAGGATTAGACCAGATCGAGATCCATTTGAGAATGGGAGACATTCTAATCAGATCAGAAACATAGCCGAGACCCACCTCTTGATGTATTATACACGAGCATGTGGATTGGGGAACGGAGAGCAGATTTCTTAGAAACTTATTTCCAACAATTTGGAGCTCTGTGCAGTTATTGTAGACCCAAATTGCAGAGCCATACTTCACTATAGCAATGCTCTGGGCCTTATAAATATTCAACAAGGCCTGCAGGGTCTTGGCACCCAGCCTCTGGGTAAAGTCAAGAACCCCTCCTATTGATCTAGCCATAGCAATTCTCTTCACCCTTCTTTGCGCAACCCATGAACATCTATCATCAAATAGGACGCCCAGGTACGGGAATGTGTGGACTCTAGTTAGTTCGGTCCCGCCACAGCAAAACGTTTTGGCCACCTTTGACTTTCCTCCCAGGCTCATGATATGTGACTTTGACAGGTTATCATTTAAGTCTAATGAGCCCATATAATTTATAAAGGCGGTCAACAAGTGCTGCAGCCAGACGGCTGTGCGTGCTATTAATGCTGCATCATCTGCATAGAGCAATGCTGGAATCAATCGGTACCGTACACGGGGAATATCCTTAGCAGCTCCGGCTAAGGCTGGTTCAAGATGGTTAATATAAAAGGTAAATAACAAGGGCGCCAAGATGCAGCCTTGTCTAACTCCTCTAGTGATAGCTAAATGCTGCGTAAGATTACCCTTTTGGTCACTCCTTACTATTGCCTTGAGGTCCCTGTGCAGGTCTGCCAAAAAATATACAATATTCCTATCCATCCCCATTTCTAATAATTAATCCCAGTGCTTGGACCTGTTCACCTGGTCAAACGCTGAGTAAAGGTCCATAAAGGCGAGATGTAAGGTCCCTTTCTTGGCCATTGTATATTGCCCTATCAAATGGTAGAGGTTAATACACTGATCTATGGTGCCTCTGCCTTTTCTAAAACCATAAAACCATATTGGAGGTCTGACTGGACACCCAGCTCGTCAATCCGTTCTGTCAGTCTGCTGAGGACCACTTTCCCCAACACCTTGACGGTGGAATCAATCAGCGATATTGGCCTGTAGCACCTCCTACCCTCCTATCGCCTTTTTTAAAATACAGGGACAATAATAGATGTTGACCATGATTTTGGTAACTGGCCAGGTCACCTACCCGCCATTACTTTAAAACAACCGTTTTTAATATTCCTTGTAAAATGTCAAACTAAAAAGAAGAGATCTAGATATCTAAAAGATCTACAAAGAACATCTCCCATTCAGATATGTCTATAAACCTCCAAACCATAATTTGATACCTAATTATTCTTCAAGATACAGTAGATCTATTGAACTATATTATATTATATTATATATTATATTATATTATATTATATTATAATATATTATATTATATTATATTATATAATTTTATATTATATTATATTATATTATATTATATTATATTATATTATATTATATTATATTATATTATATTATATTACATTATATTATATATTGGTATATGCTGTAACTGTGACAATGAACACATATGCTCAAATTTGTCCAAAAAAACCTTCCGTTCTTGGCACATCAATGAACTTCAATTAAGTAAAAGAGAAACCAGAAGATGTGAAAAACAATGAGGAAAATTACCAAATGAAGAATCTCTGCAAGCTTTAAACCTCAAAGAACTATTCACAAAGATCTAACAATCAGATAAAAAACAAACTATTCAAAAGAACACACCAATAAAGCAACCAACCGTCCCTAATACTCTTTCAAACCATCAAACATTGTATCATCTCAACCTAAAAACCTAATGCAGCTGGATACCCTCATGGGTGACAAATAATGCTTTACAGATCTACTGATTGGTTGATTGATTGATTGATTAATTGACTCTCCCTGCATCTTTTATCTTCCCAACCAGAATTGTCAATTTTGCAAACAGAAAATCTCCAACATGCAAAAACACAAACATTTTAGTTTTTTAAATTAGCTGAGATCTAAAATGTACCAACATTCATCATCAAATTATCATCCTTTTACAATCCGACCTGCAATGCTTATTGAAAATCATCTCAGAATCAAAACTTTTAGCCTGTAAAGAGGATCCCAAAACAGACAGCTTAATACAAGTATGCACTCAAGATATGGCTTCTGCAGTACTCAAAACTGTCAATGTACCACTCAAACAAAGCACAGTCCCTTCATCACCATAATTAGACAGAATTTATCCTTCTGCTAAAGAAACCCTATGTTGACCCTCTAGACCTCCAAATTCTTAGACCAGTATCAAAATTACCCTTCGGAAAATAATTAAACAGATATTTCAATTCAACTACCTCCATACATCTAAAAAATAACCTCCTAAATATTTACTAATCAGGACTTTTTCCTAAATGCCTCCTCCAGAATGCTCTGGATTCTGACAGCAGCGGAGGCTCTCTAAGATTCGTTCTGAGGTGTTACCTCCCATTTATAAGAGATTGCGATTGCGCACACTGACTTTATCAAACTTCTACAGTGGCCCTCTATAGTTGATTCCGAGGCGATACGTCTTAATGAAACCACATTGTGACAAAGCGCAGGATACCTAACAAATCAGTTAGAATCTTGCTTTTCCATTATTTGAATAACCTAAATGTGTAATTAAATAGATATCTCGATTAACTTCCAAAGGGGTCATTGTTGTATTTTCACTTTAATTGTTTGGGTCCTGATAATGGTCTCATGAACATAGGACATTTGAAACTGAAACATCACGCTGCTAAGTCCACATCTTTATCTCACAATCATAAGATCTTCACCTATGAAAGGCTTAAGCTTCAGTGAAGATGGACTTTAAATCTAAGAGAGTGGAAGCAACATACATTGACATATGTATCTGTAATGATTGGTTCTTCTTTTAGTTATAATGAGACAATGGTGGTGTATGTCATGAATCTTTCTGTTATGTACCCCTTGATTATACAGCAAATATATTTTTGTTCACACTATTGTATAACCCTGTTTCTTTAGATTAATTCATTTGTAAATCTTTATACATACCTGAATATCCAGATTCAATTTGATGTGTCACTAGTTGGACAAACAATTCATTGTCTATCTTCAACAATGATAACTTTGAACGACTCCCTTGTCAGCCATTTACCTTTGCTTTTTCCTAAATGCAGCAGAGAAACTGCTACTCTCCAATTCCAGATGATATACTTAGCACTTTTAACAAAAGTGACTCATGTAAAACCAAAAATAACCAAAGATAAGTCAATATGAATTGGACAACCCAAAGTGCTGGACAGGAAGTAGACAACACTGGCCCAAAAGGTGATCAAAGCAGTACATTCTTCAAACATGTGAATGTCTGATGCCCAAACCAAACCACATTACTTGCAACAAACTGGAGGTCCTTTACTGATCTTATAGAACCCATCTAGAGCATTGCTTTTTATGCCATTCTGTTAGCCAGAGACAAATCTGTATAAGATGGACTGAATCCACCCCTCCCTCCTTCTCAGACTGGCTGACCTCAATATTGACAACCTCTTTGCTGGACTTAGCCAGATCCTGTAGTAGGAAGAACACAGCATTTTGGGATCTGTTGCAACTCAGATTGGGCTCGGAGCAGATTGATTAGGGTTCTGCCCTTTTTTTATAGACCCCTATGATTATGCTGCCTTAAGACTATCCTGGCTAAGTCTGCTACTCTCAGTTTCCCCCTGGAAGTACCATGATGAGTGTCATCTAGCTCCTCGAGCTTGCGGAAGAGTTATCTCATCGGGTTCTCATTAGCACCCAAGCATGATATGACACCTGTAGGTGGGTCTCCCCCTTCCAATTGCCTAGGTATAGACATCTTGAGTGCAAAGTGAAGTGAGGTTGGTGGTGAATGAGGATACATTTTTTTTTTTTTAAAGTGACTAATGTCTCCTGGTCATGCTAGACCTATCTTCAGCATTTGACAGTATACGCCATCAAATCCTTTTTGCCATTCTGTCCACCTGAATGGATATTGAAAGTCAAACACTAAAATGGTTA